>NC_134094.1:103045960-104276241 GCF_000715075.1 Nicotiana tabacum | reverse complement strand
CCCCACGATGAAATGAAGTCCATCTTTACAGATTATTATTTACATTGGAAACTTCTTTGTTTTTGTTTTTGTTTCGTTTGTTTTATTCTTATTTCAATTCTCATAAAGTTTTCTGATCTTAACGAAGGAACTAGCGCAAAACCCTAAATTATTCATATCCCATAGAGGGTTGAAAACTCCACTTTGGGTGAAAATTATTTACACTTCCTAACTTTGCTTTAAAAATCAAACTCTCCCCTCAACTATGAAAAATTATCATTCTCTTTCCTTTATCCTACACAATGTCTATGTTGCCCTTGTTATTTTCAATTCCATCCTCAATCTTTTTTTATTGTATATGCTATTTTATGATTTTACCTATAATTTAAATTATGCTATATCTTATTATAAATTATAATTTAAATTTATTAAAATTATAAATAGAATAGTCCTTTTGTAAATTTGTCATGAAATCTATCATACTTTTATGATTTTTATTTAATATAGCGCGCATTAAGTATATCTCTGTGTTACATTTTCATAATGTTAAATAGATAATCATTTAGAAGTTTGTTATAAAATCTGCCTTTATTTTTATATTATATTTGGATATGTACAAAATATTTGAAAACTGGAGCAGTACTAGATTCGATCAAATTTACCTAAATATGATGTATCATAAATACTTCCTCGGTTTCAATTTTGCTTTAGCTATAGACATTCTCTTTAAGGAGCAACTGAGCAAGGATTAACATATTGATCAAACTTTGCAGGCAATGTCAAGGGAGGCAAAACAATTTAACCTCGGAGAAGCAAGATATTATACAGTGATAGTATGGACTTCTATAATTTGGCAATGCTTCTTTGTGGGTGTTATTGGAGTCATTTACTGCTCTTCTTCTTTGATGTCTGGGGTTATGATCGCGGTTTTACTTCCGGTTACTGAAGTATTAGCTGTAGTTTTTTTTAGGGAAAATTTTTCAGGTGAAAAAGGCCTTGCTCTTTTCCTTTCTCTTTGGGGTTTCGTGTCATACTTCTACGGAGAGTTCAGACAAACAAAGAAGCAGAAGAACAAAAGTCCACAAATTGAGATGAAAACAACGCATACTGAGTCTGTTTGAATTATTGAGTCTTTTTCATATATTGTTCATGGCTATATGGATAAAGAAATATTTATTTTTTTGTAGAAAATAGTGTACGTCGTTTTTATTTCATTGCTACTTTCTTATGTTTGTGAAAGGGTCTCTTTCTTTGAAATTTCTAATGTTTCTGTTAAATCTCTAATACAACACATGAAGATATGCAGTCTCCAATAAATGCTCATTTTTCATGACTAATTCAACATTTCGACTATAACACCACTGTTAAATACTAATTAAAGAATAAGAGTTTTGATGAATACATTGATTAGCTTTATATTTTCAAAGGTACTGAACCATTAGTTATCAACTTTCATCTAGGAGTTGTGAAAAGGAAATACCTACGAGTTGTAAATCGTGAGCATAAAATCACTTAAACATTTCTTTTTTCCTCTGACATATATATAGCAAAACATCTTAACTTTCCAAATCAAATCAATATTTTTTCGTTTTAAAAAAGGCACTTCTATTTGATTTTAAAAGTTTGACCAAATATATTACAAATAGGCAAGACAATTAACTAGACCATGACACCCTAAACAAAAAAAGGATTTATTTTTAATTTAGACCTAATTCATAAAAGGAAAAAAAAGGTCCCAAACTTCACATTAATGTTCCTTTTCGTTCCTTCCTATAGCCAGTCAGTAGGTGGTTTGTTATAAAACTGAATTAGTATATTTGTTTTAATGAGCATTAGTGCTAATATTAGTTGCTCTTGATATATTTTGTCATAAATTATCGTTGAAAGAGGTGAAGAATATTTTGATATGCTTAAAAAGGACAGAATCAAGGTATGTGAGGCTAACTCTCTATGTTGGGAAATGTTAATGATTCTCCCTAGACTACGTTTCTTTTACGACGTTACTAATTGCCTCAGAAATATAGTTAAGCCTAGTTCCTTGAATAGTTCTATGATTTCTATTCTCTAGCTTCGTAACTTGTTCATGACTTTTATTTTGAACCTTCTGCGCTCAGTGCGTAATCAATATAGACTTGGGTTTGATGCCCATGAGTCTCAGGTTAGATTACTCAGCATGTTATAAACATTTGAAGTTTCAGTTTTCACAAGTAGTTCATGAATACATATCTCAATCTAGTCCTATTCAGCATTCCGGTATCATGTAACTTAGTATGATTCAGTATTACAACATCACATATTGCACTATGATTCTCAGTTCTTGAATTTAAATTTTTTATTGTTGAACACCTGTATTTGGGCTTGAGGTCGCAGTTTATACTTTATGCATGTTTGGGCCTGAGGCCGCAGTTTATGATTTATGCATGTTTGGGCCCGAAGTTGCAGTTTATGCTTTGTGCATCTTTGGGCTCAAGGCCGTAGTTATATATACGTATACTTGGGCCTGAGGCTGCAGCTTGTGCACATATATATTGGGCCTGAGGTTGTAGTTTATTTATTCAGATAAGCATGTGATTCATCATTCAGAGGAGGGAGTATTCATATCCTTACTTCCTTTGTTCAGTTCAGTTATCAGTTCTCAATTATCAGTTCAGTTTTAGTTTCAGAATTTACAGTTCTTTCTTTCAGTTGCTTAACAGACTAGTACAATTCAAATATACCGACGTCCATTTTTCCCGGGGCCATCATCTCACGATGCAGGCAATGACTTACAGGTTGACGATTCAGAGGGCTAGGATTTTCGTACCAGCTATTTGGTGAGCCCCAGTTCTTTCGGGGCATTACCATTATCTTACAGCCTTTCAGTATTTACATACAATCAGTGTTTTCAATACTTCATTAGAGGCTTCATAGAGTAGAGTAACAGTTAGACAGAGTCACAAGCTCTTCATGTTAAACATCGTTAGCATCAGATGTGTTTTAGATTTATATTAGTGTTTTCACACTTTGATGTATATCATTCAAACTTTCAGTATATCACCATGTGTTAGTTTATCTTCCGCATTCAGTATTTTATGCTATCACATGTTGATTCAAACAGCCAGTTAGTTCGCTCGGTCATATATAGTCAGGCACCGGGTGTCGTATTACATCTAGGCCCAGGTTCGGGGCATAACAAAGCTTGGTATAAGAGCACTAGGTTCAAGTGTCCTAGGGAGTTTTTGAAGACGTGTCCAGTGGAGTTTCCTTTATATGTATGTGACGGCCATGCATGTAAACTGTTAACTACCAAGACATTCAGTATTTTCTCATTTCTTTCTACTCTAGATCGTGCCATGAAGCTTAGAGCAATAGGTCCTTTTCTTCCTATCAAATTCCAGACGTATCGAATATTCAAGCGACGACCAAAAAAAAAGATCAAGGCTCTAGAGATGATGATTACCTATTGGGATATAATTGCGGAGTACATGTTGGTAACAAATGAGACTGGAAAGGATATAGTGGATAGTAGTACATATTAGACATAAACTTATTAGAAAGTACACAAGAAGATATCATATTTTATGGTTATTAGTTTACCTCAGTTACCAGTTATACAATCTTTCAGTTAGCAGGTTTATGGTTATTCAATATGCCAGTATTCAGTTATTCAGTTACCAGATCTCCAATTTTTAGTGTATCCAGATTCTGGTCATGTATGAGTATACAATGATGCCTATGGGTGTTAAAAGAAAGTGCAAGTAACAATGATTATAGCAAAATCTTTGCATGTTTTAGGTATGGATTAAGACCCAAGACTTGTTGGATACTGCAGAAAGTGATGTATTAGATGATGATATACTTTAAAGGACATATTTATGGTAGTGTATCCGTATGTGTTTTACCTCACAGAATAACTTATTTTAATTCTTGGGAATGGAGCCATATGTGGAATGATGATAGTTTAGATGTCAGACCCCATGGTCTAACATGTTAAGAATTTAACCACAATGGGCATAGAATTGATCACTATAGTTTTGGACAGAAAAGAGAATACCTAGGAGTCAGAAGTGTTTGTTATTACCAAAGATGTTTTTTCGTACAATTCATTCATATATGATGTAAAAAATTAGAACCAATAGCAACCGATATTGAATTTGAGAAAATGATTTATGTTGTTCAGATTTATTCAAACAAGAACTAGAAAGTACCACGTTAGTAAGTTACTATATGAAGCAACTATTATTGTGAGATAAAAGATATGCCAATTCTCCCTTAGGTTATGCGACTAAGTGTTTACCCCAAATAAATATAGTCAAATATGATTTTGATGTGTATAGAAAGTTTGGGGTTAGATATTCCAATTTCGTTTAAGACAAATGAACTTTCGCTAACTGTGATCCATGTACATCGTTAAAAAAAAGATAGTATGCGACCGTAGAATAGGGTCGTATGGTGAAGGAAGTTAGAAATAACCTTATGCTTCACTTTAGTTATTCAAAGCAGAACAAGAAAATATGATGCTAGGAGGTGGTTAGTAAAGGAATAGTAAGTAAGTTCTGAGTAGATACAGGGAATTGGCAATTTTGGCAAAGCTAGTAGAGGTACGATTTGATTTACTTAGCCAGGTTAATCTAATGAGTGGATGACAATTTGAAATATAGAATGCGTGTTAGAACCCAAAGAGTTTAAGTTAAACCCGAAGTACAATGACAGTGGAAGAAGAAAGAAATCAGTTAGGCAGTAAGAGAGCAAGCTATAGAAGAATAGACTTTAAGAGTTATGGAAAAGGAGTTTCCCCAAGATTGACAATGTGAGCAGAGTTAAAACATTAAGATTGTATATGATAGTTGTGAATACATTAGCTTTCCGTTTATGTAAGTAATCTTGTTTTTCCTAGTAAGAAAGCTTGCTCAAAAGTAAGTCAAAATATGATTCATCATTGACGTAAAGTACAAAGAATTACAGAAGATAAGGAAAGTTGTTCGAATCCCAACAAAAGAGAAGGATACACAAGTACCAGACCTTAACCTTTGGTCTAAGAGGGAGATGTGAAAATCATCATAAAGTCTAGTTGGAGATTTGAAACCCGCATAGTGAGCATGGGATATAAAAACTATAAAATCATGTCCAGTTATGTGTCCTGAAGGTAGTGTCATTGCACAAAACTCTAATCTTCGGAGTACTCATCAAATACTTAGCTTACAACAATACTATTAGTTTTTTTCAGGAAGTACCTTAAAAAGATAATTAAGTATGGGAAGTATAGCTCATGGTTGAGGCAAACAAGAGATTTATGGTGTAAGAAGTTCACCGCTTAGCCAAGCTAGGAGTTTGACTTTTCGAACTCCGAAGATAGTGGAGTTGTTGTCCAAAACATGACTTGTTCCTCCTTAGTAGGCAAAATGAGGGAGAAACAGTTTGGTGATCCATACTTGTTGCACCTAAAAGAGGGGATTCACAGGCATATGACGATGGCTTTTGAACAAGGGAGAGATGATGGTACTTTAAGGTACCAAGGCAGACTATGCATTCCAGACATAGATAGGCTCAGATAGCGCATTATGTCTGAAGCCCAGAATTTCAGGTATTCTATTTACTCAGTTTCCACGAAGATGTATCATGGTCTTAAGGAGATTTATTGGTGGAATGACATAAAAAAGAACGTCGTAGACTTTGGAGCCAAGTGCCCGAATTATCAACAAGTGAAAGTCGAGCATTATAAAGCCTAGTGTTTTACCACAGAATACACATATTCTTGAGTGGAGATGGTAAATATGAAATTTATAACATGATTATCTTGCTCAATTGAAAGCATGATTTGATTTGGCGATAATAGATAGACTTACCAAGTCAGTGCACTTATTGCCAGTAAAGACTACAGATTCACCAGAGGATAATGCCAGGTTGTATATCCAATAAATCGTCCAATTTCATGGGAATTCGTTGTCCATCACTGCAGATCGTGGTGCTCAGTTTACAACAAACTTTTGGAATTCCTTTAAGAAATGATCAAGCATAAGAGTAAACCTCAGCATAGTTCTTCATCCTCAGGCAGACATAAAATTCAGACACTTGAGGATATGTCCTTGATTATAAAGGTAACTGGGATGATCACATACCAGTCACTGAGTTTACTTATAATAACTACTGCTGTTCTAGTATCAAGATGGTACCATATGAAGCTCTGTATGGGCAAACGTGTAGATCACTAATTAGTTGGTTCAAAGTTGGTGAAGTAGAGTTGTTGGGACCACATTTGGTCTATCAGGCTATGGAGAAAGTCAAGTTGATTCAGGAGCATTTGAAGACAGCCGAAAGCCACCAAAAGTCCTATTCTGTCATGCGGCATAAAGACTTAGAGTTTTCAAGTTGATGATTGGGTGTTTCTGAAAGTTTCGCCTATGAAATGTGTTATAAGATTTTGGAAGAAAGGAAAGCTCAGTCCCAGATACATCAGGCCATATAGGATCCTACAAAGGATCAGACAAGTAGCTTATGAATTGGAGTTTCCACCAGAATTAGCGAATGTACACCCAGTACTTCATGTATCATGTTATGACATTCAAATTTCCAGTACTCAGATACTCATGTCAGTTCAGTACTCAGATACTCATGTCAGTTCAGTACTGGATACTTATGTCAGTCCAGTGCTCAGGTATTCATGTCAGCTTAGTACTTATATATTGATGTTAGTTTAGTACTCAAATATTCGTGCCAGTTCAGTATTCATATAACCATGTTAGTTTAGTATTCACGTATCCATAGAAGACCAGTATTCACGTATATGTTTCATGTTATCCGCATTATTATGCCCTATAAGGCTTGTGTTATTCTATGATAGTTGGCGGGTATTTTGGAGAAATGTTGAAGGTAACTAACCTTTTAATTTAGACCATATATTATAATCTCCATGTCTTTCACTATTCAGTCAATGCAGTAGTCATTCAATTCAGTATCTCAGCAGTTCAGTAATTATATATTCATTTAGTTTAGTATACATATGTTCATCATAGTTCAGTATTCGTATGTTTCCATCTGACCCATTTAAGGTCCAGAGTTAGCCGTAGTTACAGTCTGGACAATCATTCGAGGATGAATGATCCCAAGTGGGAGATAATGTAACACTCATAAATTCGGACTAGGTTTGAACGTGTTAAATAAGTATTAATGTGACATCTTAGAAATATGAAGTCCTACCGGGATGATTAAGGGTGGAAATAGTTGTTTTGGAATCAAGACGGAGAATAAGGTTCATAAGATTCGATAAAATCGACTAAGTTTATGAAATGTCTATATTCTAGTAGGATTTCGTGAACATATGTTGAGAAATTGGGAAACCTTAAAACAAAAAAATGTTGTAGCCCTTTGAAATAATTTTCCAATGATATATTATGGATCCCAAATGGATCTCTGTGCAAAAGGTTATACGCATTTTACTGGACAATACGCGGTCTGCACGCGCCCAACTATTCTCGTGCGCGGCCGCACACTTGTGGCAGTGGCACTGACTTTGGTGCGCATTCAGGTGTGCGGTTGGGCCTTCAGCTGCAAGGGATCGCACCCGGAAAGTCATTTTAAAAGACCTACCTCGTCCATCACACCCCAAAACATAAAAACTTGCTCTAGAAAGGGAAGCTCTCAAGAATCCAACTTCCTCCAAGGTACCTCCATCATCCAAGGTAAGTTCTAATGATGATTCTAAGTAAATTTTAATTCTCCAATACCTTATTAACATGGGTAAACCCTTCAAATCATTAGATATTCGATTGGAACATCATGGTTGAGAAAAGAAACCCTAAAACTCGAATTCAAGAGGATTGAACGTCAAAAGGTAATATCTTCACCCTCTAATTGATTATAGTATTGGATTAATGATTATAGACTCTAAGTTCATGAGATATGAGTTGATGGGTTTGATAGAAAAGCATGAATAGTTATAGGTTTGAGTTGTTGATTGTTGATTATTGGTTAAGGGTGTTGTTATTCTTATGGGTGATGAAGAATGATATTGATTATAAGAAATTTGAGATTTTAGAATTTATCTAGGAGTAAGAGAATAGGGTTGTTGGGTGTAGAGACACCATTAATGAGGGCTATGAGGCTTTACGCCCGTAATATGTTTGATAAAATGCCCAAGTGACTAAAACATGAGCATTAGTGCTAATATTGGTTCCTCTTGATATATATTGTCATCGATTATCATTGAAAGAGGCGACGAACATTGTGATACGCTTAAAAAGTCTTGAGTCAAGGTAATAGGCTAACTCTCTATGTTTGGGAATGTTTATCGATTCTCCCTACACTACGTTTCTTTTACGACGTTACTAATTCCTCAAAAATATAGTTAAGCCTAGTTCCTTGAATAGTTGCACGACTTCTATTCTTTAGCCTTATAACTCGTTCATGACTTTCATTCTGAACATCGTGAACTCAGTGCGTAATCAATATAGACTTGGGTTTGATGCTCATGAGTCTCAGTTTAGATTACTCAGCATGTCATAAACAGTTGAAGTTTCAGTTTTCATAAGCAGTTTATGAATGCATGTCTTAATCTAGTCCTATTCAGCATTCCAGTATCATGTAACTCAGCATGATTCAGTATTTCAGCATCACATATTGTACTGACGTCCCTTTTGCATGGGCATGCATCTCACGATGCAGGCAATGACTTACAGGTTGACGATTCAGAGTGCAAGGATTCTCGTACCAGCTATTTGGTGAGCCCAGTTCTTTCGGGGCATTACCATTAATTTTCAGTCTTTCAGTATTTACATATAGTCAGTATTTTTAGTACTTCATTAGATGCTTCATAGACTAGAGTAACAGTTAGACAGAGTCGCAGGCTTTTCATGTTAAACATTGTTGGCTTCGGATGTGTTTTGGACTTATATTAGTGTTTACACACTTTGATGTATATCATTCAAGCTTTCAGTATATCAGCATGTGTTAGTTTGTCTTCCACGTTCAGTATGTTATGATATCACATATTGATTCAGCCAGCCAGTTAGTTCGTTCGATCACATGTAGTCAAACACCAGGTGCCGTGTTACGTCAAGGCCTAGGTTCGGGGCGTGGCAAACAAGATCGTCTTATTAGAGAAAGGATTGCTTGAAATCTGTACAATGGGACAACAAATGATACTAAATTTAACCTGATCCTAAGAACGTTCAAGGAACTAAGACATTCTGTTTTTGTTCAAAAAATCACAAAAAATATTACTCCATATGTAATTTTAAAGTCAACTCCGGCATGTCTGAAAATAGTGTAAGATTATTGAACTCAAAAATGGCAGAATCTATAAACAAGCATTTAAACTTGATACCAACTATCAATTTGACACCTTTAACTTTCCTTAGGATCAAATAGACACCTTTTGTTGCAATAAGTGTGCCTTGTGCACACCTTAATTTGGCATACCTCATGTGTGCGTTACAATCAGAGAGACATGTTGTCATGACCCAAAATCCCAACCCATCATGATGGAATCTAACACACCATCTAGGCAAGCTGAAACTTAATCATAAAGAGCCAAAACAACATAAATTATAAAAATAGCATAAGTCTGAAACCACAATGTAACAAAATACTGCCAATACAAGGTAAATCCCCCAGAAACTAGTAAATACAGAGTCATGAGCTCTATAACGGAATACAAGTCTGAAAAATAAATAACGACACTGTTTGAACTGAAATAATAGTACATAAGAAAAGACAAGTCAAACTGCGTCCAATGATGCAACTTTACCTCGCCTCTCGATGATAAGTCCAACAGGCAAATCTACTGTCGATAACTGGTCCTCACCCCTGGATTTGGACAATTAAGTGCAGAGTGTAGTATAAGTACAATCGACCCAATGTACTCAATAAGTATCGTAAATAATCTCGGCGAGGTAAAAGAAGCGAGAACTATAAATGATACTATTATAACCTGCACATATTCAACATTTTTAACAAGTACAGAACAATAATGAAAAGAGTCATAAAGCACAGGAAGAAGCATCTGTGGGTGTAGGTGCACAGTTACTCAAGTATTCTGCTCAGTCCATGTTCAACATATAGAGATGCTCTGTAGTTAAATCAGGTAATTAACCATGAAAATTGCAAGTAAAGATGAAATACAAAATCTAAACAAACACTGGCCAGATTTCCTCAACCTTTCCATATCCGTACCAAACCACTGATCAGTTTTCCTCAATATTCCCGTGTACGCCATCAAGAGAGAAACATGAGAGGGTGACCCTAGGCATATTACAAAATAATAATTATCAAGTTCTTTCAGGGAATAAGACTCTATGTAACCTCAAGCACTGCTCAAATAGTTCACAACAGTGTTACAAATATGAGAAACATCATAGCTAAATATTAGAAATCAAATCTAGGCATATCATAGCCTAAGCACTACCCGAGCATGGATAAATACTCCGGTGTTCGCACATGAGCTCAAACCCCACACATGTGCGCATCCATAGCACGTAGCTATCACAAATAATTCAGGCAACTAGTGCCTCCACCAAGTTTAGATAAGATACATACCTCAAGAAAACCAAATCACTCCGCTAACAAACCCTTCCCGCGCATATCAACCTCTGGAAGGCTCGAATCTAGCCAAAATAACTTAATACTACCAATAAAAGATATAGGAAGTGATTCCAAAAGATAAAGCTAAGATATTTAAGTCAAGTCATAAAGTCAACCTCGGGTTCGCACCTCGAAACTCGAAAAAATTCATAAATTCCAAACACCCATTCAATTACGAGTCCAACCTTCTTACCCACCATGTATGCAACATCGCGAACCTTCCTATAGTCATAACTCTTCTTCCTAGACTACGTTGCACGAAGCCGATCATGAATCAACTTGATTTTCTCTAAGGCATCCCTAACCAGATCAGTACCTAACAACCTAGCCTCTCCTGACTCAAACAAACCAACGGGAGAACGACACCACCTCCCATATAAGGCCTCATAAGAAGCCATCTGTATATTTGATTGGTAGCTTTTGTTGTAGGCAAACTCTGCAAGCGGAAAAAACTGATCTCATGAACCCCCGAAATCCATAACACAGGTGCGTAGCATATCTTCCAAGATCTGAATGGTGCTCTTGGATTGTCCATCTGTCTAGGGGTGGAATGATGTACTCAACACAACCCGCGTGCCCAACTCTCGTTACACTGCTCTTCAAAACTGCTATATGATTTGCGTGCCTCGATCAGAAATGATGGACACCGTCACGCCATGAAGATGAATAATGTCGCGAATATAGATATGAGCCAGCCGATCTGAAGAATAGGTAGTCACAACCAGAATAAAATGTGTGAACTTAGTCAACCGGTCCACAATATCCTAAACTGCATCAAATTTCTTCAAAGTCAGTGGGAGCCCCACAAAAATGTCCATGGTAATGTGCTCCCAATTCCACTTGGGGATCTCAAGTCTTTAAAGCAAACCGCCCGGCCTCTGATGCTTGTACTTCACCTGCTGATAATTCAAGCACCGAGCCACATACTCCCCAATCTATTTCTTCATTATTCTCCACCAGTAGTGCTGCCTCAAATCCCGATACATCTTAGCGGTACCCGGATAATTAGAATAACACGAGTTGTGGGCCTCTTCCAGAATCAACTCACGTAATCCATCCACATTGGGCACATAAAGCCGACCCCGCATCTGTAACACCCCATCATCTCCAAGAAAAACCTCTTTGCATCACCATACCGGACCATATCCTTAAGGAAAAGCAAATGGTGTCATACTGATGCTCTCTGATGCGCTCATACAAACAAGACTGAGAAACCACGCAAGAAAGAACCCAACTAGGCTTTGAAACATCTAAATTCACGAACTGATTGGCCAAGGCTTGAACATCAAATGCTATAGGTCTCTCCACAACAGGAATATATGCAAGGTTACCCATATTCACAGCCTTTCTGCTCAAGGCATCGGCCACCACATTGGCCTTTCTGAAATGATACAAAATGGTGATATCATAGTCTTTCAACAACTCCAACCACCTTTGTTGCCTCAAGTTTAGATCCTTTTGCTTAAACAAGTACTGCAGACTCCGATGATCTATAAATACCTCACAAGACATGCCGTAGAGATAATGCCTCCAAATCTTCGATGCGTGGACAATCGCTGCCAACTCTAGATTTTGAATGTGCCAATTCTTCTCATGGGGTTTCAACTGGCGCGAAGAATAAGCAATCACCCTACCCTCCAGCATCAAGACACGCCCAATACCAATCCAAGAAGCATTACAATAAGTGGTATATGAACCCGATGCTGAAGGCAAAACTAGAACTTGAATTGTGGTCAAAGCAATCTTGAGCTTCTGAAAGCTCTTCTCACACTCATCACACCACCTGAAAGGGGCACCCTTCTGGGTTAATCTAGTCAATGGTGTAGCAATGGATGAGAAACCCTCCATAAAACGGCAATAATATCTGGCCAAACCAAGAAAACTCCGAATCTCAGTCGCTAAAGATGGTCTGGGCTAACTCTGAAATACCTCTATCTTCTTCGGATCCATATTAATCCTCTCACTAGACTCCACATGCCCCAAGAATGCTACAAAATCAAACCAATACTCACATTTGGAGAATTTAGCATAAAGCTTCTACTCCCTCAAGGTCTGAAGTACAATCCTCAGATACTGCTCATAATCCTCCTGGTTGCGTGTGTACACCAATATATCATCAATGAAAACTATGACAAAAGAATCAAGTTATGGCTGGAATACACTGTTCATCAGGTGCACAAAAGCTGCTGGGGGTGTTGGTCATCCCAAAACACATCACAATAAACTCGTAGTGACTATAGCGGGTCCTGAATGCCATCTTCAGAATATCAGAATCCCAAATGTTCAACTGGTGATACCCAGACCTCAAATCAATCTTAGAGAATACTCTAGCACCATGAAGCTGGTCAAATAAGTCGTCAATACAAGGTAATGGTACTTGTTCTTAATCGTAACTTTTGTCAACTATTTGTAATCAATACACATCTACATAGTACCGTCCTTCTTCACAAACAGAACCGGTGCACCCCAAGGCAACACACTAGGCCAAATGAATCCATAATCAAGTAGCTCCTGAAGTTGTTCTTTCAATTCCTTCAACTCTGATGGTGCCATACGATACGGTGGAATAGAGATGGGATGAGTGCCCAACATCAGATCAATACCAAAATCAATATTACTATCGGGTAGCATGCTCGACAGGTCTGCATGAAATATATCTGGAAAGTCTATCACTACCGAAACATACTCAATGGTAGGAATATCAGCAACAACATCCCTCATAAAAGCCAAATATGCTAGACATACCTTCCCAACCATCCGTCGAGCCTTCAAATATGAAATCACTCTACTAGGAACACAGTCCAGAGAGCCTCTCCACGCAGCCCTAGGCAATCCCGGCATCTCCAACATCACGGTCTTATCGTGACAATCCAAAATAGCATGACATGGTGACAACCAATCCATGTCTAAAATCATGTTAAAATAAAACCATGCTAAGCAGTAAAAGATCAACTCTCGTCTCTAATCCTCCAATAGTCACCACACACAACCGATACACATAGTCCACAACAATAGAATCACCCATCAGTATAGATACATGAACAAATATAACTATGGAATCACGGGGCATATCCAAATAACGAGCAAAGTATGATGATACATATAAATAAGTGAAACCATGATCAAATAATACCGAAGCATCCCTGTGGCATACTGAAAAAATATATTTGATCATGACATCGGAAGAAATTGCCTCTAGTTTGGCTATAAATATGTAGCTACAGACCTGACCACCACCTGATCGACCTCCCCCACTAGGGAGGCATCCAGGTGACTGACCCCCATACCGAGCTGGCTGTGTGGTTGGTGTATCTACTAATGCGGAAATCATAGGCTGAGAGCTCTACTGTGGAACCCTACTCAATAGTTTGGGGAAATCCCTCTTGAGATGTCTCAAGTCTTCGCATTCAAAGAAATGCCTCCTAACAGGCTGTTGACCTTGATAGCTCGAAGAACTGCATGTGGAAACCTGGGTAGATGAAGCATGGTGAGAACTATGTGCTAGCAAAGCAATGAATTATGACTGAGCTAGTCGGGCACTGTAGGAATTATGTGTAAGTGAAGAGCCACGTGGATCATGGCGAGCTACCTAAACAGGTCTAGAAGAGCGACCTATACTTTAGTAGGACTGGCCTCTAGATGAAGCACTGCAGAAACCACCTGAACTACAAGGCCTCTTGGCGTCCCGTTCCTCATGGTCCTACTTGTGAACCAGCTCTAAGCGTCTAGAAATATCAACCACCTTATCAAACCTCGCACCTGTCGCAACCTCCCGAGCCATAATGAAGCGTAATCCATAGTTGAGGCCATCAATGAACCTCCAAATCATCTCCCTTTCAGTGGGAACCAATCATACCGCGTGATGAGCCAACTCTGAAAACCTCATTTCGTACTGAGTCATTGTTATACCCTCATGGTGTAGCAGCTCAAACTACCTACACAACTCCTTTCTGCGAGTCTGTGGGAAAAACTTCTCTAAGAAGAGAACTGAGAACTCATTCTATGTAAGTGGCACTACGTCGGCTGGCGTGCCCAACTCATAAGCCTACCACCATCGGTAGGCTACCCCCATCATCTAAATAGTAGAGAATGAAACCCCACTAGTGTCCAAAATACCCGTTATGCGAATAATCTGCTGATAAGCATCTTTTGAACCCGCTCCATTGAACTCTAGAGTCTTAAGCCTCCCAAACCACTCCAGTATCTTCTACTCCTCATCACTCATATGGGGACCAACCTCGGCCCTAGCGGCAACAACCGACTGAACTGTAAATACACCGGTGTCTGGAGTCCTTAAACAAGATTTTCTAGAGTACGGGTGACACGAGTCCGAGCACCTCCTCTGGCTTGTGAAGTGTATGGTGAAGCTAGAACTGAGACTGCCTGAGCTAGACTCATGCACACAGTCAATTTGGGCTAAGGCCTCCTGAAGGCCAGGAATCACAATGGGCATTGATGGTGCCTATGCTGGTTCCACTAGCTCAACTACTTATGATACCTGCTCCTGAGCTGGAGCAAATGGTGGCTCTATAGGTGCTGGTCTGGCTGTAGTACGAGCCACACCTCGACCTCTGCCACGGCCATGGCCTCTTGTGGCCCAACCGGTGGTACTGGAGGTCATCCACCTGATCCGGTCGTACATGTCCTTACCATTTGTGAGAGAATAGAAGAGTCAAGTTCAAATTTTAGAAATAACAAATTCGTATGACAAAAATACAAGAAAGTGAAGTTTCCTAACAGTTTGGTGGCCTCTCGAAGATAAGTACAGACGTCTCCGTACCAATCCGTAAGACTCTACTAAACTCTCTTATGACTCGTAATAACTATGAACCTAGGGCTTTGATATCAAATTGTCAGGATAAAAAACCCCAAACCCATCGTGATGGTGCCTAACATACTGGCTAGGCAAGCCGAAACTTAACAATAAAGAGCCAAAACAACATTTAGCATAAGTCTGAAATCGCAATGTAACAAAATACTAACAATACATGGTAAATCCCCCCAGAAACTAGTAAATATAGATTCATAAACTGTACAAAGGAATACAAGTCTGAAACAACAGTACATAACAAAAGACAAGTCTAACTGCGGCCAAGGATGAAGCTCTACCTCGCCTCTGGATGATCAGTCCAACACACAAATCTACTGCTGATAACTGGTCCCCACACGTAGATCTGCATAATTAAGTGTAGAGTGTAGTATGAGTACAACCGACCCAATACATTCAATAAGTATTGTAACTAACCTCGGTGAGGTAAAAGAAGTGAGAACTATAAATGATACTAGCTATAACATGCATAGTTTCAATATTTTTAACAAGTACAGAATAATAATGAAATCAAGTCATAAAGTACAGGAAGAAGCATATGTGTGTGTAGGTGTATAGTTACGCAAGTATTATGTTTAGTCTATGTTCATCATATAGAGATGCTATGTAGTTAAATCAGGTATTAACCACAAAAATTGCAAGTAAATATAAAATGCAAAATCCAAACAAACACAGGTCAAATTTCCTCAACCTTTCCATTTCTGTACCAAACCACTGATCAATTTTTCTCAATATCCACATGTACACCATCAAGAGATAAACATGAGAGGATAACCCTAGAGGGATGGATATATATCCACACGCAAGCACGACCAATTTAATATGCTACCAGCCCGGTGTGGTCACATGTTCAATATCATAATCCGCCCGGCGTGGTCACAGGCATAACAGTATAACCCTGTAATGACCTGGTCGGTTGTTTTGAGTATCATAGATTTGTCCCCTCCCCCCCCCTCCCCCATTTATTACTTATTCTATGCTCATTTGTTAATATGCGACTTGCAGGGGTGGTTGGTTTGGTTCTCGATATATTTCTGAATGAATTGGGACACTAAGTTCAAAGGCTAGAAGCCTAAGTTGAGAGGTTTGACTGAGAGTTGACTTTATTATTAGCGGGCTTGGATTTTGGTTCTGAAAGTTGAAATAGGTCCGCTGTATCATTTTCGACTTGTGTGCAAAATTTGAGGTCAATCGGAGTTAGTTTGATAGGTTTTGGCATCGATTGTAAAAGTTGGAAAGTCATTAGTTTCAATAGGCTTGAACTAAGGTACAATTTGTGTTTTGATGTTGTTTGGCATAATTTGAGGCCTCGACTAAGTTTGTATGATATTTTGGGATGTGTTGGTATGTTTGGCTGGGGTCCTAGGGGCCTCGAGAGTAATTCAGGTTGATATCAGAATGAGTTGTGGACTTAAGGAATTGTTGATCTGCTGCTGGTATGGTGCGATGACACTTGCGAAGAATTGGTTGTAGGTGCGTGACCGCAGAAGCGAGCATGGGGTCGCAAAAGCAGACCTTCTTCCGCAGAAGCAGAGCCGCAGGTGCGGTTGGTGAGTCCGCATGAGCGAAAATGGTTGGGTAGATATTTAAAATCGAGGCCTTGAGTCTTCTTCTCATTTTGAGAATTTTGGGGTATGAACTTAGGCGATATTTGAAAAGGTTTTCACATAGATTGAAGAGGTATGAAACTCTTTATTATTTTTACTCATTAATATTGAAAACCATTTGATTTCTACACCTAGATTACGTGTTTCTAAGGTGGAATTTGGGGAAAATTTGTGAAACTTCATAGACTGAATTTTGGGGATTTGAGTGGCGATTTGATTTCAAAATTGGGTAATTTTTGTATGGTTGGACTCATTATTGAATGGATGTTCGGATTTTTAAAATTTTTTAGATTTTGAGACGTGTGCCAGGAGTTGACTTTTTGACTTTTGTTAAAGAACCTAGCTTTATCATATGGAATTGATTCCTATAGCTTGTATTGATTGTATTAAGTTATTTGTGGCTAGATTCGAGTCGTTCGGAGGCCGATTCGCGAGGCAAGGGCTTGTTGGAGTAGGGATTTGCACGGTTTGAGGTAAGTAATACTTCTAAACTCGATATTGAGGGTGTGAGTCCCTCAACTACGTGCTATGTGGTTGGTGTTGTGGTGAAGCACATCCTAGGTGTGAGGCATGTGGGCATGCACCGTAGTAATTATGACTTGGTTGATTTCGTCAAACTGTGTAGTATTTAATCTTGTTATTAATCTTGTATTCTTTATGTGTTAGAGAAATTGAGTTATGATTCATGTTAGAAACATGTTTAGGCTATATGCTGGTACTGTTGGGACCCACAGCGGTCATTTCTGTTGTTGAGTTATTTGATTAAATTGCAGTTATGTACTCAGTTACATTCATCATTTGCATATTATATCTCAGTCCATGTTATCATTTATTGTTACATCATGTATCATTGTTTCGGGCTTATTGGCATGAGTTTTGTGAGCCCTAGAGACTGGAGAGATTGATGACTGAGTGAGGCAAGGGACTGGTTGTGAGTGATAATTATGAGACCGGGCTCTACACCGCAACAGGCTTTTATTGATTCATGATGGGATCAGGTTGCACATAGCATCATGTCATTATTGCTTATATTAGCGCTTGGTCAGGATCCGCCCCTCTGGAGTCTGACATACCCGCAGTGAGTGCATGGGAATATGCATTTATCACTGTGTTGCATTATAGGTTACACAAGCATATTTGACATGTAGACATAGAGAAGTGATATTCCTCATGTTAGCTATACTTGACATATTTTACCAGTATTGAGCCTAAACTGTTGAACTTGAAAGCATATCTACTTTATTTACTGTGTTATGAGATGAGGTTTTCATTGAATTATTACTATCATTTTCATGTCATATCAGTACCATTATTGTATGGATTTGAATTGTACCTATCTCAGCTCGTCACTACTTTTAGCCCAAGGTTAGTCCTGTTACTTGTTGAGTACATTGGGTCGGTTGTACTCATATTACACTTTGCACTTCGTGTGCAAATCAAGGTACTTATGGGCACTGTGGTTGCTAGGCTTGGAGCCTTTCATGCTTGGAGACTTTTGAGGTAGCTGCTTTGGCATTCGTAGACCTCGACTTTCCTTCTTTGCAGCCTATTTAGCATTGCACTACCTTTCCAGATAGTTGTATTAGAAGTTTTGACTATGTTGATATTTAGTAGTTAATGTACTCCGTGACACCCAGATTTTGGAGATTTTGTATGGAGTCACGGTATTTTGTTATTTGTTATTTATGAGAATATGTCACTGTTAAACTTATTTAATCATGTTTTCTATCCAAAATGTGTAGTTATTTGTGATTGCCAGCTTGTCAAGTTCTGTGATGGGCGCCATCACGACATGTTGAGTTTTGGGTCGTGACAAGTTGGTATCAAAGCCTAGGTTACATAGGTCTCACGAGTCATGAGCAGGTTTAGTAGAGTCTTGCATATCGGTACAAAGGCGTCTGTACTTATGTTCGTAAGGCTACCGAACCATTAGGAAAACTGCACTTGCATGTCTTCTTGTTGTGCGGATTTGTTGATTCCGAAATCTAAACTTCTATTATTCTATTCTCTCACAGATGGTGGGGATACGTGCTACCAGATCGGACGGACGATCCCCAGTACTACAAGCTAGGTCTACGAGAGGCCAAGGCCATGGTAGAGGCTGAGGTGCAGCTCGTACAACAGCCAGAGCAGCACCCGTGGAGGCACCAGTTGCTCCAGCTCAGGAACAAATTCCAGATGTGGTTGAGCCGGTGGGACTAAGTTAATAAGAGTTCATATCATCAGCTCTAAGTTTAGAAGAGTTACTTACCTCAAACCGTGTAATTCTTATTCCAATATGCCTTTGCCTCGCGAATCGGCCTCCGAACGCCTCGAATCTAGTCACAATTAATTCGATTCAGTCAACACACATTATAGGGATTGATTCCATATGAAAATATTAATTTTCCAACAAAATTCGAAATTCCAATCTCAAAAATACCAGTGGGACCCATGTATATGAATCCGACAAAAGTTACAAAATATGAATGCCCATTCAACCACGAGTCCAACCATACCTAATTTACCAAATTACGACATCAACTCGACCCTCATATCTTCAATTTAAACTTAAAACACCACTTAAATGCTAAATATATCAATAGATTCGGGTAATTTGACCAAAAGTTAGTTAAGAACTCTTACCCCAATATTTCCCTTGAAAATTTCCCGAAAATCGCCTCTCCCCGAGCTCCAAATCGTTAAAAATGGAGTCCTATTTTCATAACTAAAGTTCTGCTGCCCAGTCATTTACCCTATGCGATCGCGGAAAGTACTCCACGATCGCGAAACACAAAAATTTCCAGACCATTTTTACTCTATGCGATCACGGCCTTTTCCCCCCGATCGCGAAGCACAAACCTCTATTACATTTCCCAAATATTTCTAAGACAATCTGTAGTCTATTGGTCATACAATTTTGTACAAAACTCCAAATGATATATGGATTAATTGTCTAAAAACTAGACATCAATGTCTACAACTTTCATTTTGGGATCATCTCCAAAATCCGTATAGATTTCGAGATATATGCTTCCAAAGTTGGGCCAGTGCAACTGAGTTTTTATTCTATGCGATCGCATGAAGGCTTCCGCGATCGCGATGTACAGTTCCATTTTTCCTATTTTTCTCTTCGCTATCGCGGCCAGGTCCACACTATCGCACTGTACACCCCTGTAGCCAAAAACCAGTAAATAGAAATGGCTTAGAAATGGTCCGAACTTAGTAGAATACTCAAATAACATCAAACAACACCAAAACAACGAATCATACCCCAATTCAAGCTTAATAAAACTAAGAAATTTCAAATTCTACATTCGGTGCCAAAACCTATCAAATCAAGTCCGATTGACCTCAAATTTGGCAAACAAGTCATAAATGACATAACAGACCTATTTCAATTTCCAGAATCAGATTTCAACCCCGATATCAAAAAGTCAACTCCCCGGTCAAACTTCCAAACTTGAACCTCCTATATTTGCCATTTCAAGCCTAATTTAACTAAGGGCTTCCAAATAATTTTCTAAATACACCCCTAAGTCCAAAATTTTCATACGGAGCTGTTGGAATCATCAAAACTCAATTCTGGAGTCATTTGCACAAAAAGTCAAACTCCGATCAAACCTTTTCATTTAAGCTTCCAACCTGAATTTCATTCATCTGAACTAATCCCGAAACACCTAAAAATCAAAACCGACGATTCACACACATTATAATACGTCATATTAAGCTATTCAAGACTTCAAATAATTGAAATGAGCGTAAATGTTCAAAACGACAAGTCGGGTCATTACATTCTCCCCTACTTAAACATACATTCATCCTCGAACATGCCAAGAGTTGTACCTAAGCCTTCAAATCACTGTTCCTCCTTACCACGCACATACCCGGGGGTTATACCACATCACCCTATTCCATATAGGCCTGACAACACCATAATTGAAGATTATTACTTAAATCTTAGTCTGTAAACCTTGGAATGCAATTTCCTACATTCAGAATTTCTTTTCAAGATCCAAATCTCACATCTACACACTGTATAAGTCTGAACAAATAGTATTAAGTCTTAACCATAACCCGAGACGTAATTACATAACATGCCACACAACTCGCATACTCACAGCACCATTCCCGATCACAGTAACTACTCAAAACCAACCAAGTACTAGTATTAAACCCCACATTCCACAGAACCTCGTTCCAACAACCTTCGAACATAGCCGATAATGAAAGAAACATACATGAACTCACAACCACTCACCAGATTAACAGGTCATGGAGTTTCCTTCGTTCAACAAGTACCATAGCCAAATATTTAAGCTGAATTCTAAATTATTCTTCCAAACACGCCGTTATCAAACCTGATAGTACCCATTCTAGGTCCAATGACCTTATATTATCAAACGCAACTATTCCATAGACATGCCACACCAATATAACTCAAGCCACAAACTATGCAATCCATGCACCCAAAAATAGGAAATGTCTCAAAGAAGAGAATCGTTTCGCAAGTTCAACAAGCACCACTACAACCGCAATGCTATGAGCTCATCATACATAGTAGCACAAAGACACACGAATTTAATAACGGTAATCAGCTCTTCTAGAGCTCACATTAACATCAACCACACGGCATGTTCACAGGCCTCCAGTCCAAGCATATCATACAAGAGCAATCAAATAAGTACACATGTATATGATAAATGAAATAAAATTCACATGCTCCTAGACTGGTATAAATAGCATGCCATAGAGTAGGCATGTGCAAAGTGTGCTATCACAACTCAATTCGTCAGGTTAAAGCAGAAATAGAAACTACCAAGTTTATTCAGGGAGTTATCCTCTTTGTAACCTCAAGTATAGCCCAGGTAGTTCTCAACAAAGGTACGAATACCAGAAATATTATGCGCATTTTCATTACCTAGGCATATCATTACCTAAGCATTTTCTTTTTTGAGTACGAATAGTAGCCCCGACGGCCACACATGGGATCAAACCTCACATATATGCGCACTCAGAGCACGTAGCTATCACAAATAATTAACGCAACTAGTGCCTCCACTGAGTTTAAATAAAACACTACCTCAAACAGGCCGCAACCCTGACATAATATGCTTATGAGAAATCCCAGTCTCCTAATTCATAGAACACAGGAATCATCGTAACTGATCCGAACTCTAGCACTCGAATGACTAACACATCTTTCATACACGATCATCCCATGAGGAATACTTCTAAAATTCTTCCGTGCCACATAGCAAAAATCTGAATATCAGCAGTCAATCAATCAGGTGAATACCGCAATACCAACGAAACATTTGTATGTCAAAACACAATGTGCCCTTTTGAATGTACACTCTTCTCAGGTAATACCACTACTGCCAATATCTAAAATCATTTGTTCTCCATAAACTCTTTACCTCCCTTTTGAAACTAAATTGTATACTTGCACATGCAAATCCCAAATCTCACTTCATGCACCGCCTCTATTAGGCCATCCTATGAAAATATGAAACATGGAATACTAGATGGGCCCTTGCAAGACTGGGAGGCAAGGCAAGCTCATAAGTAACCTCCACAAGGAATCGTAACACCTCAAATGGGCCTATAAATCGTGGGCTCAGCTTGCCCTTCTTCCTAAACCTCATAACGCCCTTCATAGGCAAAACCCGGAGCAAGACCCGCTCTCCAACCATGAATGTAACATCGCAAACCTTCCGATACGCATAACTCTTCTGTCTGGACTGGGCTATGCGAAGTCGATCCTGAATCACCTTCAGTTTATCCAGGGCATCCTAAACCAAGTCCGTGCCAAAAAATCTAGCCTTTCCCGGCTAGAACCAACCATCTGAATGCACGACTAATAACTGTTGTTGTAGGCAAACTCCGCATGTGGCAAGAACTGATCCCAAATACCCCCAAAATCTATCACACAAGGGCGGAGCATATCCTCCAGTATCTAAATAGTGCGCTCGGTCTGTCTGTCCGTCTGAGAGTAAAATGTTGTGCTCAACTCAACCCGAGTACCCAACTCCTGCTGTACAACCCTCTAGAACCGTGATGTAAACTGCGTACCCTGATCAGAGATAATAGATACCGGTGCGCCATGAAGCCTGACGATCTCACAGATATAAATTCGAGCCAGCTGCTCGGAAGAATATGTAGTCATCATAGGAAGGAAATGAGCTGACTTGGTCAACCTATCCATAATCACCCAAACTGCATCAATCCTCTGCTGAGTCCGTGGGAGTCCAACAACAAAATCCATAGTGATCTGCTCCCATTTCCACTCCGGAATCTCTAACTTCTGAAGCAACCCACCCGGTCGCTGATACTCATACTTCACCTAATGGCAATTTAGGCACCGAGCCACATACTCCACTATGTCCTTCTTCATCTTCCTCCACCAGTAATGCTGCCTCAAGTCCTGATACATCTTCGCGGCACCCGGATAAATAGAGTACCGCGATCCATGAGCCTCCTGAAGAATCAACTCACGCAAACCATCTACATTAGGCAAACATAGCCTGCCCTGCATCCTCAATACGCCATCATCCCCAATAGTGACCTCCTTAGAATCACCGTGCTGAACCGTGCCCTTAAGGACAAGCAGGTGGGAGTCATCATACTGAAGCTCCCTGATACGATCATAAAGTGAAAACCGAGAGCCACACAAGCCAACACTCGACTCGGATCAAAAATATCCAATCTCACAAACTGGCTGGCTAGCAAATGAGTTTGTCTGGAGCTCTTAATTGATTTTGTAATACAAAATTTTTTGTCACACCACCCATATGGTTCCTTTACGGAGAAAATTATATCGTAATAATTGTCATGGTCAAAATCATCATAAGCAAAATTATTTCTTTCTTTAATTATGCCTTTAATAATTTTTTGTAAGGCATAAAAAAATATTTTTGGTGTACCACATGTACGCGACCAATGACATATTCTTGTAACCAAACAGTAATGTTCATTATCTTCTTTCTCTCAAACCTCCAAGTAGAGATGAGTTGTAGTATTTATTCAACCATGCATAAACACATGCTTATGCATAATTTATATCACATGTATATTTCCACATTTACTTTCAGGAATGAGTCTGCATTTACAATCTTCTGAGCGTGCCTCTACATTTATAATGCTTATCACAAGTCACATTTTTAAAAATGAACAATAATCATGTGAATGTGTTCCGTATTAACATACCACATTGATACATATTTTCTTCACCTTAGAAAGATTATTTTGAGAACCCTTATTTTTTTCCTTTTTACATTTACCATAATGATGACTATTATTATTTTGGTCTTTAGCACGCCTACGTTTATTGGTCAGCCACTTGTCTTCATTTAGACTTATTATGCAACGCTATCACATTCACTTCAAGAATGGCGCAAATCAAGTGGGACAAGCTTCATGATTTTTCATGAAAACATATTATATTTTTTTAGTCATCATTTTATCATCAATATGGTGCATTGAGACTCAAACCCAATATCTTACCCATATGAAGGCATGTAAGGCCATAATGTGTTGGGATTCGAACCCAACGTCTTATTATCATGGTGCACTAGGACTTAAACCCGGTGTCTTACCCTCAAGGTGCGATAGAACTTGAACCCACCGTCTTACCTTCAACCAATAGCATAATAGGCCACTCTATATATATATATATATATATATATATATATATTTGAGAGACTTAAGTCCGGTTACGTGGCATGCCTCAATGCACGGGGATTGCCTTTTTCTTTTCTCTCAATTTTTTTGTGCTTTCTCCTATTTTTTCCCTTTTATATCTGAAAAAGTCAACGGTTAAATTATTTTGGGAAACCCAAACGTTTTCGCTTATAATGGTTTCCAACCGTTTCAAACAAACCCTTTATTCTTCTACTACTCTCTCTTCCATGGAAAAAAAGTTGTTACTCTTTCCTTTCTTTGCAATTTGGACAACCCTAGCCAATGTAAAAATTACATCACATGTGATGATCTGAATTGAAATCCAATAGATGCCATTCAAGTTGGTAATTTAAGCGACAAAAAGGGCCGGTAAATATTTTTGCTTTTTTAAAAATATATCAAAAACTGAAAATGTATTTTCCAGATTGTTCTTTATTTTTTTCTCTCTTGATTTCTTTTAATTGAAAAAATAATTTTTGATTGTGATTTCAGTAGAAGTTGTCACAACAATTTCAAGCTTTTCGTTACTTGGCCTCACTTTTTTGGTGCTTCAATCACAAAGGAGAAGAGAAGTATTTTTTTTTCAGTAAAAGATCAACCACTATTATCATTACTTGATAATGTTTTCCTTCTCCCCTTTCTCTTCTAAGTTAATTTTTGCACCAAGATCTATTTCTATTTAATTACTGTGTCTACTTCCCGAATTTGCTTCACTTAGACACTAACATAAACTTGCGAGTAATAGTAGCTATTTTAATGATACATATTTTATCGTTCCCACCCGATGTTTACATCAACGAGGAGAACATCTAATATGTTTCTTTACATAATCTGTTAGCACTTACTTATATTCGATCAATATGAATTTTTAGATGGAAAGTAGACAAATGCAAATTAATTTTGCTGATTCTTTTGCGGATCTTATTTTATTTGATTTTTGTGATAAATGACAAATGGTGTTGATTTTGTGACAGACAAATAGTGTTGATTTGTGACAAAGTTTAACATTGGAAGTACAAGGTAGACTGGTAGTAATGATAGTGGCTCTACCCCTACTTCTTCCATTGAGGTTTGTCATTTGGGTAATTTCATAAAAAATAATATTTCTGTATTTTCTACTTTTCTTGAATTTATTGGTTGATACTTTTTGGTAGGATTGTATAAGGATCATGTTTTATTTAGGATACCCATTAGAAATAAGCCTTCTGGAGTGTTTTACCTTTCTAAGCATCTTAATTTTGATAATAATGATTGAGAAGCCTGAAACTTTATTTTAAGTGCAGTAAATTGGTTGATATGTCGTTTGTATATATAAATTTTGGACCCAAATGAAGATATATTATGTGCTACTCAAATGAAAATACATTCTCCGCTTATTTATCATCATTTAAAGTCTTTCAAGGATCTATTTATCTTTCTTCTTAAATATTTTGCCTTTGTTCTATTTTCTAGATATATTGATTTATTATTTAAAAGAAAAAAACTAATTTGATATATGTCTTCTAAATACGTGTCCAATTTAAATAAGTAACCTCTACCTGTGATCCTTCATCCATTTAAACTCATTATTTCATAACTCAATTACTTCCATATTCATCCTTTTTGATTGCTCGTTATTTTAATTCGCTTCTAATGTGTTCCTTTGTTATTCAAGTCTACTGCTTGACTTTTGAGGTTTTGGTTCTCATACCCACGTTTCAAAAGATTTATTTTTTGGATTGACATTGCTGCATTCATTGATATGGATTTAGAAGTTTCACCTTTTCATCACTTTTCAACATGATCAAAGGGCCATGAGCCCATGAGAGTCTCGTAAGGTTTAATTGATACAACCTTTTATTTTTCTTATTGGTTGGTATGTATATATTTTGCTGCTTCTTGCATTTCTTTGTTAGTTTACACCAGTCAATCATTACAAATTTGTGAATGGATATTTCCTAAGATCTCTACACAGAGTTTCTTGCTCTTTAGTTATCCTAATTATGAGTTTATGTTTTGATGTTAAGCAATATTCTAGATTCCATCTTTGGTATGACTTTGCGTTTATTGGATTTTCTTTTTGGTTGTTTATTTTTTGTATTTATAGTTTAAGTTGCGTAACTGTGTAAGAATGTGTGTTTTATGCATGTTAGAATTGGATACATTCATTATTATGCTATTCAAATTTGGTACAAATTTTTTGCACTTCAATTAGTGTTTTATCTCATGTGTCTCTGTATTAAATTTCTTCTTTTTCACTTTTTATATCAGGTTTTGAGAGAGTATGAGTCGCTAGGGGTACTCCGGTGAAATTTTTACTCTTTGTCATTTTCCATTCCATTTGGATTTCATAGTGTTCGTTTTCAAATTAGATATTCGGTTTTGGCAAGGTATGAGTTTAAGCATATGGATTTGGGTGAAACTTTTATATCTTCTTCTTCTTCCTCCTCCTCCTCCTTACCGTTTGGATGCCACAATATTTTTTTGAAAGTGATTTGTAAGAGACAAAGATTGAAAAAAGGAAAACTGAGATAATTATGTTTGTATGATTATTGAAAAGATAGAAAGTACAATCAATAAGAGTTATCACTCTCTTCACCTTTCCTTCTTAAGGTAATAATCCAAATAGTGACTAACTACAAAAAAATTGGATGAAGAAAGAAAAAATAAAAGAAGGATACGAAGTGGGAGGGAGGGGTGCAAAAGAATCCAAACAGGATTTCAAAGATAATAGATCGAATACTTAAAGTGAAAAAAGACGTAGGTTTCTTATGATGTTCAGCAGTAGTATATAAGCCTTGATAGAAACGTAGAAAACACATTTTTTCAGTCTATTTCTCAAAACATTTCACTAACATCAAATAACCAATAATTTATTTATTAAATCTTTTGGATTTGCATTGTATATGGTTTTATTCTCATCTCTCTGTGTTTCCTCACTTGGTGTTTCGAGCTTATTTTGGCAGTAGCGGGGACGGTGTTGATATCTCTATTTTTAGCTTATCAATTTAATAGCATGTAAGCTTTCTTTCTAATCATAGATCTCATGGGTTGCATGTTAGTTTCCTCGAACATACTTTTAGACCTCTGTTGTTTATATAGCTCTCTACTCTGTTCGCAGCGAGTGAGAAAAATTATTACTCCCTCTGTTCCAATTTATGTGAACCTGTTTGACTGGGCACGGAGTTTAAGAAAAAATGAAGACTTTTGGAATTTGTGATCCTAAACGAGTCAAAATGGGGCCCAAAGTATTTGTGTGGTTATAAAAGATTCTCATTAAGGGTAGAATTGGAAGTTTAAGTTAAATTGTTTCCAAATTTAGAAAGGGATCATTCTTTTTGGAACGGATCAAAAAGGAATTAGGTTCACATAAACTGGAACGGAGGGAGTAGTAGCTCCATTTCATGTTTAAGGTCTAGAAGTTGAAATGATCATTTCATTGATGCCCCGTCTAATTGGTTGGAGTTCAGACTTATATTGCTTCCATGTTAAAAATGAGAGTTGAATCCAAAGGTTTAAAGGATTTCAAGGGATCAAAAAGCTCGAGTACCTTATAGCTTCATGATTCCTTGCTCTTTTTTTTGTTCAATATTGTACAATAATTGATAATTGATATTATTCAAGTACAAAAGGTAAACCTTTAATATTCTGACAAGGTTTTCCCTAAATTAGATGTGCTGATCGAGAACTCTTCTTGTTACCTTCTACATGTCTTATTAATCTTGAAGTTGAATGTTCTGCACTCAGTATTAAAGTATAGAGGATCTCTTAGTTTTTTGCTTGATATTTCGTAACATAGAGCATATTTATATTGCAGTCTTACTTAGATAATGTTACTGCAACTTAGTAACCAAATAAGTACTTTTTTTATGCAGGGCTACAACTGAACATTCAAATAATTACCCTCCAAAGCAATAACAAACTGTGAGACACTCGAGAAATGGGAAATAGTCATGTAGTAAATATTACAAAGACCATAAACAGCTTACAAAAAGTCTGACAACAAATAATGAAGTCTTGTAACTTTTGTCGAAAGAAAATGCATATATTACCATTGAAACAAACTCAAATTATCAAGTTAGTACTAAAGTGAGGAACATGTTGCGAGAAAGCTTATAATCATCACATAATCCAAGAAAATATGTATCATTATTTTTTTGATCAGTGATTGTATATTATTCTTTCAGTTAACATGCCCAGAAAGAATATGCAGTTTTCATGATTTCTATATACACTAAACATTGAACTCATATGGCAAAAGGTGAATTTTGTTGCTCTTATATTCATTTCAAATGCATTACCTCCAATTGTCACTTTTAGTATAAAGATGTTGAGAGATCAAAGCATTTAGTAGACCTTCTAAAGCACTAAGATATCTTTTATGCTACACTTGATTCTTCAGTGTGTACTTCCTCAGATGATATGTTAGTGACTTATTTAATTTTCAAAGTTACAATTTTAGTTGTAGTTTCAAGTGGATGTTCAATTGGTTTAACGATAGTTGTCTTTATCATTCTGCTGAAAAATTTATATCTTCAATCTCCACTGTTAAAGGTAAATGATATATTTTGAAATTTAAAAAGGTATTTTACTATCGCGCGAAGCGCGGACAAATTATCTAGTAGTATAATAAGCCAAAGTGCAACTGAGACTCACCTTGAGCCCTTAATTAAAATATTCTCACTTCGAATTGTTTATTTTCAAATTCTGTCAAATTTATCGTGCGAACTCAGAGTTCAATTGGATCTTTAATCACTAAGAATTTAGATCCTATGAAGTTCTTCTATGAGAAACCACCTGCTTAAAACCACCACAAAGAAAGCATTGTTACGTTAGCAACCAAAAAAAAATTATAATGACTGATTATTGGCGGTTGGAAAAAATGTATAAAATTAGATTATTTGACAACAAAATTCGTCGACAATATAACCAATCAAAATTGATTTTTGATTTTTCTGTTTCTTTATTCCATTTCTATTTCTTAAATCCCTCATCAATTGTAATATATATAACTCAGTAACAATCCTTGGCTAGTAGTTGGTTCAAAATCTTATGGCATTGCATAAATATTGAAAAATTTATCGTTTCTAGTTCTTAAAAATCTTTCAATCAAATGATCATTGTCTCATGTTTGGATATGAAAGACAATAATATATTATCAAAAATAGGTGCTTTCAACAAAAAGAACAAAGAAAAACGCGATAAAATGAAAAATATAGAAATTATGAAATCCAAGCTTTACCTTAAAACCGATCGGTGTATTAAATCATACCTCAACATTAGTGATTGCTCTCCAAATTATGACCAATCAATTTTGAAACCATACCTAAATAGTGTTGCTGACATTTCAAAGCAACAGTAGTATGCTGAAATGGCTTGGGATTCGAAGACTGTGATTTTATACTTATTGGTTGCATTAGTCATTGTTTTCTAGTTCTCGTAATGAGATTAATCAGAACATGGGCCGAAGAAGAATCAAACTCAAGCTTCCATTGGATAGAGACTCGTGCTGATAACGTGTTAAGAAACTAAGCTCAAAGTAACAGTATGAAACAATAAAATAGAAAATAGATGTAGAGAGGACGAGAGAACTTTCTTATTTCATCTAGTGTTTTCCAAGTGTGTATAATATGACGTCCAAACCCTCTATTTATAGGATGATATTTAGGTAATACAAAGGGATGTCATGAACATGGTATTAACTATTAAGATCATGGAGAAAGATCATGGAGGAGGTTATGAAGGTGTGGGAGTTACAACCAGAGTTACGACCATAATGTTAAGAAGTAACGAGAGTTATCTACATAATGGAAAAGAGTAATTAATGAGAGTTATATCATAGACATCCATATAAATATATATTTCATAACAGAAACTCTTTATACTCCGGTATATATGTGATGGAGTTCAAACTTGCACAAAATAAGTTTTAGCAAAATATGTTGGAGTTCAATTAAGGAGTACGTCTTCTCCTTGTTCTTCATTGTCTTCATTTCTTTGTTGTTGACCTGAGTAAATTTATTTTGATGATTGACAAAGGAACACATGCATGAACCAGATCCATGGATAGTGTACACAGGTGACAGGCAGAATCAAGCAAAATGCATGCACGTAAAAGAGATAAGTATAAGTGGTTATTTCTGATAATCCCTAAACGAAAAGGTTGCATATTTGATAAGGAGCAGGACTCCTTACTTGAAGAGAACTCTATCCAAGATAAGGAAAGAGTTAGAAGTTGAAGATAACTAGAACTCTTCCACCAAGAAAGAGTAAAGTATTAGACTTCTAGTTAATCTTTATTTACTAACTCTATATATATCAGTTGTGTTCTCTTTTACAGGTGATGCACACATACAGAAGTTAAGCACGAATTGAGAGCAAAATAGCAAGGCATTTTGTGAGCAATTCCTTTGATATTTAAGACTGCGATCCTGAAGATACACGAACCAGATTGAAGAACCAGCTCCATAAAGAGTTTTATGTGTCTTTCTTTATTTTTAGTTCAAAGTGCAGTAGGTGTTTTGAGTTTTACCTTTCAGCTTTCTAAAAAGCAAATTGTACTAGGTACCTGAGTTGTATCTTTCAAGTTAGAGGTAACTTGAAGTAATTGCAACAACCTCCAGCATGTTGTTATAAGGGTTAGAGTTAATCCTTAGGTTTGCAAGAGGTTGTAAACTCTAGTTGTATTGTTCAAGTTAGAGTTAACTTGAAGTAGTAGCAACAGCTTGTGGCTGGTTGCTACAAGGGTTAGAGGTAATCCTTAGGTATGCAAGAGTTTGTAAACTTTGTTGTTGGCTCAGAGTTGTAGTGAAGTGTTTGGAGAAAATCCTACAGGGTAGTAGGTCGTGGTTTTTTCACCTTTTGAGCCGGGTATTTTTCACGTAAAAATCCTTGTGTTCTTTACTTTCTGAATTATTTATTCCACAACTGTAGTGTAAGGAACGCATAGAAGAACCAGGTCCTTCGATAATCCAGTGCACGCGAAAATCAGCACCACACAAATCACCCCCCCTCCCTGTGTGGTATTGAAGTATAAAACATCAATTGGTATCAGAGCAGGTTATCCTTGAAGAGGCTAACACCTTAGGAGAAGATCAAGATGAGTGCACCACCTGGAAACTGGGAAGGGAAATCCACTGCTAGTCCACCACTCTTCAACGGCCAGTATTACTCTTGGTGGAAAAACCGGATGAGAGATCCCATCATAGGAGAAGACTATGAGCTATGGGACATTGTCACATATGGTTCACTGGATACCATGAAGATAAATGCCTAAGGAGAAGAGGTGTCAAAAACAAGAGCTGATTGCACTGCTGAGGACTTGAGGAAATGGGAGAAGAATGCCAAGGCCAAGAAATGGCTCGTGTGTGGACTTGGTCCAGACGAGTACAGCAGAATTCAAAGTTGTACTACTGCTAAGGAAATTTGGTGACACTTTGCAAGTGGCTCATGAAGGAATACCTCAGGTGAAGAGGTCCAGAGGAACTTTACTATATTCTCAATATGAGAATTTCACTATGAAGGAAGGGGAAACCATCCAAGATATGTATACAAGGTTCACCACACTAACAAATGAACTTAAAATCTCTTGGAAGGGTTATTCTTGAAGAAGATAAAGTTAAGAAGATTTTGACAAGGGTTCTGCCAGTCTCATGGGAGAGCAAAATCACTGCTATTCAGGAATCAAAGAACATTGCCACTCTTAATTTGGATGAGCTAATTGGAAATCTCACTGCTTATGAACTTAGAAGGCAAACCATGAATATGGATGTACCCAAGAAGGAAAGGATCCTGGCACTCAGAATCACTGAAGGTTCTGATCTAGAGGAAGATGCAATGGCTATGATCACAAAGGACTTCAAGAAGTACCTAGTGAGAGGAAAGGGTTCTTCAAGAAGTAGAGGCTACATCAAACCAAGGGTTCCTGAAAAACAGACCAATGAGGGCTGCTACAAGTGTGGAAAGTCTGATCACCACATCAAAAACTGCCCTCAATGGGAAATTGAATGGAAGAAAGAAAGAGCTGAACGAAGAAACAGAAAGAAGGAACAAGTTTATCCCATAAAGAACAAAGGATCAACAAAGTCTATGGTTGCTACTTGGGGAGAAAGCTCAGATGAGGACTCAGATGATGAAGATGGAGATGAACAAGCACTTATGGCAATTCGATAATCCGATGAGGAATCTAAAGTAAGTATAATCCATCTAAAAGATAAGATTAAGTTTTTGTCTAAAGAAAAGCTATCTGAGTTACTTCTAGATTTCATTGATGAATCTGAGGATATAAATAATGAAAAGAAACAACTGTCTAAGGAATGTGTGATTTTAAAAGCAAAGTGTAAGAACCTGGAACTTAGAGTTAGTGAGACTGTAAGTGAAAATACTGCACAAAAGAACCAGGTTCATGCATTTGAATCAAATGTCCTAGAACTTAGATCTGAAAACCTAAAACTGAAATTAGGAACAAGTAAGAAGACAACTGATTGCACACAACTCACTCTAGAAGAAAATGTAGGTAAACTAAAAGATGAGTTGTATAAGAAGGATGAGCAGGTAAGAATTTTGACAGAGGATCTAGGCATGGTTAAGCATAAACTAGACAGAACTTGTAAATGGAACAGGTCCTCCGATGCACTGTCATGGCTACATGAACATCACAGTAGCAATAGAAGAGGAATTGGCTTTGGGAACCTGCCACCTAAATGGTATCCCAAAAGCAAGTATCTCACACTTCCTGAGAACAAAATTTGCACACACGGTGGTAAGACTGGTCAGTATAAAAGTGAATGCACTGCAAAAGAAAAGGCTAGTCAAAAGAATAAAAAGTTTGTTCAAGGGAAAAATAGGCTGCCAGTTTGGGCTAAAAAGAATTTGATTCATCCTTTTGCCTATAGAAAAGAACCCAAACTAGTTTGGGTTCCTAAGACTAACCCTTGATTTTCTTTTGCAGATCCAAGTGAAGGGGAGCAGTCAAATATGGTACATGGATAGTGGCTGCTCAAAGCACATGCCAGGAAGCAAGAACCAGTTCCTTTCACTTGAGGACCTCAAAGGAGGTAATGTCTCCTTTGGAAATGGGAAGAAAGGTGAGATCATTGGGGTTGGTAAGGTAGGTAAGACTGACTCTCACTTGATTGAGAATGTCTATTTGATAGACGGCCTAAAATACAGTCTAATTAGTGTATCACAACTGTGTGATAGAGGTAACTTGGTAGCATTCACCTCTACTAAATGCTTTGTGATTAATCTTACCACTGACAAGATTGTTTTGCAGGGAAAAAGAGTGAACAATATATATATTGTAGATCTGTCCACATAAAGAGTGAACAATATATATATTGTAGATCTGTCCATACTGTCAGAAAATGAACTCACTTGCTTAAGTGTGTTGGACAATGATCCCCTCCTTTGGCACAAGAGACTTGGACATGCAAGTCTGAGTCAACTCAACAAATTAGTCTCCAAGGACTTGGTGATAGGACTGCCTAACATCAAGTTCAAGGAAGACAAAGTTTGTGAGGCTTGTGTAAGGGGGAAGCAGGTAAGATCCTCTTTTAAATGCAAGAAAGTGGTAAGTACCACCAGAACGATGGAACTAGTCCATATGGATCTCTGTGATCCAATGAGAACATTAAGCAGAGGTGGTAAAAGATACGCGATGGTGCTTTTTGATGATTACTCTAGGTTTACTTGGACATTGTTTTTAATATCTAAAGATGAAGCATTTGACATGTTCACTTCTTTTGTTTGAAAAACTAAAAAACAACTAGGTAATCAACTTGCATCAATTAGGTTTGATCATGGCACTGAATTTGAAAATGCTAAATTTGCTGAATTTTGTGATGAGCATGGCATAGATCATAATTTTTCTGCTCCTAGGACTCCACAACAAAATGGAGTAGTTGAAAGAAAGAATAGGACACTGAAGATATGGCTAGGACTATGCTTCTTTCTAGTAAACTGCCCCATAGCTTTTGGGCAGAAGCTGTAAATATTGCATGCTACATCATAAATAGGTGCATGACTAGACCTCTTGTTGAGAAGACTCCCTATGAGTTACTTAAAGGGAGAAAACCAAATATATCCCATCTTAGGTCATTCAGATGCAAGTTCTTTGTGTACAATAATGGTAAAGACTCCCTAGGCAAGTTTGATCCCAGAAGTGATGAGGGAGTATTCTTGGGATATTCTTCACATATAAGATTTATAACAAAAGAACTATGTGTGTAGAAGAAAGTGCACATGTAGTTTTTGATGAAACTAATATTCTTTCTGAGAGACGGGAACATGAAGATGAAGCAATTGAGCTTGTTAGAAACTCAAATGAAACCACAACCCAGACTGAAGCTGCACCAAAGGAAGGAACAGGTGATGGAACAGGTCCTTCTACCCAGGGCAACCTGACAGTGGGAACTGAACAAAGAAGAACTGATCCTCAGACCTTGAGGGAACTTGTCCATGAACCTGTTCCTCAACAACAAAACACTGAAGGAACATCTAAGGGAAACCAGCTAGTTGTGAAACCTTATAAATACTAAAGCTCTCATCCTATTGAGAACATAATTACTGATCCAACCTCTAGAATCAAAACCAAATCTTCTTTGAAGAATCTTTGTTCTTTTGATACTTTTCTATCTCTTATTGAACCTAAAAATGTTGCTGAGGCTTTGCAGGATGCAGACTGGGTGAATGCAATGCAAGATGAACTCAACCAATTTGAGAGAAGTCAAGTTTGGCATTTGGTACCAAGACCCAAGGACAGATCACTAATTAGCACTAAATGGGTCTTCAAAAACAAACTTGATGAAGATGGAACAGTTACAAGGAACAAGGCAAGATTGGTGGTTCAAGGATATAGTCAAGAGGAGGGCATAGACTATGATGAGACTTTTGCTCCAGTTGCAAGATTGGAAGTAATTAGACTCCTCATAGCCTTTCCTGCTTACATGGAATTCACTTTCCATCAGATTTTTAGGGTTCTTCTGCTTGACTGGCTTGTAGCATCTCACTCAATTTCTTAGCTTGTTCTCTACTGACCACTGTGTTTCATGCAATCATTTTGATATGATTTTTCTTGGGGGTTTGGGTGGTTGAAAGGGTGGGTATTGATGTTTTATACTTCAATACCACACAAGAGGGGGTGATTAATGTGGTGCCTAATTTTCGCGTGCACTGGATTATCGAAAGACCTGGTTCTTCTATGCATTCCTTACACTACAGTTGCGGAATAAATAATGCAGAAAGTAAAGAACACAAGAATTTTTACGTGGAAAACATCCGGCTCAAAAGGTGAAAAAAACCACGACCTACTACCCAGTAGGATTTTCTCCAAACACTTCACTACAACTCTGAGCCAACAACAAAGTTTACAAACTCTTACAAACCTAAGTATTACCTCTAACCCTTGTAGTAACCAGCCACAGGCTGTTGCTACTGCTTCAAGTTAACTCTAACTTGAACAATACAACTAGAGTTTACAACCTCTTGCAAACCTAAGGATTAACTCTAACCCTTATAGAAACACGCCAGAGGTTATTGCAACTACTTCAAGTTACCTCTAACTTGAAAGATATAACTCAGGTACCTAGTATAATTTGCTTCTTAGAAAGCTGAAAGGTACAACTTAAAACACCTACTACACTTTGAACTAGAAATAAAGAAAGACACATAAAACTCTTTATGGATGTAACGACTCGGCTGGTCGTTTTGAATATTATAACCCCATTTCCCCATTTACTGCTCAATATATGCCTTGCTATTGATTTATGACTTATCGGGTTAGTTGGTTCAGGTCCGGAAGGAATTCGGAGTGAAATGAGACACTTAGTTTCATAATTGAAAAATATTAAGTTAGAAAAGTGGATCGGATATGGACCTATGTGTAAATGACCTCGGATTCGAATTTTGATAATTACAATAGCTCTGTATGGTATTTTCGGACTTTGGAGCGTGTCCGGAAGAATATTTGGAGGTCCGTAGAGGAATTAGACTTGAAATGCTGATGGCCTCACTCAGTCATCAATCTCTCTAGTCTCTCGGGATCACAATATCATGATACTAGCCCGAAAACAATGATATGATGCATCAATAAATAAAGCCAGAGACTCAGATATGATATGCATGTGAATGCGTATGACTGAGTATGTAATGCAATGAAAGAAGATTAATCAACAACAGAAATGACCTTAGTGGGTCCCAACAGGATAAGCATGTAGCCTAGACATGGTTTCTAACTTAATCACAGCTCGATAACTCTAATACGTAGAGATTTTATGATTTCAGACAAGTTCAGGTAACTACACAGTACCACAGAAATAACGAAAATCACAGTTCACACGGTGCACGCCCACACGCCCGTCACCTAGCATGTGCGTCACCTCAAAATCAAACACATAACACGTATATTCAGGGTTCATACCCTCAGCTTAAAGATTAGAAGAGTTACTTACCTCGAACAAGCCAATACCAACGCTGAGCAAGCCAAACGATGCTCCAAAGATGCCATCTTGCACGTTCCAACCTCCGAATGGCCCGAAACTAACCAAAACAACTCAAGTACATCAAACAATTCTAAAGGAACCAATCCCGATCGAAAAGATCAAATCTTGAATCAAAAGCCCAAAACCGGCCAAAAGTCTAACCCGGGCCCGCACCTCAGAACCCAACAAAATTTATAAAATCCAATAACTCATTCAATTACGAGTCCAACTATACTAGTTTCACTCAAATCCGACTCCAATTCGATGTTCAAAACTAAAAAATTCACATTATGAAACTTTAGGCCAAAACCCCCAATTTCCTCTTTAAAATTCACAATCCAATTACCAAAAATGAAGATAGATTCATGAAATATAACCAAAATTTAGTAGAAAACACTTGCCCCAATTCATATGGTGAAAATTACTTCAAGAATCGCCTCAATCCGAGCTCCATAGCTCCCAAAAATGAAGAAAGAACCAAGACCCTCGATAATATAGCTTCAGCCCAGCGATTCCGCATTTGCGTACAATTCGTCGCATATGCGACGACCGCTTTTGCGGTAAAACTTTGCTTCTGCGAAAACAGCCTGACCTAGTAATCCCTCGCACCTGCGATCTTTAAGTCGCTTCTGCGATTGCGCTTCTGTGCACTTGAACCATATCTGCGGTTGCGCAGGTGCGTCCAAGCACCCGCACCTGCGATCCTCACGCCCAGCTCCCCTTCACACTTCTGCGAATCCTCTGTCGCTTCTACGACCATCGCACCTGCGCAAAACTAGCCAGATGTGTGATCACACCAGAACCAGCAGGCTTTAGCAATGCACTATACAACGAAAGTGATCTGAACCTCGTCCGAAACTCATCCGAGCCATTCGGGACCCCATCCGAATATATCAACAAGTCCAATAATATAACACAGACCTACTCGAGGCCTCAAATCACACATAACAACATCAAAACGACTAATCACACCTCAACTCGAAATCAATGAACTTTGAAACTTTAAACTTCCACAACCGATGCCGAAACCTATCAAACCACGTCTGATTGACCTCAAATTTTACATATAAGTCATTCGACATTATGGACCTGCCCCAACTTCCGAAATCGGCATCCGACCCCGATATCAAAAAGTTCAATCCCGGTCAAACTTTCAAAAATTTTAACTTTTGCCATTTCGAGCCAAATTCAACCACGGACCTCCAAATCATAATCCGGATGCGCTCCTAAGTTCAAAATCACTCATTCCCGTCGAATGGGGAATCCGAATATAGTCAGACTTCAATGCGGGTATCGAACACTGGGTCGCGATCTGGCTCATGTGTTGGATTTCAGCTCAGTCCAGTTGGAGAAGGATCTATCTTATGTCTAGGAGCCAGTGGCTATTTTGGACAGGCAGGTTCGAAAGTTGAGCTCAAAGAACATTGCTTCCGTGAAGTTCCAGAGGAGGGGTCAGCTGGTCGAGGAGGTGACTTGGGAGACCAAGCATGATATGTGCAGCCGTTATCCTCATTTTTCACCACTTCAGGTATGTCTTTATGCTCGTTCGAGGACGAATGATTGTTTTAAAATGGGAATTATGTAACTACCCGGCCGGTCGTTTTGAGAGTTATAGCCCCGAACCCCTATTTATTTCTTCCTCTGTATCTATTTCTGCTATTGTGACTTGCCGAGAGGTTTTGTTTTGGTTTTTGGAGTGTTTTGGGATACTTAGTCCCTAAACGGAGGCTTAAATCTTAAGATTTGGATCATAGTTAGAACTGTGTGAAGACGACTCCGGAATGGAGTTCTGTCAATTTCGTAATCTCCGTTGGGTGATTTTGGGCTTAGGGGCGTGTCCGGATTGTATTTTGGAGGTCCGTAGCTTATTTAGGCTTGAAATGGCAAAAGTCAAATTTTTGGAGATTTGGCACATAAGTGGAATTTTTGATATCTGGGTTGGATTTCGATTTCGGAAGTTGAGTAGGTCCGTAATGTTGAATATGACTTGTGTGCAAAATTTTGGGTCAATCAGACGTGGTTTGATAGGTTTCGGCATCGGTTGTGGAAATTTAAAGTTTCAAGTTTTTTAAGTTTGAATTGGAGGGCGATTCGTGATTTTACCATTGTTTGATGTGGTTTGAGGGCTCGACTAAGTTCGTATAGTGTTTTAGGATTGGTTGGTATGTTTGGTTGAGGTCCCGAGGGCCTCGGGTGAGTTTCGGATGCTTAACGAATCACTTTTGGACTTTGGAAGATAGCAGATTTTCTGCTATTTTGTTGCAGACATTTTCTTCATCGCGTTCGCGAGGTAGTTCTCGCTTTCGCGTAAGGCATCTGGGAAGTCCAGCTGAGTTACACTTCGCATTTGCAATGTGGTTCCCGCATTCGCAAAGATGTGGAACCTTGAGGCTACACGTTCGCGACATGGTCCTCGCGTTCGCGGAGAGGAACGGGCAGATGGAGCTTCAGGCATTTAAGCCTACGCGTTCGCGAAGAGGGTCCCCTGTTCGCGTAGGGTCTGCCAGTGAAAGGTACTTGTTCGCGAGAGGTCACTCGCATTCGCGAAAGAGGAATTTCTAGTCAACAGTTTAAGCTCAACGCGAACGTGAGGCTTTGACCACGTCCGCGAAGAAGGAATTAACTGGGCAGATATAAAGATTCAAAAACGAGGGTTTGGCCATTTTTATCAAAACTTGCGTTTGGGAGCTCGGATTTGGACGAGATTTTGAGGGATTTTCAGAGACATCGATTGGGTAATGATTCTACACTTGATTTTGGTTATATCCCACTAATCCATCATTAATTTCATCATTAAATTTCGGATTTGAGTTGAAAATTTGGGGGAAAATGGGAAGAAGTTCTTAAACTAAGATTTTGGGTTTTGATTGGGATTTTGACATCGGATTTAGATAATTTTGGTACGAGTGAACTCGTGAGTGAATGGGTGTTCATATTTGGTGACTTTTACCCGATTTCGAGACGTGGGCCCGGGGAGGCTTTTTAGGGCGATTTTCTAATTTCTTGCTTTAGCTTTAATTTCATTAATTAGATTAGTTTCTTATAGTTGTATTTATGGTATGAATTTAATTTTGGCTAGATTTGGGCATTTCGGAGTCAGATATTCGTGGAAAAGGCATTGTTACCGATTGATTGAGCTTGGTTCGAGGTAAGTGGCTTGCCTAACCTTGTGTGGGAGAAATCCCCTTAGGATTTGGTACTGTTGTGATATGTAAGCGCCGTGTACGTGAGGTGACTGTAGGATGTCGTGATGGCACCTAGTCTCTAAGACTAGGTAAGCCTATCAATGCGGAATATAACTGATTACAAAACTGAAATTTGATCCTTAATAGTCGAATAAATAAAAACTGCAATTTAACAATTTCAACTCCCAAAATCCGGTAGAAATAAGTCACAAGCTTCCAAGAATTTATTCTCTATATCTCTATACATCAAAGTCTAAAGCAAATAAGGAATACAACATAATCAGATAGAAGGGGACTCCGGAGTCTGTGGACGCTGGCAGATATACCTCGAAGTCTCCATACACCGGTGGCTCACTGATATCTGGGCTGGTAAGAAGTACCTGGATCTGCACAAAAAAATATGCAGAAGCATAGTATGAGTACACCACAGCGGGACCTAGTAAGCGCCAAGCCTAACCTCGGAAGAGTAGTGACGAGGTCAGGTCAGGCCCTACTGGAATATAAAAGACATGGTGACATGTTTAACAATATACTAAGCATTTTCTTATATCACCGCGGGAGCCTTCACAATTTATTTTAAAGAAAATATTTTTTTCCAAATAGCAACCCGCATTTTAGCCACCCTTATCACACCGCATGACTTCTAGTAGTTCGCCTACTAGCCACACGTATCAAGCCACCCGTATCTCACCGCATGCGTTTCAACACCCAGACCTTATACCACCGCATGCGTATCAATATCACAATTTGCACCTCAAGTGCCCAAATATTTCAATTTGCCAAAATAAACAACATCAACAATATTTTCCACAACAGGGAGCTCACAACTCAATCACAATGAGTGCAACAATCTCACAAAATATTCGGGAATAAATAACTCAGCAAAAATAATATTTCAATTTTTTTTATACGTTGTCTCCGTACCAAATTTAAAATATCAAATACTTTACTTTAATAATATTTAAATTAAAAAAATTCAACCTTCAAATAATGCATTGAATAAAAAAACCAAGTTTCAACTAAACAGGTAAAATAATTAACAGGAAAAGGTCAAGAAAATTTAAAGTATAAAAATCAGATCAATAATGAAGAATATAACAAAATAAAATAATTTAATTAATATGCAACAGTGATCTATACAATTTAAAAACATAATCTTCTATATTTAGCCCGTGTACACACTCGTCACCTCATGTACATGACTTTCAACACATTACAATTTTCACATCAATACCAATCCTAGGGAAAATTTCCCCCACACAAGTTTAGACAAGTCACTTACCTCGACTTGCTCCAATTTAATCCACCAGTAGGCTTTTTCTTCGATTATCAAACTCTAAATGGCTCGAATCTAGACAAAATAATTCGATACAATCAACACAAATTATATGAATCAATTTCATAAGAAAATACTATATTTTCAATAAAAATCCGAAATTAACTCAATCCGGTGAAAGTTACGAAATATGAACGCCCATTCAACCACGAGTCTAACCATACTAAAATTACTAAATTCCAATAACAATCCGGCCATCAAATCCTCAAATTTATCCAAGAGAGTTTACAAACTTTTCCAACTTAATTCACCATTCGGGTAATTTAACCAATATTGAGTTAAGAACAATTAATTCGTTGTTTTCTCTGAAAATCTCCCAAACATCGCCTCAATCCGAGCTCCAAATCGATAAAAATGAAAAATGGGATGAAGTCCCATTTTCAGAACTTAAACACTCTGCCCAAACATTTGCTCTATGTGATCGCGGACTTGTCCACGCGATCGCGATTCACAATTATCCCACTGCCCATATTAACCCTACGCGATCGCGGACTTGTCCACCCGATCGCGAAGCTCAAACTCACAGGCCTACGCGATCACGAACTCATCAACGCGTTCGCGAATAACAAACTCCCTCAGCTACGCGATCGCGGCCCTCTTTACGCGATTCGCGAAGAACAAAATCATCACTGCCTCAAACAAGTGTACACGATCGCGGTCCTTCTCACACGATCGCATAGAAGAAAACTAGACCTGAGCACCAGAAAATTTCAGCAAAACACCAAGTCCAAAAATTGATCTGTTAGCCGTCCGAAACTCACCCGAGGCCCCCAAGACCTTAGCCAAATATACCAACAAGTCCTAAAACATCATACGAACTTAGTTGAAACTTCAAATCACATCAAACAATGCTAAAACCACGAATCATACCCCAATTCAAGCTTAATGAAACTTAGAAATTCTAACTTCTACATTCGATGTCGAAACCTATCAAATCAAGTTCGATTGACTTCAAATTTTGTACACAAGTCATAAATGACATAGAGGAGTTATGAAAACTTTTAGAACTGGATTCCGACCCCAATATCAAAAAGTCAACTCCCCGGTCAAACTTCTAAACTTAATTTCCTATTTTAGCCATTTCAAGCCTAATTTAACTACGGACTTTCAAATAAAATTCCGATCACACTCCTAAGTTCAAAATCACCATACGGAGCTGTTGGAATCATCAAAATTCTATTCCAGGGTCGTTTACACATAGATCGACATCCAACCAATCTTCTCAACTTAAAACTTTGGAACTAAGTGCTCCAATTAATTCTAAAATCTCTCTGGACCCGAACCGACTACCCCGACAAGTTACATAACAATTATAAAGCACAGAATGAGCAGTAAATGGGGGAATGGGGCTACAACTTTTAAAATCACTGGCCGGGTCGTTACATCCCCCCCCCTCCCCCCAAACAAAACTTCATCCTTGAACGGGTTTAGAATTATACCAAAAGTCTCAAATAGGTATGGATATTTTCTCTGCATCTCCCGCTCAATCTCCCAAGTAGCTTCTCCTTCTGGCTGGCCTAATCACTGCACCTTCAGGGAAGCAATTTTCTTTAACCTCAGCTTTCAAACCTGCCTGTCCAAAACAGCCACTGGTTCCTCAACATTAGATAGATCCTTTTCCAAATGAACTGAACTGAAGTCTAACACATGAGACGGATCACCATGATACTTTCGAAGCATAGAAACATGGAATACTGGATGAACTACAGAGAGACTAGGTGGTAGTGCAAGTCTGTAAGCCACCTCTCCAACTCCTTCAAGAACTTCAAAAGGCCCAATATGTGTAGGGCTTAACTTTCCCTTCTTCCCGAAACTCATAACACCCTTCATAGGCGAAACCCGGAGCAAAACCCGCTCACTAACCATGAATGCAACATCACGAACCTTCTGATCCGCATAACTCTTCTGTCTAGAATGGGCTGTACGAAGTCGATCCTGAATAAATTTAACCTTTTCCAAGGCATCCTGAACCAAGTCTGTACCCAATAGCCTAGCCTCGCCCGGTTCGAACTAACCCACTGGAGACTGGCACCGCCTACCATACAAGACCTCATACGGAGCCATTTGAATGCTCGCCTGGTAACTGTTGTTATAAGCAAACACTGCAAGTGGCAAGAACTAATCCCAAGCACCCCCAAAATCTATCACACATGCATGAAGCATATCCTCCAGCATCTGAATAATGCGTTGTGACTGTCCGTCCGTCTGAGGGTGAAATATTGTACTCAACTCCACACGAGTACCCAACTCTCGATGTACAGCCCTCCAGAACCGTGATGTAAACTACATACCCCGGTCATAGATGATAGATACCGGTATGCCATGAAGTATGACAATCTTGCGAATATAGACTTGAGCCAGCTGTTCCGAAGAGTTAGTAGTAACTACAGGAATGAAATGGGCTGACTTGGTCAATCTATCCACAATCACCCAAATTGCATCAAACTTTCTCTGAGTCCGTGGGAGCCTAACAACGAAATTCATAGTGATCTGCTCCCATTTCCATTCTGGAATATCTAACTTCTGAAGTAATCGACCTGGTCGTTGATGCTCACACTTCACCTGCTGGCAATTTAGGCACCGAGCTACATATTCCACTATGTCTTTCTTCATCCTCCTCCACCAATAGTGATGTCTCAAGTACCGATACATATTTGTAGCAACCGGATGAATGGAGTATCGCGAACTGTGAGCCTCCTAGAGAATCAACTTACGCAAGCCATCTACATTAGGTACACTCAGCCTTCCCTGCATCTGTAATATACCGTCATGTCTAATAGTGACTTCCTCGGCATCGTTGTGCTAAATTGTATCCTTAAGGACAATAAGATGGGGGTCATCATACTGACGCTCCGTGATACAATCATACAGAGAAGACTGAGAAACCATACAAGCCAAAACTTGGCTCGGCTCGAAAATATCCAATATGACAAACTGGTTGGCCAAGGCCTGAACAACCAAGGCTAAAGGCCTTTCTGCTACCGGTAAATATGCTAAACTACCCAAACTCTCCACCTTACGACTCAAGGCATCGGCCACTACATTGGCCTTCCCAGGATGATAGAGAATGGTGATATCGTTATCCTTAAGCAACTCCAACCATCTCCACTGCCGCAAATTAAGATATCTCTGTTTAAATAGATGTTGTAGACTCCGGTGATTGGTGTAGACCTCACAATAAACACCATACAAATAATGCCACCAAATCTTCAAGGCATAAACAATAGCTGCTAACTCAAGGTCGTAGACCAGATAATTCTTCTCATGTACCTTTAACTGTCTGTATGCATAGGCAATCTCCCTACCGTCTTGTATCAATACTGTGTCGAGACCAATACGCGACGCGTCACATTACACAGTATAAGATCCTAAACCTGTAGGTAATACCAACACTAGGGCTGTAGTCAAAGTTGTCTTGAGCTTTTGGAAGCTCTCCTCACATTCCTCGGTCCACCTGAACGGAGCACCTTCTGGGTCAATTTGGTCATAGGTGCAGCAACAGATGAGAAACTCTCTACAAATCGGCGAAAATACCCTGCCAAACTAAGGAAACTTCGGATCTCCGTAGCTGAGGACAGTCTGGACCAACTCTGCATTGCCTCAATCTTCTTCGGATCTACCTTAATCCCCTCGCACGAAACTATATAACCCAAAATTCCCACTGAATCAAGCCAGAATTCACACTTTGAAAATTTTGCATATAACTTTTTTTCTCTCAAAGTCTGAAGCATAATCCTCAGGTGTTGTTCATGATCTTCCCGACTTTGGTAATACACTAGAATGTCATCAATAAACACAATGACGAAAGAATCAAGATAGGGCTGAAATACACTATTCATTAAGTGCATAAATGTTGCTGGGGCATTGGTTAGCCCAAATGACATTACAAGGAACTCATAATGACCATACCGAGTCCTAAAAAGGGTCTTCGGGATATCGGGTTCCCGAATCTTCAACTGATTATACCCTGAACGCAAGTCAATTTTAGAGAATACCCTGGCACCCTCAAGCTGATCAAATAGGTCATCAATACGTGGCAATGGATACCTGCTCTTCACTGTAACCTTGTTCAGCTGGCGGTAATCAATACACATTTGCATAGAACCATCCTTCTTCTTCACAAATAAGACAGGAGCACCCTAAGGCGATTCACTGGGCCGAATGAAACCCTTATCAAGCAACTCCTGTAACTGTTCTTTTAATTCTTTCAAATCTGTTGGAGCCATACGATATGATGGAATAGAAATGGGTTGAGTGCCCGGTAACAAATCAATGCCAAAGTCAATATCCTTGTCGGGTGGCATACCTGGAAGATCCACTGGAAATACATCAAGAAAATCTTTACTGCAGGAACTGACTCCACGGTAGGAGTATCAATACTATCATCTCCCACATATGCCAGATATGCATCGCACCCCTTCTCAACCATTCATTGAGCTTTAAGAAATGAAACAACTGTGCTAGAAACATGATCTGAGGTACCTCTCCACTCTAGTCGCGGTAGACCTGGCATAGCCAACGTCACCGTCTTGGCGTAACATCCAAGGATAGCGTGATAGGGCGACAACCAGTCCATACCCAAAATAATATCGAAATCTACCATACTGAGCAATAATAAATCAGCTCTGGTCTCAAAACCACTGATAATAATCAATTACGACTGATACACACGGTCAACAATAATTGATTCACCAACGGGTGTAGATACATAAACAGAAGAACTCAAAGAATTATGGGATATGCCCAAATACGGGGCAAAATAAGATGACACATAAGAATAAGTGGATCCTGGATCAAATAAGACTGATGCATCTCTATGACAGACCGGAATAATACCTGTGATAATAGAATCAGATGCAACAGCCTCTGTTCTAGCAGGAAGGGCATAATATCTGGCATGGCCTCCCCCTCTAGGGTGACCTCTACTTGTCTGACCTCCACCTCTAACTGGCTGTGTAGGTGGAGTAGCAACTGGTGCAGTGATCATGGCCTGAGAAACCTGAAGGCCCTGTGGAATAGGTGAGGCCTGAGAAATTTGTGGAGGTGCACCTCTCCTAAGTTTGGGGCAATCCCTCATTACATGACGAGTGTCACCATATTAAAAACAAGCCCTCGGAGGACGTGGCTGCTGGGACTGGCTCGGGCCTGATCGACTAGACTGCCCGCTGAAGGCACCCCGTACAGGAGGTACAGAAGACACTACAGTGCATAATATGGAACCTGAGGTCTGGGAGTTACCGGAATACCACTAGAAGCTGGAAGTGCTGAATGAATAGGATGGCTCACATAATCTCTACCATGACGGGCTGTAGTTGGGGCACAAGAATTATTATATGTGCCAGAATCTCAGGGTCTCTTAGCTTCCCTCTCTTCTCTCTCCCGAGTCCGCATACCCTCCAATCTTCTAGCAATTGACACCACCTGTAGGTATGTGATGTCCATCTCCAGTTCTCGGTCCATACTGAATTTGATACTAGGGTGGAGCCCCTTAATAAATCGGCGAACTAGCTCTCGAACAGTAGCAACTAAGGCTGGTGCATGCCTAGCCAAATCACTAAATCAGACCGCATATTCCTACACGGTTATAGAACCCTGGCCTAGATGCTCAAACTCTACGTGCCATGCATCTCTAAGACTTTGAGTAACATACTCCTTTAACAACATATCTAAAAATTGAGTCCTAGTAAGTGAAGCTGCCTTAGCCGGACTATTCAACTCATATCCTGCAACCACTGGTAGGCTGCTCCTCTAAGCTGAAATGTCATGAAAGAAACCCCACTGGAATCCACAATACCCATAGTACGGAAGATACAGTGACATTCCTCCAGAAAACCCTGAGCATCATCTGAAGCTAAACCGCTGAATGTGGAAGGGTGATACTTTTTGTACCTCTCGAGCCTGAGCTGCTACCCCTCTGAAACTGTTGTCCTAACCTCAGGCCGAACTAGGACAACATGCTGCACTAGTATAACATTTGGGGCATGGTCAACTTGGGCCCGTGGCTCGGGAGTATGGGCGGTGGGAGTGTGTGCTCCTTCCCCTATCTGAGATGTGGCAGAAGCAAGTGGAATCAACCCTGCCTAAGCTAGAGTGCCAAACATGCTCAAAAACTGGGCAAGGGTCTCCTAAAGTGCAGGAGTAGAAACAGGCATCTCAGGTGCCTACTCTCCAACTGGAGCTACTAGTGGCTCTGCCGCAACAGCTCGTGCAGGTACTCTGGCCGCACCACGTGGTCTTTCTCGGCCTCTAGCACGACCTTTGCCCCGACACCGGCCTCTTGCGGCTCCAATAGAGGGAACGGGTGTTTGATCATCGGATCCAGTTGTGTGTGTCCTCACCATCTGTGAGAGAATAGAAAGTCAATGGTTTAAAATTTTGAAGTTAGCAAATGCGCACGATAAGGAATCAAAGAAGTGAATACTTCCTAACAGTTCCATAGCCTCCTGAAGATAAGTACAAACGTCTCTGTACCGATCCGCAAGACTCTACTAAACCTGCTTGTGAATCATAACACCTATGAACCTAGAGCTTTGATACCAACTTGTCACGACCCCAAATTCCCTCTGTAGGATGTCGTGACGGAACCTAGTCTCTAAGACTAGGTAAGCCTATCAATGCGGAATATAACTGAATACAAAACTGAAATTTAATCCTTAATAGTCGAATAAATAAAAACTGCAATTTAACAATTTTAACTCCCAAAACCCGGTAGAAATAAGTCACAAGCTTCTAAGAATTTATTCTCTATGTCTCTATACATCAGAGTCTAAATCAAATAAGGAAGACAACATAATAAGATAAAAGGGGACTCCGGAGTCTGCGGATGCTGGCAGATATACCTCGAAGTCTCTGTACACCGGTGGCTCACTGATATCTGTACTGGTAAGAAGTACCTGGATCTACACTAAAAATATGCAGAAGCATAGTATGAGTACACCACAGTGGTACCCAGTAAGTGCCAAGCCCAACCTCGGTAGAGTAGTGACGAGGTCAGATCAGGCCCTACTGGAATAATAAAAGACATGGTGACATGTTTAACAATATACTAACAATAAAATGACAATGGAAATGAATCAGGTAAATAGTGTGTCACCATTTAACTACACAGAATAAAGGCAAATAATACCTCGCGGAAACAAAACAGAATTTTCAACTTTAAGAAAAATACAACAATAATCAAAGGCAACTGCGGCATAAATAAATATCAACAAGGGCACTCCCGAGGTACCGGCTCGTAGTCCCAAATAATAATAATTTTATAATATCTCATTTTCTTATATCATCGCAGGAGCCTTCACAATTTATTTTAAAGAAAATATTTTTCCCGAAATAGCATCTCGCGTCTTAGCCAACCTTATCACACCGCATGACTTCTAGTAGTTCCCCTACAAGCCACGCGTATCAAGCCACCCTTATCTCACCGCATACGTTTCAACACCCAGACCTTATACGGGCATGCATATCAATATCACAATATATCACAATTTGCACCTCAAGTGCCCAAATATTTTAATTTGCCAAAATAAACAACATCAACAATATTTTCCACAACAGGGAGTTCACGGCTCAATCACAATGACTACAACAATCTCACAAAATATTCGGGAATAAATAACTCAACAAAAATAATATTTCAAAATTTAATTTTTTTAATACGTTACCTCCGTACATAATTTAAAATATCAATACTTTACTTTAATATTATTTAAATTAAAGAAATTCAATCTTCAAATTCTGCATTGAATAAAAGAAACCAAGTTTCAACTAAACAGGTAAAATAATTAACAGGAAAAGGTCAAGCAAATTTAAAGTATAAAAATCAAATCAATAATGAAGAATATAACAAAATAAAATAATTTAATAAATATGCAAAAGTGATCTACACAATTTAAAAACATAATCTTCCATATTTAGCCCGTGTACACACTCGTCACCTCGTGTACAGGACTTTCAACACATTACAATTTTCACATCAATACCAATATTAAGAGAAATTTCCCCCACACAAGGTTTTACAAGTCACTTACCTCGACTTGCTCCAATTTAATCCACCAGTACGCCTTTTCCTCGATTATCAAACTCTGAATGGCTCGAATCTAGCAAAAATAATTCGATACATTCAACAAAAATTATAGAAATCAATTTCATAAGAAAATACTACATTTTTCAATAACAATCTGAAATTAACTCAAAAATTGCCAGTGGGGCCCACGTCTCGGAATCCGGTGAAAGTTACGAAATATGAACGCCCATTCAACCACGAGTCTAACCATATCAAAATTACTAAATTCTGATAACAATCCGGCCCTCAAATCCTCAAATTTATCCAAGAGAGTTTTCAAACTTTTCCAACTTAATTCACCAATTAAATGATAAAAACATCCATGGATTCTGGTAATTTAACCAATATTGAGTTACGAACACTTACCCCGTTATTTTCTCTGAAAATCTCCCAAATATCGCCTCAATCTGAGCTCCAAATCAGTAAAAATGGAAAATGGGACGAAGTCTCATTTTCAGAACTTAAACATTCTGCTCAGACATTTGCTCTACGCGATCGCGGACTTGTCCACGAGATCGCGATTCACAATTATCCCACTACCCAAATTAACCCTACGCGATCGCGGACTTGTCCATCCGATCGGGAAGCTCAAACTCACAGGACTACGCGTTCGCGAATAACAAACTCCCTCAGCTACGTGATCACGTCCCTCTTCATGTGATCGCGAAGAATAAAATCATCACTGCCTCAAACAAGTCTACGTGATCGTGGTCCTTCTCACACGATCGCGTAGAAGAAAACCAGAACTGAGCACCAGAAAATTTCAGCAAAACACCAAGTCCAAAAATTAATCCGTTAGCAGTCCGAAACTCACCCGAGGCACCCAGGACCTCAACCAAATACACCAACAAGACCTAAAACATCATACGAACTTAGTCGAAACTTCAAATCACATCAAACAACGATAAAATCACGAATCATACCCCAATTCAAGCTTAATGAAACTTAGAAATTCTAACTTCTACATTCGATGTCAAAACCAATCAAATCAAGTCCGATTGACCTCAAATTTTGCACACAAATCACATATGACATAAAGGAGCTATGAAAATTTTCAGAACTGGATTCCGACCTCGATATCAAAAAATCAACTCCCCGGTCAAACTTCTAAACTTAATTTTCTATTTTAGCCATTTCAAGCCTAATTTAACTACGGACTTCCAAATAAAATTTCGATCACGCTCCTAAGTCCCAAAACATCATACAGGGCTGTTGGAATCATCAAAATTCTATTCCGGGGTCGTTTACAGATAGGTCGACATCCAGCCAATCTTTTCAACTTAAGTTTTAAACTTTGGAACTAAGTGTTCCAATTCATTCTAAAATCTCTCCAGACCCGAACCGACTACCCCGGCAAGTTACATAATAGTTATAAGGCACAGAATGAGCAGTAAATGGGAGAACGAGGCTATAACTTTTAAAACGACTGGTCGGGTCGTTACTTGATGAGTACGTACACGGGCTATATTGTTGTAAAATCTGATTTTTACTGAGTATCAAGTTGTTTTTCCTTTTAAATTGAGTTATATTTTTTATGAGTATTAGTATGTTTCCATTCTTATTTGAGCTATTCCAATATGTGTAGTTATCCCGTTTAGTCTAATATCGCATATCTACGTGCTTTAACTGCTTATTTGATCTCTCTGAAGCATGCCTAGTTGATTTCCTACTTTTCCTTGTTTTTTATCAGTCTTAACTGTAGAACTCTTGTTGTTAACTGTGGTATTTATCGGTTTGAGCTGTGTGTCTACTTTTGAGACTACGAGGTGGTCCCTCGGGAGTTCTCCCTGCACATTTAATTTTGATACTACGAGGCGATACATCGAGAGTTCTCCCTGCACATTTATTTTTTGAGACTACGAGGCGGTACATCGGGAGTTCTCCCTGCACATTTTCTTTTTAGACTACGAGGCGGTACCTTGGGAGTTATCCCTATATAGTTATTTTGGAACTACGAGACGGTATCTCGGGAGATCCCCCTACTATTTATCCCTGTGTGTTGTACTGTTATTTCGCTGTGTTTTCTTTTTGTTAAATTTCAGTCTCTTATTATACTGTTATATTCTCTTGCTTTAGTTATTACATACCATTGGGCCTGACCTGACCTAGTCACTACTCTACCGAAGTTAGGCTTGGCACTTACGGGGTACCGCTATGGTGTACTCACGCCCTTTCCTGTACATATTTTTATGTGCAGATCCAGATTTCTTTTACCAACCTGGTCCTTAGTTGCAGTCGTTGCTGTTTTCGGAGAACTTCAAGGTACATCTGCCCGCATCTGTAGATCCTTGGAGTCCCCATCTATCCCCTATGTTGATTTTTCTCTTATTTCTATAGATACTAATGTATAGAACAGTTAGAACTTCATAGAAGCTTGTGACTTACGGTGTTCCGGGTCTTGGGAGTATTTTGTATATTTCGAGAGTTGATTAATATATATTCCGAGCAGCATCTCAATTGTTTATTAAAATATCTGTTACCGTTAGTTGTTAATTTTCATGTTTTTGTTTCATTTCTTTTTCGCAAGTGTTAGGCTTACCTAGTCGTAGAGACTAGGTGTCGTCATGGCGATTCACGGAGGGAGAATTTGATGTTGTGATACCTATCGGGATGATTATGGGTGAAAATAATTGTTTTGGAATCAAGACTGAGAGTGAGGTGCATTTCGATAAAATCTACTAAGTTTATGGAAGGTCTATCTTCTAGCATAATTTCGTGACCTTCCGTTGAGAATTTGGGAAAACATAAAACATAAAAGTTATAGACCTTTAAAGTACCTTTCCAATGTTATATTCTGGAGCCCGGACGGATCTCTGTGCAAAAGGTTATACATATTTTACTGGACAATACACAGTCAACGCGCTCGTGTGCGCGCCCAGCTGTTCCCATGCGTGGCCTCACACTTGTGGCAGTGCCACTGCCTTTGGTGCGCGTTCAGGTGTACGGTTGGGCCTTCAGCTACGTGGAAGAGCACCCAAAAAGTCATTTTTAAAAGCCCTACCTCGTCCCCCACACTCCCAAACATGAAAACTTGCTCTAGAAGGGAAGTTCTCAAGAACCCAACTTCCTCCAAGATCCCTCCATCATAAAAGGTAAGTTCGAATGATGATTCTAAGTTAATTTTAAGTCTCCGACACCTTATTAACATGGGTAAACCCTTCAAATCATTATATATTCTTCTGAGACATCATTGTTGAGAAAAGAAACCCTAGAACTCGAATTCAAGAGGATTGAACGTCAAAAAGTAATATCTTCACCCTCTAATTGATTATAGCATCGGATTAATAATTATAGACTCTAAGTTCATGAGATATGAGTTGATGAATTTGATAGAAAATCATGAACGGACATAGGTTTGGGTTGTTGATTGTTGATTATTGGTTAAGGGTGTTGTTATTCTTATGGGTGATGAAGAATGATATTGATTATAAGAAATTTGAGATTTTAGAATTTATCTAGGAGTAAGAGAATATGGTTGTTGGGTGTAAAGACACCATTAATAAGGGTTATGAGGCTTTACGCGCGTAAGGTGTTTGATAAAATGCCCAAGTGACTAAAACATGAGCATTTGTGCTAATATTGGTTCCTCTTGATATATATTGTCATAGATTATCTTTGAAAGAGGTGATGAACATTGTGATACGCTTAAAAGGCCAGAATCAAGGTAAGTGAGGCTAGCTCTCTATGTTGGAGAATGTTAATGATTCTCCCTACACTACGTTTGCTTTTACGACGTTACTAATTGCCTCAGAAATATAGTTAAGCCTAGTTCCTTGAATAGTTGCACGACTTCTATTCTCTAGTTTCATAACTCGTTCATGACTTTCATTCTGAACGTTCTGAGCTCAGTGCGTAATCAATATAGACTTGGGTTTGATGCCCATGAGTCTCAGTTTAGATTACTTAGCATGTCATAAACCGTTGAAGTTTTAGTTTTCACAATCAGTTCATGAATATATATATCAATCTAGTCCTATTCATCTTTCTAGTATCATGTAACTTAGTATTATTACATGACTTGTGTTGGTACTGTATTGGGTTGGGTTCCTATAATTAATTAGTATTTAACAGTGGTGTTATAGTCGTAATGTTGAATTAGTCATGAAAAATGAGCATTTATTGGAAACTGCATATCTTCATGTGTTGTATTAGAGATTTAACAGAAACATTAGAAATTTCAAAGAAAAAGACCCTTTCACAAACATAAGAAAGTAGCAATGAAGTAAAAACGACGTACACTATTTTCTACAAAAAAATAAATATTTCTTTATCCATATAGCCATGAACAATATATGAAAAAGACTCAATAATTCAAACAGACTCAGTATGCGTTGTTTTCATCTCAATTTGTGGACTTTTGTTCTTCTGCTTCTTTGTTTGTCTGAACTCTCCGTAGAAGTATGACACGAAACCCCAAAGAGAAAGGAAAAGAGCAAGGCCTTTTTCACCTGAAAAATTTTCCCTAAAAAAAACTACAGCTAATACTTCAGTAACCGGAAGTAAAACCGCGATCATAACCCCAGACATCAAAGAAGAAGAGCAGTAAATGACTCCAATAACACCCACAAAGAAGCATTGCCAAATTATAGAAGTCCATACTATCACTGTATAATATCTTGCTTCTCCGAGGTTAAATTGTTTTGCCTCCCTTGACATTGCCTGCAAAGTTTGATCAATATGTTAATCCTTGCTCAGTTGCTCCTTAAAGAGAATGTCTATAGCTAAAGCAAAATTGAAACCGAGGAAGTATTTATGATACATCATATTTAGGTAAATTTGATCGAATCTAGTACTGCTCCAGTTTTCAAATATTTTGTACATATCCAAATATAATATAAAAATAAAGGCAGATTTTATAACAAACTTCTAAATGATTATCTATTTAACATTATGAAAATGTAACACAGAGATATACTTAATGCGCGCTATATTAAATAAAAATCATAAAAGTATGATAGATTTCATGACAAATTTACAAAAGGACTATTCTATTTATAATTTTAATAAATTTAAATTATAATTTATAATAAGATATAGCATAATTTAAATTATAGGTAAAATCATAAAATAGCATATACAATAAAAAAAGATTGAGGATGGAATTGAAAATAACAAGGGCAACATAGACATTGTATAGGATAAAGGAAAGAGAATGATAATTTTTCATAGTTGAGGGGAGAGTTTAATTTTTAAAGCAAAGATAGAAAATTTAAATAATTTTCACCCAAAGTGGAGTTTTCAACCCTCTATGGGATATGAATAATTTAGGGTTTTGCGCTAGTTCCTTCGTTAAGATCAGAAAACTTTATGAGAATTGAAATAAGAATAAAACAAACGAAACAAAAACAAAAACAAAGAAGTTTCCAATGTAAATAATAATCTGTAAAGATGGACTTCATTTCATCGTGGGGGTACGCCAATAGATCACCTAAAGAGAAGTTGATAGTTTGTACTGATTCGAAGGCCTTATGGATCTGATGATAATTAATACCAAATGAGAGAAATATGTTACTCATCCCGTAATTTATCTTGGCACGAAATTTAAGAAAGAAAAATAGAATAATGAAATTTGGGTTTTAAACATGTTATATAATATTTGCGTGTCTTTAAGACTTTTCAAACTTTTAATTTTAAACTTGTATTAATATTGTGTGGCTATAAAAAACTTCTTATTAAAGTTAAACAAGAAGTTTAATATCAAATACTTTCAAATACAGAAATGTGTTATTTTACTTGGGACAGACTAATATATAAAGATTTAAAATACTTACTCTTACACTGCAATTTTTTTTACCTCGTTATCAATTAATGTATTATAAAAATTACTTGCAGTTATCTTGTAAATGACATAACTATAACAAATTTACTTGACGACACACAAAAGTTAAACCGACAAAAAAATAGTGTCACATATGCGATGAAATGAGTAAGATGCATAAGTAGAAATGTGTCACAAGGGAAGAAAAAAGTACCTGAAAGTCGTTATTGGCGATCATTCCTACAGTGCAAAAAGCAGTAGCGGCAAAACACATGACCATCTGAATCTCCAATACCAGCGTAGCAGTAATAACTTGTTTTGCCTTCAAATAAATCAACTCAATACAAGGCAAAATGACTCCATACAAAGCTGCTGCCAGAAGTGTCATCATAAAACCAAGAATATAGGCTTTACTTGTCACACCTTCTGGTCGATCACCATTAGATCGAACACCCAATAAAACAGCACCAACTGTCAACAGAATCACTGCATTGATAGAGTAGGGTGTGAACTTCAGCTTCACTATGAAGAAAGCACCTACTGACGTGAAGGCAAGTTGAGCAGCAAGAAGAAGTGAAGAAGTTGACACAGGAAGTTTTGACCCACCCCACGAATAGAGAAAATCATCAAGACCAGTGACAACGCCAATGACGAATGATGCAATGAAAATTCGGGGTGTTATGAAGTAAAACTTGGCATTAGAGCCTTCTACTTTTCGACGATAGAAGTATAGGATGGCAAGAGGTATAAGGGTGAGTGGCCATCCAGCAGTTTGTAACCAACTGCTAAGCCATACTCTTGAACCTCCCTCGACATAATATAGACGCATCATTAGAGGGCCACCACAAATACCAACAGCGAGTATTAGACAGTTAATCACTAGGAGGATTCTCCTCATATTGGTGCTTAATCCTTTATCTTCCATATTTTTTTCAAAGAGATTTGGATACTAAGTTGGAGTATTCTGCTGCTCAGGCTGAATGGTCTTCTTCTGAAAAGGTTTGGATTATTTGACCTCTTGTAGTGATGAGATCTATTTATAATTGAGAAATGTTAGTACATCTCCACGATTTGTTTCACGACATGGAGTGGCCCCAGTTTAAGAAGGCTTTTCCATGATTAAATTAATTGTAGTACTAGTAATTTTCTTATGATTCACGAGGGAATAATATAACAATAAAAAAAGGGACACACAAGCATTGTTTGTGAGTAATTTTGTTATTAAATTGCTGTGTTGAGTTTCTAGGAAAACGAGTACGCCCACCATGGACTATGCTACTGGTTGGCATAGAGCTTTGCATTTGAAAAGAAAAATATGGATTCAAATTAACAAGGATGGGACAAACGTGGGTTTTAGTTAATTATGAGTAGTCAACTATGGTCTTCTGTCTTCCCCACTCCCCCACCTCCACCTAACTTGGAGTTGGAGGGACGCGCCATAATGGTTAGACCACATCTTTCAAATTCTTTTTTCTTTACTTCAATAAAATGAAGTGAAACTCGTGGTATATATTGATTCTATTCGGAGTATCATCTCGTCAGGTAGAGGTATTTAAATAGATAAACTGTAAGTTATAATTACCGGAATAACAAACGGGTACAAGTTTAGATGGTCATTAAGCTGTTTTACCAATATATTAATTAACAAATAGGCAGAAAAGGAAAAAGTGAAAATATTTCCAACTATTCAAGTCATTAATAAGGAAACATAAAGTAAGCTTTCAAAGCATGAGATAATCAAGGAAAATATTTTACAAATGTTAATAACAAAGGCATTATAACATTTATAAGAAGGATAGTATAACTTAAATTTCAAAGCAAGTTACTTTTTGGATCTTCCACATTTAGAAATGATTCTTTGATAAAAGAACAGCATTCACACACACTATTTCAAGGCACTTCTATTTTTTAAAAAAGTTTGACCAAATATATTACAAATAGGCAAGACAATTACCTAGACCATGACACCCTAAACAAAAAAAGAATTTATTTTTAATTTAGACCTAATTCATAAAAGGAAAAAAAAGGTCCCAAATTTCACATTAATGTTCCGTTTCGTTCCTTCCTATAGCCAGTCAGTAGGTGGTTTGTTATAAAACTGAATTAGTCTATTTGTTTTAATGAGTGGAATACGTATCTATTCAGTAATATTGAAAGGAGAAATTTAGTCATGTAAAGTGAGTACTTTTTCAATATCTCTTGCATCTTAGTTGGCCTCATTAATATGTGTTTGGACAAGTTTCTTATTATCGGATCATTAGTTCTGGGTTTTCTATTAGAAAAGCCTTTAATTGTTGGAAATTTTGGGATATGACTGATCAGTTTCTCTTACACAAAATATTTAAATACGATGTATGTAGCATTCCGTAAATTCAGACTAAGTATGGACGTGTTAAATCAGTATTAATATGACATCTTAGACATATGAAGTCCTATTGTAATGACCCGACCGTTCGTTTTGAGAGTTATAGTCCCGAACTCCTATTTATTGCTTCCCCCATATCTATTTATGCTATTGTGACTTACCGAGAGATTTCGTTTTGGTTTTAGGAGTGTTTTGGGACACTTAGTCCCTAAACGGAGGCTAAAGTCTTAGGATTTGGATCGTAGTCGGAACTGTATGAAGACGACTCCAGAATGGAGTTCCGTCGATTCCGTTAGCTCCGTTAGGTGATTTTAGGCTTAGGGGCGTGTCCGGATTGTGTTTTGGAGGTCTGTAACTTATTTAGGCTTGAAATGGCGAAAGTCGAATTTTTGAAGATTTGGACCGAGAGTGGAATTTTTGATATCGGGGCCGGATTCTGATTCCGCAAGTTGGAGTACGTCCGTAATATTGAATATGACTTGTGTGCAAAATTTGGGGTCAATCGAACGTGGTTTGATAGGTTTCGGCATCGGTTGTGAAAATTTAAAGTTTCAAGTTCTTTAAGTTTGAATTGGAGGGTAATTCGTGATTTATTCATGTGGTTTGAGGGCTCGACTACGTTCGTATGGTGTTTTAGGATTGGTTGGTATGTTTGGTTGAGGTTCAGGGGGCCTCGGGTGAGTTTCGGATGCTTAACGGATCACTTTTGAACTTCGGAAGATAGCCGATTTTCTGGTGTTTTGTTGGAGACATTTTCTTCATCGCCTTCGCGAGGGATTACTCATCGCGTTCGCGATGTGGTTCCCGCGTGTGCAAAGATGTGGAACATTGAGGCTACGCATTCGCGACATGGTCCTCACGTTCACGGAGAGGAATGGGCGGATGGAGCTTCAGGCATTTAAGCCTAAGCGTTCACGAAGAAGGTCCCGCGTTCGCGTAGTGTCCGCCAGTGAAAGGTGCTCGTTCGCGAAAGGTCACCCGCATTCGCAAAAGAGGAGTTTCTGATGAACATTTTTTGTTCAACGCGAACGCGAGGTTTTGACTGCGTTCGCGAAGAAGAAATTAACTGGGCAGATATAAAGATTCAAAAATGAGGGTTTGGCCATTTTTATCAAAATTTGAGTTTGGGAGCTCGGATTTCGACGAAATTTCGAGGGATTTTCAGAGATATCGATTGGGTAATGATTCTACACTTGATTTTGGTTATATCCCACTACTCTATCATTAAATTTCGGATTTGGGTTGAAAATTTGGGAGAAAATGGAAAGAAATTCTTCAACTAAAATTTTGAGTTTTGATTGAGATTTTGACATCGGATTTGGATAATTTTGGTACGAGTGAATGAGTATTCATATTTGGTGACTTTTACCTGATTCCGAGACGTGGGCCCGGGGAGGCTTTTTAGGGCGATTTTCTAATTTCTTGCTTTAGCTTTGATTTCATTAATTAGATTAGTTTATTATAGTTGTATTTATGGTATGAATTTGATTTTGGCTAGATTTGGGTCATTCGGAGTCGGATATACGTGGAAAAGGCACTGTTACCGATTGATTGAGCTTGGTTCGAGGTAAGTGGCTTGCCTAACCTTGTGGGGGGGTGGGGGTGGGAATCCCCTTAGGATTTGGATACTGTTGTGATATGTGAGCATTGTGTACGTGAGGTGACGAGTACGTACACGGGCTATATTGTTGTAAAATCGGATTTTTACTGAGTAGCAAGCTTTCTTTTCTTTTAAATTGAGTTATATTTTTTTTATGAGTATTAGTCTGTTTCCATTCTTATTTGAGATATATCAATATGTGTAGTTATCCCTTTTAGTCTAATATCGCATGTCTACGTGCTTTAACTGCTTATTTGAACTATGTGAAGCATGCCTAGTCGATTTCCTGCTTTTCCTTGTTCTTTATCAGTCTTAACTACAGAACTCTTGTTGTTAACTGTGGTATTTATCGGTTTGAGGTGTGTTTTTATTTTTGAGTCTACGAGACGGTTCCCCGGGAGTTCTCGCTGAACATTTAATTTTGAGACTACGAGGCAGTATCTCGAGAGTTCTCCCTGCACATTTACTTTTGAGATTACGAGGCGGTACCTCGGGAGTTCTCCCTGTACATTTACTTTTGAGACTACGAGGCGGTACCTCGGGAGTTCTCTCTGTTTATTTACTTTTGAAGGCTCGACTACGTTCGTATGGATTTTAGGATTGGTTGGTATGTTTGGTTGAGGTCCCGAGGGCCTCGGGTGAGTTTCGGATGCTTAACGGATCACTTTTGGACTTTGGAAGATAGTAGATTTTCTGGTATTTTATTGGAGACATTTTCTTCATCGCATTCACGAGGGAGTTCTCGCATTCGCGTAAGGCATCTGAGAAGGCCAGCTGAGTTACTCTTCGCGTTCGTGATGTGGTTCCCGTGTGGGCGAAGATGTGGAACATTGAGGCTACACGTTCGCGACATGGTCCTCGCGTTCGCGGAGAGGAACTGGCGGATGGACCTTCGGGCATTTAAGCCTACGCGTTCGTGAAGAGGGTCCCCCGTTCGCGTAGGGTCCGCTAGTGAAAGGTACCCATTCCCGAGAGGCCACTCGCATTCACGAAAGAGAAATTTCTGGTCAACATTTTTTGTTCAACGCGAACGCGAGGCTTTGACCGCGTTCGCGAAGAAGGAATTAACTGGGCATATATAAAGATTCAAAAATGAGGGTTTGGCCATTTTTATCAAAACTTGAGTTTGGGTGCTCGGATTTCGACGAGATTTCGAGAGATTTTCAGAGACATCGATTGGGTAATAACTCTATACTTGATTTTGGTTATATCCCACTAATTTATCATTAATTTCATCATTAAATTTCGGATTTGGGTTGAAAATTTTGGGGAAAATGAGAAGAAATTCTTCAACTAAGATTTTGGATTTTGATTTGGATTTTGACATCAGATTTGGATAATTTTGGTACGAGTGAACTCGTGAGAGAATGGGTGTTCATATTTGGTAATGTTTACCCGATTCCGAGACGTGGGCCTGAGGAGGCTTTTTAGGGCGATTTTCTAATTTCTTGCTTTAGCTTTGATTTCATTAATTAGATTAGTTTATTATAGTTGTATTTATGGTATGAATTTGATTTTGTTTAGATTTGGGCCATTAGGAGTCGGATATACATGGAAAAGGCATTGTTACCGATTTATTGAGCTTGGTTCGAGGTAAGTGACTTGCCTAACCTTATGTGGGGGAAATCCCCTTAGGATTTGGTACTGTTGTGATATGTGAGCGCCGTGTACGTGAGGTGACGAGTATGTACACGGGCTATATTGTTGTAAAACCCGATTTTTACTGAGTATCAAGCTGTTTTTCCTTTTAAATTGAGTTATATTTTTTTATGAGTATTAGTCTGTTTCCATTCTTATTTGAGCTATTTCAATATGTGTAGTTATCCTGTTTAGTCTAATATCGCATGTCTACGTGCTTTAATTGTGGTATTTATCAGTTTGAACTGTGTGTTTACTTTTGAGACTACGAGGCGGTTCCTTGGGAGTTCTCCCTGAACATTTACTTTTGAGACTACGAGGCGGTACCTCGAGAGTTCTGCCCGCACATTTACTTTTGAGACTACGAGGCGGTACCTCGGGAGTTCTCCCTGCATACTTATTTTCGGACTACAAGACGGTATCTCGGGAGATCCCCTGCTGTTTATCCCCGTGTGTTGTACTGTTATTTCGCTGTGTTTTCTTTTTGTTAAATTTCAGTCTCTTATTATACTTTTATATTCTCCTGCTTTATTTATTATATACCAGTGGGCCTGACCTGACCTCGTCACTACTATACCGAGGTTAGGCTTGGCACTTACTGGGTACCGCTGTGGTATACTCACGCTTTTTCCTGCACATATTTTTCGTATGCTGATCCAGGTTACTTTTACCAGCCTCATCCTTAGTTGCAGTCGCTGCTGTTTTTGGAGAACTTCAAGGTACATCTGCCCGCGTATGCAGATCCTCGGAGTCCCCCTCTATCCCCCTATGTTGATGATTCTCTTATTTCTATAGACACTGATGTATAGAACAGTTAGAACTTCGTAGAAGCTTGTGACTTACGATGTTACGATGTTCCGAGCGACATCTCAATTGCTTATTAAAATATTTGTTACCGTTAGTTGTTAATTTTAATTTTTGTTTTTATTTCTTTTCCGCAAGTGTTAGGCTTACCTAGTCGTAGAGACTAGGTGCCATCATGACGATTCACGGAGGGAGAATTTGGGTCGTGACAAGTTGGTATCAGAGATCTAGGTTCATAGGTATCGTGAGTCACAAACCGGTTTATTAGAGTCTCGCGGATCGGTACAGAGACGTCTGTACTTATCTTCGGGAGGCTACAGAACTTTTAGGAAATATTAAACTCATTGATTCTTTGTCGTGCGAAAATTGTTGGCTTCAAAATTCTAAACTTCTGTATTCTATTCTCTCACAGATGGTGAGGACACGTACATGCGTATCTGATGACCAAGCACATGTGCCCCCTGCTAGAGCTGCGAGAGGCCGGGGCCGGGATAGAGGCCGAGGACGTCCACGTGGTGCAGCCAGAGCACCCACACAAGCTGCTACAGAGGAGCCCCCAATAGCTCTAGTTGGAGGGCAGACACCCGAGGTACTCGTTGTTGCACCAGCCCTCCAGGAGACTCTAGCCCAGTTTCTAAAGCATTTTCAGCACCTTAGCTCATGCTGGATTGATTCCACTTGCTCCTGCCACATCTTAGGCCGGGTGATAAGTAGGGATTTGGACCGCTTATTTGCTCTCTTTTACTTACGTTTTAGGTCAAAATGCTTAAAGGTATTCCCGAGAACTAATGAAATATGTTTTTTTCAGAAATATTGGGAAACGAGCCAAAAAGTAAAAAATCAAGTCAAAATGGAGTAAAATTTGACAAAAACCAAAACAAGGCAAAAATGGCTACAGTACAGACCGCACAATACTGTATGTGGCCGCAAACTCTGAAGATGCACTAATAGAATTTCTTCACAGAGTGCGGACTGTACAATTATTGTGCTTGGGTAACGTCTAGCTGCTATAAAATTTTCGAAAAACATGCATTTGTGATGAATTGCTTATAAAAATTTAGTTGTTTGAAATATGTGATAATGCATGATAGAAGATGATTTGTTGAATTGATGACTGTGACATGCTTTTGAGACATTGCAACCTTCTTGACTCGGGATTTTGAGGATCCTCCTCAAAATTCTGCCCCAATTTAAATGTGTACTTCTGGTAACACATTCCCCGGCTGTTCCAAACGTAATAAAATCGGACGAACTCGAGATCATGCCCCAGTTTCTGATCATGGGGTAAATGAAGATTTTATTATGATGTGACCGAACCCATAGGGCTGCCTACGTATCCCCTCTTAAACAGGAATCAGGTCAAGCATAGTTCAATTACATTAAATAGAGAAAATGCAAATAATCTTAAACATAATATCTCTTGACTACATCTGAATTGATAGGTTTCGGCCAAATTTCTCCGTCAATTTCTGCAAGTATAAGTGCTCCTCCTGTCAACACCCGGTGAACCATGTAAAGGCCTTGTCAGTTGGGCGCGAACTTCCCCTTGGCTTCATCCTGGTGCGGGAAGATTCGCTTTAGCACCAATTGCCTCGGTGTGAATTGCCTTGACCTGACCTTTTTGTTGAAAGCTCTTGCCATTCTGATCTGGTAGAGTTGACTGTGACATACCACATTCATTCTTTTCCCATCAATGAAAGCTAGTTGTTCATATCAGCTTCGTACTCATTCCGCATTGCTGAGCTCAGCTTCTTGTATGATTCTTAAAGAGGTAATTTGCACTTCGGCTGGAATACCGGCTTCAGTACCATAAACCAATAGGAAGGGAGTTACCCCAGTTGATGTGCGAACTGTGGTACGATATCCAAGTAAAGAAAATGGCAGCTTCTCGTGCCATTGTTTGTAATTGTCCACCATTTTCCTCAATATCTTTTTGATGTTCTTGTTGGCGGCTTCTATGGCTCCATTCATTTGCGGCCTGTATGATGTGGAGTTCCTATGCTTGATCTTGAATGTTTCACACATTGATTTCATCAAATCACTGTTGAGATTGACGGCATTTTCAGTAATGATTGACTCTGGTACTCCAAATCGACAAATAATGCGGTCCCGAACAAAATCCACTACAACCTTCTTAGTTACAGCTTTATAAGATGCAGCTTCAACCCATTTTGTGAAGTAGTCTATGGCCACCAGAATGAACCTGTGCCCGTTTGAAGCAGCGGGTACGATTGGGCCGATGGCATCCATACCCCAAGCGGAGAAAGGCTAGGGTAAACTTGTTGCATTGAGTTCATTGGGTGGTACTCGTATCATGTCAGCATGTATCTGCCATTGGTGACACTTCTGAACATATTTGATGCAGTCTGTTTCCATAGTCATCCAGAAATACCCTTCTCTTAATATCTTCTTGGCTAAGATGAAACCATTCATGTGTGGTCTGCAGGTTCTGACATGTATTTACTCGAGTAATCTAGTTGCCTCCTTGGCATCGACACATCGTAGTAATCCCAGGTCAGGAGTCCTTCTATACAGAATTCCTCTGCTTTGAAAGAAATGGTTGGATAATCTTCGAAGCGTGCGCTTCTGGGTATGGGTAGCAGTCTCTGGGTATTCTCCCTTTTCCAGGTACTTCTTGATATCGTGGAACCACATATTTTCGTCAATATCTTCTTCAACACGAGCACAATAAGCTGGCTGCTTATGAATTCCTATTGGGATAAGATCAATGAAATTCTTGTCTGTGTGTTGTATCATGAAAGACAAAGTGGCTAACGCATCTGCGAACTCATTCTGGATCCTCGAAACATGTTTGAATTCTATCTTTGTGAACCCCTTGATCAACTCTTGTACACAGTGCAAATACGGCAATATTTTGGTGTTCTTCGTAGCCCATTCCCCTAGAACATGGTGTACCAAAAGATCTGAATCTCCGATTACCAACAGCTCCTGAACGTTCATGTCAATGGCCAACCTGAGTCCTAAGATGCAGGCCTCATATTCCGCCATATTGTTGGTGCATGGAAACATGAGTTTTGCGGATATCGGATAGTGTTGGCCGGTTTCTGATACTAAGACAGCTCTGATACCTACTTCTTTGAAGTTTGCTGCTCCGTTGAAGAACATCCTCCAACTATCATATGCCTCGGTGATATCTTCTCCTACAAATGACACCTCCTCGTCGAGAAAATAAGTTTTCAATGGTTCTTATTCTCTGTCTATGGGAATTTCTGCCAGATGATCTGCCAATGCTTGTCCCTTGACTACATTCTAAGTCACATAGACGATATCGAACTCACTCAGCAATATTTGCCATTTTGCTAACTTACCCGTAGGCATGGGTTTCTAAAAGATGTACTTTAGCGGATCCATCCTTCATATGACATATGTAGTGTATGCACAGAAATAATGCCTCAACTTCTGAGCTATCCATGTCAAAGCATAACAGATGCGTTCTAGTAAAGAGTATCGGGCTTCATAAGGCATGAATTTCTTACTCGGATAATATATCGTTTGCTCCTTTCTTCTAGTTTCATCATATTTTTCCAATACGCAACCAAAAGCCCTATCTAATACGGACCAATAAAGTAGCAGAGGTCTTCCCGGTTCTGGCGGGACCAGAACGGGCGGCTTAGATAAATACTCCTTTATTTTGTAAGGATTTCTGGAATTCTTCAGTCCAACTTGTTGCCGCATCTTTTCTCGGCATTCTGAAGATTGGATCACATATCACGGTTGATTGTGCTATGAAGCGGTTGATGTAAGATGTAATTGAGGCGCCCTAAAAAACTCATCACATCTTTCTTATTCTTTGGAGGTGACAAATCTTGGATAGCTTTGACTTTTGATGGGTCTAATTCAATCCCTCAGCGACTGATGATGAATCCTAACAACTTTCCAGTAGGGACTCCGAAGGCACATTTTGCAGGATTCAACTTCAAATTATATTTTCGAAGTCGGTCAAAAAATTTCTTCAAATCTGCTATGTCATCTGAACTCCTTTTAGATTTGATGATAACGCCATCCACATATACCTCTATTTCCTTGTGTATCATGTAGTGGAAGATGGTTGTCATGGCTCTTATGTAGGTGGCTTCAGCATTCTTCAAACCAAATGGCATCATTTTGTAACAGTTTATCCCTCATGGTGTGATGAAGGCTGTCTTTTCGGCATCCTCTTCATCCATCCAAATCTGATGGTATCCTGCGAAGCAATCCACAAAGGATTGGAGCTCATGCTTGGCAAAGTTGTCAATCAGTATGTGTATGCTGGGCAACGAAAAATCATATTTGGGACTTGCTCTGTTCAGATCTCGGTAATCGACACATACTCTAACTTTTCCATCTTTCTTCAGAACTGGCACAATGTTGGCCAACCAAGTCGGATATTCAACCACTCGGAGAACCTTGGCTTTGATTTGCTTGGTGACCTCTTCTTTTATCTTCAAACTTATATCCGGCTTGAACTTTCTGAGTTTCTGCTTTACCGGTGGACACATGGGATTAGTGGGCTTGTGAGCCACTATGGATGTGCTTAAACTATTCATATCATCGTAGGATCATGCAAAGATATCTTCATACTCTTTTAGGAATCTGATGTACTCTTCTTTCTCTGATGGTGATAGATGAATGCTTATACGTGTTTCCTTGACCGTTTCGGAATCCCCTAAGTTAATATCCTAAGTTTCCTCCAAATTAGACTTTGATTTATTTTCAAAGTTATCTACTTCTCTGACAATTTCCTCAGGTATTATATCATCTTCCAGATCCTTTGAATCACTGTCCTTATGTTGCGTTGTCTCATTACATGTCACAGTCGTAGGTTCAACGGGATAGGTAATAATAATGCTGAAAAGAAAAATGTAAAAATAATAATAAATACAAAAAGCAGTAATGCATTAATAAAATCTTAAAAACATCAACAAGTGCAGCTCGATAGCTCGAGAAATTATTTCAAAACAAAATACTGAAAAATGTCTCAAATGCTCAAAACTATTTTTTTAAAGTAATTCATGCATATTTTGCCAGGCTACCCAGGAACTCGACGGGCCCGGGATGGTGTAGTTGTCCAGTTCTTGAGAACAATTCCTTTCTCCATGGTTTGAATGGTAGGGTCTTCCTCCTCCTCCTCCACAACTATTGCACTGCAGTCCATATCTTCTTCATCTAGAAATAGCTTCCTCATGCCAGCTAAAACTTCATCTTCCTCAGACCCCACGTCATGTCAGCTTGATGGAATGTCTGGTGCAGAGATGGTACCGATTGTTCCAGTGGATAATAAGGAGCATGCCATGGTGGTGACCAATCCTGGTATTCCTGCCACGTGTATTCATATCTGAGTCCAAAAGTCGTGCCATGACACTGTGATTGTACGGGTTTAGTGATCCCTTAAAGATATTTGCCGAGGCCCTTGCCAGGTTCGTACCACATCCATAGCAGTATGCTTTCTATCTTGTTGTTCCACCATCGGTCCTTTTCAATTACGTTGACTTGTTCAATGCGATGGTATGTTTCTCCACCCAGCTTTTTCTATTTTCAATGACCGGCACAGTCTGATTAGTGTAGATGGGGTTACTTCCATCTTTGTGGAAGACCACCTCCTGATGATTCCACTCAAACTTCACAGCCTAATGTAGAGTCGAAGCCACTACCCCGACGGCATGTATCTAGGGTCATCCCAACAATATATTGTAGGTAGGAGATATGTCTAGCACTTGGAACTCGACATCAAACCAAGTCGGGCCCATCTGTAGACTGAGGTTGATTTCTCCAATGGTGACTCTCTGCGATCCATCAAACGCCTTCACACTCATGCTTCCTATCTGTATCTCGTGCAGGCCTTTACCCAGTCTCTTCAGGGTAGTCAATGGGCATATGTTAAAACTTGAACCTCCATCTATCAGGACCCTGGCGATGAACTTATCCTTAAATTGCACCGTGATGTGTAATGCTCTGTTGTGACTCAGCCCTTCTGGTGGTAATTCATCTTCATAAAAAGTGATTTTGTGGCTCTCCAATATTTATCTGACCATGTTAGCCATCTCCCCACTAGTGATGTTGGTGGGTACATAAGCTTCACTTAATACCTTCATTAAAGTATTCATGTGTGCGTCCGAGTTTTGCAGCGGCGACAATATGGGTATCTGAGCGAGGGTTTTGTTCAAGTGGTCAACAACAGAGTACTCTCTCACTTGTACCTTTCTCCAAAGATCATCAGTGCCAGTCTCGACAACAGGCGGCTTTGATGCAGCCTCCTTGCTTGTTCCCCCTAGGTTCTCAAGTGTATAAACTCTACCAGTTCTGGTCATACCTTGTGCCACACCTGTTTTCTCCATTTTTGCCTTTCCCTTTCTCCTTCCTTCTGCAACATAGTCCCATAGGATGGCATCAGACTTATAGGATGGCATGGGAGCTACCATCACAGTGAAGGGTGTAGATACCTCAACTTCAAATGGCACATGGGTTTGTACCATAACTAGTGTGAGGGTGACTAGATACGTTTTAGGATCATCTCCCTCTTGAATGAGTCCGATAGACCCCTCCTGATCCCATTCTTCGTCAGTCTCTATCACATTTACTCCCTCACCTCTGTGATCCGGAAGAGGATTGATACGAATATTTGGTGCAGCCTCCTTTGCCTGTATGACCTTAGTATCGATCAATGTCTGAATCTTGTCTTTCAGTGTGCAGCATACATTGATGGTATGACCCTTCATGCTTGAATGATAGGCACATGTTTTGTTGGGGTTGATCCACTAGGAGGAATTCTCCATAACAACAACAGGGATGGGAGTAACATAACCAACGGCCTTTAGTCTCTCATACAGTTGGTCAATGGGTTTAGCAATTGGGGTGTATTGTCTTGGTGGTATGTGGTCAAAATTTGGTCGTGCCTTCTGATAGTTTTGGCGGGCGGGTGGTGGTGAATGGTAACATACAGATTGAGTATAATAGGCATGGTAGGTGGTAGCAGGCTATTGGTATCTGGGGGGTGAGGGTTGGTATGTGGGTGGAGGTGTTTGGTATTAGAGAGGAGACTTAGGACCCTGAGCCACCGTCACGGCACCTATTTCTTTCTTTTTCGAAATGCCTCCTGATTGCAAGGCTTTGTTCGTGGCCTACAGTGCCTCGAAATTGGTCACCATCCCATTCTTAATTCCTTCTTCTATTCTTTCCCCTAGCTTGATGATGTCGGAAAATTTGTGATTTTTAATAACCATTAACCTTTCGTAATACTGCGGGTCTTGAGCCCTGAAAAATAACTTGTTCATTTGTTCTTCTTCAAGTGCTGGCCTTACTTTCGCGGCTTCTGATCTCCAACGAGTAGCATGCTCGCGAAAGGTTTTTGTCTGCTTCTTCTTGAGGTTTTGAATGTAGACAATGTCTGGCACATTTTCTTGTTGAACCTGAATCTATCCATGAAGTCTGACGCCATACTCACCCAACTAACCCACTTCTTTGGATTTTGACTGATATACCAAGGCAAGGAATCTCATGTGAGGCTCCGCATGAACAGTTTCATGCGTATTTGTTTATTCTTGCCTACTCCTACAAGTTTGTCACAATATGTTCTCATATGCACTTTCGGATCACCAGTTCCATTGAACATTTCAAACTTGGGAGGTATATAACCCTCAGGCAGTTCCACATCCGGCTATGATAAGTCTGAAAGAAAACAAAATAATTACCGTGATCGTGGACATGGTCATAGACGTGGACGTGGCAGGGGACGAAACAATTATCGTCATTATGGTAAAAATAAATAGGAGAACAATAAGGGCTCTCAAATTAATCATTCAAAAGGTAAAATTAGTATGTGTCACCGATGTGGTATGAAAGGTCATTGGGCACGCATTTGTCGTACGCCGGATTATTTTGTTAAACTTTATCAAGCATCCCATAGAAAGAAAAAAAATAATGTGGAGGCACACTTGACATTTTAAAATAATGATGATGAAGCAGGTCCCTCAAACAAATATGATTCTAAGGCACATCTTGCATATAAAGATGATGATTTTGGAAGCCTAGCAAATATTACTCATTTAGAAGCTGGAGACTTCTTTGAGGATATTGACTGAAGAACTAATCATCTTACTGGGAATGAAGCTATAATAAAAGTTATCATTTTGTTATGTGTGCAACTAGTTTATTTTTCTTAAGTGTATTTTCCTAATGTATCATGTATTGCTAGTCTCTACATTCCTAATGTATTTCTTAATATATATTTTGTTTGTCTTTCATATTTCTTATAATGTACTTTTTGATTTTTTTTATGAAGAATATGAGAATTTTCCAGTCTTCAGTTGGACTCAAGATTAATAAAGATGATATATGTCTTCTGGATAGTGCTACAACACACACTATGTTAAGAGATAAGAGATATTTCTCTTATTTGGTAATGAAAGAAGCCAATGCTAATACAATAACCGGTAGTATAAAATTAATTGAAGGTTCTGGAAGAACCAATTTATTACTACGAGAAGGAATAAATTTGGCTATTGATGAAGCACTATATTGTAGTAAATCTCAAAGAAACTTATTAAGTTTCAAAGATATTCGCCAAAATTGCTACCATATTGAGACTACAAATGATGAAAAGATTGAATATCTTTATATTACTACAATAATGTATGGTAAGAAATATGTTCTTGAAATGTTACCTGCTCTTTCCTCCGGCTTATACTATACAAGTATTAGCAGGATTGAAACGCACGCCATAGTAAATGAAAAGTTTACTAATCAAGATAATTTTATTATTTGGCATGACCGGTTGGGTCATCCCGGTTCTACTATGATGCGTAAAATAATTGAGAATTCACATGGACATTCAATGAAGAACCAAAAGATTCTTAAATTTAAAGAATTCTCTTGTGCTGCATGTTCTCAAAGCAAATTAATTATTAGACCATCAGCTATTAAAGTTAGGATGGAATCCCCTGCATTTTTGGAACGTATACAAGGTGATATATGTGGGCCCATTCACCCTCCATGTGGACCATTAAGATATTATATGGTTTTGGTAGATGCATCTACAAGATGGTCACATGTGTGCTTACTATCAACTTACAATATGGCATTTGCGAGATTGTTGGCTCAAATAATAAAGCTAAGAGCACAATTTCCAGATTATGCAATTAAGACAATTCGTCTTGATAATGCTGGTGAGTTTACATCCCAAGCCTTTAATGATTATTGTATATCAACTGGGATAACAATTGAGCATCTGGTTGCTCATGTTCATACACAAAATGGTCTAGCGGAATCATTGATCAAACGCCTCCAATTAATTGCTAGACCAATGCTTATGAGAACAAAACTTCCCATTTCAGTATGGAGTCATGCTATTTTACATGCAGCAGCACTTGTGCGATAAGGCCCACAAGTTATCATAAAGTCTCCCCATTGCAATTGGCTTTTGGTCAGGAGCCAAATATTTCTCATCTTAGAATCTTTGGTTGTGCGATATATGTCCTAATTGCTCCACCACAATGCATAAAGATGGGTTCCCAAAGAAGGTTGGGAGTATATGTTGGGTATGAATCTCCTTATATTATAAAATATCTGGAGCCTATGACTGGAGATTTATTTACAACAAGATTTTCTGATTGTCATTTTGATGAATCAGTATACCCAATATTAGGGGGAGAAAATAAGCAGCTGAGAAAGGAGATAGATTGGAATGTATTATCACTATCTCATTTAGATCCTCGAACAAATCAATATGAACAAGAGGTTCAAAAGATAACTCATTTGCAAAATATTGCAAATCAACTGCCAGATGCATTCACTGACCTACCAAGGGTGACTAAGTCACATATTCCAGCTGCTAATGCTCCAATTCGAGTGGATATCCCGGTAGGACAATTAATTAAAGCAAATGAGTTTAAACTACGCTTGAAACGTGATAGACCTATCGGTTCTAAGGATAAAAATCCTCGAAAAAGAAAAGGAACAAATGATCAAAGTGATCATAATACAGAGGTAGTGACTCAAGAAGAGCACAAAGACATAACAAATGATAAAACCTCAAGGGAGGTTCAGGTACCTGAAAATGATAAGAATAGAGAGATCTCAATAAGTTATGTCTCAACGGGAAAAAGATGGAACCGAAATAATATTGTTATCGATAACGTTTTTGCTTATAATGTCGCTATTGAAATAATGCAACAAGATGAGGATCTTGAACCAAAATCTGTTGATGAATGTAGACAGAGAAATGATTGGCCAAAATGGGAAGATGCTATCCAGGCAGAATTAACTTCACTTGCGAAACGTGAAGTTTTTGGGTATGTAGTCCAAACACTAAATGGTGTTAAGCCTGCTGGCTATAAATGGGTTTTTGTACGTAAAAGGAATGAGAAACATGAGGTACAAAGATATAAGGCACGCCTTGTTGCACAAGGATTTTCACAAAGGCCTGGTATCAATTATCAAGAGACATATTCTCCTGTTATGAATGTTATAACGTTCCGTTATCTCATTAGTTTTGATGTCCATGAAAAGCTTGACATGCATTTAATAGATGTGGTTACAGCCTACCTTTATGGCTCACTTGATAATGAGATATACATGAAAATTTCTCAGGGATTTAAAATGCCTCACGCACATAATTCGAAGTCCCGAGAAATATTTTCAATCAAATTGCAAAGATCTTTGTATGGTCTAAAGCAATCAGGTAGAATGTGGTATAACCGCCTTAATGAGTATTTATTAAAGGAAGGTTATATAAATGATACCATTTGTCCATGTGTTTTTATAAAGAAAACAACATCGGAGTTTGTTGTACTTGCTGTATATGTTGATGACATAAACCTTATTGGAACTCTTACAGAACTCCAAAAGGCAATTGATTATTTAAAGAAGGAATTTGAGATGAAAGATCTCGGAAAAATAAAATTATGTCTTGGTTTGCAAATTGAACATTTGGCAAACGGGGCTTTTGTTCATCAATCTGCCTACATAGAAAAGGTATTGAAATGGTTTTACATGGATAGAGCACATCCATTAAGTACTCCGATGATTGTTCGATCACTTGATGTGAATAAGGACCCGTTCCGACCTCAAGAAAAGAATGAAGAACTTCTTGGTCTTGAAGTACCATATCTTAGTGCAATTGGTGCACTTATGTATCTTGCTAACACTACAAGGCCTGACATAACTTTTTCAGTTAATGTCTTAGCAAGATATAGCTCTGCTCCCACAAGGAGACATTGGAATGGAATCAAACATATATTGCGGTATCTAAAAGGGACTATCGATATGGGATTATTTTATGAAAATGATTGCAGTCCCAATCTTGTTGGTTATGCCGATGCTGGGTATTTATCTGACCCACATAAGGCTCGATCTCTAACAGGCTATGTGTTTACATATGGAGGCACTGCCATATCTTGGCGATCGACTAAGCAGTCAATAGTGGCTACTTCGTCTAATCATGCTGAGATAATTGCTATTCATGAAGCAAGTCGAGAATGTATATGGTTGAGGTCTATAATACACCTTATTCGAGACAAATGTGGTTTGAAGTGTGATAAATTACCCACAATTTTTATGAAGACAATGCAGTATGCATAGCCCAATTGAAAGGAGGATTCATAAAAGGGGATAAGACAAAACATATTTCACCAAAGTTATTTTTAACACATGATCTTTAAAAGAATGGTGATATCAATGTGCAACAGATCCGTTCAAGTGATAATATGGCTGATTTGTTCACCAAATCTCTACCGACGTCAACCTTCAAGAAACTAGTGTAAAAGATTGGGATGCGAAAACTCAAGGACGTGAATTGATGATCTCATCAGGGCGAGTTAATACGCGTTGTACTCTTTTTCCCTTATAAGGTTTTGTCCCACTGGGTTTTCCTTGCAAAGTTTTTAACGAGGCAACCAAAAGGCGTATTTCTAAACATGTGTACTCTTTTTCCTTCACTATAATTTTTTTTTCTATAGGATTTTTTTCTAATAAGGTTTTAGCTAGGCACGTTATCTATGGACATCCAAGGGGGAGTATTATAAGAGAAATCAAATTACGCTGGATATCTACTCTTCCCCCATGATCTTCTCAAATGCTTAATGACATATTCAATGACATATTTCTATGCTTAATGACATATTCATTGACATATTTTTATTGACTTCTCATGCCTATATAAAGGCCTTATAATAGATAGGAAAAAACACACAATTGAAGAAGAAATAAGAATCTCTCTTCCTCTCTTTCTCTCTATATCTCTTAGCTTGTTTTTCCTTGTTCGATATTGTTATTTTGAGTTATATTTATAACATAACCCATTTAGTTCTCATCTTTCTAGTTCAAGTTGTAAAATACGCATTCCAATCAATATCTTAATCGTTGAACTTTAAAGAGATTCTCTATAGCTAACAAAAAGTAAGTAATCCTTCTTTTTTTAAATAATGACACTATTTCATATTAGTTTGTTTAAAAAGAATATCACTTTTTAAATTTGAAAAATTAAAAAGGAAAAGAAACTAGAGCTGATAGCCTAATATTTCTGTGTCTCGTTGAAAGATAATTTACCCATCTAAAAAACATTAGTTTGCCAAATCTTGTTAACGATAAAAACTTCGACGGAATGCACTTTGTAGAGGAGGGGATAAAAAGGATATAGTGTTAGAAGGCAAATATAACCCTTTGCCGATACTAACATCGTTAAATTAAACTACTGTCAATGCAGGGAATAAAATCACACATTTATGTTAATTGAAGGTAAAAATTTATAAGTATGTAATATGTGGACTAAATCATAATTAAGTAACAATATAGAAAACAAAAATACTATTTTCCTTACCAGATTAGTACCCCAACCATGACTTGAGCCATGTAAATAGCCATATCCATACTACTGGTTGGCGGGGAATTTTGCATTTCCACTTGTGAAGAGAAAAATGGAGTGAAATTAAACAAATTGGGTTTTAGATAACATTACTTTTTAAGATGGAAGATATATTGAAAAAAAAAGAAAAGTGCTCACTTGAGTTGAATAAATTTCTCGTTTCAACATTAATGAATAGATACGTATTCCACAAAGTAGCGTACATTATTTTCTACAAAAAAAATACAAACTCTTTATCTGTATAGCCGTGAATAGTAAATCAAACAGACTCGGTACGCATTGTTGTCATCTCACTTTTTGGACTTTTGTTCTTCTCCTTCTTTGTTTGTCTGAACTCTCCGTAAAAGTATGAAACGAAACCCCAAAGAGAAAGAAAAAGAGCAAGGCCCTTTTCACCTGAAAAATTTTCCCTAAAGAAAACTACAGCTAATACCTCAGTAACAGGAAGTAGAACTGCGATCATAACCCCAGACATCAAAGAAGAAGAGCAGTAAATGACTCCAATTACACCCACAAAGAAGCACTGCCAAATAATGGTAGTCCATACTATCACTGTATAGTATCTAGCTTCTCCGAGATTAAATTGTTTTGCCTCCCTTGATATTGCCTGCAAATTTCAATCAATATCTTAATCCTTTCTCTTTAATAAGATAGTGTATAGCTAAAACAAAATTAATACCGAGGAAGTATCTATGATACATCATCTTTTTAGGTAAATATGTTCGAATCCAATACTGCTCTAGTTTTCATATATTTTTGACATATTCAAATGTTGATACAACGCATCATGTACGCAAAATATCTTTAATCAATTTAAAAAAAATGTATTCCATGACAAAGAGTATCTCGCCCTGGGGTGCACCTGCGTTGTTTGTGAAGAAGAAAGATGGATCGATGAGAATGTGTATAGATTATCGGCAGTTGAACAAAGTCACCATCAAGAATAAATATCCATTGCCAAGGATTGATGATTTATTTGATCAGCTTCAGGGTGACAAGGTGTTTTCAAAGATTGATTTGAGATCTGGCTACCATCAGTTGAGGATTAGGGCATCCGATGTTCCTAAGATAACTTTTCAAACTCGGTATGGGCATTATGAGTTTTTAGGGATGTCATTTGGGCTGAAAAATGCCCCAGCAGCCTTCATGGATTTGATAACCCGGGTGTTCAAACGCTACTTGGATTCCTTTGCGGTGTCTTCATCCGTATATGTGGGATATGAATAGTTTAGGGTTTCGAGCTAGTTCCTTCATTAATGTCCTACTGCTAATGTCAAACTCACAACTCTTACAGGCTTTTAATTTGTTCTCTCTTGACACTAAGATCAGAAAACTTTATGGGAAATGAAATGAGGAGAAATAAATGAAAAGACCAAAAAAAAATGATGGACTATTGATCGTTGATGAAGGCCTTCGGGATCTAATGGTAATAAAAGAGATATATTTTACGATCTCGATTTCAAATATATGTGACGTAATTTGCGTCTTGACTCAAAATTTAAGAAAAAATAAATTTATGAATATTGGGTCTTCAACATATTTTATAATATTTGTGTGTCTTTTAGAATTTTCAAAACTTGTGATTTTAAACTTTGCATAACATTGTGCAGTTATAAAAAGTTTCTTATTAAGGGTAAAAATGAGAAGTTTAAAGTTAAATACTTTCAAATGCAGAACTGTGTCATTTTATCTGAAATGGACTAATAGTGAAAAAGATTCAAATTAGGTACCCTTAAACTGTAAAGTTCTTTTTATAAGGTAATTATCAATTAATATTTCATAAAATTTACCTGTAATTTTCTCGTAAATGACTTGATTGTGTAAAAAACAATTATGCATATAATTTAAACCAGCAAAAGAATAGTGTAAGATAAACTGCAATCGAGAGTAAGATGCTTGGGTAAAGGGGGAAACAATACCTGAAAGTCGTTATTGGCGATCATTCCAATAGTACAAAAAGCAGTAGCAGCAAAACACATGACCATTTGAATCTCCAATACTAATGTAGCAGTAATAGCTTGCTTTGCCTTCAAGTAAATTAACTCAATACAAGGCAAAATGACTCCATATAAAGCTGCTGCCAGAAGTGTCATCATAAAACCAAGAATATAGGCTTTACTTGTCACACCCTCTGGCCGATCACCATTAGATCGAACACCTAATAAAACAGCACCAACTGTCAGCAGAACCACTGCATTGATAGAGTAGGGTGTGAATTTCAGCTTCACTATGAAGAAAGCACCTATTGCCGTGAAGGCAAGTTGAGCCGCAAGAAGAAGTGAAGAGGTTGACACAGGAAGTTTTGACCCGCCCCACGAATAGAGAAAATCATCAAGACCAGTGACAATACCAATGATGAATGATGCAATGAAAATTCGAGGTGTTATCAAGTAATACTTGGCATTAGCGCCTTCAGTTTTTCGACGATAGAAGTATAGGATGGTAAGAGGTATAAGGGTGAATGGCCATCCAGCAGTTTGTAACCAACTGCTAAACCATACTCTTGAACCTCCTTCGACATAATATAGACGCATCATTAGAGGGCCACCGCAGATACCAACAGCAAGTATTATACAATTAATGAGCAGGAGGATTCTCCTCATAGTGGTGCTTAATCCTTGATGTTCCATACTTTTTTTCAAGCGATTTGGATACTAAGTTGGAGTAGTCTGCTGCTCAGGCTGAATGGTCTTCTTCTTCTACTAAAGTTTGGAATTTTGGATCTGTTGCAGTGCTGAGATCTGTACTCTGCTATTTATAAATGAGAAACATCTTAGTACATTCCAATGATTTGTTTCACGACATGGAGTGGCCCCACTTTAAGAAGGCTTTCTTCTGATTTAATTGATTGCAGTACTAGTATTTTTCATATGATTCACAAGGGAAGGATATAACAATTAAAAAATATTAGAGCAAAGACCAAAAAAGCAATGATTGTGAGTAGTTTTATTTATTATTAAATTGCAGCGTTGAATTTCTAGGAAAACTATTAGCACACCGTGGACTGGACTGTGCCGAGTAAATAGCCTTGCCTATTCTACTGGTTAGCGTTGAATTTTGCTTTTGCACTAATGAAGACAAAAATATGGATTAAAATTAACAAGGATGGGACAAACGTGGGTTTAGTTAAGAATAGAATAATTATGAGTGGGTCGGTAGAATTTTGCATTTCCACTTTTGAAGAGAAACATATGATCAGTCACCCATAAACTTAACGGGGCCATAAACTTAACGGGGAGTTTAGTTAAGTTGTTCGAATTCAATAACAGCTTTTCTTATATGAAAGCGTGTACAGAACCAGAAAGGATCCCCTCCGTTTCGTTTATGTGCACTTTTAAATGTTTCAATTGCCACAAATAAATGTGAGACATGTTTACAACACGACTAATAAAATAAAAAGAAATTAAGAAAAAGGAAATCAAATTTGGATGGCGTCTTGGTATTTTGTTTGGTTCATGTGCTAAAAGAATTTTCTAGCACATTAGTTTGGATACAATAATATTTTAGCTTCAGTAGAGTTATAAAATGACTCGGATGGATGGAGCATACAAACAAAATAAGAATTTTCTAGCATAGATTATTTTAGTATAGAATAATTATGAATGTGCATTATGTAACAACAAAGGCAAAACTTTGTAGTATAAGATAATCATTTTAAACTAATGTGAAACTTCATTTTTTTTTATCGAAATCCATTTGGATTATGGGTCAAATCACATTAAAGGATAAATGGATCTAAAATGAGTATGACCCATATTAGCTTATGTGCCATTTATTTTTGAATTTTTATCATAAAATTTAATGCCATGTCATATTTATGGTAGGGGTTTGAGACAAAATGACTTTTAAGTGATAATGATAAAGTTTAATTACTTTTAAGTGACAAAAAATAATTAAATGATTCTAGTGAAATTGAAAGATAGTTCAATGACCATAAGTGAAATTAACCCTAAAGTGTAAAGACTGAGCTGATCAACAATGCTGTACCTTTGAAAATATTAGTTAAGCAATAGGGGTGTCTTATATTCTTTAACTAGTAAAGTATTGTGACACAAATTAGTGAATTTTGAAATAATATTTTATATAATTTAATCGAGATAGAAGAGTTGTTATTTTTTATATTTTTCCATACAAAATGATTCTATCTTGGCTACATTACAAATAAAAACAGTTTTAAGTGAATTAGAGCTTAGATTATTTATAAGATTTTCTTTTTAAATGATTAAAATGAAAAGAACTTTAAAGGAAATTTTTTATTTATAGATATACGAATATACATGGTTTTAATACATGATACTATAATAGTAGCATATACTAAATATATCTATTTAGGTATTTATTCTATTTGTTCATAAAAGAATAATATTAATCGTCTTGATGAAGTCTAAAAGCAAGAACAAAGACAGAGTCCCCTTGGAATATTTAGCATAAAATGGTATTAATAAATGTCATCGGTCGAGCTCGCCTAAGTCATAGCAAAATTAATGGCCGCGGTGTCGATATAAGTCGTGGTCGAGATATCAATAGAGATCACAGTCAAAATATCAACAAGGATCAAGGTCAAGATCGATTATTAGTAATAAGACTTGTAACGACTAATTTGTCATAATAGGGTATTAAAAAGGAGAATATTCTAGTGAATATTCCTGGTGTTTGTTCTATTAGACTTTTCTAAGAAAATAGGCCTATATATATAGAAAGAAGAGACAATGATAAGGGCATGTAATATTTTTCTGATAAGGAGACTTTGGAGAAGAAGACTCCTTTCGGATAAAAACACAAAGGCTGCCTTTTTATAAAGATTCTCGTTCATGTTATTCCCGACTTTCCCACTAGATCCAAGGATTGTTCATGCAAATCTTGGATCTATCTGTCATTCACCGTTGTCAGGCAGAATATTCATCTTGTCCATCCATTATCGGGTGAATCATTCTTTTTATTTATATAAATGCCATTTATTGACATTTATTGCTGGATATATCTCATTTAATGTTCTTGTTGCAAGAGTATTTCACATTTATTGTCATCAATCATATGCGAACTTAGTCATCTATCGTTCATCCTTACGCTTAACATCTAGAGTCATTATCCTTAACTAGATTTGACCCTTCATTATATAAATTTAATAGTTTTACCGAAGATTATATTTCTTGGTCAAACAATTTGGCACCGTCTGTGGAGATTTTCTAGCTAAGCTTTTTAGTTCCTTCTAGATCTACAACCGGCACTGATTGCTGACGTAAAAAAAAGAACCTTTTTTCTCTCCGCTTGCATAGATCTAACATGGCAGGTAACAGAGAAGGAAGGGTAAGAATTATGAGTGACCTCCGAACCAACCTCATGGATATCATCCATGAGAGCTTAGAAGCAGTGGGCGAGGACACAACGCCCAATGCCACTCCTAGGCGAGGTGGATCACCCCCTCCTCGCTGTAGCATCACGAAATCCCTTGGCAAGACAACCTCTATATCCATGGGAGAGGAGGCACCACTAGCGATAAATAACCTCCATGAAGCCTGGTTAACTGATACACTGACCAGTGTCCTCCATAAATCCGTTCAGGGCATGGCCGCAGTGACTGCGAGAACCTGTGCTACGCCACCAGAGAACGAGCAACATGATCAACTTCCCTCCCCCCCCCGGCCCGCAACAACAGGTATTACTCACAATGTTTTTAATAATGCAGGTAATGACACCCTCACAACCATTCTGAAAAGGATGGAAGGAATGGAAATCGAGAATAAACACTTCGGGACCAATTGATAGAGCCCCAAGAAAGGGTCGATAAAATACCGGGCACTCCTAAGTTATCACCGAAGAGATATGCTGGTTGGTTCGTGGAGTAGCCACACAGCGACGGCGCTGCCCCCCACGCCATACCGAAGACTTTTAAATTCCGCCCTACTTGAAAATATACGATGGCATGACCGACCCCGAAGATTATGTGACCCACTACGTCACCGCCGTGAAAGGCAACGACCTCACAAAGGAACAAGTATCCTCCGTTCTGCTAAAGAAGTTCGGCAAAACCCTCACAGGACGAGCACTAACCTGGTACTCATGCTGGAGCCAAAAAGGCCAAGGCGAGAGTAAATGATATCTTTGCTATCAAACAGTCGCCAGGAGAAGGACTTAGGGATTTACTCGCCCATTTCAACCAAGTGAGAATGACTTTGCCTAACGTATTAGAAGGAATAGCGGTGGCCACTTTTCAAAACGGACTGAAAAGGAATGGTTCGAGAGCGACAAGAAAATTACTGAGTTGGCTTATGAAATAACCCCCAACAACTTGGGACGAAATACATAATGCATACTGTGTCGAAGTTCGAATATATGAAGACGACCTCAATGGGCCAACTAATCGACTGACCTCAGTACAACCAGAATCCAAACAAGATCGGAGATGTGATATCAGAAGAGATCCGGTAACCTCACGGCCAAACCGGGACCGACATCTCCCGTATGTTAGAACTACCGCTATACCCCCATCCCGCCATGAAGAAGGCCCACACCGGTCAAGAACAGGGACTCACCGGAATAAAAGATGTTTGCCCCATTTATTATCCGCTCACAATTTTTGCCTATCACCTACAGAGATCGTCTACGCCATGAAGAAGCTCGTGTCAAAGGTGAAGTAGCCGCAAAAGATGAGGTCAAATCCGAATACCAGAATATCAGACGCCCTCTGCTAGTTCCATCAAGAGCGAGGACACAAAAACGAAGATTGCATCACTCTAAGATAGGAAGTCGTAAATATTCTGTGACAGGGGCACCTCAAAGAACTGCTGAGCGATCGGGGAAGAACTAACTTTGTTAGGGGCGCGAACAACATCAAGGACCGCCGAAGCTGCCCTCACCAACCCGCACCATCTACATGATCATCGGCGGTGAATACGATGCTTCTATCAACAGCGTAAAGTTCACCACTACCCACAAGCTCAAACGGTCGATCATCCACGAACGGTATGACAAACTCGAAGAAAGTATCATCTTCGATAAGTCATATACCAAAGGTTTGGCATTCCCTCACTATGACGCTCTTGTTATTACTTTACGAATTTTAGATACCGACATAAGATAGATTATGCTAGATGACGGAAGCGGCGCATGTATTATCCATCCCATAGTACTCACACAAATGAAACTCGAGGAAAAGATAGTACCAAGCTGCATCACACTAACGGATTTTAACAATGTAGTTAAACGAACATCTGGCAAGATTACACTCCCCGTCCTGGCGGGTGGCATCACTCTAGAGGCCACATTCCACATCATGGATCAGGACACGGCATATAATGCCATAATAGGGAGACCGTGGATACACACCATGAGAGTTATACCCTCTAGCTTGTACCAAGTCATCAAATTTCCAACTCCATGGGGGATATGCAGCATACACCGGGAACAATGTACATCTCAAGAATGTTACCGTATCACCGTAGACTACACGACCACTCAACAAATGAAAGACAAAGAGAAGAAAGCATAGAAATCAACATGGTTGAGGTCGGTAGGCGACGACATCAAAGACCTCGATGTGGCCGAGGCCGTAGGATCGACTATAGAGGACCTCTACCCCGTTCAGCTAGATGCCAACAATCTCAACAAGAAAGCTTACATCGGCTGCAAACTCCAAGAGCCAAGTAAGTTTCAAAAATTCTTAATTGCTAACGCGGACCTGTTTGCTTTTAGCCATGCAGATATGCCAGGTATCCCAAAAGATATCTCCACACACATATTGAACGTCGATCTAATATATCCCCCGGTAATACAGGTTCGACACAAGTTTAATTCCGTAATCAATGACGGGTGCACGAAGAAGTGGAAAAATTATAGGAAAATAGCTCAATCAGAGAGTCGAAGTACCCCCAATGGGTCGCCAACATGGTCATGGTAAAAAAGAAAAATGGCAAGTAGCGGATGTGCGTGGATTTCACCGACCAGAACAACGCTTGCCCCAAGGATTCATTTCCACTACCTTATATCAACCAACTCATCGATGCGACAACCGGGCATGAGTTGTTGAGTTTCTTGGACGCCAGCTCGGGCTACAACCAGATCCTTATGGAGGAAGCGGACCAGGAAAAGACCACCTTCATCACCTTCCAAGGGACGTACTGCTACAGGGTCATGCCTTTCGGACTGAAAAATACAGGGGCAACATCCCGAAGTCTGGTGACGAAAATGTTCAAAGAACAACTCGGAAAGAGGATGGAGGTATACATCGATGACATGCTGGTCAAATCCAAAAAGAAAGAAGATCACATTGATCATTTTAGAGAAGCCTTCGGCATACTCAGGCAATACGACATGAAGTTGAACCCCGAAAAGTGCGCATTCGGCGTGGCCTCAGGAAAATTCTTGGGTTTCTGAGTGTCGCATCGGGGAATCGAGGTCAATCCCGACCAAATAAAGGCTATCGAGGGTATACCAGAGCACTTGACCACCAAAAAACAAGTCCAGAAATTAACCGGTCATATCTCTACCCTGTCAAGGTTCATCTCGCGATCCTCCGATAGGTGCCATAAATTATTCTGCGTACTTAAAAAGGAAAACAACCTCCTATGGACCCCTGAAAGCGTCCAAGTATTGAAGGAGTTGAAGGTATACCTATCCTCGCCACCGTTGCTCTCACAACCGGAACCAGGACAACTTCTCCTTGTCTATCTCGCCGTATCCGAAGTAGTGTGAGCGTAGTCCTAGTCCAAGAAAGTAAAGGTACGGAATCTCCCATCTATTACATTAGCAAGACACTAGTCGACGCCTAGACGAGGTACCCCAACCTTGAAAAACTAGCTTTGTCCTTTGTCGTAGCTTCACGGAAGCTTAGACCGTATTTCAATGCCATCCCATCTCGGTCATCATGACTTTCCCCTTAAGAAGCATTTTACACAAACCCGAACTTTCGGGCAGATTGGCCAAATGGGCCATCGAACTAGGCAAGCACAATATCACATATCGACCGCGAATGGCGATAAAGTTTCATGTCCTCACCGACTTCAGTGCGTGCATACTTCCCGAAATCGAAAAGGAATCCCTCCACACTTCTCAAACACACGACCTCTGGGTCCTATACACCGACGGCGCATCTAACGCGTCGCGGTCAAGGCTGGGACTCGTACTCAAAGTCCCAACTGGCGAAATGATTCGCTAGTCGATAAGGTGCCCTGACATGACTAACAATGAGGCCAAGTATGAGGCTGTAATTGCAGGACTAATAGCCTGTTTGGCCAAGCTGGAGAAATCAGCTTATTTTGAGAAGTACTTTTTAAAAAAATACTTTTGGAGAGAAGCAGTTTGTGGTTGGCTAATCACTCTGAAAAGTACTGTTGAGCAATAATTTGTGTTTGGCCAAGCTTTTCAGAAAGTTCTTTCAAGTATCAAATTAAGAATAATGACATGAATAGATTTACTTAATAGTTAATATTATAAGTAAATAAATAATCTTAAAAATTATTATTACATGCAATAATTAAATCTTTTTATTTTATTAAAGTAAAATATGAAAATAAATTTTAAAAGTACTTAATTCTTTTAATATAAGTTAAATATAATAAAAATCATTCAACAAATATAAAAACATTCACCCCTAAAGTCACTATATATTAGAATGTTATCCTAAAAATAATAAGAAATATTTATACATTAATATTCTAAGTATTAGGTTTAACGGTTATTTTAGTATATACTATATTTTGTTAAGGGTATTTTTGGTAAGAAAAAAAGTCAAAACTGCTTCTGTTTCTGCTTTTGGGAAGAAGCTACTTTTTTCTGCTTCTAAATAACTGTTTTTGCTTCTTCCCAAAAGCTTTTTTCCCCAAAAAAGCTTGGCCAAACACCTCAAGTTAGGAAAAAAGTGCTTTTGAGAAAAAAGACACGTTTGGCCTCTGGAGAAGCTTGGCCAAACAGGCTATAAGACTAGCACTCAAATACGGGGCGAAGCGGCTAAGGCTGTGCTGCGATTCTTAGCTCGTGGTCAAGCAAGTCACAGGGACTTTCCAAATCCAGGAGCAGAGGTTACAAAAATACCAGACCGAAATCTGCAAACTACTACCCGATTCGATGAATGTCAGCTCGACCAGATTCCCAGAGCACAGAATATCGAGGTAGAGGGCCTCGCCAAATTTGGCGACAGCCACCAAAAACATAACCGGAGATCAAAGTGTGGTCCTCCTCCTCAATTCGTTGATAGACCAAATCGAGGTAAGAACCGTAAACCTAACTTGGGACTGGCGCAACCATATTGCTATATATTTGCAGGACGGTATACTCCCCAATGATAAAAAAGAGGCCAAGAAAATGCGGATGCAAGCATCCAGGTATAGCATCGTTCATAACGACCTATACAAAAGGATGTATGGCGGCCCCCTAGCGAAATACTTTGGCCCAAATCAGACGCGGTGCTTCCTTGAAGAAGTGCACGAAGGTCACTACGGAGCTCAGTCATGCAATCGAGCGTTGGTCAGGTGCCTCATACGAGAAAGATACTACTGGCCCACCATGAAAAAAGAAGTCGCAGATTTCGTGAAAAAATGCAAGCAACGCCATAAGTATGCCCTATTGATCCACCAAGCGGGCGAACAACTACACTCAGTGACTTCCCCTTGGCCGTTCATCAAATAGGGAATGTATATCGTGGGCCTCCTCCCGGCCGGACGAGGTAATGTACGATTTCTCTTGGTTTAAACTTATTATTTCTCTAAATGAGTGAAAGCAGGAGCATTCGCCCAGATACGCGAACAAGAAGTAATCGCCTTCATATGGAAAAATATCATATGCCGCTTCGGTCTCCCCAAAGAAATCAGCTGCGACAACAGACATCAATTTGCAGGAAAGAAGGTCATCGAATGTTTTGAAAAATGGCACATCAAAAGAATACTGTCAATGCCTTACCACCCCGTAGGTAACGGGCAAGCGGAATCCTCCAACAAGTTAATACTGAACATCATGAAAAAGAAACTCGAAGACGCCAAGGGACTATGGCCGGAGGTATTACCAGAAGTACTCTGGGACTACCGAACAACGCTAAAAGAGAGCACTGGGGAAACGCCATACTCGTTAGTCTATGGGACTGATGCAGTAATTCCAGTCAGGGAGCCCAGTCTAAGGTACTTCCGCAAGAGCGGATCCCAGAACGATGACAGTAGAAGGCAAAAACTCGACGAGGTCAAGGAACGAAGAGATATGGATTACGTAAGAATGGTCGCCCAAAAGGAACAAGCAGAACACTATTTTAACAAGAGGGCAAAGATGAGGCCACTTAAAGTCGGGGACTACGTGCTTAAAGATAAAACACAAGCAAGCAAAGACCCGCGAGAAGGCAAATTGGGAACAAACGGGATGGCCCCTACTAAATCACGACAACAACAAGCAAAGGGTCATTCACACTAGAAACAATGGAAGGAAAGCGACTACCAAACAACTGGAACATTACGCACCTCAAGTACTTCAACTTTTAAAAGGACGAGGTCCCCAAAGTCGCACTCTTTTTCCCTCGCTCGCGGTTTGTCCCAAATAGGTTTTCTCGAGGAGGTTTTTAACGAGGCGGTGACGGGGATACTTCAGAATTTAAGTGCACAGATGGAAAGCACCGGCCGATCAGTTCATTGCTCAATCTCTCACTATCTTTCCAGCTTGACCAATGAAGGGACTAGATAGACCGGGACTGTGACTAAACTAACAGCCAGCACCCGAAAAATATGTAAATCTCTCCAAAAGTATGAATAAAGCATGAGTACATGAAAGTTTATCTCTACTCTCCAAGTAAAGGTTACATTCGACCTCGTTCGAATTAACACCTATTCAACCCACGGCCTTAATTAATTAAAGGTTACATTCGACCTCGTTCGAATTAACACCTATTTGGCCCACGGCCTCAATTAATTAAAGGTTACATTCGACCTCGTTCGAATTAACACCTATTCGGCACACAATCTCAATTAATTAAATGTTACATTCGACCTCGTTCGAATTAACACATATTCGGCCCGCGACCTCAATTAATTAAAGGTTACATTCGACCTCGTTCGAATTAACAACTATTCAACCCCCGACCTCAATTAATTAAAGGTTACATTCGACCTCGTTCGAATTAACACCTATTCGGCCAACTACCTCAATTAATTAAAGGTTATATTCGACCTCGTTCGAATTAACACCTAAATTAAAGGTTACATTTGACCTCGTTCGAATTAACACCTATTCGGCCCACGACCTCAATTAATTAAAGGTTACGTTCGACCTCGTTTGAGATAACACCTATTCGGCCCACGACCTCAATTAATTAAAGTACATTTGACCTCTTTTCGAATTACTACCTACTCGGCCCACGACCTTAACCAAATGAAGTCTACCTTCAACACCGTTCAACCCACTCAACTCTATTACGACAAAGGCAATCAAGAAATAAAATAAGAAAAACACACAAATCCGAACAAAGAAAAGAAGTAAGGTACGAACAACAAAGCTAACACTTCATTAAGAATATTCTTTACAAAGGTTGCTCGCCTACAAAAAGTTCACATGCCCGCGGCTATGACAAAAAAGAACTAATCACCACCCGGCTCAGCAGCGTCACCCGCTTGATCATTAAGACTGTCTTCACCCACCTCATCACCATCGCCAACGGGATATTCATCCCTCGTACCAGGCATCCTAGTCAATTCGGTCCACGCACGCACCCTCCTCGTCATCGCCAACTTCTAGTGTAGCGGGGTCATAGCCATAAGCAAACCGAGATTTACGTGCCTTAGCACCTGCATTCTCAAAGTCGGCTTCTAAAACAGTCCTCGCTCCATCAAATCCCTGAATATATCCAGCTGGGCCTCTGTGTGAATCCATTCCTCGTACAGATCCTGAGGAACATCAGGAAAAGTAGAAGTGTGGGATGAGGACGGCTGAGCCAATAACTGTGCATTTTCGTCCTCGAGGGCAACAACTCGATCATAAAGGCCCGTAGACTCTTTTTCTAACTCCTATATCCGCTCATCAATCCGCTCCTCTCTGAGCCTAGCCGTCTCCAAAGCGCAATCCCGCTCAGAACGGAGAATGCGGATCGTATCCTCTAAAGCTTCTGCTTTTCTCGCAGCTGATAACTGGGCCGACTCTGCCTTCTCCAAACCCGCCACCTTCTTAGCGACCTCGCCACTCAAAGCGACCACTCGGAGTTGACACTCCTCCAGCTCGGCGCGCAATGAGATGACTTGGGCCTGATGGTTGGTGCATTGGGTCTCGACTCCCCTGCTCACCTCGAGCTCCCCTTCTTTGTCCTTCAACGCCCCCTCGAGCTCACTATATTTTCTGATGACCTTCACCAATTCGTCATCCTTCTCCTTTAGCTTGTCTCGGAGAGCCCGGAAGTTGCTACTACCACCAAGTCGCCTGCAAAGCTCGCGGTGTTTATCACGATACCCGCGATATTTCTGCTCCATCTTTTGGAAAATGGCCTTACGCCTCTCCTCTCGGCTGGAACTTTTGATCTCCAAGATTACGGTCTAAAAAGAAAGCCAGAGCGAGTAAGAACAAAATCAGATTCGACATGAAAAATGAACATAAAAATGAAATACCAAACTTACCCTAAGAGCAAGGCCGGCTATGCTTTTAGACAAAGTGGAGTCCTTCAATTTCTCGAGGGTCTTACCCTCCACATCGGAACAGAGGGGACCAAGAGAAGGGACCACGTCCTCCATATTAACTAACAGATCTCGGTCCAGAGAGATCACAATAGTCCGCGTGATCCCCTCCAATATTACCGCGATACGGGTAAGTCCTTCTCCCATCATCCTAACCTCTTCGGCGTCCATATCAGAGCCCGTCTGTAACCCTATTCAGCTACACCTTCTCCCTTCATGTCAACCCGAGAGGAAGGATCCTCGGCTGGTAACGAGGTTGATGGCTCACCCCCTTGTAGGGAATCAGGAACTCTCACCAACGACCCTTCAAAATCCATTTCAGCCTCAGCGAGCAACGTACATCCCTCGGGCCCTGACGATAGCGGAATTGTGGGAAGTAGCTCGGCATCATCTCTAATTTCTATAGTTGTTGTTTCTCTGATGACGAAATCCTCCATCGCCGAACTCCCCACACTGACAGCTCCCTCGTCGATATCTACAGAATGCCTCTCCCGAGGAAGCAAATTTTCATCATTTGGCAACGATCCTTCCTCATCGTCCTCGTCAATTAGATGACAGAGAGGGGAAGCCGAAAGCCCTGTTGAGGAATTAGTAGACGACCGAGCAGGCCTCACCGTAGCAGAAAGAATAGAAACGACTTTCCTCTTGCGGAATGTCGGAGCAGGAGCCTTCTGTCTCCTCGAAGACCCTCGGGCTGCAAAAGAGATTAGAACATCAACTCTTACTTAAAGTCGTAATGTGTAAGCGAACACAAGGTAAGAACGGCATATGTAAAATATCACTGTATAGATGAATACGGACGGACAAACGCACCGGTCACTGAAAGCTTGGGCCCGAACTTCTTGATAAAGTCCGGCTATTCACGAATCCTCAATGTGTGAGGCAAGACCCTACTAACCCAATCATGAATATCTGCAACCAAAAGAGAGGGTGAAGTCTCTCCTAAACGAGGAAAAAGGAAGAATGTTAGGCTACAATCAAAGCGGGCAAATTAACCGCTTAGAAAAAGATACTTACGGGCATAATTCCATGCCTCAGGAAATCCATTTGCGTTGGGCACCCGTCCTCGGTCTTGACGTAGAAGTAGCTGAGCCAGAATCGATGATTTGCTTTATCGTCCATCTTCACTACCAAACTCTTACTTCATCGATGGCGAAGATGCAACATCGTCCCTATATATAAATTGGGTGCAATAAGGTGCATCAGGTAGCGAAGAGAGATCCTGCGGCTAGTCAATTCCGCGTATTTTATCAACATGCGGATAAGTTTGTAGATGTAAGGTGAAAGTTGGGCCGGTAAGACGCCGTAGTAGCGGCAAAATTCCTCCACCAATGGGAGAAGGGGAAATAAGTAGCCTACATAGAACGGATATGTGTAGAATACGCAGTTTACGGGGCGATGAATCTGCACCACGTCGCGCCCCGCCGGGACCAGATCGATGTGGGCCAGAATTTTGAACTTCGCCCTGAAATCAGCAAGAGCAACCGCATTCATCAATGATTCTGAGGCCTCGGGGTCATCCTCGGGTAACTTCGAGAAATCAGATCTATGCTTTTCACTACGAGGAATTATTTCCTCCACCGTAGGGAACCCTTCATCCTCGAGGGCAGTAGAAGCGATGTCTCCGTGAAGAGGAACACACACCGCCAGGGGAGCAGGAGTAGACTCCGCACTAGAGCTGGAAATTGAGTTAACCATGGTCTTGAAGGAGGAAGTCTAAAGCACAGAAGTTGGAAGCAACATTCACTACAACTAGAGGAATGGGCATGCAATGAAGAAGCAGAATAAAGACTAGGGTTCAATATGGAAAATGAAAGAGACAAACGCAGGGGATTCGATATCAGATGAATGCAAAACAAACACAAATGGACTCAGATCCCTATTTATAAGAGTTCGAGCACCAAAACCAAAAAATCAAGCCATCATTATCCAGCGCAGATATCAAAATGGCAGAGGTGCAAGAAACGACACAGAGCGTCAGGAAAACGCGTCCAAATGACGCAAGATGTCATGATGTCATTATGAAAAGACACATCCCCAAAGCTTGCAAATTACGAAAAGTCATGTTGCCACCTCGCCTAAAGCACAGCTACCCAACTTGCTCGCCCGATTTCATCAACAACGACAAATAGAGTTCGCTTACCAAGGCCGTCCGACCTCGGCCTTAATAAGCGGAGGGACTAACTGTATAGGTCAAAAATCTACTCTTGGAATATTTATCATAAAATGGCTTTAATGAATGTCATCGGTCGAGCGTGCCTAAGCCATAGCGAGATTAATGGCCGCGTTGTCGATATAAGCAGTGGAAGAGATATCAATAGAGATCACAGTCAAAATATCAACAAAGGTCGAGGTCGAGATCGATTATTAGTGATAAGACTTGTAACGGCAAATTTGTCAGAATAGGGTATTAAAAAGGGGAATATTCCTGGTGTTTGTACTATTAGGCTTTTCTAAGAAAATGGGCCCATATATATAGAAAGAATAGACAATGATAAGGGCATGTAATATTTTTCTGATAAGGAGACTTTGGAGAAGATGACTACCTTTCGGATAAAAACACAAAGGCTACCTTTTTATAAAGATTCTCGTTCATATTATTCCCGACTTTCCTACCAAATCCAAGGATTAAGCATTCTTTCCACCCTTTTCATGAAAACATTAGAATATACCCATTTCATAATTTCACTAACACCCCAATTATTTTTTACAGAATTATTAAAGACCCAATAATGAATATAATTACAAATGTTGTACAAGCAATAACAGTAGGACCAAAGAAGGGCCAAAAGAGATACTCTGCATTGCCAAGGCTTCAACTAAACTCTTTCTTCACCAATTAGCATACCCAGATCCCAACAAGGAGCTATATCCATCCGCACAACCCAGAAGCCGTAGAGAAACTCAAACCAAACCAAACAGTCACAGATTTACCATATGACCCAAACTTAAACAAACCAATTTGTAGATTCAGTAGACAGAAGGGGGACAGAACTGAGTGTCGAAGATAGCTCAGGTTTTAGTAGTAAAGAGAATGGCCAAAGAACCTCAAGTGCTAGCGTGTCAGAGTTCACAAGAGTCTCAAATGGACCCCGAGCATTGCTCACACTAGAGAGGTCAATAGAGAGGGTCTTAGTGGCCTTCGCTTTCAGTCGACCAAGAGTGATAGATTCAAAATAATGTAGGTAACAAAGAGAGTGAGAGAACAACGATTAAGAGACATACTTGTATTTTAAAAAACAGGCATAGCAGGGTTGTCTAAACACAGAACATGTTAATTAAGAGGGTCAACAAGACTTAGAAGCAGGTTCAACACTTAGCAAGAATTAACAGGTTGGTAGAAACACATTGAAAATTAAAGAAGAGTCAAGTTTCTTGGTGTTGCAAGATTAACATACAAAGGTGAGTAATACCAAACAAGTCTGAGTAGAGTACCAACTTAAGGATCCCATTAATGTTAAGTACCCATTACAGTGTCAAAGGACAGACATGCTAACAGTATCAAACATGGCAGGAAAACACAAGTTGAAATAGCTACTCTAAAGGTTTCGAACAATTGCTAAGGATATATAATTAAGCAAATAAAGACATGTTGAGTGACATAATAGCAAGGGAGCGGGCCAAAGTTAATAGTGAAGGTCTTAACTCAGATTATAACACATTACAACTACGAGGCATTCATTACAGAGGTTCAGAACAAAGTAGGAAAGCATACTCATGCCCAACAACAAATATGAACATTCAGGCACCAATACATTAACTAAACCAACTTAAGAGAGTCCAAATTATTCAAATTAGGCAAAGATATGTCCCACAACTGGTAGCATTATGTGAAATCAAGTGCTAGGAGAGGTTCATATTACAAAACAAGTTCAATGCAAACAAGGTTGCACACAGAGAGGGAACCGGGAAACACACTAAGTCATAAAAATTTCAGAGGGGTAAATATGCAGGACATAAACACAAAAGAATAAAAACCGCAAAGCTAAGAGACTTACCAGTTAAACAGACAACAAGAAAGGACAGATTCCACAGTACTTCTGAATATCAAATAGCAAGAATCCAGAATCTTAGTGCATCAGAGTTCCCAAGGGCTTCAAATGAACCCCAGGAAAGGCTTGCACCGAGAAAGGGGATAAAATCGAATCCCGGTGGCCTTGGCTTTCAGCCGGCCAAGAATCAAAGTATAGAACAAGAGAATAAGAGAACAATAGAGTAATAACTCTAATTTTTAGTGAAAGTCTAGCAATTTCGGTCTGCCTCAAAGGGGGATGGGGAGGGGTTTATATAGCAGTCAAAAATCGAGCAAGCACATAAGGAAACAGAGTAAATTAAGCAACAAATAAGGGAAGACAACATGCAAATTAATTTGAAATCAATTTAAGAAAGAAATCCGGTAAACCCTAGTTTTTTAGGGAAAGTGTAAATCAACAGAAATCCAAACGAAATCGGACTCGCACAGTGTAGAATTAGACGTGTGTAGACGAAATACGGTCTAGATTCAACAAATAGGACTCATTCGGACAGACTTAGAGAGGTAGTACTTGCCATGTTTAGGCAAGTACAAAGTAACACTATAATCTTGCAAGTAACAACGAGATAACGCATAAAAGGCAAATAAATCACATAGAGAATCCATGATTTACGGTGATTTGGAAAAGATTGGGGAGGCGACAGTTAGGGTTTGTGAGGAAAAGGGAAGCTTCGAGAGGATTTGGGGGCGGCGGACGGGTAAAATGAAGTTAGGGTTTGGGGTTGAGGGGTTATAAGGAGAGGTAGGGGATTATTATGGACCGTTGATCATTTGAGATCAACAGCCAAGATCGAAAGAGGAGTGAGGCGGGTCATTTAAAATGGGTCGCGACCGGGTTCATTAAAGGGTTGGGCTGGTTTGGGCTGCTGAGAGGGGAGAGGGTGTGGGCTTAGGATTTGGGCCAAGATTGATCCGAAAATTAGCCTAGAATTGGGCTAATTTTAAATAGGAGATTAAAAGGGTAATAATTTAATAAAAATAATTAAATAAATATATAAAAATTCTATTTATGCAAATTAATACTTTAAAATAATAGTAGGAGATTACAAAAATATAAAATATTATTTTGACCCTGACCAAAATGACAAATGCAAAATATAGGCTATGTCGGCAAGATTGTGCAAATAGCTTAAAATACCACTGTAATTACAAAATAAAGTGAAAATATTTAAAATATATATTGTGGATGCAAATAATAATTTTAGGTACTTAAGTCATCGCAAAATAATTTTTAAGGATAATTATTAGATATTTATATAATAAAAATATAGAAAAAAATTTATTTGAGCTTTAAAAATTATGGAAAATTATAGAAAATGCTTGTAAACTAAGTAATGACACAAAGTAATATTTTAAAAATATATATACTCTTTGAGAAAATATGAGGGCAAAATTGGGTATCAACAGCTGCCCCTCTTTACCCGGGAATGATGAAAGAGTTGTCGGGTAAAGAACTGATGACCGATTTTGACCGAGTGTGGAGATTTAAAAAATTGAAACCTAACCCTGGCTCCTGAGTTGCCTACATATCTCTGGTGTTACGGGAATTAGGCCGTGTATTATTCTGGATCCAACGGTGAACTGAACCGATGGAGTTGTTATAAGAATAGTCGTATGCTTCGGAAGAGGCTCTTTTAGGGTAGGACAATATCAGAGGAATTTGCGCGAAATCATGAATGTGAATCTTGAAATGTTATGGATGTATCTCAAAATGAGTATCTGAACGGTTATCAAGTAAAAGTGGGTAACTGATGGTGGTTGGTTGCGTTTGAAATAATTGCAGGATGTGAACATTGAATGAAAACCGGAGCGAAGATTGCTCCCGTTAGGAGAACGATTACTTCCTCGATTACCTGTAAAACTTAAACACGATGCACTCAAGTATATATGGATTATTGCGAGAATTTAGACATGATGCAAATTCCCTTTGGACCATGAAAGTTATCTTTGGACGGTAAGGATGATGTCCTTAGACCATGACGTCCTGGGCCATGAATCATGTGATAAGGGATTCGCAGGCCATGAAATGATGTCCTCGGGCCATGAAAATGGTGCCTCTGAACCATGATGCCTTTGAATAATGATGTGCAATACTGAGAGATCCTCAGGCCATGGAATGGTGTCTTCCGGCTATGAGGATGATGCCTTCGGACTATGACGCCTTTGGACAAAGATGGCGATGTTTCAGCCTATGAGATGCGAAGATATGATGCAAGGTCGTATGTAAAACGAAACAGAGATTAGGCAATGCTTAGCTGCAGGGGAACAGAAGACAGTGCTAGGTCTTAAATAGCATAATAGAGATAGTATTTAATCTTGAGGAAAAGGCAGCGCTTAACCGTATGCAAAATAGGGAAGCAGTGCTTAGCTTCATGCAAAATAGGGACAATGCTTTGTCTCATGCAAAGAAAGGAGACAATGCTTAGTCAGACTAACTGCTTATCGGGCAAATTGGGAGGTTAACTACTCTTAATGGTTTGGCTTAACGGTTATCGGCTTTTAAATGTATTAATCCGCTAGCCACCCGATAAGATATCGGGCGGATTGGTAACGGTTTAGCTCTTATCGGGCGGTTATTGGGCGGTTTATAGGCCTAATTCAATCTATATTGCGTTCATTAATTGTTTGTTGACCGCCTAGCATAAAAATTCAGAATAGGAAATTACACATTGAGTCCAGACATACATGTCTGTTAACGCCTACATAAGAATGATGTAGTGTGTCATGTGTTGTAGAGTGAAAAAAGTTGTGGCACAACACTGTTGTTCTTCTATTAAACATAGACAACATGCATTAGTTTTAAAAAAACAAAAGCAGAGGTGAACCATAGACACCATCTTAAACAATCTTGTTGTAGGGTGGGAGAATAAGCTAAGCTAAGCCAAGCCTGGGATCTTCTAATGCATAGTACGTAAGGGTTCTGATTATTTAGAAATTAGGCGTTAGAACTTAGAGATGGAGTACTGGAAGAAGTGGAAGGGTTTTTGATATTTAATATATATATATATATATATATATATATATATATATATATATATATATATATATATATATATATATCTTAACGGGTTAACGGATTATCCGTTAAGAAAATTGAATAATTCGCCCCCAAACCGATAAGCCGTTAATAAAAATATTTCAATCCGTTCCCCGTCCGTTAAACCGTTAACCCAATACCAATAAGCCATTAAACTTCGATTTCGGTTCGGTTTTCGGTTTCGGTTTGGTTTTGAACACCACTAAGTTAGTCTCATACAAGAAAGGAATTGCTTAGCCTTATGCAATTAGGGAGGCAGGGCTTAGCCTTATGCAGTTAAGGAGGCGATGCTTAGCCTCGTGCAAATAGAAGACAATGCTTAATCTCATGCAAAGAAAGGAGACAATGCTTAGTCTAGAAAGGAAGTGCGTAGCCTTATACAATTAGGGAGGCAGGGCTTAGCCTTATGCAATTAAGGAGGCGATGCTTAGCCTCGTGCAAATAGGAGACAATGCTTAGTCTCATGCAAAGAAAGGAGACAATGCTTAGTCTCCTTCAAGGAAAGGCATCGCTTAGCCTTATACAATTAGGGAGGCAGGGCTTAGCCTCATGCAAAATATGAGGCAACGCTTAGTCTCATGCAAATAAGAGACAATGCTTAGTCTCATGCAAAGAAAGGAGACAATTCTTAGTCTCTTGTAAGGAAAGGCATCGCTTAGCCTTATGCAATTAGGGAGGCATGGCTTAGCCTCATGCAAAATAGGAGACAACGCTTAGTCTCATGCGAGTAAGGGAAACAGTGCTTAGCTTCATGCAAAATAGGAGACAATGCTTAGTCTCATGCAAAGAAGGCAGTGCTTAGCCTTGTGCAGTTAAGGAGGCAATGCTTTCTTGGTGCAAAATAGGAGACAATGCTTAGTCTCGTGCAAAGAAAAGAGACAATGCTTAGTCTCATGCAAGGAAAGGAAATGCTCAGCCTTATGCAATTAGGGAGGCAGTGCTTAGCCTCATGCAGGAAGAGGATACAATGCTTAGTCTTATGCAAAGAAAGGAGACAACGCTGAGAAAGGCAATGCTTAGCTTTATGCAATTAAGGAGGCGATGCAAAAATAGGAGACAATGCTTAGTCTCGATGTAAGGAAAACGATGAGTGATAGTAGAGTGTTTCTTAGCTGGAGATGCTTGGGATAGATAATCCGCTATCTTGAAGGTGGTGACGTGACATGTCTGCAGATATTATTGTCTTACTGTGCATGCATCCAAAGAAAAATTGTGAGTTTTGCAGGGAAAGGTTGGTTCGCGCTTTTGTCTTCTGCTTTGCCTGTGCTCCTGTCTTGAGATCCTGTTTGGGTCACCTTGGGTAACATCTGGCTGTTTATAGAAATAAAGTTTTTTGAAAGAAATGCGTGCATTTAATGAATGTGTTTATTTAAAATATAGTAGTATGCAATATCAACTAAGTTAGATGAACCAATGACTGTGACATATTTTAGAGACATTGCGGCTTCCTTGCTCTAGAATTTTGAGGGTCCTCCTCAAAATTCTGCCCCAGTTTAAAAGCAATTCTTTGATTGTTCTACTTATGATGAAATTGGCTGGACTTGCTTTAGAATTTTGAGGGTCCTCCTCAAAATTCTGCCCCAGTTTCTGACCATGGCAAAAAAATGATGATTTTATTGAGATGTGACCGAACCCACAGGGATGCCTACGTATCCCCTCTTAAACGGGAATCAGGTCAAGCATAGTTCAGTTACATGAAGAAATGTAAACAATCTAAATATAATATCTTTTGACTACGTCTGAGTTGATAAGTTTTGGTTAAACTTCTCCGTCCATCTCTACGAGTATGAGCGCTCCTCCTGTTAGTACCCTGTGAATCATGTAGGGCCCTTGCCAATTGGGTGAAAATTTCACTTTGGCTTCGTCTTGATGCAAGAAGATCTGCTTCAGCACCAGCTGCCCCGGTGTGAATTGTCTAGGCCTAACCTCTTTGTTGAAAGCTCTGGACATTTTGTTCTGGTAAAGTTGACCGTGACATACTGCATTCATTCTTTTTCCGTCAATGAGAGCCAGTTTCTCATAACGACTTCGTATCCATTCTGCATCACTGAGTTCAACCTCTTGTATGATTCTTAAAGAAGTAATTTCGACTTTGGCGGGAATAACAACTTCAGTACTGTGGACCAGCAAGTAGGGGGTTACCCCAGTTGATGTGCGAACTATGGTACGATATCCTAATAAGGCAAATGGTTACTTCTTGTGCCATTGTTTGTGATTATCTACCATCTTTCTCAATATTTTCTTGATGTTCTTATTGGCGGCCTCCGCAACTTCATTCATTTGTGGCCTGTATGCTATGGAATTCTTATGCTTGATCTTGAAGGTTTAACACATAGATTTCATTAAGTCACTGTTAAGGTTGGCGGCGTTGTCGGTGATGATGGATTCTGGCACCCCGAATCGGCAAACAATACAATAACTAACAAAATCTGCGTTGACTTTTTAGTTATGGCTTTGTAAGATGCAGCCTCAACCCATTTTGTGAAATAGTCTATGGCCACTAGAATGAACCTGTGCCCATTCGAAGCGGCGAGTTCGATCGGACCGATGACATCCATTCCCCAAGAGGAGAAAGGCCAAGTTGCACTTGTTGTATTGAGTTCATTTGGTGGTACTCGTATCATATCCGTATTTACTTGGCATTGATGAAACTTTTGGACATATCAGATGCAGTCTGTTTCCATAGTCATCGTAAAATATCCTTCTCTTAATATCTTCTTAGCTAAAACAAAACCGTTCATGTGCGGTCCGCAAGTTCTGGCATGTATCTATTTGAGCAGTTTGGAAGCTTCCTTGGAGTCAACACACCGTAATAATCCCAAATCTGGAGTTTTTCTATACAGAATTCCTCCACTTTGGAAGAAATGGTTGGACAATCTTCGAATTGTGCATTTCTGAGTATGATTTGCGTGCTCCGGGTACTCTCCTTTTGCCAAGTATTCTTTGATGTCATGAAACCATGGATTCCCATCAGTTTCTTCTTCAACATGAGCATAATAAGCTAGCTGAATATCGTTCCCTACTGGAATAGGATCGATGAAATTATTGTCTAGGTGTTGTATCATGGAAGATAGAGTGGCCAACGCATCTGCGAACTCATTCTGGACTTTTGGAACATGCTTGAACTCTATCTTTGTGAATCTCTTCCTCAATTCTTGCACATAGTACAAATACGGCAATATTTTGGTATTCTTTGTAGCCCATTCTCGTAGAACTTGGTGTACAAATAGGTCTGAGTCACCAATTACTAGTAATTCTTGAATGTTCATGTCAATGTCTAACTTGAGCCCCAAGATGCAAGCCTCGTATTCTGCCATATTATTGGTACACGAAAATCTAAGTTTTGTGGATACCAGAAAGTGTTGACCCGTCTCTGATACCAAAACTGCTCCAATACCTACTCCTTTGAAGTTTACAGCTCCATCGAAGAACATTATCCAACCGTCATAGATTTCGGTGATATCTTCTCCTACAAATGATACCTCTTCATCGGGAAAATATGTTTTCAGTGGTTCGTATTCTCTACCCACAGGATTTTCTGCCAGATGATCTGCCAACGCTTTCCCCTTGACCGCCTTTTGAGTTACATAAATAATGTCGAACTCACTCAGTAGTATCTGCCATTTTGCCAACTTTTCCGTAGGCATGGGTTTCTGGAAGATGTATTTTAACGAATCCATTCTTGATATGAGATACGTGGTGTAGTACAGAAGTAGTGCCTCAACTTCTAAGCTATCCATGTCAAAGCGCAGCAGGTGCACTCCAACAAAGAATACCGTGCTTCATAGGGTGTGAACTTCTTACTTAGATAGTATATGGCATGTTCCTTTCTCCCCGTCTCGTCGTGTTGTCCCAAGACACAACCGAAAGCCCCATCCAATACAGATAAATAGAGTAGCATAGGTCTCCTTGGTTCTGGTGGGACCAGAACAGGTGGTTTGGATAAATATTCCTCGATCTTATCAAAGGCTTTCTGGCATTCTTCAGTCCAACTTGTCGCGACGTCTTTCTTTAACATTTTAAAAATCGGTTCACAAATCACAGTTGATTGTGCTATGAAATGGCTGATGTAATTGAGATGCCCCAAGAAACTCATCACATCTTTCTTGTTCTTTGGAGGTGGCAAATTTTGGATAGAATTGACCTTTGATGGGTCTAGCTAAATTCCTCGACGGCTGACGAAGAACCCTAGTAGCTTTCCAGCGGGGACTCCGAAGGCACATTTTGCGGGATTTAGTTTCAGGTTGTATCTTCGAAGTCGATCGAAGAATTTCCTCAAATCTACTATATGATCTATGCTTCTCTTGGATTTGATGATGACGTCATCCACGTACACCTCTATCTCTTTGTGTATCATGTCGTAAAAAATGGTTGTCATGGCCCGCATATAGGTGGCTCCAGCATTCTTTAGGCCAAACGGCATCTTCATCCATCCAGATCTGATGATATCCTGCGAAGCAATCCACAAAAGATTGGAGTTCATGCTTGGCACAGTTGTCAGTCAGTATGTGTATATTGGGCAAAGGGAAATCATCTTTGGGACTTGCTCTGTTCAAATCCCGATAGTCGACACACACTCTGACCTTCCCATCTTTCTTTTGAACCGACACAATGTTAGCCAACCAAGTCGGATATTTAACCACTCTGAGAACCTTAGCTTTGATCTGCTTGGTGACTTCCTCTTTTATTTTCAGGCTCATATCTGGCTTGAACTTTCTGAGCTTTTGCTTTACAGGTGTAGGGTTGGTAGGTAGTTTATGAGCCACTACGGACGTGCTCAAACCGGTCATATCATTATAGGACCATGCAAAAATATCCTCATACTCCTCCAAGAATCGGATGTATTCTTTCTTCTCCGACAGTGATAAGTGAATGCTTACGCGCGTTTCCTTGTCTGTTTCGTAGTCTCCTAAATTAATTGTTTCGTTCTCATCCAAACTGGACTTAGGCTTGTTTTCAAAGTTTTCCACTTCTCTTACAATTTCCTCGGGTATTATATCCTCTTCCAGATCCTCTGAATCATTATCCTTATGTTGCGTTGTCTCATTACATGTCACAGTCGTAGGTTCATCGGAATAAGTAATAGTAATGCTGTAGAGAAAAAAATGTAAAGAATAATAATAAATACTAAAAATAACAATGAATTAAATAAATCTTGAAAACATCAAATAAGTATGGCTCGATGACTCGAGCAATTATTTCAAAACAAAATACGTTGAGAACAAAATATTGAAAATGTCTTAGATGCTCATAAAATTGCTTTCAAAATAAATGATGCTAATTGCCAGGCTACCCAGGAACTCGATGGGCCCTTGATGGTGCAGCAGTCCAGTTCTTGAGAACAACTCCCTTCTCCACGTTCTGAATAATAAGGCCTTCCTCCTCATCCTCCTCAACTATTGCACTGCAATCCATGTCTTCATCATCCAGAAATAGACTCCTTATACCAGCTAGAACTTCATTTTCTTCGGACTCCCACATCATGTCAGCTTGATGAAATGACTGGCTCAAATGTGGTACCGGTTGCTCTAGAGGGTAATAAGGACCACGCCATGGTGGCGACTAATTCTGATACTCATGCCAGGTGTATTCATACCCAAACCCAAAAGTTGTGCCGTGACGCTTTAGCTGTATCGGATTGGTGATCCCCCGGAGATTCTTACCGAGACCCTTGCCAGGTTCTTACCCTGTCCATGTCAATATGCCTTCTATATTACTACTCTACTATTTGTCCTTTTCAATTGTGTTGACGCGCTCGATTCGATGGTATATTTCTCTACCCAACTTCCTGATATTCTCAATGACCGGAACATTTTGATTGGTGTAAATGGGATTACTCCCGTCCCCATGGATGATCACTTCCTGATGCTTCCACTCAAACTTCACGACCTGATGTAGAGTAGAAGCTACGGACCCAGCGGCATGTATCCAATGTCGTCCCAACAATAGGTTGTAAGTAGCAGATATGTCCAACACTTGAAACTCAACATCAAACCAGGTTGGGCCCATCTGTAGGCTGAGGTTGGTCTCCCCAATTGTGGCCCTTTGAGACCCATCAAATGCTTTCACATTCATACTTTCTGCTCGTATCTCGTGCAGACCTTTACCCAACCTTTTCAAAGTAGTTTGTAGACAAATGCTGAGACTCGAACCGCCATCTATCAGGACTCTAGAAATGAACTTGTCTTCAAACTGCACTGTGATATGCAGTGCCCTATTATGACTTAATCCTTCTGGTGGCAGCTCATCTTCATGAAAAGATTTTGTGGCTTTCCAACACTTGCCCTACCATATTGGCCATCTCTCCACTGGTGATGTTGTTGGGTACATAGGCTTCGTTCAACACCTTTATCAGGGCATTCCTATATGCCTCAGAATTTTGCAGCAGTGATAAGATGGATATTTGAGCAGGGGTTTTGTTCAGATGATCAACAACAGAATATTCCCTCGCTTGCACCTTTCTCCAAAGGTTGTTCGGGCCAGTCTCAATGACAGGCAATTTAGATGCAGTTTCTTTGCTCATTCCTCCCAAATGCTCGAGTGTATAAACCCTACCAGTTCTGGTCATGCCTTGCGCTTCACCTGTTTCTTCCATTTTTTCTTTTACTTTTCTTCTTTCTTTTACAACATAATCCCACGGTATAACATTAGACTTATAAGGCGGCGTTGGTGCTTCCATCACGGTGAAGGGCATTGTTACTTCAACCTCAAATGGAGTTGGTGCAGCTACCTCAACTTCAATTGGTTCCTGAGTCTGTACGATGATTTGTGTGAGAGTGACTGGAGATGTTTCAGAATTATCCCGTTCCCCAATGAGTCCAATTGACCCCTCTGAGTCCCATTCTTCATCGGTCTCTATCACGTTTACTCCTCCACCCCTGTGATCCGGGAGAGGATTGTTACGGACATTGGGTGCAACCTCCTTTGCCTGTATGACTTTGGTGTCAATTAATGTCTGAATCTTATCCTTCAAAGTACGACACTCATCAATAGTATGACCTTTCATGCCTGAGTGATAGGCACATGTCTTATTTGGATTGACCCGTTGAGAAGAATTTTCCATGTCAATAGCGGGAATGGGAGTGATATAACCGGCAACCTTCAATCTCTCGTACAACTGGTCTATGAGTTCAACAATTAGGATGTATTGTCTGGGTGGTCTGCGGTCGAAATTTGGTCTAGGTGTTTGGTAGTTTTGGCGGGCTGGTGGTGAGTGGTAGTATGCGGGTTGGGTGTTATAGGTATGGTAAGTGGTGGCAGGTTGTTGGTATCTGGGAGGTGAAGGCTGATATGTGGGTGGAGGTGTTTGGTTGTGATAGGAGATTTCAGACCTTAGGCTACCATTACTGCACCTACTTCTTTCTTCTTGGAGATACCTCTTGACTGTAGGGCCTTATTTGTGGCTTGGAGTGCTTCAAAATTTGTCACCATTCCGCTTTTGATCCCTTCTATTATTCTCTCTCCCAACTTGATGATATCAGAAAAATTATGGTTTTTAATAACTATCAATCTTTCGTTGTATTGCGGATCCTGAGCTCTGACGAAGAACTTATTTATCTGTTATTCTTCAAGTGCTGGCCTTACTTTTGCAGCTTTAGACCTCCACCGACAAGCATACTCGCGAAAAGTTTCCGTTGGTTTCTTCTTGAGATTTTGAATGTAGAAAACGTCTGGTGCGTTTTCTGTATTAAACCTGAACCGATCCATGAAATCTGATGCCATGCTCACCCAATTAACCAATTTCTTTGGGTTCTGATTGATGTACCAATATAGGGCATCTCCGGTGAGGCTTCTCATAAACCGCTTCATGCGGATTCTTTCATCCCTGCCAACTCCTAGAAGCTTGTCATAATATGTTCTCAAGTGCACCTTCGGATCACCAGTTCCGTCGAACATTTCGAACTTAGGTGGTTTATAACCCTTTGGCAGTTCTACATTTGGCTGAATACACAGATCTTCATAATTCAAACCCTCAATGCTTTTGCCCCCTTCGACACTTTGAACCCTGCCAGTAAGTTTCTTGAGTTCCTCCTTCATGGTTTTTATGAGCAGGTCCTTCTCGGCGGATTCGGGTATGTATAGGGTCTGTTGTGGGGTGTGGGGGTAAGGTTTCCACATATATGGGATTTCTTTGGTGAACTTTGGAAATCTGAGCGTAATGGTGGTCATTGGTTAAGTTTTGCGGGTCAGGAGTAAGCTGTGGTGCATTTTGAGGAGTGTTGTAGGTGGTGGTTTGTGGATACTGGGTCGGATGATGATGGTGTTGTGGAGGGATTGTTACTGGCTGAGGGTTGGGGTTTTGAGAAGGTGTGGCGTATTGATATGGTGCAGGAGGATTTTGCGGATTTTGTGTGTTTTGGGGAGGAACCGAGTTTTGGGCGTTTGTGTTTTGTTGGTTAAGGTCGTGGACGTTTAGGGTGAGGGAAAGGTTTGCTAAATTCTGGACCTACTCAAGTTCCCCTTGTAACTCCAGTATTTTCTATCTAACTGTAAGACCAAGTCATTCTGTGCCGGAGTACTCCGGCCATCTGATGTTTCGACATTCTTTGTATGTGTAGCATTGTCTTTTTTGATACCGCTCATATCATCCATTTTAGCTTTTCCTTTGTTTTTGGGATCACTTGGAGGAGGAGGAGGTAGGGGACCTCTAGATCTTGTATGATGTGCTGATGATGCCAGTATGCACTAACCAACCTTGGGGAATGGGAATAAACAAAAGAAAAGAAAAACAAAAAGGTAACCAAGTCAGTAAGGAGTATTAAATGGATGTTTGCGATATTGAACATGTGTTGCAGAATTAGTTAATAAATTCGTGTCCTAATTTTAGTGACCTCATTGTGCCCGAGGTAGGCCTAAGCGACATATAGATTTGGAGAAAATTGATGCCAATAATTCCGTCATTTCATTAATGTGATAAATGAACCAAACCTCTACTAAAACGACAATAATTATAAAGAGTTACTAATGGCATTTGCCTTATTACATTACTCCTAATCTATTTGGTCCCAGAGGGACCTTCTCTATGCTTGGCCTTCTTGGCTCCATCAATCAGGTTCCCCAGGTCGCGCATGTCCAACAGCAGATAAGCCCTTACTAGATGCCCTCCTTCGTTGCCCTCTGCATTCTGACAGTCTGAGATCCTTTTCCTCATCTTTCCCTCAAGCTCCATCAACCCATGATCCAAATATTCCAACATCTCTGTTGATTTAGTAGCGATTCCTTTCCACTTGTTGATTGCTTCCACGTCCACTTTGTGTTGTTCCAAATGCCTGGCTATAGATTTGAAAACCCTTTTGCGCAACATCCTATATTTGACTTGTGCCTCAGCAGCGTCGTCTATGACCCTATTCCTCAGATTAATTCCTTGCTTGACATCTCCCGCTATATCTTCTACCAACCATGATGGGTAGTAGTACACATGGCCGGCGTGATACCGATCTGGCTCGATGGTATCTTTCTCCATAATGATCTTTTGATGTCACACATGTTGTGCCTCGAACTTGAATGGAATGGTGTTCCGCTTGAAGTCTGCTTTGTACTGGACCATGTTGGAAACCCGAGGTATAGCCTGCTTTCTCCCAGCTTGCCTCATAACCCTTATAGGATCATAAGGGTAGATCCCTCTCAACCCGATTAGCACTAGATATGGAGTCTCTCTTGACCTGATGATGAATTCGCTACTAGGGAACAATTCAAACATCCAATGCACTTTTTCATTAGTAAAATTGCTGAAGAAACGTACCCAGCTCACAGCATTTCCTGGTTGTGCAAACCTATTTGGGATAAAAGTCATCTCTTCGGATGATGGTCGTCGCGGAAGTTCTTGACGGAATTCACCTCTCTAAAAGTGTTCTAATAACCATACCTGCAGCAACAGATTGCAACCCTCAAAGTGCCTATACCCTTTTTTTGCAATGATCTAAAGCCCGATACATCTCAGCCAAGATCATATGGACAATGGTGTAAGTTTTCCCCTCAATTCCCTCCATTAAAGTCCTAGCGACCATAGCTAGGCGAGTGTGGATCCTTTCTCCCTTCATCAGAAATATCAACATTCCCAAAAAATAGACAATGAATACGAACACCTAGCGATGTGTCCAACCCAAAGAGGTAATGGCAAGTTCATCATGGTAAAGATGATATGACTTGTTGTGCCCATAACGCTCATAAAGGAACTCAAATGGTATATAAGACTTCTTCAGACATAGTAACTCATCATTTTTCTTGAAACCCATCATTTTCAAGAAACTTCGGGAAGTACGGTTTTCTGGTACCAACAAACCAGGGCTATCCCATGGGAGTCCAGCGAAGCCTCCTATTTCCTCTAAAAGAGGAGTCATTTCTATGTCGCCAAAATGGAAGACGGCTCTCTTATCATCCCAAAACATGGTGGTGACCTCAATTAATGCATTGTTTGGTTGAATGTCTAATAAAAGATTCCCGAGGACTCTTTTTACATGATTTTTGTCACTTGGTGAGAGGTTTTTCCACCAATCTAGCAGCAAAGATGGGATATTTTGAACCATGCCGAACTTGGGGACTTTGTGCCTCATTTCTGCAAAACAAATAAAGTTAGCCCTTTCCCCCTCCGAATTTGACTATTTACACATTAATGATCAGCATACGGGCATATTTTCTCCAAATAATGCACATATCGTGATGGTATCCATTGGGATTACGGAAATCCCGGCGGACTTTGGACAAGGCTTGCCTTAGCGTGTTATCACGCAGACATCGTTCTAACCAATGCTAGGTTTGGACATGATGCATGCATAGTTAATATTAGAGTGGAGTTTCTAAAAAGGTTTAGACTGGTACCCTCAAGCGGACAACTTGAGAGGGAAAGGTACGGAACCATCGACCGCACCGCTATTCGACTAGTTTTACCGCAAATAAGCCTTTCAAAATTTAATGGGTGATTTCGGAAGAGTGCGGATACTCATCAAGCGCCGGCTATGGTATTAATTGGGCACGAGTAGAATATGATGTGGAGCATGCTTTATGCAAAGATAAACAACACGTTTTCAAATATTTTGCATGTTTAAATGTTGTATTAAAACGAAACGTAAAGACATAAAAAGAAAGAAAAACAAGAAAAAGTTAGTTCGCGCAATGTGGAAGTTGTAATAAAGTAAGCGAGGGAGTAAGGGTGGGGAGAGGCATGTTGCAGTAATTTAAAATGCGACTTGGAGAAAATAAGTACGACTAAAAAAGGAACACGCACGTTAGAGCCAATTTGAGAAAAAGAAGGGAAAATAAGTGAAGGGATTTGCATACGAATTCAAATAGAGGGAGAATAATGGAAAGGGTGTGCATGAAGCAATTAAAAAAAAAGAAACATGGGCGGGATATTCATGTAGCAACAAAATAATAAAAGAACAAGGAAACACGTTTATTAGAGAAGACTAATTCACATGAGCCAAGTTTATTATGGTAAGAGCCTAAGTGTAAGTCCCCAGCAGAGTCGCCATGTTGTCGCGCCCCTTTTTCTCGCGAAATCGGGTTTCGACATGTGACAACTCTTTTAAGGAGGTATTAAAAGAGGAGAGTCGCCACCTAACGGTTTAAGGTGTGTTAGGGCACTTATTTGCATATGACTCGGGTTTGACTAGTTTGCATCACTAGAGATCGGGTAAGGGCTCGAAATTACCTCGAAGAGAAGGTGTTAGGCACTCTTCGAGGTCCACAATTGTAGGTTCCGACCGAACTTGAATTATATGAATTAGTCGGATAAATAAAGACAGAGAAAGCAAGAAGTTTGAGAAATTTTATTATTAAAAGCCTTTAAGGAAATACAAACACTTGATTCAAATATAAAAAAGGGAATAAGATGGGGGGGTCCTAAGTTTTTTAGCCTAAAGGATCACCCCGTGCACCATAAATAATATTTCGTAACTCCCTCAAGATGGGGTGTTACTCGTATTATTCAACGGGCACTGAATATCATCTCCTGCTACCCGATTACTATCTTTAAGTTATTACCTAAAGCGCACTAGTTCAATTATAAGTCGTACCTTATGCGTGTACTACCCGTCCCATACCTATGATCCAGTAGGCATTGGACCTCTATTTTGGGTAGTTCTAGACTTTACTTAGGCTGCTCAAAAAATGTCAAAACTAGGCAACAATTCAAAACAAATAGGGCTGCACTTAAGTACAGTTAAAGGCTCAAGTTAGCCTCCACAATGAGACAGCAAATGCACGCAAACAGATTTCAACATTAGGCATTAGACAGTTTCAGAATTGAGGAAGTTTGAAGTCATTAAGCTCTATAGACATGGTTTCTATATGATCTGATCCAAATATTCAAGCAGTTTCAGATGCACGGCGCCACTTTAGACCTATGATTTCTAAATTACCAGTTTGAGAGTATCTGATACTGCTAAGTTGTTTATTGAGATTACAGATTATAAGTTAATAAAACCTATAGGCATGATCTCTAAGTGGTTTACACAGTAAGGGACAGTAAAAATTATTGGAAATGCTCAGAATTACTCATGCTTTCTAATAGTGGCATGGCTAAGCAATAAACAACGTTTGAAGAGTCCAGTATCAACACTTTAGAGTGAGTAGTAATACCATATAGGCAGGATTTCTAAAGATTGGCGATTGGAACCGTTTATTTTATATTTAGCTCCTATAGGCATGTTTTCTAGGTGCAATAGCGAATTAAATAATTACAATCATATTGGCATAATATCTAATGAACATGGTGCAGTTATGCAAATTGAAGGGCAGTTATTGGCATTTATTTCCTATAGGCATGCTATCTAGCGACACATAGCAGTAGACGTGGGAATAAATAAAGCACTTATGCTTTGATAGCATACAAGTTATGTGAGTGTGTGATTTTCCTAATGGCATGATTTCTAATAGTGCACATAGAAATTTGAATGACATATATAGCAGGTTGGATAGCAAATAGATTATATGAATCCTATAGGCATGCTTTCTACCATTTACATGCAAACATTAGAATATACCCATTTCCAATTTCACTAAAACCCCAATTATTTATTAAAGAACTATTACAGACCCAATAATGATTATAATTACAAATGTTGTACAAGCAATAATAGTAGGCCCAAAGCAGGGTCAAAAGAGATACTTACCATTGCCAGGCCTTCAACTAAACTCTTTCTTCACCAATTAGCATACCCAGATCCCAGCAGGGAGCTATATCCATTCGCACAACCTAGAAGCCGTAGAGAAACTCAAACCAAACCAAATAGCCACAGATTTACAATATGACCCAAACTTAAATAAACCAATTTGCAGATTCAGTAGACAGAAGGGGGATAGAACTGAGTGTCGAAGATAGCTCAGGTTTTAGTAGTAAAGAGAATGGACAAAGAACCTCAAGTCCTAGTGTGTCAGAGTTCACAAGAGTCTCAAATGGACCCCGAGCAGTGCTCACACTAGAAAGGTCATTAGAGAGGGTCTTAGTGGCCTTGGCTTTCAGCCGGCCAAGAGTGATAGATTCAGAATAATGTAGGTAACAAAGAGAGTGAGAGAACTACGATTAAGAGACATACTTGTATTTTAAAAAACAGGCATAGCAAGGTTGTCTAAACATAGAACATGTTAAATGAGAGGGTCAATAAGACTTAGAAGCAGGTTCAACACTTAGCAAGAATTAAAGGGGTAAATATGCAGGATATAAACACAAAAGAATAAAAATCATAAAGCTAAGAGACTTACCAGTTAAATAGACAACAAGAAAGGACAGATTCCACAGTACTTCTGAATATCAAAGAGCAAGAATCCAGAATCTTAGTGCATCAGAGTTCCCAAGGGCTTCAAATGAACCCCGGGCAGTGCTTGCACCGAGAAAGGGATTAAAATCGAATCCCGGTGGCCTTGCCTTTCAGCCGGCCAATAATCAAAGTATAGAACAAGAGAATAAAAGAACAATAGAGTAATAACTCCAATTTTTAGTGAAAGTCTAGCGATTCCGGTTTGCCCCAAAGGGGGATGGGGAGGGGTTTATATAGCAGTCAAAAATCGAGCAAGCACATAAGGAAACAGAGTAAATTAAGCAACAAATAAGGGAAGACAACATGCAATTAATTTGAAATCAATTTCAAAGAAAAATCTGGTAAACCCTAGTTTTTTAGGGAAAGTGTAAATCAGCAGAAATCCAAACAAAATCGCATTCACACAGTGTAGAATCAGACGTGTGTAGACGAAATACGGTCCAGATTCAAGAAATAAGACTCATTCAGACAGAATCAGGGAGGTAGTACTTGCCATATTTAGGAAAGTACCAAGTAACACCATAATCTTGCAAGTAGCAACGAGATAATGCGTAAAAGGCAAATAAATCACAGAGGGAATCCATGATTTACTCGGATTTGGAGAAGAATGGGGAGGCAACAATTAGGATTTGTGAGGAGAAGGGAAGCTTCGAGAGGATTTGGGGGCGGCGGACGGGTAAAATAAAGTTAGGGTTTAGGGTTGAGGGGTTATAAGGAGTGGTAGGGGATTATTATGGGCCGTTGATCATTTGAGATCAACGGCCAAGATCGAAAGGGGAGTGGGGCGGGTCGTTTAAAAAGGGTCGCGACCGGGTTCATTAAAGGGTTGGGCTGGTTTGGGCTGCTGAGAGGGGAGAGGGTGTGGGCTTAGGATTTGGGCCAAGATTGGTCCGAAAATTAGCCTAGAATTGGGCTAATTTTAAATAGGAGATTAAAAGGGAAATAATTTAATAAAAAATAATTAAATAAATATATAAAAATTCTATTTATGCAAATTAATACTTTAAAATAATAGTAGGAGATTATAAAAATGTAAAATATTATTTTGACCCAGACCAAAATGACAAATGCAAAATATAGGCTATGCCTGCAAGATTGTGCAAATAGCTTAAAATACCACTGTAATTATAAAATAAAGTAAAAATATTTGAAATATGTATTATGGATGCAAATAATAATTTTAGGTACTTAAGTCATCCCAAAATAATTTTAAAGGATAATTATTAGATATTTATATAATAAAAATGTAGAACGAAATTAATTTTTGAGCTTTAAAAATTATGAAAAATTATAGAAAATGCTTGTAAACCAAGTAATGACACAAAGTGATATTTTAAAAATATGTATAATGTTTGAGAAAATAAGAGGGAAATATTGGGTATCAAAAGTGACTTTGTTCAACAACCGATAATCTATACACATCTTCATCGTTCCATCCTTCTTCATAAACAACACGAGTGTACCCCAAGGAGAAACACTCCGTCTAATGAATCCCTTATCAAGCAAATCCTACAACTGCTCCTTCAATTCTTTCAACTCGACCGGGACCATATGATATGGTGCGGTAGAAATGGTCTGAGTGCCCGAAACCAAGTAAATACAAAAGTCAATATCTCTGTCGGGTGGCATCCCCGGCAAGTCTATGGGAAACACCTTACAAAACTCACGCACAACTGGTACTGAATCCATAGAAGGAACCTCTGCTCTAGGATCACTGATATAGGCCAAATATGCCAGTCACCCCTTCTCGTCTATACATCGAGCCTTCAAATAAGAAATGAACCTACTAGTAGAATGGCCAAGAGTCCCTCTCCACTCCAATCGAGGAAACCCCGCATGGCTAATATCATCGTCTTGGCGTGACAGTCTAAACTAACATGATAAGGTGACAACCAATCCATGACTAAGATCATGTCAAAATCCACCATATCAAGAAGTAGAAGGTTTACCTAGTATCATAGCTCCCGATAGTGATCAGACAAGAACGATATACCCGGTCTACCATAATAGAATCCCAACAGGCGTTGACACATAAATAGGAGCAGTCAAAGAATCATGAGACACATACAAATATGAAGCAAAATAGGATGAAAAATATGAATAAGTGGAACCCAGATCAAATAGAACCGATACCGGTGCTGGAATAATGGCACGAGTACCCTGCGGTGGTCTTCTACTCCTCAATCTAGGATAGTACCTTCGGATATGACATGCATCGCACTCAAAGCAACCCCACTGTTGACCTAACAGCTGAGTTGGAGACGATCCCTGATGACCCGAATGACCACCGTAGTAACTCTATAGCGGTGGTGCACTGGTAAGAGTTGAAGGTGTCCTTAATACTAACTGCTCAGGACGAGACCCTGAAGAACCACGTTTGCTCGAGGCACTATGTGCTACCTGAAGCACTGACTGAATCGGCATGTGAGGATAGCCTCTACTAAATGGACCCCTACCTCCAGATGAGGCACCACTGAAAGTAGTAAAATGACGAGGCATCTTCTCAGATTTTGCCCCTATGCCCGGCCATAAACCCTCTCGAACCGTCTATCAATCTCTACAACCCTGTTGAAAGAGATATCATCCTTAGTCTCTCTAGCCATCTGTAACCTGATATCATAAGTAAGGCCATCTATGAATATCCTCACCCTCTCCATCTCAGTAGGGATCAAGATAATTGCATGGACAAATAGGTCAAAATATCTGGTCTCGTACTAGGTAACAGTCATGCTACCCTGCTGCAAATGCTCAAACTGGTTGCGGTAGCCCTCTCTCAGAATAACATGGACGAACTTCTCCAAGAATAGCTGCGAGAACTGATCCCAAGTAAGTGGAGGTGAACCTGCTGGTGTACCTCGAACATAGTCCTGCCACCATCTCTTGGCAGAACTGGTCATCTGATACACTGCGAAGTCGACTCCATTTGACTCCACAATACACATGTTGTACAATACCTCGTGGCATCAGTTCATGTAATCTTGTGGGTCCTCATAAGGTGTACTGCCAAAATGAATCAGAAAGAGCCAGGTGAACTTGTCCAACCTCTTAAGCCCCTCCAAAGATATAGTGGGCACCTCTATGGGTTGTGTAGTAATAACTAGCTGAACTACTCCAACAATCGAGACCACCAGAGTGTGATATATGGGAGACATATACTCCAGAGTGTTAGTAGCAGGAGTCTGGGCTCCTCCCCCCAGCCTGAGAGACAGCGGGTGCCATAGAAAATACTCCAGCCTGGGCCACACTTTTTATAAGGCCCCACTAGACGGACTAGGGCGTCCTGAAGTTTGGGAGTGGCTATAAACCCCTCCGGACCTGAGCTGATCCAGCAGGTGCAGTCTTAATAGGGATCTCCTCCTCCTGCTTGATCTGAGGCTCTACAATATTTATTGTTACGCGTGCTTTAGGCTGAGCTATGCCTCTTCCTCTGCCCGGCCCCTACCCCTGGTAGTAGATGTAACCTGGGGATCCGGCTCCTACTCGGCTGTGGATGTTGTGCGTGTCCTCACCATCTGCGAGGGAACAAAAATATAATGGTTCAAATATCAATTATAGAATAATGTCACATGATAGAGAAAAAAAAGAGTGAAATTTCCTAAAGCTCTATAGCCTCCAGAAGATAAGTACAGACGCCTCCGTACCGATCCTCTAGACTCCACTAAGCTTGCTCATGACTCGTGAGACCTAGACAACCTAGTGCTCTATTACCAACTTGTCATGATCCAAAATTCCAAACATAGAGTCGTGATGGAGCCTAACATCCACTTGCTAGGCAAGCAGACGTTAACTTGTAATTTTCCCATTTTTAGCAATTAAAGCAAAACATTAATAATACGAAACTGAAATAATCTGAAATAGAAGTGATAAATACAACATAGCGCAGTCTAAACATATCCCAAAAATTCGTAGTCACGAATATATGAGCGTCTAGAATGCTACAAACATGGTCTGAAATGAAATATAATACTGTCTGAAACTAGAATAAAAACAAAACATGATAGAAGGGGACTACAGGGATTGCGAACGTCGAGCAGCTCTACCTCAATTCTCCTATAGCAGTCAAATCCGAGCAGTCTTCACTAAGCTCCGATAGGACCAACACAAGGATCTGTACAAGAAGTGCAAAAGTATAGCATATGTACAACCGAGCCCATGTACTCTGTTAGTGTCGAGTCTAACCTCGACGAAATAGTGACGAAGCTATAACAAGACACTCACTATAAACATGTACAAATAATAATAATATAACACAGAAATAGAAATAAAACAGTTAACTCAAAAAAACGGACCCGAAAGTCAAATACCAGAGGGCCCCAGAATAACATGATCTCAAATCTCATATCACAATACTGATATAAAACTCTACAACAACAGACAACTACAACATATCAGCTTTGTTATGGCGCGCAACCCGATCCCAACACTTAACACAATAACTATTGCGGCGTGTATCCTGATCCCAAGATTTAACACAATAACTGTTGCGGCGTGCAACCCGATCCCAATACTTAACACAATAACTATTGCGGCGCGCAACATGTTCCCAATATCAATTCATTAACATAAAAACATAACACAACTAGTTACGTTATCTTAACATAAAAGGGAAATAAAACAAGCAAAACATTAAGGAACTATCAGTTCAAATAGAGAATAACCAATACCTCGTATTCATAACTTTCTACAAGTCACCGATGCAATATTAGCTAAAGAACTCTCAGAACTCGGAATAACTTAATAAAGTGCAACAAGTAGTTCAAAGGCAATAAAGGCACGTAAGACATGAAACAATAAAGCTATACAATTAATTCAGGTAGGGACATATAGCAGGTAAGTAGATATTGAGCAACAATTTAAATAACAGATAACAAGTAAGGCATGGATAATAAGTAAGATCATGTAGCAAGCAAAGCATATAACAAGAGATAACATGGAATAAGTGATAACATAAAGGTAAATAGCTTAACCCACATGTTATAACCCGTGAAAATGAATATACAGTCGTCACCTTACATATATATTATTTCCCTATATAATTCACATAACAAGCAGACAAACAAGTCCTAAATCTCTCAAGTCGAAGTTAGATACGATACTTACCTCCTTGCATAACAAAATCAACAACCAACCACGACTTTTCCTTTTGAACAAGCCTCCAAACCAGCCAAATATAACCAAATATCGCTCTAACAATTCAAAAAAAGCTTTAGAAACTACCCACGAATGAAAACGGCTCAATTTTTGATGAAACTAAAAAAGTCAACAAAAGTTAACCCCGGGACCGCTTGGTCAAAATTTGAGATTCGGATCAAAATTCGATTATCCATTCACCCCCGAGCCCGAGTATGTGATTTGTATTTAAATTCGATCTCAATTTGAGATCTTAATCCAAATTTTGCAAAATGCCTAAATTTTACCCAAAACTCCTAATTTCTACCATGGAAATCCTCGATTTGATGTTAAAAACTCATGAAAAGTAATGGGGAATTGAAAGAAAGTGGATTAGAATTGCTTATCAATGATTTTGGGAAAAACTCTCAAGTAAATTGCCTCTAGAGTGTTTAGGGTTTAAAAAATGGTGTAAAATGAGCTAAGTCCCGATTTTTTCCTCTTTTACCCAGATGTAGGTACTGCAATTCTTGTTCGTAATTGCGACGATCGCAAATACGAAATACTGGTCGCAAATGTGAACAGTGCCCCCAACCTTCTAATGTCGCAAATCCAACAAAAATATCGCATTTGAGATGCACTCCTTTATCGCAAATGCAGTCAAAGGTTCGCAATTGCGAACCTGACTAAGTTTGGTGCCCAGTCGCAAAAGCGACCAAGCATTTGCAAAAGCGATTTGGTGGTGTCCGCAATTACGAACATCTCTTTGCAAATGTGAAGACTGCCTTGCCTATCTCATTTTCGCAAATGCGAGCTCGACTTTGCAAAAGCGGAGTTTGCATTTGCGAACAGGTTCTCGCAAGTGCGAGACCTGCAGATCAACACCATAAACTAAAGCATACTAGCTATCTCAAATCATCCAAAACTTATCTGATACACACCTAAAACTCACCCAAGCCCCTCGGGCTTTAAACCAAACATGCACACAAGTGTAATAACATCATACAAACTTGCTCGCTACGTCAAATCATCAAAATAATGTCACATAACATGAATCGATCATCAAAACTCATGATTTCAACTTGAAAACTTATTTTCACAATATTTCACATAACACGCTGAAATGCGCTCGGGTCACCCCAGACCCCAACCAAAAGTGCGTACAATTCCAAAAATGTCATACGAACCTACCAGAATCATCAAAACACCGATCCAAGGTCGTTTACCAAGAATGTTGACCGTAATTAATCTAAAAATTATTTTAATCCAAAAATCACTTTTTCTTGGATGATAACTACATGTAATCCATATAACCCAATTATATTCAATCTACATAATACAAAAGACACTTATAATCAATAACCCATTTAGTTCTCATCTTTCTAGTTCAAGTTGTAAAATACGCATTCCATCAATATCTTAATCGTTGAACTTTAAAAAGATTCTCTATAGCTAACAAAAAGTAAGCAATCCTTCTTTTTTTAAATAATGACACTATTTTATATTAGTTTGTTTAAAAAGAATATCACTTTTTAAATTTGAAAAATTAAAAAGGAAAACAATTTTAGCTTCAGTAGAGTTATAAAATGACTCGGATGGAGCATAAAATAAAATAAGAATTTTCTAGCATAGATTATTTTAGTATAGAATAATTATGAATGTGCATTATGCAAAAGAAAAGGCAAAATTTTGTAGTATAGGATAATCATTTTAAACTAATGTGGAACTTAATTTTTTTTTTATCGAAACTCATTTGGATTATGGGATAAATCACATTAAAGGATAAATGGATCTAAAATGGGTATGACCCATATTAGCTTATATGGCATTTATTTTTGGATTTTTATCATAAAATTTAATGCCATGTCATATTTATGGTAGGGGTTTGAGGCAAAATGACTTTTAAGTGATAATGATAAAGTTTAATTACTTTTAAGTGACAAAAAATAGTTAAATGACCATCAGTGAAATTAACCTCAGAGTGTAAAGACTGAGCTGATCAGCAATGCTGTACCTTTGAAAATATTAGTTAAGCAATAGGGGTGTCTTACATTCTTTAACTAGTAAAGTATTGTGACATAAATTAGTGAATTTTGAAATAATATTTTATATAATTTAATCGAGATAGAAGAGTTGTTATTTTTTATATATTTCCATACAAAATGATTCTATCTTGGCTACATTACAAATAAAAACAGTTTTAAGTGAATTAGAGCTTAGATGAATTATAAGATTTTCTTTTTAAATGATTAAAAAGAAAAGAACTTTAAAGGAAATTTTTTATTTATAGATATACGGATATACATGGTTTTAATACATGATACTCTAATAGTAGCATATACTAAATATATCTATTTAGGTATTTATTCTATTTGTTCATAAAAGAATAATATTAATCGTCTTGATGAAGTCTAAAAGCAAGAACAAAAATAGAGTCCCCTTGGAATATTTAGCATAAAATGGCATTAATAAATGTCATCGGTCGAGCTCGCCTAAGCCATAGCAAAATTAATGGCCGCGGTGTCGATATAAGCCGTGGTCGAGATATCAATAGAGATCGCAGTCAAAATGTCAACAAGGATCAAGGTCGAGATCGATTATTAGTGATAAGACTTGTAACGACTAATTTGTCAGAATTGGATATTAAAAAGGGGAATATTCTAGTGAATATTCCTGGTGTTTGTTCTATTAGGCTTTTCTAAGAAAATAAGCTCATATATATAGAAAGAAGAGACAATGATAAGGACATGTAATATTTTTCTGATAAGGAGACTTTGGAGAAGAAGACTCCTTTCGGATAAAAACACAAAGGCTGCCTTTTTATAAAGATTCTCGTTCATGTTATTCCCGACTTTCCCACCAGATCCAGGGATTGTTCATGCAAATCTTGGATCTATCTGTCATTTACCGTTGTCAGGCAGAATATTCACCTTGTCCATCCATTATCGGGTGAATCATTCTTTTTATTTACATAAATGCCATTTATTGACATTTATTGCTGGATATATCTTATTTAATGTTCTTGTTGCAAGAGTATTTCACATTTATTGTCATCAATCATATGCGAACTTAGTCCCATCTATCGTGCATCCTTACGCTTAACATCTAGAGTCATTATCCTTAACTAGATTTGACCCTTCATTATATAAATTTAATAGTTTTACCGGAGATTATATTTCTTGGTCAAACAATTTGGCGCCATCTGTGGGGATTTTCAAGCTAAGCTTTTTAGTTCCTTCTAGATCTACAACCGATACTGATTGCTGACGTAAAAAAAAAGAACTTTTTTTCTCTCCGCTTGCATAGATCTAACATGGCAGGTAACAGAGAAGGAAGGGTAAGAATTATGAGTGACCTCCCAACCAACCTCATGGATATCATCCACGAGAGTTCAGAAGCAGTGGACGAGGACACAACGCCCAATGCCACTCCTAGGCGAGGTGGATCACTCCCTCCCCGCTGCAGCATCACGAAATCCCTTGGCAAGACAGCCTCCATATCCATGGGAGAGGAGGCACCACCAGCGATAAATAAGCTCCATGAAGCCTGGTTAACTGATACACTGACCAGTGTCCTCCATAAATCAGTTCAGGGCGCGGCCACAGTGACTGCGAGAACCTGTGCTACGCCACCAGAGAACGAGCAACATGATCAACTTCCCTCCCTCTGCAATAACAGGTATCACTCACAATGTTTTTAATAATGCATGTAATGACGCCCTCACAACCATTCTGAAAAGGATGGAAGGAATGGAAATCGAGAATAAAGCACTTCGAGACCAATTGATAGAGCCCCAAGAAAGGGTCGATAAAATACCGGGCAACCCTAAGCTGTTGGCGAAGAGGGATGCCGGCCGGTTCTTCGAACAGTCGTACAGCGACGACGCTACCCCCCACGCCATACCTAAGACTTTTAAATTCCGACCTACTTGAAAATATACGATAGCACGACCGACCCCGAAGATCATGTGACCCGCTACGTCACCGCCGTGAAAGGCAACGACCTCACAAAGGAACAAGTATCCTCCGTTCTGCTAAAAACGTTCGGCAAAACCCTCACAGGAGGAGCACTAACCTGGTACTCACGCTGGAGCCAAAAAGTCCAAGGCGAGAGTAAATGATATCTTTGCTATCAAACAGTCGCCAGGAGAAGGACTTAGGGATTTACTCGCCCATTTTAACCGAGTGAGAATGACTTTGCCCAATGTATTAGAAGGAATGACGGTGGCCACTTTTCAAAACGGACTGAACAGAAATGGTTCGAGAGCGACAAGAAAATTACTGAGTCGGCTTATGAAATACCCCTCAATAACTTGGGATGAAATACATAATGCATATTGTGTCAAAGTTCGAATATACGAAGACGACCTCAATGGGCCAACTCATCGACTGACCTCAGTACAAGCAGAATCCAGAAAAGATCGGAGATGTGATATCAGAAGAGATCCGGTAACCTCACGGCCAAACCGGGACCGACATCTCCCGTATGTCAAAACTACCGCCATACCCCCATCTCGCCATGAAGAAGGCCCACCCCGGTCAAGAACAGGGACTCACCGGAATAAAAGATGTTTGCCCCCTTTATTATCCGCTCACAATTTTTGCGTGTCACCTACAGAGATCGTCTACGCCCTGAAGAGGATCGTGTCAAAGGTGAAGTGGCCGCAAAAGATGAGGTCAAACCCGAATACCAGAATATCAGACGCCCTCTACTAGTTCCATCAAGAGCGAAGACACAAAACCGAAGATTGCATCGCCCTAAGATAGGAGGTCGTAAATATTCTGTGACAGGGGCACCTCAAAGAACTGATGAGCGATCGGGGAAGAACTAACTTTGCTAGGGGCGCGAACAACATCAAGGACCACCGAAGCCGCACTCACCAGCCCGCACTATCCACATGATCATCGGCGGTGAAGACGACGCTTCTATCAACAACGTAAAGTTCACCACTACCCACAAGCTCAAACGGTCGATCATCCACGAACGGTATGACGAACTAGAAAAAAGTAGCATCTTCGATAAGTCAGATACCAACGGTTTGGCATTCCCTCACTATGATGCTTTTGTTATTACTTTACGAATTTTAGATACCGACGTAAGATAGATTATGATAGATGATGGGAGCGATGAGTGTATTATCCATCCTCGAGTGCTCACACAAATGAAACTCGAGGACAAGATAGTACCACGCTACATCACACTAACAAGTTTTAACAATGTAGTTGAACGAACATCCGACGAGATCATACTCCCCGTCTTGGCGGGTGGCGTCACTCTGGAGACCACATTCCACATCATGGATCAGGACATAGCATACAACGCCATAATAGGGAGACCGTGGGTACACACTATGAGAGCTATACCCTCTAGCTTATACCAAGTCATCAAATTTCCAACTCCATGGGGGATATTAAGCATACGCCGGGAACAATGTACATCTCAAGAATGCTACCGCATCACCGTAGACTGCACGACCACTCAACAAATGAAAGACAGAGAGAAGGAAGCATAGAAATCAACAGGGTTGAGGTCGATAGACGACGACATCAAAGATGCCATCAAAGACCTCGATATGGCCAAGGCCGTAGGATCGACTATAGAGACCTCGACCCCGTTTATCTAGATGTGCGTGGATTTCACCGACCTAAACAAAGCTTGCCCCAAGGATTCGTTTCCACTACCTCATATCAACCAACTCATCGATGTGACAGCCGGGCATGAGTTGCTGAGTTTCTTGGACGCCAGCTCGGGCTACAACCAGATCCTTATGGAGGAAGCGGACCAGGAAAAGACCACCTTCATCACCCACCAGGGGACGTACTGCTACAGGGTCATACCTTTCAGACTAAAAAATACAGGGGAAACTTAACAAAGACTGGTGACAAAAATGTTCAAAGAACAACTCGGAAAGACGATGGAGGTATACATCGATGACATGCTAGTCAAATCCCAAAAGAAAGAAGATCACATTGATCATTTAAGAGAAGCCTTCGGCATACTCAGGCAATACGACATGAAGTTGAACCCCAAAAAATGCGCATTCGGCGTGGCCTCAGGAAAATTCTTGGGTTTCTTAGTGTTACATCGGGGTATCGAGGTCAATCCCGACCAAATCAAGGCCATCAAGGGTATACCAGAGCACTTGACCACCAAAAAACAAGTCCAGAAGTTAACCGGCCGTATCGCTGCCCTGTCAAGGTTTATCTTGCGATCCTTCGATAGGTGCCATAAAGTATTCTGCATAATTTAAAAGTAAAACAACCTCCTATGGACCCCTGAAAGCATCCAAGTATTGAAGGATTTGAAGGTATACCTATCCTCGCCACTGTTGCTCTTACAACCGGAACCAAAACAACTTCTCCTCGTCTATCTCGCCGTATCCGAAGTAGCTGTGAGAGCAGTCCTAGTCCAAGAAAGTAAAGGTATGGAATATCCCCTCTATTACATTAGCAAGACACTAGTCGACGCCTAGAGGTACCCCCACCTTGAAAAACTAGCTTTGTCCTTAGTCGTAGCTTCACGGAAGCTTAGACTGTATTTCCAATGCCATCCCATCTCGGTCGTCACGAATTTCCCCTTAAGAAGCATTTTACACAAACCCGAACATTCGGGCAGATTGGCCAAATGGGCCATCGAACTAAGCTAGCACGATATCACATATCGACCGCGAACGGCGATAAAGTCTCATGTCCTCGCCGACTTCAATGCGCACATACTGCCCGAATTCGAAAAGGAAGCCCTTCACACTTCTGAAACACATGACCTCTGGGTCCTATACACCGACGGCGCATCTAACGCGTCGCGGTCCAGGCTGGGACTCGTACTCAAAGTCCCAACTGGCGAAATGATTCGCTAGTCGATAAGGTGCCCTGACATGACTAACAATGAGGCCAAGTATGAGGCTGTAATTGCAGGACTAATAGCCTGTTTGGCCAAGCTGGAGAAATCAGCTTATTTTGAGAAGTACTTTTTAAAAAAATACTTTTGGAGAGAAGCAGTTTGTGGTTGGCTAATCACTCTGAAAAGTACTGTTGAGCAATAATTTGTGTTTGGCCAAGCTTTTCAGAAAGTTCTTTCAAGTATCAAATTAAGAATAATGACATGAATAGATTTACTTAATAGTTAATATTATAAGTAAATAAATAATCTTAAAAATTATTATTACATGCAATAATTAAATCTTTTTATTTTATTTAAGTAAAATATGAAAATAAATTTTAAAAGTACTTAATTCTTTTAATATAAGTTAAATATAATAAAAATCATTCAACAAATATAAAAACATTCACCCCTAAAGTCACTATATATTAGAATGTTATCCTAAAAATAATAAGAAATATTTATACATTAATATTCTAAGTATTAGGTTTAACGGTTATTTTAGTATATACTATATTTTGTTAAGGGTATTTTTGGTAAGAAAAAAAGTCAAAACTGCTTCTGTTTCTGCTTTTGGGAAGAAGCTACTTTTTTCTGCTTCTAAATAACTGTTTTTGCTTCTTCCCAAAAGCTTTTTTCCCCAAAAAAGCTTGGCCAAACACCTCAAGTTAGGAAAAAAGTGCTTTTGAGAAAAAAGACACGTTTGGCCTCTGGAGAAGCTTGGCCAAACAGGCTATAAGACTAGCACTCAAATACGGGGCGAAGCGGCTAAGGTTGCACTGCGATTCTCAGCTCGTGGTCAACCAAGTCATAGGGACTTTCCAAATCCAGGAGCAGAGGTTACAAAAATACCAGACCGAAATTTGCAAACTACTACCCGAGTTCGACGAATGTCAGCTCGACCAGATTCCCAGAGCATAGAATATCAAGGCAGACGACCTCGCCAAATTAGTGACAGCCACCAAAAACATAACCGGAGATCAAAGTGTGGTCCTCCTCCTTAATTCGTTGATAGACCAAATCAAGGTAAGAACCATAAACCTAACTTGGGACTGGCGCAACCGTATTGCTATATATTTGCAGGACGGTATACTCCCTAATGATAAAAAAGATGCCAAGAAACTGCGGATGCAAGCAGCCAGGTATAGCATCGTTCACAACGACCTATACAAAAGGACATATGGCGGCCCCCTAGCGAAATGCTTGGGCCCAAATCCGACGCGGTGCTTCCTTGAAGAAGTGCACAAAGGTCACTGCGGAGCTCACTCATGCAATCGAGCGTTGGTCAGGTGCCTCATACGAGCAAGATACTACTGGCCCACCATGAAAAAAGAAGCCGCAGATTTCGTGAAAAAATGCAAGCAACGCCATAAGTATGCCGTATTTATCCACCAAGCGGGAGAACAACTACACTCAGTGACTTCCCCTTGGCCGTTTATCAAATAGGGAATGTATATCGTGGGCCTTCTCCCGGCCGGACGAGGTAATGTACGATTTCTCTTGGTTTAAACTGATTATTTCTCTAAATGGGTGAAAGTAGGAGCATTCGCCCAGATACGCGAACAAGAAGTAATCTCCTTCATATGGAAAAACATCATATGCCGCTTCGGTCTCCCCAAAGAAATCAGCTGCGACAACGGACATCAATTTGCAGGAAAGAAGGTTGCCAAATGTTTTGAAAAATGACACATCAAAAGAATACTATCAATGCTTTACCACCCCGCAGGTAACGGGCAAGCGGAATCCTCCAACAAGTTAATACTAAACATCAAGAAAAAGAAACTCGAAGACGCCAAGGGACTATAGCCGGAGGTATTACCAGAAGTACTCTGGGCCTACCGAACAACGCCAAAAGCTAGCACCGGGGAAACGCCATACTCGTTAGTCTATGGGACTCATGCAGTAATACTAGTCGGGGAGCCCAGTCTAAGGTACTTCCGCGAGAGCTGATCCCAGAACGATGACAGTAGAAGGCAAAAACTCGATGAGGTCAAGGAACGAAGAGATATGGATTACATAAGAATGGTCTCCCAAAAGCAACAAGCAGAACACTATTATAACAAGAGGGCAAAGATGAGGCCACATAAAGTCGGGGACTACGTGCTTAAAGACAAAACATAAGCAAGCAAAGACCTGCGAGAAGGCAAATTGGGAACAAACGGGACGACCCCTACTAAATCACGGCAACAGCAAGAAAAAGGTCATTTACACTAGAAACAATGGAAGGAAAGCGACTACCAAACAACTGGAACACTACGCGCCTCAAGTACTTCAACTTTTAAAAGGACGAAGTCCCTAAAGTCGCACTCTTTTTCCCTCGCTCGTGGTTTGTCCAAAATAAGTTTTCTCGAGGAGGGTTTTAACAAGGAGATGAAGGGGATACTTCAGAATTGAAGTGCACAGATGGAAAGCACCAGGCGATCAGTTCATTTCTCAATCTCTCACTATCTTTCCAGCTCGACCAATGAAGGGACTAGATAGACTGGCACTGGGACTAAACTAATAGCCAGCACCCGAAAAATATGTAAATCTCTCCAAAACTATGAATAAAGCACGAGTACATGAAAGTTTATCTCTACTCTCCAAGTAAAGGTTACATTCGACCTCGTTCGAATTAACACCTATTCAGCCCACGACCTGAATTAATTAAAGGTTACATTCGATCTCGTTCGAATTAACACTTTTTTGGCCCACGACCTTAATTAATTAAAGGTTACATTCGACCTCGTTCGAATTAACACCTATTCGGCCCATAGCCTCAATTAATTAAAGGTTACATTTGACCTCGTTCGAATTAACACCTATTCGGCGCATGATCTCAATTAATTAAATGTTACATTCGACCTCGTTTGAATTAACACATATTTGGCCTGCGACCTCAATTAATTAAAGGTTACATTCGACCTCGTTCGAATTAACAAATATTAAGCCTACGGCCTCAATTAATTAAAGGTTACATTCGACCTCGTTCAAATTAACACCTATTCGGCCCACAACCTCAATTAATTAAAGGTTACGTTTGACCTCATTCGAGTTAACACCTATTCGGCCCACGACCTCAATTAATTAAAGTACATTTGACCTCTTTTTGAATTATTACCTACTCGTCCCACGACCTTAACCAAATGAAGTCTACCTTCAACACCGTTCAACTCTATTACGACAAAGGCAAATAAAATAAGAAAAACACACAAATCCGAACAAAGAAAAGAAGTAAGGTACGAACAACAAAGCTAACACTTCATTAAGAATATTCTTTACAAAGGTTGGTCGTCTACAAAAGGTTCACATGCTCGCGGCTATGACAAAAAAGAACTAATCACCACCCGGCTCAGCAGCGTCACCCTCTTGGTCATTAAGACCATCTTCACCCACCTCATCGCCATTGCCAACAGGATATTCATCCCTCATACCAGGCATCCTAGTCAATTCGGTCCACGCCCGCACCCTCCTCGTCATCGCCAGCTTCTGGTGTAGCGGGGTCATAGCCACAAGAAAACCGAGCTTTACGTGCCTTAGCACCTGCATTCTCAAAGTCGGCTTCTAAAACAACCCTCGCCTCCATCAAAACCCTGAATATATCCAGCTAGGCCTCGGCGTGAATCCATTCCTCGTACAGATCCTGAGGAACATCAGGAAAAGTAAAAGTGCGGGATGAGGATGGCTGAGCCAATAACTGTGCCTTTTCGGCCTCGAGGGAAACAACTCGATCACAAAGGCCCGCAACCGCTTTTTCTAACTCCTCTATCTGCTCATCAATCCGCTCCTCTCTGAGCCTAGCCGTCTCCAAAGCGCAATCCCGTTGAGAACGGAGAATGCGGATTGTGTCCTCTAAAGCTTCTGCTTTTCTCGCAGCTGTTAACTAGGCCAACTCTGCCTTCTCCAAACCCGCCACCTTCTCAATGACCTCGCCACTCAAAGTGACCACTCGGAGTTGACACTCCTCCAGCTCGGTGTGCAATGAGATGACTTGGGCCTGATGGTCGGCGCATTGGGTCTCGACTCCCCTGCTCACCTCGAGCTCCCCTTCTTTATCCTTCAACGCCCCCTCGAGCTCACTATATTTTCCGATGACCTTTACCAATTCGTCATCCTTCTCCTTTAGCTCGTCTCGGAGAGCCCAGAAGTTGCTACTCCCACCAGGTCGCCTGCAAAGCTCGCGGTGTTTATCACGATACTCACAATATTTCTGCTCCATCTTTTGGAAAATGCCCTTACGCCTCTCCTCTCGGCTGGAACTTTTGATCTCCAAGATCACGGTCTGAAAAGAAATCCAGAGCGAGTAAGAACAAAATTGGAATAGTGGGGACCAAGAGAAGGGACCACGTCCTCCATATTAAGTAACAGATCCCGGTCCAGAGAGATCGCAATAGTTTGCGTGGTCCCCTCCAATCTCACCTCGAGACGGGTGAGTCCTTCTCCAATCATCCTAACCTCCTCGGCATCCATATTGGAGCCCGTCTGTAACTCTCTTCAGCTACACTTTCTCCCTTTGTGTCAACCCGAGAGGAAGGATCCTCGGCTGGTAACGAGGTTGATGGCTCACCCCTTGTAGGGAATCAGGGACTCTCGCCAACGACCCTTCAAAATCTATTTCGGCCTCGACGAGCAACGTACATCCCTCGGCCTCCGACGATAGCAGAATTGTGGGAAGTAGCTCGGCATCATCTTTGAGTTCTATGGTTGTTGTTTCTCTGATGACGAAATCTTCCATCGCCGAACTCCTCACACTGACAGCTCCCTCGTTGATATCTACAGATCGCCTCTCGCGAGGAAGCAAATTATCATCATTCGGCGACGATCCTTCCTCATCGTCCTCGTCAATTAGATAACAGAGAGGGGAAGTCGAAAGCCCCGTTGAGGAAGTAGTCGACGACTGAGCAGGCCTCACCGCAGCAGAAAGAATAGAAACGAATTTCCTCTTGCGGAATGTCGGAGCAGGAGCCTTCTGTCTCCTCGAAGACCCTCGGGCTGCAAAAGAGATTAGAACATCAACTCTTACTTAAAGTCGTAATGTGTAAGCGAACACAAGGTAAGAACGGCATATGTAAAATATCACTGTATAGATGAATACGGACGGACAAACGCACCGGTCACTGAAAGCTTGGGCCCGAACTTCTTGATAAAGTCCGGCTATTCACGAATCCTCAATGTGTGAGGCAAGACCCTACTAACCCAATCGTGAATATCTGCAACCAAAAGAGAGGGTGAAGTCTCTACTAAACGAGGAAAGAGACAGAATGTTAGGCTACAATCAAAGCGGGCAAATTAACCGCTTAGCAAAAGATACTTACGAGCATAATTCCATGCCTCAGGAAATCCATTTGCGTTGGGCACCCGTCCTTGGTCTTGACGTAGAAGTAGCTGAGCTAGAATCGATGATTTTCTTTATCGTCCATCTTCACTACCAAACTCTTACTTCATCGATGGCGAAGATGCAACATCATCCCTATATAGAAATTAGGTGCAATGAGCTGCATCAAGTGGCAAAGAGAGATCCCGCGGCCAGTCAATTCCGCGTATTTTATCAACATACGGCTAAGTTTGTAGATGTAAGGTGAAAGTTCGGCAGGTAAGACGCCGTAGTAGCGGCAAAATTCCTCCACCGATGGGAGAAGGGGAAATGAGTAGCCTACATAGAACGGATATGCGTAGAACACGCATTTTCCGGGGCGATAAATCTGCACCACGTCGCGCCTCGCCGGGACCAGATCGATGTGGGTCGGAATTTTGAACTTCGCCCTGAAATCAGCAAGAGCAACTGTATCCATCAACGATTACGAGGCCTCAGGGTCGTCCTCGGGTAACTTTGAGAAATTAGATCTACGCTTTTCACTACGAGGAATTATTTTCTCCACAGTAGGGAACCCTTCATCCTCAAGGGCAGCAGAAGCGATGTCGCCATGAGGAGGCACATGCACCGCCAGGGGAGCAGGAGTAGACTCCGCACCGGAGCCGGAAATTGAGTTAACCATGGTCTTGAAGGAGGTTGTCTAAAGCACAGAAGTTGGAACAAACATTCACTACAACTAGAGGAATGGGCATGCAACGACAAAGCAGAATAAAGACTAGGGTTCAATATGGAAAATGAAAGAGACAAACGCAGGTGATTCGATATCAGATGAATGCAAAACAAACACAAATGGACTCAGATCCCTATTTATAAGAGTTCGAGCACCAAAACCAAAAAATCAAGCCATCATTATCCAGCGCAGATATCAAAACAGCAGAGGCGCAAGAAACGACACAGAGCATCAGGAAAACGCGTCCAAATGATGCATGATGTCATGACATCATTCTGAAAAGACGCATCCCCAATGCTTGCAACTTACGAAAAGTCATGTTGCCAACTCGCCTAAAGCACCGCTACCCAACTTGCTCGCCCTATTTCATCAACAACGACAAACAAAGTCCGCTTACCAAGGCCGCCCGACCTCGACCTTAATAAGCAGAGGGACTAACTGTATAGGTCAAAAATCTTCTCTTGGAATATTTAGCATAAAATGGCTTTAATGAATGTCATCGGTCGAGCTCGCCTAAGCCATAGCGAGATTAATGGTTGCGGTGTCGATATAAGCAGTGGTAGAGATATCAATAGAGATCACAGTCAAAATATCAACAAAGATCGAGGTCGAGATCGATTATTAGTGATAAGACTTGTAACGGCAAATTTGTCAGAATAGGGTATTAAAAAGGGGAATATTCCTGGTGTTTGTACTATTAGGGTTTTCTAAGAAAATGGGCCCATATATATAGAAAGAAGAGACAATGATAAGGGCATGTAATATTTTTCTGATAAGGAGACTTTAGAGAAGAAGACTCCCTTTCGGATAAAAACAAATAGGCTACCTTTTTATATAAATTCTCGTTCATATTATTCCCGACTTTCCCACCAAATCCAAGGATTGTTCATGCAAATCTTGGATCTATCTGTCATTCACCATTGTCAGGCAGAATATTTACCTTGTCCATCCATTATCGGGTGAATCATTCTTTTTATTTACATAAATGCCATTTATTGACATTTATTGTTGGATATATCTCATTTAATGATCTTGTTGCAAGAGTATTTCACATTCATTGTCATCAATCATATGCGAACTTAGTCCTTTCTATCGTTCATCCTTACGCTTAACATCTAGAGTCATTATCCTTAACTAGATTTGACCCTTCGTTATATAAATTTAATAGTTTAAACGAAGATTATATTTTTTGGTCAAACAATCTTCACGTCCCCGTACAAAATGTTGCAGCTCTTGTTGTTGTCCTTGTATCTACCCCTAAGGTGTGAGGTGTTTATCGTTATAATTATTGTATAAGTGCATTTTCCGTATTAGGAATGAAACTTGACCGGCTCACTTCTTCCACCAAACCATGCAACTAGGACTCATTAGTTATGGAATGGCCTTCGTTGTCCGGGTAAAACTAAAATCATATATATCGTTGACATGAAAGAAGAAGCAAAAAGCAACTCACAAGAATGAGGTATTTTATGAAAAGAGATAAATAGCACTAATGATGAGGAAAGATATTAGTATAAAATAACTGCAAAACAGAAGAAAATTAAAAGAATTTTAAGAAAAGAGTCTCAAACAATTCATAAATTTGAAAGTAAAAACCTGACGAGATAGTGGTTCGTGGATATTCCAAAAAGATATAGGTCTCAATTGTAAGAGACCTCCATCCTTAGCTTTATTAATCTAAGATGAAAACATCTACAAAGGAAAACAATTTGAAGAAAATAAATAGTAAAAGTCTAAGCTAAAAAGGGACAAATAGATTGAACATATAGAACATTAATATCATATAATTTACATAACATTTTCAAAGTTTAAATAAAAAATGAAAGAAAGAGAGAATGCATGTCACGCCCCAAATCTGGAAGAGCTGGACACGACATGTGGTATGTTAAACTTGTGACCGGGTGAATCAGTATTTTCTCTTATCCTTAGACTTAAACAATGCATGCTTCATGATAAAGAACTTCTTAAATGAATTTAAAGTCATTAATATTGGGTATGATAGCCCATAAATATTTCAAAAGATTTATATAATACAACCACCGTATTCTATACATAATTACATGATCCGTAGTATAAATAGAATTTTTATGATGATAAACACCTAAATGCATAAATAAACTACACTCAAAATACTCGCTAGAACAGTATGGGGCTCACCATATCAGCTGGATAAGAGAGGAAGATGCCTAAAAATGATCCAGTCGTCCACTGGTATCAATACATACATCCATGATGAGATGCAGCGCCCCAAAAAAAGGAACATGAGTATATAATAAAAACTAATTGTATGCATCATCAGTTTTCACAAAAAAAAAAAATAGGATAAGAACATATAGAAGAAACATGAATGGATAATATGCAATTTTAATTTCATAAAATATTTCATAAAAAGATGAATTTATAAATTGAAACCATTTCATAATTCATAATTAGGTTTGAAGCTTTAAACAAACTCTTATCTTTAGTGAGAGTCCATAGTGCCGACATAATATTTGTTACCATGTGTACATTCATGGAAGTCGAGTCCCTCCCGCATCGATTAGGCGTCCCTACCATAATGTCGTATAATTTTGATAACTTTGCTAAATCATAAGTCCCAACTTATATATTAAGGGAATCCAATCAGGGTGACTATCTAGTCATCCAATCCAAGCCACGGTACGATCATAGTATATAGTTGTCTAATCCATGTCTTGGTTCTATATAGCATCTACACCAGCACGTAGGTTCAGGTATTGAATTTATTTACAAACACCTTCTAGGGTCTTTAAAAATACTTCTAAAATATTTTTATATTATTCGGCACCTTCGGTCCTTTCATAAAAATATTATTACCTTTGACCATTTTATAATAGTTAGCACCTTAATCATAATCTTTAAATTAGGTTCAATATCCACAAATATTCTCTTTTCATTTATAGTCATTTGTATTTATCATTTGAAACTATAAAGTCATATTCATATTCATGGAAAAGCTTTAACACCATATTCCTTTTAATTTGAAACATTCATAATCATAGTCATTTTAATATGGAAGTCATATCATCATGCATTATCACGACCCGAAATTCCAACAATGGATCTGTGATGGCGCCTAGCATCCATTTGCTAGGCAAGTTGGCGTTAACTAGTAATTTACTTATTTTTAGCAATTAAAGCGGAACCTTAATTATACAAAACTGAAATAATCTGAAATAGATGTGATAAATACAACATAGCGCAGTCTAAAGTTATCCCAGAAATTTGAAGTCACGAACACATGAGCGTCTAGAATACTACAAACATGATTTGAAATGAAATATAATATTGTTTGAAACTAGAATAACAACAAAACATGATAGAAGGGGACTTCAGAGACTGTGAACGTCGAGCAACTCTACCTCAAGTCTCCTATAGCAGTTGAATCCGAGAAGTCTCTACTACACGCCACTAGGACCAACTCCAAAATCTACACAAGAAGTGCAGAGTGTAGTATGAGTACAACCGACCCCATGTACTCTGTAAGTGTCGAGCCTAACCTCAATGAAGTAGTGACGAGGCTATAACAAGACACTCAATATAAACTTGTACGAATAATTATAATAGAATACAAAATAAAAATAAAGCAGTAAACTCATAAAAACGGACCCGAAGGTCATCTACCAGAGGGCCCCAAAATAACATGATCTCAAATCTCATATCACAATACCGAGATAAATCTTTACAACTACAAACAATTACAACACATCAACTTTGTTGTGGCGCGCAACCCGAGCTCAACACTTAACACAATAACTGTTGCAGCGTATAACCCGTTCCCAAAATTTAACACAATAATTATTGCAGCGTGCAACCCGATCCCAACATTTAACACAATAATTATTGTGGCGCACAACCCGTTCTCAATATCAACTCATTAACATAATAACTCAATACAACTAGTTATGTAATCTCAACACAAAAGGGAAATGAAACGAGCAAAACATTAAGGAACTAACAGTTCAAATGGAGAATAACCAATACCTCGCATTCATAATTTTCTACAAGACACCGATGCAAGATTATCTAAAGAAGTCTTAGAAATCGGAATAACATAATAAAATGCAACAAGTAGTTCAAAAGCAATAAATACAGGTAAGACATGAAACAATAAAGTTATATAATTAATTCAGGTAGGGACATATAGCAGGTAAACAGATATTGAGCGAGAAATGAATAAATCAAACAGGCAACAATTTATATAACAGATAACAAATAAGACATGGACAACAAATAAGATTATGTATCAAATAAAGCATATAACAAGAGATAACATGGAAAAAGTGATAACATAAAGGTAAATAGCCCAACCCGCATGCTTTAACCCGTGACAACGTATATACACTCGTCACCTTGCATATACACTATTTCCCCATATAATTCATATAACAAGTAGACCAACAAGTCCGAAATTCCTCAAGTCAAAGTTAGAAAAAACATTTACCTCCTTGCGCAACCAACTCAATAATCAATCAAGGCTTTTCCTTTAGAACAAATCTCCAAACCAACCAAATCTAGCCAGATATCGTTCAAATAATTCAAAATAAGCTTTAGTAACTACCCACGAATGAAAAAGGTTCAATCTTTGGTGAAATTGAAAAAGACAACCCCAAACTCTCTTGGTCAAAATTCGAGATCCGGACCAAAACTCGATTCCCCATTCACCCGAGGCTCGGTTGTTTTGAAATCCGACCTCAATTTGAGGTCTAAATCTAAATTTTGAAAAATCCCTAAATTCTACCCAAATCCCTATTTTCTACCATAAAAATCCTAGTTTTGATGTTAAAAACTCATAAAAAGTAATGGGAAATTGAAAGAAAGTGGATTATTGTTGCTTGCCAATGATTTGGGAAAAAAAGCTTTCTAAAATATTGCTTCTAGAGTGTTTAGGGTTGAGAAAATGGTGTAAAATGAGCTAAGTCCCGATTTTTTCCTCTTTTACCTAGCTGCAAGTATCGCGATTGCGAAAATCACAAATTTGAAACACTTATCGCAAATGCATGATCTCTAAGTGGTTATAAGTTAATAAAACTAAGTGGTTATAAGTTTACAGATTATAAGTTAATAAAACCTATAGGCATGATCTCTAAGTAGTTTACACAGTAAGGGACAGTAAAAGTTATTGAAAATGCTCAGAATTACTCATGCTTTCTAATAGTGGCGTGGCTAAGCAATAAACAGCATTTGAAGAGTCCAGTATCAGCACTTTAGAGTGAATAGTAATACCCAATAGGCAGGATTTCTAAAGATTGGCGATTGGAACCGAGTTTTTTATATTTAGCTCCTATAAGCATGTTTTCTAGGTGCAATGGCGAATTAAATAATTAAAATCCTATAGGCATGATATCTAATAAACATGGTGCAGTTATGCAAATTTAAGGGCAGTTATTGGCATTTATTTCCTATAGGCATGCTATCTAGCGACACATAGCAGTAGACATGGGAATAAATAAAGCACTTATGCTTTGATAGCATACAAGTTGTGTGAGTGTGTGATTTCCCTAATGTCATGATTTCTAATAGTGCACGTAGAAATTTGAATGACATATATAGCAGGTTGGATAGCAAATAGATCATATGAATCCTATAGGCATGCTTTCTACCCTTTTCATACAAACATTAGAATATACCCATTTTTCAATTATCTATTAAAGAATTATTACAGACCCAGTAATAAATATAATTACAAATATTGTACAAGCAATAACAGTAGGCCCAAAGCAGGGCCAAAAGAGATACTCAGCATTTTCAAGGCTTCAACTAAACTCTTTCTTTACCAATTAGCATACCCAGATCCCAACAAGGAGCTATATCCATTCGCACAACCCAAAAGCCATAGAGAAACTCAAACCAAACCAAACAGTCACAGATTTACCATATGACCCAAATTTAAACAAACCAATTTGCAGATTCAGTAGACAGAAGGGGGACAGAACTGAGTGTCGAAGATAGCTCAGGTTTTAGTAGTAAAGAGAATGGTCAAAGAACCTCAAGTGCTAGTGTGTCAGAGTTCACAAGAGTCTCAAATGGACCGCGAGCAGTGCTCACACTAGAGAGGTCAAAAGAGAGAGTCTTAGTGGCCTTGGCTTTCAGCCGGCCAAGAGTGATAGATTCAGAATAATGTAGGTAACAAAGAGAGTGAGAGAACTATGATTAAGAGACATACTTGTATTTTAAAAAATAGGCATAGCAAGGTTGTCTAAACACAAAACATGTTAATTAAGAGGGTCAACAAGACTTAGAAGCAGGTTCAACACTTAGCAAGAATTAACATGTTGGTAGAAACACATTGAGAATTAAAGAAGAGTCAAGTTTTCTGGTGTTGCAAGATTAACATACAAAGGTGAGTTATACCAAATAAGTCTGAGTAGAGTACCAACTTAAAGGATCCCAATTATATTAAGTACCCATTACAGTGTCAAAGGACAGACATGCTAACAGTATCAAACATGGCAGGAAAACACAAGTTGAAATAGATACTCTAAAGGTTTCGAACAATTACTAAGGATATGGAATTAAGCAAACAAAGACATGTTGAGTGACATAATAGCAAGGGAGCGGGCCATAGTTAATAGTGAAGGTGTTAACACAGATTATAACACATTACAACTATGAGGCATTCATTACAGAGGTTCAGAATAAAGTAGGAAAGCATACTCATGCCCAACAGCAAATATGAACATTCAAGCACCAATACATTAACTAAACCAACTTAAGAGAGTCCAAATTATTCAAATTAGGCAAAGACATATCCCAGAACTGGTAGCATTATGTGAAATCAAGTGCTAGGAGAGGTTCATATTACAAAACAAGTTCAATGCTAAAAAGGTTGCACACAGAGATAGAGCTCGGAAACACACTAAGTCATAAAAATATCAGAGGGATAAATATGCAGGACATAAACACAAAAGAATAAAAATCGTAAAGCCAAGAGACTTACCAATTAAACAGACAACAATAAAGGATAAATTCCACAGAACTTCTGAATATCAAAGAGCAAGAATCCATAATCTTAGTGCATTAGAGTTCCCAAGGGCTTCAAATGAACCCCAGGCAGTGCTTGCACCGAGAAAGGGGTTAAAAATCGAATCCCAGTGGTTTTGGCTTTCAGCCGGCCAAGAATCAAAGTATAGAAGAAGGGAATAAGAGAACAATAGAGTAATAATTCCAATTTTTAGTGAAAGTCTAGCGATTCTGGTCCACCTCAAAGTGGGATGGGGAGGGGTTTATATAGCAGTCAAAAATCGAGCAAGCACATAAGGAAACAGAGTAAATTAAGCAACAAATAAGGGAAGACAACATGCAAATTAATTTGAAATCGATTTAAGAAAGAAATCCGGTAAACCCTAGTTTTTTTAGGGAAAGTGTAAATCAGCAGAAATCCAAACGACATCGGACTCACACAGTGTAGAATTAGACGTGTGTAGACGAAATACGGTCTAGATTCAAGGAATAGGACTCATTCGGACAGACTTAGAGGGGTAGTACATGCCATGTTTAGTCAAGTATAAAGTAACACGATAATTTTGCAAGTAACAACGAGGTAACGCGTAAAAGGCAAATAAATCACAGAGAGAATCCATGATTTACTCTGATTTGGAAAAGATTGGGGAGGCGACAGTTAGGGTTTGTGAGGAGAAGGGAAGCTTCGAGAGGATTTGGGGGCGGCGGACGGGTAAAATGAAGTTAGGGTTTGGGGTTGAGGGGTTATAAGGAGAGGTAGGGGATTATTATGGGTCGTTGATCATTTGAGATCAACGGCCAAGATCGAAAGGGAAGTGGGGCGGTTCGTTTAAAACGGGTCGTGATCGGGTTCATTAAAGGGTTGGGCTGGTTTGGGCTGCTGAGAGGGGAGAGGGTGTGGGCTTAGGATTTGGGCCAAGATTGGTCCGAAAATTAGCCTAGAATTGGGCTAATTTTAAATAGGAGATTAAAAGGGAAATAATTTAATAAATAATAATTAAATAAATATATAAAAATTCTATTTATGCAAATTAATACTTTAAAATAATAGTAGGAGATTACAAAAATATAAAATATTATTTTGACCCTGACCAAAATGACAAATGCAAAATATAGGCTATGCCTGCAAGATTGTGCAAATAGCTTAAAATACCACTGTAATTACAAAATAAAGTGAAAATATTTGATATATATATATTATGGATGCAAATAATAATTTTAGGTACTTAAGTCATCCCAAAATAATTTTAAAGGATAATTATTAGATATTTATATAATAAAAATGTTGAAAGAAATTATTTTTTGAGCTTTAAAAATTATGGAAAATTATAGAAAATGCTTGTAAACTAAGTAATGACACAAAGTGATATTTTAAAAATATGAGAAAAAAATTGGGTATCAACAGCTGCCCCTCTTTACCCGGGAATGATGAAAGAGTTGTCGGGTAAAGAACTGATGACCGATTTTGACCGAGTGGGGAGATTTAAAAATTTAAGGCCGAACCCTAGCTCCTAAGTTGCCTACATATACCTGGTGTTATGGGAATCAAGCTGTGTGTAGTTCTCGATCCAACGGTGAACTGAACCGATGGAACTGTTATAAGAATAGTCGTATGCTTCGGAAAGGGCTCTTTTAGGGTAGGACAATATCAGAGGAATTTGCGCGAAATCGTGAATATGAATCTTGAAATGTTATGGATGTATCTCAAAACGAGTATCTGAACGGTTATCAAGTAAAGGTGGGTAACTGATGGTGGTTGGTTGCATTTGAAATAATTGCAGGATGTGAACATTGAATGGAAATCGGAGAGAAGATTGCTCCCGTTAGGAGAACGATTACTTCCTGGATTACCTATAAAACTTAAACACGCTGCACGCAAGTATATATGGATTATTGCAAGAATTTAGACATGATGTAAATTCCCTTTGAACCATAAAAGTTGTCTTTGGACGGTGAGGATGATGTCCTTAGACCATGACATCCTGGGCCATGAATCATGTGATAAGGGATTCGCAGGCCATGAAATGATGTCCTCGGGCCATGAAAATGGTGCCTCTGAACCATGATGCCTTTGAATAATGATGTGCAATACTGAGAGATTCTCAGGCCATGGAATGGTGTCTTCCGGCTATGAGGATGATGCCTTCGGACTATGACGCCTTTGGACAAATATGGCGATGTTTCAGCCTATGAGATGCGAAGATATGATGCTAGGTCGTATGTAAAACGAAACAGAGATTAGGCAATGCTTAGCCGCAGGCGAATAGAAGACAGTGCTAGGTCTTAAATAGCATAATGGAGATAGTATTTAATCTTGAGAAAAAGGCAGTGCTTAGTCGTATGCATAATAGGAGACAGTGCTTAGTCTCATGTAAGTAAGGGAATCGGTGCTTAGCTTCATGCAAAATAGGAGACAATGCTTCATCTCATGGAAAGAAAGGAGACAATGCTTAGTCTCATGCAAGAAAGGCAGTGCTTAGCCTTATGCAATTAGGGAGGCAGGGCTTAGCCTTATGCAGTTAAGGAGGCGATGCTTAGCCTCGTGCAAATAGGAGACAATGCTTAGTCTCATGCAAAGAAAGGAGACAATGCTTAGTCTATAAAGGAAGTGCTTAGCCTTATACAATTAGGGAGGCAGGGCTTAGCCTTATACAGTTAAGGAGGCGATGCTTAGCCTTGTACAAATAGGAGACAATGCTTAGTCTCATGCAAAGAAAGGAGATAATGCTTAGTCTCTTGCAAGGAAAGGCATCACTTAGCCTTATGCAATTAGAGAGGCAGGGCTTAGCCTCATGCAAAATAGGAGACAATGCTTAGTCTCATGCAAATAGGAGACAATACTTAGTCTCATGCAAAGAAAGGAGATAATTCTTAGTCTCTTGTAAGAAAAGGCGTCACTTAGCCTTATGAAATTAGGGAGGCAAGGCTTAGCCTCATGCAAAATAGGAGACAACGCTTAGTCTCATGCGAGTAAGGGAAGCAGTGCTTAGCTTCATGCAAAATAGGAGACAATGCTTAGTCTCATGCAAAGAAGCCAGTGCTTAGCCTTGTGCAGTTAAGGAGGCAATCTTTCTTCGTGCAAAATAGGAGACAATGCTTAGTCTCGTGCAAAGAAAGGAGACAATGCTTAGTCTCGTGTAAGGAAAGGAAATGCTCAGCCTTATGCAATTAGGGAGGCAGTGCTTAGCCTCATGCAGGAAGAGGATACAAAGCTTAGTCTTATGCAAATAAAGGAGATAACGCTTAGTCTCATGCAAGGAAAGGTAGTGCTTAGCCTTATGCAATTAAGGAGGCGATGCTTAGCCTCATGCAAAAATAGGAGACAATCCTTAGTCTCGATGTAAGGAAAATAATGAGTGATAGTAGAGTGTTTCTTAGCAGGAGATGCTTGGGATAGATAATCTGCTATCTTGAAGGTGGTGACGTGACATGTCTGCAGATATTATTGTCTTACTGTGCCTGCATCCAAAGAAAAATTGTGAGTTTTGCAAGGAAAGGTTGGTTCGCGCTTTTGTCTTCTGCTTTGCCTGTGCTCCTGTCTTGAGATCCTGTTTGGGTCACCCTGGGTAACATATGGCTGTTTATAGAAATAAAGTTTTTTGAAAGAAATGCGTGCATTTGATGAACGTGGTTATTTAAAATATAGTAGTATGCAATATCGACTAATTTAGATGAACCAATGACTGTGACATATTTTAGAGACATTGCGGCTTCCTTGCTCTAGAATTTTGAGGGTCCTCCTCAAAATTCTACCCCAGTTTAAAAGCAATTCTTTGATTGTTCTGCGTATGACGAAATTGGCTGGACTTACTTTATAATTTTGAGTGTCCTCCTCAAAATTCTGCCCCAGTCTCTGACCATGGCAAAAAAATGAAGATTTTATTGAGATGTGACCGAACCCACAGGGCTGCCTATGTATCCCCTCTTAAACGGGAATCAGGTCAAGCGTAGTTCAGTTACATGAAGAAATGTAAACAATCTAAACATAATATCTCTTGACTGCATCTGAGTTGATAGGTTTTGGCCAAACTTCTCCGTCCATCTCTACGAGGATGAGCGCTCCTCCTGTTAGTACTCTGTGAATCATATAGGGCCCTTGCCAATTGGGTGAAAATTTCACTTTGGCTTCATCTTGATGCAAGAAGATCTGCTTCAGCACCAGCTGCCCCGGTGTGAATTGTCTAGGCTTAACCTCTTTGTTGAAAGCTCTGGACATTTTGTTCTAGTAAAGTTGACTGTGACATATTGCGTTCATTCTTTTTCCATCAATGAGATCCAGTTGCTCATAACGACTTCGTATCCATTCTGCATCACTGAGTTCAACCTCTTGTAAGATTCTTAAAGAAGGAATTTCGACTTCGGCGGGAATAACAACTTCAGTACTGTGGACCAGCAAGTAGGGGGTTGCCCCAGTTGATGTGCGAACCGTGGTACGATATCCCAATAAGGAAAATGGTAACTTCTTGTGCCATTGTTTGTGATTATCTACCATCTTTCTCAATATTTTCTTGATGTTCTTGTTGGCAGCCTCCACAACTCCATTCATTTATGGCATGTATGCTGTGGAATTCTTATGCTTGATCTTGAAGGTTTCACACATAGATTTCATTAAGTCACTGTTAAGGTTGGCGGTGTTGTCGGTGATGTTGGATTCTTGCACCCCGAATCGGCAAACAATACAATCCCTAACAAAATCTACGATGACTTCTTAGTTATGGCTTTGTAAGATGCAGCCTCAACCCATTTTGTGAAATAGTCTATGGCCACTAGAATGAACCTGTGCCCATTCGAAGCGGCGGGTTTGATCGGACCGATGACATCCATTCCCCAAGCGGAGAAAGGCCAAGGTGCACTTGTTGTATTGAGTTCATTTGGTGTTACTCGTATCATATCCATATGTAGTTGGCATTGATGACACTTTTGGACATATCAGATGCAGTCTGTTTCCATAGTCATCCAAAAATATCCTGCTCTTAATATCTTCTTAGCTAAAACAAAACTGTTCATATGCGGTCCGCAAGTTCTGGCATGTATCTATTCGAGCAGTTTGGAAGCTTCCATGGAGTCAACACACCGTAATAATCCCAGATCTGGAGTTCTTCTATACAGAATTCCTCCATTTGGAAGAAATGGTTGGACAATCTTTGGATTGTGCGTTTCTGAGTATGATTTGCGTGCTCCGGGTACTCTCCTTTTGCCAAGTATTCTTTGATGTCATGAAACCACGGATTCCCATCAGTTTCTTCTTCAACATGAGCATAATAAGCTGGCTGATTAAGGATTCCTACTGGAATAGGATCAATGAAATTCTTGTCTAGGTGTTGTATCATGGAAGATAGAGTGGCCAACGCATCTGCGAACTCATTCTGTACTCTTGGAACATGCTTGAACTCTATCTTTGTGAATCTCTTCCTCAATTCTTGCACATAGTGCAAATACGGCAATAGTTTGGTATTCTTTGTAGCCCATTCTCATAGAACTTGGTGTACCAATAGGTTTGAGTCACCAATTACCAGTAATTCTTGAATGTTCATGTCAATGTCCAACTTGAGCCCCAAGATGCAAGCCTCGTATTCTGTCATATTATTGGTACACGAAAATCTAAGTTTTGCGGATACCAGATATTGTTGACCCGTCTCTGATACCAAAACTGCTCCAATACCTACTCCTTTGAAGTTTGCAGCTCCATCGAAGAAAATTATCCAACCGTCATAGATTTCGGTGATATCTTCTCCTACAAATGATACCTCTTCATCAGGAAAATACGCTTTTAGTGGTTCGTATTCTCCACCCACAGGATTTTCTGCCAGATGATCTGACAACACTTTCCCCTTGACCACCTTTTGAGTTACATAAATGATGTCGAACTCACTCAGTAGTATCTGCCATTTTGCCAACTTTCCCGTAGGCATGGGTTTCTGGAAGATGTATTTTAACGGATCCATTCTTGAGCAGGTCAAAGCGCAGCAGGTGTGCTCCAGCAAAGAATATCGTGCTTCATAGGGTGTGAACTTCTTACTTAGATAGTATATGGCATGTTCCTTTCTTCCCGTCTCGTCGTGTTGTCCCAAGACACATCCGAAAGCCCCATCCAGTATAGATAAATAGAGTAGCATAGGTCCCCCAAGTTCTGGTGGGACCAGAACAGGTGGTTTGGATAAATATTCCTTGATCTTATCAAAGGCGTTCTGGCATTCTTTAGTCCATCTTGTCGCGGCGTCTTTCTTTAACATTTTAAAAATCGGTTTACAAATCACAGTTGATTGTGCTATGAAATGGCTGATGTAATTGAGACGCCCCAAGAAAATCATCACCTCTTTCTTGTTCTTTGGAGGTGGCAAATTTTGGATGGACTTGACCTTTGACGGGTCTAGCTAAATTCCTCGACGGCTGACGATGAACCCTAGCAGCGTTCCAGCGGGGACTCCGAAGGAATATTTTGCGGGATTTAGTTTCAAGTTGTATCTTCAAAGTCGATCGAAGAATTTCCTCAAATCTGCTATATGATATGTGCTCCTCTTGGATTTGATGATGACGTCATCCATGTACACCTCTATCTCACTGTGTATCATGTCATAAAAAATGGTTGTCATGGCCCTCATATAAGTGGCTCCAGCATTCTTTAGGCTAAACGGCATCATTTTGTAACAATATACTCCCCATGGTGTAATAAAAGCTGTCTTTTCGGCATCCTCTTCATCCATCCAGATCTGATGATATCCCGCGAAGCAATCCACAAAGGATTGGAGTTCATGCTTGGCACAGTTGTCAATCAGTATATATATATTGGGCAAAGGGAAATCATCTTTGGGACTTGCTCTATTTAAATCCCGATAGTCGACACACACTCTGACCTTCCTATCTTTCTTTGGAACCGACACACTATTAGCCAACCAGGTCGGATATTCAACCACTCTGAGAACCTTAGCTTTGATCTGCTTGGTGACTTCCTCTTTTATTTTCTGGCTCATATATGGCTTGAACTTTCTGAGCTTTTGCTTTACAGGCGGACACATAGGGTTGGTAGGTAGTTTATGAGCCACTACGGACGTGCTCAAACCGGTCATATCTTCATAGGACCATGCAAAAATATCCTCATACTCCTCCAAGAACCGAATGTATTCTTTCTTCTCCGACAGTGATAAGTGAACGCTTACACGCGTTTCCTTGTCTATTTTGTAGTCTCCTAAATTAATTGTTTCGGTCTCATCCAAATTGGACTTAGGCTTGTTTTCAAAGTTTTCCACTTCTCTGATAATTTCCTCGAGTATTATATCCTCTTCCAGATCCTCTGAATCATTATCCTTATGTTGCGTTGTCTTATTACATGTCACAGTCATAGGTTCATCGGGATAAGTAATAGTAATGCTGTAGAGGAAAAAATGTAAAGAATAATAATAAATACTAAAAATAACAATGCATTAAATAAATCTTGAAAACATGAAATAAGTACGGCTCGATGACCCGAGCAATTATTTCAAAACAAAATACGTTGAGAACAAAATATTGAAAATGTCTTAGATGCTCATAAAATTGCTTTCAAAATAAATGATGCTAATTGTCAGGATACCCAGGAACTCGACAGGCCCTTGATGGTGCAGCAGTCCAGTTCTTAAGAATAGCTCCCTTCTCCACGGTCTGAATAATAAGGCCTTCCTCCTCCTCCTCCTCAACTATCGCACTGCAATCCATGTCTTCATCATCCAGAAATAGATTCCTTATACCAGCTAGAACTTCATCTTCTTCGGACTCCCACATCATGTCAGCTTGATGAAATGACTGGCTCAAATGTGGTACTGGTTGCACTAGAGGGTAATAAGGACCACGCCATGGTGGCGACCAATTCTAATGCTCGTGCCAGGTGTATTCATACCCAAGCCCAAACGTTGTGCCGTGACGCTTTAGGTGTATCGGATTGGTGATCCCCCGGAGATTCTTACCGAGACCCTTGCCAGGTTCTTACCCTGTCCATGCCAATATGCCTTCTATCTTAGTACTCCACAATTTGTCCTTTTCAATTACGTTGACGCGCTCGATGCGATGGTATGTTTCTCTACCCAACTTCCTGCTATTCTCAATGACCGGAACAGTTTGATTGGTGTAAATTGGATTACTCTCATCCCCATGGATGATCACTTCCTGATGGTTCCACTCAAACTTCACGACCTGATGTAGAGTAGAAGCTACGGCCCCAGCGGCATGTATCCAAGGTCATCCCAACAATAGGTTGTAGGTAGCAGATATGTCCAATACTTGAAACTCAACATCAAACCGGGTTGGGCCCATCTGTAGGCTGAGGTTGGTCTCCCCAATTGTGGCCCTTTGAGACCCATCAAATACTTTCACATTCATACTTTCTGCTCGTATCTCGTGCAGAACTTTACCCAACCTTTTCAGAGTAGTTAGTGGACAAATGTTGAGACTCGAACCCCATCTATCAGGACTCTGGCAATGAACTTGTCTTCAAACTGCACTGTGATATGCAGTGCCCTGTTGTGACTTGATCCTTCTGGTGGCAGCTAGTCTTCATGAAAAGATCTTGTGGCTTTCCAACACTTGCCCTACAATGTTGGCCATCTCTCCACTGGTGATGTTGTTGGGTACATAGGCTTCGTTCAACACCTTTATCAGGGCATTCCTATATGCCTCGGAGTTTTGCAGCGGTGATAAAATAGATATTTGAGCAGGGGTTTTGTTCAGATGATCAACCACAGAATATTCCCTCGCTTGCACCTTTCTCCAAAGGTTGTCCGAGCCAGTCTCAATGATTTAGATACAGTTTCTTTGCTCGTTCCTCTCAAATGCTCGAGTGTATAAACCCTACCAGTTCTGGTCATGCCTTGCGCTTCACCTGTTTCTTCTATTTTTGCTTTTACTTTTATTCTTGCTTCCGCAACATAATCCCACGGTATAGCATTAGACTTATAAGACAGCGTTGGTGCTTCAATCACGGTGAAGGGCGTTGTTACTTTAACCTCAAACGAGTTGGTGCAGCTACCTCACCTTCAATTGGTTCCTGAGTCTGTACGATGATAGATGTGAGAGTGAGTGGAGATGTTTCAGAATTATCCCCTTCGCGAATGAGTCCAATTGACCCCTCTGAGTCCCACTCTTCATCGGTCTCTATCACGTTTACTCCTTCACCCCTGTGATTTGGGAGAGGATTGTTACGCACATTGGGTGCAGCCTCCTTTGCCTATATGACTTTGGTGTCAATTAATGTCTGAATCTTATCCTTCAAAGTACGACACTCATCAATAGTATGACCTTTCATGCCTGAGTGATAGGCACATGTCTTGTTTGGATTAATCCACTAGGAAGAGTTTTCCATAGCAACAGTGGGAATGGGAGTGATATAATCGGCAACCTTTAATCTCTCGTACAGCTGGTCTATAGGTTCAACAATTGTGGTGTATTGTTTGGGTGGTCTGCGGTCAAAATTTGGTCTAGGTGTTTGGTAGTTTTGGCGGACTGGTGGTGAGTGGTAGTATGCGGGTTGGGTGTTATAGGTATGGTAAGTGGTGGCGGGTTGTTGGTATCTGGGAGGTGAAGGCTGATATGTCGGTGGAGGTGTTTTGTTGTGATAAGAGACTTCGAACCTTAGGCTACCCTTACTGCACCTACTTCTTTCTTCTTGGAGATACCTCTTGACTGCAGGGCCTTATTTGTGGCTTGGAGTGCTTCAAAATTTGTCACTATTCCGCTTTTGATCCCTTTTTTTATTCTCTCTCCCAACTTGATGATATCAGAAAAATTATGGTTTTCAATAACCTTTAATCTTTCATTATATTGCGGATCCTGAGCTCTGACGAAGAACTTATTGATTTGTTCTTCTTCCAACGCTGGCCTTACTTTTGCAGCTTCAGACCTCCACCGAGTAGCATACTCGCGAAAAGTTTCTATTGGCTTCTTCTTGAGATTTTGAATGTACAAAACGCCAGGGGCGTTTTCTGTGTTAAACCTGAACCGATCCATGAAATCTGATGCCATTCTCACCCAATTAACTCATTTCTTTGGGTTCTAACTGATGTACCAAGATAGGGCGTCTCCGGTGAGGCTTCTCATGAATAACTTCATGCAGATTCTTTCATCCCTGCCTCCTAGAATCTTGTCACAATATGTTCTCAAGTGCACCTTCGGATCACCAGTTCCGTCGAACATTTCGAACATAGGAGGTTTATAACCCTCTGGCAGTTCTACATCTGGCTGAATACACAAATCTTCATAATTCAAAACCTCAATGCCTTTGCCCCCTTCGACACTTTGAACCCTGCCAGTAAGTTTCTTGAGTTCCTCCGTCATGTTTTTGATGAGCAGGTCTTTCTCAGCGGATTCGGGTATCTATAGGGTCTGTTGTGGGGTATGGGGTAAGGTTTCCACATATATGGGATTTCTTTGGTGAACTCCGGGAATCTGGGCGTAATGGTAGTCATTGGTTGAGTTTTGCGGGTCAGGAGTAGGCTGTGGTGCATTTTGAAGAGTGTTGTAGGTGGTGGTTTATGGATACTGGGTCGGATGATGATGATGTTGTGGAGGGATTGGTACTGGGTGAGGGTTGGGGTTTTGAGGAGGTGTGGCGTATTGATGTGGTGCAGGAGGATTTTGCGAATTTTGTGTGTTCTGGGGAGGAACCGGGTTTTGGGCGTTTGTGTTTTGTTGGTTAAGGTAGAGGACGTTTAGGGTGAGGGAAAGGTTTGCCAAATTCTGGACCTACTCAAGTTCCCCTTGTAACTCCAGTATTTTCTGTTCTAACCGTAAGACCAAGTCGTTCTGTGCCGGAGTACTCCAGCCATCTGATGTTTCGACATTCTTTGTATGTGTAGCATTGTCTTTTTTGATACTACTCATATCACCCATTTTAGCTTTTCCTTTGTTTTTGGGATCACTTGGAGGAGGAGGAGGACCTCTAGATCTGGTATGATATGATGATGATGCCAGTATGCACGAACCAACCTTGGGGAATAGGAATAAACAAAAGAAAAGAAAAACAAAAAAAGTAACCAAGTCAGTAAGGAGTATTAAAAGGATGTTTGCGATATTGAACGTGTGTTGCAAAATTAGTAAATAAATTCGTGTCCTAATTTTGGGGACCTCATTGTGCCCGAGGTAGGCTTAAGCGACATATAGATTTGGAGAAAATTGATGCCAATAATTGTGTCATTTTATTAATGTGATAAATGAACCAAACCTATACTAAAACGACAATAATTATAAAGAGTTACTAATGGCATTTGTCTTATTACAATCAAAGACTAAAACGAGTCTAGAAAGCAAATAAAAAATTACTCCTAATCTATTTGGTCCCAGAGGTACCTTCTCCATGCTTGGCCTTCTTGGCTCCATCAATCAGGTTCCCCAGGTCGCGCATGTCCAACAGCAGATAAGCCCTTGCTAGATGCCCTCCTTCGTTGCCCTCTGCATTCTGACAGTCTGAGATCCTTTTCCTCATCTTTCCCTCAAGCTCCATCAACCCGTGTTCCAAATATTCCAACCTCTCTGTTGATTTAGTAGCGATTCTTTTCCACTCGTTGATTGCTTCCATGTCCACTTTGTGTTGTTCCAAATGCCTGGCTTCAGATTCGAAAACCCTTTTGCGCAACATCCTGTATTTGACTTGTGCCTCAGCAGCGTCATCTATGACCCTATTCCTCGGATTAATTCCTGGCTTGACATCTCCCGCTATATTATCTACCAACCATGATGGGTAGAAGTACACATGGCCGGTATATGTTGCCACATATGTTGTGCCTCGAACTTGAATGGAATGGTGTTCCCCTTGAAGTCTGCTTTGTACTGGACCATGTTGGAAACCTGAGGTATAGCCTTCTTTCTCCCAGCTTGCCTTATAACCCTTATAGGATCATAAGGGTAGATCCCTCTCAACCCGATTAGCACTAGATAGGGAGTCTCTCTTCACCTGATGATGAATTCGCTGCTAGGGAACAATTCGAACATCCAATGCACTTTTTCATCAGTAAAATTGCTGAAGAAACGTACCCAGCTCACAATATTTCCTGGTTGTGCAAACCTGTTTGGGATAAAAATCATTCTCTTCGGATGATGATAGGCCATGTGGTCATTCCATGGTCGTCGCGGAAGTTCTTGACGGAATTCACCTCTCTAAAAGTGTTCTAATAACCATACCTGCAGCAACAGATTGCAACCCTCAAAGTGCCTATACCCTTTTTTTGCAATGATCTAAAGCCCGATACATCTCAGCCAAGATCATATGGACAATGGTGTAAGTTTTCCCCTCAATTCCCTCCATTAAAGTCCTAGCGACCATAGCTAGGCGAGTGTGGATCCTTTCTCCCTTCATCAGAAATATCAACATTCCCAAAAAATAGACAATGAATACGAAAACCTGGCGGTGTGTCCCACCCAAAGAGGTAATGGCAAGTTCATTATGGTAAAGGCGATATGACTTGCTGTGCCCATAATGCTCATAAAGGAACTCAAATGGTATATAAGACTTCTTCAGACATAGTATCTCATCATTTTTCTTGAAACCCATCATTTTCAAGAAACCTCGGGAAGTACGGTTTTCCGATACCAACAAATCAAGGCTATCCCATGGTAGTCCAGCGAAGCCTCCTATTTTCTCTAAAAGAGGAGTCATTTCTATGTCGCCAAAATGGAAGATGACTCTCTTATCATCCCAAAACATGGTGGCGACCTCAATTAATGCATTTTTTGGCTGAATGTCTAATAACATATTCCCGAGGACTCTTTTTACATGGTTTTTGTCACATGGTGAGAGGTTTTTTCACCAATCTAGCAGCAAAGATGGGATATTTTGAACCATGTCGAACCTGGAGACTTTGTGCCTCATTTGTGCAAAACAAATAAAGTTAGCCCTTTTCCCCTCCTAATTTGACTATTTACCCATTAATGATCGGCATACAGTCATGTTTTCTCCAAATAATGCACATATCGTGATGGTATCCATTGGGATTACGGAAATTCCGGCGGACTTTGGACACGGCTTGCGTTAGCGGGTTATCACGTGGACAGCATTCTAACCCATGCTAGGTTTGGACATGATGCATGTACAGTTAATATTAGAGTGGAGTTTCTAGAAAAGTTTAGACAGGTACTCTCAAGCGGACAACTTGAGAGGGAAAGGCACAGAACCATCGACTGCACCGCTGATCGACTAGTTTTACTGCAAATAAGCCTTTCCAAATTTAAAGGGTGATTTCGGAAGAGCGCGGATACTCATCAAGCGCCGGCTATGGTATTAATTGGGCACGAGTAGAATATGATGTGGAGCATGCTTTATGTAAAGATAAACAACACGTTTTCAAATATGTTGCATGTTTAAATGCAGTATTAAAACGAAACGTAAAGACATGAAAAGAAAGGAAAACAAGAAGAAGTTAGTTCGCGTAATGCAGAAGTTGTAATAAAGTAAGCGAGGGAGTAAGGGTGGGGAGAGGCATGTTGTAGCAATTTAAAAGGCGACTTGGAAAAAATAAGTACGACTAAAAAAGGAACACGCATGTTAGAGCCAATTTGAGAAAAAGAAGGGAAAATAAGTGAAGGGATTTGCATACGAATTCAAATAGAGGTAGAATAATGGAAAGGGTGTGCATGAAGCAATTAAAAAAAGAAAACAGGGGCGGGATATTCATGTAGCAACAAAATAATAAAAGAACAAGGAAACACGTTTATCAGAGGAGACTAATTCACATGAGCCAAGTTTGTTATGGTAAGAGCCTAAGTGTAAGTCCCCAACAGAGTCGCCATGCTGTCGCGCCCCTTTTTCTCGCGAAATCGGGTTTCGACATGTGAAAACTCTTTTAAGGATGTATTAAAAGCGGAGAGTCACCACCTAACGGTTTAAGGTGTGTTAGGGAACTTATTTGCATATGACTCAGGTTTGACTAGTTTGCATCACCAGAGATCGGGTAAGGGCTCGAAATTACCTCGATGAGAAGGTGTTAGGCACTCTTCGAGGTCCACAATTGTGGGTCCCGATCTTGCTTTGTTCGTAGCTATTGGGGTCACGTTCTATCTTTCTTTTGTTGTTCTTTACTCAAGACAGTATATGTACTCGAGGCAGACAATTGTATTGTTATGTTACTCCTTTAGACGATTCATGAATTGTGCTATTAGTTACCAGGGGGTTGTATTTAGTATTCCATATTGTCTCAGATCTATCTTGCACTTTGTTCATATTATGACTGTAAGACATTATTATATTATCTCGTTTCATGATTATTTTCAATTTTAACAGGCTTAGTAGTTAGGTTAGCTAGGTACCATCACTGTCTTGGTGGTATTTGAGTTGTGACAAATTTGAAATGGCGAAAGGTGCCAAATGATATAAAAATATTTTGGGAGTATTCTTAGATAACTAAGAAAATACTTGCAAAGGAGGGTCAAATACCCAAAGCTACATGTACCAGTGTCATCGTAATTACATTAGTTTGCACAATTAAATAGTCATCCGTGATTTGGGTCTCCTTGGATGGGATTATGATTGCTAACAAAATTGTCGAAATCACAAGGTATTCTTCTGGAGACGCCTAGTCAATATGGGATAGGTGCTCGACTTCCATGAATATACACATAGTGATAGACATTATCAGGGGCGGCCCAAGAAGATTGGTGGCCTAAAGTTAATTTTTAATTTGGGGCCTTTCAGAAGGAAAAACAGAATTATCATAACATCAATGATTCATTCCGATGTTCCTACACATAGAACAACACAATTTAGCGCAATTGTCGCACAATAACTCACTTAAACCAACAAAATATAGGGCGAGTAATGTGCTAAAAGTATAGAGTTTTGGCCTAACATAAGTTGTTAATAGTTTCTTTTATAAATAATTTAGTCTCTCCTAAGATATTGTTGATCTTAGATAATAGAACCAAATTCATATAGATACCTCACTAATGATATCACTCGTAAAATTTAAAAAATGAAAAGTTTTATATCCGCGACAAGGGTTTAGGGAGAGTGATTCTCTTTTTCTATTTTTTGCTCAAACGGTTACATCACTACTAAATTAAAAGTTATCTTGACTTTTTATAAAATATTTTATTTTTTATTTTAATATACCCAATATATTTAGACTCTACCTCTAAAAATTGTTGTGAGATGTATTTGATCCAACTTACCTTAATTAGATATATTGGGTTCGAGTCGTGTAGTTAAACAAATCCCGTTAAAACGTGTTCTCTCTTTTATTAGGCCTTACGCGGTACGAGTCTAGATTAGTCGGGGTCTCAATACAAATACGAGTAAAAAAATAAATGAAAAATTTGGAACCTAAATCCTTTGCTTTAGTGGCTTGACCCTTGGGCCGCCCCTGGACATTATGTCAGTGATCAAGGACTCCTACGAAATATAAGAGTTTGTTTAAAGTTTCAAACTTAATTATGAATTACGAAATAATTTTAATTGCTGAATTGAGTTTTTTATGAAATATATTTATTGAATTGATATTGAATATGATCTTACCATGTCTTTCCAAAAAATCTCGACTCACTTTATAATTGAGGGGGTATATGATGCGCATTGAGTACTTGTGATTTTGTACTCACATACTTGCTCGGTGACGCTAGATCTCTTCGTGGATGCATGTATTATGATTCAAAATGATATGGATATTTACTATATAGGTTTCTCCCTCTCTTCTCTGGCTATTATAGTGAGCCCGCTACTGTTTATGTGGTACCTTCTAGTCTAGTTTATTTTATGCACTTAGGTAATCATTATTATATAAGTTCCATATACACTACAGGGGTCATGTATTTATGTATAGAGCATTTTCATTGTATTCATTAAGGTATGTATAAAGTTTTCAATAGCTATTATGCCGAACATTAATAATTCTAAAATATTTTTAGAATTTGTTTATCATGAAGCATGCATTGTTGAAGTCAAATAATAAAATTGATATTGATTCTCTCGGTCACAAATTTTAAAGCATCAGGTGCCATGTCTCGCTCCTCCAGCTTTGAGGCGTGAAAGTAAGCATTTTTCCCCCTCTTGTGTACTTTAGTTTTGACATATAAAACTCCAATTACGTATTTTCTTAAGAAACATATAAATTGAGAGCCATTGTGCAATTTTCCTTTTGGCTTAACTTTTAAAGGACCATAGATATCAAATCACCACGAATTTTCCTACGTTGATTCTGAAAATGGTGTCATACCCCTAATCAATACACCTTTGTCGTTAATACCAACCTTTTTGTACCGAAAAAATAGGTTTGTACCAACCTTTTGTATGGTAAGTTTGTTCTACAGGGTATCAATCCTATTTAACAAAACAAGAAATAATATAAAAAGTTTCTGTTGCATGCAAAAGAGCTTACTCAGCTCAGTCTTGACTGTCTTGTGTCTTTTGGCACATGAATCAAACAAAAAACCAAGACGCCATCCAATTTTGATTTTCTTTTTCTTAATTGTTTTTTATCGTGTTGTAAGCATGTCTCACATCTATTTGTGGCAGTTGAACCATTGAATTTAAATTGGACAGGTGTGGCAAATTTAAAAGTGCATATAGACGAAACGGAGGGGAACCTCACTGGAGATAGGTCTGAATCCTTTCTGGTTCTAGACACGCTTTCATATAAGAAAATCCATTATATAGGGGGCTATTCATAATTATTCAATTCTTACCTAATATAATACCCACGTTTGCCCCATGCATCCTTGTTAATTTTAATCAATTTTTTTCTCTTCGCAAGTGCGAATGCAAAATTATAAGCCAACCAGTAGCATAGGCAAGGACTATTTACACAGTACAGTCCATTGCTTTTCCTAGAAATTCAACGCTGCAATTTCATAACAAAATATAATCATTGCTTTTATATTTTTTATATTAATATATCATTTCCCTTGTGAATCATATGAAAATTACTAGAACTGCAATTAATCTATTCATGATAAAGCCTTCTTAAACTGGGGCCACTCCATGTCGTGAAACAAATCGCGGAGATGTACTAAGATTTCTCAATTATAAATAGATCTCATCACTGCAAGAGGTCCAATAATCCAAACCTTTGCAGAAAAAGACCATCACTCCAACTTATTATCCAAATCTCTTGAAAAAAGGTATGGAACATCAAGGATTAAGCATCGCTATGAGGAGAATCCTCCTGCTCATTAATTGTATAATACTTGCTGTTGGTATCTGCGGTGGCCCTCTAATGATGCGTCTATATTTTGTGGAGGGAGGTTCAAGAGTATGGTTTAGCAGTTGGTTACAAACTGCTGGATGGCCACTCACCTTTATACCTCTTGCTATCTTATACTTCTATCGTCGAAAAACCGAAGGCTCTAGTGCCAAGTTTTACTTTATAACACCCCGAATTTTCATTGCGTCATTCGTCATTGGCATTGTCACTGGTGTTGATGATTTTCTCTATTCGTGGGGCGGGTCAAAACTCCCTGTGTCAACCTCTTCACTGCTTCTTGCGGCTCAACTTGCCTTCACGGCAGTAGGTGCTTTCTTCATAGTGAAGCTGAAGTTCACACCCTACTCTATCAATGCAGTGGTTCTGCTGACAGTTGGTGCTGTTTTACTGGGTGTTCGTTCTAATGGTGATCGGCCGGAGGGTGTGACAAGTAAAGCCTATATTCTTGGTTTTATGATGACACTTCTCGCAGCAGCTTTATATGGAGTCATTTTGCCTTGTATTGAGTTGATTTACTTGAAGGCAAAACAAGTTATTACTGCTACGTTGGTGCTGGAGATTCAGATGGTCATGTGTTTTGCTGCTACTGCTTTTTGCACCGTAGGAATGATTGTTAATAACGACTTTAAGGTAATTCTTTCTTCCCCTATAGCTCATTTTTGCCCATGCATCTTACTCACTCCATCACATTTTATTTTTTTTATATTTTTATAATTTATTGATAACGTGGTAAAAGAGCAATCGACGTGTTATTACTAGTTAGAAATGTAAATGAACTTTACGGTAGAAGGGTGAATAATTTAAATCTTTTCTATATTTAGTCTATACAAATAAAATAATAGTTCATTTTTACAGTTGAAAGGTGTTTATGTTTAAACTACTAGTTTTAAGAAGTTTTTTACTGCCACACAATGCTAAAATCATAAGTTTGAAAAGTCTAAAAGATACACAAATATTATAAAATATGCTTAAAACCCAAGTTTCATAAATTTATTTTCATTTTGAAATTTCGAGACACAAATTATGTCACATAAATTAAAAAAGAGATCGTAATATATATGTTTCTCGACTCTCGTTTGGTGTTAATTGCCATTAGATCCCTAAGGCCTTCAAATGACCAGTCTATCAACTTCTCTTTAGGTGATGATCTATTGGCGTTCACTAACATCAATAGTCCATCTTTTAGGATTTCTTAAATTCGTTGGAAACCTCTCTTTTTGTTTTCTTTTTTCTTTTTTCTTTTTTCTTTTTTCTTTTTTCTTTTTTTTTCTCTTTTCATTTATTTCTCCTTATTTCATTTCCAATAAAGTTTGCTGATCTTAATGACAAGAGAGAACAAAAGCATGTAATGAGTTGTGAGTTTGACTTTAGCAGTAGAAACCCTAAATTATTCATATCCCACATAGAGGGATCAAGACTCTTGACATGGTTGACTGAAGACATATAGAAAGTATATGAAAGCTGGATGTAATATACTGGATTCGAATAGATTTACCTAAAAGTTTTGTATCATATATAGATACTTCCAAGGTTTCAATTTTGTCTTAGCTATAGACAATCTTTTTTTTTAAAGAGCAACGACTAAGAAATTGATTGAAATTTGCAGGCAATATCAAGGGAGGCAAAACAATTTAACCTTGGAGAAGCTAGATATTATACAGTAGTAGTGTGGACTACCATTGTTTGGCAGTGCTTCTTTGTGGGTGTCATTGGAGTCATTTACTGCTCTTCTTCTTTGATGTCTGGGGTTATGATCGCAGTTCTACTTCCTGTTACTGAGGTATTAGCTGTAGTTTTCTTTAGAGAAAATTTTTCAGGTGAAAAGGGCCTTGCTCTTTTCCTTTCTCTTTGGGGTTTCGTTTCTTACTTTTATGGAGAGTTCAGACAAACAAAGAAGCAGAAGAACAAAAGTCCACAAACTGAGATGACAACGACGCATATCGAGTCTGTTTGATTTACTATTAATCATGGCTATATAAATAAATAGTTTTTATTTTTTGTAGAAAATAATGTATGTTATTTTGTGGAATACTTATTATTCATTAATGATGAAACGAGAAATTTATTCAACTGAAATGAGCACTTTTCTTCTATTTTCAATATGTATTCCATCTTAAAAAGCAATGTTATCTAAAACCCAATTTGTTTATTTCACTCCATTTTTGTCTTCACAAGTGGAAAATGGTTTCAAGAAAAGTGAAAACGCAAATTTCCCCGCCAACTAGTAGTATATATGGATATGGCTATTTACATGGCGCAAGTCATGGTTGGGGTACTATTCTAGATGGAAAATAGTATTTTTGGTCTTTGTATTGTTACCTAATTATTATTTAGTCCACATATTATTTAACTTAGCAATTTGACCATCAATTAACATAAATATGTAAGTTTAGTCCCTGCATTGACTGTAATTTTGCCTTCTGACACTATATCCTTTTTATCCCCTCTACAAAGTGCATTCCATCGAAGTTTTCATCGTTAACAAGCTTTGGCAAACTAATGTCATCCGCGATCAGCTTTTTTTTGTTTTTCGTTTCAATTGAAAATAAACTCGTAACTCTATTTTTGTTCTTGCTTGTAGACTTCATTAAGAGATTTACATTATTTTATTATTTTAGGATCAAATAAAAAAAAAATACCTATATACATATATTTAATATATATGCTACACTTAGAGAATCATGTATTAAACCACGTATATTAACACATCTATAAGTAAAAAAAATTCCTTTAAAGTTCTTTTTCTTTTTCATCGTGTTTAAAGAAAATCTTATAAATCATCTAAGCTCTAATTCAATTAAAAATATTTTTATTTGTAATGTCGCCAAGATAGAATTATTTTATATGGAAATACATAAGGAAATAATAACTCTTCTATCTCGATTAAACTATAAAAAACTTATTTCAAAATTCACTAAAGTGTTTCACAATCGTGCGAAATGTGGACTACTTTACTAGAGTTTCATGGACACCCGTATTGCATAGCAGATAAATGATGAAAAGTGCATGTTTTTAGTATATTTGCATATTATTTCTTGTGTGAGTTGCAAAAGTTTTTGAAGTAAAATATGCTCATTACGTGTTTCTTATGTGTAGTAACGAGTTTTGATGATATTTGATCAAAAGATCTCAATTTGTTGCAAAAAGAAAAAGGTGGAAGAACCGGGAGCTCGTCCATTCTCGCCCATGGCACGAAAGCGGACACGAAAAAGGAGACAATTGAATGCACAAAACAGTAAAGTGGAGCGAAGGCACGGATCGCTTCGCAAAATGAAAAAATTTCAAAAGTTGAATCCGCGCCTATAGTCACACAATGCACGAAAGTTGATGTGAATTCTAGCTTTCCTATCCGAGATTGTATTGATTAGTTCTGCCCCATACAACCCCTAATTGATATAAATATATCCTAAAGAGTCCTTTTGAAGCGGGGATCGAGACAGTACTTTAGGGTTAGAGAAGAATTTGGAGAGGAGGAACACGCAAGGAGCAAGGTGGAAGATTCGACAATAAGTTTTTCCTTTCTTCTTTCAATTTCCATTATTAGTCATAAATTTTAGTATTGTAGTTTTACATACTATTATTAATAGCTAATCTCTTATCTAGGGTTCTGATGGAACATTTTGTAGGATAAATTCTTGTTATGTTTTTATATAATTGAGCCTTTGAATTTCTCTACTTGTTCAACTACGTATTTATTGTTGTTGATTGAATGGCCATCAATTGATTGTGCCTATTTATTATGTATTATTTGGGAAAGAGTACATATTTAGGTGGTTGTTGAACAACGTCACTCCTAACGTATGTGAGAAATTAATACGGTGGGTTTATGAATAACAAAGCCTTGATGTGATCATAGTGAGCGGTAAGATAGATAAAGCCAACTAGTGTAGTTCAAGAGAATATGTCTAGTAAATTGTTGTAGTTGCTCGAGAGAGAATTACGACACATAAAGTGCTCAAGATCAGTAAAGAATACTTAGGCAAAATTATAGGAGACGTAGCTGGAAGGATTCCGACAATTGGTGAAATCATAACTCTAGGCCCCTTAATCTTGTCTTCAACCCTTAGTATCTCTGGTTTAAATTAATTAATTAGTTAGACATAAGAGCCTTTATATTTATAACTTTAGAAATTGCTCGAGTTTGTCTTCATGTTGATAGTGAACAGTTGTAGTTAAACCTTAGTTCTCTGTAGAATTTGACTCCGAACTCTTAGATCGGAATATATTTGCAGTGACCACTTATCCTTTTTAGGACTAAAGTTGGACGTGATCAATAGCTAATATTTTCAAAGTTACAATATTGATGATCAGCTCAATCTTGACAGTCGGGTGTTCTTAAGCACATTGTTAGGTGTTTGTCCTTATTTTCTTACTATATTTGGTTTCCCTATCTCTCAAAAGAAAGGGCAACATATTTATCATAATTGGATTTTTCTTCTTGTAGAAGAAAATTATAAATCTTCCATATTTAGCTAGTCCTTTTCTTGTAGGAAAATGTTTTAGACCTCTATAAATTGAGGATCCTTCCTTCTCATTCATTAGCATCCACAAATGTAGCCATATGGGGTTTGAGAGTTGTATTTAGGGGGAGAACTTTACGGGACAAGTTTTAGTGTGTCACTTGTGTTTGCCTCTTCGTGAGGTTGTTCTCTCGATATTTTGTACTCTCTTTTATTATAGTTGATTGCTCATCTCCGTTATGGACGTAGGTCAACTGACCGAACCACATTAAATGTTTACATCTCTTTTGGTAGATTTTTCTTTTGTGGTATGATTTATCATCGTTCAAGGTTTGCTTTACCAGCTTACGCATAATACCTGATTTTTTTCGGTCCTAACAACACTAAAAAAAAAATCGAGAAGCCGTCCAATTTTGATTTTCTTTTTCTTAATTCCTGTCTTTTTTTTTTGTCGTGTTGTAAACATGTCTAACAGTTATTTGTGGCCAACTGAAACATTGAATTTTAAATTGGACAGGTGTTGCAGATTTAAAAGTGCCCATATCACTGGAGAGGTCTGAATCCTTTCTGGTTCTCGGCACGCTTTCATATAAGAAAAACTGTTATTGTTGGCATATGAGGGGCTAATCATATTTATTGAATTCGAATAAAGTTAACTAAAACCCACGTTAAGTTTATGGGTGACTATTCATATGTTTCTCTTCACAGGTGGAAATGCAAGGTTCTACCTACCCACTGATAATTATTCAACTCTTAGCTAAACCCACGTTTGTCCCATCCTTATTAATTTTAATCCATATTTTTGTCTTGTGCAAGTGCAAAATTCAACGCTAACCAGTAGAATAGGCAAGGCTATTTACACGGCACAGTCCATGGTCCGCTAATAGTTTTTCCTAGAAATTCAACGTTGCAATTTAACAACAAATCTACTCACAATCATTGCTTTTTTGGTCTTTGCTCTAATATTTTTTAATTGTTATATCCTTCCCTTGTGAATCATATGAAAATTTCTAGTACTGCAATTAATTAAATCAGAAGAAAGCCTTCTTAAAGTGGGGCCACTCCATGACGTGAAACAAATCATGGGAATGTACTAAGATGTTTCTCATTTATAAATAGCAGAGTACAGATCTCAGCACCGCAACAGATCCAAAATTCCATACCTTAGTAGTAGAAGAAGAAGTCCATTCAGCCTGAGCAGCAGACTACTCCAACATAGTATCCAAATCGCTTGCAAAAAAGTATGGAAAATCAAGGATTAAGCACCACTATGAGGAGAATCCTCCTGTTGATTAATTGTTTAATACTAGCTGTGGGTATATGCGGTGGTCCTCTAATGATGCGTCTATATTATGTCGAGGGAGGTTCAAGAGTTTGGTTTAGCAGTTGGTTACAAACGGCTGGATGGCCATTCACCCTTATACCTCTTGCCATCCTATACTTCTATCGTCGAAAAGTAGAAGGCGCTAATGCCAAGTATTACTTGATAACACCTCGAATTTTCATTGCATCATTCATCATTGGTGTTGTCACTGGTCTTGATGATTTTCTCTATTCGTGGGGCGGGTCAAAACTTCCCGTATCAACCTCTTCACTTCTTCTTGCTGCTCAACTTGCATTCACGGCAGTAGGTGCTTTCTTCATAGTGAAGCTGAAATTCACACCCTACTCTATCAATGCAGTGGTTCTGCTGACAGTTGGTGCTGTTTTATTAGGTGTTCGATCTAATGGTGATAGGCCAGAGGGTGTGACTAGTAAAGCCTATATTCTTGGTTTTATGATGACACTTCTCGCAGCAGCTTTATATGGAGTCATTTTGCCTTGTATTGAGTTGATTTACTTGAAGGCAAAGCAAGCTATTACAACTACATTAGTATTGGAGATTCAAATGGTCATGTGTTTTGCTGCTACTGCTTTTTGTACTGTTGGAATGATTGCCAATAACGACTTCCAGGTATTGTTTCCCCCTTAAACTCATCACTACCCAAGCATCTTACTTCCGGTTGCAGTTTATCTTACACTATTCTTTTGCAAGTTTAAATTATATGCATAATTATTTTTTACACAATCAAGTCATTTACAAGAAAATTACACGTAAATTTTATGACATATATAGATTAATTGATAACCTTATAAAAAGAACTTTACGGTTTAAGGGTAAATAATTTGAATTTTTTACACTATTAGTCCATTTTCAGATAAAATGACACAGTTCTGCATTTGAAGGTATTTAACTTTAAGCTGCTCGTTTTACCCTTAATAAGAAGATTTTTATAACTACACAATATTATGCAAGTTTAAAATCACAAGATGATGTATCATAGATACTTCCTCGGTATTAATTTTGTTTTAGCTATACACTATCTTATTAAAGAGCAAGGATTAAGATATTGATTGAAATTTGCAGGCAATATCAAGGGAGGCAAAACAATTTAATCTCGGAGAAGCTAGATACTATACAGTGATAGTATGGACTACCATTATTTGGCAGTGCTTCTTTGTGGGTGTAATTGGAGTCATTTACTGCTCTTCTTCTTTGATGTCTGGGGTTATGATCGCAGTTCTACTTCCTGTTACTGAGGTATTAGCTGTAGTTTTCTTTAGGGAAAATTTTTCAGGTGAAAAGGGCCTTGCTCTTTTTCTTTCTCTTTGGGGTTTCGTTTCATACTTTTACGGAGAGTTCAGACAAACAAAGAAGGAGAAGAACAAAAGTCCAAAAAGTGAGATGACAACAATGCGTACCGAGTCTGTTTGATTTACTATTCACGGCTATACAGATAAAGAGTTTGTATTTTTTTTGTAGAAAATAATGTACGCTACTTTGTGGAATACGTATCTATTCATTAATGTTGAAACGAGAAATTTATTCAACTCAAGTGAGCACTTTTCTTTTTTTTTTCAATATATCTTCCATCTTAAAAAGCAATGTTTTATTTTCTCTTCACAAGTGGAAATGCAAAATTCTCCGCCAACCAGTAGTATGGATATGGCTATTTACATGGCGCAAGTCATGGTTGGGGTACTAATCTGGTAAGGAAAATAGTATTTTTGTTTTCTGTATTTGTTACTTAATCATGATTTAGTCCACATATTACATACTTAGAAATTTTTACCTTCAATTAACATAAATGTGTGATTTTAGTCCCTGCATTGACAGTAGTTTAATTTAACGATGTTAGTATCGGCAAAGGGTTATATTTGCCTTCTAACACTATATCCTTTTTATCCCCTCCTCTACAAAGTGCATTCCGTCGAAGTTTTTATCGTTAACAAGATTTGGCAAACTAATGTTTTTTAGCTGGGTGAATTATCTTTCAACGAGACACAGAAATATTAGGCTATCAGCTCTAGTTTCTTTTCCTTTTTAATTTTTCAAATTTTAAAAGTGTTTAAACAAACTAATATGAAATAGTGTCATTATTTAAAAAAAGAAGGATTACTTACTTTTTGTTAGCTATAGAGAATCTCTTTAAAGTTCAACGATTAAGATATTGATTGGAATGCGTATTTTACAACTTGAACTAGAAAGATGAGAACTAAATGGGTTATTGATTATAAGTATCTTTTGTATTATGTAGATTGACTATAATTAGGTTAAAATAATTTTTAGATTAATCACGGTCAACATTCTTGGTAAACGACCTTGGATCGGTGTTTTGATGATTCTGGTAGGTTCGTATGATATTTTTGGAATTGTACGCACTTTTGGTTGGGGTCCGGGGTAACCCGAGCGCATTTCGGCATGGTATGTGAAATATAGTGAAAATAAGTTTTCAAGTTGAAATCATATGTTTTGATGATCGATTCATGTTATGTGATATTATTTTGATGATTTGACGTAGCGAACAATTTTGTATGATGTTATTATACTTGTGTGCATGTTTGATTTAAAGCTCGAGGAGCTTGGGTTAGTTTCAGGTGTGTATCAGATAAGTTTTGGATGATTTGAGATAGCTAGTGTGCTTTAGTTTATGGTGTTGATCTGCAGGTCTCGCACTTGTGAGGACCTATTCGCAAATGCAAACTCCGCTTTTGCGAAGTCGAGCTCGCATTTGCGAAAATGGGCTAGGCAAGGCAGTCTTCGCATTTGCAAAGAGATGTTCGTAATTGCGGACATCACCAGATCGCTTTTGCAAATGCTTGGTCACTTTTGCGACTGGGCACCAGACTTAGTCAGGTTCGCAATTGCGAACCTTTGACTGCATTTGCGATAAAGGAGTGCATCTCAAATGCGATATTTTTGTTGCATTTGCGACTTTAGAAGGTTGGGGGCACTGTTCACATTTGCGACCAGTGTTTCGTATTTGCGATTGTCGCAATTACGAACAAGAGTTCGTAATTGCAATACCTACGTCTGAGTAAAAGAGGAGAAAATCGGGACTTAGCTCATTTCACACCATTTTTTAAACCCTAAACACTCTAGAGGCAATTTACTTGAGAGTTTTTCCCAAAATTATTGGTAAGCAACTCTAATCCACTTTCTTTCAATTCCCCATTACTTTTCATGAGTTTTTAACATCAAATCGAGGATTTTCATGGTAGAAATTAGGAGTTTTGGGTAAAATTTAGGCATTTTGCAAAATTTGGATTAAGATCTCAAATTGAGATCGAATTTAAATACAAATCACATACTCGGGCTCGGGGGTGAATGGATAATCGGATTTTGGTCCGAATCTCGAATTTTGACCAAGCGGTCCCGAGGTTGACTTTTGTTGACTTTTTTAGTTTCATCAAAGATTGAGCCGTTTTCATTCGTGGGTAGTTTCTAAAGTTTATTTTGAATTGTTCGAGCGATATTTGGTTATATTTGGCTGGTTTGGAGGCTTGTTCGAAAGAAAAAGTCGTGGTTGGTTGTTGATTTGGTTGTGCAAGGAGGTAAGTGTCGTATCTAACTTCGACTTGAGAGATTTATGACTTGTTCGTCTGCTTGTTATGTGAATTATATAGGGAAATAATGTATATGTAAGGTGACGACTGTATATTCATTGTCACGGGTTATAACATGTGGGTTAAGCTATTTACCTTTATATTATCACTTATTCCATGTTATCTCTTGTTATATGCTTTGATTGCTACATGATCTTACTTATTATCCATGTCTTACTTGTTATCTGTTATTTAAGTTGTTGCTTGTTTGATTTCTTCATTTCTTGCTCAATATCTGCTTACCTGCTATATGACCCTATCTGAATTAATTGTATATCTTTATTGTTTCATGTCTTACGTGCCTTTATTGCCTTTGAACTACTTGTTGCACTTTATTATGTTATTCCGAGTTCTGAGAGTTCTTTAGCTAATATTGCATCGGTGACTTGTAGAAAGTTATGAATACGAGGTATTGGTTATTCTCTGTTTGAACTGATAGTTCCTTAATGTTCTGCTTGTTTATTTCCCTTTTATGTTAAGATTACGTAACTAGTTGTGTTAAGTTTTTATGTTAATGAATTGATATTGGGAACAGGTTACGCACCGCAATAGTTATTGTGTTAAGTATTGGGATCGGGCTGCACGCCGCAACAGTTATTGTATTAAATCTTTGGATCAGGATATACGCCGCAATAGTTATTGTATTAACTGTTGGGATCGGGTTGCGCGCCGTAACAGAGTTGATGTGTTGTGGTTGTCTGTAGTTGTAGAGTTTTATATCAGTATTGTGATATGAGATTTGAGATCATGTTATTCTGGGGCCCTCTGGTATTTGACTTTCGGGTCCGTTTTTTTGAGTTTACTGTTTTATTTCTATTTCTGTGTTATATTATTATAATTTGTACAGGTTTATAGTGAGTGTCTTGTTATAGCCTCATCACTATTTCGTCGAGGTTAGACTCGACACTAACAGAGTACATGGGGTCGGTTGTACATATGCTACACTTCTGCACTTCTTGTGCAGATCCTTGTGTTGGTCCTAGCGGAGCTTAGCGAAGACTGCTCGGATTCGACTGCTATAGGAGATACTAACTCTTCTATCTCGATTAAATTATAAAAAACTTATTTCAAAATTCATTAAAGTGTTTCACAATCGTGCGAAACATGGACTACTTTACTAGAGTTTCATGGACACCCGTATTGCATAGCAGATAAATAATGAAAAGTGCATGTTTTTAGTATATTTGCATATTATTTTTTGTGGAAGTTTTTGAAGTAAAATATGTTCATTACGTGTTTCTTATGTGTAGTAACGAGTTTTGATGATATTTGATCAAAAGATCTCAATTTGTTGCAAAAAGAAAAAGGTGGAAGAACCGGGAGCTCGTCCATTCTCCCCCATGGCACGAAAGCGGACACGAAAAAGGAGACAATTGAATGCACAAAACAGTAAAGTGGAGCGAACGCACGAATCGCTTCGCAAAATGAAAAAATTTCAAAAGTTGAATCCGCGCCTACAGCCACGCAATGCACACTACAAGAAATATACTTTTTAATAACCACTTCTTAACGAAGGGATATTAATCTGGTCGTAATTGATGTATTTATAGCGACCAACCTTTTTTCATGTCGTTAAAGCCAATTTTTAGTTTGACATTAACTAATTAATAATATCCGGTCGTTAAAAAATATAATTAATCAATTAAAAAAATAGGAGCTATCTTTTCCCTCTTTTCCCCCAAACTCACCCTACGTCCGCCCCACTCCCCCTCCAAAAAGACCCTTAGTCTACTGCTGATCAAAATCTGAAACTGCTATAAAAAATTTATGGAAAAGAGAAAAACGTTTGTCACCTCCGCCGGCATCAACTGCTCATCTTAGAGTTTCTTCTCATCAAGGTAAGATTTGAAAATTTACTCTCTTTATATTTTAATTTTGGTTCAAATTAATAGGGTTGTGATTTGGTTTTCACTTTGGTGATGTTGGTGTTCAAAAATTACGGCATGGTCGGTTTAGAATCAAGAATTTGTTGTAAGATCGAATTCAGTTTATCTTAATTTGGGCTTAAGAATTTTTTGATTATTTTAATCTGGGCTTAAGAAATATAAATTTGTGGAATGGTTAGTTTCAATGTGTAATCACCATATCATCATCTCTATCTATTCTACTGCTTTTCATTTGTGTTTTTCTCTTGCTTTCTCCTTCTTCATGACATGACTTCTGTTTTTCTTTGTGTTGAGTAAAAGATTCAGTCGTTCTCCAGTTGGGTTCTCAAAAATTTAGAGCCTTAGAAGGATAAATCTCAATGCGTGAAAATTAGGCAGTGGTTTTGACGATCGAAGCTTAACAGTAATTTGCATTGTTTTGGTGTTACCTTATAAAGGTATTTCTTTTGAGTTTTAGATATCAGCTTTGTATTTGAGTTTTTGCTTCACTTAATTGTTATGTTTCTAGTTCACAACTTGTAGCAACAAATCTTGTGATGGCTCTTTTTACTTTGTTTAATTTTTCAAAATCTCCTATAGAGAATTGTTGTCTAGTATTTGCGGAAATGATTAGTTTATTTTTTTCCCTCGATTGATCATTATAATAGGTGCTTAAGTTGTAAAAGCAGTCAAGCACTTGTCATTATAGTGAACTGTTGTTACTCTTTCAACTCTGAAAGAGGTGCATGACTAATGTTTAGCTTGCTGAGGTATCGATTTTACTGAATCCAGTAGCCTACCTTCTTTGCTGTTTTCCCTTGTTGGTTACTTGATATAAAGGTCATCTCTTGGAAAGAAAGAGAGTGACATTTTTCTTCCAAAACACGGCTTGTAACTTTCATATGATGTGATTCAGCTGGTAGAGCTGATGGACAATTACTCTGATACAACCAAGTTTGAATGTCGAGCTTGCAAATTATCATGGAGTTTAAAATGTGAAGTCTTAACTGCTATTTTTAAGGAAAGATTGAGAAAATCGATTATCTGCGATGGGACATATTATTTTTCTTTATTGTATAACATAAATTAAGTTCTATTATACGGGAAAAACAATGATTTATTTCATTGAAATGGTATGTCTTTGCATGTCATATTTCATCGATCATATATGCACGTGTATTCTTCAATGTGGCTCCTTATCTTTTTATATTTCACATGCTTGGGTTGATTGCTCAGACCACTTTTATATGAAGGAAACATATGGAAATGAATCTTCTGATTCTAGTGATGAAGATTTTGAGGGTGGTCCTTCACCCAAGGAGAGAGAGATCAGAAGTGCCAAAGCTACTATGACTTCTCCTAGTTCGACTTTAGCAGATACAAAGTACCAAAGTGGGAAGCAGAAAGGGAGTAGACATACTTCTGATAGGGATCTCTGTGAGAAACTCAAAATTGGAGGCATGGACACCTCTGAACTTCATTCAAGTGGTAAAAAGAAAACATATAGGGAAGGTGCCATCAAGGTATTGTGGGCTTTACTCTGGTTCCAACTTTTTACATATCTGATCAGTGTTTAAAGGTCCAACAACATCTTACTTTCCATGAAATTACAAACAATTTCTATTGAAGGTAGGAGGTCATTGTTATGTCATCCTTGAATAAGTTATATACAATGGATATCATAAACTAACTTTATTAGCTATTAAGCAGAACTTGTTTACTCTTTTATTGCCTCCAAAAAAAAAGTAGTAATACTTATTTGTAGTTTTGCTTGCCTAATATAGTAATGCCCTCTAAAAGAAAGTATTTTTAAAAAGATGTATGAGTGTATGATTTTTGTTTTTGTTTTGAATATCATGGTTTTTTGAATTTGCTTGAAGAGACAGTTTGATTAGTTTTAGAACGAATTGTGACTGAAGGTTTCATATGGCAGACCCACCTAGTTTGTGATTTAGAGCAATTGATCGACTTATTTCTTTACTTTACTAAAAGCATATTCTTTGATAGTTTTCATGCATTTCCCCACTTCAGCTCAATTATTTTTGGGATTTCAGAGGCTCTACGAATCCTTCAAGGAAAATCAGTATCCTGACCGTGATGCAAATGAGAAGTTGGGTAAAGAATTAGGCCTAACAGCTCACCAGGTTTTATGAGTTCTCCCTGGCATATATTAATTTCAGCTTCGTCCGCATTTTCTCCACTTGTATCTTCGATTTTGCTTCGCTGCTACCTTCTTTTTTCTTAGTTTCTTTTTGTCAAATATACAAGTCAGTAAATGGTTTGAAAATGCTCGTCATTGCCATCGTCATTCTTCTCGCTGGGACTCAATTATGAGTTAAAAAGTGTCGAAAGAATCTCCTTCCTCACCAAATATAATGGGAGAACCACTTGGAATTGAATCTCTATATGTGGTAAAGTTAAAGTTGAACAGAGTAGCATTTCTTATATAATGTTGGGATAAATATAAAATATGCATTTATTTTCTGCTCTATGAGCTATTTACATTACCAACAAGAAAACAAATCAAACAAATTGTTAGTAACTCATGAAAGGGGAACACTTTTAGATGTTTAAACTTCTGAGCATTCTTCCAATCTTGCGTTGTCTTCCTTTAAAGTGAACGTCTTAATTCTTTTTGTGTTTCCTCCCCGAGTAATGAATTATATTGTTCCTTGAGCCTTGCTTTAAACTTGGATTTTTTTTTAATTATGCCCAATCTTTGCTTTACATAATCCACGTGAGATAACTGCTGGGAGTCTGAATTTAGTTTTAGATTCTGCACCCTCCTGTTATTTGGATGACAATATATGGACCTGAAAAGGCCAAGATCTTTTCATATATTTTAAAGCTAAGTCACTTATACGCATCAATCAACTATGCCCATAGTAACTAGTTTTGATCATACTTCCCCGTCTATTTGATTCTAATTCTAACTGGATTCACAAGAATCCTAGGAGATTGTAGCTCCATGGAATCATATTTTAGCTTTAAAATTTTGATAAATTATTCTGTGACCAGAGTATCAATTTGAGCCTTGCTTTTTGAGAGGTATATTTACCACTACTAAGTAGTTGGGAAGCGTCACCAGGGGCGGATCCAGCCATCTAGTACCGGGTTTAACTGAACCCAGTGCTTTTATTGTGGAGTATAAATTTATGTGTAAAAATTTATTAAAATTACAATAAATAGTAAATATGAACTCATAACTTTAAAAATATAATGATGTAATGCTAAAAACCTTAATGGTTGAACCCATAGAATTTAAATCTTGGATTCGCCTCTGTGTATCTTCTACATTTACAAGACAGTTAGGTGTATTTGTTCGTGATCATTAAATGTGTCCATTGAGGGTATACTCATGGGCGGACATCGAAGAAGATAAGCTGGAACAGAGGAAGCTATTACTGTAAGGATTTAGAGCATCATTTTCTTGCTTTATTTTTCAAGCTTGATGCATGTCAAATAACTTGTGTTTGTTGCTGGTTGTGAACATTATATGTGAGACCTTGGACTCACTCTTTTTCCATCTTTACAGCCACGCGCCAATAATCTTTCCAATATTTCATCCTTTTAGACACCCATACTCACTAATCTGGTTTCTTTCAGTGGTTGTGGGGATTATTATGCTCGATGCTCTAAAATCCTTGTAGTATTAATCTTTTGTTTCATAATATTTGTATTTTCAATTATTATGCTCGCTGCATTAATGGAGATTGAGACTGTCATCAGATGCTTTAAATGAGAATTACTTAATTAGAAGTTGTGTATTAATCTTCTGAAGTAGCTTGAAAGTCTTACTTTCTCATGCTCCGCTAAAGGTAGATGATTCTTGTTTATTTGTTTATTTTCTTATTTTAGAAGGGAGATGGCTTTATTTTTAGATTCCGGATATATACAGTATAAAGATAAATTATTTGTTCTATGTTCAAATCTTACCTTAGTGGGGAAATCGAGAGCATGTTCACATTATTAGTCTTCTTTTCCTTTTGGCTTGTGTTAGGGTATCCTAACTGAATTTTTCAGTTAGTTTTATTTGATTATTAGCAATTAGAGTCTAGTATTTAGTGTTGCTACCGTGATGTATTTTCATATGTCCTGTATTTTGCTAAGCAGGTACTTTAGAACTTCTAAGATCATAAGTAATTGTAATTGTAAGGTATTGTCATCTCTCCAATGAGGAAGTAAAAAAGGAATAACCATGAGAAAGAATACAAATTCAGAATTTGCATAAAAGTCTTAGAAAATGAATTACCAAAATGATTTTGGAATTGTTTGTGTCTCAGTAAAAAGAAATTAAATGAGTCTTTTAAGTCCCTTGGTGAAGTTTGCAGCCAGTTTGTATAGCAGTTTGATTAAAGAAGATATTGAAGCCTTATTATTATTAGTATTATTTACGTTTCTTAATTTGTAATTTGTTATAATGAGATCTGACATTTTGTTCACTTTTGTCATGGACCTACTAGAGGCAATTTGATCAAGAAGGCTATGTAGTTCTAATACAAGTCATATACGAGTAAAGTGTAGCAGATCAAGAATTTGAAAGTTCGAAGTATCAATCCTTAAAACAGTGCAGAGCAAAAAGTTGAAATACAAGAAATTTATTTTCTTAGGGGTGGTTTAAAGACGTTTTATGTACATTGAACGCATTTTTTCTCTTTTTAGGAGTTGTTAAAACGTTGCCATACAATTTGGATGGTTTTATTATTCATATGAATATTGATTATTTAATATAGTTTTGATTGTGTCGTATGTCACACCTCCTTTTTCCCGATGGGGCGATAGGGATAAGGGAGTTTTTCCAATTTAAGTGACATTAATCGAAATGGGATTATTTATTTATTTCAGAGTCGCCACTTGGAATAATTTATGGTGTCCCAAGTCACCGATGTATTTTAAATCCCAAATCGAGGAAATTTGACTCTATTTATGGTCCGCGAACACAGAAGACTGGGTAAGGAATTCTGTTAACCCGGGAGAAGGTGTGAGGCACTCCCGAGTTCCGTGGTTTTAGCACGGTCGCTCAACTATTAATAATTGGCCTAATTATCTGATTTAATACATGTTTTAAAAGCTTATTGTGTATTTTTTTACTTTTTAACCGCTTTTAATTGTTTATGAAATTATTTCTGGAACAAGTCACGATGTCGTACACTTGTCATTTTGGCACACGTCGCAAACCGCACCACATGAAATGTACACGCGATTTACGACATGCTTATTTTTTATTATTGTTTGAAGTTGTGGCCGAGTCATGTGAAACGCACACTCGAATTGGGGTTGCGTATCATAACTATGCCACGGGAACCGTACCCATAGTCACGACAATTTATTTAATCGCGCCTAAAGCAAACTACGATGTTCATCAATTGCTATTTCTTAGAGTCTGGGATGGAACTGGCTAAAATTATAAGCCAACAAAGTTAAAATGCCTACATTCCAAGGACAGACAAAAACTCAAAACGGTAGCTTATTCATAAAGACAAGACTAAATTATACTACAAAGTTATACTACTAATACTTTTCAAAAAATAAAATTTTCAAAAAAACGAATGAAACAAGAAGCAGAAAGACTACTCTAAACTAAACATTTGGTCCAAGCATATTACAAGATATGTAACAAACATTAAGGCTAATTAATTAAACAAAGAACCACAAAATTATGCAATCATCAGAATTACACTCTGCTTATCATAGCCTTGAATGTATTGAATAGACATCAAACATTTAGAGCCAAAATCAGTCAGATTCAGATTCTTTTTTTCAGAGTATAAAATCAATAATCCTAAATCTATCTTAAATGGCTCCCATTATATTTTATCACACATAGAGAAAACTCAATATTAAAGAGAAAGATGAGATAAACCTGAAATTAGAGCTTTCCGATTAATTGAGTTGCGGCAATTACACGGATTGAAACGAAGCAACAATTACAGCCAAAAATTGACACAACTTCAAACGAAATCAGCACAAATCGAACCGGAATTTCGGACTTAAACCTCTAACGACAAACTCCACACGACTCAAACTCAAATACAGCTCCAAACTTCAATTAAACTCCATGTTTCAGAAACTAAGAATCGAATCAAGAATGAAGAAGACGAAGTATTTTTGTATTGTTTTTCGATTTTCTGAAATCAAAACCCAAAAATGAGGGGGTTGCGGCTGGCTTTTGGAATTTTGGTGATTAGGTTCCTCTTTGCTTTTGAAGCTAGGTGGTCTATTTGGGTCACCGGATTCCGGCAAGTTTTGGCAGTGAGAGAGACGATGGTTGTTCTGTCGCCGAGAGCTTTTTTGAGAGAGTGCTCTCCCGTCCTCTCACTATCTATCCCCTTTTTGTGTTGGGTGAGTGGAAAATATATAGGTGTAGGTATAGGGATTAATTGGTGGCCAAGAAAAAGAGTGTGTATGGGCATGTGCATTTTTTGAGAGAGAGAGCATGTGAGTTTGTTACAAAAGATAAGGAAGAATCTTGCCACATGGAAATGACTCATTGACTCTTGCTTTAATTAATATATATTTTTTTAAGAGTGTAAAATAAAAATACTAGCTAAATATTTTAAAATCAAGAACATATAATTTTTGTGATTTTTAATTTTCTTAAATAAACCTACTAAAAATGAAGTTAAGGTTAAAATATGTAGATTAAACTTAAAATTATTTACATACTAAAAAGTGTTGAAAAATCACAAGTATGGTAAAAAATTAGGTGCTCACAGCTGCCCCTCTTTGCTTGGGAACATGAAGAGTTTTCAAGCAAAGACAAAAGTGAGCCGTGTGACTAATTTTTGACCATAACGTTATTCAAAAGAGGAAGAAAATAAAAGGGAAAAGGTGCAACCGAGTCCTAACTTTGGACAACCTACATATCCCGGGTTATAAGGGAATCAGGTCGCGTGTAGTTCAAGAGGTGAATGAAGGGATGGAGTGTGTGGAGAGGATGAGAGAGTCGAGTGAGGTGCCGTTCCGTCGAGGTTCCGGTCCGCGATCCTGTTATTACATCAAAATCAAAAAATGAAAAAGACTAACTAAGCCTGTCAGCTATGAGTTACAAGATTCCTATCTATAAGTCTTCTGAAGCTTGATCTTGAGTCTTGAATGGTTCTTCATACGGACTTTTGACTTAAACCTTGGTTCTTCAAAGCTTGTGACTTCAGCCATGTCTTGAACAGTTCACATCTTTCATCGGCTTCTGCATTTTAGATTCACCCTTTTCCTTTTATTCTGGATTGAGACTTCTTCCTTTGGTTATCTCGGACATGTCAGCTCGCATTCTCGAGGCGAACTTTTGCTACTTCTAACTTGGATTGAATTCTTAAGTGACTTCCCTCGTTCTCCAGGTGGGCGCCTGATGACTTTAAACTGAAATGAATTCCCTCGTTCTCCAGGTGGGCACCTGATGACCTAAAAACTTGAAATATATTCCCTCATTCTCCAGGTGGGCGCCTGATGACTTAAAAACTTGAAATAAATTCCCTCATTCTCCAGGTGGGCGCCTGATGACCTAAAAACTTGAAATATATTCCCTCATTCTCCAGGTGGGGGCCTGATGACTTAAAAAACTTTGAAATAAATTCCCTCATTCTCCAGGTGGGCGCCTGATGACCTAAAAACTTGAAATATATTCCCTCATTCTCCAGGTGGGCGCCTGATAACTTAAAAACTTGAAATAAATTCCCTCATTCTCCAGGTGGGCGCCTGATGACTTAGAAACTTGAAATAAATTCCCTCATTCTCCAGGTGGGCACCTGATGTTGACTTAAAGCTAAAATGAATTCCCTCATTCTCCAGGTGGGCGCCTGATGCTGACTTAAAACTTGAAATAAATTCCCTCATTTTTCAGGTGGGTGCCTGATGCTGACTTAAAACTTGAAATAAATTCTCTCATTTTTCAGGTGGGTGCCTGCTGACTTAGAAACTGAAATGAATTCCCTCGTTCTCCAGGTGGGTGCCTACAATCATGACAACACAGACAAAACAGAGAAAAGTTTTTGCCCCAGTTTGTACCAGGAACATTCATTGATTATTAGTTGCATCCCATTATCCAGGAGGGTCCTGAAAACTTAAAACTAGATCCCATTATCCAGGAGGGTCCTGAAAATTTAAAATTAAATCCCATTATCCAGGAGGGTCCTGAAAAGTTGAAATTAACTCCCATTGTCCAGGAGGGTCCCGGAAACTTAAAACTGAACTTATCTGGAACATGCTTTCTCATGGAGGATTCTTGGCAAAGCAAACAAGATTTCTTGCCCCTGCTTGAAACAAAGAAAATTTTGTCAGTTTGAAACTGTGGCGGTTAGTTTGTGGCATCCTTGCTGAAGGTGTCTGCTTCTGTCACTATCCTGCTTCACAAAGAATTGTTTGACCTTTCAATCGGACCTCGAACACAAAACCTCTGAATGCCTTGAATCCCTTACACTCAACTCGCCGTATGGTACTTTCATTCTGACAACTGTCGAACCTTTGCATTTCCTACAAATTCACGAATCACTTGACCACCTGAACTTCAGTTACCCCCGCACTGCTAATTCTACATCATGTCACTTGGGATGTGCCTGGCCGAATTTCGCTTAGTGCAAATAAAGAGCTGGTAGTGGGCTTTGAAGTCCTTTCTTGCTTGCTTAACAACAGACTAATTTGACTGAGACTTAGAAGAATAGACCCAAAAGAAACGAAGCGAAGTGACTTCGAGAATTAGGAATAAAATAAAAGAAAAAAAATAGCGATGACTATTTGAAGAAAAATGGAAAAGAGACTTATCTGAATGAAGCAACTGGCTCCAATGATCATGACATGCATTTCGGACTGATCAGTCTAATCCATCCAACTAATCACATTTCAGTTCATGCCATGTCTTCATACTTCAAAACCGGGTTTTCCATAATTCAATTTCTTTGTAAAGTCATGAACCTGATTCAGCTTGTAATGCCCCGAGGGGTTTTCACCAGCAAACCTCTCTCATTTGCTCCTCTCTCAACTCATTGTCGCCTTACAGTGCCCGTAAGGGTTTTCACCAATAAGACTCTCTCATTTGGATTTTCTCTCGACTCACCATCGCCTTATGGTGCCCGTGAGGGTTTTCACCAATAAGACTCTCTCATTTATTCATTTTTCCTTGTGCCCATGAACCAAGGTGCTACCCGTGATGTAAATCGCACCTCTATCTCATTTGGCTTGGCATCCTCAAAGTTGATCAGAAGGTCTTTCTTTGGACTGTAGTGTAGGTTTTGGACAGGGTTAGAAAGAAAGGGTGGCATGCAGGCTCAAAATAATTTAAGATGAAGGGGTTTAAAATTACAACTTTTGGAATCAGATCTTTTTACAAAACTAAAACTTCTGCCCCAGTTTCTTCGAATTTGGGGAATTTTGGACTTTTATTTTGAGGGGACCGAACCGTGTAAGGTTGCCTACGTATCCTTAAAAGGAATCAGGTCGAACGTAGTTCAAACATAAGAGTTTTGCTTTTGTTACTTTGCTTTTCTTTTTCTCCTCTCTTTTCTTTTTTTCTTTCTTTGCTTTTCTCTTTTCTTTCTTTTTTTCTTCTTTTTTTTCCTTCTTTTTTTTTTCTTGATTTTTTTTTCTCTTCTTCTTCTTTTCTCTCTTTTTTCTTTTATATTTCTAATACTGCTTTTGATTCCAAAAGAGGGGTATGAAAGAAAATAAATAAGGCTCAAAAAGGGTAACAAATGATAAAAGTGTTTGGGATAGCAGAATAAAATGCCTTCGTCATTCCAACTTTGAACGTGTCTAGTACAAAATGCGATTGAAGATAAGCAAAGAAATCATACATAATATCTCTTGACTGCATCAGAATTAATAGCCATATCCACACATTTACCTTCTATGTCTGTTAAATACAAAGCACCATTGGGCAACACCTTTGTCACAATGAAAGGCCCCTTCCAGTTTGGGGCGAACTTGCCTTTAGCTTCAGCCTGATGTGGAAGGATGCGTTTCAATACCAGCTGACCCACTTCAAATTTTCGGGGCCGAACCTTCTTGTTGTATGCTCTTGCCATTCTTTTCTGATACAATTGACCATGACATACTGCTGCCAATCTTTTTTCATCAATCAAACTCAATTGCTCTAGCCGGGTTTTGACCCACTCATCATTATCAATTTCAGTTTCAACAACGACCCGCAGGGATGGAATCTCAACTTCCGCAGGTATCACTGCCTCGGTTCCATATACCAGCAAATAGGGGGTTGCACCTATTGAAGTGCGGACAGTAGTGCGATAACCTAGCAAAGCAAACGGTAACTTTTCATGCCATTGCCTCGAACCTTGTACCATTTTACGAAGTATCTTCTTTATGTTCTTGTTAGCAGCCTCAACAGCTCCGTTTGCCTTAGGACGATATGGAGTGGAGTTTCGATGCGTAACCTTGAACTGTTGGCATACCTCTTTCATCAAATGACTGTTGAGGTTAGCAGCATTATCTGTGATGATTACCTTGGGAATTCCGAACCGGCAAATGATGTTTGAATGAACAAAATCTACCACTGCCTTCTTGGTCACGGACTTAAAAGTTACAGCTTCGACCCACTTGGTAAAGTAATCAATGGCCACCAAAATAAACCTATGCCCGTTTGACGCTGCCAGCTCAATCGGTCCAATGACATCCATGCCCCAAGCAACAAAGGGCCAAGGTGCCGACATTGTGTGCAGCTCAGATGGCGGGGAATGAATCAAATCACCGTGCACCTGGCATTGATGACATTTGCGAACAAAGCTGATGCAATCACGTTCCATGGTGAGCCAATAATAACCTGCTCGAAGAATCTTCTTCGCCAAGACGTACCCACTCATATGTGGGCCGCAAACCCCAGAATGCACTTCGGCCATGATAGTCGAGGCTTGTTTAGCATCTATACACCTTAGTAATCCTAGATCTGGAGTTCTCTTGTACAATATTCCCCCACTTAAGAAAAATCCACTAGCCAGACGTCGAATGGTTCTCTTTTGATCGCCTGTGGCATGTGCCGGATATACCCCTGATTTGATGTATTCCTTGACATCATGGAACCAAGGCTCACCATCAAGTTCCTCCTCAACCACATTGCAATAGGCATGCTGATCACAGATTTGGATTCGCAGAGGGTCGACATAAATCTCATCCGGATGGTGTAACATTGATGCCAGAGTAGCCAAGGCATCGGCAATCTCATTATGAATCCTGGGAATATGCCTGAATTCTACCGACCTGAATCATTGACAAAGATCATGCAGACATTGTCGATACAGTATGAGCTTCAAATCACGGGTCTCCCATTCTCCCTGAATCTGGTGAACCAGCAAATCTGAGTCTCCCAAAACCAATATTTCTTGAACTCCCATATCTATAGCTAGCCTCAAACCCAGAATGCATGCCTCATATTCAGCCATGTTGTTAGTGCAATAAAATCGAAGTCGAGCTGTTACAGGGTAGTGATGCCTTGTTTCAGAAATGAGTAAAGCACCTATTCCGACACCTTTCATGTTAGCAGCTCTATCAAAGAAGAGTTTCCAACCTGGCTTTTCATCATGATCAGCCCCGTCAACATACATCACTTCTTCATCAGGAAAATAAGTCTTCAGTGGCTCATATACTTCATCCACCAGATTCTCGGCCAAGTGATCGGCTAGGGCTTGGGCTTTTATCGCGGTTCGAGTCACATAGATGATGTCAAATTCTGTGAGTAAAATCTGCCACTTTGCCAACCTCCCTGTGGGCATAGGCTTCTGAAAGATATACCTTAGAGGATCCATGCGAGAAATGAGGTAAGTAGTGTAGGATGACAGATAATGCTTCAACTTTTGCACCACCCAAGTCAGGGCGCAACATGTCCTTTCAAGAAGAGTATACTTAACCTCATAAGGAGTGAACTTCTTGCTGAGGTAATAAATGGCTTGCTCTTTCTTGCCCGTGATGTCGTGTTGACCCAACACACAACCAAAAGAAATATCCGTGACTGTCAAATAGAGGATTAAAGGTCTCCCAGGTTCTGGCAGGACCAACACAGGGGGGTTCAACAGGTAATTCTTGATCTTATCAAATACTTCCTGACACTCATCGGTCCACTTAATCGCAGCATTTTTCTTTAGTAACTTAAATATCGGCTCACAAGTCGTCATGAGTTGAGCAATAAACCTGCTGATGTAGTTTAACCTCCCGAGCAGGCTCATCACCTCAGTTTTATTCTTTGGTGGTGGTAGTTCTTGGATGGCCTTAATCTTTGACGGATCCAACTCGATGCCGCGTCGACTGACTATGAATCCCAACAGTTTCCCCGACGGAACACCAAATGCACATTTCGCCGGATTGAGCTTGAGGTTGTACCTGCGGAGCCTTTGGAAAAACTTTCTCAAATCCCCAACATGGTCGGACTGCTTCTTTGACTTTATGATCACATCATCTACATAAACCTCAATTTCCTTGTGTATCATGTCATGAAATATAGTAGTCATTGCCCTCATGTAAGTTGCCCCAGCATTCTTTAAACCGAATGGCATTACCCGGTAGCAATACGTCCCCCATGGCGTGATGAATGCTGTCTTTTCTGCGTCTTCCTCGTCCATCAGGATCTGATGATATCCCGCATAACAATCCACGAAAGACCCGATCTCGTGCTTGGCACAATTATCAATCAGAATGTGGATATTCGGCAATGGAAAGTTATCTTTTGGACTTGCCTTGTTGAGATCACGATAATCAACACACACCCTCGTCTTACCATCCTTCTTTGGTACTGGTACCACATTAGCTAACCAAGTGGGATACTGAGTGACCCGAATGACCTTTGCCTCCAGTTGCTTTGTGATTTCTTCTTTAATCTTCACACTCATATCAGTCTTGAACTTTCTTAACTTTTGCTTGACAGGAGGGAATGTAGGGTCGGTTGGCAATTTATGAGCTACCAAATCAGTACTCAAGCCCGGCATGTCGTCATACGACCATGCAAAGACATCTTTGTATGCAAATAGTGTTTTGATTATTTCTTCCTTGTTTTGCGGTTCCAGATGCACACTTATCTTGGTTTCTCTGACATTATTTTGATCCCCTAAATTGATTGCTTCGGTTTCATTCAAATTAGGCTTGGGTTTTTCTTCGAAGTGTTTTAGTTCTCTACTGACTTCCTCAAATACCGCCTCTTCATCGTATTCTGTTTCATCATCACCCTCTACTTCTTGGATCGTTGTTTCAGAATTAGATTGGCTTTTAAGATTTGGCTGAAAATTCCTCATGCATGTCATGTCATTGAAACCAGCATAAAAGGAACTGTACAGAAAGCAAAAACAAAAATGAAACGCTGTCAGGATTAATGGAAAACGGGAAATTGTATTTCATTGAAAATAAAAGGATAGGAGGGTTTGTACATCAAAACAAGCAAAAAATAAAAATCTGGATTACAACCCTGGAATAACCCAGATAGCAAAAAGGAAAACAAAGCAAACTACCAAAACTCCTTCCGGGCGGGGAGAGGAGTAGCTTTCCAATTGCTAAGCTTCACATTTGGCCCAACGAGCTGCACATCGGCATTACTGGAACCTTCCCCGATTTCTACCATATTAACCTCATCAAACAAACTCTGGAACCTCTTGATCAACTCTTCATCAAAGTCGACCACAGGTTTTGGGACCGCTGATATTGGGCGTTTTGCGACTCTTGGCTTGACAAAAGACTTGGAGATATGTGGAACATGCTTAGGAAGTGACCATGCCTTTCCTTTCAAACTTTTAGCCTTTTTCACGTCCTTCCCTGTGAGTGTGAATCCCAAACCAAATGTACCAAAAACTTTCACGTGGGCACACCGGATGCACAATACCCTGCAGAGATGAACCCAGACCTTTGCCTGGCAGAAAACCATTCTTCAACATTTCATTTGCTACCATGACAGACGCGGATGGTATCTTTGGACCTAGGATGCATTCTCCTTCGGGAATTTTCCCGACAGACACTGTTTCGAACATTTGGTAAACCCAAGGCCCTTTATCATCTTCAACTTCAATAAATGGAACGATTGTGTCATTGTAAGCAGATAAGTTCTCATCACCGTGCACAACTATTTCCTGTTTGTCCCATTCGAACTTTACCATTTGATGCAGAGAAGACGGGATTGCCTTGGCAGCGTGGATCCAGGGCCTGCCCAACAACAAGTTATAAGAGGCAGTCACATCTAGCACTTGGAACTCCATAGTGAACTCAACCGGCCCTATTGACAAATTTAGCATTATATCACCGACAGAATCTTTCCCTCCTCCATCGAAGCCTCGAACGCATACATTATTAATGTGGATCCTTTCGGTGCCAATCTTCAACTTTTGCAAAGTGGACAGAGGGCAAATATTCGCACTAGAACCGTTATCCACCAGTACCCTTGAGACAGCAAAATCCTCGCACTTCACTGTGAGATAAAGAGCTCGATTGTGTTCTGTACCCTCTATAGGGAGTTCATCATCTGAGAAAGTGATCCTGTTCACTTCGAAAATCTTGTTAGCAATCTTTTCCAAGTGGTTCACCGTGATCTTATCAGGAACATGGGCCTCATTCAAAATCTTCATCAGGGCTTTGCGGTGTTCATCTGAATGTATCAACAAAGACAGAAGAGAGATCTGAGCTGGTGTTTTCCTCAACTGTTCTACAATGGAATAGTCTTGCATTTTCATCTTTTTCAGGAATTCCTCAGCCTCTTCTTCGGTGATCGGCTTTTTTACTGGGATGTGGCCGTCCTTGGATGGCTTGGTTTTCCTCAGTTCTTCTGGGGCAAAACATCTCCCAGAACGAGTTAGTCCTCCGGTTTCATTGATTTCTTCTTCTACTTCTTTCCCTTTGTATGTTATTACCACCTGTTTGTAATTCCATGGGACGGCCTTTGTGTCAACCATCGGTAACTGGATTACTGGCTTAATGATAACGGGGGTAACACGAGCCCCTTCCACGATTATGACAGGCTTGCCCGGGACCCCTGGCACGACCACCTTTTGCCTCTCCTGGTTCGCTTCAACATCAACCAGAGGCCCTTTCACAACCAATACAGAAGGCTTCACGTTGAGCGCGCTTGGCTTCTCCGACACCCCTTTGATTGCCAAGGACATTGCTTTTGCAGAATCTAGAGCTTTGACTGGATTACTTTCGCTATCCCGGATCATCATGACAGACTTGGAAGAGTTTTTGGGCTCCCCATCCTTATGAACTATCTCGATCATATGTGTCTCTGCATGGGCCGGCAAAGGATTTTGGTTGATGTTTGGCGCCTCCGGGCTCTGGACCACAATTTGATTTGTATCAATAAGCTCTTGGATCGCCCTCTTCAAATGCCAGCACTTCTCCGTGTCGTGCCCCGGAGCATCAGAACAATATGCACATCTAAGGGAGTAATCAAGGTTCCTTGGAGGCGGATTTGGTATCTTGGGCTCAATCGGCCTCAAAACGTCCAACTGCCTCAACCTCTGAAACAAACTGGTATAGGACTCTCCAAGAGGGGTGAAGGTTTCTTTCCGTTGTTGCCTCTCTTTTCTGTAATCTGGCTTCGGTCGAAAACTTGGACCAGTAGGGTTTTGGTATGGTTGTGGGGGTGTATAAAGATTTTGTGGAGTTGGAGCACGCCATTGCGGGTAAGGAGGGGGTTGAGCATATGACTGTGCGTGGTGAACATGGTATTGGGGTAGCTCGACAGAATATCGAGGGTCTTGTGGCGGGAGATAGTGCTGAGATGGATTATATGGAGCTTGGGTGTAGGCTTGAGGTTGGGGTCGAGTTTGGGTGTACTGGTGAGGCGGACCCCTTGGGCCACGCCATGATCCAGAGACAAACATAGCGACATCTTCTTTCTTCTTTTTGCCTAACAGGCTTCCGGTGCCACTTTGAATTGCCTGTGTGGTCGCTTTTATGGCAGAGTAGCTCATGATCTTGCTTGACTTGAGTCCCTCTTCCACCATTCCTCCCATCTTTACCACATCGTTGAAGGACTTACCTATGGCTGAGATCAAATGGCCAAAGTAAGTGGGCTCTAGGGCTTGAAGAAAGTACTCGACCATCTCATCTTCCTCCATTGGAGGGTAGACTCGTGCAGCTTGTTCTCTCCATCTGAAACCATATTCCCTAAAGCTTTCATTGGGCCTCTTCTCTACCTTGGTCAAAGATAGGCGATCCGGGACAATGTCTATATTGTACTGAAAGTGCCGAGCAAAGGCCTGAGCCAAGTCATCCCATGTGTACCACCTGCTAGTGTCTTGGCGGGTGTACCATTCTAAAGCTGCCCCACTCAGACTCTGACTGAAATATGCCATTAATAATTCATCTTTCCCACCGGCGCCTCTCATATTGCTGCAGAAGCCTCTCAAATGGGCCACGGGATCTCCATGTCCATCGTACGGGTCAAACTTGGGCATCTTGAACCCAGCGGGCAGTTGAACATCCGGAAATAAGCATAAATCCTTGTAAGCCACACTTACTTGGCTTCCTATCCCTTGCATGTTCTTCAAAGATTACTCTAGGCTCTTCACTTTCCTGAACATCTCGTCCTGCTCCACATTCCGGGATGGTTTCTCAGTTTCGACAAGAGGTTCAAAGCGAGGGGCACGGGAATAAGGATCCGCGACTTTGAAAGTTGGTTCCGGACCATAATATTGGGTATTTGGAGCTTGGAACGCGGGTTCACTAGAAGATCTGTGGAGGGTAGCTCGCGGAGGGGCTACGAAAACAGGAGCGGATGTCGGAGCAGGGTATGCAGTTGTTTTGGCTGGTGGAGCATGAAAGGTTTGGGATGAGGTGCCAGGGTAGTGGTGATAAGGGGTAAAGCCTGGTGCGTGCTGAGGGGAAAGGTCAATGGTAATGGGATCTTGGGCTTGTGATAGTGGTGGAATGAAAGCGGGATTTTTCGAGTAGTTAGCGGGGAATGAAGGTGGGGGATGCCCCCTGACCCAGGCTTGATACATTTCTGCCATTTGATGCTTCAACCTGTAGACCTCTTCTTTCAATTCAGACTCCAATTCTACAACCTCCCTTGGCGGGTCGACAACACCCGTGTCCAATTCTTTGCTAGTCATGACTGCCTTGCACTTTGATCTGGTGTTATAAGGGTGACTTGCCAGGATGCCAACAAACTAACCACCTAAAACAAAACCTGTCTCTGTTCACACACAAAAACTTGGTCAGTTTTAAAAGCAATTTACAGATAGGTAATCGCACATTGGATATGCAATGCACCTGAGCAGTTAACGTTCCTAAATGCTTTGCGACGGTTCGTATGTTTCATCCCGGCTTTTTCAAATTCTCCAAATCCTGACTTTTCCCTCTCACCTCCTGCTATGTTTCGCTCATTTAGTTCTTATTCTTTCCTCTCTTTTTTTTAGTTTGGCCCCTTTTTTCTTTTAAGAATATGATCGAATCCTATGGGGATTGCCTACGTATCATGACGCCGCATGAATCAGATCATTACGTAGTTCAGAGCAATAGACGTGAAATAATTTATTTCATTAATAAAAGACAATCTTTTTGGATTTTCTATTACAAGGACTAAAGTAGAGATGACTGCAAAAAAGGAAAATCTACAGACTCGGCATAAAGTAATAGAAAACTTTGACAAAGGCGAACAAGACTCAAAGAAAGTAAAACACAGACTACTAAAGGAAATCAAAAATACATAAAAGCATCCACTGGTACTCCGGAGGCTTGCGGGACATCAGCCGGTCTCCGCATAGGCCTGCAGGCAATATCTTCTTGGAGGCGGTCTAGGTCAACCATCACTTGTCGGACGAATGTCATTACAGAAGCAAAAAACATAGACTTGGTCATGTCTTCACATTCATGGCATTTCATTACAACATAATCAGCTATCTCTTTAATCCTCATTCTGATGACACCCTTTTCTTGCAGCAAACGTCCAATCTGCTGGGCCCGAGCCTCTAATACTTGTGTATCTGTGTTGCTTTGGTCTTGTAACTGCTTCAGGCTTTCTTGTAGTTGGTAAATCAGTGCATAGAAATGCTCTCTTTCTGTCCTGAAATCCTTTGTTTGCTTAATCATTTCATTTTCCAGAGCAACCAACTTTTCCTGCAAAATCGCTACTTCTTTGTCATATTTCTACTTCAACTGGTGGGCTAATCTAGCGTGTTCTTCCGCACCTTTGGCCAGCTTTGCTTGAGCATTGAACAAATCCCCCTCGACCTTTGTCAAGTCAAAACCGTAATCATGCACTTTCCGCCTCAGGTTGGTTATAATTTTCTCATCTCTCTCACTTCTTGCTGGTGTCTCGGCGGCTATCTTCATTCTCTGAATTTGGGCTCGAAGGGCTTCATTTTCCTTGGCCAACCTCTTCTTTTCCCCTGCATCTTCAGCTGCCTGCAAACTACCATCAAATTTGATTTTTTCAATTTTCCCTTCGAGCTTGCTTATGGTGGTCCGGTACTCCCTTTCTTTGGCTAACCAAGCCCACTGCTCCTGCGATGCGTTCAACAAATTCTTGGATATGAGGTCTTTTAGTTGGTCGTTCGGGTTCACCACTCGTCGCGACTCTCTTTCCATACCAGGCAACATAACTAGGTAAGACCTCACCTTTAGACAAATCACGTACTCGGGTATTTGCCCCCAAATACTGGCATTCGCTCCAAATTTTACGAACCACTTCTTCGGGAAATTGGGCATCAGGACGGATTTCGACCACATAAGTGCTAAGATCTTCATCTCTAGGAACTGTCTGGCATCTTCCAAGCTGTCTCAAAACCCGGTACGGAGCATAGGGTTGGATGCTTCGGAGACCCATTAGCAAGAAGTAGGGACCAGTGGCGGGCATATAAACAATCTCATCAACGGGAAGCCAACCCAATGTCCATTCTACCTGATCTGCGGTCGTAGATTGAAGGCGGGTAATCCAATCTTTGACCCCTTTCGGCATCTCGAATCCTGTTACTCGTGCACTAAACTCTTCAATGCAGTTTTTTCCCGTAGACCCATAGTTCATGTATCGAGGACGATGACAGAGGTGTTCGATCATCCATACTTGCAACAACAGGTTGCATCCCTCGAAAAAGCTGGCTCCGGCCTTACAGAACGTGAGGGCTCAGAATATATCTGATACGATCATGGGTGCGAGAGTACTCTTGGCCTGAGTAATCAGAACGTGGACAACCCCAGCTATCCGCAAATCAATGTGCCCGTCCTCCCTTGGAAACACCAAAAGTCCTAAAAATGCCACCATGAAGGCAAAACATCTATGGGTCTCCCATTTTGATCGGTTTCCTTTACTGCAGAGTCCATTTTCAGGGTCTTCGAATCCCCCTAGATGCCCGTATCGCTGATATAGAAAATGAAAGGTGGAAATTCCCCGTGCTAGACTTCCCGTCTTGATTTGTCTGCTTATCTTTAATAAGTCCAGAAACTTGTGGGGAGTAACAGTCCTTGGAGATACCAGGTACTTGTGTCTCAGTCCTTCCGTGCTCCTAGTATAACCCGCTATTTCTTCCAAAGTGGGCATAAGCTCAAAATCTGAGAAGTGTAAAACATTATGAGCGGGGTCCCAGAATGCCACTAATGCCTCTATCAGGTCCCTTCTAGGTTGAATTTTCAATAGTCCAGTGAGCGCCCCTAGGTATTGGTTGACCATATCTCGTCCTTGTTTTCCCAAATCCTCCCACCACATGTGGAGTGCCAGTGGAATCTGATCCATAACCTTCACAGGTAAGTTCTGAACGGTGCTCATTCTGCACATTTTAAATTAGGGTGACTAGATTAAAATTTTGTACAAAACTGACCATGAAAAGATTACTATCATTATAGTTTTTGAAAAATATAACCGAAAACAAATCACGGCCACTTTTGCAAATACGGCCTTTCAACGCTTCGGAGGAGAAGATTTTAGGGTTGTGTTTGCGAAGTGGTCAATTTTTATTTTTATTATTATTATTTTTAAAAGAAAATATTTTTGGAATTTGATTATTCTATTTTTTTTTTAATTTTTGAAAAAGCAAGACTTCTAAAGAAAAAAGAAAATATTTCTTTTTTTTGAATTTTGATTTTATAATTATTTTTTCGGAATTTCGAAAGAAAAAACTTCTAAAAAAAAAAAGGAAAAGGAAAATATTTTTGGATTTTAATTTCATTTGTCTTATTTTTCTAATGAAAGACTCCTACAGATAAAATATATACTTGTTTTGGTTTAAAATTTTTTTTTTTAATCTTTTATTTGTTTGGGATTTTCTTTAAAAAAAAGACTCCTAAAAGAAGGAATTAAAGGAAATATTTTTTGAATTTTTTAAAATGGGGTCTCAAAGAAAGACTTTCTAAATAAGGAAATAAAGAAAAATATTTTTAGATTTTTGAAAATTGGGGGCTGGAACCGATGAGGTTTGCCTACGTATCTCACATCCGGTGAGAATCAGGCCCGCGTAGTTCGGTCATTTTGACGCGCAGAAAAATATGATTTGTTTTGAAATGATTCTCTCTTTATTTTTGAAATTTCGACAGAGTAACGAGATTTTTGAATACTGAAATTATTAAAACCAGGTGTTTTTCTGTCTTACCTCACTCTTGATTTTTCTCTTTTTTTTTTTTTTGGATTTTTTTTTTCTTACTCACGAAGCCGGTCAACATACAAGCCAAACAAATTAATGCACAAGTAGCACGTAAAGAATACATCAGGATGGTCTTTTAATTTTGGGTACACCTGTCCTAGACGGACCCAACCCCTGTGTTGAGTCCCCTAAGTCAAATGCACGTGATGCAAGCAAACGTACCTACTAGGGATCCGGCATGAGGCTATGTTATTCTAAGTTTAAATCCTGGGTGTATTGTTCTAGACCTGGCTTACCCGAGCGGACAACTCGAGCCGAGGGGGGCAACGTACCGGTAACCAAAAGGCCATCCGGCTTTGTAACTGATCCGATCCTCGTTCTAAATTAGGATATGACACTAACAGAAAAGAAGTCACGCCAGCGTGCACTTCCCAGAAGATTTAGAAGACTCAGAGAGAGGAAAGGTTTCGTAGCAGTTTATATACAATTCATACAATATCAAAGCGGTAAAAAAAAAATGGCATTTAGCACATTAGGCTCAAATACGTAAAAATAAGACAATCATGAAAGCCAATCATAACAGCTATTCTAAGCTCGAATTCTGAACCCTGAACCAGAGATTCTGGGTTCGATCCCCAGCAGAGTCGCCAGAGCTGTCACACCTCCTTTTTCCCGATGGGGCGATAGGGATAAGGGAGTTTTTCCAATTTAAGTGACATTAATCGAAATGAGATTATTTATTTATTTCAGAGTCGCCACTTGGAATAATTTATGGTGTCCCAAGTCACCGATGTATTTTAAATCCCAAATCGAGAAAATTTGACTCTATTTATGGTCCGCGAATACAGAAGACTGGGTAAGGAATTCTGTTAACTCGGGAGAAGGTGTGAGGCACTCCCGAGTTCCGTGGTTTTAGCACGGTCGCTCAACTATTAATAATTTGCCTAATTATCTGATTTAATACATGTTTTAAAAGCTTATTGTGTATTTTTTACTTTTTAACCGCTTTTAATTTTTTATGAAATTATTTCTGGAACAAGTCACGATGTCGTACACTTGTCATTTTGGCACACGTCGCAAACCGCACCACATGAAATGTACCTGCGATTTACGACATGCTTATTTTTTATTATTGTTTGAAGTTGTGGCCGAGTCATGTGAAACGCACACTCGAATTGGGGTTGCGTATCATAACTATGCCACGGGAACCGTACCCATAGTCACGACAATTTATTTAATCGCGCCTAAAGCAAACTACGATGTTCATCAATTGCTATTTCTTAGAGTCTGGGATGGAACTGGCTAAAATTATAAGCCAACAAAGTTAAAATGCCTACATTCCAAGGACAGACAAAAACTCAAAACGGTAGCTTATTCATAAAGACAAGACTAAATTATACTACAAAGTTATACTACTAATACTTTTCAAAAAATAAAATTTTCAAAAAAACGAATGAAACAAGAAGCAGAAAGACTACTCTAAACTAAACATTTGGTCCAAGCATATTACAAGATATGTAACAAACATTAAGGCTAATTAATTAAACAAAGAACCACAAAATTATGCAATCATCAGAATTACACTCTGCTTATCATAGCCTTGAATGTATTGAATAGACATCAAACATTTAGAGCCAAAATCAGTCAGATTCAGATTCTTTTTTTCAGAGTATAAAATCAATAATCCTAAATCTATCTTAAATGGCTCCTATTATATTTTATCACACATAGAAAAAACTCAATATTAAAGAGAAAGATGAGATAAACCTGAAATTAGAGCTTTCCGATTAATTGAGTTGCGGCAATTACACGGATTGAAACGAAGCAACAATTACAGCCAAAAATTGACACAGCTTCAAACGAAATCAGCACAAATCGAACCGGAATTTCGGACTTAAACCTCTAACGGCAAACTCCACACGACTCAAACTCAAATACAGCTCCAAACTTCAATTAAACTCCATGTTTCAGAAACTAAGAATCGAATCAAGAATGAGGAAGACGAAGTATTTTTGTATTGTTTTTCGATTTTCTGAAATCAAAACCCAAAAATGAGGGGGTTGCGGCTGGCTTTTGGAATTTTGGTGATTAGGTTCCTCTTTGCTTTTGAAGCTAGGTGGTCTATTTGGCTCACCGGATTCCGGCAAGTTTTGGCAGTGAGAGAGACGATGGTTGTTCTGTCGCCGAGAGCTTTTTTGAGAGAGTGCTCTCCCGTCCTCTCACTATCTATCCCCTTTTTTGTGTTGGGTGAGTAGAAAATATATAGGTGTAGGTATAGGGATTAATTGGTGGCCAAGAAAAAGAGTGTGTATGGGCATGTGCATTTTTTGAGAGAGAGAGCATGTGAGTTTGTTACAAAAGATAAGGAAGAATCTTGCCACATGGAAATGACTCATTGACTCTTGCTTTAATTAATATATATTTTTTTAAGAGTGTAAAATAAAAATACTAGCTAAATATTTTAAAATCAAGAACATATAATTTTTGTGATTTTTAATTTTCTTAAATAAACCTACTAAAAATGAAGTTAAGGTTAAAATATGTAGATTAAACTTAAAATTATTTACATACTAAAAAGTGTTGAAAAATCACAAGTATGGTAAAAAATTAGGTGCTCACAGCGTATGTGTGTGAAAGCATATGAAATAATTATTTTATATTCAGTAAAATAAAGTTTTATAATTATATTTAGTAAAACTTCTCATTAGCGAAGGGAAATTTGGGCATTAAAAGTACCTGTAACGACCAAATTTGTTGCTCCCATAAATTTTTTTAACGACCAGGATGACAATTTAGCGAAGGGAAAATCTGTCGCTAAAAGTACATACAACGATCGGAATTTATGTTATCGCTAAAGGACCTTTAACGACCGACTTAGAGTCCGGTCGTTAACTTTTAACGTCAAGGCTTTTAACGACCGGTGATTGGACAAGGCCTGCACATCCATGACTAGTGGCCTCTCTGCTTCCGGTAGATATGACAAGCTGCCCATATACTCGACCTTTCTACTCAAGACATCGACTATCACATTGGCCTTCCCGAGATGATACAGAATAGTGATGTCATAGTCTTTCAGCAATTCTAACCATCTCCGCTACCGCAAGTTAAGGTCCTTCTGCTTGAACATAAGCTGGAGACTCTGGTCGTCGGTATAGACCTCACATAGAACACCGTACAGATAGTGCCACCGAATCTTCAATGCATGAACAATATTTGCCAGCTCTAAGTCATGAATTAGGTAATTCTTCTCATGAACCTTCAACTGTCAACACCACGCCAAGCCCAATATGCGACACATCACAATACACTATGTAAGTCCCTGAACCCATAGGCAACACCAACACTGTGGTTGTAGTCTTGAGCTTTTGAAAGCTCGCCTCACACTCCTCGGACCATCTGAAAGGAGCACCCTTTTAGGTCAATCTAGTCAATGGTGCAGTAATGGATGAAAAACCCTCCACGAATCGACGATAATATCCAGCCAAACCAAGAAAACTCCGAATCTCAGTAGCTGAAGACAGTATACGCCAACTCTGAACTGCCTCAATCTTCTTCGGATCTATCTTGATCCCTTCACTAAACACCATATGACCCAAAAACGCCACCGAATCCAGCCAGAACTCTCACTTGGAGAATTTTGCATATAACTTCCTCTCCCTCAGGGTCTGGAGCACGATCCTCAAATGTTGCTCATGATCCGCCGGACTGCGAGACTATACCAAGATGTCGTCAATAAACACGATGATGAAAGAATCAAGATATGGCTGGAATATACTGTTCATCAGGTGTATAAAAGTTGTTGAGGCATTGGTCAGCCCAAATGACATCACTAGAAACTCGTAGTGACCATACCGAGTCCTGAAAGCAGTCTTCATGATATCCGAATCCCAAATCTTAAACTGATGATACCCTGACCTCAAATAAATCTTTGAGAACTCTTTGGCACCATGAAACTGGTCAAACAAGTCATCAATGCGCAAGAATAGGTACATGTTCTTCACTATAACCTTGTTCAGCTGTCTATAATCAATACACATCCGCATAGTACCATCCTTCTTCTTCGCAAAACAAAACCACATCGGTGGTGCTTCAAAAATGGGTCGTAACTGAAAAAAGCACATTCAGTGGCGACTGAGTTTCCACGAATAACCTACAATAGTCAATAGCAATAATCTTGTCACCACAGAAAGGTACTTCGTTTTCGCGGCAAGTTTGGGGTACTATTGAAGCCTTTTCCTGTGGGTTGCCATGGAAGCATCTTTTTCTAAAAAATAAATAATTGAAAGTCGTATTCTCAACAACATAAACATTATAATAAAACACCACCAAATATGCTTAAATAAAGTAACTTAGGAACTTTTTATTACAGAAATTAATCTATGTAACAAAGTATACAGCATTCCATAATACATTGTAATTGCTAATAAACATGAAAAAAAAATCAAATTTTTTCAAGCTCCTCGTTGTCCAACATCATTTCACTTGTTGAAGAACCTTGTCTTTGCAATTTTAAGAAAAAATGCAACGAATCATTATGGTAACCCTCACAATAAAAGTAACTTTTATTTATGATATATCAATTCGAGCAAATTTATGTATGTTGTCCATACTAGCTTAACATGATAGGATGTTATGTATGTTGGATTGTATGAGTTACTTGCTAGTCATACATCAGACATATGCATTATAACTTGCATATATTATTTCAAACTTAATGTTGTCACGTTGAGTTGTCCATGCTGCCATGCAAGCACGTAGAGATTGGTCTGTTCCGTTATTACATTGTGTGTGGATATAGATCCATCCGTCATGAGTCATCCAACCATGTTTCTATTTTGGTGGTATATGTGTAGGTTTTTAGGACACGTGGAGAGTGCCGAGTTGATATAAAATCTACGTCTTTACCATGCATTAATGATATCAGGCTCTTGTTGTAGTATTTCATAAATGATACTTTGTGAATATCTCTAGATATGTTGTTTAGATGCATTGACATATGCATTGGATTTGTTATTTAAGGAAATCATGCATTATATCTCAGATTGTGCACATCTTATACAGTGTTTTCATGCTTTACTTTTGTTATTGGGTATACTTATTAACTGCACATATAATGAAATGAGTGTTTTTGACTAATCCTTCGTCAGTATTTTATTGGGGGAAAAGTCAATAAGTCATATTTGGTACGTGTCAGTATATTCATACTATACTTTTACATATTCTTGCGCAAATTCAGATTCCAGTACTAGTGGAGCATCTGAGAGCGCTTAGGAGTAGTTTAGGAGACTTAGATGTGAGCTATCTTAGGTGACTTGTTCGTAGCTATTGGGGTCACGTTCTATCTTTCTTTTGTTGTTCTTTACTCAAGACAGTATATGTATTCGAGCAGACAATTGTATTGTTATGTTACACTTTTAAACCATTCATGAATTGTGCTATTAGTTCCTAGGGGGTTGTATTTGGTATTCCATATTGTCTCAGATCAATTATTGCACTTTGTTCATATTATGACTAAGACATTATTATATTATCTCGTTTCATGATTATTTTCAATTTTAACTGGCTTAGTAGTTAGGTTATGTACCATCATTGTCTTGGTGGGATTTGAGTTATGACAAATTTGAAACGGCGAAAGGTGCCAAATGATATGAAAATATTTTTGGGAATATTCTTAGAAAACTAAGAAGATACTTGCAAAGGAGGATCAAATACCCAAAGCTACATGTACCAGTGCGAGACTTTGATCGTAATTATATTAGTTTGCGCAATTAAATAGTCATCCATGATTTGGGTCTCCTTGGATGGGATTATGATTGCTAGCAAAATTGTCGAAATCACACGGTATTCTTCTGGAGACGCCTAGTCAATATGGGATAGGCGCTCGACTTCCATGAATATACACATAGTGATAGTCATTATGTCAGTGATCAAGAACTCCTACCAGATATAAGAGTTTGTTTAAAGCTTCAAACTTAATTATGAATTATGAAATAATTTTAATTGCTGAATTGAGTTTTTTATGAAATGTATTTATTGAATTGATATTGCATATGATCTTACCATGTCTTTCCAAAAATTCTCGACTCACTTTATAATTGAGGGGGTATATGATGCGTATTGAGTACTTGTGATTTTGTACTCACATACTTGCTCAGCGGCGCTAGATATCTTCGTGGATGCATGTATTATGATTCAAAATGATGTGGATATCTACTAGGTATCTCCCCCTCTTCTCTGGCTATTATAGTGAGCCCGCTACTGTTTATGTGGTACCTTCGAGTCTAGTTTATTTTATGCACTTAGGTAATCATTATTATATAAGTTGCATGTACACTACAGGGGTCATGTATTTATGTCTAGAGCATTTTTATTGTACTCATTAAGGTATGTATAAAGTTTTCAATAGCTATTATGCCGAACATTAATAATTCTAAAATATTTTTAGAAATTGTTTATCATGAAGCATGCATTGTTGAAGTCAAATAATTAAGCACAAGTTTTAAAGAATCAGGTGCCATGTCTCGCTCCTCCAGTTTCGAGGCGTGAAAGTAAGCATTTTTCCCCCTCTTGTGTACTTTAGTTTTGACATATAAAACTCCAATTACGTATTTTCTTAAGAAATATATAAGTTGAGAGCCATTGTGCAATTTTCCTTTTGGCTTAACTTTTAAAGGACCATAGATATCAAATCACCACGAATTTTCCTACGTTGATTCTGAAAATGGTGTCATACCCCTAATAAATACACCTTTGTCGTTAATACCAACCTTTTTGTACCGAAAAAATAGGTTTGTACCAACCTTTTGTATGGTAAGTTTGTTCTACAGGGTATCAATCCTATTTAACAAAACAAGAAATAATATAAAAAGTTTCTGTTGCATGAAAAAGAGCTTACTCAGCTCAGTCTTGACTGTCTTGTGTCTTTTGGCACATGAATCAAACAAAAAACCAAAGACGCCATCCAATTTTGATTTTCTTTTTCTTAATTGTTTTTTATCGTGTTGTAACTTGTAAACATGTCTCACATTTATTTGTGGCAGTTGAACCATTGAATTTAAATTGGACAGGTGTGGCAAATTTAAAAGTGCATATAGACGAAATGGAGGGGAACCTCACTGGAGATAGGTGTGAATCCTTTCTGGGGGGCTATTCATATTTATTCAATTCGAACAAAGTTAATTAAAACACACGTTGACGTATGGGTGACTATTCTCGTCACAAGTGCGAATGCAAAATTATAAGCCATCAAGTAGCATAGGCAAGGACTATTTACACAGTACAGTCCATTGCTTTTCCCTTGTGAATCATATGAAAATTACTAGTACATGGGGCCACTCCATGTCGTGAAACAAATCGCGGAGATGTACTAAGATTTCTCAATTATAAATAGATCTCATCACTTCAAGAGGTCCAATAATCCAAACCTTTGCAGAAAAAGACCATCACTCCAACTTATTATCCAAATCTCTTGAAAAAAGGTATGGAACATCAAGGATTAAGCAGTAGGTGCTTTCTTCATAGTGAAACTGAAATTCACACCCTACTCTATCAATGCAGTGGTTCTGCTGACAGTTGGTGCTGTTTTATTAGGTGTTCGATCTAATGGTGATAGGCCAGAGGGTGTGACTAGTAAAGCCTATATTCTTGGTTTTATGATGACACTTCTCGCAGCAGCTTTATATGGAGTCATTTTGCCTTGTATTGAGTTGATTTACTTGAAGGCAAAGCAAGCTATTACAACTACATTAGTATTGGAGATTCAAATGGTCATGTGTTTTGCTGCTACTGCTTTTTGTACTGTTGGAATGATTGCCAATAACGACTTCCAGGTATTGTTTCCCCCTTAAACTCATCACTACCCAAGCATCTTACTTCCGGTTGCAGTTTATCTTACACTATTCTTTTGCAAGTTTAAATTATATGCATAATTATTTTTTACACAATCAAGTCATTTACAAGAAAATTACACGTAAATTTTATGACATATATAGATTAATTGATAACCTTATAAAAAGAACTTTACGGTTTAAGGGTAAATAATTTGAATTTTTTACACTATTAGTCCATTTTCAGATAAAATGACACAGTTCTGCATTTGAAGGTATTTAACTTTAAACTGCTCGTTTTACCCTTAATAAGAAGATTTTTATAACTACACAATATTATGCAAGTTTAAAATCACAAGATGATGTATCATAGATACTTCCTCGGTATTAATTTTGTTTTAGCTATACACTATCTTATTAAAGAGCAAGGATTAAGATATTGATTGAAATTTGCAGGCAATATCAAGGGAGGCAAAATAATTTAATCTCGGAGAAGCTAGATACTATACAGTGATAGTATGGACTACCATTATTTGGCAGTGCTTCTTTGTGGGTGTAATTGGAGTCATTTACTGCTCTTCTTCTTTGATGTCTGGGGTTATGATCGCAGTTCTACTTCCTGTTACTGAGGTATTAGCTGTAGTTTTCTTTAGGGAAAATTTTTCAGGTGAAAAGGGCCTTGCTCTTTTTCTTTCTCTTTGGGGTTTCGTCTCATACTTTTACGGAGAGTTCAGACAAACAAAGAAGGAGAAGAACAAAAGTCCAAAAAGTGAGATGACAACAATGCGTACCGAGTCTGTTTGATTTACTATTCACGGCTATACAGATAAAGAGTTTGTATTTTTTTTGTAGAAAATAATATACGCTACTTTGTGGAATACGTATCTATTCATTAATGTTGAAACGAGAAATTTATTCAACTCAAGTGAGCACTTTTCTTTTTTTTTTTTCAATATATCTTCCATCTTAAAAAGCAATGTTTTATTTTCTCTTCACAAGTGGAAATGCAAAATTCTCCGCCAACCAGTAGTATGGATATGGCTATTTACATGGCGCAAGTCATGGTTGGGGTACTAATCTGGTAAGGAAAATAGTATTTTTGTTTTCTGTATTTGTTACTTAATTATGATTTAGTCCACATATTACATACTTAGAAATTTTTACCTTCAATTAACATAAATGTGTGATTTTAGTCCCTGCATTGACAGTAGTTTAATTTAACGATGTTAGTATCGGCAAAGGGTTATATTTGCCTTCTAACACTATATCCTTTTTATCCCCTCCTCTACAAAGTGCATTCCGTCGAAGTTTTTATCGTTAACAAGATTTGGCAAACTAATGTTTTTTAGCTGGGTGAATTATCTTTCAACGAGACACAGAAATATTAGGCTATCAGCTCTAGTTTCTTTTCCTTTTTAATTTTTCAAATTTTAAAAGTGATTTTCTTTTTAAACAAACTAATATGAAATAGTGTCATTATTTAAAAAAAGAAGGATTACTTACTTTTTGTTAGCTATAGAGAATCTCTTTAAAGTTCAACGATTAAGATATTGATTGGAATGCGTATTTTACAACTTGAACTAGAAAGATGAGAACTAAATGGGTTATTGATTGTAAGTGTCTTTTGTATTATGTAGATTGACTATAATTAGGTTAAAATAATTTTTAAATTAATCACGGTCAACATTCTTGGTAAACGACCTTGGATCGGTGTTTTGATGATTCTGGTAGGTTCGTATGATATTTTTGGAATTGTACGCACTTTTGGTTGGGGTCCGGGGTAACCCGAGTGCATTTCGGCGTGGTATGTGAAATATAGTGAAAATAAGTTTTCAAGTTGAAATCATGTGTTTTGATGATCGATTCATGTTATGTGATATTATTTTGATGATTTGACGTATCGAACAATTTTGTATGATGTTATTATACTTGTGTGCATGTTTGATTTAAAGCTCGAGGAGCTTGGGTGAGTTTCAGATGTGTATCAGATAAGTTTTGGATGATTTGAGATAGCTAGTGTGCTTTAGTTTATGGTGTTGATCTGCAGGTCTCGCACTTGTGAGGACCTATTCGCAAATGCAAACTCCGCTTTTGCGAAGTCGAGCTCGCATTTGCGAAAATGGGCTAGGCAAGGCAGTCTTCGCATTTGCAAAGAGATGTTCGTAATTGTGGACATCAGCAGATCGCTTTTGCAAATGCTTGGTCGCTTTTGCGACTGGGCACTAGACTTAGTCAGGTTCGCAATTGCGAACCTTTGACTGCATTTGCGATAAAGGAGTGCATCTCAAATGCGATATTTTTGTTGCATTTGTGACTTTAGAAGGTTGGGGGCACTATTCACATTTGCGACCAGTGTTTCGTATTTGCGATTGTCGCAATTACGAACAAGAGTTCGTAATTGCAATACCTACATCTGAGTAAAAGAGGAGAAAATTGGGACTTAGCTCATTTCACACCATTTTTTAAACCCTAAACACTCTAGAGGCAATTTACTTGAGAGTTTTTCCTAAAATCATTGGTAAGCAACTCTAATCCACTTCCTTTCAATTCCCCATTACTTTTCATGAGTTTTTAACATCAAATCGAGGATTTTCATGGTAGAAATTAGGAGTTTTAGGTAAAATTTAGGCATTTTGCAAAATTTGGATTAAGATCTCAAATTGAGATCGAATTTAAATACAAATCACATACTCGGGCTCGGGGGTGAATGGATAATCGGATTTTGGTCCGAATCTCGAATTTTGACCAAGCGGTCCCGAGGTTGACTTTTGTTGACTTTTTTAGTTTCATCAAAGATTGAGCCGTTTTCATTCGTGGGTAGTTTCTGAAGTTTATTTTGAATTGTTCGAGCGATATTTGGTTATATTTGGCTGGTTTGGAGGCTTGTTCGAAAGAAAAAGTCGTGGTTGGTTGTTGATTTGGTTGTGCAAGGAGGTAAGTGTCGTATCTAACTTCGACTTGAGAGATTTAGGACTTGTTCGTCTGCTTGTTATGTGAATTATATAGGAAAATAATGTATATGTAAAGTGACGACTGTATATTCATTGTCACGGGTTATAACATGTGGGTTAAGCTATTTACCTTTATATTATCACTTATTCCATGTTATCTCTTGTTATATGCTTTGATTGCTACATGATCTTACTTATTATCCATGTCTTACTTGTTATCTGTTATTTAAGTTGTTGCTTGTTTGATTTCTTCATTTCTTGCTCAATATCTGCTTACCTGCTATATGACCCTATCTGAATTAATTGTATACCTTTATTGTTTCATGTCTTACGTGCCTTTATTGCCTTTGAACTACTTGTTGCACTTTATTATGTTATTCCGAGTTCTGAGAGTTCTTTAGCTAATATTGCATCGGTGACTTGTAGAAAGTTATGAATACGAGGTATTGGTTATTCTCTGTTTGAACTGATAGTTCCTTAATGTTCTGCTTGTTTATTTCCCTTTTATGTTAAGATTACGTAACTAGTTGTGTTAAGTTTTTATGTTAATGAATTGATATTGGGAACAGGTTATGCACCGCAATAGTTATTGTGTTAAGTATTGGGATCGGGTTGCACGCCGCAACAGTTATTGTATTAAATCTTTGGATCAGGATATACGCCGCAATAGTTATTGTATTAACTGTTGGGATCGGGTTGCGCGCCGTAACAGAGTTGATGTGTTGTGGTTGTCTGTAGTTGTAGAGTTTTATATCAGTATTGTGATATGAGATTTGAGATCATGTTATTCTGGGGCCCTCTGGTATTTGACTTTCGGGTCCGTTTTTTTGAGTTTACTGTTTTATTTCTATTTCTGTGTTATATTATTATAATTTGTACAGGTTTATAGTGAGTGTCTTGTTATAGCCTCGTCACTATTTTGTCGAGGTTAGGCTCGACACTAACAGAGTACATGGGGTCGGTTGTACATATGTTACACTTCTGCACTTCTTGTGCAGATCCTTGTGTTGGTCCTAGCGGAGCTTAGCGAAGACTGCTGGAATTCGACTGCTATAGGAGAATTGAGGTAGAGATGCTCGACGTTCGCAATCCTTGTAGTCCCTTTCTATCATGTTTTGTTTTTATTCTAGTTTCAGACAGTATTATATTTCATTTCAGACCATGTTTGTAGCATTCTAGACGCTCATGTATTCGTGACTACGAATTTCTGGGATATGTTTAGACTGTGCTATGTTGTATTTATCACATCTATTTCAGATTATTTCAGTTTCGTATTATTAATGTTTTGCTTTAATTGCTAAAAATGGGAAAAATTACAAGTTAACATATGCTTGCCTAGCAAGTGGATGTTAGGCTCCATCACGACTCCATGTTTGGAATTTCGGATCATGAGAAGTTGGTAATAGAGTACTAGGTTGTCTAGGTCTCACGAGTCATGATCAACCTTAGTAGAGTTTAGAGGATTGGTATGGAGACGTCTCTACTTATCTTCTGGAGGCTATAGAGCTTTAGGAAATTTTACTCTTTTCTTTCTCTATCATGTGACATTATTCTATAATTGATATTTGAACCATTATATTTTTGTTCCCTTGCAGATGGTGAGGACACGCACAACATCCACAGCCGAGTAGGAGCCAGATCCCCAGGTTACATCTACTACCAAGGGTAGGGGCCGGGGCAGAGGAAGAGGCATAGCTCAGCCTAAAGCACGCGTAACAACACCTATTGTAGAGCCTCAGATCAAGTAAGAGGAGAAGATCCCTGTTGAGACTGCACCTGCTGGATCAGCTCAGGTCCGGAGGGGTTTATAGCCACTCCCGCACTTCAGGACGCCCTAATCCATCTAGTGGGGCCTTATAAAAAGTGTGGCCCAGGCCGGAGTATTTTCTATGGCACCCGCTGTCTCTCAGGCTGGGGGGGAGGAGCCCAGACTCCTGCTACTAACACTCTGGAGTAGATGTCTCCCATATATCACACTCTGGTGGTCCCGATTGTCGGAGTAGTTCAGCTAGTTATTACTACACAACCCATGGGGGCGCCCGCTATATCTTTGGAGGGGCTTAAGAGGTTGGACAAGTTCACCTAACTCTTTCTGATTCATTTTGGCGGTACACCTTATGAGGACCCACATGTTTACATGAACCGCTGCCACGAGGTATTGCACAACATGTGTATTGTGGAGTCAAATGGAGTCGACTTCGTAGTGTATCAGATGACTAGTTCTGCCAAGAGATGTGGCGGGACTATGTTCGAGGTACACCAGCAGGTTCACCTCCACTTACTTGGGATCAGTTCTCACAGCTATTCTTGGAGAAGTTCATCCATGTTATTCTGAGAGAGGGCTACCGCAACCAGTTTGAGCGTTTGCAGCAGGGTAGCATGACTGTTACCCAGTACGAGACCAGATATTTTGACCTATTTGTCCATGCAATTATCTTGATCCCTACTGAGATGGAGAGGGTGAGGATATTCATAGATGGCCTTACTTATGATATCAGGTTACAGATGGTTAGAGAGACTGAGGATGACATCTCTTTTAACAGGGTTGTAGAGATTGATAGACGGTTCGAGAGGGTTTATGGTCCGGCATAGGGGCGAAATCTGAGAAGAGGCCTCGTCATTTTACTACTTTCAGTGGTGCCTCATCTGGAGGTAGGGGTCCATTTAGTAGAGGCCATCCTCACATGCCGATTCAGTCAGTGCTTCAGGTAGCACATAGCGCCTCGAGCAAATGTGGTTCTTCAGGGTGTCGTCCTGAGCAGCTTGTATTAAGGACACCTTCAACTCTTATCAGTGCACCACCGCTATAGAGTTACTACGGTGGTCATTCGGGTCATCAGGGATCGTCTCCAACTCAGCTGTTAGGTCAGCTGTGGGGTTGCTTTGAGTGCGACGCATGTCATATCCGGATGTACTATCCTAGATTGAGGAGTAGAAGACCACCGCAGGGTACTTGTGCCATTATTCCAGCACTGGTATCGGTTCTATTTGATATGGGTTCCACTTATTCATATGTGTTATCCTATTTTGCTTCATATTTTTATGTGTCTCATGATTCTTTGACTGCTCCTGTTTATATGTCAACGCCTGTTGGGATTCTATTATAGTAGACCGGGTATATCGTGCTTGTCTGATCACTATCAGGAGCTATGATACTAGGTAAACTTTCTACTTCTTGATATGGTGGATTTTGACATGATCTTAGGCATGGATTGGTTGTCACCTTATCATGTTAGTTTGGACTGTCATGCCAAGACGGTGATATTAGCCATGCGGGATTTCCTCGATTGGAGTGGAGAGGGACTCTTGGCCATTCTACTAGTAGGTTCATTTCTTATGTGAAGGCTCGACGTATAGTCGAGAAGGGGTGCCTGGCATATTTGGCCTATATCAGTGATCCTAGTGCAGAGGTTCCTTCCATGGATTCAGTACTAGTTGTGCGTGAGTTTTGAAAGGTGTTTCCCACAGACTTGCCGGGGATACCACCCGATAGAGATATTGACTTTTGTATTTACTTGGTTTCGGGCACTCAAACCATTTCTACCGCACCATATCATATGGTCCCGGTTGAGTTGAAAGAATTGAAGGAGCAGTTATAGGATTTGCTTGATAAGAGATTCATTATACCGAATGTCTCGCCTTGGGATACACCCGTGTTGTTTATGAAGAAGGATGGAACGATGAAGAGGTGTATAGATTATCGGTTGTTGAACAAAGTCACTGTTGATACCCAATTTTTCCCTCTTATTTTCTCAAACATTATACATATTTTTAAAATATCACTTTGTGTCATTACTTAGTTTACAAGCATTTTCTATAATTTTCCATAATTTGTAAAGCTCAAAAATTAATTTCTTTCTACATTTTTATTATATAAATATCTAATAATTATCCTTTAAAATTATTTGGGATGACTTAAGTACCTAAAATTATTATTTGCATCCATAATAAATATTTCAAATATTTTTACTTTATTTTGTAATTACAGTGGTATTTTAAGCTATTTGCACAATCTTGCAGGCATAGCCTATATTTTGCATTTGTCATTTTGGTCAGGGTCAAAATAATATTTTACATTTTTTGTAATCTCCTACTATTATTTTAAAGTATTAATTTGCATAAATAGAATTTTTATATATTTATTTAATTATTTTTTATTAAATTATTTCCCTTTTAATCTCCTATTTAAAATTAGCCCAATTCTAGGATAATTTTCGGACCAATCTTGGCCCAAATCCTAAGCCCACACCCTCTCCCCTCTCAGCAGCCCAAACCAGTCCAAACCTTTAATGAACCCGGTCGCGATCCGTTTTAAACGACCCGCCTCACTCCCCTTTCGATCTTGGCCGTTGATGTCAAATGATCAATGACCCATAATAATCCCCTACCTCTCCTTATAACCCCTCAACCCCAAACCCTAACTTCATTTTACCCGTCCGCTGCCCCCAAATCCTCTCGAAGCTTCCCTTCTCCTCACAAACCCTAACTGTCGCCTCCCCAATCTTCTCCAAATCCGAGTAAATCATGGATTCCCTCTGTGATTTATTTGCCTTTTATGCATTATCTCATTGTTACTTGCAAGATTATAGTGTTACTTGGTACTTGCCTAAACATGGCAAGTACTACCTCTCTGATTCTATCCGAACGAGTCCTATTTCTTGAATCTGGACCGTATTTCGTCTACACACGTCTGATCCTACACTGTGTGAGTGCGATTTTGTTTGGATTTCTGTTGATTTACACTTTCCCTAAAAAACTAGGGTTTACCGGATTTTTCTCTTAAATTGATTTCAAATTAATTGCATGTTGTCTTCCCTTATTTGTTGCTTAATTTACTCTGTTTTCTTATGTGCTTGCTCGATTTTTGACTGCTATATAAACCCCTCCTCATCCCCCTTTGGGGCAGATCATAATCGCTAGACTTTCACTAAAAATTGGAGTTATTACTCTATTGTTCTCTTATTCTCTTGTTCTATACATTGATTCTTGGCCGGCTGAAAGCCCAGGCCACCGGGATTCCATTTTAACCCCTTTCTCGGTACAAGCACTGTCCGGGGTTCATTTGAAGCCCTTGGGAACTCTGATGCACTAAGATTTGGATTCTTGCTCTTTGATATTCAGAAGTACTATGGAATCTGTCCTTTCTTGTTGTCTGTTTAACTGGTATGTTTCTTAGCTTTATGATTTTTATTCTTTTGTGTTTATGTCCTGCATATTTACCCCTCTGAAATTTTCATGACTTAGTGTGTTTCCGGGTTCCCTCTCTGTGTGCAACCTTGTTTGCATTGAACTTGTTTTGTAATATGAACTTCTCCTAGCACTTGATTTCACATAATGCTACCAGTTGTGGGACATGTCTTTGCCTAATTTGAATAATTTGGACTCTCTTAAGTTGGTTTAGTTAATGTATTGGTGCCTGAATGTTCATATTTGCTGCTGGGCATGAGTATGCTTTCCTACTTTGTTCTGAACCTCTGTAATAAATGCCTCATAGTTGTAATGTGTTATAATCTGTGTTAAGACCTTCACTATTAACTATGGCCCGCTCCCTTGCTGTTATGTCACTCAACATGTCTTTGTTTGCTTAATTCCATATCCTCAGTAATTGTTCGAAACCTTTAGAGTAGCTATTTCAACTTGTGTTTTCCTGCCATGTTTGATACTGTTAGCATGTCTGTCCTTTGACACTGTAATGGGTACTTAACATAATTGGGATCCTTAGGCTCTAAACTCTTTAAGTTGGTACTCTACTCAGATTTGTTTGGTATTACTCACCTTTGTATGTTAATCTTGCAACCCCAAGAAACTTGACTCTTCCTTAATTCTCAATGTGTTTCTACCAACATGTTAATTCTTGCTAAGTGTTGAACCTGCTTCTAAGTCTTGTTGACCCTCTTAATTAACATGTTCTATGTTTAGACAACCCTGCTATGCCTGTTTTTTAAAATACAAGTATGTCACTTAATCGTAGTTCTCTCACTCTCTTTGTTACCTACATTATTCTGAATCTATCACTCTTGGCCGGCTGAAAGCCAAGGCCACTAAGACCCTCTCTATTGATCTCTCTAGTGTGAGCACTGCTCAGGGTCCATTTGAGACTCTTGAGAACTCTGACACACTAGGACTTGAGGTTCTTTGTCCATTCTCTTTACTACTAAAACCTGGGCTATCTTCGACACTCAGTTCTGTCCCCCTTCTGTCTACTGAATCTGCAAATTGGTTTGTTTATGTTTGGGTCATATTGTAAATCTATGGCTATTTGGTTTGGTTTGAGTTTCTCTACGGCTTCTGGGTTGTGCGGATGGATATAGCTCCCTGTTGGGATCTGGGTATGCTAATTGGTGAAGAAAGAGTTTAGTTGAAGCCTTGGCAATGCTGTGTATCTCTTTTGGCCCTGCTTTGGGCCTACTGTTATTGCTTGTACAACATTTGTAATTATATTCATTACTGGGTCTGTAATAATTCTGTAATAAATAATTGGGGTGTTAGTAAAATTGAAAAATGGGTATATTCTAATGTTTGCATGAAAAGGATAGAAAGCATGCCTATAGGATTCATATGATCTATTTGCTATCCAACCTGCTATATATGTCATTCAAATTTCTACGTGCACTATTAGAAATCATGACACTAGGGAAATCACACACTCACACAACTTGTATGCTATCAAAGCATACATATTTCATTTATTCCCATGTCTACTACTATGTGTCGCTAGATAGCATGCCTATAGGAAATAAATGCCAATAACTGCCCTTCAATTTGTATAACTGCACCATGTTTATAAGATATCATGCCTATAGGATTTTAATTATTTAATTCGCCATTGCACCTAGAAAACATGCTTATAGGAGCTAAATATAAAAAAAATCGGTTCCAATCGCCAATCTTTAGAAATCCTGCCTATAGGGTATTACTACTCGCTCTAAAGTGCTGATACTGGACTCTTCAAACGTTGTTTATTGCTTAGCCACGCCACTATTAGAAAGCATGAGTAATTCTAAGCATTGCCAATAATTTTTACTGTCCCTTACTGTGTAAACCACTTAGAGATCATGCCTATAGGTTTTATTAACTTATAATCTGTAATCTCAATAAATAACTTAGCAGTATCAGATACTCTCAAACTGGTAATTTAGAAATCATAGGTCTAAAATGGCGCCCTGCATCTGAAACTGCTTGCTTATTGGATCAGATCATATAGAAACCATGTCTATAGAGCTTAATGACTTCAATCTTCCTCAATTTTGAAACTGTCTAATGCCTAACGTAGAAATCTGTTTGCGTGCATTTGTTGTCTAATTGTGGAGGCTAACTTGAGACTTTAACTATTCTTAAGTGCAGTCCTATTTGTTTTGAATTGTCGCCTAGTTTTGACATTTTCTGAGCAGCCTAAGTCTAGAACTACCCAAAATAGAGGTCCAATGCCTACTGGACCATAGGTATGGGACAGGTAGTACACGCATAAGGTACGACTTATAATTGAACTAGTGCGCTTTAGATAATAACTTAAAGATAGTAATCGGGTAGCAGGAGATGATATTCTGTGCCCACTAAATAATACGAGTAACACCCATCTTGAGGGAATTACGAAGTATTATTTATGTTGCACGGGGTGATCGTTTAGGCTAAAAAACTTAGGACCCCACATCTTATTCCCTTTTTATATTTGAATCAAGTGTTTGTATTTCCTCAAAGCCTTTTAATAATAACATTTCTCAAACTTCTTGCTTTTTCTGTCTTTATTTAACCAACTAATTCATATAATTCAAGTCCTAAGTCTCCTAAACTACTCCTAAGCGCTCTCAGATGCTCCACTAGTACTGGAATCTGAATCTGAAGAAGAATATGTAGCAGTATAGTATGAATATACTAACACGTACCAAGTATGACTCATTGACTTTTTTCCCAATAAAATACTGACGAAGGATTAGTCAAAAACACTCATTTCATTACATGAGCAGTTAATAAGTATACAACAACAATAACAACCCAGTATAATCTCACTAGTAAGGTCTGGGGAGGGTAGTGTGTACGCATACCTTACCCCTATTCTGGGGTAGAGAGGCTGTTTTCGATAGACCCTCGGCTCCCTCCCTCCAAGAACTCCCCACCTTGCTCTTGGGGTGACTCGAACTCACAACCTCTTGGATAATGCTTAAGGTAGAGATGAAGGTTTTGTATACGGTTAAAACCGGACCCACCCAATTTTACTATTTGACCGAGACCGGGAGGTTGCATCGAAGGATGGCCCTAACGGAACAAATCACGAGGATAAGGTACTGAGTTCAGAATTGAGGTACCTGTTGAGATCGAGGCTAGTAGCGATCAAAGCCAAATAAGACAGGCATCGAGCAAGATCGAAGATAGCACAATAACAGAAAGGCGAGATATCCATGACTAGTCGAGGAAGATGGCGTAAATCTCGAAACGGATCAAATCAGAAACAGTTAATTAGCTAATCATGAGATTTTCTTATGTAATTAGAATTATACCATAAGAGGAATTCCTTCTACTATTTAAAGGGGGTTCTAATCATTTGTAACACACATTGTTCACAGATATCAAAGCAATATAATTCTCTTTCTCGTTTATACTATTGTTCATCAGTTTGTTATATTGTTCTTACATTAACCAGTTCGAGGGTATCCAAACTCGAGGGCTGAGTTCCATTCAAATACTGGTTTGCTTTACTTTATAGTTCATTTCTATTATTAATCTTCATATTTATCAATTGGTATTAAGTGAAATTACGTGTCCTTAGAGACATATTATAAGTTTAATTGTTATATAATTTTAAGGGTAAACAGAGGACACTGTGGGGCCAAGGATAATAGTGATTGCTTAATACTGATTCCGATAACACACACTGCTTTACACTTGTTCTCGTAAGAATCTTTGTTTTCAGGATAAACATGTCAAACTCACAAGCAGCGCCTACACATGGTGACAACGGCCTCGAATTTCAGGGGAAAAATGACAATATAGCCGCCCTAGGGATAAAGGCGCCTCAGGCTGACCTCGAGGGAGCACCATTTGCAAATCTCGTCGATGTCAGTTCACATGTCGCCCCAAATACAAATTTGGGCGTTGATCCCAAAAGTAGCATACGCAGGGAAGTTCGATCAGGTGGTCGAGGTACGCAGGGCGGAGAAGATGGTGGAGTTTGCCTCCAATTGATATTCGAAATGTTACAGGCTCAACAAGCCGCTATAGCACAACTACAAAACCAGCACCGAACACCGAGTAGGATCGAACCAGAAGTCATTAACAGGACCGAGCCTGTGCCGGAAAGGTCGAACGCCAACGAATCAGGGACTGACCCCGCCATTATGAAAATGCTCGAGGAGCTCACTAAACGGATTGAATCGGGACAAAAAAAATCCAGGCAAATGACAAGAAAGTAGAGACATACAACTCCCGGGTTGACCAAATACCGGGGGCACCGCCGATTCAAAAAGGTATGGATTCAAAGAAATTCGTACAGAAGCCTTTCCCTCCAAGTGCGGCTCCGAAACCCGTTCCAAAGAAATTCCAAATGCCAGAAATTCCTAAGTACAATAGGACCACCGACCCTAATGAGCATGTCACTTCTTACACATACGCAATAAAAGGGAATGACTTGGAAGACGATGAGATTGAATCTATTCTACTGAAGAAATTTGGAAAAACCTTGTCGAAAGGAGCAATGATATGGTACCGCAATTTGCCGCCTAATTCCATCGATCCCTTCGCCATGCTTGCAGACTCCTTCGTAAAGGCCCACGCCGGAGCAATAAAGGTTGCGACTAGGAAGTCAGACCTCTTCAAGCTGAAATAAAAAGACAACGAAATTTTGAGGGAATTCGTATCTTGGTTCAAGATGGAACGCATGGAACTACCACCGGTTACAGACGATTAAGCTATTCAAGACTTTACTCAAGGTTTGAACGAACGAAGTTCGGTGGCATCATGACAGCTAAATCTCTTTAGTATTTGATTAACGGAGTACATCTCCTCTTTATTCAGGAATGAATTTGGGTAGAATGAAATCTAACAGGCTTGTATAGTCGGGTTTACTCGGTTGAGCGTCGGTCGCGCTCCCCGAGTTTGGGGCGTGACACAAATATGAAGCAAAATAGGATGACACATATGAATAAGTGGAACCCGGATCAAATAGAACTGATACCGGTGCTGGAATAATGGCACGAGTACCCTGCGGTGGTCTGTTGCTCCTCAATCTAGGATAGTACCTCCGTATATGACCTGCGTTGCCGCACTCAAAGCAACCCCGTGGCTGACCTAACAACTGAGTTGGAGACGATCCTTGATGACCCGAATGACCACCGTAGTAACTCTGTAGTTGTGGTGCACTGATAGGAGTTAAAGGTGTGCTTAATATTAGCTGCTCAAGACGAGACTCATAAGAACCACGACTTCTCGAGGCACCATGATAAACAATATCAATTTTATTATTTGATTTCAACAATGCATGCTTCATGATAAACAATTTCTAATTTTTTTTATAATTATTAATGTTCGGCATAATAGCTATTGAAAACTTTATACATACCTTAATGAGTACAATGAAAATGCTCTAGACATAAATACATGACCCCTGTAGTGTACATGCAACTTATATAATAATGATTACCTAAGTGCATAAAATAAACTAGACTCGAAGGTACCACATAAACAGTAGCGGGCTCACTATAATAGCCAGAGAAGAGAGGGAGATACCTAGTAGATATCCACATCATTTTGAATCATAATACATGCATCCACGAAGAGATTTAGCGTCGCCGAGCAAGTATGTGAGTACAAAATCACAAGTACTCAATATGCATCATATACCCCCTCAATTATAAAGTGAGTCGAGATTTTTTGGAAAGACATGGTAAGATCATATGCAATATCAATTCAATAAATATATTTCATAAAAAAACTCAATTTAGCAATTAAAATTATTTTGTAATTCATAATTAAGTTTGAAGCTTTAAACAAACTCTTATATCTGGTAGGAGTCCTTGATCACTAACATAATGTCCAGGGGCGGCCCAAGGGTCAAGTCACTAAAGCAAATGTTTTAGGCCCCTAAATTTTTCTTTTACTTTTCTACTTGTATTTGTATTGAGACCCCGATTAATCTAGACTCATACCGCGTATGGCCTAATAAAAGAGAGAACACGTTTTAACAAGATTTTTTTAACTACACGACTCGAACCCAATATATCTAATTAAGGTAAGTTGGATCAAATACATCTCACAATAATTTTTAGAGGTATAGTCTAAATATATTGGGTATGTTAAAATAAAAAATAAAATATTTTATAAAAAGTCAAGATAACTTTTAATTTAGTAGTGATGTAACCGTTTGAGCAAAAAATGGAAAAAGAGAATCACTCTCCCTAAACCCTTGTCGCGGATATAAAACTTTTCATTTTTAAAATTTTACGAGTGATATCATTAGTGAGGTATCTATATGAATTTGGTTCTATTATCTAAGATCAACAATATCTTAGGAGAGACTAAATTATTTATAAAAGAAACTATTAACAACTTATGTTAGGCCAAAGCTCTATACTTTTAGCACATTACTCGCCCTATATTTTATTGGTTTAAGTGAGTTATTGTGCGATAATTGCGCTAAATTGTGTTGTTTTATGTATAGGAACATCGGAATGAATCATCGATGTTATGATAATTTTGTTTTTCCTTCTAAAAGGCCCCAAATTAAAAATTAGCTTTAGGCCACCAATATTCTTGGGTCGCCCCTGATAATGTCTATCACTATGTGTATATTCATGGAAGTCGAGCACCTATCCCATATTGACTAGGCGTCTCCAGAAGAATACCTTGTGATTTTGACAATTTTGCGAGCAATCATAATCCCATCCAAGGAGACCCAAATCATGGATGACTATTTAATTGTGCAAACTAATGTAATTACGATGACACTGGTACATGTAGCTTTGGTTATTTGATCCTCCTTTGCAAGTATTTTCTTAGGTATCTAAGAATACTCCTAAAATATTTTCATATCATTTGGCACCTTTCGTCATTTCAAATTTGTCACAACTCAAATACTACCAAGACAGTGATAGTACCTAGCAAACCTAACTACTAAGCCAGTTAAAATTGAAAATAATCATGAAACGAGATAATATAATAATGTCTTACAGTCATAATATGAACAAAGTGCAAGATAGAATGTGACCCCAATAGCTACGAACAAAGCAAGATAGCTCACATCTAAGTTTCCTAAACTACTCCTAAGCGCTCTCAGATGCTCCACTAGTACTGGAATCTGAATTGTAGTGATTTTTTGTTGCGAATCTCCCAATTAGATACCTTTGCATTATTGTATGCATCTACAACTCGAGACCAAAATTGATCTCTAGATTGATAGACGCCCGTTATTGGATTTGAGAAATATCTAAATACAACAAAAACAACAACAACAACCCAGTATAATCTCACTAGTGGGGTCTGGGGAGGGTAGTATGTATGCAGACCTTACCCCTACCCTGGGGTAGAGAGGCTGTTTCCGATAGACCCTCGGCTCCATCCCTCCAAGAACTCCCCACCTTGCTCTTGGGGTGACTCGAACTCACAACCTCTTGGTTGGAAGTGGAGGGTGCTTACCACTAGAGCAACCCACTCTTGTCAACAGTTAATATGTATACCCAATAACAAAAGTAAAGCATGAAAACACTGTATAAGATGTGCACAATCTAAGCATGAAAGGATGTCATAAAAGGATAATGCTTAAGGTAGAGATGAAGGTTTTATATACGGTTAAAACCGGGTCCACCCAATTTTACTATTTGACCGAGACCAGGAGGTTGCATCGAAGGACGGCCCTAACGGAACAAATCACGAGGATAAGGTACCGAGTTCAGAATTGAGGTACCTGTTGAGATCGAGGCTAGTAGCGATCAAAGCCAAATGAGACAGACATCGAGCAAGATCGAAGATAGCACAACAACAGAAAGGCGAGATATCCGTGACTAGTCGAGGATGATGGCGTAAATCTCGGAACAGATCAAATCAGAAACAGTTAATTAGCTAATCATGAGATTTTCTTCTGTAATTAGAATTATACCATAAGAGGAATTCCTCTACTATTTTGGAGGGAATTACTCTACTATTTAAAGGAGGTTCTAATCATTTGTAACACACATTGTTCACATATATCAAAGCAATATAATTCTCTTTCTCGTTTATACTATTGTTCATCAGCTTGTTATATTTTGATTGTTCTTACATTCGAGGGTATCCAAAATCGAGGGCTGAGTTCCATTCAAATACTGGTTTACTTTACTTTATAATTTATTTCTATTATTAATCTTCATATTTATCAATTGGTATTAAGTGAAATCACGTGTCCTTAGAACCACATTATAAGTTTAATTGTTATCTAATTTTAAGGGTTAACAGTTTGGCGCCCACCGTGGTGCCAAGGATAATAGTGATTGCTTAATACTGATTTCGATAACACATACTGCTTTACACTTGTTCTCGTAAGAATCTTTATTTTCAGGATAAACATGTAAAAATCACAAGCAGCGCCTACACATGGTGACAATGGCCTCGAATTTCAGGGAGAAAATGACAATATAGCCGCCCTAGGGATAGAGGCGCCTCAGGCTGACCTCGAGGGAGCACCATTTCCAAATCCCGTCGATGTCAGTTCACATGTCGTCCCAAATGCAAATTTGGGCATTGATCCCAAAAGTAGCGTACGTAGGAAAGATCGATCAGGTGGTCGAGGTACGTAGGGCGGAGAAGATGGCGGAGTTTGCCTCCAATTGATATTCGAAATGTTACAGGCTCTACAAGCCGCTATAGCACAACTACAAAACCAGCACCGAACACCGAGTAGGATCGAACCAGAAGTCATCAATAGGACTGAGCCTGTGCTGGAAAGGTCGAACGCCAACGAATCGGGGACTGACCCCGCCATTATGAAAATGCTCGAGGAGCTCACTAAACGGATTGAATCGGGACAAAAGAAAATCCAGGCAAATGACAAGAAAGTAGAGACATACAACTCCCGGTTTGACCAAATACCGGGGGCACCGCCAATTCTAAAAGGTATGGATTCAAAGAAATTCGTACAGAAGCCTTTCCCTCCAAGTGCGGCTCCGAAACCCATTCCAAAGAAATTACAAATGCCAGAAATTCCTAAGTACAATAGGACCACCGACCCTAATGAGCATGTCATTTCTTATACATATGCAATAAAAGGGAATGACTTGGAAGACGATGAGATTGAATCTATTCTACTGAAGAAATTTGGAGAAACCTTGTCGAAAGGAGCAATGATATAGTACCGTAATTTGCTGCCTAATTCCATCGATTCCTTCGCCATGCTTGCAGACTCTTTCTTAAAGGCCCATGCCGGAGCAATAAAGGTTGCGACTAGGAAGTCGGACCTCTTCAAGGTGAAATAAAAAGACAATGAAATTTTGAGGGAATTCGTATCTTGGTTCAAGATGGAACGCATGGAACTACCACCGGTTACAGACGATTAAGCTATTCAAGCCTTTACTCAAGGTTTGAACGAACGAAGTTCGGTGGCATCACGACAGCTAAAGCAGAATTTAATTGAATATCTAGCGGTAACCTGGGTCGATATACATAATCGGTACTAGTCAAAGATCAGGGTCGAGGATGATCAATTGGGGACCCCTTCCGGTTCCGTTTATCCAAACATGCCCGTCGGCAGAACTCAAAAGGATATCGACAGAGAACCCTGGCCAAATAGAGATCGGTATCAACCATACAATGCGGATCATAGAAACAGCGGCCCAGGACGCAATCCCATCCGAAATGATCGAAGGAACGATTGAGGACAGAGCTCTCGAGGGCCCTTGAGCAAAAGTGGCTTCGATAAACATGCCAATCCCACAGAAGCACCACGATTATCATAATACAACTTCAGCATCGACGCATCAGGTATTGTGCCATCCACTGGGAGAATCAAAGATACTAGATGGCCCAGACCTCTACAAATCGATCCATCCCAAAGAAACCCCAATCAAATATGCAAAAAATACCATGGTACACATAGTCATAGAATCGAAGACTGCAGACAACTAAGGGAGGAGGTGGCCCTTCTATTCTACGAGGGTCACCTTCGAGAATTATTGAGTGACCGAGCTAAAAAACATTTTAGAGACAGGGATGCAAATAGGAAAAACAAGCAGGAAGAACCACAACACGTGATTCACATGATCGTTGGTGGGGTCGATATTCCACAAGGGCCCGAGTTCAAATGCACTAAAGTATCAATCACCAGGGAAAAACGAACTCGAGACTATGTGCCAGAAGGCACTTTATCATTCAATGATGAGGAAGCAGAAGGGATCTTACAACCCCATAATGATGCTTTGGTAATCTCTATCCTTATGAATAAAATTCAGGTTAAACATGTTTTAATTGATCCAGGAAGCTCGGCCAATATTATTCGATCGAGGGTCGTGGAGCAGATCGACCTACAAGATTAGATCGTACTCGCAGCTCGGATTCTCAATGGCTTCAACATGGCGAGTGAAACAACTAAAGGTGAAATCATCCTACTAGTAAATGTAGCTGGAACTATTCAAAAAACAAAGTTCCATGTGATCAAGGGCGATATGAGATACAACGCACTACTCGAAAGACCCTGTATTCACAACATAAGGGCGATTCCCTCAACCCTTCACCAAATGCTGAAGTTCCCAACACAGGATGGAGTAAAAATGGTGTATGGGGAACAATATGCTGCCAAAAAGATGTTCGCGGTCGACGAAGTAATACCTGTATCGGCGCTTTCGTCAACAAAGGGATCAGAGTCCAAAGGAAAACATGAAGCTATATAGCAACCACAACCACCAGCCTCGACTCAGTTGGAGAAGCAGGGAACGAACGAATACGATGACTACTGGACCCCTCGATCCTTCATAATCCCCGAGGATTCTGACGCCATCAAATTGACAGTCAAAGAGCTGGAACAAGTCATACTGATCGAGCATCTACCCGATCGAAAGGTATACCTGGATACGGGGTTAACCCCCGAGCTCAGAGAAAAACTCATTAAATTTCTTATCAATAATATGGATTGTTTTGCTTGGTCCTACTTAGATATGACAGGGATCCCGCCAGAGATCACTACACATCGACTGAGCTTGGACCCGAAGTTTCGCCCAGTAAAACAAAAGAAAAGGCCCCAGTCCAAGGTAAAACATGCATTCATCAAGGACGAGGTAGCCAAACTTCTCAAAATAGGATCCATTCGGGAACTAAAATATCCCGAATGGTTAGCAAACGTAGTCGTAGTCCCTAAAAAGGGAAATAACCTTAGAATGTGCGTAGACTATAAAGATTTAAACAAAGCACGTCCTAAAGACTCTTTTCCTCTGTCGAATATTGATCGCATGATCGATGCCGCGGCCGGTCACGAGATCCTTAGTTTTCTCTATGCCTATTATGGGTACAATCAAATACAAATGAACCCGGAGGATTAGGAAAAGACTTCGTTCATCACTAAGTACGACACCTATTATTATAATGTAATGCCGTTTGGACTAAAAATGCTGGTGCCACTTATCAACGCTTAGTAAATCGAATGTTCGAAGAACAATTAGGTAAATCAATGGAGGTTTATATTGATGATATGCTAGTTAAGTCCCTGCGATCAGAGGACCATTTGATACATTTGCATGAGACCTTCGATATACTAAGGAAATACTACATGAAACTCAACCCAGAGAAATGTGCATTAGGGGTCGGCTCAGGCAAGTTCCTCGGCTTTATGGTATCAAATCAGGGGATCGAAATCAACCCCAATAAGATCAAGGTAATCGAAGACATCACAGTCGTGGACAATGTTAAGGTCGTACAAAAATTAACAGGGCGCATAGCTGCCCTAAGCCGATTCATCTCGAGGTCTTCAGATAGAAGTCACAGGTTCTTCTCACTGCTCAAAAAGAAGAAAATTTATGCATGGACCCCAGAATGCCAACAAGCATTGGAAGAATTAAAGCGGTACCTCTCGAGCACGCCACTACTTCATACTCCAAAGCGGACGAGCAACTCTACTTGTACTTAACAGTCTCAGAAATCGCGGTAAGTGGGGTCCTAGTTTGAGAAGAGCAAGGTACACAATTTCCTATTTACTATGTTAGTCGAACTTTAGGTGAGGACGAGACCCGGTACCCACACTTAGAAAAATTAGTGCTTGCCCTCATAAGCGCCTCTAGGAAATTAAAACCATATTTTAAGTGTCACCCGATCTGTGTGGTGACTACTTATCCCCTTCGCAATATTTTGCATAAGCACGAAATTTCAGGCCGATTGGCCAAATGAGCCATCGAGATCAGTGGGTACGATATCGAGTATCGATCCCGAACGACCATGTCTCAAATCTTAGCAGACTTCGTGGCCGACTTGACACCAACACTCATACCCGAGGTCGAAAAGGAACTATTATTAAAGTCGGGTACATCATCGGGGGTGTGGACCCTCTTCACAAACGGCGCTTTGAACGTGAAGGGGTCCGGGCTAGGCATCGTTTTGAAGCCCCCCACGGGTAATACAATTAGACAAGCTATCAAAACTTACAAGTTAACTAACAATGAGGCTGAGTATGAGGCCATGATTTCAGGTCTCGAGCTAGCTAAAGGTTTGGGAGCAGAGGTCATCGAGGCCAAATGTGACTCCCTGCTTGTGGTAAACCTAGTCAACAGAACCTTCGAGGTTCTAGAGGATCGAATGCAGAGGTACTTGGACAAACTACAGGTGACTCTACACTGGTTTAAATAATGGACCCTACAGCATATGCCTCGAGAACAAAACAGCGAGTCCGATGCCCTTGCAAATTTGGGGCCATCAGTCGAAGACAACGAGATTAGATCGGGGACTGTCATACAACTTTCAAGGTCAATAATCGAAGAAGGCCATGCCGAAATCAACTCCACAAGTGTGACCTGGGATTGGAGGAACAAATATATCGAGTACCTAAAGAACGGGAAGCTTCCATCTGATCCTAATGAATCGAGGACTCTATATACGAAGGCCGCACAATTCACATTGGCCGAAGATGGAATACTATATAGAAGGATGTTCGATGGACCATTGGCAATATGTTTGGGACCAGGGGATACCAACTACATCCTATGAGAAATCCACGAGGGCACTTGCGAAAATCATTCCGGTGCCGAATCATTGGTTCACAAAGTCATCAGAGCAGGATACTATTGGGCCGATATAGAAAATGATACAAAAGAGTTTGTTCGAAAGTGTGACAAATGTCAAAGGTATGCGCCGATGATTCACCAACCCGGAGAGCAACTCCACTCAGTCTTATCCCCATGGCCATTCATGAAATGGGGAATGGATATCGTTGGCCCTCTACCATCGGCCCAAGGTAAAGCTAAATTTATTTTGTTTATGACTGACTATTTCTCTAAGTGGGTTGAAGCACAGGCTTTCAAGAAAGTTAGAGAGAAAGAAGTCATAGACTTCATCTGGGACCATATTATATGCCGATTCGGGATGCCTACTGAGATCGTATGCGACAATGGAAAGAAATTCGTTGGCAGCAAAGTGACAAAGTTTCTTTAAGAGCATAAAATAAAAAGGATCCTATCGACGCCATATCATCCTAGTGGGAACAGACAGGCCAAATCGACAAACAAGACCATCATTCAAAATCTAAAGAAAAGATTGAACGACGTTAAGGGAAAATGGAGAGAAATATTGCCCGAAGTCCTTGGGTGTATCGAACAACGTCAAAATCCAGTACGGGGGCAACACCATTCTCTTTAGTATATGGCACCGAAGCTCTGATCCTGGTTGAAGTCGGGGAACCTAGCGTCAGGTTTCGATATGCAACGGAAGAGTCAAATCATGAGGCTATGAATACAAGCCTCAAATTTCTAGATGAAAAATGGGAAGCCACCCTCGTTTGAATGGCCGCACAGAAATAGCGGATCGAAAGGTACTACAATCGAAGAGCCAATCTTCGACACTTTAAAATTCGGGACTTGGTTCTGAGGAAGGTCACCCTCAATACTCGAGACCCACATGAAGGAAAACTTAGCCCGAACTGGGAGGGACCATATCAGGTCCTCGATATCATCGGAAAGGGATCCTACAACATTGGCACTATGAACGACGAAAAATTACCAAACAATTGGAATATATCACTCCGCAAATGATATTACTGCTAAGGTACGACCTTTTCCATTTTCGTTTATATTTTATACTAACTATTTGCAGATGTTTAATCGAAGACATCAAAGGATTCTTCAAACACAAAGTCGTTAGGTCTGAAAGAACGCGTTGCACTCTTTTTTCCTTAGACCGATTTTTGTCCCAAATGGGTTTTTCCGATGAGGTTTTTAATGAGGCAACCATTGTTCGTTCTAACTTAGAGCAATTCAATAGTATCCAAGGTTCCTTTACAATCAACCTCGAATACTGGGGGGCATCACCCTCGGATAGTTATAAGGAAAATACTTCGTGTCGACAGGGTCTTGATAGGTAAAGGACCAAACGGTCAAATGAACCATGTCCATATAGATTACTCGAGCCCTAATGGCAAAACATGTACGCATGTATAATCTATTGAAAGAAGTATTTTTCCTTACCAGATGTTCCATGCCTTAGGAAAATTTATACTACAATTTCATACTTATGATCTATTGTGGAAACTGGCTTAAGGGTCGATAACAACTGAAGTTCAAACAATTTACCCTATACTCGAGGACTGCCGTCCAAAAAATCGACATGAACGAATTACTAAAACTCGAAATTGTAAGACCTTAAAAAGGCAATCCTCGATTTTATAGGCCACGGCCACCCCACTCAGGGACTAACACTTCAAACGAGTTCGAAGTATAGCAGGGAAACAAGCCTAAGGGGCAAATCCCAAACTAAAGGCTACGGCCAAATTAACACGGTTCGTAGACGTCCGAATTTTGTTATAAAACAGGCCTTTAAATATTCTCATAAACCGGTTAAAAAAGGCAACCTTCGGCTAAATTACTAAGGGTCTCGATAATATCGACCCTCGAAAAACCCTAAGGGGTATCGAATTGTTCGAACTCCCGGTCAATTTTGTGCGAAGGCATAACAAAGCAAAGGATTTCAATAACACCAATCTTCGAAAAATCTAATGGGTATAAATTTATCTCCTGCTAAGGCATAAAAAAATTTTATGATTAATTTTTCAAGCCGAAAAAGGGGAAGAACCATTCTTTTGAGGCCATATCGGCCTAATTCAAAAGCCTAAGGGCCATTTTATTTTTTGGGTTCGAGAAATCGTCCTTACTCAACTAAAACCTAAGGGTCACTCTACTTCGAGTTCGAGCAAGTACTCACTCGATTTTAAAGACTACATTGGTCCGACTTCGGTCTAGTTGCCTAAAGTCCCAAACTTGTGAGAAAAATCTTCATAAGGCATAAATGCATGAATGAAATAGAATAAAGACAAGTCAAAGAGAAAAAAGATCTTTTATATATACGAAAATATTTACAAGGACCGATCAGGGTCCCGCCCAAAAAATCAAAAACGAAAAAGCCTAAGAGTCCTATTTTTCCTCAGGGGCAGCTTCTTCTCTATCGAGGTCCTCCCCATTCTCGGATGCGCTCTTGCTACCATCATCATCATCGGAAGAGGCCTACGCTCTAGCATTAGCTTCATACTCTTTAGCCTTTATTATATTGTCGGTAAGATCGAAACCTCGAGCATGGATCTCCTCGAGGGTTTCCCTCCGAGATTGACATTTGGAGAGTTCAGCAATCCAATGTGCTCGAGTTTGAGCGGTCTCAGCTGCCTCTCTCGCTTGGACTTGAGCGGCTTCAGCATCGACCAGGTAGACTTCCACGATCACCTCGGACTCGGCCTTTGCCTTTTCGGCTTCAGATTTGGCCTTTGCAAGTTCGGAAGCCAACCGAGCCTCGAGCTCCTCTATGTTTTTTACCTGAGCTGAGCTTTTCTCCTTCATGCCTCGAAGCTGACTTTCGACAGATGACAATTGGGCTCGAGCAGCCTCTTTTTCAGCAGCAAAGCGGTCCATACTTTCTTTCTACCCCAAGGTCTCCGCCTTTATTATGTTGACCTCCTCGCAGAATTGCTAGATCCTCTCGACCTTGTGTTGCAGCTGTGAGATTAAAATGTTAGCTACCGTTACTGAATCGAGCCCATGAGCTTTTAAGATTTTCATTACCTACTCGATTAGGTCGGTCTGATCTTGGTGAGCCTTGGCCAACTCGGCTCGGAGGTCCTTGATCTCCTCTTCTTTTTTCCACTGAGAAGTTTAAGGGAATTTCTCTCCTCCTGAGCCCTCGAAGGTCGGCCTCACATTGGCTCAGCTATGCTCGGGACTTTGAAAATGTATCTTGATGGAGTGCCAAAGCCTATACGGAAAAAAAAGAAAGGAGATTAGAAGGAAGTGAAAGTAAAGTTTGAATCAATGAGAAAGCGGTCTATTTATTGGATTCACAACGACGGTTCAAAGGCACTAGTGGCTGACCACCAACTGACACTCATTAATGACTTGGGGAACTGTACCGACGGGACGTTTCGGTCACTCCCGTTGTTTATGTTACGAGGATGACGTTATGACAGGTCGAGGTAGAAAATCGAAGGCTCAATTCATTTCTTGTCATTTCACTCCAAAAAATGAGGGGACTATCTGTATACGGTTAAAATCGGGCCATCCAATTTTACTATTTGACCGAGACCGGGAGGTTGCATTGAAGGACGACCTTGTAAGGGAACAAATCACGGGGATAAGGTATCGAGTTCTGAATCGAGGTACCTATCGAGATCGAGGCTAGTAGCGATCGAAGTCAAATGAGACAGACATAGAGCAAGATCGAAGATAGCACAATAACAGAAAGGCGAGATATCCGTGATTGGTCGAGGATCATGGCGTAAATCTCAGAACAGATCAAATCGAAAACAGTTAATTAGCTAATATGGGATTTTTTTTATGTAATTAGAATTATAACATAAGTGGAATTCCTTTACTATTTAAAGGGGGTTCTAATAATTTGTAACACATATTGTTCACAGATATCAAAGCAATATAATTCTCTTTCTCGTTTATACTATTGTTCATCAACTTGTTATATTTTAATTGTTCTTGCATCAACCAGTTCGAGGGTATCCAAACTCGAGGGCTGAGTTTCATTCTAACACTGGTTTGCTTTAGTTTATAGTTCATTTATGTTATTAATCTTCATATTTATTAATTGTTATTAAGTGAAATCACGTGTCCTTAGAACCATATTATAAGTTTAATTGTTATCCAATTTTAAGGGCAAACAGGTTTACTGGTGCAACGAACAGTAGTTATTGATATTGTTCATTCCATAAGTCTATCATGTATACAATTTGATATGAATTTTAGTTGGATTTGATATGTACTTCACATTTGATCTAAATTTTCTCGAATTGATATATCATAAATAAAAGTTACTTTTTTTGTGAGGGTTATCATAATGATTCATTGCATTTTTTCTTAAAATTGCAAAGACAAGGTTCTTCAACAAGTGAAATGATGTTGGACAAGGAGGAGATTGAAAAAAATTAATTTTGTTTCTTATTGTTTTTTTTCATGTTTATTAGAAATTGCAATGTATTATGGAGTGTTGTATACTTTGTTACATACACTAATTTCGGTAATAAAAAGTTCCTAAGTTACTTTATATAAGCATATTTGGTGGTGTTTTGTTATAATGTTTATGTTGTTGAACAACCGGTAAGAATAAAACTTTCAAGTATTTATTTTTTAGAAAAAGATGCTTCCGTGGTTGCCACAGAAAAAGGCTTCATTGGTACCTAACTTGCCGCGAAAACGAAGTACCTTTATGTGGCGACAATATTATTGCTATTGACTATTGTACGTTATTCGTGGAAGCTCAGTCGCCACTGAATGTGCTTTCTTCAGTTACGACCTATTATTGAAGCACCACCGATGTGGTTTTGTTTTGTGAAGAAGAAGGATGGTACTATGCGGATGCGTATTGATTTTAGACAACTGAACAAGGTTATAGTGAAGAACATGTACCTATTCCCGCACATTGATGACTTGTTTGACTAGCTTCTGGGTGTCAGAGAGTTCTCGAAGATTGATTTGAGATCAGGGTATCATCATTTGAAGATTCGGGATTCGGATATCATGAAGACTGCTTTCAGGACTCGGTATGGTCACTACGAGTATCTAGTGATGTCATTTGGGCTGGCCAACGCCTCAACAACATTTATACACCTGATGAACAGTGTATTCCAGCCATATCTTGATTCTTTCATCATCGTGTTTATTGACGACATCGTGGTATATTCTCACAATCCGGCCGATCATGAGCAGCATTTGAGGATCATGATCCAGACCCTGAGGGAGAGGAAGTTATATTCAAAATTCTCCAAGTGTAAGTTCTGGCTTGATTCGGTGGCGTTTTTGGGTCATATGGTGTCTAGTGAGGGGATCGAGATAGATCCGAAGAAGATTGAGGTAGTTCAGAGTTGGCCTATACCGTCTTCAGCTACTGAGATTCAGAGTTTTCTTGGTTTGGCTGGATATTATCGTCGATTCGTAGAGGGTTTCTCATCCATTGCTACACCTTTGACTAGATTGACCCAGAAGAGTGCTCCTTTCAGATGGTCCGAGGAGTATCAGGCGAGCTTTCAAAAGCTCAAGACTGCATTGACTTCAACCCCAGTATTGGTGTTGCCTACGAATTCAGGGTCTTACATTGTGTATTATGATGCGTCGCATATTGGGCTTGGCACGGTGTTGATGCAAGACGGTAAGGTGATTGCCTACGTGTATCAACAGTTGAAGGTTCATGAGAAGAATTACCTAATTCACGACATAGAGTTGGCAAATATTGTTCATGCATTGAAGATTCGGTGGCACTATTTGTACGGTGTTCTATGTGAGGTCTATACTAACAACCAGAGTCTCCAGCATCTGTTCAAGCAGAAGGACCTTAACTTCGGTAGCGAAGATGGTTAGAGTTGCTGAAAGACTATGATATCACTATTCTGTATCATCTCGGGAAGGCCAATGTGGTAGTCGGTGCCTTGAGTAGAAAGGTCGAGTATATGGGCAGTTTGGCATATCTACCAGTAGCAGAGAGGCCACTAGTCATGGATGTGCAGGCCTTGGCCAATCAGTTTGTGAGATTGGATGTTTCGGAGCCCAGTCGGGTTCTTGCTTGCGTAGTTTCTTGGTCTTCTTTATATGAGCGCATCAGATCGAGAGCGTCAGTATGACGACCCCCATTTGCTTGTACTTAAGAACACGCTGCAGCACATCGATGCCAAGGAGGTTTCTATTGGAGATGATGGGATATTGCGGATGCAGGGCCAAATATATGTGCCCAATGTGGATAGGTTGCGTGAGTTGATCCTTGAAGAAGCACATAGTTCATGGTATTCAATTCATTCGGGTGCCACTAAGATATATCGTGATTTGAGAGAGCACTATTAGTGGAGAAGAATGAAGCAAAATATAGTGGAGTATGTGTCTCTGTGCTTGAACTGTCAGCAGGTGAAGTAGGAGCATAATAGGCCGGGCGGTTTGCTTCAGAGACTTGAGATTCCCGAGTGGAAGTCGGAGTATTACCATGGATTTTGTTTTTGGGCTCCCACATACTCTGAAGAAATTCGACGCAGTGTGGGTAATTGTGGATAGGCTGACCAAGTCGGAATATTTCATCCGGTGGTGACTACCTATTCTTCAGAGGAGCTGGCTCAGATCTATATCCGTGAGTTTATTCGTCTCCATGGTGTCCTGGTGTCCAATATCTCAGACCGACACACGCAATTCACATCACATTTCTGGAGAGCCGTGTAGTGTGAGTTAGGCACACGAGCTGAGTTAAGTACAACATTTCACCCCTAGACGGACGAGCAGTTCGAGTGTACCATTCAAATCTTGGAGGATATGCTATGTTGCGTTATGATTTCGGGGGTTTATGGAATCAGTTCCTACCGCTTGCTGAGTTCTCCTACAACAATAACTACCAATCGAGTATTCAGATGGCTCCTTGTGAGGCACTATATGGGAAGCATTGTTATTCTCTAGTTGTTTGGTTTGAGCCGGGAGAGGCTAGGTGGTTAGGCACTAATTTGTTTCGGGATGCCTTGGAGAAAGTCAAGTTGATTCAGGATCGAATTCGTACAACACAGTCTAGATAGAAGAGTTACGCTGACCGGATGGCTCGTGATGTAGCATTTATGGTGGAGGAAGGGTTTTGCTGCGGGTTTCACCCATGAAGGGTGTGATGAGGTTCGGGAAGAAGGGAAAGTTTAGCCCTAGGTATGTTGGTCCTTTTTAGATCCTTGATAGAGTTGGTGAGGTGGCCTACAAACTTGCATTGCCACCCAACTTATTGATAGTTCACCCGGTGTTCCATGTTTCCATGCTCCAGAAGTATTATGGTGATCCGTCCCATGTATTAGATTTTAGCTCAGTTTAATTGGACAAGAATTTGACTTATGTTGAGGAGTCGATGGCCATCTTGGATAGGAAGGTCCGAAAGTTGAGGTCAAAAAATATAGCTTCAGTTAAGGTTGAATGGAGGGGTCATCCAGGCGAGGAGGCGACCTGGCAGACCAAGCACGACATGCGGAGTCATTATCCTCACCTTTTCGTCACTTCAGGTATGTCATTATGCACGTTCGAGGACGAACGTTTGTTTTAAGAAGGGGAGAATGTAGTGACCCAATCGGTCATTTTGTGTATATGAGCCCCGATTCCCATTTTGATACTTCAAAACATGTGTATTTATGATTTTATGACTTACGGGGTTGGTTAGTTTCATTCCGGGAAGGTTTTGGGTTGATTTGGACCCTTTGGTTCTTGGTTTATAAGCCTAAGTTAGAAATATTGACTAAAGTTTTACTTTTGTGAAAACGACCACAGAAGTGTGTTTTGATGGCTTCTATAGGTTCGTCTCGTGATTTTGGACTTGGGCGTATGCCTAGAATCGAATTCGGAGGTCCCTAGGTTGATTTGACTTAATTTGCCGAAAGTTGGCAATTTGAGCTTTAGAAGATTTCCCAAGTTAAACCGTAGGTTAAATTTTGGCTATTGGGTTCGGAAGTTGGTTTTGGGACTTGGAATAGGTCTGTTTTGCTATTTGGAACTTGTCTGCAAAATTTGGTATTATTTGGAGTTGATTTGATAGGATTCAGAAGCTTGGTTGCAATTCTAGAGGTTCTTAAATTTTTTTTTTGAAATTCATGCATTTTGATGTACGATTCACAGATCTAGATGTTTCTTTTGTGTTTTGATCGCGAACGAGTTTGTACGATAATTTTAAACTTGTGTGGATGTTTGGTTTGCAGCCCCGAGGGTTCGGGGTGAGTTTCAGACGTGTTTCGAAAATGTTTGGACTCAAATATAGGTTGCTGGTGTGTTAGTGTTGCAGTTGTCGCAATTGCGAACATGACAGTGGGGACTTAGATAACACAATTGTGATACCTGGTTCGCATTTGTAAAGATTAGGCTTAGGTGGGCTAATTCGCATTTGCGAAGTCCGAAATGCGAAGTCTGTGTCTCAATTGCAATATCTCCTGGGCTTGTCAGTAGCCACGATTGCGATACTTTCTTCGTAATTTCGAGAAAGGTTTGCAATTGCGACATCTGCAACTGAACAAAAGGTTGGTTTTCATTCAATTTCTTTCATTTTAGAACCCTAGACTCGGTTGGAGGTGATTTGGAGAGGGATTTTCATTTACAAATATTGGGTAAGTGATTCTAATCAATTTCAAACTATATTTCATGATTATATCTTAGATTTAACATCAAATTTATGAGAATCAAAGAAGAAATTTGGGATTTTGTCAAAGTTTTGAAAAATGAAAAATTGAGTTTTGAGAGTCGATTTGGACTAGGATTTGAAAATAATACACATATATGAACTCGTTGGTTATGGATAGTCCGAATCTACTGTAACGACCCGACCGGTCATTTTAATTATTTGCATTCCGTTCAACTATTTGAAGTCTTGATTAACTTCGTATGATGTATTATGACTTATGTGTATCATCGATTTTGGTTTCGGGTGTATCGAAATTAGTTTGGAAGAATGAATTTCATGTTTGAAGCTTTAAGTTGGAATAGTTTATCAAGTTTGACTTTTTAGTATTTGAACTCAGTTCGAAATTTTAATGATTCCCTTAGGTCCAGATGGTGATTTTGGACGTATGCCCGGATTTGCTTTCGGATGTTTCTAGAAGGTTTCGGCACTAATTGACAAAAGTTGGCAATTTGAAGGTTTGGAATGTTCATAAGTTTGATAGAAAATTGACTTTAATGATATCGGGTTCAGATTTTGGTTCCGGGAATTGTAATAGCTTCATTATGTCATTTGAGACTTGTGTGCAAAATTTGAGTTCATTCCGAGTTGATTTAATAAGGTTCGGTATGAGTTTTGGAAGTTGAAAGATTCAGAGTTCATTAAGTTCGATATGAGGCGTGATTCATGGTTTTGATGTTAATAAATGTGATTTGAGGCCTCGAATAGATCTGTGTTATGTTATGGACTTGTTGGTATGTTCGGACGAGATCCCGAGGGGCTCGGTTAAGTTTCGGAAGAGTTTCAGATCATTTCCATGCTTTTAGGCACTATTGATTATGGTGTTTCATACCTTTTTCGCGATCGTGAAGATCGGGTCGCGATCGCATAGTGTATTAGTGGAGCTGGCCTTTTCATTCATCACGTTCGCGACAGTGTTACCGCGTTCACGACAGTGTTACCGCATTCGCGTACCTTTGTGAGGACTTAGCATCACATTCACATTCTTCAACTTGCGATCGCATAGGGTTGAGTTGTGAAGCTAGGAGCTGGAGAATTTTTGTTCGTGTTCACGTTCGCGTGGGTATTGTCGCAATCGCGTAGTGCAAGTTCATGTGGTCATTGCGTTTGCATGGTTAGTTTCGCGATTGCTTAGCGTATTGATGGAGGCAGTGGAGTTTGTTCTTCGAGATCGCGAAGGATGTCCCGCGATCGCGAAGGGTACTTTTGTTCAGTGATTATAAGTACTCTATTTTCGGGGGCTTTCGGCCATTTTATCATATTTGGAGATATGAAGATCGGATTGAGATGATTTTTGAGGCAATTTTCACCACATGGATTGGGGTAAATGTTCTCTACTCAGTTTTGGTTATAATTCATGAATCCATCTTCGTTTTTGGCATTTGATTGATGATTTCAAAGTGAAAATTGGGAGTTTTGTCTAAAATTTCATAAAGTAATTTTTTGAGTTTTGAACATCGATTCGGAGTCAGATTTGAGTGAAATAGTATGGTTAGACTCGTAATTGAAAGGGTTGTCATATTTTGTGAGTTTTTTGGCTTCCGAGGTGCGGGCGCGAGTTTGACCTTTTGGTTGACTTTAGGGCTTTTGATTATGGATTCGACCTTTATTGATTGAGTTTGTTTCCTTAAGCATTATTTGATGTATTTGAATTACTTTTGGCTAGTTTCGAGCCGTTCTGAGGTTGATACGCGCGAGATGGAATTTCTAGAGTATTGTCTAGCTTGCTCGATATTAGATTCGGCTTGTTCGAGGTAAGTAACACTTCTAAACTTGGTGCTGAGGTATGAACCCTTGAATATATGTGTTTTGTGTTTGGTGTTGAGGTAACCCACATTCTAGGTGATGGGCGTGTGGGCGTCACCATGTGTATTATGACTCGGATGATTCTGTGGTACCGTGTAGTTATCTATCTTGTTTTAACCCATGCAATTCCTACGTGTTAGAGTAATTGAGCTGTGATCCATGTTAAAAATCATGTTTACGCCATGTACTTGTTTTGCTTGGACCCACTGAGGTCATTTCTGCCGTTGAGTTATTTGATTAAATTGCAATTACATACTCAATCATATTTATTCATTTGTATATCATATCGTAGTCTCTGTTATCATTTGTTGTCATATCAAGTTATTATTGTTTGGGCTGATTGGCATGAGATTTGCGAGCTCGAGAGACTGGAGACATTGATGACTGAGTGAGGCTGAGGGTACGATTATGAGTGATGATTATAGGATCAGGCTGCATGCCGCAGCAGGCCATATTGGCTTTATATATATTAATATTATATGTATCAGGCTGCATGCCGCAACATGGCTTATAGGCTTTATTATTATGGGATCGGGCTGCACGTCGTAGCAGGTCAGATTGGCTTTATATTAGCGCTTGGGCAGGATCGGCCCCTCCGGAGTCTGACATACCAGCAGTGAGCATAGGCACCTACCGAGTGCGAGTGCCGAGTGATTGAGAGTGTTGAGGGATTGGGAGGTGCTGAGTGACTGAGCGTGCTGAGGGAGGTTGAATACCCAGAGAGCATGAGCACACGAGTTTATCACTATGGTGCATTACAGTTGATATGTATACTTGGTATGTTAGGCATAAAGATGCATTTCCTCATGTTGTACGGTATTGTGATATTCATGACTTCATATATACATTGACATGTAGTCATAAAGATGTACTTTCCTCATGCTATCTGAGATTTGAAATATCTTATCTGTTGTTGAACGTTTTTGGGAAAAATCATAGATTCTGACTTACTCATATTTTGGTGATTTTGGTGAAAGATTTGGGTTTTACTGTTATACTTGAAAAGCATGCCTATCATCCGTAATAGTGAATGAGCTGAGCATCATACCCTCGAGTTATTTCTTGTACTGCTTTTATTATGTTGTTATGAGTTGTTGGCTATTGATGTTGGAATCTGATCGTTGTCCAAGCTCGTCACTACTTTTGACCTAAGGTTAGGTTTGTTACTTATTGAGTACATGGGGTTGGTTGTACTCATACTACACTTCTGCACTTTGCGTGCAGATTTTGGATGCTGATGTTGCTGTGTATGGCGGAAGCTAGCATTGAAGATGTACTTACGTTCTTGTCATAACTACCTCTTGTTCTTGGTAGCTTTAGAATTTTTAATTTGTTCATGTTTATTTCAAATAGATGATGTATTTATTTTATACCAGCTTTGCAAACTCTAAATCTTAGAAGCTCATGATATGTACTACTTGTCCTTGAGAATTCTTTGTATAACAATTTAGTTATTTCTTCCTTAGGCATTACTTGATGTATTTGAATTACTTTTGGCTAGTTTCGAGTCGTTCAAAGGTTGATACGCACGGGATGATGTTTCTAAAGTATATTTTAGGCTGCTCGGTATTGGATTCGGCTTGTTCGAGGTAAGTTACGCTTCTAAACTTTGTGCTGAGGGTATAAACCCCTAAATATTTGTGTTATGTGTTTGGTATTGAGGTGACCCACATTCTAGGTGATGGGCGTCTGGGCGTCACCGTGTGAATTATGACTCAAATGATTTTGTGGTACCGTATAGTTACCTATCTTGTTTTTACCCATGAAATTCTTGCGTGTTAGAGTAATTGAGATGTGATCCTTGTTAAAAATCATGTTTAGGCCATGTACTTGTTCTGCTGGGACCTACTGAGGTTATTTCTGCTGTTAAGTTATTTGATTAAATTGCAATAACATACTCAGTCATATTCATTTATTTGTATATCATATCTTAGTCTCTGTTATAATTTGTTATCACATCATGTTTTTATTGTTTGGGCTGATTGGCATGAGATTTGCGAGCTCGAGAGACTGGAGAGATTGATGACTGAGTGAGGCCAATGGCCTGATTGTGAGTGATGATTATGGGATCGGGTTGCACGCCGAAGCACGACATATTGGCTTTATATATATTAATATTATATGGATCAGGTTACACAACACAATAGGTCTTATAGTCTTTATTATTATGGGATCGGGTTGCATGCCGCATCAGGCCAGATTCACTTTATATTTACGCTTGGACAGGATTCGCCCTTGAAGTCTGACACGCCAGCAGTGAGCGTAGGTACCAACTAAGTGCGAGTGCCGAGGGATTAAGAGTGTTGAGTGATTGGGAGATGTTGACGGAGTTCAAATACCCCGAGTGCATGAGCACACACGTTTATCACTGTGGTGCATTACATTTGACATGCATACTTGGTATGTAGGCATAGAGATGCCTTTCCTCATGTTGTACGGTATTGTGATATTCATGAATTCACATGCACATTGACTGTAGGCATAGAGATGTACCTTCCTCATGTTATCTGAGATTTGAAATATCTTATCTGTTATTGAACGTTTTTGGGAAAAATCACATATTCTGGCTTACTCATATTTTGGTGATTTTGGTGAAAGATTTGGGTTTTACTGTTATACTTGAAAAGCATCCCTATTATCCATAACAGTGAACGAGCTGAGCATCATACCCTTGAGTTATTTCTTGTACTACTTTTATTATGTTGTTATGAGTTGTTGTTAGCTATTGGTGTTGGACTCTGACCGTTGTCCAAGCTCGTCACTACTTTCGACCTAAGGTTAGATTTGTTACTTATTGAGTACATGGGGTTGGTTGTACTCATACTACACTTTTTCACCTTGCGTGTAGATTTTGGATGCTGATGTTGTTGTGTATGGCGGGTGCTGGCATTGAAGATGTACCTGCGTTCCTGTCATAACTGCCTCTTAATCTTGGTAGCTTTAGAATTTTTAATCTGTTCATGTATATTTCAAACATATGATGTATTTATTTTGCAAACTCTAAATCTTAAAAGCTCATGATTTATACTACCGGTCCTTGAAAATTATTTGTATAATAGTTCAATAATTTCATCATTATTTTCTCAGTAAATCTCATTGAATTGGATTGTTGTTAATTGGCTTATCTAGCGGGTTGGGTTAGGTGCCATCACGACTAGTTGGATTTGGGGTCGTGACAAGTTGGTATCAGAGTACGAGGTTCATAGGTTCTACGAGTCATAAAGCAAATGTCTAGTAGAGTCTTGCGGATCGGTATGATTACATCCATACCTATCTTCGAGAGGCTACATGGCATCTAGGATAAACTTCACATCTTTCTTTCCTTATTGTGCGGCATTGATTCAGCTTGAAGCGTATCTCTTTGAATTCTTTCCACTCACTCGTATGCGTATGTGAGTGCTCGGTGTCATCTGTGCATCGACGGCTTTCGATTCAATGGATGAGGTGCAAGATGCATTTTCTATGTTTTGGTGATGGGCTAGTCTAGAGGGTGTGAGGCCAGGTTTGGACCGCAGCTTAGGCTCGGTAGTTTCAGATGTGTGAGCATGTGCTTTTGGACTTATATTTTCGGTAATGTCCGTATGAGAGGAATTTGTGGCTCGGTGAGTGATTGGAGGGCTATATGATTAGTAGGATATGACTGCGGGATGTGTTCAGATGGTTTGAATGTGACGGGAAGAGTTTGTTTGAGATGTGATAAGGGTTATTGGATGCTCGAGTGGATGTGTCATCTAGTCTTGATTTATGAAGGTTTTTGAGAGATTCTTTCGTGTTAATTGTGGAACGAAGTAGATTTTCATGTCTAGCTGATGAGTTCAGACTCAGGAATATTAAGTGATTGCACAGTAGTTGTGGTTGTGAAAGGGTATAGAGAGATGTCAGTTTGAGGCTAAGTAGGTGGGTTATCACCTGCGGGGTAATCTACGGATGTGTGATCCTTATGATGTTGTGGGGAGGTTTTCTTTTCTACCAGTGGATATAGGTGTTGCGATTTAAGTTTGGATTGGTTAAGAAAGTTGACCTGATTGTCACAAGGATGAATGCGAGCTTAGCAAATGATTTGAGGTATTATATGGTTTGTGTTACATGAGCTTATGAAGGATTTAGTTAAATCTCACTGCGGTATTATGGCAATAATAGAGTATGAGCATTGTGAGTTATCGAGTGTTTTGATCTATGGCTTTAAGTCAAGTGGGAGAGTCTGCTACCGATGATTTTATTGCATGGTTACGTGTTGTATTGGTTTCGGTCCTAGGCATACCTGTCAATCGGTTATGACTTGTAGAGACTAGTTTTGAGGATGACTTCAGCAAGGAATTTTCTGGATGCATGGTGTATTACACTTTTTAGGTATATAGGAATCATGTGATGATTGAGTTGTTATTCGTGAAGGATGTAGTGCGCATGGAGTAGGAATTTTCTCGGTTGCATTAAGGTAGGGTTACTTCTTTGGGTGTTTTTGGACTAATGGGGCACAGGCCGTTCGACCAATTTGGGCAGGGCAATTGATATTTGAGCATAGTGGATGACTCTCGAGAAGGTTCTAATGGATTCAAGATTTATATGTAGCAATTGAGAATTTTTTCAGATTTGTATATGGCTAGAATCTGAGATTTACATTGGATGGTATTGAGATTTGCAGTATTTCTATGTCATTATAGATTCTACATTTCAGTATCAGGAAGGTGAAGGAAACGACTTTAGATTCACAGAAGGTCTCTTCAGAGTGAGTGTCTCGGTTGTGGTACTTTTGGGGTGCTTAAGAGGGAATACAATGGCTTATGGGTCTTAGGTCGGTGTGGTTTTATGCTAGGATCTCTTGTGGTGAGCTTTGGGTAAGGATTATGGTGTTCTGGCAAAGGAGAAGTGTCAACTTGAGGGTATCTCGGAAAGAACTCAGAGAAATAGGACATCTTGGTAGTAGGTTGGATCAACACGGTAATGGATATAATCGGTTCTTTGGGTACTTACGATGTGGTGAGTTTCTATAGGTGTTTTGTGGAAATACTCTTGGCTTTGGCGACCTGCGTGGCTTGGTTAAGTAAGAGAGATTCAGTTCTGATGGCTTGGTTATGTGCAAATAGGTTTTGAAGAGTTCTCGATGGTCCACGATTTAAGATGGATATTTCCTACCAGCGTTAAGAGCATGTTGCGTATTGTGATTTTCTTGTAGATTGGATAAAATAGAAGGTTTCTGACTGATCGAGTATGTATTTTGCTGGTGACTCAGAGTTGATTATGAGCTTCTCGTTCTTTTCATATGATGGCATGATAGATGCGGTGTATTGTGTGGGATTGAGATTTGCATGTGCAAGGTCACAGTTCAGTTTTGAAGGGAAGGTCATGAATTCTTATACAACATGGACGGTTTCAGATGACTAGATGAAGGCTATTACTACTTGGTATTGCCTGAGAAGGGTGCGCATTTTTGAAGGCGTACTGTATTTTGACTTATGGATGCTTCATTGGTATTGCGGTACTCGCTTGGTTGATCGACTGCTGATGTTCAGATTTTGCTATGTGGCATGGAAGAATTATATAAGTATTTCTCGTGGGGATAATTATGTATGAGAGATGTGTTAGCCATTCGAGTGGTGGAGTTGGGATCGTCTATGGTGATTCATGTGTTCTATGGAATTGGAGGTTGGAAGTTCTCAAAAGCAGATTGTTTCATGGTTGTGGATTATGAAGATGTGGCCAAAGTTAGCCAACTGGTAGTATGTGTTATAGTTAGATCATTGTGGACTTTTGGAGGGCCATTTATTCATTTGGGATAACCGAAATTGATTTTGGGGCTCATTGGTAGGCCCAATGAGGATGTGTATTCTACACCGGGTCAGATTTGTTGACTCAGCACCGTTATTGTTGAAGGGTATGTCATTTGGTTAGAGTTGAGCGTGTATTCTGATATGTTCTATGTGTTACTCTTCTATGCTACAAGAAGTCGTGATTTGTTGGTTATATGCACACATGATGTGGTTCTATTTGGGCCTTGTAGCGGAATTCGAGCGAGATGGTTTTTGAGGTGTTGAATGGTTGATTGCTCTTTGGTTATGGTCTTTCCGGGCCGTGGTATATTCGGTTACTTGCTGTTGATACCCAATTTTATCCTCATATGTTTCAAATAGTATATATACTTTCAATATATCGTTTGCATCATTACTTAATTTACAAAGAGTTATACAAGTATTTTCTATAATGTTTCATAATTTGTAGAGCTTTAAAATTAATTTTTTTCTTGCATTTAAATTACCTGAATATGTATTAATTACGCCATAAATTATTTTGTGATGATTTAACCATCCAAATCTATTTTTTGCATCCATAATATTTTCATATAATTATATTGGCTATTCACACAATTTTGCAATAATAGCCTATACGCTATGCATAATTATATGTTTTACATTATTCGTGCCAAATAGCATTTTTATATTTTTATAATGTTAAGTTATTATTTTTGAAGCATCTTACTACTTAAATAATATTTTATTATTTGTTAATTACTTTTTATAATTTTATTTTAATGAATTTCGTGTATTTTAAACTATAGCCCAATATAGGGCTAATTTTCGAACCAATTAAAGTCCAAAAACACCTGGCCCATTCCGTTTAACCCTTCAGAAGCCCAAACCAAACCACCTCTTCATCTAACCCGGCCGCGACCCGTCTCACGACCCGCCCCGCTTCCCCTTTAATCCTGGTCGTTGATCTTAAATGATCAACGACCCACAACAACTTTTGCCCTTTCCTTATAACCCTCCCCCCAAACCCTAGAGACAAATCGCTCATTCCGCCACCCCTTGAATCTATCGAACCTTCCTCCCTTCTTTGAAACCCTAATAGCAGCCTCCCTTAAATCTCTCCGATTCCTACCCCAAAATGGAATCAATCCATGATTCACTTACCTTATACGTTCTGTCATCTGCTACTTGCACGATTTTAGCATCACCTAGTGCTTGCCGATTTTTGGCAAATACCAGGCCTTGGGTTATGAACAACCGTCCTCAATCTTCGAGACTTAGGAGGTATTTCGTCTACATGCACTCACCACTGGGTTGTATGGGTCTGATTTACCAAAATCCTTGGCCAATCTTTGATTTCTGTCGAACTGCATGTGATTTTTTTTCCTTATTTTGTGTTTGACTAATTATTTTCCATGTTTAATCGCTTGATTCCACCACTATATAAACCCCTCCCCTAATCCCCTTTAAGGAACCTTAATCACTGTTATTCTCTCACACTCTCATTCACTCGATACTATTCTGAATCTATTGCTCTTGGCCGGCTGAAAGCCAAGGCCATCAGAATCTTCTCTATTAACCACCCTGGTGCGAGCACTGCTTGGGGCTCACTGAAGCTCCTGTGAACTCTGACACATTAGGATTTGGGATTTTTTGATGTTCTGTTGCTGTCACTACTGAGATTCTGGGTACTCACTCTTTTTATTCGTTTATCTTCGCAACTGGTTAGCATTCTTGACTCTCAAATCCTTCATCGTTATTCCTTTACTTGCTTATGTGTGTACTTGATATGCAAATATTGGTTGAACTTTTAGACAAACATGCCTTAGGTTTCTCTGTTATTTATGAACTTGCAGTATTATATTATTGTGTGCTTTTCTATAAATCTACTATCTCAATGATGTTCTGTTAGTTACATGACCTCTAGTATCGAACTTGAATGGTTTTAACATGCGTAGTAGACTTTCACTCTGCATTTTTGATTAGAATAGTTTCTGGCCCTCTTAAGTTTTACCTTACTGACCATGTTCATACTAGCCTGAATGTAATGTTTTGTGCTCACAATTATGCCTTAATGTCATGTTCTGGGCTTGTTATAAGTTCATACTTGTGCCTTAGTGTCATGTTTGCTCAGATTCTGCTTTAAGGAATATCTTCCTCTTGAACCCTTTAAGAATAATCTATTATTTCCTACCAACTGATTCCTGATTCTCATATGTTATAGCACTATTTCTCTATATAACCAAACTTGTTTATTTACAATTCGTAACTATAGTATTTATGTTCTTTGATCTGTCAATCCTGCACTTTTAGCATTGCTTCTAGGATTAATGTCAATGTGTAGTTTTCTCTCATGTGGGATCGACTGATATGAATCCTAATGTTTGTTTGTCCTGTTGATCTATAATTGACATGTTCTTTTACCTACCATGAGTTCTTTAGAGTCTTTGTGCTATAGTAATGCCCATCATGTTAGGTCTCATATTTAACTAAGTGATATGCTACCAACAGTTCTTAACTATGCCCATTAGCCTATTGCTATGTTGTTGATGACCATACTCTCATCAGGCTCTCATGTTAAAACCTTCATATGAAAACTGCCTCTCATTTGTTCTTGTCTATGAATTTGCTAGATTCTCATGTTGATTGTCTGAAATCCTTTGGGCTAATTCTGGAATATGCTTCGTTTTAAAATTATATTTGAAGTAGTTTGTTAGCTTATGATGTTCAATCCTGTCACTTTAAAACCTAGCATGGGCCCATTTTATATATGTTTTCTATATTTTCCAAAGTTTCATGTGATCCTCCTTATATGTTTTGGTTAGAACTGTTTGTTACTTACAGCTTTCAGAATTAAGTGTGAAAAGGTGTTTAATGAATTCCCTGAGTAGTTGTCACTTGCATGGTTAAGTCTGGCATCAGTAGGTAAGTCATGCGTCTTGGGCCTGTATTGGTCCATACATGTTGTTGGACCTATGTGCTAAATTCAGGCATTTTCTATTGTTCTGCTAAGCTTGGGGCTTGGGCCTGCTAGTCATGTGATGAGTGAGGATTGTTGAAGGCCCATCTAGTATTGGGTTGTTTTGTTTGGGTCTATTTCTAGGCCTGTATTTATTCTTTATGTAATGTCTGTAGGTGTATTCATTATCCGGTTTTGTAATAATTTGTAAACTAAACAATTGGGGAATTAGTAAAAAATGGGGGATAGGGTACTTTAATTCTCACATGAATGGGTAGATAACATGCTTACAGGCTCTACATGTTTGTTTGCTACTTTGTTCGATGTGCCTATTTCTATACACTAATAGAGATCATGTCTATAGGGATTCAAACACTTCACCTACTCGATTTGTCTAATGCCCACATTATCAGAAGCGGGAGTTTAAGTGCTTTACTTGTTCACATGTCTACTGCTATGCGATATTAGATAGAATGCCTATAGGAATCAAGCATCAACAACTATTCACTCAATTTTTGCAACTGCAGTGTGCTTATTTGATAGCATGCCTATAGGATTGTATTAATATATGCCATGCTAATCCTCATCTAGATACTATGTCTATAGGGCTTTAATTGATTAACCAGTCGACTACTTCCGTTGTCTTATTACTTTGCCCACCTAGAAAATATGCCTATAGGTTTCAAGCAACACCTCGATTCTGAAACTGCCTATTGCATAATGTGAAATATGTCCGCATGTATTTGTTGCTTATTTGTGGAGGCTAACTTAGGCCTTTAATTATTTTTACGTTAAGTCCTATCTGATTTGAATGTCGCTTAGTTTTATCATTTTTTGAGCAACCTAAGTAAAGTCTAGAACCACCCAAATAGTAGGTCCAAAGCCTCCTGGACCATAGGCATGGGACGGGTAGCGCACGCGTAGGGTACGACTTAGAACTGAATTAGAATGCTTTTAAGTAAACAACTTCAACATAGTAAATGGGTAGCAGGAGATGATAGTCTATGCCCGCTGAATAATATGAGCAACCCCTACCTAAAGGAAGTTGCAAAGTATTATTCATGTTGCACGGGATGAAGGCTAAAAATCTTAGGAACCCCCATTTCCTTCATATATTTGACATTTACATTTAGTCATTTAACATAGACCAATGCATTTGTAATCATTTAGGATTTGTACCAATTTTCAATGTGTTATGATAAGACTCTTCGACTTCTATACCTTCCTTTGTTTATTTTATTATCTAGCCTAATCACGTAATCCACATAGTTTGAAGTTTGGCCGGGACCCACAGTTGTGGACCTCGAAGAGTGCCTAACACCTTCTCTTTGAGGTAATTCGAGCATCTTTGGTGACACAGACTAGTTAAAATATTGTTATTTGCAAATAGGTGCCCTAATGCACCTTAAAAACCGTTAGGTGGAGACTATTCTCTTTTAATACCTCATTTAAAAGAGTTGTCACACGTCGAGGCCCGCTTTCGATAATGAACTTGACTTATGTGGATTACTCTCTTTTTCTTTTTTTGTTCTAAAACTGCTGCTACATGAACATCCCTTCCCTTATTCACCTTTATTTGCTTGAATTTTCTATGACATGCACATCTCTTCTCCTATTCGCCTTTATCTGTTTAAATCTGCTATGACATGCACAACCCTTCCCCATTCACCTTTATAACCACTCTTCATCTCTTTTCATCTTGTCTAAAACTGCTATATCATGTCATTCCCATCCTTACTTCCTGCTTTATTACATTCCCGCATATAATTTTATGAACTAAACTGACTTCTTCCTTTTGTCTTTCTTCTCTACTCTTTCCATGTTTACTTTTGCTATCCTATTTTCTGCTTTCTATCATGCAAATATTTGGCAATGTGTTATTATCTCTACATAAAGCATGCTCCACATCATACTCCACTCGTGCCAATTATCAACATAGCGGCGCTTGATGAGCGTCCGCACTCTTCCAAATATTACCCTTTTAAAATTGGAAAGGCTTATTTGCGGTAGACTAGTCGATCAGCGGTGCAATCGACAGTCCCGTGCCTTTCCCTCTCAAGTTGTTCCCTTAGGAATACCAGTCTAGAACATTCTAGAAACCCTACTCCAACTTGAAATGTACATGCATCATGCTAAACCTAGTATGGGCTGGAGCATTATCAACGTAATAACCCGCTAAGATAAACCTTGTCTAAAGTCCGCCGGGATTTCTACAATCCCAATGGACACTATTGTAAGGACCCGTAAAAATTTAAACCAAAAACTTGGGATTTCATGGTGCCAAGGTAGATCCCTGCGTTATATTAGTAGAAGAACGCATTTCTGCGGCCCATTATACGGCTACATAATCACTCTGCGGAACGCATAATGGACGCAGAGTGAAGCAGTAAGTTTGGCCAACTTGAGGTCAGTTTTGCGGTCGATTATGCGACCGCATATCGATTGTATAATCCCTCTTGAGTTTTTGTGGAGGGAGTTCTGCGGTGCATTATCCGACTGCAGAATGAGTATGCGGACTGCATACTGGTCGCATACCTGGGCCGTAAGTTCAGCCCCCCTGAGGTCCATTTATGCGGTCACTTTGCGGACCGCATAACCATTATGCGGTCGCATATGCGACCGCAGACCTGTGTCGGGGCACCATTTTTCTTAATTTAAAACCCGACCCCCATTCCGTTAAAACACCCATTTAGTCTATTTTGAAGCTCATTTCTGATATTTCTAGTGTGAGATAGAGAGGGTTCTAGAGGGAGGATCTAATTACCATTAATTAATCTTCAACCATCACTCAAGGTTTGGAAATATTCAAGTAGAGTACCAAATTCTTCATCCAAAAGGGTAATATTTCATCACCCCAGCTCTTAATTTCAAACATAGCTATAATGGGGTACTAGGGTAATGCTTCATGGGTATGAGAGTGATTCATCTTGCATGCATGTGATAAAGAGTGTGGGGAAAATAAAAAGTGAACTAGAACTATGAACATTTTCCTAATTTTAGGTTCAATTTGTATATTGCAAAAGTAGATTGAGGTTGCTAAGGGTTCTGGATAATTGTAGAGTCTAAAGAAGCGCAATTGAGGTATGTATGGCTAACTCTTTTCTTCCTAGAATCGAATTCCTGGTGTCCGAATATTTGGTGTAAGTTCCGACTTGATCATACTAGAATTGTTTGCCTTAGTGTGTTGGGTTGGAAGATTCATGTTCCCTAATTGTTTTAGATGTTTAACATGTCATCATGCTATTTGAAAACGTAACTATGATTTTCTGAGCTCCTTCCCTTATGTGTAAAATGTCTTATGTGATGGTATTTATCGACATGAATGATGACGTTATTTGAACGAATAAAAAGGGAAAGACTTGAATTGTAAAATGTGCCCAAGTGCCAAGAACTATTTAATAAATGAGGCTGTTTGTGCCATGTAATGAAAGATGGGAAAGAGATGTGAATTGAGTGAACAATTAAAAGAGGTTATGTCTCAAGTGAGATGGCTTAGCCGATCGGTCCGAGATCGGATGCCATGCCGCACACATGGTGGCATTTGTGTTGGAACTATTGATTTACATTGTGGGTATGGATATGTCTCACTTGGGATGGCTTAGCCGGTCGGGCCGAGACCGGACTCCGTATAAAAACACGGTGGCATTATGAGTTGTGGCTTTGGCACTAAAGATTATTAACCTAAAAGATGGAAAGATTGAATTGGAAATTATGTGATCCTTACTTGGTGTTTCTTTATATTTCTGTGAAGTACTTATTGATTGTTGTGACTGCCTTATCTTTGTTTCACTGTTCATTCTACTGAGATTGATGTTTGCCTTACATACTAGTACTATTCGACAGTACTAACGTCCCTTTTGCCGGGGGCGCTACATATTTGAATGGATGTAGGTGGTTCCATCGCAGACAGTGCTGATCGTAGATAGTGGTGCTCTCCTTGACACTCATCACAGCAGTCTTGGTGAGCCCCATTTCTTCTTGGGGCCATGTAGTCCTTTTGTATAAGTTTTTGTATTTTGAGGTATAGCCGGGGCTTTGTTGCCGGCATTGTCATGTTGCTCTTTTGTACCCTTAGAGGCTCCGTAGACGTTTATGTGGGTCATGTATGTATGTTGGGGTGGTCATTGGATCTAGTTGTATTTTGAAAATTTAACTATGACATAATGTATATAATAAAAAATGAACTAGCAACGTTTATATATTTATATAACTGATCTCTCCCCTGTTTTACAAATGGTGACGCATTCCCTTTTTGGATCATGAATGAGTCGGGTAGGAAAGGTTCACTAGGCTTGCTCGACCCGGTTCACTCGGTTAAGCGCCGGTCACGCTCCCTGAGGTTGGGGCGTGACAACTATCATATTATGTGCATTACTGTGAGAAAATATGCCAACGTGTTGATCATTATTGCATAAGTAGTCAAATCTGGAGGGGGAAAGGGCTAACCTTTGTTGGCTCGCAGAAAATGAAGCATGAAGTCCCCAGGTTCGGTATGGTCCAAAACACCCCACCGTTGCTACTTGACTGGTGAAAAGACCTTGCACCTTGCGTCAAGAATCATGTGAGAAGAGTATTGGGTGACATGCCATACTTTCTAAACATTCAACCAAATAGGGCACTGATTGAGGCCGCTACCATGTTCTGGGACGAGAAAAGAGCCATTTTTCGATTCGGTGATATAGAAATGACTCCTCTCCTAGGAGAAATAGGAGGCTTTGCTAAGTTGCCATGGGATAGTCCAAGATTACTGGTACCAGAGAATCACACTCCTCGCGGTTTTCTAAAGATGTTGGGTTTTAAAAAAAATGACGAGTTGCTCTGTTTAAAGAAGTCATACACCCCTTTTGAATTTCTTTATGAGGGTTATGGGCATAGCAAGTCATGTCGTCTTCATCATGAGGAACTTGCCATTACTTCCTTGGGTTGGACACACCGCAGGGTTTATGTGTTCATCGTCTGCTTCTTGGGGTTGTTGATATTCCCAATTAAAGGGGGAAGGATTCATAATCGCTTAGCCATGGTCGCCAGGACTTTGATGGAGGACATCGAAGGACAAGAGCTTCTGCGACGACCGTTGAATGACTAAATAGATTACCATCACTCAAAGAAAATGACGTTTATCCAAGACAGGTTGGCACAACGGGGAAATGCTGTAAGTTGGGTGCGTTTCTTCAGCAATCTGACGGACGAGCAAGTACATTGGATGTTCGAGTGGTTTCCAAGTAGTGAGTTCATCATCAGGCAAGAGGGACTACTCATCTGGTACTAATCGGGTTGCGAGACATCTATCCTTATGTTCCCATAAGGTTAATGAGGCAAGCAGGGAGAAAACAGATCATACCTCAAGTTTCCAACATGGTCCAGTACAAGGCAGATTTTAAAGGAGACGTCATTCCATTCAAGTTCGAGGCATAACATATGTGGAACAAAAAGGTCATTGTGGATAAAGAAACCATTGAGCCAGACATGTATTACGCCGGTCACATGTACTACTATCTATCATGGTTGGAGGATAACATAGCGGGAGACGTCCAGCCGGGAGTGAATTTGAAGGATAGGGTCATAGATGAAGTAGCTGCAGCATATGTTAAGTATAGAAGGCTACGCAAAAGGGTGTTCGAGTCTGAAGCTAAACATCTGGAACAACACAAAGTGAACATGGAAGCGATAAAGGAATGGAAGGATATTACCACTAAGTCAACAGAAAGATTGGAACACTTGGAACAAGGATTGATAGAGCTCGAGGGAAAGATGAGAAAGAGACTCTTAGTTTGTCAAGGCATGGATATGCGCGATCTGGGAAACCTGATTGATGGGGTCAAAAGAGCTAAGCATGGAGAAGGTCCTTCATGGACCAAGTAGAGTAGGAAATGATGTTCTTTACAACTTTCTATCTTAGCTTTAGATCTCGATTGTAATAAGGCTAAATGCCATTAGTAATTTTTATTATTGTCGATTTAGTAAAGGTTTGACTCATTTTGGCATTAATGAAATGACGCAAATGTTGGCATCAATTTTCTCCAAGTCTACGTGTCGCTTAGGCCTACCTCGGGCACAATGAGGTCCCCAAATTAGGACGCGAATTATTGCATGACTTTGTAAAACATGTTTTAATATCGCAAACACTCATTTAATATTCCTTACTAACTTGGTTACCTTTTGCTTTTTCTTTTCTTTTGATTATTATCATTCCCAAAGGTTGGTTCGTGCATACTGGCATCATCAACATATCACACTAGATCCAGAGGTCCTCCACCTCCTCCTCCACCAAGCGATCCTAAAGGCAAAAGCAAAGGGAAAGGGAAAATGGATGATTTGAGTGGTATCAGGAAAGACAATGCAACCATAGCGGAAAATGTTGAAACTTCAGATGGCCTAAGTACTCTGGCACAGAATGAATTGGTCTTACATCTGGAACATAAAATACTGGAACTACAAGGCGAGCTTGAGCAAGTCCGAAATTTGGTAAACCTATCCCTCACTCTCAATGTCCCCGACATTAACCAGCAAAACCTGACTACCCAGAACCAAACACCACGGCAAAACACAAACCCACCACCAAATCCTCCCGCACCATACCAGTATCCCGCACCTCCCCAGAACCTTAACCCCCCACCAGTACCGACTCCTCAACAACACCACTATCATCCAACTCAATACCCACAAACCACTACTTATCAAAATGCACCACAACCTACTCCCGATCCCCAAAACTCAACCAATGACCACCCTTATACCCAAGTGCCAGGAATCCATCAAAGAAATCCGATATATGTGGAAACTTTACCTCACACCCCGCAGCAAACCCTATACATACCTGAATCAACTGAGAAGGACCTGCTCATTAAGAACATGGTGGAGGAACTCAAGAATCTCCCTAGTAGATTTCAGAGTGTCGAGGGTGATAAAGGTGTTGAAGGTCTAAACTATGAGGACCTGTGTATTCAGCCGGATGTGGAACTGCCTGAGGGTTATATACCTCCCAAGTTTGAAATGTTCAATGGAACTGGTGATCCGAAAGTGCATATGAGAACATATTGTGACAAGCTTGTAGGAGTAGGCAAGAATAAACAAATACGCATGAAACTGTTCATGCGGAGCCTCACATGAGATTCCTTGCCTTGGTATATCAGTCAAAATCCAAAGAAGTGGGTTAGTTGGGTGAGTATGGCGTCAGACTTCATGGATAGATTCAGGTTCAACAAGAAAATGCGCCAGACATTGTCTACATTCAAAACCTCAAGAAGAAGCCGACAAAAACCTTTCGCGAGCATGCTACTCGTTGGAGATCAGAAGCCGCGAAAGTAAGGCCAGCACTTGAAGAAGAACAAATGAACAAGTTATTTTTCAGGGCTCAAGACCCGCAGTATTACGAAAGGTTAATGGTTATTAAAAATCACAAATTTTCCGACATCATCAAGCTAGGGGAAAGAATAGAAGAAGGAATTAAGAATGGGATGGTGACCAATTTCGAGGCACTGTAGGCCACGAACAAAGCCTTACAATCAGGAGGCATTTCGAAAAAGAAAGAAATAGGTGCCGTGACGGTGGCTCAGGGTCCTAAGTCTCCTCTCTAATACCAAACACCTCCACCCATATACCAACCCTCACCCCCCAGATACCAATAGCCTGCTACCACCTACCATGCCTATTATACTCAATCTGTATGTTACCATTCACCACCACCCGCCCGCCAAAACTATCAGAAGGCACGACCAAATTTTGACCACATACCACCAAGACAATACACCCCAATTGCTAAACCCATTGACCAACTGTATGAGAGACTAAAGGCCGTTGGTTATGTTACTCCCATCCCTGTTGTTGTTATGGAGAATTCCTCCTAGTGGATCAACCCCAACAAAACATGTGCCTATCATTCAAGCATGAAGGGTCATACCATCAATGTATGCCGCACTCTGAAAGACAAGATTCAGACATTGATCGATACTAAGGTCATACAGGCAAAGGAGGCTGCACCAAATATTCGTATCAATCCTCTTCCGGATCACAGAGGTGAGGGAGTAAATGTGATAGAGACTGACGAAGAATGGGATCAGGAGGGGTCTATCGGACTCATTCGAGAGGGAGATGATCCTAAAACGTATCTAGTCACCCTCACACTAGTTATGGTACAAACCCATGTGCCATTTGAAGTTGAGGTATCTACACCCTTCACTGTGATGGTAGCTCCCATGCCATCCTATAAGTCTGATGCCATCCTATGGGACTATGTTGCAGAAGGAAGGAGAAAGGGAAAGGCAAAAATGGAGAAAACAGGTGTGGCACAAGGTATGACCAGAACTGGTAGAGTTTATACACTTGAGAACCTAGGGGGAACAAGCAAGGAGGCTGCATCAAAGCCGCCTGTTGTCGAGACTGGCACTGATGATCTTTGGAGAAAGGTACAAGTGAGAGAGTACTCTGTTGTTGACCACTTGAACAAAACCCTCGCTCAGATACCCATATTGTCGCCGCTGCAAAACTCGGACGCACACATGAATACTTTAATGAAGGTATTAAGTGAAGCTTATGTACCCACCAACATCACTAGTGGGGAGATGGCTAACATGGTCAGATAAATATTGGAGAGCCACAAAATCACTTTTTATGAAGATGAATTACCACCAGAAGGGCTGAGTCACAACAGAGCATTACACATCACGGTGCAATTTAAGGATAAGTTCATCGCCAGGGTCCTGATAGATGGAGGTTCAAGTTTTAACATATGCCCATTGACTACCCTGAAGAGACTGGGTAAAGGCCTGCACGAGATACAGATAGGAAGCATGAGTGTGAAGGCGTTTGATGGATCGCAGAGAGTCACCATTGGAGAAATCAACCTCAGTCTACAGATGGGCCCGACTTGGTTTGATGTCGAGTTCCAAGTGCTAGACATATCTCCTACCTACAATATATTGTTGGGACGACCCTAGATACATGTCGTCGGGGTAGTGGCTTCGACTCTACATTAGGCTGTGAAGTTTGAGTGGAATCATCAGGAGGTGCTCTTCCACAAAGATGGAAGTAACCCCATCTACACTAATCAGACTGTGCCGGTCATTGAAAATAGAAAAAGCTGGGTGGAGAAACATACCATCGCATTGAACAAGTCAACGTAATTGAAAAGGACCGATGGTGGAGCAACAAGATAGAAAGCATACTGCTATGGATGTGGTACGAACCCGGCAAGGGCCTCGGCAAATATCTTTAAGGGATCACTAAACCCGTACAATCACAGTGTCATGGCACGACTTTTGGACTCAGATATGAATACACGTGGCAGGAATACCAGGATTGGTCACCACCATGGCATGCTCCTTATTATCCACTGGAACAATCGGTACCATCTCTGCACCAGACATTCCATCAAGCTGACATGACGTGGGGTCTGAGGAAGATGAAGTTTTAGCTGGCATGAGGAAGCTATTTCTAGATGAAGAAGATATGGACTGCAGTGCAATAGTTGTGGAGGAGGAGGAGGAAGACCCTACCATTCAAACCATGGAGAAAGGAGTTGTTCTCAAGAACTGGACAACTACACCATCCCGGGCCCGTCGAGTTCCTGGGTAGCCTGGCAAAATATGCATGAATTACTTTAAAAAAATAGTTTTGAGCATTTGAGACATTTTTCAGTATTTTGTTTTGAAATAATTTCTCGAGCTATCGAGCTGCACTTGTTGACGTTTTTAAGATTTTATTAATGCATTACTGCTTTTTGTATTTATTATTATTTTTACATTTTTCTTTTCAGCATTATTATTACCTATCCCGTTGAACCTACGACTGTGACATGTAATGAGACAACGCAACATAAGGACAGTGATTCAAAGGATCTGGAAGATGATATAATACCTGAGGAAATTGTCAGAGAAGTAGATAACTTTGAAAATAAATCAAAGTCTAATTTGGAGGAAACTTAGGATATTAACTTAGGGGATTCCGAAACGGTCAAGGAAACACGTATAAGCATTCATCTATCACCATCAGAGAAAGAAGAGTACATCAGATTCCTAAAAGAGTATGAAGATATATTTGCATGATCCTACGATGATATGAATAGTTTAAGCACATCCATAGTGGCTCACAAGCCCACTAATCCCATGTGTCCACCGGTAAAGCAGAAACTCAGAAAGTTCAAGCCGGATATAAGTTTGAAGATAAAAGAAGAGGTCACCAAGCAAATCAAAGCCAAGGTTCTCCGAGTGGTTGAATATCCGACTTGGTTGGCCAACATTGTGCCAGTTCTGAAGAAAGATGGAAAAGTTAGAGTATGTGTCGATTACCGAGATCTGAACAGAGCAAGTCCCAAATATGATTTTTCGTTGCCCAGCATACACATACTGATTGACAACTTTGCCAAGCATGAGCTCCAATCCTTTGTGGATTGCTTCGCAGGATACCATCAGATTTGGATGGATGAAGAGGATGCCGAAAAGACAGCCTTCATCACACCATGAGGGATAAACTGTTACAAAATGATGCCATTTGGTTTGAAGAATGCTGGAGCCACCTACATAAGAGCCATGACAACCATCTTCCACTACATGATACACAAGGAAATAGAGGTATATGTGGATGGCGTTATCATCAAATCTAAAAAGAGTTCGGATGACATAGCAGATTTGAAGAATTTTTTCGACCGACTTCGAAAATATAATTTGAAGTTGAATCGTGCAAAATGTGCCTTCGGAGTCCCTACTGGAAAGTTGTTAGGATTCATCATCAGTCGCTGAGGGATTGAATTAGACCCATCAAAAGTCAAAGCTATCCAAGATTTGTCACCTCCGAAGAATAAGAAAGATGTGATGAGTTTTTTAGGGCGCCTCAATTACATCTTACATCAGCCGCTTCATAGCACAATCAACCGTGATATGTGATCCAATCTTCAGAATGCCGAGAAAAGATGCGGCAACAAGCTGGACTGAAGAATTCCAGAAATCCTTACAAAATAAAGGAGTATTTATCTAAGCCGCCCGTTCTGGTCCCGCCAGAACCGGGAAGACCTCTGCTACTTTATTGGTCCGTATTAGATAGGGCTTTTGGTTGCGTATTGGAACAATATGATGAAACTGGAAGAAAGGAGCAAACGATATATTATCCGAGTAAGAAATTCATGCCTTATGAAGCCCGATACTCTTTACTAGAACGCATCTGTTATGCTTTGACATGGATAGCTCAGAAGTTGAGGCATTATTTCTGTGCATACACTACATATGTCATATGAAGGATGGATCCGCTAAAGTACATCTTTTAGAAACCCATGCCTACGGGTAAGTTAGCAAAATGGCAAATATTGCTGAGTGAGTTCGATATCGTCTATGTGACTTAGAATGTAGTCAAGGGACAAGCATTGGCAGATCATCTGGCAGAAATTCCCATAGACAGAGAATAAGAACCATTGAAAACTTATTTTCCCGACGGGGAGGTGTCATTTGTAGGAGAAGATATCACCGAGGCATATGATAGTTGGAGGATGTTCTTCAACGGAGCAGCAAACTTCAAAGAAGTAGGTATCAGAGCTGTCTTAGTATCAGAAACCGGCCAACACTATCCGATATCCGCAAAACTCATGTTTCCATGCACCAACAATATGGCGGAATATGAGGCCTGCATCTTAGGACTCAGGTTGGCCATTGACATGAACGTTCAGGAGCTGTTGGTAATCGGAGATTCAGATCTTTTGGTACACCATGTTCTAGGGGAATGGGCTACGAAGAACACCAAAATATTGCCGTATTTGCACTGTGTACAAGAGTTGATCAAGGGGTTCACAAAGATAGAATTCAAACATGTTTCGAGGATCCAGAATGAGTTCGCAGATGCGTTAGCCACTTTGTCTTTCATGATACAACACACAGACAAGAATTTCATTGATCTTATCCCAATAGGAATTCATAAGCAGCCAGCTTATTGTGCTCGTGTTGAAGAAGATATTGACGAAAATATGTGGTTCCACGATATCAAGAAGTACCTGGAAAAGGGAGAATACCCAGAGACTGCTACCCATACCCAGAAGCGCACGCTTCGAAGATTATCCAACCATTTCTTTCAAAGCAGAGGAATTCTGTATAGAAGGACTCCTGACCTGGGATTACTACGATGTGTCGATGCCAAGGAGGCAACTAGATTACTCGAGTAAATACATGTCAGAACCTGCAGACCACACATGAATGGTTTCATCTTAGCCAAGAAGATATTAAGAGAAGGGTATTTCTGGATGACTATGGAAACAGACTGCATCAAATATGTTCAGAAGTGTCACCAATGGCAGATACATGCTGACATGATACGAGTACCACCCAATGAACTCAATGCAACAAGTTTACCCTAGCCTTTCTCCGCTTGGGGTATGGATGCCATCGGCCCAATCGTACCCGCTGCTTCAAACGGGCACAGGTTCATTCTGGTGGCCATAGACTACTTCACAAAATGGGTTGAAGCTGCATCTTATAAAGCTGTAACTAAGAAGGTTGTAGCGGATTTTGTTCGGGACCGCATTATTTGTCGATTTGGAGTACCAGAGTCAATCATTACTGAAAATGCCGTCAATCTCAACAGTGATTTGATGAAATCAATGTGTGAAACATTCAAGATCAAGCATAGGAACTCCACATCATACAGGCCGCAAATGAATGGAGCCATAGAAGCCGCCAACAAGAACATCAAAAAGATATTGAGGAAAATGGTGGACAATTACAAACAATGGCACGAGAAGCTGCCATTTTCTTTACTTGGATATCGTACCACAGTTCGCACATCAACTGGGGTAACTCCCTTCCTATTGGTTTATGGTACTGAAGCCGGTATTCCAGCCGAAGTGCAAATTACCTCTTTAAGAATCATACAAGAAGCTGAGCTCAGCAATGCGGAATGAGTACGAAGCTGATATGAACAACTAGCTTTCATTGATGGGAAAAGAATGAATGTGGTATGTCACAGTCAACTCTACCAGATCAGAATGGCAAGAGCTTTCAACAAAAAGGTCAGGTCAAGGCAATTCACACCGAGGCAATTGGTGCTAAAGCGAATCTTCCCGCACCAGGATGAAGCCAAGGGGAAGTTCGCGCCCAACTGACAAGGCCTTTACATGGTTCACCGGGTGTTGACAGGAGGAGCACTTATACTTGCAGAAATTGACGGAGAAATTTGGCCGAAACCTATCAATTCAGATGTAGTCAAGAGATATTATGTTTAAGATTATTTGCATTTTCTCTATTTAATGTAATTGAACTATGCTTGACCTGATTCCTGTTTAAGAGGGGATACGTAGGCAGCCCTATGGGTTCGGTCACATCATAATAAAATCTTCATTTACCCCATGATCAGAAACTGGGGCATGATCTCGAGTTCGTCCGATTTTATTACGTTTGGAACAGCCGGGGAATGTGTTACCAGAAGTACACATTTAAATTGGGGCAGAATTTTGAGGAGGATCCTCAAAATCCCGAGTCAAGAAGGTTGCAATGTCTCAAAAGCATGTCACAGTCATCAATTCAACAAATCATCTTCTATCATGCATTATCACATATTTCAAACAACTAAATTTTTATAAGCAATTCATCACAAATGCATGTTTTTCGAAAATTTTATAGCAGCTAGACGTTACCCAAGCACAATAATTGTACAGTCCGCACTCTGTGAAGAAATTCTATTAGTGCATCTTCAGAGTTTGCGGCCACATACAGTATTGTGCGGTCTGTACTGTAGCCATTTTTGCCTTGTTTTGGTTTTTGTCAAATTTTACTCCATTTTGACTTGATTTTTTACTTTTTGGCTCGTTTCCCAATATTTCTGAAAAAAGCATATTTCATTAGTTCTCGGGAATACCTTTAAGCATTTTGACCTAAAACGTAAGTAAAAGAGAGCAAATAAGCGGTCCAAATCCCTACTTATCACCCGGCCTAAGATGTGGCAGGAGCAAGTGGAATCAATCCAGCATGAGCTAAGGTGCTGAAAATGCTTAGAAACTGGGCTAGAGTCTCCTGGAGGGCTGGTGCAACAACGAGTACCTCGGGTGTCTGCCCTCCAACTAGAGCTATTGGGGGCTCCTCTGTAGCAGCTTGTGTGGGTGCTCTGGCTGCACCACATGGACGTCCTCGGCCTCTATCCCGGCCCCGGCCTCTCGCAGCTCTAGCAGGGGGCACGGGTGCTTGGTCATCAGATACGCATGTACGTGTCCTCACCATCTGTGAGAGAATAGAATACAGAAGTTTAGAATTTTGAAGCCAACAATTTTCGCACGACAAAGAATCAATGAGTTTAATATTTCCTAAAAGTTCTGTAGCCTCCCGAAGATAAGTACAGACGTCTCTGTACCGATCCGCGAGACTCTAATAAACCGGTTTGTGACTCACGATACCTATGAACCTAGAGCTCTGATACCAACTTGTCACGACCCAAATTCTCCCTCCGTGAATCGTCATGATGGCACCTAGTCTCTACGACTAGGTAAGCCTAACACTTGCGGAAAAGAAATAAAAACAAAAATTAAAATTAACAACTAACGGTAACAAATATTTTAATAAGCAATTGAGATGTCGCTCGGAACATCGTAACATCGTAAGTCACAAGCTTCTACGAAGTTCTAACTGTTCTATACATCAGTGTCTATAGAAATAAGAGAATCATCAACATAGGGGGATAGAGGGGGACTCCGAGGATCTGCATACGCGGGCAGATGTACCTTGAAGTTCTCCAAAAACAGTAGCGACTGCAACTAAGGATGAGGCTGGTAAAAGTAACCTGGATCAGCATACGAAAAATATGTGCAGGAAAAAGCGTGAGTATACCACAGCGGTACCCAGTAAGTGCCAAGCCTAACCTCGGTATAGTAGTGACGAGGTCAGGTCAGGCCCACTGGTATATAATAAATAAAGCAGGAGAATATAAAAGTATAATAAGAGACTGAAATTTAACAAAAAGAAAACACAGCGAAATAACAGTACAACACACGGGGATAAACAGTAGGGGATCTTCCGAGATACCGTCTTGTAGTCCGAAAATAAGTATGCAGGGAGAACTCCCGAGGTACCGCCTCGTAGTCTCAAAAGTAAATGTGCGGGCAGAACTCTCGAGGTACCGCCTCGTAGTCTCAAAAGTAAATGTTCAGGGAGAACTCCCAAGGAACCGCCTCGTAGTCTCAAAAGTAAACACACAGTTCAAACTGATAAATACCACAATTAAAGCACGTAGACATGCGATATTAGACTAAACGGGATAACTACACATATTGAAATAGCTCAAATAAGAATGGAAACAGACTAATACTCATAAAAAAATATAACTCAATTTAAAAGGAAAAACAGCTTGATACTCAGTAAAAATCGGGTTTTACAACAATATAGCCCGTGTACATACTCGTCACCTCACGTACACGGCGCTCATATATCACAACAGTACCAAATCCTAAGGGGATTTCCCCCACATAAGGTTAGGCAAGTCACTTACCTCGAACCAAGCTCAATAAATCGGTAACAATGCCTTTTCCATGTATATCCGACTCCTAATGGCCCAAATCTAAACAAAATCAAATTCATACCATAAATACAACTATAATAAACTAATCTAATTAATGAAATCAAAGCTAAAGCAAGAAATTAGAAAATCGCCCTAAAAAGCCTCCTCAGGCCCACGTCTCGGAATCGGGTAAAAATTACCAAATATGAACACCCATTCTCTCACGAGTTCACTCGTACCAAAATTATCCAAATCTGATGTCAAAATCCCAATCAAAATCCAAAATCTTAGTTGAAGAATTTCTTCTCATTTTCCCCAAAATTTTCAACCCAAATCCGAAATTTAATGATGAAATTAATGATAAATTAGTGGGATATAACCAAAATCAAGTATAGAGTTATTACCCAATCGATGTCTCTGAAAATCTCTCGAAATCTCGTCGAAATCCGAGCACCCAAACTCAAGTTTTGATAAAAATGGCCAAACCCTCATTTTTGAATCTTGATATATGCCCAGTTAATTCCTTCTTCGCGAACGCGGTCAAAGCCTCGCGTTCGTGTTGAACAAAAAATGTTGACCAGAAATTTCTCTTTCGTGAATGCGAGTGGCCTCTCGCGAACGGGTACCTTTCACTAGCGGACCCTACGCGAACGGGGGACCCTCTTCGCGAACGCGTAGGCTTAAATGCCCGAAGGTCCATCCGCCAGTTCCTCTCCGCGAACGCGAGGACCATGTCGCGAACGTGTAGCCTCAATGTTCCACATCTTCGCCCACACGGGAACCACATCACGAACGCGAAGAGTAACTCAGCTGGCCTTCCAAGATGCCTTACGCGAACGCGAGAACTCCCTCGTGAATGCGATGAAGAAAATGTCTCCAATAAAACACCAGAAAATCTACTATCTTCCAAAGTCCAAAAGTGATCCGTTAAGCATCCGAAACTCACCCGAGGCCCTCGGGACCTCAACCAAACATACCAACCAATCCTAAAATCCATACGAACGTAGTCGAGCCTTCAAAAGTAAATAAACAGAGAGAACTCCTGAGGTACCGCCTCGTAGTCTCAAAAGTAAATGTACAGGGAGAACTCCCGAGGTACCGCCTCGTAATCTCAAAAGTAAATGTGCAGGGAGAACTCTCGAGATACTGCCTCGTAGTCTCAAAATTAAATGTTCAGCGAGAACTCCCGAGGAACCGTCTCGTAGACTCAAAAGTAAAAACACACCTCAAACCGATAAATACCACAGTTAACAACAAGAGTTCTGTAGTTAAGACTGATAAAGAACAAGGAAAAGCAGGAAATCGACTAGGCATGCTTCACATAGTTCAAATAAGCAGTTAAAGCACGTAGACATGCGATATTAGACTAAAAGGGATAACTACACATATTGATATATCTCAAATAAGAATGGAAACAGACTAATACTCATAAAAAAAATATAACTCAATTTAAAAGAAAAGAAAGCTTGCTACTCAGTAAAAATCCGATTTTACAACAATATAGCCCGTGTACGTACTCGTCACCTCACGTACACAATGCTCACATATCACAACAGTATCAAATCCTAAGGGGATTCCCACCCCCACCCCCCCACAAGGTTAGGCAAGCCACTTACCTCGAACCAAGCTCAATCAATCGGTAACAGTGCCTTTTCCACGTATATCCGACTCCGAATGACCCAAATCTAGCCAAAATCAAATTCATACCATAAATACAACTATAATAAACTAATCTAATTAATGAAATCAAAGCTAAAGCAAGAAATTAGAAAATCGCCCTAAAAAGCCTCCCCGGGCCCACGTCTCGGAATCAGGTAAAAGTCACCAAATATGAATACCCATTCACTCGTACCAAAATTATCCAAATCCGATGTCAAAATCTCAATCAAAACTCAAAATTTTAGTTGAAGAATTTCTTCCCATTTTCTCCCAAATTTTCAACCCAAATCCGAAATTTAATGATAGAGTAGTGGGATATAACCAAAATCAAGTGTAGAATCATTACCCAATCGATATCTCTGAAAATCTCTCGAAATTTCGTCGAAATCCGAGCTCCCAAACTCAAATTTTGATAAAAATGGCCAAACCCTCATTTTTGAATCTTTATATCTGCCCAGTTAATTTCTTCTTCGCGAACGCAGTCAAAACCTCGCGTTCGCGTTGAACAAAAAATGTTCATCAGAAACTCCTCTTTTGCGAATGCGGGTGACCTTTCGCGAACGAGCACCTTTCACTGGAGGACCCTACGCGAACGCGGGACCTTCTTCGTGAACGCTTAGGCTTAAATGCCTGAAGCTCCATCCGCCCATTCCTCTCCGTGAACGTGAGGACCATGTCGCGAATGCGTAGCCTCAATGTTCCACATCTTTGCACACGCGGGAACCACATCGCGAACGCGATGAGTAATCCCTCGCGAAGGCGATGAAGAAAATGTCTCCAACAAAACACCAGAAAATCGGCTATCTTCCGAAGTTCAAAAGTGATCCGTTAAGCATCCGAAACTCACCCGAGGCCCCCTGAACCTCAACCAAACATACCAACCAATCCTAAAACACCATACGAACGTAGTCGAGCCCTCAAACCACATGAATAAATCACGAATTACCCTCCAATTCAAACTTAAAGAACTTGAAACTTCAAATTTTCACAACCGATGCCGAAACCTATCAAACCACGTTCGATTGACCCCAAATTTTGCACACAAGTCATATTCAACATTACGGACGTACTCCAACTTGCGGAATCAGAATCCGGCCCCGATATCAAAAATTCCACTCTCGGTCCAAATCTTCAAAAATTCGACTTTCGCCATTTCAAGCCTAAATAAGTTACAGACCTCCAAAACACAATCCGGACACGCCCCTAAGCCTAAAATCACCTAACGGAGCTAACGGAATCGACGGAACTCCATTCTGGAGTCGTCTTCATACAGTTCCGACTACGATCCAAATCCTAAGACTTTAGCCTCCGTTTAGGGACTAAGTGTCCCAAAACACTCCTAAAACCAAAACGAAATCTCTCGGCAAGTCACAATAGCATAAATAGATATGGGGGAAGCAATAAATAGGAGTTCGGGGCTATAACTCTCAAAACGAACGGTCGGGTCATTACAATAGGACTTCATATGTCTAAGATGTCATATTAATACTGATTTAACACGTCCATACTTAGTCTGAATTTACGGAATGCTACATACATCGTATTTAAATATTTTGTGTAAGAGAAACTGATCAGTCATATCCCAAAATTTCCAACAATTAAAGGCTTTTCTAATAGAAAACCCAGAACTAATGATCCGATAATAAGAAACTTGTCCAAACACATATTAATGAGGCCAACTAAGATGCAAGAGATATTGAAAAAGTACTCACTTTACATGACTAAATTTCTCCTTTCAATATTATAACTGAATAGATACGTATTCCACTCATTAAAACAAATAGACTAATTCAGTTTTATAACAAACCACCTACTGACTGGCTATAGGAAGGAACGAAACGGAACATTAATGTGAAATTTGGGACCTTTTTTTTCCTTTTATGAATTAGGTCTAAATTAAAAATAAATTCTTTTTTTGTTTAGGGTGTCATGGTCTAGGTAATTGTCTTGCCTATTTGTAATATATTTGGTAAAACTTTTAAAAAAAATAGAAGTGCCTTGAAATAGTGTGTGTGAATGCTGTTCTTTTATCAAAGAATCATTTCTAAATGTGGAAGATCCAAAAAGTAACTTGCTTTGAAATTTAAGTTATACTATCCTTCTTATAAATGTTATAATGCCTTTGTTATTAGCATTTGTAAAATATTTTCCTTGATTATCTCATGCTTTGAAAGCTTACTTTATGTTTCCTTATTAATGACTTGAATAGTTGGAAATATTTTCACTTTTTCCTTTTCTGCCTATTTGTTAATTAATATATTGGTAAAACAGCTTAATGACCATCTAAACTTGTACCCGTTTGTTATTCCTGTAATTATAACTTACAGTTTATCTATTTAAATACCTCTACCTGACGAGATGATACTCCGAATAGAATCAATATATACCACGAGTTTCACTTCATTTTATTGAAGTAAAGAAAAAAGAATTTGAAAGATGTGGAGTCTAACCATTATGGCGCGTCCCTCCAACTCCAAGTTAGGTGGAGGTGGGGGAGTGGGGAAGACAGAAGACCATAGTTGACTACTCATAATTAACTAAAACCCACGTTTGTCCCATCCTTGTTAATTTGAATCCATATTTTTCTTTTCAAATGCAAAGCTCTATGCCAACCAGTAGCATAGTCCATGGTGGGCGTACTCGTTTTCCTAGAAACTCAACACAGCAATTTAATAACAAAATTACTCACAAACAATGCTTGTGTGTCCCTTTTTTATTGTTATATTATTCCCTCGTGAATCATAAGAAAATTACTAGTACTACAATTAATTTAATCATGGAAAAGCCTTCTTAAACTGGGGCCACTCCATGTCGTGAAACAAATCGTGGAGATGTACTAACATTTCTCAATTATAAATAGATCTCATCACTACAAGAGGTCAAATAATCCAAACCTTTTCAGAAGAAGACCATTCAGCCTGAGCAGCAGAATACTCCAACTTAGTATCCAAATCTCTTTGAAAAAAATATGGAAGATAAAGGATTAAGCACCAATATGAGGAGAATCCTCCTAGTGATTAACTGTCTAATACTCGCTGTTGGTATTTGTGGTGGCCCTCTAATGATGCGTCTATATTATGTCGAGGGAGGTTCAAGAGTATGGCTTAGCAGTTGGTTACAAACTGCTGGATGGCCACTCACCCTTATACCTCTTGCCATCCTATACTTCTATCGTCGAAAAGTAGAAGGCTCTAATGCCAAGTTTTACTTCATAACACCCCGAATTTTCATTGCATCATTCGTCATTGGCGTTGTTACTGGTCTTGATGATTTTCTCTATTCGTGGGGTGGGTCAAAACTTCCTGTGTCAACTTCTTCACTTCTTCTTGCTGCTCAACTTGCCTTCACGTCAGTAGGTGCTTTCTTCATAGTGAAGCTGAAGTTCACACCCTACTCTATCAATACAGTGATTCTGTTGACAGTTGGTGCTGTTTTATTGGGTGTTCGATCTAATGGTGATCGACCAGAAGGTGTGACAAGTAAAGCCTATATTCTTGGTTTTATGATGACACTTCTGGCAGCAGCTTTGTATGGAGTCATTTTGCCTTGTATTGAGTTGATTTATTTGAAGGCAAAACAAGTTATTACTGCTACGCTGGTATTGGAGATTCAGATGGTCATGTGTTTTGCCGCTACTGCTTTTTGCACTGTAGGAATGATCGCCAATAACGACTTTCAGGTACTTTTTTCTTCCCTTGTGACACATTTCTACTTATGCATCTTACTCATTTCATCGCATATGTGACACTATTTTTTTGTCGGTTTAACTTTTGTGTGTCGTCAAGTAAATTTGTTATAGTTATGTCATTTACAAGATAACTGCAAGTAATTTTTATAATACATTAATTGATAACGAGGTAAAAAAAATTGCAGTGTAAGAGTAAGTATTTTAAATCTTTATATATTAGTCTGTCCCAAGTAAAATAACACATTTCTGTATTTGAAAGTATTTGATATTAAACTTCTTGTTTAACTTTAATAAGAAGTTTTTTATAGCCACACAATATTAATACAAGTTTAAAATTAAAAGTTTGAAAAGTCTTAAAGACACGCAAATATTATATAACATGTTTAAAACCCAAATTTCATTATTCTATTTTTCTTTCTTAAATTTCGTGCCAAGATAAATTACGGGATGAGTAACATATTTCTCTCGTTTGGTATTAATTATCATCAGATCCATAAGGCCTTCGAATCAGTACAAACTATCAACTTCTCTTTAGGTGATCTATTGGCGTACCCCCACGATGAAATGAAGTCCATCTTTACAGATTATTATTTACATTGGAAACTTCTTTGTTTTTGTTTTTGTTTCGTTTGTTTTATTCTTATTTCAATTCTCATAAAGTTTTCTGATCTTAACGAAGGAACTAGCGCAAAACCCTAAATTATTCATATCCCATAGAGGGTTGAAAACTCCACTTTGGGTGAAAATTATTTACATTTCCTAACTTTGCTTTAAAAATCAAACTCTCCCCTCAACTATGAAAAGTTATCATTCTCTTTCCTTTATCCTATACAATGTCTATGTTGCCCTTGTTATTTTCAATTCCATCCTCAATCTTTTTTTATTGTATATGCTATTTTATGATTTTACCTATAATTTAAATTATGCTATATCTTATTATAAATTATAATTTAAATTTATTAAAATTATAAATAGAATAGTCCTTTTGTAAATTTGTCATGAAATCTATCATACTTTTATGATTTTTATTTAATATAGCGCGCATTAAGTATATCTCTGTGTTACATTTTCATAATGTTAAATAGATAATCATTTAGAAGTTTGTTATAAAATCTGCCTTTATTTTTATATTATATTTGGATATGTACAAAATATTTGAAAACTGGAGCAGTACTAGATTCGATCAAATTTACCTAAATATGATGTATCATAAATACTTCCTCGGTTTCAATTTTGCTTTAGCTATAGACATTCTCTTTAAGGAGCAACTGAGCAAGGATTAACATATTGATCAAACTTTGCAGGCAATGTCAAGGGAGGCAAAACAATTTAACCTCGGAGAAGCAAGATATTATACAGTGATAGTATGGACTTCTATAATTTGGCAATGCTTCTTTGTGGGTGTTATTGGAGTCATTTACTGCTCTTCTTCTTTGATGTCTGGGGTTATGATCGCGGTTTTACTTCCGGTTACTGAAGTATTAGCTGTAGTTTTTTTTAGGGAAAATTTTTCAGGTGAAAAAGGCCTTGCTCTTTTCCTTTCTCTTTGGGGTTTCGTGTCATACTTCTACGGAGAGTTCAGACAAACAAAGAAGCAGAAGAACAAAAGTCCACAAATTGAGATGAAAACAACGCATACTGAGTCTGTTTGAATTATTGAGTCTTTTTCATATATTGTTCATGGCTATATGGATAAAGAAATATTTATTTTTTTGTAGAAAATAGTGTACGTCGTTTTTACTTCATTGCTACTTTCTTATGTTTGTGAAAGGCTCTTTTTCTTTGAAATTTCTAATGTTTCTGTTAAATCTCTAATACAACACATGAAGATATGCAGTTTCCAATAAATGCTCATTTTTCATGACTAATTCAACATTACGACTATAACACCACTGTTAAATACTAATTAATTATAGGAACCCAACCCAATACAGTACCAACACAAGTCATGTAATAATACTAAGTTACATGATACTAGAAAGATGAATAGGACTAGATTGATATATATATTCATGAACTGATTGTGAAAACTAAAACTTCAACGGTTTATGACATGCTAAGTAATCTAAACTGAGACTCATGGGCATCAAACCCAAGTCTATATTGATTACGCACTGAGCTCAGAACGTTCAGAATGAAAGTCATGAACGAGTTATGAAACTAGAGAATAGAAGTCGTGCAACTATTCAAGGAACTAGGCTTAACTATATTTCTGAGGCAATTAGTAACGTCGTAAAAGCAAACGTAGTGTAGGGAGAATCATTAACATTCTCCAACATAGAGAGTTAGCCTCACTTACCTTGATTCTGGCCTTTTAAGCGTATCACAATGTTCATCACCTCTTTCAAAGATAATCTATGACAATATATATCAAGAGGAACCAATATTAGCACAAATGCTCATGTTTTAGTCACTTGTGCATTTTATCAAACACCTTACGCGCGTAAAGCCTCATAACCCTTTTGAATGGTGTCTTTACACCCAACAACCATATTCTCTTACTCCTAGATAAATTCTAAAATCTCAAATTTCTTATAATCAATATCATTCTTCATCACCCATAAGAATAACAACACCCTTAACCAATAATCAACAATCAACAACTCAAACCTATGTCCGTTCATGATTTTCTATCAAATTCATCAACTCATATCTCATGAACTTAGAGTCTATAATTATTAATCCGATGCTATAATCAATTAGAGGGTGAAGATATTACTTTTTGACGTTCAATCCTCTTGAATTCGAGTTCTAGGGTTTCTTTTCTCAACAATGATGTCTCAGAAGAATATATAATGATTTGAAGGGTTTACCCATGTTAATAAGGTGTCGGAGACTTAAAATTAACTTAGAATCATCATTCGAACTTACCTTTTATGATGGAGGGATCTTGGAGGAAGTTGGGTTCTTGAGAACTTCCCTTCTAGAGCAAGTTTTCATGTTTGGGAGTGTGGGGGACGAGGTAGGGCTTTTAAAAACGACTTTTTGGGTGCTCTTCCACGTAGCTGAAGGCCCAACCGTACACCTGAACGCGCACCAAAGGCAGTGGCACTGCCACAAGTGTGAGGCCACGCATGGGAACAGCTGGGCGCGCACACGAGCGCGTTGACTGTGTATTGTCCAGTAAAATGTGTATAACCTTTTGCACAGAGATCCGTTCGGGCTCCAGAATATAACATTGGAAAGGTACTTTAAAGGTCTATAACTTTTATGTTTTATATTTTCCCAAATTCTCAACGGAAGGTCACGAAATTATGCTAGAAGATAGACCTTCCATAAACTTAGTAGATTTTATCGAAATGCACCTCACTCTCAGTCTTGATTCCAAAACAATTATTTTCACCCATAATCATCCCGATAGGTATCACAACATCAAATTCTCCCTCCGTGAATCGCCATGACGATACCTAGTCTCTACGACTAGGTAAGCCTAACACTTGCGAAAAAGAAATGAAACAAAAACATGAAAATTAACAACTAACGGTAACAGATATTTTAATAAACAATTGAGATGCCGCTCGGAATATATATTAATCAACTCTCGAAATATACAAAATACTCCCAAGACCCGGAACACCGTAAGTCACAAGCTTCTATGAAGTTCTAACTGTTCTATACATTAGTATCTATAGAAATAAGAGAAGAATCAACATAGGGGATAGATGGGGACTCCAAGGATCTACAGATGCGGGCAGATGTACCTTGAAGTTCTCCGGAAACAGCAACGACTGCAACTAAGGACCAGGTTGGTAAAAGAAATCTGGATCTGCACATAAAAATATGTGCAGGAAAGGGCGTGAGTACACCATAGCGGTACCCCGTAAGTGCCAAGCCTAACCTCGGTAGAGTAGTGGCTAGGTCAGGTCAGGCCCAATGGTATGTAATAACTAAAGCAGGAGAATATAACAGTATAATAAGAGACTGAAATTTAACAAAAAGAAAACACAGCGAAATAACAGTACAACACACAGGGATAAATAGTAGGGGGATCTCCCGAGATACCGTCTCGTAGTTCCAAAATAACTATATAGGGATAACTCCCAAGGTACCGCCTCGTAGTCTAAAAAGAAAATGTGCAGGGAGAACTCCCGATGTACCGCCTCGTAGTCTCAAAAAATAAATGTGCAGGGAGAACTCTCGATGTATCGCCTCGTAGTATCAAAATTAAATGTGCAGGGAGAACTCTCGAGGGACCACCTCGTAGTCTCAAAAGTAGACACACAGTTCAAACCGATAAATACCACAGTTAACAACAAGAGTTCTACAGTTAAGACTGATAAAAAACAAGGAAAAGTAGGAAATCAACTAGGCATGCTTCACAGAGATCAAATAAGCAGTTAAAGCACGTAGATATGCGATATTAGACTAAACGGGATAACTACACATATTGGAATAGCTCAAATAAGAATGGAAACATACTAATACTCATAAAAAATATAACTCAATTTAAAAGGAAAAACAACTTGATACTCAGTAAAAATCAGATTTTACAACAATATAGCCCGTGTACGTACTCATCAAGTAACGACCCGGACCAGTCGTTTTAAAAGTTATAGCCTCGTTCTCCCATTTACTGCTCATTCTGTGCCTTATAACTATTATGTAACTTGCCGGGGTAGTCGGTTCGGGTCTGGAGAGATTTTAGAATGAATTGGAACACTTAGTTCCAAAGTTTAAAACTTAAGTTGAAAAGATTGGCTGGATGTCGACCTATCTGTAAACGACCCCGGAATAGAATTTTGATGATTCCAACAGCCCTGTATCATGTTTTGGGACTTAGGAGCGTGATCGGAATTTTATTTGGAAGTCCGTAGTTAAATTAGGCTTGAAATGGCTAAAATAGAAAATTAAGTTTAGAAGTTTGACCGGGGAGTTGATTTTTTGATATCGAGGTCGGAATCCAGTTCTGAAAATTTTCATAGCTCCGTTATGTCATATGTGATTTGTGTGCAAAATTTGAGGTCAATCGGACTTGATTTGATTGGTTTTGACATCGAATGTAGAAGTTAGAATTTCTAAGTTTCATTAAGCTTGAATTGGGGTATGATTCGTGATTTTATCGTTGTTTGATGTGATTTGAAGTTTCGACTAAGTTCGTATGATGTTTTAGGTCTTGTTGGTGTATTTGGTTGAGGTCCTGGGTGCCTCGGGTGAGTTTCGGACTGCTAACGGATTAATTTTTGGACTTGGTGTTTTGCTGAAATTTTCTGGTGCTCAGTTCTGGTTTTCTTCTACGCGATCGTGTGAGAAGGACCACGATCACGTAGACTTGTTTGAGGCAGTGATGATTTTATTCTTCGCGATCACATGAAGAGGGACGTGATCACGTAGCTGAGGGAGTTTGTTATTCGCGAACGCGTAGTCCTGTGAGTTTGAGCTTCCCGATCGGATGGACAAGTCCGCGATCGCGTAGGGTTAATTTGGGTAGTGGGATAATTGTGAATCGCGATCTCGTGGACAAGTCCGCGATCGCGTAGAGCAAATGTCTGAGCAGAATGTTTAAGTTCTGAAAATGGGACTTCGTCCCATTTTCCATTTTTACCGATTTGGAGCTCAGATTGAGGCGATATTTGGGAGATTTTTAGAGAAAATAACGGGGTAAGTGTTCGTAACTCAATATTGGTTAAATTACCAGAATCCATGGATGTTTTTATCATTTAATTGGTGAATTAAGTTGGAAAAGTTTGAAAACTCTCTTGGATAAATTTGAGGATTTGAGGGCCGGATTGTTATCAGAATTTAGTAATTTTGATATGGTTAGACTCGTGGTTGAATGGGCGTTCATATTTCGTAACTTTCACCGGATTCCGAGACGTGGGCCCCACTGGCAATTTTTGAGTTAATTTCAGATTGTTATTGAAAAATGTAGTATTTTCTTATGAAATTGATTTCTATAATTTTTGTTGAATGTATCGAATTATTTTGGCTAGATTCGAGCCATTCAGAGTTTGATAATCGAGGAAAAGGCGTACTGGTGGATTAAATTGGAGCAAGTCGAGGTAAGTGACTTGTAAAACCTTGTGTGGGGGAAATTTCTCTTAAGATTGGTATTGATGTGAAAATTATAATGTGTTGAAAGTCGTGTACACGAGGTGAAGAGTGTGTACACGGGCTAAATATGGAAGATTATGCTTTTAAATTGTGTAGATCACTTTTGCATATTTATTAAATTATTTTATTTTGTTATATTCTTCATTATTGATCTGATTTTTATACTTTAAATTTGCTTGACCTTTTCCTGTTAATTATTTTACCTGTTTAGTTGAAACTTGGTTTCTTTTATTCAATGCAGAATTTGAAGATTGAATTTCTTTAATTTAAATAATATGTACGGAGGTAACGTATTAAAAAAATTAAATTTTGAAATATTATTTTTGTTGAGTTATTTATTCCCGAATATTTTGTGAGATTGTTGTAGTCATTGTGATTGAGCCGTGAACTCCCTGTTGTGGAAAATATTGTTGATGTTGTTTATTTTGGCAAATTAAAATATTTGGGCACTTGAGGTGCAAATTGTGATATATTGTGATATTGATATGCATGCCCGTATAAGGTCTGGGTGTTGAAACGCATGCGGTGAGATAAGGGTGGCTTGATACGCGTGGCTAGTAGGGGAACTACTAGAAGTCATGCAGTGTGATAAGGTTGGCTAAGACGCGAGATGCTATTTCGGGAAAAATATTTTCTTTAAAATAAATTATGAAGGCTCCCGCGATGATATAAGAAAATGAGATATTATAAAATTATTATTATTTGGGACTACGAGCCGGTACCTCGGGAGTGCCCTTGTTGATATTTATTTATGCCGCAGTTGCCTTTGATTATTGTTGTATTTTTCTTAAAGTTGAAAATTCTGTTTTGTTTCCGCGAGGTATTATTTGCCTTTATTCTGTGTAGTTAAATGGTGACATACTATTTACCTGATTCATTTCCATTGTCATTTTATTGTTAGTATATTGTTAAACATGTCACCATGTCTTTTATTATTCCAGTAGGGCCTGATCTGACCTCGTCACTACTCTACCGAGGTTGGGCTTGGCACTTACTGGGTACCGCTGTGGTGTACTCATACTATGCTTCTGTATATTTTTAGTGTAGATCCAGGTACTTCTTACCAGTACAGATATCAGTGAGCCACCGGTGTACAGAGACTTCGAGGTATATCTGCCAGCATCCGCAGACTCCGGAGTCCCCTTTTATCTTATTATGTTGTCTTCCTTATTTGATTTAGACTCTGATGTATAGAGACATAGAGAATAAATTCTTAGAAGCTTGTGACTTATTTCTACCGGGTTTTGGGAGTTAAAATTGTTAAATTGCAGTTTTTATTTATTCGACTATTAAGGATTAAATTTCAGTTTTGTATTCAGTTATATTCCGCATTGATAGGCTTACCTAGTCTTAGAGACTAGGTTCCGTCACGACATCCTACGGAGGGAATTTGGGGTCGTGACAAGTTGGTATCAAAGCTCTAGGTTCATAGGTGTTATGATTCACAAGCAGGTTTAGTAGAGTCTTGCGGATCGGTACAGAGACGTTTGTACTTATCTTCAGGAGGCTATGGAACTGTTAGGAAGTATTCACTTCTTTGATTCCTTATCGTGCGCATTTGCTAACTTCAAAATTTTAAACCATTGACTTTCTATTCTCTCACAGATGGTGAGGACACACACAACTGGATCCGATGATCAGACACCCGTTCCCTCTATTGGAGCCGCAAGAGGCCGGTGTCGGGGCAAAGGTCGTGCTAGAGGCCGAGAAAGACCACGTGGTGCGGCCAGAGTACCTGCACGAGCTGTTGCGGCAGAGCCACTAGTAGCTCCAGTTGGAGAGTAGGCACCTGAGATGCCTGTTTCTACTCCTGCACTTCAGGAGACCTTTGCCCAGTTTTTGAGCATGTTTGGCACTCTAGCTTAGGCAGGGTTGATTCCACTTGCTTCTGCCACATCTCAGATAGGGGAAGGAGCACACACTCCCACCGCCCATACTCCCGAGCCACGGGCCCAAGTTGACCATGCCCCAAATGTTATACTAGTGCAGCCTGTTGTCCTAGTTCGGCCTGAGGTTAGGACAACAGTTTCAGAGGGGTAGCAGCTCAGGCTCGAGAGGTACAAAAAGTATCACCCTTCCACATTCAGCGGTTTAGCTTCAGATGATGCTCAGGGTTTTTTGGAGGAATGTCACTGTATCTTCCGTACTATGGGTATTGTGGATTCCAGTGGGGTTTCTTTCATGACATTTCAGCTTAGAGGAGCAGCCTACCAGTGGTTGCAGGATATGAGTTGGATAGTCCGGCTAAGGCAGCTTTACTTACTAGGACTCAATTTTTAGATATGTTGTTAAAGGAGTATGTTACTCAAAGTCTTAGAGATGCATGGCACGTAGAGTTTGAGTATCTAGGCCAGGGTTCTATGACCGTGTAGGAATATGCGGTCTGATTTAGTGATTTGGCTAGGCATGCACCAGCCTTAGTTGCTACTGTTCGAGAGCTAGTTCGCCGATTTATTAAGGGGCTCCACCCTAGTATCAAATTCAGTATGGACCGAGAACTGGAGATGGACATCACATACCTACAGGTGGTGTCAATTGCTAGAAGATTGGAGGGTATGCGGACTCGGGAGAGAGAAGAGAGGGAAGCTAAGAGACCCTGAGATTCTGGCACATATAATAATTCTTGTGCCCCAACTACAGCCCGTCATGGTAGAGATTATGTGAGCCATCCTATTCATTCAGCACTTCCAGCTTCCAGTGGTATTCCGGTAACTCCCAGACCTCAGGTTCCATATTATGCACTGTAGTGTCTTCTGTACCTCCTGTACGGGGTGCCTTCAGCGGGCAGTCTAGTCGATCAGGCCCAAGCCAGTCCCAGCAGCCACGTCCTCCGAGGGCTTGTTTTTAATATGGTGACACTCGTCATGTAATGAGGGATTGCCCCAGACTTAGGAGAGGTGCACCTCCACAAATTTCTCAGGCCTCACCTATTCCACAGGGCCTTCAGGTTTCTCAGGCCATGATCACTGCACCAGTTGCTACTCCACCTACACAGCCAGTTAGAGGTGGAGGTCAGACAAGTAGAGGTCACCCTAGAGGGGGAGGCCATGCCAGATATTATGCCCTTCCTGCTAGAACAGAGGCTGTTGCATCTGATTCTGTTATCACAGGTATTATTCCGGTCTGTCATAGAGATGCATCAGTCTTATTTGATCCAGGATCCACTTATTCTTATGTGTCATCTTATTTTGCCCCGTATTAGGGCATATCCCATAATTCTTTGAGTTCTTCTGTTTATGTATCTACACCCGTTTGTGAATCAATTATTGTTGACCGTGTGTATCAGTCGTAATTGATTATTATCAGTGGTTTTGAGACCAGAGCTGATTTATTATTGCTCAGTATGGTAGATTTCGATATTATTTTGGGTATGGACTGGTTGTCGCCCTATCACGCTATCCTTGGATGTTACGCCAAGACAGTGACGTTGGCTATGCCAGGTCTACCGCGACTAGAGTGGAGAGGTACCTCAGATCATGTTCCTAGCACAGTTGTTTTATTTCTTAAAGCTCAATGAATGGTTGAGAAGGGGTGCGATGCGTATCTGGCATATGTGGGAGATGTTAGTATTGATACTCCTACCGTGGAGTCAGTTCCTGTAGTAAAGATTTTCTTGATGTATTTCCAGTGGATCTTCCAGGTATGCCACCCGACAAGGATATTGACTTTGGCATTGATTTGTTACCGGGCACTCAACCCATTTCTATTCCATCATATCGTATGGCCCCAACAGATTTGAAAGAATTAAAAGAACAGTTACAGGAGTTGCTTGATAAGGGTTTCATTCGGCCCAGTGAATCGCCTTAGGGTGCTCCTGTCTTATTTGTGAAGAAGAAGGATGGTTCTATGCAAATGTGTATTGATTACCGCCAGCTGAACAAGGTTACAGTGAAGAGCAGGTATCCATTGCCACGTATTGATGACCTATTTGATCAGCTTGAGGGTGCCAGGGTATTCTCTAAAATTGACTTGCGTTCAGGGTATAATCAGTTGAAGATTCGGGAACCCGATATCCCGAAGACCCTTTTTAGGACTCGGTATGGTCATTATGAGTTCCTTGTAATGTTATTTGGGCTAACCAACGCCCCAGCAACATTTATGCACTTAATGAATAGTGTATTTCAGCCCTATCTTGATTCTTTTGTCATTGTGTTTATTGATGACATTCTAGTGTATTACCAAAGTCGGGAAGATCATGAACAACACCTGAGGATTATGCTTCAGACTTTGAGAGAGAAAAAGTTATATGCAAAATTTTCAAAGTGTGAATTCTGGCTTGATTCAGTGGGAATTTTGGGTTATATAGTTTCGTGCGAGGGGATTAAGGTAGATCCGAAGAAGATTGAGGCAATGCAGAGTTGGTCCAGACTGTCCTCAGCTACGGAGATCCGAAGTTTCCTTAGTTTGGCAGGGTATTTTCGCCGATTTGTAGAGAGTTTCTCATCTGTTGCTGCACCTATGACCAAATTGACCCAGAAGGTGCTCCGTTCAGGTGGACCGAGGAATGTGAGGAGAGCTTCCAAAAGCTCAAGACAACTTTGACTATAGCCCTAGTGTTGGTATTACCTACAGGTTTAGGATCTTATACTGTGTAATGTGACGCGTCGCGTATTGGTCTCGACATAGTATTGATACAAGACGGTAGGGAGATTGCCTATGCATACAGACAGTTAAAGGTACATGAGAAGAATTATCTGGTCTACGACCTTGAGTTAGCAGCTATTGTTTATGCCTTGAAAATTTGGTGGCATTATTTGTATGGTGTTTATTGTGAGGTCTACACCAATCACCGGAGTCTACAACATCTATTTAAACAGAGATATCTTAATTTGCGGCAGTGGAGATGGTTGGAGTTGCTTAAGGATAACGATATCACCATTCTCTATCATCCTGGGAAGGCCAATGTAGTGGCCGATGCCTTGAGTCGTAAGGTGGAGAGTTTGGGTAGTTTAGCATATTTACCGGTAGCAGAAAGGCCTTTAGCCTTGGTTGTTCAGGCCTTGGCCAACCAGTTTGTCATATTGGATATTTTCGAGCCGAGCCAAGTTTTGGCTTGTATGGTTTCTCAGTCTTCTCTGTATGATTGTATCACGGAGCGTCAGTATGATGACCCCCATCTTATTGTCCTTAAGGATACAATTTAGCACAACGATGCCGAGGAAGTCACTATTAGAGATGACGGTATATTACAGATGCAGGGAAGGCTGAGTGTACCTAATGTAGATGGCTTGCGTAAGTTGATTCTCTAGGAGGCTCACAGTTCGCGATACTCCATTCATCCGGTTGCTACAAATATGTATCGGTACTTGAGACATCACTATTGGTGGAGGAGGATGAAGAAAGACATAGTGGAATATGTAGCTCGGTGCCTAAATTGCCAGCAGGTGAAGTATGAGCATCAACGACCAGGTCGATTACTTCAGAAGTTAGATATTCCAGAATGGAAATGGGAGCAGATCACTATGAATTTCGTTGTTAGGCTCCCACGGACTCAGAGAAAGTTTGATGCAATTTGGGTGATTGTGGATAGATTGACCAAGTCAGCCCATTTCATTCCTGTAGTTACTACTAACTCTTCGGAACAGCTGGCTCAAGTCTATATTCGCAAGATTGTCATACTTCATGGCATACCGGTATCTATCATCTATGACCGGGGTATGTAGTTTACATCACGGTTCTGGAGGGCTGTACATCGAGAGTTGGGTACTCGTGTGGAGTTGAGTACAATATTTCACCCTCAGACGGACAGACAGTCACAACGCATTATTCAGATGCTGGAGGATATGCTTCATGCATGTGTGATAGATTTTGGGGCTGCTTGGGATTAGTTCTTGCCACTTGCAGTGTTTGCTTATAACAACAGTTACCAGGCGAGCATTCAAATGGCTCCGTATGAGGTCTTGTATGGTAGGCGGTGCCGGTCTCCAGTGGGTTAGTTCGAACCGGGCGAGGCTAGGCTATTGGGTACAGACTTGGTTCAGGATGCCTTGGAAAAGGTTAAATTTATTCAGGATCGACTTCGTACAGCCCAATCTAGACAGAAGAGTTATGCGGATCAGAAGGTTCGTGATGTTGCATTCATGGTTAGTGAGCGGGTTTTGCTCCGAGTTTCGCCTATGAAGGGTGTTATGAGTTTCGGGAAGAAGGGAAAGTTGAGCCCTACACATATTGGGCCTTTTGAAGTTCTTGAAGGAGTTGGAGAGGTGGCTTACAGACTTGCACTACCACCTAGTCTCTCTGTAGTTCATCCAGTATTCCATGTTTCTATGCTCCGAAAGTATCATGGTGATCCGTCTCATGTGTTAGACTTCAGTTCAGTTCATTTGGAAAAGGATCTATCTAATGTTGAGGAACCAGTGGCTGTTTTGGACAGGCAGGTTTGAAAGCTGAGGTTAAAGAAAATTGCTTCCCTGAAGGTGCAGTGATTAGGCCAGCCAGAAGGAGAAGCTACTTGGGAGATTGAGCGGGAGATGCAGAGAAAATATCCATACCTATTTGAGACTTTTGGTATAATTCTAAACCCGTTCAAGGATGAAGTTTTGTTTGGGGGGGGGGATGTAACGACCCGGCCAGTGATTTTAAAAGTTGTAGCCCCATTCCCCCATTTACTGCTCATTCTGTGCTTTATAATTGTTATGTAACTTGTCGGGGTAGTCGGTTCGGGTCCGGAGAGATTTTAGAATTAATTGGAGCACTTAGTTCCAAAGTTTTAAGTTGAGAAGATTGGTTGGATGTCAATCTATGTGTAAATGACCCTGGAATAGAATTTTGATGATTACAACAGCTCCGTATGGTGATTTTGAACTTAGGAGTGTGATCGGAATTTTATTTGAAAGTCCGTAGTTAAATTAGGCTTGAAATGGCTAAAATAGGAAATTAAGTTTAGAAGTTTGACCGGGGAGTTGACTTTTTGATATTGGGGTCGGAATCCAGTTCTAAAAGTTTTCATAACTCCTCTATGTCATTTATGACTTGTGTGCAAAATTTGAAGTCAATTGATTAAGATGGTGTCTATGGTTCACCTCTGCTTTTGTTTTTTTAAAACTAATGCATGTTGTCTATGTTTAATAGAAGAACAACAGTGTTGTGCCACAACCTTTTTCACTCTACAACACATGACACACAACATCATTCTTATGTAGGCGTTAACAGACATGTATGTCTGGACTCAATGTGTAATTTCCTATTCTGAATTTGTATGCTAGGCGGTCAACAAATAATTAATGAACGCAATATAGATTGAATTAGGCCCATAAACCGCCCAATAACCGCCCGATAAGAGCTAAACCGTTACCAATCCCCCCGATATCTTATCGGGTGGCTAGCGGATTAATACATTTAAAAGTCGATAACCGTTAAACCAAACCGTTAAGAGTAATTAACCGCCCAATTCGCCCGATAAGCAGTTAGTCTGACTAAGCATTGTCTCCTTTCTTTGCATGAGACAAAGCATTGTCTCCTATTTTGCATGAAGCTAAGCACTGCTTCCCTATTTTGCATACGGTTAAGCACTGCCTTTTCCTCAAGATTAAATACTCTCTATTATGCTATTTAAGACCTAGCACTGTCTTCTGTTCGCCTGCAGCTAAGCATTGCCTAATCTCTATTTCGTTTTACATACGACCTTGCATCATATCTTCGCATCTCATAGGCTGAAACATCGCCATCTTTGTCCAAAGGCGTCATAGTTCGAAGGCATCATCCTCATAGCCGGAAGACACCATTCCATGGCCTGAGGATCTCTCAGTATTGCACATCATTATTCAAAGGCATCATGGTTCAGAGGCACCATTTTCATGGCCCGAGGACATCATTTCATGGCTTGCGAATCCCTTATCACATGATTCATGGCCTAGGACGTCATGGTCTAAGGACATCATCCTTACCGTCCAAAGATAACTTTCATGGTCCAAAGGGAATTTGCATCATGTCTAAATTCTTGCAATAATCCATATATACTTGAGTGCATCGTGTTTAAGTTTTACAGGTAATCGAGGAAGTAATCGTTCTCCTAACGGGAGCAATCTTCGCTCCGGTTTCCATTCAATGTTCACATCCTGCAATTATTTCAAATGCAACCAACCACCATCAGTTACCCACTTTTACTTGATAACCGTTCAGATACTCATTTTGAGATACATCCATAACATTTCAAGATTCACATTCACGATTTCGCGCAAATTCCTCTGATATTGTCCTACCCTAAAAGAGCCTTTTCCGAAGCATACGACAATTCTTATAACAACTCCATCGGTTCAGTTCACCGTTGGATCCAGAATAATACATGGCCTAATTCCCGTAACACCAGAGATATGTAGGCAACTCATGAGCCAGGGTTAGGTTTCAATTTTTTAAATCTCCACACTCGGTCAAAATCGGTCATCAGTTCTTTACCCGACAACTCTTTCATCATTCCCGGGTAAAGAGGGGCAGCTGTTGATACCCAATTTTGCCCTCATATTTTCTCAAAGAGTATATATATTTTTAAAATATCACTTTGTTTCATTACTTAGTTTACAAGCATTTTCTATAATTTTCCATAATTTTTAAAGCTCAAAAATTAATTTTTTTCTATATCTTTATTATATAAATATCTAATAATTATCCTTAAAAATTATTTTGCGATGACTTAAGTACCTAAAATTATTATTTGCATCCACAATATATATTTTAAATATTTTCACTTTATTTTGTAATTACAGTGGTATTTTAAGCTATTTGCACAATCTTGCCGACATAGCCTATATTTTGCATTTGTCATTTTGGTCAGGGTCAAAATAATATTTTACATTTTTGTAATCTCTTACTATTATTTTAAAGTATTAATTTGCATAAATATAATTTTTATATATTTATTTAATTATTGTTTATTAAATTATTACCCTTTTAATCTCCTATTTAAAATTAGCCCAATTCTAGGCTAATTTTCGGATCAATCTTGGCCCAAATCCTAAGCCCACACCCTCTCCCCTCTCAGCAGCCCAAACCAGCCCAACCCTTTAATGAACCCGGTCGCGACCCATTTTAAATGACCCGCCGCACTCCTCTTTCGATCTTGGCTGTTGATCTCAAATGATCAACTGTCCATAATAATCCCCTACCTCTCCTTATAACCCCTCAACCCCAAACCCTAACTTCATTTTACCCGTCCGCCGCCCCCAAATCCTCTCGAAGCTTCCTTTTTCCTCACAAACCCTAACTGTCGCCTCCCCAATCTTTTCCAAATCAGCGTAAATCATGGATTCCCTATGTGATTTATTTGCCTTTTATGCGTTATCTCGTTGTTACTTGCAAGATTATAGTGTTACTTTATACTTGCCTAAACATGGCAAGTACTACCTCTCTATGTCTGTCCGAATGAGTCCTATTTGTTGAATCTAGACCGTATTTCGTCTACACACGTCTAATTCTACACTGTGCGAGTCCGATTTCGTTTGGATTTCTGTTGATTTACACTTTCCCTAAAAAACTAGGGTTTACCGGATTTCTTTCTTAAATTGATTTCAAATTAATTTGCATGTTGTCTTCCCTTATTTGTTGCTTAATTTACTCTGTTTCCTTATGTGCTTGCTCGATTTTTGACTGCTATATAAACCCCTCCCCATCCCCCTTTGAGGCAGACCGAAATTGCTAGACTTTCACTAAAAATTAGAGTTATTACTCTATTGTTCTCTTATTCTCTTGTTCTATACTTTGATTCTTGGCCGGCTGAAAGCCAAGGCCACCGGGATTCGATTTTAACCCCTTTCTCGGTGCAAGCATTGTCTGGGGTTCATTTGAAGCCCTTGGGAACTCTGATGCACTAAGATTCTGGATTCTTGCTATTTGATATTCAGAAGTACTGTGGAATCTGTCCTTTCTTGTTGTCTGTTTAACTAGTAAGTCTCTTAGCTTTACGGTTTTTATTCTTTTGTGTTTATGTCCTGCATATTTACCCCTCTGAAATTTTTGTGACTTAGTGTGTTTCCCGGTTCCCTCTCTGTGTGCAACCTTGTTTGCATTGAACTTGTTTTGTAATATGAACCTCTCCTAGCACTTGATTTCACATAATGCTACCAGTTGTGGGATATATCTTTGCCTAATTTGAATAATTTGGACTCTCTTAAGTTGGTTTAGTTAATGTATTGGTGCCTGAATGTTCATATTTGTTGTTGGGCATGAGTATGCTTTCCTACTTTGTTCTGAACCTCTGTAATTAACTATGGCCCGCTCCCTTGCTATTATGTCACTCAACATGTCTTTATTTGCTTAATTATATATCCTTAGCAATTGTTCGAAACCTTTAGAGTAGCTATTTCAACTTGTGTTTTCCTGCCATGTTTGATACTGTTAGCATGTCTGTCCTTTGACACTGTAATGGGTACTTAACATTAATGGGATCCTTAAGTTGGTACTCTACTCAGACTTTTTTGGTATTACTCACCTTTGTATGTTAATCTTGCAACACCAGGAAACTTGACTCTTCTTTAATTTTCAATGTGTTTCTACCAACCTGTTAATTCTTGCTAAGTGTTGAACCTGCTTCTAAGTCTTGTTGACCCTCTTAATTAACATGTTCTGTGTTTAGACAACCCTGCTATGCCTGTTTTTTAAAATACAAGTTTGTCTCTTAATCGTAGTTCTCTCACTCTCTTTGTTACCTACATTATTTTGAATCTATCACTCTTGGTCGGCTGAAAGCGAAGGCCACTAAGACCCTCTCTATTGACCTCTCTAGTGTGAGCAATGCTCGGGGTCCATTTGAGACTCTTGTGAACTCTGACACGCTAGCACTTGAGGTTCTTTGGCCATTCTCTTTACTACTAAAACCTGAGCTATCTTCGACACTCAGTTCTGTCCCCCTTCTGTCTACTGAATCTACAAATTGGTTTGTTTAAGTTTGGGTCATATGGTAAATCTGTGACTGTATGGTTTGGTTTGAGTTTCTCTATGGCTTCTGGGTTGTGCGGATGGATATAGCTCCTTGTTGGGATCTGGGTATGCTAATTGGTGAAGAAAGAGTTTAGTTGAAGCCTTGGCAATGCAGAGTATCTCTTTTGGCCCTTCTTTGGGCCTACTGTTATTGCTTGTACAACATTTGTAATTATATTCATTATTGGGCCTTTAATAATTCTGTAAAAAATAATTGGGGTGTTAGTGAAATTATGAAATGGGTATATTCTAATGTTTTCATGAAAAGGGTGGAAAGAATGCTTAATCCTTGGATTTGGTGGGAAAGTCGGGAATAATATGAACGAGAATCTTTATAAAAATGTAGCCTTTGTGTTTTTATCCGAAAGGTAGTCATCTTCTCCAAAGTCTCCTTATCAGAAAAATATTACATGCCCTTATCATTGTCTATTCTTTCTATATATATGAGCCCATTTTCTTAGAAAACCCTAATAGTACAAACACCAGGAATATTCCCCTTTTTAATACCCTATTTTGACAAATTTGTCGTTACAAGTCTTATCACTAATAATCGATCTCGACCTCGACCTTTGTTGATATTTTGACTGTGATCTCTATTGATATCTCTACCACTGCTTATATCGACAACGCGGCCATTAATCTCGCTATGGCTTAGGCACGCTCGACCGATGACATTCATTAAAGCCATTTTATGATAAATATTCCAAGAGCAGATTTTTGACCTATACAGTTAGTCCCTCCGCTTATTAAGGCCGAGGTCGGACGGCCTTGGTAAGCGAACTCTGTTTGTCGTTGTTGATGAAATCGGGCGAGCAAGTTGGGTAGCGGTGCTTTAGGCGAGGTGGCAACATGACTTTTCGTAATTTGCAAGTTTTGGGGATTTGTCTTTTCATAATGACATCATGACATCTTGCGTCATTTGGACGCGTTTTCCTGACGCTCTGCGTCGTTTCTTGCACCTCTACCGTTTTGATATCTGCGCTGGATAATGATGGCTTGATTTTTTGGTTTTGGTGCTCGAACTCTTATAAATAGGGATCTGAGTCCATTTGTGTTTGTTTTGCATTCATCTGATATCGAATCCCCTGCGTTTGTCTCTTTCATTTTCCATATTGAACCCTAGTCTTTATTCTGCTTCTTCATTGCATGCCCATTCCTCTAGTGGTAGTGAATGTTGCTTCCAACTTCTGTGCTTTAAACTTCCTCCTTCAAGACCATGGTTAACTCAATTTCCAGCTCTAGTGCGGAGTCTACTCCTGCTCCCCTGGCGGTGTGTGTTCCTCTTTACGGAGACATCGCTTCTGCTGCCCTCGAGGATGAAGGGTTCCCTACGGTGGAGGAAATAATTCCTCGTAGTGAAAAGCGTAGATCTGATTTCTCGAAGTTACCCGAGGATGACCCTGAGGCCTCAGAATCGTTGATGAATGCGGTTGCTCTTGCTGATTTCAGGGCGAAGTTCAAAATTCTGGCCCACATCGATCTAGTCCCGGCGGGGCGCGATGTGGTGCGGATTCATCGCCCCGTAAACTGCGTATTCTACACATATCCATTCTATGTAGGCTACTCATTTCCCCTTCTCCCATTGGTGGAGGAATTTTGCCGCTACTACGGCGTCTTACCGGCCCAACTTTCACCTTACATCTACAAACTTATCCGCATGTTGATAAAATACGCGGAATTGACTAGCCGCAGGATCTCTCTTCGCCACCTGATGCACCTTATTGCACCCAATTTATATATAGGGACGATGTTGCATCTTCGCCATCGATGAAGTAAGAGTTTGGTAGTGAAGATGGACGATAAAGCAAATCATCAATTCTGGCTCAGCTACTTCTACGTCAAGACCAAGGACGGGTGCCCAACGCAAATGGATTTCCTGAGGCATGGAATTATGCCCGTAAGTATCTTTTTCTAAGCGGTTAATTTGCCCGCTTTGATTGTAGCCTAACATTCTTCCTTTTTCCTCGTTTAGGAGAGACTTCACCCTCTCTTTTGGTTGCAGATATTCACGATTGGGTTAGCAGGGTCTTACCTCACACAGTGAAGATTCGTGAGTAGCCGGACTTTATCAAGAAGTTCGGGCCCAAGCTTTTAGTGACCGGTGAGTTTGTCCGTCTGTATTCATCTATACAGTGATATTTTACATATGCCGTTCTTACCTTGTGTTCGCTTACGCATTACGACTTTAAGTAAGAGTTGATGTTCTAATCTCTTTTGCAGCCCGAGGGTCTTCGAGGAGACAGAAGGCTCCTGCTCCGACATTCCGCAAGAGGAAAGTCGTTTCTATTCTTTCTGCTACGGTGAGGCCTGCTCGGTCGTCTACTAATTCCTCAACGGGGCTTTCGGCTTCCCCTCTCTGTCATCTAATTGACGAGGACGATGAGGAAGGATCGTTGCCAAATGATGAAAATTTGCTTCCTCGGGAGAGGCAATCTGTAGATATCGATGAGGGAGCTGTCAGTGTAGGGAGTTCGGCGATGGATGATTTCATTATCAGAGAAACAACAACTATAGAAATTAGAGATGATGCCGAGCTACTTCCCACAATTCCACTATCGTCAGGGCCCGAGGGATGTACGTTGCTCGCTGAGGCTGAAACGGATTTTGAAGGGTCGTTGGCGAGAGTTCCTGATTCCCTACAAGGTGGTGAGCCATCAACCTCGTTACTAGCCGAGGATCCTTCCTCTCGGGTTGACACGAAGGGAGAAAGTGTAGCTGAATAGGGTTACAGACGGGCTCTGATATGGACGCCGAAGAGGTTAGGATGATGGGAGAAGGACTTACCCGTATCGCGGTAATATTGGAGGGGACCACGCGGACTATTGTGATCTCTCTGGACCGAGATCTGTTAGTTAATATGGAGGACGTGGTCCCTTCTCTTGGTCCCCTCTATTCCGATGTGGAGGGTAAGACCATCGAGAAATTGAAGGACTCCACTTTGTCTAAAAGCATAGCCGGCCTTGCTCTTAGGGTAAGTTTGGTATTTCATTTTTATGTTCGTTTTTCATGTCGAATCTGATTTTGTTCTTACTCGCTCTGGCTTTCTTTTCAGACCGTGATCTTGGAGATCAAAAGTTCCAGCCGAGAGGAGAGGCGTAAGGCCATTTTCCAAAAGATGGAGCAGAAATATCGCGGGTATCGTGATAAACACCGCGAGCTTTGCAGGCGACTTGGTGGTAGTAGCAACTTCCGGGCTCTCCGAGACAAGCTAAAGGAGAAGGATGACGAATTGGTGAAGGTCATCGGAAAATATAGTGAGCTCGAGGGGGCGTTGAAGGACAAAGAAAGGGAGCTCGAGGTGAGCAGGGGAGTCGAGACCCAATGCACCAACCATCAGGCCCAAGTCGTCTCATTGCGCGCCGAGCTGGAGGAGTGTCAACTCCGAGTGGTCGCTTTGAGTGGCGAGGTCACTGAGAAGGTGGCGGGTTTGGAGAAGGCAGAGTCGGCCCAGTTATCAGTTGCGAGAAAAGCAGAAGCTTTAGAGGATACGATCCGCATTCTCCGTTCTGAGCGGGATTGCGCTTTGGAGACAGCTAGGCTCAGAGAGGAGCGGATTGATGAGCGGATATAGGAGTTAGAAAAAGAGTCTACGGGCCTTTATGATCGAGTTGTTGCCCTCGAGGACGAAAATGCACAGTTATTGGCTCAGCCGTCCTCATCCCGCACTTCTACTTTTCCTGATGTTCCTCAGGATCTGTACGAGGAATGGATTCACGCAGAGGTCCAGCTGGATATATTCAGGGATTTTATGGAGCGAGGGTTGTTTTAGAAGCCGACTTTGAGAATGCAGGTGCTAAGGCACGTAAATCTCGGTTTGCTTATGGCTATGACCCCGCTACACTAGAAGTTGGCGATGACGAGGAGGGTGCGTGCGTGGACCGAATTGACTAGGATGCCTGGTACGAGGGATGAATATCCCGTTGGCGATGGTGATGAGGTGGGTGAAGACAGTCTTAATGATCAAGCGGGTGACGCTGCTGAGCCGGGTGGGGATTAGTTCTTTTTTGTCATAGCCGCGGGCATGTGAACTTTTTGTAGGCGAGCAACCTTTGTAAAGAATATTCTTAATGAAGTGTTATCTTTGTTGTTCGTACCTTACTTCTTTTCTTTGTTCGGATTTGTGTGTTTTTCTTATTTTATTTCTTGATTGCCTTTGTCGTAATAGAGTTGAGTGGGTTGAACGGTGTTGAAGGTAGACTTCATTTGGTTAAGGTCGTGGGCCGAGTAGGTAGTAATTCGAAAAGAGGTCGAATGTACTTTAATTAATTGAGGTCGTGGGCCGAATAGGTGTTAATTCAAACGAGGTTAAATGTAACCTTTAATTTAGGTGTTAATTCGAACGAGGTCAAATGTAACCTTTAATTTAGGTGTTAATTCGAACGAGGTCGAATATAACCTTTCATTAATTGAGGTAGTGGGCCGAATAGGTGTTAATTCGAATGAGGTCGAATGTAACCTTTAATTAATTGAGGTCGGGGGTTGAATAGTTGTTAATTCGAACGAGGTCGAATGTAACCTTTAATTAATTGAGGTCGCGGGCCGAATATGTGTTAATTCGAATGAGGTCGAATGTAACATTTAATTAATTGAGACCGTGTGCCGAATAGGTGTTAATTCGAACGAGGTCGAATGTAACCTTTAATTAATTGATGCCGTGGACCAAATAGGTGTTAATTCGAACGAGGTCGAATGTAACCTTTAATTAATTAAGGCCGTGGGTTGAATAGGTGTTAATTCGAACGAGGTCGAATGTAACCTTTACTTGGAGAGTAGAGATAAACTTTCATGTACTCGTGCTTTATTCATACTTTTGGAGAGACTTACATATTTTTCGGGTGCTGGCTGTTAGTTTAGTCCCAGTCCCGGTCTATCTAGTCCCTTCATTGGTCGAGATGGAAAGATAGTGAGAGATTGAGCAATGAACTGATCGGCCGGTGCTTTCCATCTGTGCACTTAAATTCTGAAGTATCCCCGTCACCGCCTCGTTAAAAACCTCCTCGAGAAAACCTATTTGGGACAAACCGCGAGCGAGGGAAAAAGAGTGCGACTTTGGGGACCTCGTCCTTTTAAAAGTTGAAGTACTTGAGGTGCGTAATGTTCCAGTTGTTTGGTAGTCTCTTTCCTTCCATTGTTTCTAGTGTGAATGACCCTTTGCTTGTTGTTGTCGTGATTTAGTAGGGGCCGTCCCGTTTGTTCCCAATTTGCCTTCTCGCGGGTCTTTGCTTGCTTGTGTTTTATCTTTAAGCACGTAGTCCCCGACTTTAAGTGGCCTCATCTTTGCCCTCTTGTTAAAATAGTGTTCTGCTTGTTGCTTTTGGGCGACCATTCTTACGTAATCCATATCTCTTCGTTCCTTGACCTCGTCGAGTTTTTGCCTTCTACTGTCATCGTTCTGGGATCCGCTCTCGCGGAAGTACCTTAGACTGGGCTCCCTGACTGGAATTACTGCATCAGTCCCATAGACTAACGAGTATGGCGTTTCCCCAGTGCTCTCTTTTAGCGTTGTTCGGTAGGCCCAGAGTACTTCTGGTAATACCTCCGGCCATAGTCCCTTGGCGTCTTCGAGTTTCTTTTTCATGATGTTCAGTATTAACTTGTTGGAGGATTCCGCTTGCCCGTTACCTACGGGGTGGTAAGGCATTGACAGTATTCTTTTGATGTGCCATTTTTCAAAACATTCGGCGACCTTCTTTCCTGCAAATTGATGTCTGTTGTCGCAGCTGATTTCTTTGGGGAGACCGAAGCGGCATATGATATTTTTCCATATGAAGGCGATTACTTCTTGTTCGCGTATCTGGGCGAATGCTCCTGCTTTCACCCATTTAGAGAAATAATAAGTTTAAACCAAGAGAAATCGTACATTACCTCGTCCGGCCGGGAGGAGGCCCACGATATACATTCCCTAGTTGATGAACGGCCAAGGGGAAGTCACTGAGTGTAGTTGTTCGCCCGCTTGGTGGATCAATAGGGCATACTTATGGCGTTGCTTGCATTTTTTCACGAAATCTGCGACTTCTTTTTTCATGGTGGGCCAGTAGTATCTTTCTCGTATGAGGCACCTGACCAACGCTCGATTGCATGACTGAGCTCCGTAGTGACCTTCGTGCACTTCTTCAAGGAAGCACCGCGTCTGATTTGGGCCAAAGTATTTCGCTAGGGGGCCGCCATACATCCTTTTGTATAGGTCGTTATGAACGATGCTATACCTGGCTGCTTGCATCCACATTTTCTTGGCCTCTTTTTTATCATTGGGGAGTATACCGTCCTGCAAATATATAGCAATATGGTTGCGCCAGTCCCAAGTTAGGTTTACGGTTCTTACCTCGATTTGGTCTATCAACGAATTGAGGAGGAGGACCACACTTTGATCTCCGGTTATGTTTTTGGTGGCTATCGCCAATTTGGCGAGGCCCTCTACCTCGATATTCTGTGCTCTGGGAATCTGGTCGAGCTGACATTCGTCGAACTCGGGTAGTAGTTTGCAGATTTCGGTCTGGTATTTTTGTAACCTCTGCTCCTGGATTTGGAAAGTCCCTGTGACTTGCTTGACCACGAGCTGAGAATCGCAGCGCAGCCTTAGCCGCTTCGCCCCGTATTTGAGTGCTAGTCTTATAGCCTGTTTGGCCAAGCTTCTCAAGAGGCCAAACGTGTCTTTTTTCTCAAAAGCACTTTTTTCCTAACTTGAGGTGTTTGGCCAAGCTTTTTTGGGGAAAAAAAGCTTTTGGGAAGAAGCAAAAATAGTTTTTTAGAAGCAGAAAAAAGTAGCTTCTTCCCAAAAGCAGAAACAGAAGCAGTTTTGACTTTTTTTCTTACCAAAAATACCCTTAACAAAATATAGTATATACCAAAATAACCGTTAAACCTAATACTTAGGATATTAATGTATAAATATTTCTTATTATTTTTAGGATAACATTCTAATATATAGTGACTTTAGGGGTGAATGTTTTTATATTTGTTGAATGATTTTTATTATATTTAACTTATATTAAAAGAATTAAGTACTTTAAAAATTTATTTTCATATTTTACTTAAATAAAATAAAAATATTTAATTATTGCATGTAATAACAATTTTTTAGATTATTTATTTACTTATAATATTAACTATTAAGTAAATCTATTCATGTCATTATTCTTAATTTGATACTTGAAAGCACTTTCTGAAAAGCTTGGCCAAACACAAATTATTGCTCAACAGTACTTTTCAGAGTGATTAGCCAACCACAAACTGCTTCTCTCCAAAAGTATTTTTTTAAAAAGTACTTCTCAAAATAAGTTGATTTCTCCAGCTTGGCCAAACAGGCTATTAGTCCTGCAATTACAGCCTCATACTTGGCCTCATTGTTAGTCATGTCAGGGCACCTTATGGACTAGCGAATCATTTCGCCAGTTGGGACTTCGAGTACGAGTCCCAGCCTGGACCGCGACGCGTTAGATGCGCCGTCGGTGTATAGGACCCAGAGGTCGTGTGTTTGAGAAGTGTGGAGGGATTCCTTTTCGATTTCGGGCAGTATGTGCGCACTGAAGTCGGTGAGGACATGAAACTTTATCGCCATTCGCGGTTGATATGTGATATTGTGCTTGCCTAGTTCGATGGCCCATTTGGCCAATCTGCCCGAAAGTTCGGGTTTGTGTAAAATGCTTCTTAAGGGGAAATTCGTGATGACCGAGATGGGATGGCATTGAAATACGGTCTAAGCTTCCGTGAAGCTACGACTAAGGACAAAGCTAGTTTTTCAAGGTGGGGGTACCTCATCTAGGCGTCGACTAGTGTCTTGCTAATGTAATAGATGGGAGATTCCGTACCTTTACTTTCTTGGACTAGGACTGCGCTCACACTACTTCGGATACGGCGAGATAGACAAGGAGAAGTTGTCCTGGTTCCGATTGTGAGAGCAACGGTGGCGAGGATAGGTATACCTTCAACTCCTTCAATACTTGGACGCTTTCAGGGGTCCATAGGAGGTTGTTTTCCTTTTTAAGTACACAGAATAATTTATGGCACCTATCGGAGGATCGCGAGATGAACCTTGACAGGGTAGAGATATGACCGGTTAATTTCTGGACTTGTTTTTTGGTGGTCAAGTGCTCTGGTATACCCTCGATAGCCTTTATTTGGTCGGGATTGACCTCGATTCCCCGATGCAACACTCAGAAACCCAAGAATTTTCCTGAGGCCACGCCGAATGCGCACTTTTCGGGGTTCAACTTCATGTCGTATTGCCTGAGTATGCCGAAGGCTTCTCTAAAATGATCAATGTGATCTTCTTTCTTTTTGGATTTGACCAGCATGTCATCGATGTATACCTCAATCCTCTTTCCGAGTTGTTCTTTGAACATTTTTGTCACCAGTCTTTGGGATGTTGCCCCTGTATTTTTCAGTCCGAAAGGCATGACCCTGTAGCAGTACGTCCCTTGGAAGGTGATGAAGGTGGTCTTTTCCTGGTCCGCTTCCTCCATAAGGATCTGGTTGTAGCCCGAGCTGGCGTCCAGGAAACTCAATAACTCATGCCCGGTTGTCGCATCGATGAGTTGGTTGATATAAGGTAGTGGAAACTAATCCTTAGGGCAAGCGTTGTTCTGGTCGGTGAAATCCACGCACATCCGCTACTTGCCGTTTTTCTTTTTTACCATGACCATGTTGGCGACCCATTGGGGGTACTTCGACTCTCTGATTGAGCTATTTTCCTATAATTTTTCCGCTTCTTCGCGCACCCGTCATTGATTACGGAATTGAACTTGTGTCGAACCTGTATTACCGGGGGATATATTAGATCGACGTTCAATATGTGTGTGGAGATATCTTTTGGGATACCTGGCATATCTGCATGGCTAAAAGCAAACAGGTCCGCGTTAGCAATTAAGAATTTTTGAAACTTACTTGGCTCTTGGAGTTTGCAGCCGATGTAAGCTTTCTTGTTGAGATTGTTGGCATCTAGCTGAACGGGGTCGAGGTCCTCTATAGTCGATCCTACGGCCTCGGCCACATCGAGGTCTTTGATGTCGTCGCCTACCGACCTCAACCATGTTGATTTCTATGCTTTCTTCTCTTTGTTTTTCATTTGTTGAGTGGTCGTGTAGTCTACGGTGATACGGTAACATTCTTGAGATGTACATTGTTCCCGGCGTATGCTGCATATCCCCCATGGAGTTGGAAATTTGATGACTTGGTACAAGCTAGAGAGTATAACTCTCATGGTGTGTATCCACGGTCTCCCTATTATGGCATTGTATGCCGTGTCCTGATCCATGATGTGGAATGTGGCCTCTAGAGTGATGCCACCCGCCAGGACGGGGAGTGTAATCTTGCAAGATGTTCGTTTAACTACATTGTTAAAATCCGTTAGTGTGATGCAGCTTGGTACTATCTTGTCCTCGAGTTTCATTTGTGTGAGTACTATGGGATGGATAATACATGCGCCGCTTCCGTCATCCAGCATAATCTATCTTACGTCGGTATCTAAAATTCGTAAAGTAATAACAAGAGCGTCATAGTGAGGGAATGCCAAACCTTTGGTATATGACTTATCGAAGATGATACTTTCTTCGAGTTTGTCATACCGTTCGTGGATGATCGACCGTTTGAGCTTGTGGGTAGTGGTGAACTTTACGCTGTTGATAGAAGCATCGTATTCACCACCGATGATCATGTAGATGGTGCGGGTTGGTGAGGGCAGCTTCGGCAGTCCTTGATGTTGTTCGCGCCTCTAACAAAGTTAGTTCTTCCCCGATCGCTCAGCAGTTCTTTGAGGTGCCCCTGTCATAGAATATTTACGACTTCCTATCTTAGAGCGATGCAATCTTCGATATTGTGTCCTCGCTCTTGATGGAACTAGCAGAGGGCGTCTGATATTCTGGTATTCGGGTTTGACCTCATCTTTTGCGGCCACTTCACCTTTGACACGAGCTTCTTCATGGCGTAGACGATCTCTGTAGGTGACAGGCAAAAATTGTGAGCAGATAATAAATGGGGCAAACATCTTTTATTCCGGTGAGTCCCTGTTCTTGACCGGGGTGGGCCTTCTTCATGGCGGGATGGGGGTATAGCGGTAGTTCTAACATACGGGAGATGTAGGTCCCGGTTTGGCCGTGAGGTTACCGGATCTCTTCTGATATCACATCTCCGATCTTGTTTGGATTCTGGTTGTACTGAGGTCAGTCGATTAGTTGGCCCATTGAGGTCGTCTTCATATATTCGAACTTCGACACAGTATGCATTATGTATTTCGTCCCAAGTTGTTGGGGGTTATTTCATAAGCCAACTCAGTAATTTTCTTGTCGCTCTCGAACCATTCCTTTTCAGTCCGTTTTGAAAAGTGGCCACCGCTATTCCTTCTAATACGTTGGGCAAAGTCATTCTCACTCGGTTGAAATGGGCGAGTAAATCCCTAAGTCCTTCTCCTGGCGACTGTTTGATAGCAAAGATATCATTTACTCTCGCCTTGGCCTTTTTGGCTCCAGCATGAGTACCAGGTTAGTGCTCGTCCTGTGAGGGTTTTGCCGAACTTCTTTAGCAGAACGGAGGATACTTGTTCCTTTGTGAGGTCGTTGCCTTTCACGGCGGTGACGTAGTGGGTCACATAATCTTCGGGGTCGGTCATGCCATCGTATATTTTCAAGTAGGGCGGAATTTAAAAGTCTTCGGTATGGCGTGGGGGCAGCGCCGTCGCTGTGTGGCTACTCCACGAACCAACCAGCATATCTCTTCGGTAATAACTTAGGAGTGCCCGGTATTTTATCGACCCTTTCTTGGGGCTCTATCAATTGGTCCCGAAGTGTTTATTCTCGATTTCCATTCCTTCCATCCTTTTCAGAATGGTTGTGAGGGTGTCATTACCTGCATTATTAAAAACATTGTGAGTAATACCTGTTGTTGCGGGGGGGGGGGGAGGGAAGTTGATCATGTTGCTCGTTCTCTGGTGGCGTAGCACAGGTTCTCGCAGTCACTGCGGCCATGCCCTGAACGGATTTATGGAGGACACTGGTCAGTGTATCAGTTAACCAGGCTTCATGGAGGTTATTTATCGCTAGTGGTGCCTCCTCTCCCATGGATATAGAGGTTGTCTTGCCAAGGGATTTCGTGATGCTACAGCGAGGAGGGGGTGATCCACCTCGCCTAGGAGTGGCATTGGGCGTTGTGTCCTCGCCCACTGCTTCTAAGCTCTCATGGATGATATCCATGAGGTTGGTTCGGAGGTCACTCATAATTCTTACCCTTCCTTCTCTGTTACCTGCCATGTTAGATCTATGCAAGCGGAGAGAAAAAAGGTTCTTTTTTTTACGTCAGCAATCAGTGCCGGTTGTAGATCTAGAAGGAACTAAAAAGCTTAGCTAGAAAATCTCCACAGACGGTGCCAAATTGTTTGACCAAGAAATATAATCTTCGGTAAAACTATTAAATTTATATAATGAAGGGTCAAATCTAGTTAAGGATAATGACTCTAGATGTTAAGCGTAAGGATGAACGATAGATGACTAAGTTCGCATATGATTGATGACAATAAATGTGAAATACTCTTGCAACAAGAACATTAAATGAGATATATCCAGCAATAAATGTCAATAAATGGCATTTATGTAAATAAAAAGAATGATTCACCCGATAATGGATGGACAAGATGAATATTCTGCCTGACAACGGTGAATGACAGATAGATCCAAGATTTGCATGAACAATCCTTGGATCTAGTGGGAAAGTCGGGAATAACATGAACGAGAATCTTTATAAAAAGGCAGCCTTTGTGTTTTTATCCGAAAGGAGTCTTCTTCTCCAAAGTCTCCTTATCAGAAAAATATTACATGCCCTTATCATTGTCTCTTCTTTCTATATATATGGGCCTATTTTCTTAGAAAAGTCTAATAGAACAAACACCAGGAATATTCACTAGAATATTCCCCTTTTTAATACCCTATTATGACAAATTAGTCGTTACAAGTCTTATTACTAATAATCGATCTTGACCTTGATCCTTGTTGATATTTTGACTGTGATCTCTATTGATATCTCGACCACGACTTATATCGACACCGCGGCCATTAATTTTGCTATGACTTAGGCGAGCTCGACCGATGACATTTATTAATACCATTTTATGCTAAATATTCCAAGGGGACTCTGTCTTTGTTCTTGCTTTTAGACTTCATCAAGACGATTAATATTATTCTTTTATGAACAAATAGAATAAATACCTAAATAGATATATTTAGTATATGCTACTATTATAGTATCATGTATTAAAACCATGTATATTCGTATATCTATAAATAAAAAATTTCCTTTAAAGTTCTTTTCATTTTAATCATTTAAAAAGAAAATCTTATAAATAATCTAAGCTCTAATTCACTTAAAACTGTTTTTATTTGTAATGTAGCCAAGATAGAATCATTTTGTATGGAAAAATATAAAAAATAACAACTCTTCTATCTCGATTAAATTATATAAAATATTATTTCAAAATTCACTAATTTGTGTCACAATACTTTACTAGTTAAAGAATATAAGACACCCCTATTGCTTAACTAATATTTTCAAAGGTACAGCATTGTTGATCAGCTCAGTCTTTACGCTTTAGGGTTAATTTTACTTATGGTCATTGAACTATCTTTCAATTTCACTAGAATCATTTAATTATTTTTTGTCACTTAAAAGTAATTAAACTTTATCATTATCACTTAAAAGTCATTTTGTCTCAAACCCCTACCATAAATATGACATGGCATTAAATTTTATGATAAAAATTCAAAAATAAATGGCACATAAGCTAATATGGGTCATACTCATTTTAGATCCATTTATCCTTTAATGTGATTTGACCCATAATCTAAATGGATTTCGATAAAAAAAAAATGAAGTTTCACATTAGTTTAAAATGATTATCTTATACTACAAAGTTTTGCCTTTGTTGTTACATAATGCACATTCATAATTATTCTATACTAAAATAATCTATGCTAGAAAATTCTTATTTTGTTTGTATGCTCCATCCATCCGAGTCATTTTATAACTCTACTGAAGCTAAAATATTATTGTATCCAAACTAATGTGCTAGAAAATTCTTTTAGCACATGAACCAAACAAAATACCAAGACGCCATCCAAATTTGATTTCCTTTTTCTTAATTTCTTTTTATTTTATTAGTCGTGTTGTAAACATGTCTCACATTTATTTGTGGCAATTGAAACATTTAAAAGTGCACATAAACGAAACGGAGGGGATCCTTTCTGGTTCTGTACACGCTTTCATATAAGAAAAGCTGTTATTGAATTCGAACAACTTAACTAAACTCCCCGTTAAGTTTATGGCCCCGTTAAGTTTATGGGTGACTGATCATATGTTTCTCTTCAAAAGTGGAAATGCAAAATTCTACCGACCCACTCATAATTATTCTATTCTTAACTAAACCCACGTTTGTCCCATCCTTGTTAATTTTAATCCATATTTTTGTCTTCATTAGTGCAAAAGCAAAATTCAACGCTAACCAGTAGAATAGGCAAGGCTATTTACTCGGCACAGTCCAGTCCACGGTGTGCTAATAGTTTTCCTAGAAATTCAACGCTGCAATTTAATAATAAATAAAACTACTCACAATCATTGCTTTTTTGGTCTTTGCTCTAATATTTTTTAATTGTTATATCCTTCCCTTGTGAATCATATGAAAAATACTAGTACTGCAATCAATTAAATCAGAAGAAAGCCTTCTTAAAGTGGGGCCACTCCATGTCGTGAAACAAATCATTGGAATGTACTAAGATGTTTCTCATTTATAAATAGCAGAGTACAGATCTCAGCACTGCAACAGATCCAAAATTCCAAACTTTAGTAGAAGAAGAAGACCATTCAGCCTGAGCAGCAGACTACTCCAACTTAGTATCCAAATCGCTTGAAAAAAAGTATGGAACATCAAGGATTAAGCACCACTATGAGGAGAATCCTCCTGCTCATTAATTGTATAATACTTGCTGTTGGTATCTGCGGTGGCCCTCTAATGATGCGTCTATATTATGTCGAAGGAGGTTCAAGAGTATGGTTTAGCAGTTGGTTACAAACTGCTGGATGGCCATTCACCCTTATACCTCTTACCATCCTATACTTCTATCGTCGAAAAACTGAAGGCGCTAATGCCAAGTATTACTTGATAACACCTCGAATTTTCATTGCATCATTCATCATTGGTATTGTCACTGGTCTTGATGATTTTCTCTATTCGTGGGGCGGGTCAAAACTTCCTGTGTCAACCTCTTCACTTCTTCTTGCGGCTCAACTTGCCTTCACGGCAATAGGTGCTTTCTTCATAGTGAAACTGAAATTCACACCCTACTCTATCAATGCAGTGGTTCTGCTGACAGTTGGTGCTGTTTTATTAGGTGTTCGATCTAATGGTGATCGGCCAGAGGGTGTGACAAGTAAAGCCTATATTCTTGGTTTTATGATGACACTTCTGGCAGCAGCTTTATATGGAGTCATTTTGCCTTGTATTGAGTTAATTTACTTGAAGGCAAAGCAAGCTATTACTGCTACATTAGTATTGGAGATTCAAATGGTCATGTGTTTTGCTGCTACTGCTTTTTGTACTGTTGGAATGATCGCCAATAACGACTTTCAGGTATTGTTTCCCCCTTTACCCAAGCATCTTACTCTCGATTGCAGTTTATCTTACACTATTCTTTTGCTGGTTTAAATTATATGCATAATTGTTTTTTACACAATCAAGTCATTTACGAGAAAATTACAGGTAAATTTTATGAAATATTAATTGATAATTACCTTATAAAAAGAACTTTACAGTTTAAGGGTACATAATTTGAATCTTTTTCACTATTAGTCCATTTCAGATAAAATGACACAGTTCTGCATTTGAAAGTATTTAACTTTAAACTTCTCATTTTTACCCTTAATAAGAAACTTTTTATAACTGCACAATGTTATGCAAAGTTTAAAATCACAAGTTTTGAAAATTCTAAAAGACACACAAATATTATAAAATATGTTGAAGACCCAATATTCATAAATTTATTTTTTCTTAAAATATATTTGAAATCGAGATCGTAAAATATATCTCTTTTATTACCATTAGATCCCGAAGGCCTTCATCAACGATCAATAGTCCATCATTTTTTTTTGGTCTTTTCATTTATTTCTCCTCATTTCATTTCCCATAAAGTTTTCTGATCTTAGTGTCAAGAGAGAACAAATTAAAAGCCTGTAAGAGTTGTGAGTTTGACATTAGCAGTAGGACATTAATGAAGGAACTAGCTCGAAACCCTAAACTATTCATATCCCACATATACGGATGAAGACTCTTTGTCATGGAATACATTTTTTTTAAATTGATTAAAGATATTTTGCGTACATGATGCGTTGTATCAACATTTGAATATGTCAAAAATATATGAAAACTAGAGCAGTATTGGATTCGAACATATTTACCTAAAAAGATGATGTATCATAGATACTTCCTCGGTATTAATTTTGTTTTAGCTATACACTATCTTATTAAAGAGCAAGGATTAAGATATTGATTGAAATTTGCAGGCAATATCAAGGGAGGCAAAACAATTTAATCTCGGAGAAGCTAGATACTATACAGTGATAGTATGGACTACCATTATTTGGCAGTGCTTCTTTGTGGGTGTAATTGGAGTCATTTACTGCTCTTCTTCTTTGATGTCTGGGGTTATGATCGCAGTTCTACTTCCTGTTACTGAGGTATTAGCTGTAGTTTTCTTTAAGGGAAAATTTTTCAGGTGAAAAGGGCCTTGCTCTTTTTCTTTCTCTTTGGGGTTTCGTCTCATACTTTTACGGAGAGTTCAGACAAACAAAGAAGGAGAAGAACAAAAGTCCAAAAAGTGAGATGACAACAATGCGTACCGAGTCTGTTTGATTTACTATTCACGGCTATACAGATAAAGAGTTTGTATTTTTTCTGTAGAAAATAATGTACGCTACTTTGTGGAATACGTATCTATTCATTAATGTTGAAACGAGAAATTTATTCAACTCAAGTGAGCACTTTTCTTTTTTTTTCAATATATCTTCCATCTTAAAAAGTAATGTTATCTAAAACCCAATTTGTTTAATTTCACTCCATTTTTCTCTTCACAAGTGGAAATGCAAAATTCCCCGCCAACCAGTAGTATGGATATGGCTATTTACATGGCTCAAGTCATGGTTGGGGTACTAATCTGGTAAGGAAAATAGTATTTTTGTTTTCTATATTGTTACTTAATTATGATTTAGTCCACATATTACATACTTATAAATTTTTACCTTCAATTAACATAAATGTGTGATTTTATTCCCTGCATTGACAGTAGTTTAATTTAACGATGTTAGTATCGGCAAAGGGTTATATTTGCCTTCTAACACTATATCCTTTTTATCCCCTCCTCTACAAAGTGCATTCCGTCGAAGTTTTTATCGTTAACAAGATTTGGCAAACTAATGTTTTTTAGATGGGTAAATTATCTTTCAACGAGACACAGAAATATTAGGCTATCAGCTCTAGTTTCTTTTCCTTTTTAATTTTTCAAATTTAAAAAGTGATATTCTTTTTAAACAAACTAATATGAAATAGTGTCATTATTTAAAAAAAGAAGGATTACTTACTTTTTGTTAGCTATAGAGAATCTCTTTAAAGTTCAACGATTAAGATATTGATTGGAATGCGTATTTTACAACTTGAACTAGAAAGATGAGAACTAAATGGGTTATGTTATAAATATAACTCAAAATAACAATATCGAACAAGGAAAAACAAGTTAAGAGATATAGAGAGAAAGAGAGGAAGAGAGATTCTTATTTCTTCTTCAATTGTGTGTTTTTTTCTATCTATTATAAGGCCTTTATATAGGCATGAGAAGTCAATAAAAATATGTCAATGAATATGTCATTAAGCATAGAAAGATGTCATTGAATATGTCATTAAGCATTTGAGAAGATCATGGGGGAAGAGTAGATATCCAGCGTAATTTGATTTCTCTTATAATACTCCCCCTTGGATGTCCATAGATAATGTGCCTCGCTAAAACCTTATTAGAAAAAAATCCTATAGAAAAAAAAATTATAGTGAAGGAAAAAGAGTACACATGTTTAGAAATACGCCTTTTGGTTGCCTCGATAAAAACTTTGCAAGGAAAACCCAGTGGGACAAAACCTTATAAGGGAAAAAGAGTACAACGCGTATTAACTCGCCCTGATGAGATCATCAATTCACGTTCTTGAGTTTTCGCATCCCAATCTTTTACACTAGTTTCTTGAAGGTTGACGTCGGTAGAGATTTGGCGAACAAATCAGCCATATTATCACTTGAACGGATCTATTGCACATTGATATCACCATTCTTTTAAAGATCATGTGTGAAAAATAACTTTGGTGAAATATGTTTTGTCTTATCCCCTTTTATGAATCCTCCTTTCAATTGGGCTATGCATACTGCATTGTCTTCATACAAAATTGTGGGTAATTTATCACACTTCAAACCATATTTGTCTCGAATAAGGTGTATTATAGACCTCAACCATATACATTCTCGACTTGCTTCATGAATAGCAATTATCTCAGCATGATTAGATGAAGTAGCCACTATTGATTGCTTAGTCGATCGCCAAGATATGACAGTGCTTCCATATGTAAACACATAGCCTGTTAGAGATCGAGCCTTATGTGGGTCAGATAAATACCCAGCATCAGCATAACCAACAAGATCGGGACTGCAATCATTTCCATAAAATAATCCCATATCGATAGTCCCTTTTAGATACCGCAATATGTGTTTGATTCCATTGCAATGTCTCCTTGTAGGAGCAGAGCTATATCTTGCTAAGACATTAACTGAAAAAGTTATGTCTGGCCTTGTAGTGTTAGCAAGATACATAAGTGCACCAATTGCACTAAGATATGGTACTTCAAGACCAAGAAGTTCTTCATTCTTTTCTTGAGGTCGGAACGGGTCCTTATTCACATCAAGTGATCGAACAATCATCGGAGTACTTAATGGATGTGCTCCATCCATGTAAAACTATTTCAATACCTTTTCTATGTAGGCAGATTGATGAACAAAAGCCCCGTTTGCCAAATGTTCAATTTGCAAACCAAGACATAATTTTATTTTTTCGAGATCTTTCATCTCAAATTCCTTCTTTAAATAATCAATTGCCTTTTGGAGTTCTGTAGGAGTTCCAATAAGGTTTATGTCATCAACATATACAGCAAGTACAACAAACTCCGATGTTGTTTTCTTTATAAAAATACATGGACAAATGGTATCATTTATATAACCTTCCTTTAATAAATACTCATTAAGGCGGTTATACCACATTCTACCTGATTGCTTTAGACCATACAAAGATCTTTGCAATTTGATTGAAAACATTTCTCGGGACTTCGAATTATATGCGTCAGGCATTTTAAATCCCTGAGAAATTTTCATGTATATATCATTATCAAGTGAGCCATAAAGGTAGGCTGTAACCACATCTATTAAATGCATGTCAAGCTTTTCATGGACAGCAAAACTAATAAGATAACGGAACGTTATAACATTCATAACAGGAGAATACGTCTCTTCATAATCGATACCAGGCCTTTGTGAAAATCCTTGTGCAACAAGGCGTGCCTTATATCTTTGTACCTCATGTTTCTCATTCCTTTTACGTACAAAAACCCATTTATAGCCAGCAGGCTTAACACCATTTGGTGTTTGGACTACATACCCAAAAACTTCACGTTTCGCAAGTGAAGTTAATTCTGCCTGGATAGCATCTTCCCATTTTGGCCAATCATTTCTCTGTCTACATTCATCAACAGATTTTGATTCAAGATCCTCATCTTGTTGCATTATTTCAATAGCGACATTATAAGCAAAAACGTTATCGATAACAATATTATTTCGGTTCCATCTTTTTTCCCGTTGAGACATAACTTATTGAGATCTCTCTATTCTTATCATTTTCAGGTACCTGAACCTCCCTTGAGGTTTTATCATTTGTTATGTCTTTGTGCTCTTCTTGAGTCACTACCTCTGTATTATGATCACTTTGATCATTTGTTCCTTTTCTTTTTCGAGGATTTTTATCCTTAGAATCGATAGGTCTATCACGTTTCAAGCGTAGTTTAAACTCATTTGCTTTAATTAATTGTCCTACCGGGAAATCTACTCGAATTAGAGCATTTGCAGCTGGAATATGTGACTTAGTCACCCTTGGTAGGTCAGTGAATGCATCTGGCAGTTGATTTGTAATATTTTGCAAATGAGTTATCTTTTGAACCTCTTGTTCATATTGATTTGTTCGAGGATCTAAATGAGATAGTGATAATACATTCCAATTATCTCCTTTCTCAGCTGCTTATTTTCTTCCCCTAATATTGGGTATACTGATTCATCAAAATGACAATCAGAAAATCTTGCTGTAAATAAATCTCCAGTCATAGGCTCCAGATATTTTATAGTATAAGGAGATTCATACCCAACATATACTCTCAACCTTCTTTGGGGACCCATCTTTATGCATTGTGGTGGAGCAATTAGAACATATATCGCACAACCAAAGATTCTAAGATGAGAAATATTTGGCTCCTGACCAAAAGCCAATTGCAATGGGGAGACTTTATGATAACTTGTGGGCCTTATCGCACAAGTGCTGCTGCATGTAAAATAGCATGACTCCATACTGAAATGGGAAGTTTTGTTCTCATAAGCATTGGTCTAGCAATTAATTGGAGGCGTTTGATCAATGATTCCGCTAGACCATTTTGTGTATGAACATGAGCAACCAGATGCTCAATTGTTATCCCAGTTGATATACAATAATCATTAAAGGCTTGGGATGTAAACTCACCAGCATTATCAAGACGAATTGTCTTAATTTCATAATCTGGAAATTGTGCTCTTAGCTTTATTATTTGAGCCAACAATCTCGCAAATGCCATATTGTAAGTTGATAGTAAGCACACATGTGACCATCTTGGTCCACATGGAGGGTGAATGGGCCCACATATATCACCTTGTATACGTTCCAGAAATGCAGGGGATTCCATCCTAACTTTAATAGCTGATGGTCTAATAATTAATTTGCCTTGAGAACATGCAGCACAAGAGAATTCTTTAAATTTAAGAATCTTTTGGTTCTTCATTGAATGTCCATGTGAATTCTCAATTATTTTACGCATCATAGTAGAACCGGGATGACCCAACCGGTCATGCCAAATAATAAAATTATCTTGATTAGTAAACTTTTCATTTACTATGGCGTGCGTTTCAATCCTGCTAATACTTGTATAGTATAAGCCGGAGGAAAGAGCAGGTAACATTTCAAGAACATATTTCTTACCATACATTATTGTAGTAATATAAAGATATTCAATCTTTTCATCATTTGTAGTCTCAATATGGTAGCAATTTTGGCGAATATCTTTGAAACTTAATAAGTTTCTTTGAGATTTACTACAATATAGTGCTTCATCAATAGCCAAATTTGTTCCTCCTCGTAGTAATAAATTGGCTCTTCCAGAACCTTCAATTAATTTTATACTACCGGTTATTGTATTAGCATTGGCTTCTTTCATTACCAAATAAGAGAAATATCTCTTATCTCTTAACATAGTGTGTGTTGTAGCACTATCCAGAAGTCATATATCATCTTTATTAATCTTGAGTCCAACTGAAGACTGGGAAATTCTCATATTCTTCATTAAAAAAATCAAAAAGTACATTATAAGAAATATGAAAGACAAACAAAATATATATTAAGAAATACATTAGGAATGTAGAGACTAGCAACACATGATACATTAGGAAAATACACTTAAGAAAAATAAACTAGTTGCACACATAACAAAATGATAACTTTTATTATAGCTTCATTCCCAGTAAGATGATTAGTTCTTCAGTCAATATCCTCAAAGAAGTCTCCAGCTTCTAAATGAGTAATATTTGCTAGGCTTCCAAAATCATCATCTTTATATGCAAGATGTGCCTTAGAATCATATTTGTTTGAGGGACCTGCTTCATCATCATTATTTTAAAATGTCAAGTGTGCCTCCACATTATTTTCTTTCTTTCTAAGGGATGCTTGATAAAGTTTAACAAAATAATCTGGCGTACGACAAATGCGTGCCCAATGACCTTTCATACCACATCGGTGACACATACTAATTTTACCTTTTGAAGGATTAATTTGAGAGCCCTTATTGTTCTCCTGTTTATTTTTACCATAATGACGATAATTGTTTCGTCCCCTGTCACGTCCACGTCTATGACCATGTCCACGATCACGATAATTATTTTGTTTTCTTTCAGACTTATCATATGCTACTACAACATTCACTTCCGGGAATGGTGTTGACCCAGTGGGACAGACTTCATGATTTTTCATTAATAGAGTATTATTCTGCTCTGCCACAAGTAGGCATGTGATTAACTCAGAATATTTCTTAAAACCCTTTTTACGGTATTGCTGTTGTAGCACCACATTTAAAGCGTGAAAAGTAGAAAATGTTTTTTTCTAATAAGTCCTCATCTGTGATAGTGTCTCCACATAATTTTAATAGAGAACTTACTTTAGAGATAGCTGAATTATACTCACTTACGGTTTTAAAGTCTTGCAACCTTAAATGTATCCACTCATACAGAGCTTTCGATAATACCGTAAGTTTTAGGTGGTCATATCGATCCTTCAAATTAATTCATAACTCAAGTGGATCTTTTACAGTTAAATATTCAGTTTTTAACCCTTCATATAGATGATGACGAAGGAAAATCATGGCCTTTGCTTTATCCTGATTGATGCTTCATTTTCTTGTATAATAGTATTTCTAAGACCTTTAGCGTCAAGGTGAATTTCAGTATCAAGGACCCATGATAAATAATTCTTTCCGGTAATGTCTAGTGCCACGAATTCAAGCTTTGATAAGTTTGACATATTGAAACTAATTACAAAAGTAAATGGGTTAGAACGAATAAAAATAATTTTCAATGAAAATATACTTGTAAAAATAAATCAGACAACTAATTAAAAAGTTGATCACTTCAAACATGTAGTATAAAAAAAGAGAGGTGTAAGTAACATATAATATATATGTCAAATAAACAAGAATTATGGAGTATATGAATAAACACAAAGAGATATATTTAGTATGGTAAAATAAAAGTAATTTATTATAAACGTGGATTTGAGGAATAACCATATACGGTGATAAGAGTGAATGTATTCAAATATTACTTTCCACCAATTTTAAAATAATTTAAACTAGTATGTACAATAATTACTTTGTCACCTTGGTTATCACTATTTTATTTTTTGTAGAATGTCATGAAGATAAGTTTTGCTCTACGCAAGTCCACACATATTTATTAATTTTTTTTGTTAGTTTAACGCACTTAAGATCTATATCTTATATTTTCTTTAACAATAAGCAAGGTAAGAGAACTTCAGTAACATGATCAACTAAAATAAATGCTTAACAGTATATGAATTTGTTAATAAATAGCATATTGGTGCATATATATTACCATAAACTAAAAGAATATATAGTGATATACCTGAAGGAGAATCGAACACAACTAGGATGTGATTGTGAAAATGAAGGTGACAATCGTGCTGATAACGTGTTATAAATATAATTCAAAATAACAATATCGAACAAGGAAAAATAAGTTAAGACGGGGGCAGTATTTCAGGTATGTATCAGATAAGTTTTAGATGATTTGAGATAGCTAGTGTGCTTTAGTTTATGGTGTTGATCTGTAGGTCTCGTACTTGCGAGGACCTGTTTGCAAATGCAAACTCCGCTTTTGCGAAGTCGAGCTCGTATTTGCAAAAATGGGCTAGGCAAGGCAATCTTCGCATTTGCAAAGAGATGTTCGTAATTGCGGACATCACCAGATCGCTTTGGCAAATGCTTGGTCGCTTTTGCGACTGGGCACCAGACTTAGTCAGGTTCGCAATTGCGAACCTTTGACGTCATTTGCGATAAAGGAGTGCATCGCAAATGCGATATTTTTGTTGCATTTGCGACTTTAGAAGGTTGGGGGCACACTTCACATTTGCGACCAGTGTTTCGTATTTGCGATTGTCTCAATTACGAACAAGAGTTCGTAATTGTGAAACCTACATCTGGGTAAAAGAGGAGAAAATCGGGACTTAGCTCATTTTACACCATCTTTTAAACTCTAAACACTCTAGAGGCAATTTACTTGAGAGTTTTTTCCAAAATCATTGGTAAGCAACTCTAATCCACATTCTTTTAATTCCGCATTATGTTTCATGAGTTTTTAACATCAAATCGAGGATTTCCATGGTAGAAATTAGGAGTTTTGGGTAAAATTTAGGCATTTTGCAAAATTTGGATTAAGATCTCAAATTGAGATCGAATTTAAATACAAATCACATACTCGGGCTCGGGGTGAATGAATAATCGAATTTTGGTCCGAATCTCGAATTTTGACCAAGCGGTCCCGAGGTTGACTTTTGTTGACTTTTTCAGTTTCATCAATGATTGAGTCGTTTTCATTCGTGGGTAGTTTCTAAAGCTTATTTTGAATTGGTCGAGCGATATTTGGTTATATTTGGCTAGTTTTGAGGCTTGTGCGAAAGGAAAAGTCGTGGTTGGTTGTTGATTTGGTTGTGCAAGGAGGCAAGTGTCGTATCTAACTTCGACTTGAGAGATTTAGGACTTGTTCATCTGCTTGTTATGTGAATTATATAGGGAAACAATGTATATGTAAGGTGACTACTGTATATTCATTGCCACGGGTTATAACATGTGGGTTAAGCTATTTACCTTTATGTTATCACTTATTCCATGTTATCTCTTGTTATATGCTTTGATTGCTACATTATCTTACTTATTATCCATGTCTTACTTGTTATCTGTTATTTAAATTGTTGCTTGATTGATTTCTTCATTTCTTGCTCAATATCTGCTTACCTGCTATATGTCCCTACAGGAATTAATTGTATAGCTTTATTGGTTCATGTCTTACGTGCCTTTATTGCCTTTGAACTACTTGTTGTACTTTATTATGTTATTCCAAGTTCTGAGAGTTCTTTAGCTAATATTGCATCGGTGACTTGTAGAAAGTTATGAATACGAGGTATTGGTTATTCTCTGTTTGAATTGATAGTTCCTTAATGTTCTACTTGTTTTATTTCCCTTTTATGTTAAGATTACGTAACTAGTTGTGTTAAGTTTTTATGTTAATGAATTGATATTGGGAACAGGTTGCGCGCTGCAATAGTTATTGTGTTAAGTATTGGGATCGGGTTGCATGCCGCAACAGTTATTGTGTTAAATCTTAGGATCAGGATACACGCCGTAATAGTTATTGTGTTAAGTGTTGGGATCGGGTTGCGCGCCGTAACAAAGTTGATGTGTTGTAGTTGTCTGTAGTTGTAGAGTTTTATATCGGTATTGTGATATGAGATTTTAGATCATGTTATTCTGGGGCCCTCTGGTATTTGACTTTCGGGTCCATTTTTTTGAGTTTACTATTTTATTTCTATTTCTGTGTTATATTATTATTATTTGTACAGGTTTATAGTGAGTGTCTTGTTATAGCCTCATCACTATTTCGTCGAGGTTAGGCTCGACACTAACAGAGTACATGGGGTCGGTTGTACATATGCTACACTTCTGCACTTCTTGTGAAGATCCTTGTGTTGGTCCTAGCGGAGCTTAGCGAAGACTGCTCGGATTCGACTGCTATAGGAGAATTGAGGTAGAGTTGCTCGACATTCGCAATCCCTGTAGTCCCCTTCTATCATATTTTGTTTTTATTCTTGTTTTAGACAGTATTATATTTCATTTCAGACCATGTTTGTAGCATTCTAGACGCTCATATATTCGTGACTACGAATTTCTGGGATATGTTTAGACTGCGCTATATTGTATTTATCACATCTATTTCAGATTATTTCAGTTTCGTATTATTAATGTTTTGCTTTAATTGCTAAAAATGGGAAAATTATAAGTTAACGTCTGCTGGCCTAGCAAATGGGTGTTAGGCTCCATCACGACTCCATGTTTGGAATTTTGGGTCATGACAAGTTGGTAATAGAGCACTAGGTTGTCTAGGTCTCACGAGTCATGAGCAAGCTTAGTAGAGTCTAGAGGATCGATACGGAGACGTCTGTACTTATCTTCTGGAGGCTATAGAGCTTTAGGAAATTTCACTCTTTTCTTTCTCTATCATGTGACATTAGTCTATAATTGATATTTGAACCATTCTATTTTTGTTCCCTCACAGATGGTGAGGACATGCACAACATCCATAGCCGAGTAGGAGCCGGGGCAGAGGAAGATGCATAACTCAGAGGGGGTAGGGGCCGGGGCAGAGAAAGATGAATAACTCAGCCTAAAGCATGCGTAACAACACCTATTGTAGAGCCTCAAATCAAGCAAGAGGAGGAGATCCCTGTTGAGACTGCATCTGTTGGATCAGCTCAGGTCCGGAGGGGTTTATAGCCACTCCCGCACTTCAGGACACCCTAGTCCGTCTAGTGGGGCCTTATAAAAAGTGTGGCCCAGGCCGGAGTATTTTCTATGGCACCCGCTGTCTCTCAGGCTGGGGGGGGGGAGGAGCCCAGACTCCTGCTACTAACACTCTGGAGTAGATGTCTCCCATATATCACACTCTGGCGGTCCTGATTGTTGGAGTAGTTCAACTAGTTATTACTACACAACCCATGGAGGCGCCCGCTATATCTTTGGAGGGGCTTATGAGGTTGGACAAGTTCGCCTAGCTCTTTTTGATTCATTTTGGCGGTACACCTTATGAGGACCCACAGGATTACATGGACCGATGCCATGAGGTATTGCACAACATATGTATTGTGGAGTCAAATGGATCGACTTCACAGTGTATCAGATGACCAGTTTTGCCTAGAGATGGTGGCAGGACTATGTTCGAGGTACACCAGCAGGTTCACCTCCACTTACTTGGGATCAATTCTCACAGTTATTCTTGGAGAAGTTCATCCATGTTATTCTGAGAGAGGGCTACTGCAACCAGTTTGAGCGTTTGCAGCAGGGTAGCATGACTGTTACCCAGTACGAGACCATATATTTTGACCTATTTGTCCATGCAATTATCTTGATCCCTACTGAGATGGAGAGGGTGAGGATATTCATAGATGGCCTTACTTATGATATCAGGTTACAGATGGCTAGAGAGACTGAGGATGATATCTCTTTCAAAAGGGTTGTAGAGATTGATAGACGGTTCGAGAGGGTTTATGGTCGGGCATAGGGGCGAAATCTGAGAAGAGGCCTCGTCATTTTACTACTTTCAGTGGTGCCTCATCTAGAGGTAGGGGTCCATTTAGTAGAGGTCATCCTCACATGCCGATTCAGTCAGTTCTTCAGGTAGCACATAGCGCCTCGAGCAAACGTGGTTCTTCAGGGTCTCATCCTAAGCAGCTTGTATTAAGGACACCTTCAACTCTTATCAGTGCACCACCGCTATAGAGTTACTACGGTGGTCATTTGGGTCATCAGGGATTGTCTCCAACTCAGTTGTTAGGTCAGCAGTGGGGTTGCTTTGAGTGCGACGCATGTCATATCCGGAGGTACTATCCTAGATTGAGGAGTAAAAGACCACCGCAGGGTACTCGTGCCATTATTCCAGCACCGGTATCGGTTCTATTTGATATGGGTTCCACTTATTCATATGTGTCATTCTATTTTGCTTCATACTTTTATGTGTCTCATGATTCTTTGACTGCTCCTGTTTATATGTCAACGCCTGTTGGGATTCTATTATAGTAGACCGGGTATATCGTGCTTGTCTGATCACTATCAGGAGCTATGATACTAGGTAAACTTTCTACTTCTTGATATGGTGGATTTTGACATGATCTTAGGCATGGATTGGTTGTCACCTTATCATGTTAGTTTGGACTGTCATGCCAAGACGGTGATATTAGCCATGCGGGATTTCCTCGATTGGAGTGGAGAGGGACTCTTGGCCATTCTACTAGTAGGTTCATTTCTTATTTGAAGGCTCGACGTATAGTCGAGAAGGGGTGTCTGGCATATTTGGCCTATATCAGTGATCCTAGTGCAGAGGTTCCTTCCATGGATTCAGTACCGGTTGTGCGTGAGTTTTGAAAGGTGTTTCTCACAGACTTGTCGGGGATGCCACCCGACAGAGATATTGACTTTTGTATTTACTTGGTTTCGGGCACTCAGACCATTTCTACCGCACCATAACGTATGGTCCCGGTTGAGTTGAAAGAATTGAAGGAGCAGTTGTAGGATTTGCTTAATAAGGTATTCATTAGACCGAGTGTCTCGCCTTGGGGTACACTCGTGTTGTTTATGAAGAAGGATGGAACGATGAAGATGTGTATAGATTATCGGTTGTTGAACAAAGTCACTTTTGATACCCAATTTTTCCCTCTTATTTTCTCAAACATTATACATATTTTTAAAATATCACTTTGTGTCATTACTTAGTTTACAAGCATTTTCTATAATTTTTCATAATTTTTAAAGCTCAAAAATAAATTTCTTTCTACATATTTATTATATAAATATCTAATAATTATCCTTTAAAATTATTTTGGGATGACTTAAATACCTAAAATTATTATTTGCATCCAAAATGACAAATGCAAAATATACTTTATTTTGTAATTACAGTGCTATTTTAAGCTATTTGCACAATCTTGGAGGCATAGCCTATATTTTGCATTTGTCATTTTGGTCAGGGTCAAAATAATATTTTACATTTTTGTAATCTCCTACTATTATTTTAAAGTATTAATTTGCATAAATAGAATTTTTATATATTTATTTAATTATTTTTTATTAAATTATTTCCCTTTTAATCGCCTATTTAAAATTAGCCCAATTCTAGGCTAATTTTCGGATTAATCTTGGCCCAAATCCTAAGCCCACACCCTCTCCCCTCTCAGCAGCCCAAACTAGCCAAACCCTTTAATGAACACGGTTGCGACCCATTTTAAACAACCCGCCCCACTCCCCTTTCGATCTTGGCCGTTGATCTCAAATGATCAACGACCCATAAAAATCCCCTACCTCTCCTTATAACCCCTCAACCCCAAACCCTAACTTCATTTTACCCATCCGCCGCTCCCAAATCCTCTCGAAGCTTCCCTTCTCCTCACAAACCCTAACTGTCGCCTCCCCAATAATCTCCAAATCCGAGTAAATCATGGATTCCCTATGTGATTTATTTGCCTTTTACGCATTATCTCGTTGTTACTTGCAAGATTATGGTGTTACTTGGTACTTGCCTAAATATGGCAAGTACTACCTCTCTGATTCTGTCCGAAAGAGTCCTATTTCTTGAATCTGGATCGTATTTCGTCTACACACGTTTGATTCTACACTGTGTGAGTGCGATTTTATTTGGATTTCTGCTGATTTACACTTTCCCTAAAAAATTAGGGTTTACCGGATTTTTCTCTTAAATTGATTTCAAATTAATTTCATGTTGTCTCCCTTATTTGTTGGTTAATTTACTCTGTTTCCTTATGTGCTTGCTCGATATTTGACTGTTATATAAATCCTTCCCCATCCCCCTTTGAGGCAGACCGGAATCCCTAGACTTTCACTAAAAATTGGAGTTATTACTCTATTGTTCTCTTATTCTCTTGTTCTATACTCTGATTCTTGGCCGACTGAAAGCCAAGGCCACCGGGATTCGATTTTAACCCCTTTCTCGGTGCAAGCATTGCCCGGGGTTCATTTAAAGCCCTTGGGAACTCTGATGCACTAAGATTCTGGATTCTTGCTATTTGATATTCAGAAGTACTGTGGAATATGTCCTTTCTTGTTGTCTGTTTAACTAGTAAGTCTCTTAGCTTTACGATTTTTATTCTTTTGTGTTTATGTCCTGCATATTTACCCCTCTAAAATTTTCATGACTTAGTGTGTTTCCCGGTTCCCTCTCTGTGTGCAACCTTGTTTGCATTGAACTTGTTTTGTAATATGAACTCTCCTAGCACTTAATTTCACATAATGCTACCAGTTGTGGGACATATCTTTGCCTAATTTGAATAATTTGGACTCTCTTAAGTTGGTTTAGTTAATGTATTGGTGCCTGAATGTTCATATTTGCTGCTGGGCATGAGTATGCTTTCCTACTTTGTTCTGAACCTCTATAATGAATGCCTCATAGTTGTAATGTGTTGTAATCTGTGTTAAGACCTTCACTATTAACTATGGCCCGCTCCCTTGCTATTATGTCACTCAACATGTCTTTGTTTGCTTAATTTCATATCCTTAGTAATTGTTCGAAACCTTTAGAGTAGCTATTTCAACTTGTATTTTCCTGCCATGTTTAATACTGTTAGCATGTCTGTCCTTTGTCACTGTAATGGGTACTTAACATAATTGGGATCCCTAGGCTCTAAACTCTTTAAGTTGGTACTCTACTCAGACTTGTTTGGTATTACTCGCCTTTGTATGTTAATCTTGCAACCCCAGGAAACTTGACTCTTCTTAATTCTCAATATGTTTCTACCAACATGTTAATTCTTGCTAAGTGTTGAACCTGCTTCTAAGTCTTGTTGACCCTCTTAATTAACATGTTCTATGTTTAGACAACCCTGCTATGCCTGTTTTTTAAAATACAAGTATGTCTCTTAATCGTAGTTCTCTCACTCTATTTATTACCTACATTATTCTGAATCTATCACTCTTGGCCGGCTGAAAGCCAAGGCCACTACGACCCTCTCTATTAACCTCTCTAGTGTGAGCACTGCTCGGGGTCCATTTGACACTATTGTGAACTCTGACACACTAGGACTTGAGGTTCTTTGTCCATTCTCTTTACTACTAAAACCTGAGCTATCTTCGATACTCAGTTTTATCCCCATTCTGTCTATTGAATCTGCAAATAGGTTTGTTTAAGTTTGGGTCATATTGTAAATCTATGGCTGTTTGGTTTGGTTTGAGTTTCTCTACGGCTTCTGGGTTGTGCGGATGGATATAGCTCCCTGTTGGGATCTGGGTATACTAATTGGTGAAGAAAGAGTTTAGTTGAAGGCCTGGCAATGGTGAGTATCTCTTTTGGCCCTGCTTTGGGCCTACTGGTATTGCTTGTACAACATTTGTAATTATAATTATTATTGGGTCTATAATAATTCTGTAATAAATAATTAGGGTGTTAGTGAAATTGGAAAATGGGTATATTCTAATGTTTGCATGTAAAGGGTAGAAAGCATGCCTATAGGATTCATATAATCTATTTGCTATCCAACCTGCTATATATGTCATTCAAATTTCTATGTGCACTATTAGAAATCATGCCATTAGGAAAATCACACACTCACATAACTTGTATGCTATCAAAGCATAAGTGCTTAATTTATTCCCATGTCTACTGCTATGTGTCGCTAGATAGCATGCCTATAGGAAATAAATGCCAATAACTGCCCTTCAATTTGCATAACTGCACCATGTTCATTAGATATCATGCCTATAGGATTTTAATTATTTAATTCGCTATTGCACCTAGAAAACATACCTATAAGAGCTAAATATAAAAAAATCGGTTCCAATCGCCAATCTTTAGAAATCCTACCTATAGGGTATAACTACTCGCTCTAAAGTGCTGATACTGGACTCTTCAAACGTTGTTTATTGCTTAGCCACGCCAGTATTAGAAAGCATGAGTAATTATGATCATTTCCAATAATTTTTACTGCCACTTACTGTGTAAACCACTTAGAGATCATGCCTATAGGTTTTATTAACTTATAATCCGTAATCTCAATAAACAACTTAGCAGTATCAGATACTCTTAAACTGGTAATTTAGAAATCATAGGTCTAAAGTGGCGCCCTGCATCTGAAATTGCTTGCATATTTGGATCAGATCATATAGAAACCATGTCTATAGAGCTTAATGACTTCAATCTTCCTCAATTCTAAAACTATCTAATACCAAACGTAGAAATCTGTTTGCGTGCATTTGTTGTCTAATTGTAGAGGCTAACTTGAGCCTTTAACTGTACTTAAGTGCAGTCCTATTTGTTTTGAATTGTCGCCTAGTTTTGACATTTTCTGAGTAGCCTAAGTAAAGTCTAGAACTACCCAAATAGAGGTCCAATGCCTACTGGGCCATAGGTATGGGACGGGTAGTACACGCATAAGGTACGACTTATAATTGAACTAGTGCGCTTTAGGTAATAACTTAAAGATAGTAATCGGGTAGCAGGAGATGATATTCTGTGCCCGCTGAATAATACGAGTAACACCCAATCTTGAGGGGGTTACGGAGTATTATTTATGTTGCACGGGGTGATCCTTTAGGCTAAAAAATTAGGACCCCCCATCTTGTTCCCTTTTTATATTTGAATCAAGTGTTTGTATTTCCTCAAAGCCTTTTAATAATAAAATTTCTCAAACTTCTTGCTTTCTCTGTCTTTATTTATCCGACTAATTCATATAATTCAAGTTCGGTCGGGACCCACAATTATGGACCTCGAAGAGTGCCTAACACCTTCTCTTCGAGGTAATTTCGAGCCCTTACCCGATCTCTGGTGATACAAACTAGTCAAACCTGAGTCATATGCAAATAAGTGCCCTAACACACCTTAAACCGTTTGCTGGCGACTCTCCTCTTTTAATACCTCCTTAAAAGAGTTATCACATATCGAAACCTGATTTCGCGAGAAAAAGGGGCACGACAGCATGGTGACTCTGCTGGGGACTTACACTTAGGCCCTTACCATAAGAAACATGGCTCATGTGAATTAGTCTTGTCTGATAAACGTGTTTTCTTGTTCTTTTATTATTTTATTGCTACATGAATATCCCGCCTCTGTTTCCTTTTTTTAATTGCTGCATGCACACCCTTTCCATTATTCTCCCTCTATTTGAATTCGTATGCAAATCCTTTCACTTATTTTCCCTTCTTTTTCTCAAATTGGCTCTAACATGCGTGTTCCTTTTTTAGTCGTACTTATTTTCTCCAAGTCGCCTTTTAAATTGCTACAACATGCCTCTCCCCACCCTTACTCCCTCGCTTACTTTATTACAACTTCCACATTGCGCGAACTAACTTTTTCTTGTTTTCCTTTCTTTTCATGTCTTTACGTTTTATTTTAATACTGTATTTAATGTCTTCATCATGCAAAATATTTGAAAACGTGTTGTTTATCTTTGCATAAAGCATGCTCCACATCATATTCTACTCGTGCCCAATTAATACCATAGCCGGCGCTTGATGAGTATCCGCGCTCTTCCGAAATCACCCTTTAAATTTGGAAAGGCTTATTTGCGGTAAAACTAGTCAATTAGCGGTGCAGTCGATGGTTCCGTGCCTTTCCCTCTTAAGTTGTTCACTTGAGGGTACCAGTCTAAACTTTTCTAGAAACTCCACTCTAATATTAACTATGCATGCATCATGTCCAAACCTAGCATGGGTTAGAACGCTGTCCGCGTGATAACCTGCTAAGGCAAGCCTTGTCCAAAGTCCGCCGGGATTTCCGTAATCCCAATGGATACCATCATGATATGTGCATTATTTGGAGAAAATATGCTCGTATGTCGATCATTAATGTGTAAATAGTCAAATTCGGAGGGGGAAAGGGCTAACTTTATTTGTTTTGGAGAAATGAGGCACAAAGTCCCCAGGTTCGGCATGGTTCAAAATATCCCATCTTTGTTGCTTGATTGGTGGAAAAACCTCTCACCAAGTGACAAAAACCATGTAAAAAGAGTCCTCGGGAATCTTTTATTAGACATTCAGCCAAACAATGCATTAATTGAGGTCGCCATCATGTTTTGGGATGATAAGAGAGCCGTCTTCCATTTTGGCGACATAGAAATGACTCCGCTTTTAGAGGAAATAGGAGGCTTCACTGGACTCCCATGGGATAGCCTTGGTTTGTTGGTACTGGAAAACCGTACTTCCCGAGGTTTGTTGAAAATAATGGGTTTCAAGAAAAATGATGAGTTACTATGTCTGAAGAAGTATTATATACCATTTGAGTTCCTTTATGAGCGTTATGGGCACAGCAAGTCATATCGCCTTTACCATGATGAACTTGCCATTACCTCTTTGGGTTGGACACACTGCCAGGTTTTCGTATTCATTGTCTGTTTTCTGGAAATGCTGATATTTCTGATGAAGGGAGAAAGGATCCACACTCGCCTAGCTATGGTCGCTAGGACTTTAATGGAGGGAATTGAGGGGAAAAATTACACCATTGTCCATATGATCTTGGCTGAGATGTTCCGGGCTTTAGACCATTGCAAAAAAAAGGGTATAGGCACTTTGAGGGTTGCAATCTGTTGCTGCAGGTATGGTTGTTAGAACACTTTCAGAGAGGTGAATTCCGTCAAGAACTTCCGCGACGACCATGGCATGACCACATAGCCTATCATCATCCGAAGAGAATGACTTTTATCCCAAACAGGTTTGCACAACCAGGAAATACTGTGAGCTGGGTACATTTCTTCAGCAATTTTACTGATGAAAAAGTGCATTGGATGTTCGAATTGTTCCCTAGCAGCGAATTCATCATCAGGTCAAGAGAGACTCCTATAAGGGTTATGAGGCAAGCTAGGAGAAAACAGGCTATACCTCGGGTTTCCAACATGGTCCAGTACAAAGTAGACTTCAAGGGGAACACCATTCCATTCAAGTTTGAGGCACAACATATGTGGCATCAAAAGATCATAGACGACGCTGCTGAGGCACAAGTCAAATATAGGATGTTGCGTAAAAGGGTTTTCGAATATGAAGCCAGGCATTTGGAACAACACAAAGTGGACATGGAAGCAAGCAACGAGGGGAAAGGAATCGCTACTAAATCAATAGAGAGGTTGGAATATTTGGAACACGGGTTGATGGAGCTTGGGGGAAAGATGAGGAAAAGGATCTCGGACTGTCAGAATGCAGAGGGCAACAAAGGAGGGCATCTAACAAGGGCTTATCTGCTGTTGGACATGCGCGACCTGGGGAACCTGATTGGTGGAGCCAAGAAGGCCAATCATGGAGAAGGTCTCTCTGGGACCAAATAGATTAGGAGTAATGTTTTATTTGCTTTCTATACTCGTTTTAGACTTTGATTGTAATAAGGCAAATGCCATTAGTAACTTTTTATAATTATTGTCGTTTTAGTAGAGGTTTGGTTCATTTATCACATTAATGAAATGATGCAATTATTGGCATCAATTTTCTCCAAATCTATATGTCGCTTAGGCCTACCTCGGACACAATGAGTTTCCCAAAATTAGGACGTGAATTTATTTACTAATTCTGCAACACATGTTCAATATCGCAAACATCCTTTTAATATTCCTTACTGACTTGGTTACCTTTTTGTTTTTCTTTTCTTTTATTTATTCCCATTTCCCAAGGTTGGTTCGTGCATACTGGCATTATCAGCATATCATACCAGATCTAGAGGTCCTCCACCTCTTCCTCCTCCAAGTGATCCCAAAAACAGAGGAAAAGCTAAAATGGATGATATGAGGGTTATCAAAAAAGACAATGCTACACATATAAAGAATGTCGAAACATCAGATGGCCGGAGTACTCTGCACAGAACGACTTGGTCTTACGGTTAGAACAGAAAATACTGGAGTTACAAGGGGAACTTGAGCAGGTCCAGAATTTGGCAAACCTTTCCCTCACCCTAAACGTCCCCGACCTTAACCAACAAAACACAAACGCCCAAAACCCGGTTCCTCCCCAAAACACACAAAATCCGCAAAATCCTCCTGCACCACATCAATACGCCACACCTCCTCAAAATCCCAACCCTCAGCCAGTACCAATCCCTCCACAACATCATCATCATCCGACCCAGTATCCACAAACCACCACCTACAACACTCCTCAAAATGCACCACAGCCTACTCCTGACCCGCAAAACTCAACCAATGACCACCATTACACCCAGATTCCCGGAGTTTACCAAAGAAATCCCATATATGTGAAAACCTTACCCCACACCCCACAACAGACCCTATACATACCCGAATCAGCCGAGAAGGACGTGCTCATTAAAAACATGACAGAGGAACTCAAGAAACTTACTGGCAGGGTTTAAAGTTTCGAAGGGGGCAAAGGCATTGAGGGTTTGAATTATAAAGATTTGTGTATTCTGCCAGAGGGTTATAAACCTCCTAAGTTCGAAATGTTCGACGGAACTGGTAATCCGAAGGTGCACTTGAGAACATACTGTGACAAGCTTCTAGGAGTTGGCAGGGATGAAAGAATCTGCATATAGCTGTTCATGAGAAGCCTCACCGGAGATGCCCTATCTTACAGTTGACTTGGTCTTACAGTTAGACAGAAAATACTGGAGTTACAAGGGGAACTTGAGTAGGTCCAGAATTTGGCAAACCTTTCCCTCACCCTAAACGTCCACAACCTTAACCAACAAAACACAAACACCCAAAACTCGGTTCCTCCCCAAAATACACAAAATCCGTAAAATCCTCCTGCACCATATCAATACACCACACCTCCTCAAAACCCCAACCCTCAGCCAGTAACAATCCCTCCACAACACCATCATCATCCGACCCAGTATCCACAAACCACCACCTACAACACTTTTCAAAATGCACCACAGCTTACTCCTGACCCGCAAAACTTAACCAATGACCACCATTACGCTCAGATTTCCAAAGTTCACCAAAGAAATCCCATATATGTGGAAACCTTACCCCCACACCCCACAACAGACCCTATACATACCCAAATCCGCCGAGAAGGACCTGCTCATAAAAAACATGAAGGAGGAACTCAAGAAACTTACTGGCAGGGTTCAAAGTGTCAAAGGGGGCAAAAGCATTGAGGGTTTGAATTATGAAGATCTGTGTATTCAGCCAAATGTAGAACTGCCAAAGGGTTATAAACCTCCTAAGTTCGAAATGTTTGACGGAACTGGTGATCCGAAGGTGCACTTGAGAACATATTATGACAAGCTTCTAGGAGTTGGTAGGGATGAAAGAATCCGCATGAAGCGGTTTATGAGAAGCCTCACCGGAGACGCCCTATATTGGTACATCAGTCAGAACCCAAAGAAATGGGTTAATTGGGTGAGCATGGCATCAGATTTCATGGATCGGTTCAGGTTTAACACAGAAAACGCACCAGACATTTTCTATATTTAAAATCTCAAGAAGAAGCCAACGGAAACTTTCCGCGAGTATGCTCCTTGGTGGAGGTCTGAAGCTGCAAAAGTAAGGCCAGCGCTGGAAGAAGAACAGATGAATAAGTTCTTCGTCAGAGCTCAGGATCCGCAATACAACGAAAGATTGATGGTTATTGAAAACCATAATTTTTCTGATATCATCAAGTTGGGAGAGAGAATAAAAGAAGGGATCAAAAGCAGAATGGTGACAAATTTTGAAGCACTCCAAGCCACAAATAAGGCCCTGCAGTCAAGAGGTATCTCCAAGAAGAAAGAAGTAGGTGCAGTAATGGTAGCCTAAGGTCCGAAGTCTCTTATCACAACCAAACACCTCCACCCACATATCAGCCTTCACCTCCCAGATACCAACAATCTGCCACCACTTACCATACCTATAACACCCAACCCGCATACTACCACTCACCACCAGCCCACCAAAACTACCAAAAACCTAGACCAAATTTCGACCGCAGACCACCCAGACAATACACCCCAATCGTTGAACCTATAGACTAGCTGTACGAGAGATTGAAGGTTGCCAGTTATATCACTCTCATTCCCATTGTTGCTATGGAAAACTCTTCCCAGTGGATTAATCCAAACAAGACATGTGCCTATCACTCAGGCATAAAAGGTCATACTATTGATGAGTGTCGTACTTTGAAGATAATATTCAGATATTAATTGATACCAAAGTCATACAGGCAAAGGAGGCTGCACCCAATGTGCGTAACAATCCTCTCCCAGATCACAGGGGTGAAGGAGTAAACATGATAGAGACCGATGAAGAATGGGACTCAGAGGGGTCAATTGGACTCATTCGGGAAGGGGATAATTCTGAATCATATCCAGTCACTCTCACACCTATCATCGTACAGACTCAGTCACCAATTGAAGTTGAGGTAGCTGCACCAACTCCATTTAAGGTTGAAGTAACAACGCCCTTCACCGTGATGGAAGCACCAACGTCGTCTTATAAGTCTAATATTATACCGTGGGATTATGTTGCGGAAGCAAGAAGAAAAGTAAAAGCAAAAATGGAAGAAACAGGTGAAGCGCAAGGCATGACCAGAACTGGTAGGGTTTATACACTCGAGCATTTGGGAGGAACGAGCAAAGAAACTGCATTTAAATTGCCTATCATTGAGACTGGCCCAAACTACCTTTGGAGAAAGGTGCAAGCGAGGGAATATTCTGTGGTTGATCATCTGAACAAAACCCCTGCTCAAATATCCATTTTATCACTGCTGCAAAACTCCGAGGCACATAGGAATGCCCTGATGAAGGTGTTGAACAAAGTCTATGTACCCAACAATATCACCAGTGGAGAGATGGCCAACATGGTGGGGCAAGTGTTGGAAAGCCACAAGATCGTTTCATGAAGACGAGCTGCCACCAGAAGAGTCACAACAGGGCACTGCATATCACAGTGCAGTTTGAAGACAAGTTCATTGCCAGAGTCCTGATAGATGGGGGTTCGAGTCTCAATATTTGTCCACTAACTACTTTGAAAAGGTTGGGTAAAGGTCTGCACGAGATACAAGCAGAAAGTATGAATGTGAAAGCATTTGATGGGTCTATTTTCTAAAATACAAGTATGTCTCTTAATCTTAGTTCTCTCACTCTCTTTGTTACCTACATTATTTTGAATCTATCACTCATGGCCGGCTGAAAGCCAAAGCCACTACGACCCTCTCTATTGACCTCTCAAGTATGAGCACTGCTCGGGGTCCATTTGAGACTCTTGTGAACTCTGACACACTAGCACTTGAGGTTCTTTGGCCATTCTCTTTACTACTAAAACCTGAGCTATCTTTGACACTCAGTTCTGTCCCCCTTATGTCTACTGAATCTGTAAATTGGTTTGTTTAAGTTTGGGTCATATGGTAAATTTGTGACTATTTGGTTTGGTTTGAGTTTCTCTACGGATTCTGGGTTGTGCGGATGGATATAGCTTCTTGTTGGGATCTGGGTATGCTAATTGGTGAAGAAAGAGTTTAGTTGAAGCCTTGGCAATGCTGAGTATCTCTTTTGGCCCTGCTTTGGGCCTACTGTTATTGCTTGTACAATATTTGTAATTATATTTATTACTGGGTCTGTAATAATTCTTTAATAGATAATTGGGGTGTTAGTAAAATTGAGAAATGGGTATATTCTAATATTTGCATGAAAAGAGTAGAAAGCATGCCTATAGGATTCATATGATCTCTTTGCTATCCAACCTGCTATATATGTCATTCAAATTTCTACGTGCACTATTAGAAATCATGACATTAGGGAAATCACAAACTCACACAACTTGTATGCTATCAAAGCATAAGTGCTTTATTTATTCCCATGTCTACTGCTATGTGTTGCTAGATAGCATGCCTATAGGAAATAAATGCCAATAACTGCCCTTAAATTTGCATAACTGCACCATGTTTATTAGATATCATGCCTATAGGATTTTAATTATTTAATTCGCCATTGAACCTAGAAAATATGCCTATAGGAGCGAAATATAAAAAACTCGGTTCCAATCGCCAATCTTTAGAAATCCTGCCTATAGGGTATTACTATTCGCTCTAAAGTTCTGATACTGAACTTTTCAAACACTGTTTATTGCTTATCCATGCCACTATTAGAAAGCATGAGTAATTCTAAGCATTTTCAATAATTTTTACTGTCCCTTACTGTGTAAACTACAAAGAGATCATACATATAGATTTTATTAACTTATAATCTCTAAACTTATAACCACTTAGTTCTATTAACTTATAACCTCTTAGAGATCATGCATTTGCGATAAGTGTTTCAAATTTGCGATTTTCGCAATCGCTATACTTGCAGCTAGGTAAAAGAGGAAAAAATCTGGACTTAGCTCATTTTACACTATTTTCTCAACCCTAAACACTCTAGAAGCGATATTTTGGAAAGCTTTTTTTCCCAAATCATTGGCAAGCAATAATAATCCACTTTCTTTCAATTTTCCATTACCTTTCATGAGTTTTTAACATCAAATCTAGGATTTCCATGGTAAAAAATAAGGATTTGGGTAGAATTTAGGGATTTTTCAAAATTTAGATTTAGACCTCAAATTGAGGTCGGATTTCAAAACAACCCGGGCTCGGGTGAATGGGGAATTAAGTTTTGGTCCGGATCTCGAATTTTGACCAAGCGAGCTTGGGGTTGACTTTTGTTGTCTTTTTTAATTTCACCAAAGATTGAACCTTTTTCATTCGTGGGTAGTTACTAAAGCTTATTTTAAATTATTTGAACGATATTTGGCTAGATTTGGTTGGTTTGGAGATTTGTTCTAAAGGAAAAGCCTTGATTGATTATTGAGTTGGTTGCGCAAGGAGGTAAGTGTTTTTTCTAACTTTGACTTGAGGAATTTCGAACTTGTTGGTCTACTTGTTATGTGAATTATATGGAAAAATAGTGTATATGCAAGGTGACGAGTGTATAAGCATTGTCACGGGTTAAAGCATGCGGGTTGGGCTATTTACCTTTATGTTATCACTTTTTTCATGTTATCTCTTGTTATATGCTTTGTTTGATACATAATCTTACTTGTTGTCCATGTCTTACTTGTTATCTGTTATATAAATTGTTGCTTGTTTGATTTATTCATTTCTCGCTCAATATCTTTTTACCTGCTATATGTCCCTACCTGAATTAATTATATAACTTTATTGTTTCATGTTTTACCTGTATTTATTGCTTTTGAACTACTTGTTGCACTTTATTATGTTATTTCGATTTCTGAGAGTTCTTTAGATAATCTTGCATCGGTGACTTGTAGAAAATTATGAATGCGAGGTATTGGTTATTCTCCATTTAAACTGTTAGTTCCTTAATATTTTGCTCGTTTCATTTCCCTTTTGTGTTGAGATTACATAACTAGTTGTATTAAGTTGTTATGTTAATGAGTTGATATTGAGAACGGGTTGCGCGCCACAATAATTATTGTGTTAAATGTTGGGATCGGGTTGCACGCCGTAATAGTTATTGTATAAAATTTTGGGATCGGGTTATACGCTGCAACAATTATTGTGTAAGTGTTGAGCTCGGGTTGCGCGCCACAACAAAGTTGATGTGTTGTAGTTGTTTGTAGTTGTAGAGTTTTATCTCGCTATTGTGATATGAGATTTGAGATCATGTTATTTTGGGGCCCTCTAGTAGATGACCTTCGGGTCCGTTTTTATGAGTTTACTACTTTATTTTTATTTTATATTCTATTATAATTATTCATCCAAGTTTATATTGAGTGTCTTGTTATAGCCTCGTCACTACTTCATTGAGGTTAGGCTCGACACTTACAGAGTACATGGGGTCGGTTGTACTCATGCTATACTTTAGCACTTCTTGTGCAGATCCCGGTATTGGTCCTAGCGGCACGTAGTAGAGACTTCTCGGATTCGACTGCTATAGGAGACTTGAGGTAGAGTTGCTCGACGTTCACAGTCCCTGAAGTCCCCTTCTATCATGTTTTGTTGTTATTCTAGCTTCAAACAATATTATATTTCATTTCAAACCATATTTGTAGTATTCTAGACACTCATGTGTTCGTGACTTCGAATTTCTGGGATAACTTTAAACTGCGCTATGTTGTATTTATCACATCTATTTCAGATTATTTCAGTTTTGTATAATTAAGGTTCCGCTTTAATTACTAAAAATGGGTAAATTACTAGTTAACGCCAACTTTGCCTAACAAATGAATGTTAGGCGCCATTACGGATCCATTGTTGGAATTTCGGATCGTGACAATGCATGATGATATGACTTCCATATTAAAATGACTATGATTATGAATATTTCAAGATATAAATTAAAAGGAATATGGTGTTAAAGCTTTTTCATGAATATGAATATGACTTTATAGTTTCAAATGATATATACAAATGACTATAAATGAAAAGAGAATATTTGTGGATATTGAACCTAATTTAAAGATTATGATTAAGGTGCTAAATATTATGAAATGATCAAAGGTAATAATATTTTTATGAAAGGACCGAAGGTGCCGAATAATATAAAAATATTTTAGAAGTATTTTTAAAAACCCGAGAAGGTGTTTGTAAAACAATTTAATACCTGAACCTACGTGCCGGTGTAGATGCTATATAGCAACAAGACTTGGATTAGACAACTATATACTATGATCGTACCGTGGCTTGGATTGGATGACTAGATAGTCACCCTGATTGGATTCCCTTAATATATAAGTTGGGACTTATGATTTAGCAAAGTTATCAAAATTATACGACATTATGGTAGGGACGCCTAATCGATGCGGGAGGGACTCGACTTCCATGAATGTACACATGGTAACAAATATTATGTCGGCACTATGGACTCTCACTAAAGATAAGAGTTTGTTTAAAGCTTCAAACCTAATTATGAATTATGAAATGGTTTCAATTTATAAATTCATCTTTTTATGAAATATTTTATGAAATTAAAATTGCATATTATCCATTCATGTTTCTTCTATATGTTCTTGTCCTATATTTTTTTTTTTGTGAAAACGGATGATGCATACAATTAGTTTTCATTATATACTCATGTTCCTTTTTTTGGGGCGCTGCATCTCATCATGGATGTATGTATTGATACCAGTGGACGACTGGATCATCTTTAGGCATCTTCCTCTCTTATCCAGCTGATATGGTGAGCCCCCTACTGTTCTAGTGAGTATTTTGAGTGTAGTTTATTTATGCATAGAGGTGTTTATCATCATAAAAATTCTATTTACACTGCGGATCATGTAATTATGTATAGAATACGGTGGTTGTATTATATAAATCTTTTGAAATATTTATGGGCTATCATACCCAATATTAATGACTTTAAATTCATTTAAGAAGTTCTTTATCATGAAGCATGCATTGTTTAAGTCTAAGGATAAGAGAAAATACTGATTCATCCGGTCACAAGTTTAACACACCAAGTGTCGTGCCCAACTCTTCCAAATTTGGGGCGTGACATGAATTCTCTATTTCTTTTATTTTTTATTTAAACTTTGAAAATGTTATGTAAATTATATGATATTAATATTCTATATGTTCAATCTATTTGTCCCTTTTTAGCTTAGACTTTTACTATTTGTTTTCTTCAAATTGTTTTCCTTTGTAGATGTTTTCATCTTAGATTAATAAAGCTAAGGAGGGAGGTCTTGTACAATTGAGACCTATATCTTTTGGAATATCCACGAACCAGTATATCGTCAGGTTTTTACTTTCAAATTTATGAATTGTTTGAGACTCTTTTCTTAAAATTCTTTTAATTTCCTTCTGTTTTGCAGTTATTTTATACTAATATCTTTCCTTATCATTAGTGCTATTTATCTCTTTTCATAAAATACCTTATTCTTGTGAGTTACCTATGGAGTTACCCAGACAACGAAGGACCATTCCATAACTAATGAGTCCTAGTTGCATGGTTTGTGGAAGAAGTGAGCCGGTCAAGTTTCATTCCTAATCCGGCAAATTCACTTATACAGTAATTATAATGATAAACACCTCACACCTTAGGGGTAGATACAAGGACAACAACAAGAGCTGCAACATTCTGTACGGGGACGTGAAGATTGTTTGACCAAGAAATATAATCTTCATTTAAACTATTAAATTTATATAACGAAGGGTCAAATCTAGTTAAGAACGTTGACTCTAGATGTTAAGCGTAAGGATGCACGATAGATAGGACTAAGTTCACATATGATTGATGACAATAAATGTGAAATACTCTGGCAACAAGAACATTAAATGAAATATATCCAGCAATAAATGTCAATAAAAGGTATTTATATAAATAAAAAGAATGATTCACTCGATAATGGATGGACAAGGTGAATATTCTGCCTGACAATGGTGAATGACAGATAGATCCAAGATTTGCATGAACAATCCTTGAATTTGGTGGGAAAGTCGGGAATAATATGAACGAGAATCTTTATAAAAAGGTAGCCTTTGTATTTTTATCCGAAAGGGAGTGTTCTTCTCCAAAGTCTCCTTATCAGAAAAATATTACATGCCCTTATCATTGTCTCTTCTTTCTATATATATGGGCCCATTTTCTTAGAAAACCCTAATAGTACAAACACCAGGAATATTCCCCTTTTTAATACCCTATTCTGACATATTTGTCGTTACAAGTCTTATCACTAATAATCGATCTTGACTTCGACCTTTGTTGACATTTTGACTGTGATCTCTATTGATATCTCTACCACTGCTTATATCGACACCGCGACCATTAATCTCGCTATGGCTTAGGCGAGCTCGACCGATGACATTCATTAAAGCCATTTTATGCTAATACTCCAAGGGCAGATTTTTGACCTATATAGTTAGTCCCTCTGTTTATTAAGGCCGAGGTCGGGCGGCCATCGTAAGAGGACTCTGTTTGTCGTTGTTGATGAAATCGGGCGAGCAAGTTGGATAGCGGTGCTTTAGGCGAGGTAGCAATATGACTTTTCGTAAGTTGCAAGCTTTGGGGATGCGTCTTTTCAGAATGACGTCATGACATCATGCGTCATTTGGACGCGTTTTCCCGACGTTCTGCGTCGTTTCTTGCGCCTCTTCCATTTTGATATCTGCGCTGGATAATGATGGCTTGATTTTTTGATTTTGGTGCTCGAACTCTTATAAATAGGGATCTGAGTCCATTTGTGTTTGTTTTGCATTCATCTGATATCGAACCCCCTGCGTTTGTCTCTTTCATTTTCCAAATTGAACCCTAGTCTTTATTTTGCTTCGTCGTTGCATGCCCATTCCTCTAGTTGTAGTGAATGTTGCTTCCAACTTCTGTGCTTAGACATCCTCCTTCAAGACCATGATTAACTCAACTTCCGACCACATCGCTTATGATGCCCTCGAGGATGAAGGGTTCCCTACGGTGGAGGAAATAATTCCTCGTAGTGAAAAGCGTAAATCTGATTTCTCGTAGTTACCCGAGGACGACCCTGAGGCCTCGGAATCGTTGATGAATGCGGTTGCTCTTGCTGATTTCAGGGCGAAGTTCAAAATTCTGGCCCATATTGATCTGGTCCCGGCGGGGCGCGACGTGGTGCAGATTCATCGCCCCGGAAACTGCGTGTTCTACGCATATCCGTTCTATGTAGGCTACTCATTTCCCCTTCTCCCATTGGTGGAGAAATCTTGCCGCTACTACGGCGTCTTACCGGCCCAACTTTCACCTTACATTTACAAACTTATCCGCATGTTGATAAAATATGCGGAATTGACTGGCCGCGGGATCTCTCTTCGCCACCTGATGCACCTCATTGCACCTAATTTCTATATAGGGGCGATGTTGTATCTTCGCCATCGATGAAGTAAGAGTTTGGTAGTGAAGATGGACGATAAAGCAAATCATCAATTCTGGCTCAGCTACTTCTAGTCAAGACTGAGGACGGGTGCCCAATGCGAATGGATTTCCCGAGGCATGGAATTATGCCCGTAAGTATCTTTTGCTAAGCAGTTAATTTTCCCTCTTTAATTGTAGCCTAACATTCTTTGGCTGAGACTTCACCCTCTCCTTTGGTTGCAGATATTCATGATTGGGTTAGCAGGGTCTTGCCTCACACAGTGAGGATTCGTGAATAACCGAACTTTATCAAGAAGTTCGGGCCCAAGCTTTCAGTGACCGGTGAGTTTGTCCGTCCGTATTCATCTATACAGTGATATTTTACATATGTCGTTCTTACATTGTGTTCGCTTACACATTACGACTTTAAGTAAGAGTTGATGTTCTAATCTCTTTTGCAGCCCGAGGTTCTTCGAGAAGACAGAAGGCTCCTGCTCCGACATTCCGCAAGAGGAAAGTCATTTCTATTCTTTCTGTTGTGGTGAGGTCTTCTCGGTCGTCGACTACTTCCTCAATGGGGCTTTCAACTTCCCCTCTCTGTCATCTAATTGACGAGGACGATGAGAAAGGATCGTCGCCAAATGATGAAAATTTGCTTCCTCGTGAGAGGCATTCTGTAGATATCGACGAGAGAGCTGTCAGTGTGGGGAGTTCGGCGATGGAGGATTTCGTCATCAGAGAAACAACAACCATAGAACTTAGAGATGATGCCGAGCTACTTCCCACAATTCCGCCATCGTCAGGGCCGAGGGATGTACGTTGCTCGCTGAGGCCGAAACGGATTTTGAAATATCGTTGGCGAGAGTCCCTGATTCCCTACAAGGGGGTGAGCCATCAACCTCGTTACCAGCCGAGGATCCTTCCTCTCGGGTTGACACGAAATGAGAAAGTATAGCTAAAGAGGGTTACAGACGGGCTCTGATATGGATGCCGAGGAGGTTAGGATGATGGGAGAAGGACCCACCCGTCTCGAGGTGAGATTGGATGGGACCACGCGGACTATTGCGATCTCTCTGGACCGGGATATGTTAGTTAATACGGAGGACGCGGTCCCTTCTCTTAGTCCCCTGTGTTCCGATGTGGAGGGTAAGACCCTCGAGAAACTGAAGGACTCCACTTTGTCGAAAAGCATAGCCGGCCTTGCTTTTAGGGTAAGTTTGGTATTTCATTTTTATGTTCATTTTTTCATGTCGAATTCGATTTTGTTCTTACTCTCTCTGGCTTTCTTTTCAGACTGTGATCTTGGAGATCAAAAGTTCCAGCCGAGAAGAGAGGCGTAAGGCCATTTTCCAAAAGATGGAGCGGAAATATCGCGAGTATCGTGATAAACACCGCGAGCTTTGCAGGCGACTTGGTGGGAGTAGCAACTTCCAGGCTCTCCGAGACAAGCTAAAGGAGAAGGATGACGAATTGGTGAAGGTCATCGGAAAATATAGTGAGCTCGAGGGGGCATTGAAGGACAAAGAATGGGAGCTCGAGGTGAGCAGGGGAGTCGAGACCCAATGCGCCAACCATCAGGCCCAAGTCGTCTCATTGCGCGCCGAGCTGGAGGAGTGTCAACTCCGAGTAGTCTCTTTTTGTGGCGAGGTCGTTGAGAAGGTGGCGGGTTTGGAGAAGGTAGATTCGACCCAGTTATCAGTTGCGAGAAAAGCGAAAGCTTTAGAGGACATGATCCGCATTCTCCGTTCTGAGCCGGATTGCGCTTTGGAGACGGCTAGACTCAGAGAGGATCGGATTGATGAGCGGATAGAGGAGTTAGAAAAAGATTATGCGGGCCTTAGTGATCGTGTTGTTGCCTTCGAGGCCGAAAAGGCATAGTTATTGGCTCAGCCATCCTCATCCTGCACTTCTACTTTTCCTCATATTCCTCAGGATTTGTACGAGGAATGGATTCACGCCGAGGCCCAGCTGGATATATTCAGGGATTTGATAGAGGCAAGGGCTGTTTCAGAAGTCGACTTTGAGAATGCAGGTGCCAAGGCACATAAAGCTCGGTGTGCTTGTGGCTATGACCCCGCTACACCAGAAGCTGGCGATGATGAGGAGGGTACGGGCGTGGACCGAATTGACTAGGATGCTTGGTACGAGGGATGAATATCCCGTTGGCAATGGCGATGAGGTGGGTGAAGACGGTCTTAATGATCAAGCGGGTGACGCTGCTGAGCCAGGTGGTGATTAGTTCTTTTTTGTCATAGCCGCGGGCATGTGAACTTTTTGTAGGCGAGCAACCTTTGTAAAGAATATTCTTAATGAAGTGTTAGCTTTGTTGTTCGTACCTTACTTCTTTTCTTTGTTCGGATTTGTGTGTTTTTCTTATTTTATTTCCTGATTGCCTTTGTCGTAATAGACTTGAGTGGGTTGAACGGTGTTGAAGGTAGACTTCATTTGGTTAAGGTCGTGGGCCGAGTAGGTAGTAATTTTAAAAGAGGTCAAATGTACTTTAATTAATTGAGGTCGTGGGCCGAATAGGTGTTAACTAGAACGAGGTCGAACGTAACCTTTAATTAATTGAGGTCGTGGGCCGAATAGGTGTTAATTCGAACGAGGTCAAATGTAACCTTTAATTTAGGTGTTAATTTGAACGAGGTAGAATGTAACCTTTAATTGATTGAGGTAGTGGTCGGAATAGGTGTTAATTCGAATGAGGTCGAATGTAACCTTTAATTAATTGAGGCCGTGGGCTGAATAGTTGTTAATTCGAACGATGTCGAATGTAACCTTTAATTAATTGAGGTCGCGGGCCGAATATGTGTTAATTCGAACGAGGTCGAATGTAACATTTAATTAATTGAGATCATGCGCCGAATAGGTGTTAATTCGAATGAGGTCAAATGTAACCTTTAATTAATTGAGGTCGTGGGCCAAATAGGTGTTAATTCGAACGAGGTCGAATGTAACCTTTAATTAATTAAGGTCGTGGGCCAAATAGGTGTTAATTCGAACGAGGTCGAATGTAACCTTTACTTGGAGAGTAGAGATAAACTTTCATGTACTCATGCTTTATTCATACTTTTGGAGAGATTTACATATTTTTCGGGTGCTGGCTGTTAGTTTAGTCACAGTCCCGGTCTATCTAGTCCCTTCATTGGTCAAGCTGGAAAGATTGTGAGAGATTGAGCAATGAACTGATCGCCCGGTGCTTTCCATCCGTGCACTTCAATTCTGAAGTATCCCTGTCATCGCCTCATTAAAAACCTCCTCGAGAAAACCCATTTGGGACAAACCGCGAGTGAGGGAAAAAGAGTGCGACTTTGGGGACCTCGTCCTTTTAAAAGTTGAAGTACTTGAGGCGTGTAATGTTCCAGTTGTTTAGTAGTCGCTTTCCTTCCATTGTTTCTAGTGTGAATGACCATTTGCTTGCTATTTCCATGATTTAGTAGGGGCCGTCCCATTTGTTCCTAGTTTGCCTTCTCGCGGGTCTTTGCTTGCTTGTGTTTTGTCTTTAAGCACGTAGTCCCCGACTTTAAGTGGCCTCATCTTTCCCCTCTTGTTATAATAGTGTTCTGCTTGTTGCTTTTGGGCGACCATTCTTACGTAATCCATATCTCTTCATTCCTTGACCTCGTCGAGTTTTTGCCTTCTACTGTCATCGTTTTGGGATCCGCTCTCGCTGAAATACCTTAGACTAGGCTCCCCGACTGGTATTACTGCATCAGTCCCATAGACTAACGAGTATGGCGTTTCCCCGGTGCTCACTTTTGGCGTTGTTCGGTAGGCCTAGAATACTTCTGGTAATACCTCCGGCCATAGTCCCTTGGCGTCTTCGAGTTTCTTTTTCATGATGTTCAGTATTAACTTGTTGGAGGATTCTGCTTGCCCGTTACCTGCGGGGTGGTAAGGCATTGACAATATTCTTTTGATGTGTCATTTTTCAAAACATTCGGCGACCTTCTTTCCTGCAAATTGAGGTTCTTGTTCGCGTAACTGGGCGAATGCTCCTGCTTTCACCCATTTAGAGAAATAATCAGTTTAAACCACGATATACATTCCCTATTTGATGAACGGCCAAGGGGAAGTCACTGGGTGTAGTTGTTCGCCTGCTTGGTGGATCAATAGGGCATACTTATGGCGTTGCTTGCATGTTTTCACAAAATCTGCGGCTTCTTTTTTCATGGCGGGCCAGTAGTATCCTGCTCGTATGAGGCACCTGACCAATGCTCGATTGCCAGAGTGAGCTCCACATTGACCTTCGTGCACTTCTTCAAGGAAGCACCGCGTCTGATTTAGGCCCAAGCATTTCGCTAGGGGGCCACCATATGTCCTTTTGTATAGGTCATTGTGAACGATGCTATACCTGGTTGCTTGCATCTGCAGTTTCTTAGCCTCTTTTTTATCATTGGGGAGTATACCGCCCTGCAAATATGTAGCAATACGGTTGCGCCAGTCCCAAGTTAGGTTTACGGTTCTTACCTCGATTTGGTCTATCAACGAATTGAGGAGGAGGACCACACTTGGATCTCCGGTTATGTTTTTGGTGGCTGTCGCCAATTTGGCGAGGTCGTCTGCCTCGATATTCTGTGCTCTGGGAATCTGGTCGAGTTGACATTCGTCGAACTCGGGTAGTAGTTTGCAGATTTCGATATGGTATTTTTGTAATCTCTGCTCCTGGATTTGGAAAGTCCCTGTGACTTGGTTGACCACGAGCTGAGAATCGCAGCGCAGCCTTAGCCGCTTCGCCCCGTATTTGAGTGCTAGTGTTATAGCCTGTTTGGCCAAGCTTCCCAAGAGGCCAAAAGTGTCTTTTTTTCTCAAAACCGCTTTTTTCCTAACTTGAGGTGTTTGGCCATGCTTTTTTAGGGAAAAAAGTGCTTTTGGAAAGAAGCAAAAACAGTTTTTGAGAAGCAGAAAAAAATAGCTTCTTCCCAAAAACAGAAGCAGAAGCAGTTTTGACTTTTCTTCTTACGAAAAAATACCCTTAACAAAATATAGTATATATTAAAATAACCGTTAAACCTAATACTTAGGATATTAATGTATAAATATTTCTTATTATTTTTAGGTTAACTTTCTAATATATAGTGACTTTAGGGGTGAATGCTTTTATATTTATTGAATAATTTTTAATATATTTAACTTATATTAAAAGAATTAAGTACTTTTAAAATTTATTTTCATATTTAAATTAAATAAAATAAAAAGATTTAATTATTTCCTATAATAATAAATTTTTAAGATTATTTATTTACTTATAATATTAACTATTAAGTAAATCTATTCATGTCCTTATTCTTAATTTGATACTTAAAAACACTTTATGAAAAGCTTGACCAAACACAAATTATTGCTCAAAAGTACTTTTCAGAGTGATTAGCCAACCATAAACTTCTTCTCTCCAAAAGTACTTTTTTAAAAAGCACTTCTCAAAATAAGCTAATTTCTCCAGCTTGGCCAAACAGGCTATTAGTCCTACAATTACGGCCTCATACTCGGCCTCGTTGTTAGTCATGTCCGAGCACCTTATAGACTGGCGAATCACTTTGCCCGTTAGGACTTCAAGTACGAGTCCCAGCCCGGACCCCGATGTATTAGATGTGTCATCGGTGTATAGGACCCAGAGGTCGTGTGTTTGAGAAGTGTGGAGGGCTTCCTTTTTTACTTCGGGCAGTATATGCGCACTGAAATCGGCGACAAAGTCGGCGGGGACCTAATACTTTATATCGTGCTTGCTTAGTTCGATAGCCCATTTGGCCAATCTGCTCGAAAGTTCGGGTTTGTGTAAATTGTTTCTTAAGGGGAAAGTCGTGACAACCAAGATGGGATGGCGTTGGAAATACGGTCTAAGCTTCCGTGAAGCTACGACTAAGGACAAAGCTAGTTTTTCAAGGTAGGGGTACCTCATCTCGGTGTCGACTAGTGTCTTGCTAATGTAATAGATGGGAGATTTCGTACCTTTACTTTCTTGCACTAGGACTGCGCTCACAGCTACTTCGGATACGATGAGATAGACGAGGAGAAGTTATCCTGGTTCCGGTTGTGAGAGCAACGGTGGCGAGGATAGGTATACCTTCAACTCCTTCAATACTTGGACGCCTTCAGGGGTCCATAGGAGGTCGTTTTCCTTTTTAAGTACGCAGAATAATTTATGGTACCTATCGGAGGATCACGAAATGAACCTTGACAGGGCGGCAATACGGCCGGTTAACTTTTGGACTTGTTTTTTGGTGGTCAAGTGCTCTGGTATACCCTCGATGGCCTTGATTTGGTTGGGATTGACCTCGATATCCCGATGCGACACTAAGAAACCTAAGAATTTTCCTGAGGCCACGCCTAATGCCCCCTTTTCGGGGTTCAACTTAATGTCATATTGCCTAAGTATGCCGAAGGCTTCTCTTAAATGATCAATGTGATCTTCTTTCTTTTTGGATTTGACCAGCATCTCATCGATGTATACCTCCATCATCTTTCCGAGTTGTTCTTTGAACATTTTGGTCACCAGTCTTTGGTAAGTTGCCCCTGTATTTTTCAGTCCCAAAGGCATGACCCTGTAGCAGTACGTCCCCTGGTGGGTGATGAAGGTGGTCTTTTCCTGGTCTGCTTCCTCCATAAGGATCTGGTTGTAGCCCGAGCTAGCATCCAGGAAACTCAGCAGCTCATGCCCGACTGTCGCATCGATGAGTTGGTTGATATAATGTAGTGGAAACGAATCCTTGGGGCAAGCTTTGTTCAGGTCGGTGAAATCCACGCACATCCACTACTTGCCGTTTTTATTTTTTTACCATGACCACATTGGCGACCCATTGGGGGTACTTCGACTCTGTGATAGAGCCATTTTCCTATAATTTTTCCACTTCTTCGCGCACAATCATTGATTACGGAATTGAACTTGTGTCGAACCTGCCTTACCGGGGGATAGAGTGTATCGACGTTCAATATGTGTGTGGCGATATCTTTTGGGATACCCGGCATATCTACATGGCTAAAAGCAAACAGGTCCGCGTTAGCAATTAAGAATTTGTGAAACTTACTTGGATCTTGGAGTTTGCAGCCGATGTACGCTTTCTTGCTGAGATCGTTGACATCTAGCTGAACGGAGTCGAGGTCCTCTATAGTCGATCCTACGGCCTTGTCCATATCGAGGTCTTTGATGGCGTCTTTGATGTCGTCGTCTACCGACCTCAACCCTATTGATTTCTATGCTTCCTTCTCTTTGTCTTTCATTTGTTGAGTGGTCGTGCAGTCTACGGCGATGCGGTAGCATTCTTGAGATGTACATTGTTCCCGGCGTATGCTGAATATCCCCCATGGAGTTGGAAATTTGATGACTTGGTACAAGCTGGAGGGTATAGCTCTCATGGTGTGTATCCACGGTCGCCGTATTATGGAGTTGTATGCCGTGTCCTGATCCATGATGTGGAATGTGGCCTCTAGAGTGACGCCACCCGCCAGGACAGGGAGTGTAATCTTGCCAGATGTTCGTTCAACTGCATTGTTAAAACCCGCTAGTATGATGCAGCGTGGTACTATCTTGTCCTCGAGTTTCATTTGTGTGAGTACTCGGGGATGGATAATACACGCGCCGCTTTCGTCATCTACTATAATCTATCTTACATCGGTATCTAAAATTCGTAAAGTAATAACAAGAGCATCATAGTGAGGGAATGCCAAACCGTTGGTATCTGACTTATCGAAGATGATACTTTCTTCGAGTTCGTCATAATGTTCGTGGGTGATCGACCGTTTGAGCTTGTGGGTAGTGGTGAACTTTACGCTGTTGATAGAAGCGTCGTCTTCACTGCCGATGATCATGTGGATGGTGCAGGCTGGTGAGGGCGGCTTCGACGGTCCTTGATGTTGTTCGCACCCCTAGCAAAGTTAGTTCTTCCCCGATCGCTCAGCAGTTCTTTGAGGTGCCCCTGTCACAGAATATTTACGACCTCCTATCTTAGGGCGATGCAATCTTCGGTTTTGTGTCGTCGCTCTTGATGGAACTAGCAGAGGGCATCTGATATTCTAGTATTCGGTTCTGACCTCATCTTTTGCGGCCACTTTACCTTTGACATGAGCTTCTCCAGGGCGTAGACGATCTCTGTAGGTGACACGCAAAAATTGTGAGCGGATAATAAAGGGGGCAAATATCTTTTATTCCGATGAGTCCCTGTTCTTGACCGGGGTAGGCCTTCTTCATGGCGGGATGGGGGTATAGCGGTAGTTCTGACATACGGGAGATGCCGGTCCCGATTTGGCCGTGAGGTTGCCGGATCTCTTCTGATATCATATCTCCGATCTTTTTCTGGATTCTACTTGTACTGAGGTCAGTCAATGAGTTGGCCCATTGAGTTCGTCTTCGTCTATTCGAACTTCGGCACAATATGCATTATGTATTTCGTCCCAAGTTGTTGGGGGGTATTTCATAAGCCGACTCAGTAATTTTCTTGTCGCTCTCGAACCATTTCTGTTCAGTCCGTTTTGAAAAGTGGCCACCGCCATTCCTTCTAATACATTGGGCAAAGTCATTCTCACTCGGTTGAAACTGGCAAGTAAATCCCTAAGTCCTTCTCCTGGCGACTGTTTGATAGCAAAGATATCATTTACTCTCGCCTTGGCCTTTTTGGCTCCAGCGTGAGTACTGGGTTAGTGCTCCTCCTGTGAGGGTTTTGCCGAACTTCTTTAGCAGAACGGAGGATACTTGTTCCTTTGTGAGGTTATTGCCTTTCACGGCGGTGACGTAGTGGGTCACATGATCTTCGGGGTCGGTCGTGCCATCGTATATTTTCAAGTAGGGCAGAATTTAAAAGTCATCGGTATGGCGTGGGGGGAGCGTCATCGCTGTGCAGCTACTCCACGAACCGACCGGCATATCTCTTCGGTAATAACTTAGGAGTGCCTGGTATTTTATCGACCCTTTCTTGGTGCTCTATAAATTGGTCCTGAAGTGCTTTATTCTCGATTTTCATTCCTTCCATCCTTTTCAGAATGGTTGTGAGGGCGTCATTACCTGCATTATTAAAAACATTGTGAGTGATACCTGTTGTTGCGGGCGGGAGGAGGGAGGGAATGATCATGTTGCTCGTTCTCTGGTGGCGTAGCACAAGTTCTCGCAGTCACTGCGGCCATGCACTGAACGGATTTATGGAGGACACTGGTCAGTGTATCAGTTAACCAGGCTTCATGGAGCTTATTTATCGCTGGTGGTGCCTCCTCTCCCATGGATATGGAGGCTGTCTTGCCAAGGAATTTCGTGATACTGCAGCGGGGAGGGGGTGATCCACCTCTCCTAGGAGTGGCATTGGGCATTGTGTCCTCGCCCACTGCTTCTGAGCTCTCGTGGATGATATCCATGAGGTTGGTTGGAACCCTTCCTTCTCTGTTACCTGCCATGTTAGATCTATGAAAGCGGAGAGAAAAAGGTTCCTTTTTTTTACGTCAGCAATCAGTGCCGGTTGTAGATCTAGAAGGAACTAAAAAGCTTAGCTAGAAAATTCTCACAGACGGCGCCAAATTGTTTGACCAAGAAATATAATCTCTCGTAAAAGTATTAAATTTATATAATAAAGGGTCAAATCTAGTTAGGGATAATGACTCTAGATGTTAAGGGTAAGAATGCACGATAGATGGGACTAAGTTCGCATATGATTGATGACACTAAATGTGAAATAGTCTTGCAACAAGAACATTAAATGAGATATATCCAGCAATAAATGTCAATAAATGGCATTTATGTAAATAAAAGGAATGATTAACCTGATAATCGATGGATAAGGTGAATATTCTGCCTGACAACGGTAAATGACCAATAGATCCAAGATTTGTATGAACAATCCTTGGATCTGGTGGGAAAGTCGGGAATAACATGAACGAGAATCTTTATAAAAAGACAGCCTTTGTATTTTTATATGAAAGGAGTCTTCTTCTCCAAAGTCTCCTTATCAGAAAAATATTACATGCCCTTATCATTGTCTCTTCTTTCTATATATATGGGTCTATTTTCTTAGAAAAAGCCTAATAGAACAAACATCAGGAATATTCACTAGAATATTCCCCTTTTTAATACCCTATTCTGACAAATTAGTCGTTACATGTCTTAACACTAATAATCGATCTCGACCTTGATCCTTGTTGACATTTTGACTACGATCTCTATTGATATATCGACCACGGCTTATATCGACACTGCGGCCATTAATTTTGCTATGGCTTAGGCGAGCTCGACCGATGACATTTATTAATGCTTTTTTATACTAAATATTCTAAGGGGACTCTGTTTTTGTTCTTGCTTTTAGACTTCACCAAGACGATTAATATTATTCTTTTATGAACAAATAGAATAAATACCTAAATAGATATATTTAGTATATGCTACTATTAGAGTATCATGTATTAAAACTATGTATATTCGTATATCTATAAATAAAAAATTTCCTTTAAAGTTCTTTTCTTTTTAATCATTTAAAAAGAAAATCTTATAATTCATCTAAGCTCTAATTCACTTAAAAAGGTTTTTATTTGTAATGTAGCCAAGATAGAATCATTTTGTATGGAAATATATAAAAAATAACAACTCTTCTATCTCGATTAAATTATATAAAATATTATTTCAAAATTCACTAATTTGTGTCACAATACTTTACTAGTTAAAGAATATAAGACACCCCTATTGCTTAACTAATATTTTCAAAGGTACAACATTGCTGATCAGCTCAGTCTTTATACTCTGGGGTTAATTTCACTGATGGTCATTGAACTATTTTTTAATTTCACTAAAGTCATTTAACTATTTATTGTTACTTAAAAGTAACTAAACTTTATCATTATCACTTAAAAGTTATTTTGCCTCAAACCCCTACCATAAATATGACATGGCATTAAATTTTATGATAAAAATTCAAAAATAAATGACACATAAGCTAATATGGGTCATACCTATTTTAGATCCATTTATCCTTTAATGTGATTCGACCCATAATCCAAATGGGTTTCGATAAAAAAACAATTTAAGTTCCACATTAGTTTAAAATGATTATCCTATACTACAAAGTTTTGCCTTTTCTGTTACATAATGCACATTCATAATTATTCTATACTAAAATAATCTATGCTAGGAAATTCTTATTTTGTTTGTATGCTCCATCCGAGTCATTTTATAACAGAAAAGGCAATATTAGTTGGTTACAAACTGCTGGATGGCCATTCGCCCTTATGCCTCTTACCATCCTATACTTCTATCGTCAAAAAACTGAAGGCTCTAATGCCAAGTATTACTTGATAACACCTCAAAATTTCATTGCATCATTCATCATTAGTGTTGTCACTGGTCTTGATGATTTTCTCTATTCGTGGGGCGGGTCAAAACTTTCCGTGTCAATCTCTTCACTTCTTCTTGCCGCTCAACTTGCCTTCACGGCAATAGGTGCTTTCTTCATAGTGAAGCTGAAATTCACACCCTACTCTATCAATGTAGTGGTTCTGCTGACAGTTGGAGATGTTTGGTATTAATTACCATCAAATCCATAAGGCAACAACAACAACCCAGTAAAATCCAACTAATGGGGTCTGGGGAAGGTAGTGTGTACGCAAACCTTACCCCTACCCCGAAGGAGCAGAGAGGTTGTTTTCGAAAGACCCTCGGCTCAAGAAAACAAAAAGACAAAAGGAATCAAATCCATAAGGCCTTCAACTTAAACGTCTATTAACCTTCTTTGGATGATCAATTAATAGTCCATCTTTTAGGATTTCTTATACTCGTTGGAAACTATTTTTTTTCTCTCGTTTATTTCCTCTTATTTCATTTCCCGTAAAGTTTTCTGGTCTTAAGATAAAACAAAAGCTTGTGATGAATTGTGAGTTTGACTTTTAGTAGTGAACATTAATGAAGGAATTAGCTCGAATTCCTAAATTGTTCATATCCCACAACCCACATAGAGGGATGAAAACTTTTGTCATGAAATACATTTTTTTAATTTGGAATACATCAATTGGGATTGATTGGAATATTTTACGTACATTACGTATTAATTAAATTGGGATATGTCAAAAGTATATGAAAACTGGAGCAGTATTAGATTCGAACATATTTGCCTGAAAATGTTGTATCATAGATACTTCCTCGGTTTCAATTTTGTTTTAGCTGCAGAAAATCTTTTTAAAGAACAACTAAGGATTAAGATATTGATCGAAATTTGCAGGCAATATCAAGGGAGGCAAAACAATTCAACCTTGGAGAAGTTAGATATTATACAGTGGTAGTATGTACTACGTACCATTATTTGGCAGTGCTTCTTTGTGGGTGTCATTGGAGTCATTTACTGCTCTTCTTCTTTGATGACTGGGGTTATGATCGCAGTTTTACTTCCTGTTACTGAGATATTAGCTGTAGTTTTCTTTAGAGAAAATTTTTCAGGTGAAAAGGGTCTTGCTCTTTTTCTCTCTCTTTGGGGTTTTGTCTCATACTTCTATGGAGAGTTCAGAAAAAAAAGAAGCAAAAGAACAAAAGTCCAAAAACTGAGATGACAACTATGCACACTGAGTCTGTTTGATTTACTATTAATGGTTATACCGATAAAGAGTTATTATTATTATTTTTTTGTAGAAAATAATGTACGTATTTTCCTTTCATTGATCTTTCATTATGTTTATTAAAGGGTCCTTTTTATAAATTCCTTAGGTTTCTCTTAAATCTGTAAAACAATACATAAAAGATTTACAGTTGCCAGTAAATGTGTAATCTTCGTGACCAATTCAGAGGTATAATATTTGCATAACGTTAAACAACCATGCATAACGTTAACAATCTAATGGTAACTATTTCCCCTTTCTTGGGCCTCTGGTGCACACGCACCATCTCACGGAGACACTGGCCAGTCTACAATTTGCACGTCTGACTGAGATTTGGAAGCCTTCAGCAGGGAAAACAACAAGTGAAGAAGAAATTCCATCTAAATCTGAAAACAACATGTTGCCATGTCAATCCTGAAGTAAAAGCTCGATACTCCACTCATAAGGGAATGCCGTTAATGGCCGATGAATGCAGAATGACAATCGTGGGGATGTTCTTGAGAACTCGACCACAAATTGAGATGACTCGATAAAAGATAATGTTAAGATAGGAGTCTATGACTAACGAACTATTTGTTTCTTATTTTAACGATTAAGATAACTTTAAATTTGTATGGTACAAGCGGTCTATAAAAATTAAAGGAAAAATTATGTGGTTGGAAAAATAGACCCCGGATTTCAAATCGAATGAGGAGACAACAATAGTTCCAGTTTGGGTGCTTTTACCTGAGTTGCCTTTCCATTGCCATACATGGCACTATATCAAGCAAATTGTTAGTCCAAAGACTAGATCTAGTGTGGAAAAGGTTCAAGTGGGGGTTGTGGGACCAGCCCCAAATTAAAAAGAAAGAAAAGATAAGCAAGTTGCCAACGAGGACGGCCAGAGAAAGGTTGCAAATTGCAACCAAAATAATGTGTGGACGATGCAAATGGCAAAGAACCAATCAATTTGATTGGCTGAGAGGTTGGCAACTTTATCTATAAATAGAGATGTTTCCCTCTCTGTTAAATACACCAAAACAAAGAAAAGCTAAGCAGAAAGCAAAACAGTGAGAGTAATCTACAGATTGTTGTATGTGAGATAAATAGTGAATGACAGTATTATTGTAGGGAGGTGTTTTAAATAAAGAGTGTCATTTCTTTCAAAATTGTAGTAGTCTCTTGACACTACTAAGTTGTAATATTATAGTGGTAATATTGCTCAGCTCGAGTATTGTATTTACCTCGTTAAAAGAGTTGGTGTCGTTGTTACTCTCTTGTGTTATTTTTGTCGTGGATATTATTTCTGGGCGGGATTATTATTTTTTCCAACAACGTGGTATCAGATCCATGGTGAATAATGGTCCGCTATTTTTTCGGTCCCCGTCTCACAAAAGATAATTATGAGAAATGGTGTCTACGTAATAAAGCCATTCTTGGCTCTCAAGATATATGGGAAATCATTGACAGAGGATATGCAAAACCCGATAATGAGGAAGCTCTGCATCAAAATGAAAAATAGGTCTTCGCAAAGGCGAGAAAGAATGATCAACAAGCCCTCACGCTCATCCACCAATATTTGGATGATGCCATGTTTGAGAAGGTGGCAGCTGTTACCACCTCAAAGGAAGCTTAGGGGATTTTACAAAATTCTCTTCAAGGAGTAGACAAGATGAGGAAGGTAAAACCTCAAACTCTAAGGGCTGATTTTAAACTTTTAAAATGAAAGAATCCGAATGCATTTCGGATTATTGTTCAAAAGTGAATGTTATTGTAAATCAACTAAGAAGATACGGTGAGGACATAGAATATGTCTGTGTGGTAGAAAAGATCTTTCGCACTTTAACATCTAAATTTGATTTTGTGGTGTATGTTATTGAAGAAAAAGCTAACCTTTTTTACGACAAGAAAGAAGAATATGAGTCAACGTTCTTGATGGTACTCAAGGAAGAAGACATAGATGATTGTAGCTCGTGGTATTTGGACAATGGAGCAAGCAATCATATGTGTGGATGCAAAGAGAAATTTGTGAAGATCAATAACACGGTGAGAGGTAATGTGCCCTTTGGAGATGTCTCAAAGATTCAAATCGAAGGGATATGTACGATTCTGATCTCCTGTAAAGATGGTAGTCACAAGCTAATTCAAGATGTTTATTATGTGCCAAAATTAAAAAGTAATATTTGAGTTAAGGCCAACTTCTTGAAAAGGAATATGACATTCACATGAAAAATATGCATATGTGGCTTAGAGATTCAGGTGGAATTCTAATTGCTAAAGTGCATATGGCAAAGAATAGATTATTTTCTCTGAATCTTAAAACAATTAATGCAAAGTGTTCGAACGCTAATGTGCAAAATGTATCATGGTGTTGGCAGATGTGATTTGGTCACTTGAATTTTGAAGCGCTCAAATCACTGGGAGAAAAGAACATGGTGCATGGGATACCATCAATCAACCATCCCAATCAATTGTGTAAAGCTTGTCTTCTTGGAAAACATGCAAGGAGGAGTTTTCCAAAGGAGGCCATGTCAAGATCAACCAAACCGCTCCAGCTTTTTCACATCGATATGTGTGGGCTAATCAATCCACTTTCCTTTAGTAAAATTAAATACTTTCTACTCTTCATTGATGACTTTAGTAGAAAGACTTGGGTTTATTTCCTTAACCAAAAATCTGAAGCTTTTGCTGCTTTTAAAAATTTCAAAGTACTTGTAGAAAAAGAAAGTGGCTATGAAATAAAAGTTTTAAGGTCCGATAGAGGAGGCAACTTCACTTCAAAAGAATTTAATGACTTTTGTCAATCTCATGGAATTCATCGCACTCTAACGGTACCTTATTCACCCCAACAAAATGGAGTTGCAGAGACAAAGAATTGAACGATTCTTAATATGGCTAGATGTCTAAAAATATGCCCAAGGAAGTTTGGGCAGAAGGTGTATCTTGTACAGTTTATTTGAACAACAGATCTCCAACAAAGAATGTTAGAGATCAAACCCCTCAAAAAGAATGGAGTGGAAGAAAGCCAAGTGTCAAGCACTTGAGAATCTTTGGGAGCATAGCCTATGCTCATATGACACATCTATGAGAGAGAGAAGCTTGACAATCGAAGTGTCAAGCATGTGTTTGTTGGCTATGATACGAGCTCAAAAATCTATAAGTTATACAACCCAAGTAGCGGCAAGATGGTGGTGAGTCGTGATGTTGAATTTGATGAAGAATTGACATGGAATTGGGAAGCTCAGGAAGAAACTTCATATGATTTTCTTCCATACTTTGGTGATGAAGAAGAACCAGAGACAGTGGAACTTGTGCAGGATACAACTCCACCTCCTTCTCCAACTAATGTTTCATCTCCTTATTCTTAACAAAGTTCAAATAAGAAACCGCAAATAACAATGAGCATTCAAGAGCTCTATGATGGCACGAAAGAAGTTACTAATTTTGATTTTTTATATTGTCTCTTTGCTTATTATGAACCAATGAACTTTGATGAAGCTGAAACTGACAAAAGGTGGAGACAAGCCATGGAGGAGGAGATCAAGTCAATAGAGAAGAACAACACTTGGGAGTTAACAACTCTTCCCAAGGGTCATCGCGCAATTGGAATAAAATGGGTATACAAGACAAAGAAGAATACTGATGGAGATGTGGAGAGATACAAGGCACGACTTGTGGCTAAAGGCTACAAGAAAAGGCAAGGCATTGACTATGAAGAAGTTTATGCACCTGTTGCCTATATGGAGATGATTCGTTTGCTGATCTCTTTGGTGGCGCAAATGAAGTGGAAGATCCATCAACTAGACGTCAAGTCTGCCTTTTTGAATGGCTATCTTGAAGAAGAAGTCTATGTTGAATAACCATTGGGCTTCGTGGTCAAAAACCATGAAGATAAGTGTTGCGGTTGAAGAAAGCTTTATATGGATTAAAGCAAGCCCCACGAGCATGGAATAGTTGCATCGATAAGTATTTTCAAGACAATGGGTTTACTCGTTGTCTCCATGAATATGCTCTTTACCTTAAAGTTCATACTAATGGAGATATCTTGCTTGTTTTTCTTTATGTTGATGATCTTATTTTCACGGGTAATAACCCAAGTTTTTTTGAAGCTTTTAAGAAAGATATGTCCCGTGAGTTCAAGATGATAGACGTAGGGCTCATGTCATACTACCTGGGCCTAGAAGTGAAGCAGATGGAGGATGTAATTTTCATCTCTCAAGAAAGCTATACGAAGGAGAATTGAAGAAGTTCAACATGCTCGATTGCAACCCCGTGAACATACCGATGGAGAGTGGGGCAAAATTGTCCAAGTTTGATGAAGGAGAAATGTTGATCCCACATTTTTCAAAAGTCTTGTGGGAAGTTTGAGGTACTTGTCTTGTACCATGCTAGATATACTCTTTGCAGTTGGAGTAGTAAGCCGCTTTATGGAAGCTCCTACCTCCACCCATTTGAAAGTCACTAGAAGAATTCTTCGTTACCTAAAAGGTACGATTGCCTTTGGGTTATTTTATTCTTCTTCTAGTGATTTCAACCTTATGGGATGTTGTGCTAGTGATTATGCGGGAGATATTGATAATAGAAAAAGCAGAACTGGTTTTGTGTTTTTCTTGGGTGATTCTGTTATTTCTTGGAGTTCAAAGAAATAATTCATTGTTTCTCTCTCGACTTGTGAAGCTAAATATATAGCAGCAACATCTTGTACATGTCATGCTATTTGGCTGAGAAGATTGTTAAAGGAGCTCAATTTATCATAAATTGAAGCTACAGAGATTTGTATTGATAACAAATTCGCAAAGGCACTCGCGAAGAATCCGGTGTATCATGATCGAAGCAAGTATATCAACACAAGGTATCACTTCATCAGAAAATGCATTGCCAAGAAGGAAGTCGAGCTCAAATATGTGAAGTCTCATGATCAAGTTGCAGATATCTTTATAAAGCCCCTGAAGTTTGAAGATATTCACAGATTGAGATCAAGAATTGGAATGAAGAAGAAAAATCAAAATTAAGGGAGAGATTTATGGGACCAGCCCCAAATTAAAGAGAAAGAAAAGATAATCAAGTTACCAATGAGGGCGGCTGGAAAAAAAGTTGCAAATTGCAACCAAAATAATGTGTGGACGATGCAAATTGCAAAGAACCAATCAATTAGATTGGCTGAGAGGTTGGAAACTTTGCCTATAAATAGAGATGCTTCCCTCTCTGTTAAATACACCAAAACAAAGAGAAGCTAAGCAGTGAGAGTAATCCACAGATTGTTGTCTGTGAGATAAATAGTGAGTGGTAGTATTATTATAGTGAGGTGTTTTAAATGAAATGTGTTATTTCTTTCAAAATTGTAGTAGTCTCTTGACACTACTAAGTTATAATATTATAGTGGTAATATTACTCCGCTCGGGTATTGTATTTACCTCGTTAAAAGAGTTGGTGTCGTTATTACTCTCTTGTGTTATTATTATTTTTCGTGGATATTATTTCTGGGCGGGATTATTATTTTTCCCAAAAGGGGTTGACCTTGCTAAGTCAAAGCTAAACTTTGTCTGGGTTGGCTTGGAAGATGAATATTACTCCCTGAAAGGATTTACAGAAATTGGAGTATGAATATGGAGACGGAAATATGTTTAAAAAAACAACTGGGCACCATTTTATATATAGCGCGATTATAGATCGCGCTATACCTTAACGACAGTTTTCTCTGTTAAGGTTTAGCGCGGTTATTCACCACGCTATATATAAAATATGGCCCCACCAATAATTTCTGCACTTAACTGACCCACCAATAATTCATATGGATATAACGCTTATTATGCATGTGCTATACATCCACTAATTGTACCCCACGGACTGGTTTTTTTCTTATTTAAGGAGGTTCTGAATTTGCTAAAAATCCACAAATCCATTCAGCATCCTTCAAGTCTTCCGAAATATTTGTTTCGTTAAGTTCTTTTGCATTTTGTCATAATGTCCGAAGAGCGAAAAATTAGGGTTTCATTATATTGGAGGGGTGAGGTTGGGGTGAAGAATAACTCAGTACGCTATAGTTGTTCTCCACAATATCATGTTAAGTTGTCACTTACAATAGAGTACGATAGATTGGTATCATTGTTATGTAAAAAAATTAGTGTGAGAAAACGTTCGGTGAATACTAAAGTTACCTGAAGATATACGTATTCTATTACTTCGCAAGGGGCTGCTTGTTATGATGAGTTTAACATCGAAGACGATGAAACTCTAACAGACGTTTTGAGGACTCCAGATGAATAGCGGGAACTTCTTGTGATAAAAATATTGGAAATGTACGTCAAGGCGGAAGACGTTCGCAATAATGAGGTTCCGCAAAGTAGGGATATCCCTCAATTATCGGATGGTTATTTTGGAGCAGTTTTAGCTGAACAGGTTCCGGGTGAAAGAGTTTGGCCTGATCTAAACTTATCTCCACGGGCGAATGAGGACCGAGGACATAATTTCTCCCCAAGTTTACATAATCCACAAGCCGGGTGGTAAACTTTAATTTTCCTTTGTGTTGCGATGTTTATTTTTATGTATTGAATTTGTATTAACACTCATATATTCCACAGGGGGTACCGGCCAGATATGAATTTTACATGTTATGAACCAACAGACAGTTGAAATATGGCTAGTTTTGGTGTGTTGGATCATAGTGGTCCATCTAGGAGTCATCACCAACAGGATAGTGTGCATCATGGGATATCAACACATTATGACTTGTAAGTGGAGTGATCAAGTTTATATGTAAAGTTTGGATGAATTTGAGAAACTCATTATCTTATTGGTTGTGCGATGAAAACAAGCAACTTGAAGGTCATGTCCTTACTCAATTGCCCGAAGACGACAAATTTAATTGGGATATGGCAGATGTGCAGAGTCAGGAAGATAATAGTGATTAAGACAACAATGTTGATGAGTCTAGAGATAACACACCCTTCTCTACTGAGGGTGATGATGATAAGGCCGGGAATGATGAAACTGATTTGATGAGGGAGCATGCTCCACCTCCCGTTAGACCAAAAGTGTACGAGTCCCATGTGCTATTTTATTCAAGGGAGCTTCCCTACCTTGATCAGTTTCCAAGTATGCCGGATGTGGATGCCCTCACAAGGGATCTTGACAAAATTCGGACAGCAATGTGGGATGAATCTAGAGCAACAGTGCTGTCAAAGGGCATGTTTTTTGCTGATAAAGTGCACCTAAGCAGGGCGGTGCGAATGTACAACATAAAAGAGTGTCGTGAGATTGTGGTTCATGAGTCATCTCTGGATGTATACAAGGTTATTTGTCATAGATGGTTTCAAGGTTGTAATTGGATGCTGCGTGAGAGAAAGTTGAAAATAAATATGTGGATTGTGGGTAAATACATTGGCACCAACAATTGTGAAATGAACACATTCAGTGGGAATCATTTTAACTTGAATGTTGACCTGATTTCTCTTGTTTTGATTCCACACATTGAAGCGTCCATAAGGTACAAGATCAAAAAGTATATAATATCTGTCCACCAGGTATATGGGTGTACCATTACCAAAAGAAAGGCATTTCTCGGGTGCAAACGTGCGTTTGAAATTGTTTATGGTAACTGGGATAAGTCCTTTGCATCTCTACCCAGGTACATGGCCGCATTGAAACACTTTAACCCCGGGACTATTGTTGAATGGAAGCTTGAGCAGAGTCCGGGAATACCGAAACACATATTCAGATATGTGTTCTGGTCATTTAAACCAGCCATTGAAGGTTTTGTGCATTGTCGGCCGGTAATATCCATAAACGGCACTGTTTTTCCCCTAGCATTTGCTATTAGCACCAATGAAAGCCAAGAGACGCGGACATTGTTTTTGAACCACTTGAAGGAGCACGTTGTCAGACATCGTTCAGGTATTTGTCTAATATCTGATCGGTATGATGGTATTTTAAGTTCTGTACAAAATTTGTGTGCATGGCAGGAACCGTATGCCTACCATCGTTACTGTGTTAGGCACTTGAAGGCCAACTTCCAGAGGGCTTATCCTAACAAGGACTTGCATGATTTAATGTGGATAGCTACAACAGATCACCAAGAGTGTAAATTCAGGAGGCAAATGGAATTGATCAGGCAGGAAGACCCAGAAGCCTATCATTGGTTGATGCGACATTAGCTTGACAAGTGGAATTTTCATGCGGATAGTGGTAAAAGATGGGGAATTCTGACTACAAATGTGTTATAGTCTTTCAATGGGTTATTAAAGTCTGCACATGGATTGCCAGTCACTGCCATGGTGCGGATGTCATTCAGGCAGATGGCGGAGAGATTTGTTGAAAGATCTAGAGGTGCATCATCATTGATGGAAAAGGGTGTTGAATTTATGCCACAACCAATGAAACTATTTGGGAAATATAGGAAGAGAGCACAATGACATACATTTTTGCAGTATTGCAGCGAGCGAAATATTTTTATAGTTCACACTTGTCTGCATCACAACCGTGGGAATAATACACACACCGTCAATGAAGCAAAAAGATTATGCTCCTGTGAAAAATGGTCAATCTGTCACTTGCCATGCTCACATGCCATGAAGTGCTTTCAACATACGAGTTTCGCGGCAATGAGATACGTTGATAAAGAATATAGTGTTATTGCATATTAAACACCTATAGTGAACAGTTGCAGCCAGTGGGTGCTGAGCATTATTGGCTGCCGAAACCATTTAAAATGGTGTGTAACAAGAATTATGTGTATCAACGGCAAGTGCAAAAAAGAACACGTATACGGAACCAAATAGATGTTGGTGATACCATTTATGCACGTAAATATGACATACGTTCCCAAACAGGACATACCACTATAAATGTCCTTCAGCTAGTTTGGGAAGCGGTGGTAATTCAGTACCAGGTGGTAGTTCATCCAATGTGCACAATTATCAAGGATAAACATAGTGTTTTATTGGAGTAATTTTGTTGTACTAAAGTTATGTAAATGCTTAGGTTGCAAAATGTATGAAATACAATTATGTTTCCAATGAAGTTATATCAAATTGTTATTTAGAATTAACGATTCTATACAATTGCTTAACATATAGACCAAGGAATAAAAAAAATTCATTCGCCATTAATGTCGCTGTCTGGCACTATTTCGTTGTCACCGTCTTCATCTTTTTCGTCAACATCTTGTACGCACCCTTCGGAACCAAGGGCCTCGTAATCTATGCCCCAATTGACACACATTTCTTGTATTTTATCGTTATCATCAATAAGACCACTTGCTTGATATTTACAATAATATGGGACTCCTACGTCTAACGTATGTGGTAGAAACTTAGGTAGTCCCTCCCACTCGACAACTGTTAGGAAAATAGGATACTTATTGTCTCTATGCAATATTTCATTTTCTAATAAATTCCAGTATTGATCCTCCGTTCCTTCCAGGTAGTTAAGATCATCGATAGCATGATGAACAACAAGTGCCTTTTCCATCTCTAGAATCTCCTTCATCAAATACTGAATCACTTCTCGTTCATCTTTGTGTATGTTTGTTTGGAAGGTTGCAGACAGTGATTGTGGTACAACAAGCCCATGCCAGTGACATAGTACTTCATAATCACACCATTTTGAGTAAAGGGAAACCCATTGTAGTTTTTCGTCCCAAATTCGCATACCTTGAGGCTTTGTAGAATGCGCTTCGCCCTCAATAATATGCCCTGCGACTTTTAGATCTGTGTGTATATTGATAGGCTTATTTTTCAAGCGACGCATAACATCATACCACTTGTCATCAACCAAATCAGTATAGCAACCTAGCATATTTTTTTCAAGGTAGGGATCGATTGTGTTATGACGTGTTCCATTTGGATCTCTTGAACTACCTTTACCTTTTTGCCTTTTTGTAAACCACTTATTAAATGTTAGTGGCATTTCTGAATTGGATGCTGTTCTGGTTCTTTAAATGGTATTTGAGTATTGATCTCTTAGTTCAACTTAAGAAGAACTAAGCTGCATGTCGACCTGTATGAACGCAAAACATAGCGCCTTACCAATATGCGCTATGTGTCTTGTCATGTCGACCTGAAAAAGGTGACGGCCTAAAAAAGCTGCTGACCTAAAAAGCTGTCGTACTGAAAAAGCTGGACCCACTTGTACCCGAAAGAATCATTATCACGCGAAACATAGCGCCTCACCAATATGCGATATGTGTCTTGTCATGTCGACTTGAAAAAGTTGTCGGCCTGAAAACGCTGCTGACCTAAAAAGTTGTCGTACTGACAAAGAATCATTATCACGCGAAACATAGAACCGAAATAATATGCGTTATATAACCTAAAATAACTCTTAGCTACCTATAAGAACCTCGCGCATTTTAGTTATTATTTGCATTGTAAAGAAACAAAAACAAAAACTTTCCAATAATTTTCCATTTTCGAATATAACATCTTAGGACGCAATTACGTACCAAGGTGTTACTATGGCAAACGTGCGATTTTGAAGTCATGTTGGTCAAATTGCAATCTGGGGCGCAGACGTTGGATGTGTAAATGAGTTGTAAGTTATTATTCTTAGAAGAAATGTTTGTTAATACTTTTTATATAACATATTAATTAATAGTCTTGTGTTATTCTCTCATTGGTAGGACGAAAAGAAATGTGGTATTGATGAACGGTATGATGAACCCATTAATCAGAAAAACTACAAATCATGTTAGCTAAAACTTTGGAATCTGAACGATTAATACGAACTCCAGATCGTGAAGCTACAAGAACAACTTGCAGCATTGCAGGAGAAACTAAAAGAGGCAGAAGAAGAAAAACATAGGTTGGAGGAGATATTTAAGTGCTTGAAGCACATAATAATGGGCGATAGTGACTAAACAAATACATTGATGCGTTGAGTGTAGTATTTTATTTTTATGTTGTACGTGTCATGTATTTTTTCTTTAATTAGTCACGAATTTAAATTTTATATTAATCTGTCATTTTTTTGTGTTGTACTGTTAAACTACTAAATATCACGAGAAATAAAAATACATGCGCAAATTATATAAAACATAAATAATTTTAATCTCATATATACAAATAATAATAAATGTCAATGTGTCCCACAGCCTGTATGCTTTAAAGCATTGGTTGGCCTAAGGCACATCCGATCCCGCCTGGCTATGCTATCAGGTTCATCCTCATCACGTCTCCTCTTTATCGGATTATGCGCTACAGCATGATCGTCGGTAAGGCTGGCAGACTTGGTACAAGCGGTCGTCGGGCCGACAGTAACCTACAGAATAATAAGATATTTTACTATATGAAATAATAATTACTAACGTACGTGTAAGGAATTTTTTTTTAATGGTCATACCATGGTCTCAGTGGGCTTCTGAATTAGATCATCTCTCTCCGACATCTCAGTATCACACAATGCGGCCTCCGTGACGAGCAATATTGATGTCTTTAAAAAAAATAAAAATGCTTTAGATATTACTGACTAATCAATGAGATCAATACAAATAGAAATAATAGTAATACGAACAAACCGGCGCCTGAGTAGCACCGCAATGCTCTGTAGGAACATCGAGGTGCACTGGAGTAGATAAAGTATGCGCTAGATCCTCAACATCCCTTGGTGATGATCCATAACTCAGTTGTCGCCCACTATGCACGTCTCGGGTCGGAAGATCCTCAGCAACCGTCGATGGGTCTGGGGGATCAGGAAAATACGGATCCCACTCCTTTCGCATAATGGACGTGCCCGCGATCAACAATGGAGTTGAGGGGGTCAACTGCGAAGTCCCTGGCGATTGCTGAAGGCTGAATGACAGTATATCATGAGGAGCATCGTGTGGCTCAGGGTGGTTACTCGGCTGATCATCTCTAATATCCTCCATGGGTGCCTCAACACCCACTTGCTGGGGACCCCGTCCTCGCCAACCACCACGACCTCGTGGGACACCCCTTCCTCTCTGGCCACGCCTGCCATGTCTACCACGTTCATGCTCCACTGGTAGCCGATTACTCCTCTGGCAGCACATAAGCAGCCTAGTATCCTAATCACTCATCATCTCGGGCACCCCTCAATGTCTGGGCAGCCAGATCTGTAACTTGCCGGCCACACTCGTGCAAAGCTGTCGCTCCCTCGCCAATATGCTACTGCATATGCAGTCGCAACTGGTAGAACTGATGTAGGCTAATAGCCTGCATAACATGTCAAATATTAATTAAGGAAGGATAATTTAACGTTATAAGTAAGTATAACAAATAACATACAAGTGCCTCATACCTCCCGGCATATGGAATGTATCAACCACTAGCGCGATGAACGGGATTCCCGATGAGAAGTCGGGTAACGCTGCGATACAAGCCCATATACTCATGCTCGCCATCCATATGCTCAGGTGGATGGGGTACCGGAATCAGGTCATACCTCTGGTCCCAAATCTCAATTTGGGCCTCTAGCCATTCCAAGTATGTCTGGTCAGCCCTAGAACGATCATCCCACTGGTAATGTGTCCTAAGCCAAGCGAGCAGAATATGTACAAGCTTTGGTCGACCAAACTGGCAAAGGACTCGCTCGGTGGCATGATGCTCGACAATATCGAGAAATATCAGTGGGACAGAAGAGCTCCACATAGCTCGTTCGCGGGAGCAATAATCGGGCAAATCGGCTATGAGCGCGTCGTTGTATGGCCTCCATAAGAACTATTAATTAAACATAGGAATCGTGAGTAAACGCAACACATATAAAGCCAGGCCAAGTAAACTTAAAAGTACATGTACCTACACGCCTTCAAGCAAATCCAACAAATCCCTGTAATAGTGGAAATGATGTCGAGCCTCGAACTCGCGTCTGTAGCCTCGCCTATCAACCCACCTCCAAGATAAAGGTAGATACGGTGGAGGTGACGCATCCGGAGTGATGGGTGGTAGAGGTGGTTGGAACTGCAGGAACCGCTCCCAGGACCAAACCTAATATAGATTGTGGACGTAAACTTTAAGGTATTGTTTTACTATGTATGTTATAATCATGAAAAGAATTAACTATGTTTTCACCTGCAGCAGCAGTAAAAATTCGGCAATGTCTCTCTGGATGCCCATGCTATCCCATCACGTCTGCCTATACATGTAACCTAGAACAGTTGCACCCCAGCTGTAACCAGGTAAATCATCTAGCCACTCAAGATGATGTTGAAATCTCAAACTGACTAGGTTTCCCGAAGTGTTCGGGAACAGTACACCACCAAACATCAGTAGGAGCACCAATCTCGTGTGCTGATCGATAACCTCCGGCGGTGAATCATCCATAATCTCCACATCCATCGCCTCCTGATGTTGCCGGACGGGCGTCAGCTGCAAACGACTGGCCTCACTCAATGCAGTCTCCTCCGCTGGCTGGAATCTGGTGAGCCGCTGCAACATCTGCAAGTAATGCAATCCCCTGTAGTCTCTGAGAGCATGCGGGTAAGCTACAGGTAACCCTTCAACCGGCAGCCCGAAAAGAACATCTACGTCCTCAAGTGTGATGGTAGCCTTGCCGATGGGTGGATGAAACGTGTGCGTCTCCAGTCGCCATCGCTATATCATAGCCGTGATCAACGCTTAGGTGAACTGCAACCGGCCGATCTCTATGATCCTATAGAAACCCGTATCCTGAAGGCTTCTAACTATACGGGGATGGAGTGGGTGGGCCCTAATGAACTCTCACATATCGTCTATCCGTCTAGCGCGGAATGTCTGGGACAAACACTGCCCATCCCATATGTATGAAGACCTATGGTTGGCATGTAGCAACATTAGCTCTAGAGATGCACGTCCGGGATGCACAGGGGGAACCTCCATGAAGATGTTTGTAAATTTAACAATATTAATTAAAGTATTTTCTTTTTAATTGCTTAACATCTTTAAATATATTGTAATATATTTTATATTAATATTTAATTGATACTTTTACTACATTATTACTTAGGTTGATACATTTTTTATATTATAATTTTATATGTTAGTTTATTATTTTATATGTTAGTTTCTTATTTTATATGGTAGTATATTATTTTATATGTTAGTTTATTATTTTATATGTTAGTTTATTATTTTATATGCTAGTTTATTATTTTATTTGTTAGTTTATAATTTTATATGTTTCTTTCTTATTTACCTATTTTTGGGTATAATAGAATTAAATAATTAATTTTTATATGAATACATGATTTAATTAATAAGTATTCATATACAAATAATTAGTTTGACAAATATTGTTATTTTCTTACATGTATTGACTAGTATTCGAGAGACTTTGTGTTTGAACTATTATCTTTTTCAGATATTTTTGGGGTTGACATATAATTAAATAATTAATTTTAATAACTACAAAGATACTACGCTAAAGGGAACTACATTGTACTACGCTAAAGGGTACTACATTATAATTACGGGTAATCCATTAAAATTACGGGCACAACATAACACTAAAGGGAACTAAATAACATTAATTATTCATAAAATAACAATTTATCTATTTTACTAATCTTTTAGCACATAAATAATCTAATACGGATAAAAAATAAAAAATTAATTTAATCACAAAACAATCACGATAATACATATACCACAGTAAAAAATAACTAATAAATATTTGTTATAACAACTAATAACATTAATTATTCATAAAATAACAATTTCTCTACTTTACTACTTTTTTAGCACAATAATAATCTAATCCGTATAAAAAATAATAAATTAATTAAATCGCATAACAATCACGAAAGAATATATATCACAGTAAAAACTAACTAATAGGCATTTTTAATACATAAGTTTCAACAAAAAATAAGTCGGAATACCTCGATTTTAAATTTTTTAAAAGGTGAAGATTTGATAATTTGGGGGCCGAAACAAGAAATCCACTAGGCGATAACGCCTTAGATCCGATGTTAGCTTGCTACAATACCGAGAATCTACACTTTTTGTGGGACCGGTGGGCTCCAATGGAGTTTTTGCATTAAAAATGGGGGGACCGTTGGGGGGAATTAAAAAATGGGAGGGAGGGGGGGGGGGGAGAGGGGGCTACTGGTTCGTGTCTGGTTGGGGAAGGAGAAGGCACGCTTTTTTATATAGGTATAGCGCGCATATATAAGGCGATATACTATAGCGCCTTATATATGCACGTTATACCTTTATAGTTCAAATATAGCGCGGTTATTCACCGCGCTATACCTTAACGGATAAAACTTCCATTAAAGTATAGCGCGATGAATAATCGCACTATATATAAAATGGTGCCCAGTTATTATTTTAACCTATTAGTGTCTCTTGAGTCCAAAAAAACCACATTTAGGTTTCGGACTCGTTAAACTCCTTGGGCATAATATACCACAATGCAGAAAGGTTGAGAAAGAAACTGCTGAGGCAAAGGATGACAAAGGCATAAGTTACAAAGTGGGACCCCAAGTTACTGAACAAACTCAGAATGAGGGAGTGCAATCACACGAGAAGGATGAAATAGTGGAGATCAAGGAACATACTAAAGACATGGAAAAATTACACTAGAGGATGATGAAACGGCCAAAGACAATGCTAGTATTAAAGAAAGAACCAGTCGGAAGACCAAAAAGAAAAAGGCGACCAAGAAAGTGCCTAATGAGTAAGGTCATGTTTAAACCTGTTTTATCACAGAAAAGTAGCTGGAGTATACATTTCCAAAAAAATGGCCAGTCATGCTTCTCAAAGTGAACCACAGAACTGGAGTAAGCAAACCAAATGAGATGAGAAGAATCAGATACTAGGAGGAAGGGAGGTACAGAAAATATAGATATAGCGGGAAAAGTAGAACATATACACTAATTTATTTATTCCTTTATTTCTTTGTTTGTTGGTTGTTGTACTAAAGTTGTAATTGGAGTTGTATTGGAGTATTAATAAAATGTGGTTTGTTCGACCAAAACAAAGGAAAAAGAATCAGGGTCTCAGTGAAACAAAAGAATTTGTATTACAATCTCAACAAGTGGAGAAATAAGGAAGTAGTTCCCATAATGTAAATGATATTAGCAGGAACTCTTCTAGCGTGGACACTAATTTCAAGAATCAGGAGGAAATTCAACCGGTGGGAGACCTCAGTGCTAAATAGAATATTGATACATTACCACCTAATAAGGAATGTGATCCAGATGAAGATGTGGACAACAATATGCTTGAAGATAATTCACCAACTTTCTTAGGAAATGAACTAGCAGATCTAGTAAAAGAACATCTCAATAATACCATTGACAGAAATTGATTATCACCATCAAAAGGAGCAGAAGCAGAATGAGAAAGAAAGGAAGAAAAACAGGAGAAAAAACTAATCATGTTCAGGGAAACCAAAAGTTTTCTAGGTTGTGAGAAGCATTCGTCATGATAATGAGCCATCTTCGTATTAAAGAAGAGCCACCAATCCTACCTGGCAAGCAGCTATGACACAAGAGTTTGAGGCCATTTATGCCAACAACACATGGGACTTGGTTCCACTACCTGCTGGGAAGCAAGCCATTGGTTGCAATTGGGTGTATAAAGTCAAACACAGAGTGGATGGAAGCATAGAAAGGTATAAGGCAAGACGGGATGTGAAAGGATATACCGAGAAATCAGGAATAGACTACGCAAAGACCTTCTCTCCAGTTGTAAAGATGACTACAGTTAGGACCTTGATTGCTACTGCTGCCAAGAAACAATGGGAGATCTTTCAACTAGATGTGAATAATGCATTCCTCCATGGGGATTTATATGTCTACATGAATCTACCACAGGGCCTTAAAGAGCACTCTCCAGGGTTAGTGTGCAAGTTATAAAGCAGGATAACAGTTAATGGTATGACAAGCTGATTGAAGCTTTATGCTCCAAAGGTTATAGTCACTCTATGCATGATTACTCCTTATTAGGGGTGTCAATGGTTCGGTTCGGTCGGTTATTTTATAAAATTTGTACCATATTAATTTTTTGGTTATTCTATTATGTATAATCAAAATTAGACTTTTAGAAACCGTACCAAACATGTCAGTTTCTCTTCGGTATTGGTACAGTTCGGTTAATTTTCGGTATTTTTTTAAATGTCACTTAAAAGTCATTACTAGAAGCAGAATGCAACAACATAAGTACTTTTATAGGACTTAACAAAATTCTCTAGACATTTTTACTATTTAAAGGGTGATGAATTAAGAAAACATGAAAGATGGCCAGAATATAGATCTATCAACTATTCTACAATAATATTAAAAAAAAACTAAGCAAAGATAAATAAAATATGAATTACACGAGTGGAAAGATATTAAGTAAGTTGGGACTCAAGAATAAAGTCTATAGAAGAGTAAATATTCAAAAATATAAATTTAAATCATACGAAAGAAAAAATATTCAGTACATTGTAGTTTGCTACTCATAGTTTCAATAGTAGTACAATATGTTTGGGAATAAGGATATTGAGTTTAATTACTTGTTGGCTTGTAATCATTTTCATAATTTCAAGGCCCAAGAAAAATGTTAATGCTTTATTATTTTTAAACTTAATATATAAATATATTTTTTCATGTAAATTTATTCGGTGGTTCGGTATTTTTTCGGTTTATTTTCATAAAATAAAAAACTTACCCTAATTATCGGTATAGTTATAGATTTATATAAAAACGTATAATTTTATTAAAAGAAATTTAAAAATCGTTTTGGTGCGGTATGGTTCGGTTGGTTTAGTCGGTTTTTAAATATCTATTGACACCCCTACTCCTTATTCTACAAGAAGGCTGGCAACTCCATATCTTTTGTAGGGTTTATGTTGATGATGTATTGCTCATAGGGAATGATTTGGATGAGATTCGAATGCTGAAGTCCTTCTTGCATGCACAATTCAAAATTAAGGACTTAGGGAGACTACACTACTTCTATGGGACTTGAAGTACTTATTGCTCTCAGTGCACCGGTCTTCTTCTCCTCTTGACCCCTCAGTTAGTTGAAGGCTAAAGAAGGGGCCCCTTTGTCTGATCCTACCTTCTATAGGAAGTTAGTTCAGAAGTTGAACTTCCTTACTAACACTAGACTGGACATATAGCTTATGGAGTACAACACTTGAGTCAATTTATGTAGGATCCTATAGAGACTCATCTTCGGGCAGCTTATCACATGCTCAGATAATTGAACAAGGATCCCATCTTAGGGGTTTTCATGTCTAATGACTCTGACCTCTCCATTAGTGCTTATTGTGGTTCTGATTGGGTTGCATGCCCTGATTTTGGGAAGTTAGTATCAGGCTATATCGTTCTGTCAAGGAACAATCCTCTTAGCCGGAAGTCTATGATACAGGAGACTATCTCCCTTTCATTAGCAGAGGCAGCATACAGGTCTATCAGGAAGGTGGTTGGTGAGCTTGTCTGGTTGCATATAATATTTATACAACTGATTGTTCCATCTACCTTGCCTATTGCAATATAGAGTAACCAAGTAAATCATCAACCGGTAAATCAGTTAAACCAATGATATAAAAATGGCACGGCATCACCCTTCGTGCTTTTACCCTCATCCTCACCATGCAGCAGTGAATAAATGAGATGAATGGCACATCATCACCATTCGTGCTTTTACTCTCTTCCTCATCATGTTATAATGAATAAATGGGATAAATGGCACGACATCAGCCTTCGTTCTTTTACTCTCGACCTCACTATGTAATAATAATAATGTAAATACAATGACACGACATCACCCATCGTGCTTTTACTCTCTTCCTCACCATATAATGATGATAATATGAATTCGAGTAATAGATAATGTGGAGAATATATTTAACGTCAAACATGATGCCAACATACCAAACTTCAACTTCCACAAATATTTGCCAATTATAAAAGGGAAATAATTATGAAACGAATAATCAAAGAAATAATAATCTAACCTAAACATGGACATCATAATTAACAAAACAATAAAATACAAGAAAACAAGTTTCACCCGCATGCTTTAACCCAATAACAAAGCATAAGTACTCGTCACCTCACATAAACATTGTTCCTGCACATAAAACACGTAGCAAAAAGTCTAACAAGTCCTAATCCCTCAAGTCAAGGTTAACCACAATACATACCTCGCTCCGCAATAAAATCAAAGCTCAACCAAGGCTTTGCCTCTAGAATTAGCCTCCAAACTAATCAAATCTAACCAAATATAGTTCAAATAATTCAAAATAAGCTTTAGAAACTACCCACGAGTTGAAAAGGTTCAATCTTTAATGATTTTGGAAAAAGTCAACAAAATTCATCCCTGGACGCACTTGGTCAAATCCCGACATTCAGACCAAAACCCAATTATCTGTTCACCCCCGACCTGATTATGTGATTAATTTCGAAATCCGACCTTAATTTGAGGTCTAAATCTCAATTAATTAAAATCCTCAATTTCTACCATAAAAAGCATAGATTAAAGGTTAAAATGGACGAAAACAAGTTAAAATCTACTAACCTATGAAGTTGGGATGAAGTTTCTCTTCAAAATCGCCTTTAGGGAGAGCTCAAACTTGAAAATGGTAAAAAGTGAAGAAAATCCTGACTTTCAGCTATTTTATTAACTGGGCATCAGATGCTCTTCGCGTTCGCGAAGCACCTGACGCATTCGCGAAGAAAAACGGCCAGAAGGCCTACGTGTTCGCGATGTCACCCTCACGTTCGCGAAGGCTTAGATCTCCCCTTGCCTTCACATTCGCTAGCCACAACTCGCGTTTGCGTAGAGTAACAATGCAGCTCCCCCAGGATCCCACAAAGCTTTGCGTTCGTGGAGACACAATCGTGTTCGCGAAGGGTAAGCTCCCCTCCACTTTGCGTTCGCGACTAGTACCTCTTGTTCGCGAAGAGTAACTCCGCCTCAATCCCAATTTTCTCTTTGCGATCACGAGAGTAGCTTCGCGATCGCGAAGCACAAAACACTAGACATCAGCAGATAGCTGAAACCAACAATTTCCTAATTCTGAAATAGTCCGTAACCTATCCAAAACTAACCTGAGTCCCTCGGGCTCCAAACCAAATATGCAGACATATGTAATAACATCATACGAACTCGCTCTCATATTCAAAACACCAAAATAACACTTAGAACCATGAATCGGACATCAAAATGTATGAAATTTTCAAAGAAACTTAAGAACTTTTAAATTTACAACCGGACATCCGAATTACGTCAAATAAACTCCGTTTTGCACCAAATTTTGCAGGCAACTCATAAATAGTGAAATGAACCTATACCAGGTTTCGAAACCGAAATTCGAACCAGCTAGCAACAAAGTTAAGCTACGGTCAAACTTAGGAATTCTCTAAACCTTCAAATTACTAGTTTTCAACAAATCACGTTAAATCAAGCTAGGGACTTACGAATTCAATATCGGGCATAGGACCAAGTCCCAAATCAAGACACGGACCCACCAGGATCATCAAAATACTTATCCTGGTCCGTTTACCTAAAATGTTGATCGTAGTCAACTCAAATTATTTTTAAGGCTAAAATTAATATTTTCTTCAATTTTTCACATAATATTTTTTTGAAAAAAGGCACAGACTGTGCATGCAAATCGAGGTTACTAAATGAAGAGGCTAAAACTCAAAGTAATCTATCAGGTCATCAAAGTGTGTTGTACATTCTGGAGCTTAACAAAACTGACCCCAACTCTGGTCATTGAATTGTAATGCTGCTATAGTGACAGAAAACATATCACTATTAACATGGAGGATGGCCCTATAATATAATATTTTTATTTTTGTTTTTTATGCCAAGTGGACTTCAGCTGAAAGGAAGGAACTTTGGGAGAGCCTTGAAGATGTTAGCTTGTCGATCAATGGATCTTGGTGTATTGGGGGAAGTCAATATTATCTTAGATCCTGATGCAAAGATGCGGTGCAGACCACATAGGGCTACTAAAGATTTTGACTTTGCAAGTCACATAGATAATAATTATGGCGTGGCAGATGCCGAGTTTGTTTGACCTAAATACATCTTGTGTGATAGCTGGAGCCGAGGAAGAGGATCTAGAAAAGACTTGACAGAATTATGCTTAATGATCAATATGTCAATTTCAAACAATTGTGTAACACATCGAGGGAGAACAGGATCAGACCATAGACCTTTGTTACTAAAATGTCACTTCGATCAAGTCGATGCTATCAAATACTTCAGGTTTCTTTGTATTTGTGCTGAACAACCATGTTTTATAGGCTTGTAAGTTTTATATTGCTTCGATGCATTTTAAACATGCGTTGGATTACATCACATTACATGCTTAGACTGTATATATCATTATACATGTTATTTGGATGCATCGATGTATGTATTAGACCTGTAAGGCTGAGATAGGCTGCTGCATCACTTCATATGCTCTATCTATGAATATTGTGATATCCGTTGACTCTGATTAGCATATTATACTGTGTTTTGTTATTACTATTATTATCATTAGATATAATAACTGCAAAAGTTTAAAAGTGACTAATTCTATGTTGACTCTCACCACTACTTCTTTGGACACGATCAATGATGCTTACTGAGTACATATTGCTGGTAAACTCACACTACACTTTTATACCCTGTATGTGAATATTCACTACTAAAAAACTGTCAAAATGCATCCAGCATAACCGACCAAAATCGGTTGGAATCAAACAAAAATCGACCGATTACCGACCGTTTTCAATTCATCGAAAAAAGAATGGTCGCAATAGGGCAGCGACCGCAGTCGGTCAATATTACCAACCGAAGTCGGTCGGTATTTGTCAACGCACTTTGACCAAGTTATCTAACACAAAATAATCTTATTGACCGAAGTCGGTCGAAATTTTAATTATTAATTTTTTTTTAAATTGTTCAATTCTAACCGATTTTGGTCGGAATGATTAAAATATTTAAAATGAAAAATCAATATCACGACCCAAAACTCTAACCTGTCGTGATGGTGCCTATCGATGGTACTAGGCAAGCCGACCTTTCAAAATACTTCAATATTTCATAAAAAAGATAATTCAAAGCTTTTTCATACCAGAAATTTTAACAAAAAGCCGGAGTTGAATTCAAAATAAAATACGGAAAGATAGCCCCAAACATCGGGGTGTCACCAAGTCATGAGCATCTAGATATCCAGTCTAATAAAAACAGTGTCTAAGTATCAATACAGAAAAGAAAGAAAGCATAGAAGAAGAGACAAGGTATGCGGACGCCGGCAGCTACCTCGTAGTCTCCGGTACTCGATCGCGCACGAACTCAATGACCTCCGTGATCAAACACACATGGATCTGCACATGAAGTGCAGGGTGTAGCATGAGTATAACCTACTCAACAAGTAACAGAAATAAATAAGGAACTGAGAAGCAGTGACGAGCTATACAATTACAGTTCATTTTCAATAATTCCAGCAAAGAATAGACATGCTTTCACATCTGACAATTTAAGTCTAATCAGTTTCATACAGTTAAAGTTCAGGTAATCCATATATAGAATCTTTCAGAAATTTCACAACAATGACAGATAGCAACTAAGTGCATCAACAAATGAAAAAATAAGTACAGCCTCTCAGGGCAAGCAGTCACTCAACTCATCTCTTCAGCTCATACTCTCGGCTCTCAGCCCTCAATACACACTCTAAATAGGTACCTATGCTCACTGGTTGTACAGACCCCAGAGGGGCTCCTTCTAGCCCAAGCGCTATATCGCTGCGGCGTGTAGCCCGACCCAATCATATAAGTAGCCATAAGGCTCATTACGGCGTGCAACCCGATCCATAGTCCATAAGTAGCCATAAGGCTCTCGTTGCGGCGTGGAATCCGATCCACAGTCCATAAATAACCATAAGGCTCATTGAGGCATGCAACCCGATCTATATACCCTCACATAGCTCGCAGCTCGGCACTCAGGCCCTATCTTAGTCAGTAACCTCTCTAGTCCTCTCGAGCTTTCAGAAATTATACAAATCAGCCAAAAGCGTTAATAACAAGTATCAACAAGAAAATAAAAGGAAACGGATATATGACTCGCAAGTAGCACTGTGACTGAGTTCAAGACAACAAATAGCAGTTTATCAACAAGTACTCGACCGCTGCGGGTCCCAACAGTGATAACATATGGCCTAAACATGGCTTCTAACATGAATGGCAGTCAAATTTCTAGAAGACCGAGGGAACATGTAATTAACAATAAGCTATTCGACTTTACAGTCTCAAAGGCGGACCAAGTCCCAATCCCCCACGGTGCACGCCCACACGCCCGTCACCTAGCATGTGTGTCACCTTACAATTAGTCACATCATACCAAAATTCGGGGTTTCATACCCTCAGGACCAGATTTAAAAATGTTACTTACCTCAAATCGCGCAAAATCCTACTCCGCAATGCCTTTTCCCCTCAAATCAATCTCCAAACGCCCCGAATCTAGCCACAAGCAGTACGATATAATTAATATAGGCCTAAAAAATCAATTCCACAAGAGAAACAAGAAATTATAAGCCAAAATCTGAAAAAGGCTCAAACCGGCCCCCGGGCCCACGTCTCGAAATCCGACAAAAGTCACAAAATGTGAACACCCATCCACTCACGAGTCCAACCATACAAGAATTATTTAAATCCAACATCAAATCCCCTTTCAAAACTCAAAATTTTAGCCTACGAAGTTTCTACCATTTTTCCGCAAATTTACAACTCAAATCACTAATTAGATGATGAAAATAGTAATAGATTCATGAAATATAGTCTAATCCGAGTTAGAATTACTTAACCCAACAATCTTCTTGAAGAAACCTCGAAATATCGCCTTACACCAAGCTCTCAAAGTCCCAAAATCGAAATGGAAATCAAACCCTCGAAATCTTATTTTCTGCCCAGTTCTTACGCACATGCGGACCTACTGTCGCACCTGCGACACCGCACCTACAGAATTTCCCTCACAAGTGAGGAAATGACTTAAGGGACTGGGTCCGCATGTGCGAGCAAGTGGTCGCACCTGCGTGTGCGCACCTGCGGACAAAGGTCCGCTTCTGTGATCTTCCCCTATATCTCACTGTCCGCATCTGCGGAGCTTCGAGCGCATCTGCGGGCTCGCAGAAGCAAAAATGTCCTTGCACCTGTGACCCCTAGCCATCTCCTTAACTCCCACTTCTGCGCTCCTTTACCCGCACGTACGAGTACGCATGTGCAGTCTCCCCACCGCAGGTGCGAAACCACATGATATCAGAAAACTTCAGCCATTTGCCTAAGTCCAAATTTAAACCGTTAAACATCCGAAACACCCCCGATGCCCCCGGGACCTCAACCAAATATACCAATAAATCCTAAAATACCATACGAACTTAGTCGAGACCTCAAACCACGTCAAACAACAACAAAACATGAATCACCCTCCAATCTAAACTTAATGAACTTCGAAATTTCCAAATTCTACAAACGATGCCGAATCATGCCAAATCACGTCCGATTGACCTCAAATTTTGCACACAAATCATGTACAACATTACAGACCTACTCCAACTTCCGTATTCAGAATCCGAACCCGATATCAAAAAGTCAACCCCCTGGTCAAACTTCCCAAAAATTCGACTTCCGTTATTTCAAGCCTAAATTAGCTACAGACCTCAGATTCACAGTCCGAACACGCTCCTAAGTCCAAAATCACCCAACGGAGCTAAGAGAACCGACGGAACTCCATTCTGGAGTCGTCTTTACACAATTTTGACTACGGTCAAACTCTTAAGACTTAAGATTCCATTTTACGGACTGTGTGTCCCAAAACACTCCGAAACCAAAAAACAAGACATCCCGACAAGTCACATAAGCAGAAACAAATACAAGGAAAGCAGTAAATAGGGGATCGGGGCTAATACACTCAAAACGACCGGCCGGGTCATTACATCTTCCCCCTCTTAAAACAATCATTCGTACTCGAACGAGCATAGAGACCAACCTGAAGTGGTGAAAAGATGAGGATAACGGCTACGCATATAATGCTCGGTCTCCCAAGTCTCCTCCTTGACCGGCTGACCCCTCCACTGAACCTTCACATAAGCAATATTTTTTGACCTCAGCTTTTGAACCTGCCTATCTAAGATCACCACCGGCTCCTCAACTTAAGATAAATTCTTGTCCAACTGGACTGAGCTGAAATCCAACACGTGAGGCGGATTGCCGTGATACTTCCGGAACATAGAAACATGGAATACTGGATGAACTCCTGCTAGACTGGGAGGTAAGGCAAGCTCATAAGCAACCTCCCCAACATGTCGCAATACCTCAAATGGATTGATAAACCTTGGGCTCAGCTTTCCCTTCTTTCCGAACCTCATAACGCACTTCATAGGCGAAACCGGGAGCAAGACCAGCTCTCCAACCATGAATGCAACATCGCGAACTTTCCGATCCGCATAAATCTTATGTATGGACTAGGCTGTGCGCAGTCTATCCTGAATCACCTTAACCTTCTCTAGAGCATCCTGAACCAAATCTGTACCCAATAATCTAGCCTCGCCCGGCTCGAACCAACCCACTGGAGACCTACACCGCCTACCATATAGTGCCTCATATGGTGCTATCTAGATGCTCGACTGATAACTGTTGTTGTAGGCAAACTCTGCTAGTGGCAAGAACTGATCCCACGAACCCCCAAACTCCATCACACACGCACGAGGCATATCCTCTAATATTTGAATAGTGCACTCAGGCTGTCCGTCCGTCCGAGGGTGAAATGTTGTGCTCAACTCCACTCGAGTCCCCAACTCATATGTACGGTCCTCTAGAACCGTGATGTAAACTATGTACTCCGGTCAGAGATGATAGATACTGGTACGCCATGAAGCCTAACGATCTCGCGGATATACACTTGAGCCAGCTGCTCGGAAGAATAGGTAGTCATCACAGGAATGAAATGAGCTGACTTGGTCAGCCTATCCAAAATCAGCCAAACTGCATCAAACTTCCGCTGAGTCCGTGGAATCCCAACAAGAAATCCATAGTGATCCGCTCCCATTTCCACTCCGGAATCTCTAACTTCTGAAGCAACCCACCTGGTCGCTGATGCTCATACTTCACCCGCTGGCAATTTAGGCACCGAGCTACATACTCCACTATGTCCTTCTTCATTCTCCTCTACCAATAATGCTATCTCAAGTCCTGATACTTCTTCGCAACACCCGTATGAATAGAATATCGCGAACTGTGAGCCTCCTGGAGAATCAACTCATGCAAACCATCTACATTGGGCACACAGAGCCTGCCCTGCATTCTCAAAGCACCATCATCCCCAACAGTGACATTCTTAGCATCACCGTGTTGGACCGTGTCCTTAAGAACAAGCAGATGTGGGTTATCATACTGACGCTCCCTGATACGACCATGAAGAGAAGATCGAGAAACCACACAAGCCAATACTCGACTCGGCTCAGAGACATCCAATATAACAAACTGGCTAGCTAAGGCGTGAACATCCAATTCCAATGGCCTCTCTGCTGCTGGAAGATATGCTAAGCTCCCCAAACTCTCCGCCCGGCGACTCAAGGCATCGACCACCACATTGGCCTTCCCGGGATGGTATAAAATGGTGATATCATAGTCCTTAAGAAGCTCCAACCACTTTCGCTGACGCAAATTAAGATCCTTCTATTTGAACAGATGCTGCAAACTCCGATGATCAGTGTAAATCTCACAATGGACACCGTACAAATAATGCCGCCAAATCTTCAAGGCGTGAACAATAGTTGCTAACTCAAGGTCATGGACATGATAGTTCTTCTTATGAGGCTTCAACTAGAACGAAGCATAAGCAATCACTCTACCCTACTGCATCAGAACACACCCAATACCGATACGCGAGGCATCAAAATACACTATGTAAGAACTAGAAGCTGATGGCAGAACTGGAACTGGAGCCGTGGTCAAAGAAATCTTGAGCTTCTGAAAGCTCTCCTCGCACTCCTCCGACCACCTGAAAGGAGAACCCTTTTGGGTCAATTTAGTCAAGGGCGATGCAATAGATGAGAAACCCTCCACAAAACGGCGGTAATAACTAGCCAAAACTGAGAAAACTCTGAATCTTCGTGTCTGAGGACGGTCTGGGCCAACTATGAACTGCCTCTATATTCTTCGGGTCTACCTGAATACACTCACTGGACACCACATGTCCCAAGAACGCCACTTAACTGAGCCAAAACTCACACTTGGAGAACTTTGCATAAAGCTTCTCCTCCCTCAACCGCTGTAACACAATCCTCAGATGCTGGGCATACTCCTCCTGGCTACGAGAGTACACCAGGATGTCATCAATGAATATAATAATGAACGAGTCAAGATAAGGCTGAAACACACTATTCATCAGATGCATGAATGCTGCTGGTGCATTCGTCAGCCCAAAAAACATCACAAGGAACTCATAATGGCCATATCGGGTCCTGAAATCTGTCTTAAGAATATCTGAGTCCCGAATCTTCAGCTGGTGATACCCTAACCGCAAATCAATCTTGGAGAATACCCTCGCTCCCTGAAGCTAGTCAAACAAATCATCAATACGCGACAGTGGATATTTGTTCTTGATTGTGACCTTGTTCAACTACCTGTAATCAATACACATTCTCATAGTACCATCCGTCTTCTTTACAAATAGAACTGATGCACCCCACGGTGACACGCTAGGCCGAATAAACCCTTTATCAAGGAGTTCCTGAAGCTGCTCCTTCAATTCCTTCAACTCCGTCGGTTCCATACGATACGATGGAAGAGAAATGGGCTGAGTGTCCAGCACCAAATTAATATCGAAATCAATATACCTGTCGGGCGGCATGCCCGGCAGGTCTGCAGGAAACATATCCGGAAAATCTTGCACCACAGGAACAGAATCAATAGCAGGGGTCGCTGAACTTACATCCCTCACAAAGGCCAGATAAGATAGACAACCCTTCTCAACCATCCGCTTAGCCTTCAAGTATAAAATCACTCTACTGGGAACATAGTCTATAGAGCTGCTCCACTCAACCCTCGGCAACCCCGGCATCGCTAACGTCGCGGTCTTAGCGTGACAATCTAGAATAGCATGACATGGAGACAGCCAATCCATACCCAAAATCACGTCAAAATCGACCATACCAAGCAACAAGAGATCCACTCTAGTCTCCAGACTCCAAATAGTCACCACATGACTGATATACATGGTCCACAATGACAGTATCACCCACCGGTATAGACACATGAACAAGTGAAACTAGGGACTCACGAGGCATATCCAGAAAATGAGCGAAATACGAGGACACATATGAATAAGTGGAATCAGGGTCAAATAATACAGAGGCATCTCTATTGAAAACTGAGACAATACCTAGAATCATAGCATCCAAAGCAATGGCATCTGGTCTGGCAGGAAGAGCATAGAAACGGGCCTGGCCACCCCCTGATCGGCCTCCCCCTCTTGGGCGGCCCCTAGCTGACTGGGCTCCACCCCGAGCTGGCTGAGCGGGTGGTAAAGAAACTGGTGCTGATGTTATAGACTGGCTCCTCTACTGAGATGGACTTCCCACTAGGTGGGGACACTGCCACCTCATGTGACCAACCTCTCCATACTAATAGCAACTCCCCGGTGCTAGTACTGGGTACTGAAGGGAGCCTCGAGCACCGGGATAACTGGTAGAAGGACCTGGCATAGACGAGCGATGACCCGATGGAGCTCAGGACGAACTCTGAGCTAGGAGGGCACTGAGAGATGAATGGCCCTACTGATAACTATGTGAACCATGGCCAGATGGTGCACCACGGTGAACTGGGCGAGCCATCTGAGCATGTCTGAAAGGATGACCTCTACCGTGGTAGGACAGGCCCCTAGAAGGAATATCGCTATATCCACCCTGACCACGAGGCCTCTTGGCCTCCCTCTCGACCCGCTCCTAGCTGCGAACCATCTCAATCTGACGATCAATGTCGACAACCTCATCAAAAGTAGCACCAAACACTCTCTCTCTAGTAATAAGCAATCGCAGCTGAAAAGTGAGGCCATCTATGAACCTCCTGATCCTCTCCCTATCTGTGGGAACCAACCAGATAGCATGACGGGCCAACTCTAAAAATGTTATCTCATACTGCATCACGGACATATCACCCTAATGAAGCTCCTCGAACTGCCTATGCAACTCCTCTCTGCGGGACTGTGGCACGAAGTTCTCTAGGAATAGACCGGAGAACTGCTTCCAGGTAAGGGGTGCTGTGCCAACCGGCCTACGCCTCTCGTAAGCCTCCCACCAACTGAAGGCAGCCCCAGAGAACTAAAAAGTAGTGAACGAGACCCCACTGGCTTCTAGAATACCTTTGGTGTGGAGTATCCTCTGGCATCTATCCAAGAAGCCTTGTGCATCCTCTCCCTCGGCACTGCTGAAAGATGGAGGCTAGAGTCTCCCAAACCTCTCCAATCGACGTTGCTCATCATCAGGCATGACCGGAACCACATAGTCTTGAGAAGCTGCAACCGGCTGGGCTGGTGGTGCCTCCGGTGTCTGGAATCCCTATACCACCTACTCTGGTGTACGGGCGGCGGGAGTCTAAGCACCTCCCCAAGCCTGAGAAGTGGCTGCTGCGGTCGGAGCACAGACCGCCTTAGCAAGACTGGTACACGCGGTCAGGATCTGAGCTACGGCCTCCTGAAGGCCTTAAATCACAATAGGCACAGGGCACAGGTGGTGCCTGAGCTGGTCCCATAGGCTCAACCACAACTGGAGCCTGCTCTTGAACTGGGGCAACTGGTGGATCTGTAGGTGCTATCCTAGCTGCGGTGCGAGCTGCATCTCTGCCCCTACCGCGGCCTATACCGTGACCTCGACCTCTCGCGGCCCTGACTGGTTGTACTGGTGGCTATCCATCCTGCCCCGTAGTATGTGTCCTCACCATTTGTGAGAGAATTAGGACAACAGAAATTTAGTTACCAGAATCAAAAGATTCGCTCGACAAGAATTCAAGAATGTGAAATTTCCTAAGGGTTCGGCAGCTCTCTAAGATAATTACAGACGTCTCAGTATCGACCCGCAAGACTCTACTAAACCTGCTCATGACTCGTGAGACCTATGTAACCTAGGCTCTGATACTAACTTGTCATGACCCAAAACATTAACATGTCGTGATGGCGCCTATCGATGGTAGTAGGCAAGCCGACCTTTCAAAATACTTCAATATTTCATAAAAAGGATAATTCAAAGCTTTTTCATACCAAACATATTTACAAAAAACCGGAGTTGAATTCAAAATAAAATGCGGAAAGATAGACCCAAAGTCATGGTGTCACCAAGTCATGAGCATCTAGATATCCAGTCTAATAAAAACAGTGTCTAAGTATCAATACAGAAAAGAAAGAAAGCATAGAAGGAGAGACAAGGTCTGCGGACGCCGGCAACTACCTCGTAGTCTCCGATACTCGATCGCGCACTAACTCAACGACCTCCGTGATCAAACACACCTGGATCTACACATGAAGTGCATGGTGTAGCATGAGTACAACCAACTTAGCAAGTAACAGAAATAAATAAGGAACTGAGAAGCAGTGACGAGCTATACAATTACAGTTCATTTTTAATAATTCAAGCAAAGAATAGACATGCTTTCACATCCGACAGTTTAAGTCCAATTAATTTTATACAGTTAAAGTTCAGGTAATCCAGATATAGAATCTTTCAGAAATTTCACAACAATGACAGATAGCAACTAAGTGCATCAACAAATGAAAAGGCAAGTACAACCTCTTAGGGAAACAGTCACTCAACTCATCACAACAACTCAAATCACTCGGCTCTCAGCCCTCAGTACTCATACTCAATAGGTACTTGCGCTCACTGGGGGTGTGCAGACTCCGGAGGGGCTTCTTTCAGCCCAAGCGCTATATCGTTGCGGCGTGCAGCCCGACCTAATCATATAAGCATAAGGCTCATTACGATGTACAACCCGATCCACAATCCATATATAGCCATAAGGCTCATTGCGGCGTGCAACCCGATCCACAGTCCATAAATAGCCATAAGGCTCATTGCGGCGTGCAACCCGATCCATATACCCTCACATAGGTCACAACTCGGCACTCAAGCCCTATCTCAGTCACTAACCTCTCCAGCCCTCTCGTGCTTTCAGAAATTATACAAATCAGCCAAAAGAGTTAATAACAAGTGTCAACAAAAAAACAAAAGGAAACAAAGATATGACTCGCAAGTAGCACTGTGACTGAGTTCAAGACATTAAATAGCATTTTATCAACAAGTACTCGACCGCTGCGGGTCCCAACAGTGATAACATATGGCCTAAACATGGCTTCTAACATGAATGGCAGTTAAATTTCTAGAAGACAGAGGGAGCATGTAATTAACAATAAGCTATTCGACTTTACAGTCTCACGGGACGGACCAAGTTCCAATCCCCCATGGTGCACGCCCACCCGCCCGTTACCTAGCATATGCGTCACCTTCAAAATAATCACATTATACCAAAATCCGGGGTTTCATACCCTCAGGACCAGATTTAAAAATGTTACTTACCTCAAACCGTGCAAAATCCTACTCCGCAATGCCTTTGCCCCTCAAATCAATCTCCAAACGCCCCGAATCTAGCCACAAGCCGTACGATATAATTAATATAGGCCCAAAGAATCAATTCCACAAAGAGAAACATGAAATTATAAGCCAAAATCTGAAATAGGCTCAAACCGGCCCCGAGCCCACGTCTCGAAATCCGACAAACGTCACAAAATGTGAACACCCATTCACTCACAAGTCCAACCATACAAGAATTACTCGAATCCAACCTCAAATCACTTTCCAAAGCTCAAAATTTAAGCCTATGAAGTTTCTACCATTTTCTCCCAAATTTACAACTCAAATCCCTAATTAGATGATGAAAATAGCAATAGATTCATGAAATATAGTCCAATCCGAGTTAGAATTACTTACCCCAATAATTTTCTTGAAGAAACCTCGAAAAATCGCCTCACACCGAGCTCTCAAAGTCCCAAAATCGAAATGGGATTCAAACCCTCGAAATCCTATTTTCTCCCCAGTTCTTCCACACCTACGGACCTACTGTCGCACCTGCGACGCTGCACCTGTAGAATTTTCCTCGCAGGTGCGGAAAATACTTAAGGGACTCGGCCCGCATCTGCGAGCAAGTGGTCGCACCTGCGTGTGCGCACCTGCGGACAAAGGTCCGCTTCTGCGATCTTCCCCTCCATCTCACTCTCCGCATCTGCGGAGCTTCGAGCGCATCTGCGGGCTCGCAAATGTGGAAATGTCCTCGCACCTGCGACCACTAGCCATCTCCTCAACTCCCGCTTCTGCACTCCTTCACCCGCACGTACGAGTACGCACCTGTGGTCTCCCCACCGAAGGTGTGAAACCACCAAATATCAGAAAACCTCAGCCATTTGCCTATGTCCAATTTCAAACCGTTAAGCATCCGAAACACCCCCAAGGCCCCCGGGACCTCAACCAAATATACCAACAAGTCTTAAAACACCATACGAACTTAGTCGAGCCCTTAAAACACGTCAAAAAACAACAAAACACGAATCACCCTAAAATCCAAACTTAATGAACTTCAAAATTTCCAAATTCTACAAACGATGCCGAATCATACCAAACCACGTCCGATTGTCCTCAAATTTTGCACACAAGTCATGTACAACATTACGGACCTACTCCAACTTTCGGAATCGGAATCCGACCCCGATATCAAAATGTCAATCCCCCGGTCAAACTTTCAAAAAATTTGACTTCCGCCATTTCAAGCCTAAATTAGCTACAGACCTCAGATTCATAGTCTGAACATGCTCTTAAGTCCAAAATTACCCAACGGAGATAACAGAACCAACGGAACTCCATTCCGGAGTCGTCTTCACATAATTCTGAGTACTCTCAAACTCCTAAGACTTAAACTTCTGTTTTAGGGACTAGGTGCCGCAAAACACTCTGAAACCAAAAACAAGACCTCCCGACAAGTCACATAAGCAGAAAAATATATGGAAAAAGCAGTAAATAGGGAATCGGAGCTAATACACTCAAAACGACCGGCCGGGTCGTTACAATCAAAAATTCTGACCGCAGTTGGTCGAAATTGTTAAAATATTTAATATTTAAAATCAAAAATTCCGACCGAAGTCGGTCGGTAAATTTAAATTTCTGGGAAATCAAATGAATATTTCCGACCGACTTCAGTCGGTAGGCGGTCTGTTTTTTGGGTATTGTTTTGGCAGAATATAGCTGTTTTATAGCGGCACCACCTACCAACAACCAGTCACCTATAATGGCAGCATTACATTGCTGTCATTCAACCAATAAAAACAACAATAATAACAATAATAACAATAATAATAACAACTATCAAAACTGTATTATTAACAAAACATCATCTCCATCTCCACTAAACTATATTAACAAAATATCATACCCAACAACAAAATGTTTCACAAGTTAAAAGTTCAAACATCATTCAATGAGTGTTTTGTATTGCATCACCTCCATCTTCACTACTAGAAGCTTCATCGTTAGCATGGTTCAAAGGATCACGACGAGAAGGACTAGCATTTGGGGAAGGCTCACGAGATGGGGGAATGGGGAAAGCACCACTAGCAAGAAGATTGGCCAGCTAACCTTAAAGGAGATTAAATTGTTGGTCCCTCTTTTCTAGCTGAACTTGAATGGTATCAAATTGTCTATCTCTCCTTTGTTCTCTAGCCTTTGTCTCTTCAAGCTCTGTTGTCAGCTTTGCGATCTTCTTCTCCATAGACGAGATAGTCGACCTATCAATTGCCTCACCTTGGGCGGAAGTCCCTATACCTTGCAATCCAGCCATATAGCACCGAAATGTTCTCTCTGAAAGGTCGTATGCTATCCCCTTTTTTAGGACCACCGACAACATCCAACCATATCTTCTATGCTTCTTCGTCTGAAACAGGTAGTCGCTCACCTTGCTAATTCGGTGGCAAGCTCTGAGTGTACTCCTCCACATTAATCTTGTAGAGACCCTTTATTTAGAAGATAGAAAATTATTAAATATATAATAATATAAATATTAATTTCAAGTTATAGTAGTTATGAAACTTACATATGTAGTCTCTGCCCGGTCCTCGACCCATCTAGTTGGATCTGCGGTGCCTTTTTCTTACGGATGTGAGTCTCCATGAAGAACTCATCATGAGTCATCTTCCTCACATATTTTTTTTCCTATAAATATAATAAAACCTGTTAAATAAATTAAAATATATAAATATAGTTTGATATATATAGAATTAAATATTTTAAGGATTTACCAGTAGTCTCCTCGCAGTCCCCATGCTCCTTGCACCCACACAGTGCAAGGAGCCACCCTTCTCAGATGCTCGAGCCTTCTTTCCCTGTTCACTCTTCTTCTCAAACTTCTCAGTGGTCCACTACCTCAACAGATCCTCCCATATGTCCGGTAGAACCCATGAAGTCTTCTTGCTCTTCTTCCGAGCATAATAGAAGGAATCAGATAGTCTCTTACGGCATTTGAACTCAAAATTTGCAAAAATGGCACTGTTATGCCGGTCCTCCCAGGCACACATAGCTTGCAAATGATGTGTGTAACTTTAGATGAAAATATTGATAATATAATGCTTAAATAGATAAGAATTGTATTAAAACCTTAAATTAGATAAAAATTTGCTCCACGAGCTCCAGTGGAAAGTCACTCCAAGTCGTATAGGGTGCATCATACAACCGGCCAAGAGCTTCAGTGATTATCTTTGTAGTGTGATGATTAGGTATGAACCTGCAAAATAGCAATTACATTAAATAAACAAGACTAGCTATTATAATTCAACAAAAACAAAGAAGTAATAAATAAATCTTACCCATTGCCCTCAGGCCTGATGATCATCCTATGATAACGATCATACCGCACTTCCTCTGGATCATCTTGCTCCAATGAATCTGAAGCGTGCGCAGATGGGGAGGCATCTGGCTCAGCGCTACTATCCTGAAGGCGAAGTCTAGAAATGCTAGGGGACAAACTCCGTGAAGAGGGAGACGGGTTCGCTGATGAAGATGGCTGCGATCCACACCCCTGCTGCGATCTAGACCTGTTCTGTGATCCAGACCCCTGCTGCAATCCAGCTGGCTAAAATCTAAATAGATGTGATCCAGCTGGTGATGAAGCAAATGGAGCAGATGACGGGCGTATCACCACATGGCCTTGTGACTGGTGACTCGATGGACCAATGTAACTATATGCAAGATCATGTGGAGGAAGCATGGTATAGCCCTGTGGTGGAGAATGGTATGAATACTGCTAGGAGGGCGAATGGTAGGTAGTATGATGAGTAGATGGATGTGGTAGAAAAGATGTCTACCTAGAAGATTGCTGCCGGCCATCAGTAGTGGAGGGATGCAAATGTGGAGTGGAAGGAAGCGACGGTGCAGCACCATCATCATGATCAATAGGCCTCTTATCTTTCGTAGACCTACCTCGACCGCTACCGGTCATTTGCATAAATTAAAGAAAATGTTAGAATTGAGAATATAAATCTATATAAGTTGAGAACACTTGAAAAACCTAACATGCTAGTCATCTTCGAAGTATCCTTCCTCGTCCGAAAATTCTTCCTCTTCACTTATTTCATTTTCATTAGGTGATTCTTCGTCCTCATTTTATATGATTGTTATTTCCTCCATATCAACTTCTTCTAATATGCGTTGAGGATGCTCCAAGTCATTTTCTAACTGATCATCCACCATTTGGTTAACATTTGAGGTATCGTTTTGGTAAGTAACATCTAGCACATTCTCAACTTTCACCCTACCAACATGCTTAGTTTTTATTACAACCAACCAATCAGCCTTATCCCTCCGCAATTGATATGGATCATAATACACTTGCCTAATATTTTCTATATTTATAAAAAGATCAGAGAGATCATACTCCCTAGTATGTATATTTACATATGAGAAAGTAGGTAAGATGCACTTACACACTCTTTAAACCATGCCTCAAATGTAGAATATACATCATCATGAGCAAATTGACTCACGAAGTCACTGAGCGACACATTGAAACTTTTGTTAGTTGCATCAACCAAATTAAATTGTAGTCCATGTAAGTTAATCTTACGTCAACACTTACTTAAGAAATGGTTGAACTTCCGGACAATTTAGCAACACATGATTTGAAGCTGATTTGTACTCCATACTACTTAGGCCCCTCTTTTGTTCGATCTTTAAAACCTCGGCCTGGTTGATTGAATAAGGACATTGGTAGATATAATGGATCAATCTCAATCACGACATTGTGCCGATTGGGCTTATTTCTAGCGCATGGCACATGACTGTCGAAGTAGTAAGAATAAAAATGGGCAGTTTTCTTTTGCAAGATAGGCTTCGCATATGGATCCTTCAATCATATTCCTCTGTTTAACAAATCATTTACACATGCCGATAGTCCAGTCTAGCCTTCGGGTTATCTTTTGTCTTTTTCTTATCATCCATCACTGTGTTGAACAAATTGTCAAAACAGTTCTTCTCAATATGTATGACATCAAGATTGTGTCGGAGAAGATTATCTTTCCAATATGGCAACTACCAAAATATGCTCTCTTTTGTCCAGTTATAAGTAACACCATATGCAGGAAATCTAGAAGGTGGGGCCTCCGTAACTTTAGTGAAATTCTAAACCCTCTCCCAAATTTCCTCATCGGAGAAAATTGGAGGTGGCAAATGACGTTCAACTGTATTCTTTTTTAATGAGTTCTTCATCCTTTTGATCTTATGATCAACTGGCAAGAACTAACGATGGCAATCAAACCATGACTGCTTTCAGCCATGTCTTTAAGTGAACGCTTTACCATTTTCCATGCAGTAAGGACATGCTAACTTTCCAGTAGTCATCCACCCAGACAACATTCCATACGTAGGAAAATCATTAATGGTCCACTTTAATTTAGCACGCAAGTTGAAATTTTGCTTAATTGATATGTCATATATCTCAAATACATCATACCATAACTGTTTTAGATCATCAATCAGAGGTTGAAAATATACATCAATCAAACTCTTTGGATTGCGCGAACCGGGAAAAACACAATTTAAGAAAATATATGGACTAGTCATACACATTTCAGGCGAAAGATTATACAGCGTAATAAAGACTGGCCAGCATGAATATGGTGTTGCAGAAACAGAAAATGGCGTGAAACCATTAGCACACAAACCCAACCGAACATTCCTCGGTTCACTAGCATAATCTGGATACGTCCTATCAAAATGCTTCCAAGCTTCCCCATCTAAAGGATGACACATAACACCATGCGACCTTCTATTTTCATAGTGCCATCTCATACGAGGAGCGAAACTCATCGATACGTACAACCTCTTTAATCTAGGAATAAGAGGTAAGTAATGCATCGACTTCACAACAACCTTCTTCCTGCTGGAAACCCACTTAAAATGAGGTTTTTCAAAAAATTTACAACTTTCTAAATCTGCTTCACCCTTATAATACAACCTGAAACTATGTTCACAACAATCGTTTCTCATAGACGAGAGTCCTAACTAAGAAACTAATCTTTTAGCCTTATAGAAATTTTCAGGTATGTTGAAGGTTGGGTCAACTAGTTCACTCATAAGGCCAATGAAAGAATCCATTCCCGCTTGAGAAATATTGGTATATGATTTGATACTTAATAATCTAACCGCAACAGACAACTGAGAGTGCATACTCCCTTCACTTAGTGGACGACTAGCGGCCTCTAACTGTTCATAAAAATGTTTTGCCTCTTCCTTAGGAGCTTGTTCAACACTTTGATGGGGTTCAAACTCAAAGTGCATCCCAAAAGCATCCGCAACCATTTCATGGTATCTAGGATATTGAACTTTATTCCCCACCGACCTACTACTTTCACCAACAATTATGTTATGAAATACACCATCATTACCATCAACCTCTCCATGACTAGTCCACACAAAATAAATATCCATAAACCCTTTTTTATAAAGATGAGTCTTAACATCCTCCGATCCAAAAAAATGTAAACACTTGCACTTCACACAAGGACACCTAATCATCCCTTCGATTTGAAATGGTTCAAGTGACATTACATGCCTAATAAATTCATTAACCCCTTCTATACTCCCTATAAAACCGACAATTAGGAAAATTCCTATTATACATCCAACTACGATATTTCATCTACACAGAGAACAAATAAATTGCATGTTATATTAATTTAAAAGTTCACATATATCCCTAAATAAGTTCTTTTAAAATTCAATTATAAGAAGTAATTTTAAAGTTAACAAATATCCCTAAATAATTTTTTTTTTAAAATTCAATTATAATAAGTAATTTAAAAGTTCATATATATCCTTAAATGAATTTAATTAGCTTAGATTGTATCGTTACACTTAGTATTAGATTGAGAACTAGCATAATATATCCTTGTAATTTATTTTAAGCTTGATAAAATTTATTTAAAAGTCCATATAATAAGATTGATTTATCCTTGCAATTTATTGTTCTAACTCTATCATTAATCATATAATTAGACTCGCTAGACAATGAATTAGTTAAGCCATTCAATTAGACTAATTCAATTAGACTAACTCAATTAGATTAATTGATATTGTAGTTCATAATTTATACCTTAAATTAATTTATATATTAAATAATTTAAATGCATTAATTTGAGTTCTATTAAGAACCATAAGTTCATAATTTAAGGTAGTTTGCTATTTATACCTTAACTTCATAATTTATACCTTAAATTAATTTATACTTTAAATAATTTAAATGCATTAATTTGAGTTCTATTAAGAACCATAAGTTCATAATTTAAAGTAGTTCATAATTTATATCTTAATTCTAAATCTAATGTAGTTTAAACCAAAAACCCTAAAAAATTATAATTTTAGGTAGTTCAATTCTAAATCTAAATCTAATGTAGTTCAAAAATCCTATTTAGTCACAAATATCCTAAATAGACAAAAACCCTAAAAAATTACATAAAATTATATTCTGAAAATTAAATATTAAAAAGCTAATAAGGTAGAATACTAACCTTGAACAACAATGGCAGTGGTGGTTCCACCGAGGAGGCAAAATGCCAGTGGTGGTGGTGGCAGCGCAGCAGTGGTGGTGGTGGAGGCGCGAAACAGTGGTGGTAGCGGCTGGGGGCGCAGGCATGAGAGAGAAGAGGTGGGGCTTCGATTTTGGGGTTGGGTGACTTGATTTTGGGTGGGATTAGGCCAAAAATCCATGGGGAAGGGAGATGGACGAGAGATAGAAGGGAGAGGGTGAAAAGATGAAAATGGGGAAGAAACCCGTCTGTGTTGATCTAATTAACATATTTCCAACCGATTTTGGTCGGTATTGTTAAAAAACTATTTGACCGTTTGACCTCACAAATACCGACCGAGATCGGTTGGAAACTAAATTATAAAATGTTTAATAATTGTAACGACCTGACCGGTCATTTCAAGCATTTGCACTTCGCTCAGAAGTTTGAGGGTATGAGTAGCTCCGTACGATTTATTATGACTTATGTGAATTGTCGGTTTTGGTTTTTCATGTGATTCAGAATCGAATTGGAAGAATTAATTTCATTGTTAAAGCTTTAAGTTGGAAAAGTTGACCAAGTTTGACTTTTGTGAATTTGACCCCGGAATGGAGTTTTGATGGTCCCGCTAGGTCCGGATGGTGATTTTGCACTTGGGTGTATGCCCGGATTTACATTTGAATATTTCTAGAAGGATTCGGCGCTAATGGTTCCGGGAATTGGAATAGGTTCGTTATGTAATTTAGTACTTGTGTGCAAAATTTGAGTTCATTCCGGGTTGATTAGATATGTTTCGGCGCGAGTTTTGGAAGTTGAAAAGTTCAAAGTTCATTAAGTTCTATTTGAGATATGATTCATCGTTTCGATGTTGTTATGCGTGATTTGAGACCTCGAGTAAGCCCGTATTATGTTATGGGACTTTGTTGGTATGTTCGGACGTGGTCCCAAGGGGCTCGGGTTTGTTTCGGACGATGTTCAAATTTGTTTGGATCATTTTTGGCTAAAGTTGCTGGTGGCAGATCTGGTGTGATCGCACCTGCGGCTGGGTTACGTAGGTGAGATGGTCACAGAAGCGACAGAGGAGTCGCATGAGCGAGGTGCGAGCTGGTAAGGAAGACAGCACAAGCAGAAGTAAGGGCGCATCTGCGCGTCCGCAGAAGTATAAGACTAGTCGCAGAAGCAGCATGTGGCGTAGAAGCGGGAATTGTTTGTCACACCTGCGTATGCGCAGAAGCAGATGCAACAATGTGATCGCATATGCGGAAATGACTGGGAAAAAGCTTTAAATCGAGGGTTTGTTTCTTTTATCATATTTTGAGATGTGGGTCTCGGATTGAGGTGATTTTGGAGGCAAATTTCATCACAAGGATTGGGGTAAGTGTTCTACACTCGATTTTGATTATATTTCATGATTTTATCTTTATTTTGTTAATTGAATTATGAGTTTTAAAGAGAAAATTGGGGATTTTAGCCTAAAGCTTCATAGAGTGAGTTTTTGAGTTTTGAATGTCGATTCGGAGTCGGATTTGAGTGAAACTAGTATGGTTCGACTCGTAATTGAATGAGTTGTCGGATTTTATGAGTTTCATCGGGTTCCGAGGTGCAGGACCGGGTTGGGCTTTTGGGTCAATTTTGGGCTTTTGATTAAAGATTCGACCTTTATCATCTCGAATTGTTTCCTTGGGCTTTATTTGATGTATTTGAGTTGCTTTTAGATAGTTTTGAGCCATTCGGAGGTCGGTACACACGGGATGGCATTGTGGAGCATTGTTTGGCTTGCTCGTTATTGGATTTGGCTTGTTCGAGGTAAGTAACACTTCTAAACTTGGTTTTGAGGGTATAAAACCCCGAATTACGTGTTATGTGATTTGTTTGGAGGTGACGCACATGCTAGGTGACGGGCGTGTGGGTGTGCACTGTAGAAATTGAGACTCAGTCGATTCCGTAGAGTTGTGTAGTCAATTAACTTGTATCTTTCCATGTATTTGTCATGTGTTAAAGAACCTGAGCTGTGACCCATGTTAGAAATCATGCTTAGGCAAATGCTGGTATTATTGGGACCCAACGAGGTCATTTCTGCTGTCAAATTATATATTTAAATTGTAATTTCGTACTCAGTCATATACATTCATTGCATATCATATATCAGTCTCTGTTGTTAATTATTGATATATCACATCATCATTTTGGGTTAGTTTCATGACATAGTGAGCCCGAGAGACTGGAGAGATTGATGACTGAGTGAGGCCGATGGCCTGATTGTGAGATTATTGATACTATAGCACCTAAGTTGTCTGTGCAGCATGTGAGTTGTCCATACGGATCCAGATATTGATACTATAGCACGTGAGTTGTTTGTGCGGATCCAGATATTGATACTATAGCACGTGAGTTGTCCGTGCGGATTATAGCGTTTGGACTGAAGGAGCCCCTCCGGAGTCTGTACACACCCCCAATGAAGGCAGGTCCATATTGAGTGCGAATGCGAGTGTCGAGTGATTAGGAGGACTGAGTGGATTGATACTCTAAGAGTACGATTCTGGTTGTTCACTATGTTGTACTGCATTGACATGTATACATGACATACAAGCATAGAGAAGCATTTTTCCTCATATTGTACAGTATCACGACATTCATGACTTCTCATACATATTGACATGTAGGCGTAGAGATGTACTTTTCCTCACGCCAATTGATAATGAAACATTTACCGGTTGAAAAAGTTTGGAAGGAAAATCACAATTTTACAAACTTACTCATATTTTGGTGTTTTCGGTAAAAAATTTGGGTTTTCACTGTTATACTTGAAAAGTATGTATATTTTCTGGAACTGTGAACGAGCTGAACATTTTATCTCCGAGTTATTTCTTGTACCACTTTTATTATATTGTTATGAACTGTTGTGGCTATTGGTGTTGGACTTTGACCTGTGTTCCAGCTCGTCACTACTTTCAACCTAGGGTTAGGTTTGTTACTTATTGAGTACATGGGTTGGGTTGTACTCATACTACACTTCTGCACCTTACGTGCAGATATTGGATGCTGATGTTGCTGTGATTGATGAGAGCGGGATTTGATGACGTACATGTGTTCCGGTTGTAGCTTCCTCTTGTTCATGGTAGCCTTAGATTTATAAAAATCTGTTTATGTACATTTCGAACAGATGATGTATTTATTTCATACCAACTTTGTAAGGTCTAATCTTAGAAGCTCATGATTTGTACTACCAGTCCTTGGGAATTCCTGTATAAAAGCAATTTTTTTATCTTTTGTTTTCTTAATAAATCTCATATATATTGGATAGATGTTAATTGTCGTACCTGGCGGGTTGGGTTAGGTGCCATCACGACCAGGTGGATTCTGGATCATGACAAGTTGGTATCAGAGCTCTAGGTTCATAGGTTCTACAAGTCATGAGCAGGTGCCTAGTAGAGTCTTGCGGATCGGTATGATGACATCCATACCTATCTTCGAGAGGCTACAGGGCATTTAGAATAAACTTCCCATCTTTCTTTCCTTATCGTGCGGTATTGATTTAGCTCGAAGCGTAACTTTTTGAATTTCCTCCCATGCATCCGTATGCGCTCGTGAGCGCTCGGTATCAGCTGTGCACTGACGGCTGGTGATTCCATGGATGCGGTGCGAGATGTGGTTTTTGGGGGCTAATGATGATCCAGTCTGGAGGACTTGAGGCCGGGTTTTGACTATAGTTTGAGCACATGGATTTTGGTTGTGTGAACATGTTCTTTTGGACTTATATGTCCGGTAGTGTCCCTATTAAAGGAAATTGTGGCTCGATGAGTGGTTGGATGGTTATATGATGAGTATGATATGACTACGAGATGTGTTCTGATGGTTTGATTGTGACGAGAATAGTTGCTTGAGATGTAAAAAGGGCTATTGGGTGTTTGATTTCTTTCTTAATGTGTTGTAGAGTCTATAGTTATAATAGTTATGCCGAATCCTTCATGTTGTTTATTTGTGGGATGAAGTAGATTTCATGTCTTGTTGTGAGTTCAGATTTAGGAAGATTAAGCGATTGCGTAGTAGCGATGGATGTGAAAGGGTATAAAGAGATGTCAGTTTGAGGCTAAGCAGGTGGGTTCTCTCCTGCGGAGTAATCTACGGAGGTGTGATCCTCATAAAGTCGTGGGGAGAGTTTCTTTTCTACCAACGGGGTACATGTGTTGAAGTTTGAATTTGAATTTGGTTGAGAAAGTTGACTTGATCATCATGTGGATGTCTGTGAGCTTAGTAGATGGTTGAGGTACTATATGGTTTGTGCTATGTGAGCTTATGAAGGATATAGTTGAACATCAGTGCGGGATTATGGCAATAATAGAGTATGGGTAGTATGAGTTATCGAGTGTTTTGTTTTATGGCTTAGAGCCAAGTGGGGGAGTCTGATATCGACAATTTAATTGCGTGGTTACGTGTTGTATCGGTTTTGGTCTGAAGCATACTTGTGGATCGGTTATGACTTGTAGAGGTTGAGATCGAGGATGACTCGAGTAAAGGAATTTCTAGATACGGGTTATGTTACACCTTACGGGGATATGGAAATCATGGAATGATTGAGTTATTATTCGTGAAAGATGTAGTACGCGTGGAGTAGGAAATTGCTCGATTTCTTGAAGGTGTGGATTACTTCTTTGGGTGTTATTGTACTAATGGGGCACAGGTCGTTTGGCCCGTTTGGCCCGTTTGGTCGGTGCAGTTAAGATTTGAGCAGAGTGGATAACTCTCGAAAACGTTCTAATGGATTATCATGTAACAACTGAGAATTTTCAGGATTTGTATATGGCTAGGATATAAGATTTACATTAGATGGTGTCGAGACTTGTGACATTTCTATATCATTGTGGATTATACACTTCAGTATAAAGGAGGTGAAGGAAAACAGTTTTAAGTTCACACAAGGTCTCTTCAGAGTGGGTGTATCGGTTGTGGTGCTTTGTTTTGCTTAAGAGAGAAATCAATGACTTATGGGCTTTAGGGCGTCATGATTTTATTTTAGGATCTCGCGGGGTGAGTTTTGGATAAGGATCGTAGTGTTTTGACAATAAGAAGTGTCACATTGAGGGTAATTCATAAGGAACTCAGAGAAATAGTATAGCTTGGTAATAGCTTGGATCAGCACGGTAATAAATATTATCGGTTCTTTGGGTACTTATGATGTGGTGAACCTCTGCAGGTGTTTTGTGGCAATGCTCTTGGGTTTTGGCGACTTGCGTGAAATGGTTGAGTTAGAGGGATTCGGTTCTGATGGCTTAGTTATGAGAAAATGGGTTTCGAAGAGTTCTCGATGGTTTTTCACGGTTTGAGATAGATATTTCCTACCGGCGTGATGGGCATGCTGCGTATTATGACTCTCTTCTGGATGGGATCAAATGGAAGGTTTCTGACTGATCGGGTAGGTATTCTGCTGGACTTAGAGTTGATTACGAGATTCTTGTACTTTTCATATGATGGCATGATAACGGTAGTGTGTTTTGTAGGATCGAGATTTGTATGTGCAAGGTCGCGGTTCAGTTTTGAAGGGGAGGTCATGAATTCTTACGCATCATGGACGGTTTCCGAGGTTTAGATAAATGCTATAACTATTTTGTATTGCCTGAGGAGAGTGTACATTTCAGAAGGCGCACTGCGTGTTGACTTACAGATTCTTCGTTGGTATTGTGGTACTCTCTATGTTGATCGATTGCTGATATTCAGATTTTGCTATGCGGCATGGAAGAATTATAGAAGTATTCCTCGTGGGAGGATCATGTATGAAAGGTGTGTTAGACATTCGGGCGGTGGAGTTGGGATCAAATATGGTGATTTGTGTGTTCTACGGATTTGGAGACCAAAAGTTCTCAGAAGCAAATTGTTTCGTGGTTGTGGACTATGAAGAGGTGGCCAAGCTATCCAGATGGTAGTATGTATTAGGGTTCTGTCATTGTGGACTTTTGGAGGGTTATGTATCTATTTGTGGGTAAACGGAGTGGATTTGGGGTCCATTGGTAGGCCCAATGAAGATGTGTATTCTACACAAGGTTAGATTGGTCGACTTCGTGCTGCTATTATTGGGGGATGTGCCATTCCGTTAGAGTGGAGCTTATTCGTACACTGATATGGTCTATGTGTTACTCCTCTATGCTACGAGTGGTTTTGATTTGTTGGTTATAAGCACACATGGTGCGGTTCTGTTTGGGCCTTATAGCAGAATTTGAACGAAATGGATATTAGGGTGCTGAATGATTGATTGCGCATTTGGTTATGTTCTCTCCGAACTGTGGTATATTGTGCTATTTACTTCTCCATGGTTATAGTCATGCACCTTGGGTACTTGATGTCAAATTGCACGCAGTCATTTATTTTGAGCATGGTAGCTGGAGGTATTTCATATGGACCAGTATTTGGATGGGGTCACGCATTGCAGCTGGGATACATCGGTATATGATCCTTTGTTTTAGATTCATTTGTTTTGGTTCTACTATGTATGATGGGTTTGTAGCATTGCGGTTGTGGTGGTACTTGTTGAAGTTGTGGGATGGTTCTCTTGTTTGAGTCATTTTCCATTTTTGGGTACATTTGAATTGTTGCTTATGGGTGCATGGATTGCACGGTTTGTGGCTTTAGGTTGTAATGGTGTGGCCTGTCTCTAGGATGAATATGTTTGATGAGATCGGGTCATTGGACCTAGAATGGGTGCTATCGGACTTTATTACAGTATGTTTGGAAAAATAATATCGGAAGTTGGCTTAGAAATTGGCTATAATTCTTGTCGAAGGAGAGGGGGATCCATGACTTGTTGATATGATAAGTAATTATTAGTTTCTGCGTGTTTCATTCATCATTGGCAGTGTACGAAGGTTTTAGAACGAGACTTTATTTCATATGAGGTTCATTTCCGGTATTGGGTTTGTTTTGAGCAGCTGATGTGGTAAAACATTATTGCTATGAGCATCCGAGTTATGTGGTACATCATGTGATTACATCTTGGTTTATGTTTATGGCTTGATACAGCTTATTCACACTTATACAGTGTGTAGGTGCGAGATTCAGATCTTATAAAAAATTTTGGATGTTCGAAAGTGGATTTTGTGGTTTAAGGGCTAAGGTTGAAGTAATGATCTTCAGTATGTTGTGTTGTCGGGCCTATATGGAATAGGGTGATGTGGGATCACCCTCGGGTATGTGCATGGTAAGGTTACACCGTGATTTGATGGCTTTAGAATAACTCTTGGCACGTTCGAGAACGAACGTATGTTTAAGAGGGGGGATGTAACGACCCGACCGGTCGTTTTGAGCATTTGCACTTCACTCAGTAGTTTGAGGGTATGAGTAGCTCCGCACGATGTATTATGACTTATGTGAATCATCGGTTTTGGTTTTTCAGGTTATTTGGAATTGAGTTGGAAGAATGAATTTCATTGTTGAAGCTTTAAGTTAGAAAAGTTGACCAAGTTTGACTTTTGTGAATTTGATCCCGGAACGGAGTTTTGATGGTTCCTCTAGGTCCGGATGGTGATTTTAGCCTTGGACGTATGCCCAGATTTGCATTTGGATATTTCTAGAAGGATTCGGCGCTAATTGGCTAATGTTGGAAATTTAAAGAATTAGAAAGTTCACAAGTTTGACCGGGAGTTGACGTTTTGGATATTGGGTTCGGATCGTGGTATCGGGAATTGGAATAGCTTCGTTATGTCATTTAGGACTTGTGTGCAATATTTGAGTTCATTCCGGGTTGATTTGATATGTTTCGGTGCTAGTTTTTGAAGTTGAAAAGTTCAAAGTTCATTAAGTTTGATTTGAGGTATGATTCGTCGTTTCGATGTTCTTATGCATGATTAGAGGCTTCGAGTAGGTCCTTATTATGGTATGGGACTTGTTGTATGTTCGGATATAGTCCCGAGGGGCTCAGGTGAGTTTTGGACGAGGTTCAGATTTGTTTGAATCATTTTTGGCTAAAGTTGCTGGTGGAAGAATTGGTGTGATCGCACCTGCGGCTGGGTTGCGCAGGTGCGATGGTCGCAGAAGCGAGGTGCGAGCTGGTGAGGAAGACCACAGAAGCGGAAGTAAGGGCACATCGGCGCGTCCGCAAGCGTAAGACTAGTCGCAGAAGCGGCGTGTAACGTAGAAGCGGGAGTTATTTGTCGCACCTGCGCGTGCGCAGAAGCAGGTGAAGCTTCGCAGGTGCGGAAGTCTGATCTTCAGAGGGCTTCGCAGAAGCGAGAATTGCTCGCATAAGCGGAGGTCACAGATGCAACAATGTGACCGCATATACGGAAATGACTGGGCAGAAGCTTTGAATCGAGGGTTTGTTTCTTTTATCATATTTTGAGATGTAGGACTCGGATTGAGGTGATTTTGGAGGCAAATTTCATCACAAGGATTGGGGTAAATGTTCCACACTCGGTTTTGATTATATTTCGTGATTTTATCTTCATTTTGGTAATTGAATTATGAGTTTTAAAGAGAAAATTGGGGATTTTAGCCTAAAGCTTCATAGAGTGAGTCTTTGAGTTTTGAATGTCGATTCAGAGTCGGATTTGAGTGAAACTAGTATAGTTAGACTCATTATTGAATGGGTTGTCGGATTTTATGAGTTTCATCGGGTTCTGAGGTGCGGGCCCAGATTGGACTTTTGGGATCGATTTTGGGCTTTTGATTAAAGATTCGACCTTTATCATCTCGAATTGTTTCCTTGGGCTTTATTTGATGTATTTGAGTTGCTTTTGGCTAGTTTCGAGTCGTTCGGAGGTCGGTACGTGTGTGATGGAATTGTGGAGCATCGTTTGTCTTGCTCGGTATTGGATTTGGCTTGTTCGAGGTAAGTAACACTTCTAAATTTGGTGTTGAGGGTATAAAACCCCGAATTACGTATTATGTGATTTGTTTGGAGGTGACGCACATTCGGACCCACCGAGGTCATTTCTGCTGTCGAATTATATCTTTAAATTATAATTTCGTACTCAGTCATATATATTCATTGTATATCATATATCAGTATCTGTTGTTAATTATTGATACATCACATCATCATTTTGGGCTAGTTTCATGACATAGTGAGCCCGAGAGACTGAAGAGATTGATGACTGAGTGAGGCCGAGGGCCTAATTATGAGGTTATTGATACTATAGCACGTGAGTTATCTGTGCTATCACGTGAGTTGTCCATGCGGATCCAGATATTGATACTATAGCACGTGAGTTATCCGTGCGGATCCAGATATTGATACTATAGCACGTGAGTTGTCCACGCGGATTATAGCGCTTGGGCTGAAGGAGCCCCTCCGGAGTCTATACTCACCCCTAGTGAGCGCATGTACCTATTGAGTGCGAATACGAGCGTGAGTGCCGAGTGATTAGGAGGACTGAGTGGATTGATACTCTGAGAGTACGCATATGGTTGTTCACTATGATGTACTGCATTGACATGCACACTTGACATACAAGCATAAAGACGCATTTTTCCTCATATTGTACGGTATCATGTCATTCATGACTTCTCATACGCATTGACATGTAGGCGTAGAGATGTACTTTTCCTCACGCCATTTGATAATGAAACATTTACCTGTTGAAAAAGTTTGGAAGGAAAATCATGATTTTAAAAACTTACTCATATTTTGGTATTTTCGGTAAAAGATTTGGGTTTTCACTGTTATACACAAAAAGTATGTCTATTTTTCTGGAACTGTGAAGGAGTTGAACATTTTATCTCCGAGTTATTTGCTGTACCACTTTTATTATATTGTTATGAGCTGTTGTGGCTATTGGTATTGGACTTTGACCTGTGTTCCAGCTCGTAACTACTTTCAACATAGGGTTAGGTTTGTTACTTATTGAGTACATGGGGTCGGTTTTACTCATACTACAGTTCTGCACCTTGCGTGTATATATTAGATGCTGATGTTGCTGTGATCAGTGGGAGTAGGATTTGAAGACGTACCTGCGTTCCGGTTGTAGCTGCCTCTTGTTCATGGGAGCCTTAGATTTATAAAAATCAGTTTATGTACATTTCGAACAGATGATGTATTTATTTCATACCACCTTTATAAGGTCTAATTTTAGAAGCTCATGATTTGTACTACCAGTCCTTGGGAATTCTTGTATAAAAGCAGTTTTATTATCCTTTATTTTCTTAATAAATCTCATCTAAACTGGATAGTTGTTAGTTGGTTTACCTGACAGGTTGGGTTAGGTGCCATCACGACTAGGTGAATTTTGGGTCTTGACATAATATTCTTTTATTAATTACTTATCAAAATTTTTTGTTCTTAGCATTTTGCACACTTAATATATGCTTTCTTTCTTAATTTGTACCTTAATCAAAAGATTTTAATTAACTTGTACCACATACCAGTCGATTTTGTGTTTAAAGATTATAATAAAAAAATATATAATTAGATTTATATACAGCACCACATCTTAAGTTTTACCATAGCATTACATCAATGATACACTTTATAATCTATTTACTAAGACACTAAGTGTGTCATAGCATATTGGATACAACGACTATATAAATTATACTTGATCAATTATATATATAATGTTTATCATCTGTGTGCTTCTATATAAATTACACTTCAAATTACACTTCAAGTGTAATAGATTATAATAGAGTGTATGATTTTATTCATTTATGATAATTTACACTTACACACACACACACACACATATATATATATATATGTGTGTGTATGTGTGTGTATTGTTAAATATATGTAGATATTGTAAATAACAAATAATCTAACAATAATACAGACCGAAATCGATCGGTAAGTTTTATATATATATATATATATATATATATATATATATATATATATATATATATATATATAATAATTTTTGTTATGAAAAAAACCAATTGACCCTGGACGGGAAACAAAATTCAAATTTCCGACCGATTTCAGTCGGTATACTTGAAATTTTTCAATTAAAACTTATTTTAGTACATAATATGCAAGTATGACTAGGTCTTAGTCAAATATTGACCAATTTTCGATCGACATCGGTCGGAATTTTTATGTGTCAGACGTCTTTATTGTGGGACCACTATTTCCGACAGATGATGGTCGGTATTTTTGTGTAAAAAATTTTCTTTGACTTTTGCGACAAATTTATCTATTTTCCAATCGATTTCAGTTGGTATTCTGTGGACGATTTTTGACAGTTTTTTGATAGTGATTGGAGTCGGGCAGTTGCAAAATTCATGAGGGGGTATTCGAGATCTACCACCATTCCAGTTGGGAGCAGACAGCATGGTAGGCTAAAGTCATGTACTTTTGTTTTATGCCTTTCAAACATATATTGTATTTTTTATATTGCGTTCTATTTCTATTCTTAGTGATACATGACGACACCCATTGTTGTGCTAAGTTTGTATTAAATTTTGAGTTTTAACTTTATTGTTTATGAGATAATCTTTAGGTCGAGTTGTATTTTTGTTGGTTTGATTATCTAACGGGTTGGGTTAGGTACCATCACGGGTTGGTAAAATTTGAATCGTGACAAAAAACAGAGGATAAATATTAATAAACGGTCCAAAAATGTCATCTCGCACAATTTTTAGACCTTAGTTATTTGGGTGCTTTAGACAAAACAAATCCTATCTATTTTAGCTCACCTTCCCCGTTACTTCTAATATGCAGAAATAACCTGTTAGTCAGCTTTTGTAGATAATTCTATTTGTTCTTTTCTATTTTAAGTTGTGGTGCTTAATTATTTCCTAGCTTCAATGGGATCGAGTAGTGACTAGGCTACATGTCGTTGGTGCCGAAAGTTTCCCATGAAATGATTTTGGGATTGACGGGCACAATTTCTGTCGAAATAAACCCTTTTTTCAAGAATGGCTATTTCTCAAAACTGCTCCTTATGATCGACGCAGTGGAACAATGGCAAGCTCTTCTTAAAAAATCCTCTTCTCTTTTCTTAACGAAAAAAGAATGTTGCCTGATTGAAGGAATAGTGTAAGAGCCCGTTTGGATTAGCTGATTATAAATAGCTGATAAACTTGAAATGCTGAAAATTTTTTTTAAGTGCTGAATTTGATTTTTTAAATAAGCATTTACGTGTTTGGATAGACGTACTGAAACTGATAATAAACAGTTGATGTGTTTGGTAGAAAAATGCTCATAAGTTATTTTTTTTATTAAAATGACTAAAATATCCTTAAAAACTTTACAAAGATTATAAATTAAAAAGTTTTTTTGTAAAAAAAAAGATAAACAACGGATATGGAATGAAAAGAAAGTTAGAAAATTTATTTTGGAAAAAATATTTTGTGAATTAGAATATATTATTAAGGATAAACTAGTAAAAATACTACCTTGTCTCAAACTCGATGTCATGGGCTACCCTAGTCTCGGCAGGCAAGAAATGATCCATAAAAGCATCCTACAAACTTGCTCCACTTTGTCGGAGGGCTCCCCTCCTCACGGGATTGCTCCCAAAATTCAAACCACGAATACGCTACTTCTTTCAGGCAGTATGAGGCCAAATCCGATTCTTCCATCTCAGTGGAACACATCACACTAAGAGTCTTGTGCATCTCATCAATAAAACCCTGTAAGTCCTCCTGGGGCTTAGATCCCGTGAACACTGATGGGTCCAACTGAAAAAGTATGTTCACCTTGGAACTAGTTGAATCCCGTTGCTAGCTAGAGGAAGTAGATGTGTCATTTAATTTCTGGGCCTGAAAAGCCACTATCTAATTCAACATTTATATGGATCCACTAAGGTCCCCATCAGAAACACTAGGACCGGAGGTGGAGACTCGAAGTGGGAGTGGAATGTCATTTGGATGAGGAATCTGCACGTTCTCAGCAGGAGTAGTAGAATCATAAGGGGTTGTAGTTGGGGAAGTGCTTGGTCAAACTAAAAGTGCTTAGAAGCTAAAAAGTCATAAGTTGGGATGACCAACTTATGACTTATAACTGATTTTAGCTTATAATTTACCAAATGCGTAGATAAGCCAAAATATGCTTATAAGCCAATTTGACTAGCTTATATGCTTAGGCAAACACCCTCTAAGAACCTTTTAGCTGTCACATAAGCAGGTGCGTAACTTTTTATCAGGTCAGTTGCAAAATTAGTCAGTGTTATTTCCTTAAATACTTGTTTGTTCAACCACAAACCTATGTTTTTGGGAATTAAGGATAGGAGATACTGGTGAACCGTTTATCCTAAAAAGGTTCTTAGCTTCAATAAATGATTATCATACTTGTTCAATATAATTAATCTTTGTGTATACGGTCGCAATAGGGCTCGATTATTACATGAGTGATCGGACTCGAAATGCGAGGGATTGAAGATCGACCCCGAGTCTCGTCGAACAAGAATACGAGGTTAGAATGTCCGTCCTCGGCAACATTGAGTCCATGATCCCGGAATCGACCCTGACCACAAGTAAGCTCGAGGAAACATTACCGGTATAACCAACAGAAGACCGAAATAACGGAAGGCCGAAATATCCGTAACCGGTTAGATATCATGGCAAAAATCTCCGCACGTATCAATAGGGAACCGGCAAATCAGCAAACTAGGAGATATTTATCTTTATACAATTGTACCTAAAATAGGACTCCCGACTCGAGGGTGGATAACCTTCAAAGGCCAAGATTGTTCAACTTAAGCGGTTTGCATTCACTTTTTCATTACTTATTTCAATTGCATTCTGAACTGTCGTTTTGTATCAGATTAAATCACATATCCTTAAAACCACTTATATATTTAATTGTTGTCCGATTTTGAGGGTAAATAATTTGGCGCCCACCGTGAGGCTAAGGATAATAGCGGTTATTTGATACAAATCTCCATAAAATACGCTACATTACACTTGCTCTTTGAAGTGTCTTTGATTTCAGGTTAAAACACAAAATATCAAACTCTCAATCAACACCCCTACATGTTGAAAACAAGTCCAGTCACCACGGTGAAAATAACAACATAGCACCCGGTGAAGGATTATCGCCCGTTGATCCCATTGGAATTCCGATCGCAGATCCGATTGACGCTAATTCACGTATGGCTATCGACACAAACTTTCCTACCGACCCTGAAAATAGCGTCCGTGTTGGAGCCTGATCGGCAAATCAAAACACGTAAAATATTGAAGGAGACGGGATCAGTCTGCGGGTAATCTTCGAAATGCTGCAGGCTCAACAGGCGGTAATAGCCTAGTTACAGAACCAAATCCATGCACCGAGCAGGTTTGAGCCCGATTCACCACGGGAAGTCACCTGCAAGGATGAACCGGTCATAGAAAGGTCAAATGAACATGAATCGGGGGCTAACCCCGAGATTATAAAGATGCTCGAGGAGATGACAAAACGAATAGAATCACAGGAGAAGAAAATAGAAGCTAATGACAAAAATGGAGAAACCTACAATTCCAGGGTAGACCAAATCCAAGGAGCGCTGCCAATATTAAAAGGCTTGGATTCCAAGAAGTGTGCAAACACCTTTTTCTCCGAGCACGGCTCCGAAGCCGATCTTTAAGAAATTTCGCATGCCCGAGATTGCTAAGTATAACGGAACGACCGACCCAAATGAGCATGTAACCTCTTACACATGTGCCATCAAAGAGAATGACTTGGAGGATGATGAGATCAAGTCTGTGCAATTGAAGAAGCTCGGAGAAACCCTATAAAAAGAGGCTATGATATGGTATCATAACTTACCTCCTAATTCTATTGATTCATTTTCTATGCTTGCTGATTCTTTCATGAAAGCACACGCCAGGGCCATCAAGCTCGAGACCAGGAAATTAGACCTTTTCAAAGTAAAACAGAAGGACAACGAGATGCTCAGAGAGTTCGTATCCCGTTTTCAAATGGAACGACTGGATCTGCCACCGGTCGCTGGTGATTGGGCTGTTCAGGCTTTCACTCAAGGGCACAATGTTCGAAGATCGGTGGCTTCATAGAAGTTAAAACAAAACCTGATAGAATATCCGGCCGTTACTTGGGCCGACGTGCATAACCGGTATCAATCGAAGATCAAAGTGGAAGACGATCAACTTGGGGCCTCTTCGGGGTATGTTTATCCCGTCAGAACCCTCGACAGAGTCAATAGAGACATCGATCGTAAGCCGAGGCCAAATAGGGATCGGTATCAGCCATATAATGGAGACCGAAGAAGCAGTGTGTCCGGGTGGAACTCTATGAGAAACGAAAGGAGAAATGACCGAGGTCAGAGTAACTGGGGACTCATGACCAAAAACAGCTTCGACATGTCCATCGTGTCTTGTCACACCCTTTTTTTCTACCCGCAAAATAATATTGTGTGGATTAAAGGGTTTTTCCAATTAAAGTGACAAAATTGAGTAGGGATTATTTTATTTACAGAGTCGCTACTTGGAATTGATTTGGTTGGTGTTTCAAGTCACCTTTTATTTGAATCCCTAATGAAAAGAAGATTTGACTCTATTATTATTGGTCTGCGAAAACAAAGTCCGGATAAGAAATTCTGTTAACCGGGGAGAAGGTATAAGGCATTCCCCGAATCTCGTAGTTCTAGCACGGTTGTTTTTATTGACTAAAATTTGGCTTGAATTAATTTTTGATAAAGTGTATTTTATTATCCTTGAATTACTATCGTCTAATGTCGCTTAAAAATTAATAATTTAATTTTATTAATTTTGCCTTGTAGCGTGTAAGCACACAAGGTTTTATTAGATTATATGTACTAAAATAATGAACGTGTCGGTACACATGATTTAAATACAATTAATTTTGAAGAGTCAAGGAGCGGGAATGCACACATGGCTACTTTATTAAATAAATATCGACCAAGGATCGTATATGAAGACATAGTCTACATCTCAAACGTGCCTAAAATTGTCAATCGCTTAAATTAATTATTAAGGAAATGAGCTAATTAATTGGTAACAAAATCTGATTTTTTTTATTAGAATGACACTTTAAAGCTTGGTTCAACTTGTTATTATTATTATAATATTTTTATTAAAAAAAAAAGAAAATAGGCAGCTATGTAATTATATTGATGTTGGGATGTTACTATTAAAGAAAATAAAATGGATCAAACTTTGGGTTTAGCTATTGGGCTTAACCAAAGTGAGCACTTTTATGGCCTATATATGAATTTTCTAAGTTCAAAAGCCCATGTTTCTGGAGATTAATATAATAACCCAATAGCAATCCATGTTCAAAATCCTTTAATCAATTACTCTAACAGGTTTATTATTCTTCTTTTGACGAAATATATATATATATATTTGGGCATTATAAGAACGAAAGAACAAGCCCAAAAAAATTTAAACTTTTCCCCAAAAAAACTTAAACTTTTCATTAATTACCAAAAGCATAGAGCAGGGAGGCAACCTATGACATTTAAAAAAAATGTAATCTATTATAACAATGTAAAGAAGAGAAATTACTCATATGGAAGAGTATCTTACTAGAACACATATAAAAATGATTTTGCAATTTAGTTGTAACAAAAAAAACAAAAAAAAAGCTACTTTTATTACTACATAACCTTCTAGTTTAAAAAATACCACTTCTGCTTTGAATCAATAGTACAGATTCTAACAATCATTAAAGAAGATTAAACTTAAGAGCTCAGAAACTTGTGATATACTATTCTTAAAAACAAACAGTAGACCAACGAGATACTGTTTCAGCTGATCTGAAAGAAAGATTGAAGTTTTAACTTATCCCGGATTCCGCACACTTCGAGATATACATGCAGCATTTAAATATTTCTTTCTTCATTAGGTCTCTTCAAGCATGCTCAAATAACAGAAACATGTTCATAGATATTGAAAATCTGCAGTACAATAGCTTAAAAGTTACCTGAATGGCTGAAAATCAAAACTATAGCAAAGATGGAACACCGGAAGAACAAACTAACGAACAACATTTAAACTCGCAAACTTCCAGCAGTGAAAAGAGCAACCAAACAACAATCTTTTAACCCGAAGTGACCCAGGAACTCAAAACAGAAGTTCAGTTCTTGGAAAAGAAAACAAGAACTCGGCTAACCTTAAGAGCTTAAGTTATTTTTCACAAGGTATTAGCATTCAAAAGAATCACTTACAAACTTTCAGTTTTTCAGCTTACTTTGTTGTTCAGCTGATGCCTTTTACTCTCAAAGTTGTGTATTTTGCTTAGAGTGAGAAATGCCCCTGTCTTCTAAGTATAAGAGAGTGTGTGTTCTTTTTTCAGTCATTAAGCCTCCCCATTCTAAGTGTAAGAGAGTCCCTTTTATAGGAGAAAAGCAGCCCTTTTAATAGGCAAATAAAGTTAGATTTTTGGACAGATTTTTTGGTTCACCAAAAATCTGTCCAAAAGACTGACTTTGTGTGCTAAACACTGTTCAAGGTCTGTCCCAAAGGTGAAAAGACAACCTGAAAATCTGCTATGTCAGAATCAAGGAGAAAAAATATCCTTTCAGCCACCCTACTAGTAAAAGTAAGCTACTATTACCCTATTTTATGATAAAATAAACTAACTTCAGATTTTAACCATCAACAATAAACTACTTGCTCAACACAAATCAAACTTGGACAACTATGAACTGACAAAGCATAGACGAGACTAAAAACGTAATTGAACTAAGTATTCAAACCACCTTGATGGGAATGAATTCGATTTGTGCAAACTAATTACTAAACAAACAACTAAATTCACAAACTAATGCTCAAAACAGAACGCGCATCGTTAACAATCGGACAATGACTAACAACAACTAAATAATCGACTAACTAAGTGAACGATTTAACTAATACACTAAAGATCATGTTTAAATCAATAACGAATCTAACAAACCACTAAACTAAATAGAGATAGCTAATTAAATAAACCTAACTTGAAACTCTAATTAACAAGAAATAACCAAAACAGAAAAATAAAAAAAAATAAAAAAATCAGAAACTAATCTACTAAATAAAAAAAAATCAGAAATTAATTAAAGAGATGACGATTATACCTAACAAGTATGCTTGAAGCCGTTCGAGCCACGAGAAGACGCCGGAGATGCTAAAAGGTGACTACTCGACTCTGAAACGCATGTTTCTTTCGGGTAGATGCTTGAACGAAATGCGTTTCAGCATCTCGCCAAAAGAAACGAGTGTCTTTTAGTCGAAAAATAGCTAAGATAGGGGTTCAGGGCATTTTGGCGGTGGTGAGGCGGTGGAGCCATGGCGGCGGTGAGGAGCGGGCCGGCGGCGACGGGGATTTTGGGGGTGAAATGGGTAGGAAAAGATAGGTCTCGTGGAGCTCTATCCATTCATGTATGTGTTGTAGGGTGGTGTTGGCCGGAGCTTCAAGAATTTTGACCAAAAAGTAGCGGCTAAAATTTCTTAGATCTAAAATTCAAGGAGTTTGAGGGTTTTTTGAAGGAATTAGTTTGGAGATATGGGAAGAGGAGGTTGTGGATATTATATGGTGTTAATTTGGAGGTGTTTGGAGGTGGTTCGCCGCCGATGGGTGATTTCCGGCAGCATCGGCGATGGCGGAGAGAAGAGAGAGAAGAGAGAGAGAGAGAGAGAGAGAGAGAGAGAGAGAGAGAGAGAGAGAGAGAGAGAGAAGAGAGAAAGAGTTATGGGGGAAATGAGAAAATTTTTCAGATTTTTGAGGCTTTAAATACCTCTTGAAAGATCAAATATGGACCATTAGATCAAGGGGTGATCAATGGGTGAGATTTGATCTTGGGTCACTTAATGAAACGACGTAGTTTTGAGGCAAAACTACGTCGTTCCGGACCCTTTCAAAGGCAGCCCCTTATCTTGCACTTTTGGCCACTTTCTCTTTCAAATTTGGCCCAATTTCTTTCTTAATCCTACTTATTAAACTAAATTTACACAAATAAATAAATTAATTAAGTAACTTATTCAAATAATCAATTAACTAGATTAAATCGCCAATTGAATAGTTAGTTAATTCCTAAAATGCACAAATAAAGAAAAAACTATTTTTTGGTATTTTTATGATTGGAAATATGCAATCAAAGACACAAAAATTGGGAAATATAATTAAAGCAACAAAACACTAATTTAGGAGGTGTTAAAATAGTACAAAAATTAGGTATTCACAGCTGCCCCTCTTTGCTCGAGAACATGAAGAGTTTTCGTGCAAAGAAAAGTAAATGCCATGGCTAATTTTTGCTCACATATTACTCCAATGAAAGCATTTTTTTTAAATGGTGACCGAACCCTGCTTCCGAGGTAGCCTACATATCCTTGTTTAGAGGAACCAGGTCAGTGTAGTTCTCGAAAAATTTGGTAGCTGGGACTACCAGACACTAGATTTAAGACTACTGTTGCTGTTGTTGTTGCTGTTACTGTTACTTGCTGCTTGCATCAAAAGGAACAGAGAAAGAACTACATATGTCTGGAAACTAAGAGTTACAAAATTCCTAATCTATGTGTCTTGTGGAGTCAAATCTTGATTCTTGACCTGCTCGCTTGTGTTGACCTTAGATTGGATCTTGATGCTCTTTGAGGAAAGGATCATGGCTCATTCTCGATTGCTTGCTTTCCGGATCAGAGTTCGGGAAAATGAACCTCGAGAAGCTGGGCTGCTGACACATTATCCAAGCTAACTCCAACTATCTTGTGACCGAAAAACTTCTTTATTCTGATGAGAAAGCTGAAACTGGAAGCTTTAATCGTCACTTGTGCTATGCGGTGGGGCCTACAAATACATCAAAGACGAACAAAACGAACAAAATTTTTCTGCCCCAGTTTGGCACTAGGAAAATTTTGTGAGTTAGAGAAAGCTAAAGTATCTAATTTGTTGAAATGAAGACAACGAGAGTAGTATAAACTAACTATGTGAGGATATGCAACCACGAGGGGAAGTAACTTATGTTACCAGAGGAAATGGAATTAGAGGATGGTACCTTGTATTACCGAAAGGAATGTAACCAGGGATTGGTACCCTATATTACCGAAAGGAGTGTAACCAGGGGTTGGCACCCTGTATTACAGAAAAGAGTGTAACCAGGGGTTGGCACCCTGTATTACTGAAATGAGTGTAACCAGGGGTTGGCACCCTATATTACTGAAAGAAGTGTAACCAGGGGTTGGTACCCTGTATTACTTAAAGAAGTATAACAGAGGCTGGCAACCTGTATTACTGAAAGAAGTGTAACCAGGGGTTGGCACCCTGTATTACTTAGAAGGAATGTAACCAAGGGTTGGTACCCTGTGTTACTGAAAGAAGTGTAACCAGGGGTTGGCACCCTGTATTACTGAGAAGGAATGTAACCGGGGGTTGACACCCTGTATTACTGAGAAGGAATGTAACCGGGGGTTGGTACCCTGTATTACCGAAAGGAAATATAACCAAGGGTTGGTACCCTGTATTATTGAAATGAGTGTAACCAGGGGTTAGCACCCTGTATTACTGAGAAGGAATGTAACCAGGGGTTGGTACCCCATATTACCGAAAGGAAATATAAACAGGGGTTGGTACCCTGTATTATTGAAATGAGTGTAACCAGGGGTTGGCACCCGGTATTACCGAAAGGAATGTAACCAGGGGTTAGCACCCTGTATTACTGAAAGGAGAGTAACCAGGGGTTGAAAGGGTTCTACCTAGGTTAAACTACGAAAAGCAAACCTGGGCGAAGAGTAGTTCTACCCAGAAACATGAGCTGGTACCCCCTAGGTGAAAAGGTTCTACGTGCGTTAAGCTATGAAAAATAAGCCTGGGCGAAAAGTACTTCTACCCGGAACTATGAGCTGGATCCCCCTAGGCGAAAAGGATCTACCTCGGTTAAGCTACGAAAAGCAACCTGAGCGAAGAGTACTTCTTCCCGGAACTATGAGCTGGATCCCCCTAGGCGAAAAGGTTCTACCTTGGTTAAGCTATGAAAAACAAGCCTAGGCGAAGATTACTTCTATCCAGAACTATGAGCTGGATCCCCTAGGCGAAAAGGTTCTACCTTGGTTAAGCTACGAAAAACAACCTGAGCAAAGAGTACTTCTACCCGGAACTATGAGCTGGATCCCCTTAGGCGAAAAAGTTCTACCTGGGTTAAGCGACGAAAAGCAAGCCTGGGCAAAAAGTACTTCTACCAGGAAATATGAGCTGGATCCCCCTAGGCGAAAAGGTTCTACCTAGGTTAAGCTACGAAAAATAAGCCTAGGCGAAGAGTACTTCTACCCGGAACTATGAGCTGGATCCCCCTAGGCGAAAAGGTTCTACCTCTGTTAAGCTACGAAAAGCAACCTGAGCGAAGAGTACTTCTACCCGGAACTATGAGCTGGATCCCCCTAGGCAAAAAGGTTCTACCTTGGTTAAGCTACGAAAAACAAGCCTAGGCGAAGAGTACTTCTACCCGGAACTATGCGCTGGATCCCCCTAGGCGAAAGGTTCTACCTGGGTTAAGCTACGAAAAGCAACCTGAGCGAAGAGTACTTCTACCCGGAACTATGAGCTGGATCCCCCCAGGCGAAAAGGTTCTACCTTGGTTAAGGGACGAAAAGCAAGCCTGGGCAAAGAGTACTTCTACCAGGAAATATGAGCTGGATCCCCCTAGGCGAAAAGGTTCTACCTGGGTTAAGCTACGTAAAACATCCTAAGCGAAGAGTACTTCTACCCGGAACTATAAGTTGGATCCCCCTAGGTGAAAAGGTTCTACCTGGATTAAGCTACGTAAAACAACCTGGGCGAAGAGTACTTCTACCTGGAACTAGGACCTAAATCCCCCTAGGCGAGAAGGTTCTACCTGGTTTAAGCTATGAAAATGGGAGGTGTGGACAGTAATGATGCATGCTACGAATAAAGGAAAGTGGAGATTTTGCGAAAACTTACCTTTGGTGACATTCGCCCTTTGAGAATCGCCATTCTGCACTGCTTTGATCCTTTCAAACAAAGAAAAATTTATGAGTTTTTAAAGTGGTGGTCGGTTTGTGGCCTTGATGCCCTTAGTAGTTGGAATTCACCCCTCCGCTGTCGAAGAACTAATTTTGTCAGTGTGATACCGAGGTTCCCGAATACTTTGTATCGCTTTCTAGAGACATTGTCTTTCTGACGTTACCCCTGGCTGTTTCATACCTGGATGTCCATGGTACCGCTAATCCTTGTCCCTAAGGCAAGGCAATTTTCCTTTAAAATCAAACTTAGTTATCTTTCACCTAGAACCAATTTCTGACTGTAGTGCTTATCAACTTTTTCCATGAAACAAGTCTTGCTTAGGCGACCTTTTCAGTTTCTTTGAGACACTTTGTCCGCCTTATCAAAAGAGATCACATATGGATTCCTGCCTTCGTCAATGCCGTATATGCTCCAAATTATGCTCGGTATTACGGGGAAACTGTAGCCAGTTTTGCAGCCATTTTTTTTTTCTTTGCTTTTGATGCAAGATTAGACCAAAAGGGAATCTAAGAAAAATTATGGAAAAGAATAGAAGAGCAATTAGAAGTGAAAAGGAATTGTGTCTAAATAAAAGGTATCCCTTTTGGGGAGAGAAATAAAGAGACTTATCTGGAGATATGTGCCGACTTCAATGAATCATGACATGCATTTTGGACTGGACGCCTGATCTGTCTGAGCTGTCTAATTCTCAAAATATGTCACAAATGTTCATCTTGAAACTATCTTAGTTGTGCTCATGCCGGAGCATCGAAGACCCTCATTCGGCTAGTAGCGCCCTTTGCGGGTTTTCGCTAACTGACCTCTCTCATTTCTCTAATCACTGGCGCCTTACAGTGCCCATATGGGTTTTCACCGATAAGACTCTCTCATTTCTTCTTTACCTTTTTTTTACTAAGATAAGACACGCGGAAGGTTGGTCAATGCCCCTAGCATGGGGACTTTAAGTATTCTCAAAGATCGATCAGAAGTTCTTAACAGGAAAAGGCGAAAGGAACCTTGAACTGAATTACAACTTTTGGAACTGTTTCTACAGGAAAAATCGTAAGATAAAAACAAACTTCTGCCCCAGTTTTGGAGTATTGGGAATATGGATTTTTGTTTCGATGGGACCGAACCCAGGGTAAGGCTGCCTACGTATCCTTTCGGAATCAGGTCGGACGTAGTTCAATGACTCAGAAAATTTGTTGTTTGACTTTTTTTTTCTTTTTTCTTTTTTTTGTAAGTATACATGTTCCAATAGGTGGAAAACAAGGAAGAAGAAAAATACAGCTTAAAAGGGGTAACAAAAGGGTGACACTTGCTTGGAATAGCGAGCAATGGTAGCCTTCGTCATCTCGATCTAAGAAAATCATGCGTGAAAGTTCCACAGTGGGTATATATCAGACATAATATCTTTTGACTGCATCTGCATTAATAGTCATGTCTGGTACTTGTCCTTCTTCATCTACCAAGTGCAAGGCCCCTTTTGGTAACACTTTCTTGATGATGTAGGGTCCTTTCCAGTTTGGGGCGAACTTTCCTTTAGCTTCTACTTGGTGTGGAAGAACGCATTTCAAAACGAGTTGGCCTACCTCAAAGTGCCTTGGATGCACTTTCTTGTTGTAAGTGCGTGCCATTCTTTTCTGGTATAACTGGCCAAAGCACACTGCTGCTAGCCATTTTTCATCAATCAACATTAATTGTTCTAATCGAGTCTTTACCCATTCTGCATCTTCAATCTCCGACTCCACAATGATCTGAAGAGAGGGAATTTCGACTTCAGCCGGTATTACAGCTTCCGTCCCATATACCAATAGATAAGGAGTTGCACCAACAGATGTGCGAGCAGTCGTGCGGTATCCCAAAAGAGCGAAAGGCAACTTTTCATGCCATTGTCTCGAACCTTGGATCATTTTCCTAAGAATCATCTTGATGTTCTTGTTCGCTGCTTCAATGGCTCTATTGGCTTTTGGACGGTAAGGGGTAGAATAGCGATGCATAATTTTAAATTGCTCGCATACCTCCTTCATCAAATGACTATTGAGATTGGCTGCATTGTCAGTGATAATGGTATTTGGGATACCAAAGCGGCAGATGATGTTAGAATGAACAAAGTCTACCACTGCTTTCTTGGTGGCTGCTTTGAAAGTGACGGCCTCCACCTACTTGGTGAAGTAATCAATTGCAACCAAAATGAATCTATGCCCATTTGAATCCTTTAGCTCAATTGGCCCAATCACATCCATTCCCCAAGCAACGAAAGGCCAAGGAGAGGACATGGGATGCAACTCCGAAGGTGGCGAGTGAATCAGGTCACCATGAATCTGGCATTGGTGACACTTGCGAACAAAACTGAAGCAATCTCGCTCCATTGTAAGCCAATAATACCCTGCCCGTAGAATCTTCTTCGCCAAAACATATCCATTCATGTGAGGTCCACATACCCTCGAATGCACTTCACTCGTGATCCGCTCAGCTTCTGTGGCATCTACGCATATTAACAAGTTCAAATCTGGGGTCCTTTTGTACAAAATTTCCCCATTCAGGAAGAAACCGTTGGCGAGCCACCTTATAGTTCTTTTTTGATCTCCCTTGGTTTCCTCTGGGTATTCTCTCATTTTTAGGAATCGTTTTATGTCATGATACCATGGTTCACCATCTGGTTCTGTCTCAATTGTATTGCAGTAACTGTGGTGATTCCGAACTTGGATTTCTAGTGGATCGATATGGGTATTTCCCGGATAAGGGAGCATCGAGGCCAAAGTAGCCAAAGCATCGGCTAGCTCGTTGTGAAACTTGGGAATGTACCTGAACTCGATGGTTTTGAATCTTTTGCTCAAATCTTGTACACATTGTCTGTATGGAATAAGCTTGATGTCTCGAGTCTCCCATTCGCCTTGGGCTTGCCGGATAAGCAAGTCAGAATCTCCCATAACCAATAGTTCATGCACATCCAGATCGAGGGCCATTTCAAACCCATGATACAGGCTTCGTATTCTGCCTTATTATTGGTACAGAAGAATCGAAGTCGGGTTGTTGCAGGGTAATACTGTCCAATAGGTGAGATGAGGATTGCCCCGATCCAATTCCTTTGATATTGACAGCTCCATCAAAATACATTTTCCATAGGGGGTTGTCATCTGGAACTACTTCCTCTATTGAGTTGACCTCTTCGTCTGGGAAGTATGTGGTAAGTGGCTTGTACTCATCATCAACTGGATTCTCTACCAAATGATCGGCCAAAGCCTGTGCTTTCATCACAGTGCGAGTGACATAGACGATGTCGAACTCTGTGAGCAGGATTTGCCATTTTGCGAGCCTGCCGGTGGGCATTGGCTTTTGGAAGATATACTTCAGAGGATCCATTCTGGATATGAGGTAAGTAGTATAGGCCAAAAGATAATGTCTCAACTTCTGAGCGACCCAAGTCAAGGCACAACATGTCCTTTCTAAAAGGGTGTACTTAACCTCATAATTGGTGAACTTCTTGCTCAAATAATATATTGCTTGTTCCTTTTTGCCTGTTGCATCATGTTGCCCCAGAACGCATCCAAAGGAATTATCCATCACCGATAGATATAAAAACAAAGGCCTACCAGGTTCAGGTGGGACCAGTACAAGGGGTTTTGATAGATAAGCTTTGATCCTGTCAAAAGCATTTTGGCAATCGTCCGTCCACTTGATTGCAGCATCCTTTTTCAGCAACTTAAAGATGGGCTCGCACGTGGTTGTGAGCTGAGCAATGAACCTACTGATGTAGTTCAACCTTTCGAGCAAACTCATGACCTCCTTTTTGTTCTTCGGGGGTGGCAGATCTTGAATGGACTTTATCTTAGATGGATCCAATTCGATGCCTCTCCGACTGACTATAAACCAAGGAGTTTTCCAGATGGAACCCCAAACGCACATTTGGCTGGAGTGAGCTTAAGGTCATACCTTCGAAGCCGTTCGAAGAACTTTTTCAAATCATTCACGTGATCAACCTGTGTCTTTGATTTTATGATGATATCATCGACATTTACTTCTATCTCTTTGTGCATCATGTCGTGAAAAATGGTGGTCATGGCCCTCATGTAAGTTGCCCCTGCATTCTTTAAGCTGAATGGCATGACCCTGTAACAATAGGTACCCCACGGAGTGGTGAAAGCGGTTTTTTCTACATCACCCTCATCCATTAGAATTTGGTGGTACCCAGCATAGCAATCCACGAATGGCTGTATCTCAGGCTTTGCGCAATTATCTACAAGAATATGGATGTTCAGCAAAGAAAAATTATCCTTCGGACTTGCTTTGTTCAGGTCTCTGTAGTCAACACAGACTCTAGTTTTTCCATCTTTCTTTGGCACGGGCACAACATTTGCCACCCAGGTGGTGTATTGTACGGCTCTTACAACATTGGCGCTCAATTGCTTCATTATTTCCTATTTGATTTTATCACTCATGTCCGTTTTAAATTTACGTTGCTTCTGTTGGACTGGTGGAAAATCAGGATACGTAGGAAGCTTATGAACAACTAAATCGGCACTTAAACCCGGCATATCATCATAAGACCAAGCAAACACATCTCTATACTCAAATAAAATTTGAATCAAGGCATCTCTGGTTTTTTGTTCAGTGTGAATGCTTATCTTTGTTTCTCTAACTTCTTCATGAACTCCGATATTAATTGGCTCAGTTTCATTGAGGTTGGGCTTAGGCTTGTTTTCAAATTGTTCCAACTCTCTTTTTATTTCATCAAAAACCTTATCTTCATCATATTCGAGCTCTTGATGCATTATTTCGAAATTAGACAGCTTTTTGAGATCTGGGCATGAATTCTGCATGCATGTCATGTTATTAAAGCCGGCATAAACAAAACTAAAATGGAAATAAAATGGTAGGAATTAGGAAAAGAAAAAGACACAAAATTTAATACGAAAATGAACTGCATTTCATTGAATTTGAAAGGATATAAGGGTTAACGTCAAAATAAAACAATCATACTAAGATATTTGGATTACAACCCTGAAAGTAACCCAAAGTACAAAAGAAAGAAGCTGCAAGAGTCAACTACCAAGACTCCTTCCTTGTGGGGAGAGGAGTTGCTTCCCAGTTATTGAGCATGGTTTCTGGGCCAATTAGTTGCATATCGGCACGACTAGTGCCTTCACCAGCCTGGATCATATTCACTTCAGAAAATATCTGCCTTAGGCCATGGCAAATTTCATCAATGTTTGCATGCGCCGAGGAATTTTGACCATGTTTGAATCGTGGCTCGACAAAAGTGTAGAAAATGTGAGGGATAGGTTGCTGCAAGACCCACCCATGCTTTTTGCGGTGCTTGGCTTTGTCTTCGTCTGCTTGTGTTGGCCTGAAACCTAAACCAAAAGTACCCCTGTTACTGAATGGAGAAATGGGTTCTGAAATTCTTTGCAATGATGCCCCCAAACCTTTTCCTGGCTCATAACCTTGTCTCATCATAAGTGCAGCCACCATTACGGATGTGGCAGAGAGACGCGGATGTAGAATGGGTTTTCCTTCCTCAACATGGTCCATAACAACTACTTCGAAAGCCGGATAGACAATAGACTCGCATCCTTCCTTAGCCTCAATACATGGGATTAACGGGTCTTTATAAATGGATGACTCGTCTTCTCCGTGAACAATAATTTCTTGCATGTCGTGCTCGAATTTGAGCATCTGATGCAAGGTGGATGGCATAGCTCGGGCCGTATGGATCCATGGCCTTCCAAGAACAAAGTTATAAGAAGTTTCCATGTCCACTACTTGGAAGACAATTTCAAAATCAACAGGCCCAATCATCATCTCCCCAATGGTATCTCTCGCTGAGCCATCAAAAGCCCGGATGCGAACATTGCTTGGTCGGATCCTGTCTGTATTGATATTCATTCTTTGCAAGGTAGAGAGAGGGCATACATCTACACTCGAGCCTCCATCAACCATGACTCGCTTCACATAATGCCCCTCACATTTGACAATCAGGTGCAAAGCCCTATTGTGACCGGCTCCCTCCTCAGGAAGTTCATCATCTATAAAGGAAATTATGTTAACCTCAAAACATCTATTGGCCATCTTCTCTAACTGATTCACGGTGGTATTCTCTAAGACATGTGCCTCGTTCAGGATTTTGATTAGTACACGGGCATGCTCTCCTGAGTGTATAAGTAGAGATAACAGAGAGATTTGGGCAGGAGTCTTTCTCAGCTGGTCAATGATTGAGTAATCCTGAACTTTCATCTTTTTCAAAAACTCCTCCGCCTCTTCTTCAGTGACCGGTTTCTTTATTGGCATTTGGCCTTCTCTGATTTGCTTAGCCTTCCGCAACTCTTCTGGAGAGTAACCCCTCCCTGATCGAGTCAAACCTCCAGTTTCCCCCACTTCTTCTATGATTTCCTTGCCTTTGTAGGTTACTACAGTTTTGTTGTAGTTCCAAGGGATGGTTTTCGTATTTGTTATACGGGGTTGTGTGGCGGGCTTGATTATGATCGGCTCTATTATACCCGTCGTACCGCCCTGATTCTCCTTTGTGATGGGGTGACCTCCAAGGACGTATAACTTTGGGCTTGGAGCATTGGAGCGAACCTCCAACCTCGAGATTTTTGGAACAAATAAAGTTGCCCCTTCTGAGCTCTGGGCACCTTTCACAATCAACGGTGCATCTAGGCTTGGACTTACTTCCAGTTTGGTTCCCTCTTGAATCGTTACCATTGTCATTTCTGCTCGACCAACCAGCTTGTATTCATGATCTCGGCCAATCATTCCCACAAAATGAACATCATTGTGTACTGGCAACGGGTTATTGGTCACATTAGGAGGGTCCTCGCCATTCGTGACTACAATCAATTTTTCAACAATGAGTCTTTCTATGGCTCTTTTCAGGGTCCAACAGTCATCAGTGCTATGCCCCGGAGCACCTGAATGATATTCACATCTAGCGTTTGCTTGAAATCCATGTGAATCGGGATGCATCTGGTGGGGAGCGATGGGTCCAATCATGCCTATCTTCTTCAACTTCTGGAACAGACTAGAGTATGATTCCGCCAATGGAGTAAATATTTCCACTGGCCTCTGCTCTCGACCATAATACTGCCTAGGACGAGCATTGTAGGGTGCCCGAAAATTTTGCTGCTGAGGTCGGGGTAATCTTGGAGCTGGTTCCCGTACCTGTTGATTAGGAGGACGAGCATATGATTGAGCATTAAACACTGTATATTGTGGCGGTCCCACAGAGTACTGAGGAATTGGCGGGGGATAGTAATGTTGAGGGTAGCTGGATTGCCATTGCTGAGTTTGCACATAAGGGTGCGATGCCCATTCTTGAACTTCCGTAGATCCCGAAGTCATCATGGACCCTTCATCTCTCTTCTTTCTATTTGCCAAACTTCCCGACCCATTTTGGATAGCTTGGGTGGTGGCTTTGAGAGCAGCTTGACTTACAATTGTACCAGTTTTGAGGCCATTTTCGACCATTTCTCCTATTTTGATCGCTTCCGCAAAAGGTCTACCCATTGCGGACATCATGTTCTGAAAGTAATCAGGCTCTTGGGCCTCTAGAAAAATAGTGATCAACTCGTGGTTATCCATGGGCGGCTTAACTCTAGCTGCTTGCTCCCTCCACTTGATCGCATACTCCCTAAAGCTTTCAGTCGGCTTTTTCTTCATATTGGACAGAGAATTGCGATCCGGCGCAATATCTATGTTGTATTGAAATTGTTTGACGAAGGCTTGGGCCATGTCGTCCCAGACATGCCAGTGAGAGATATCTTGGTCAATGAACCATTCGGAGGCTACCCCCACCAGACTTTCTCCAAAATAAGCCATCAGCAATTCTTCTTTTCCACCTGCACCCCTCAGCTGGTTGCAGTAGCTTTTCAAATGGGCGATAGGGTCGCCGTGTCCATCATATTTCTCGAATTTTGGGGTCTTGAACCCCTGTGGCAAATGGACGTGAGGGAACATTCATAAATCACTGAATGAAACACTTTTGTGACCCCCTAGTCCCTGTATGTTTTTTATGTTCTGTTCAAGACTTTTCATTGTCCTGGCTATCTCATCCGGCTCAACCGTCATGGCAGGCTTTTCATTTTCCACTGGTGACTCGTACCGAGGAGTCTGATTATATGGAGCCGAGACCCCAAAAGCCATATTTGGAGAATAGTATTGGCCATCATAAGCATGAGATAATGGCTCTTTGATTGGCCTCGTCACTGGAGGTGGAGGCGGGATTGTGTATGCTGGTGCGCCAGACACGACTAGAGGAGTGTTCCTGACTGGTGCGACTGGAGGTCGCACATTAGAGGTACCAGGAGCAACGTGGAGGCTATAGTTTGGCACATACCCTGGTGGTAGGATGTCGCTCGTTGCATGGAGCGGTGGTTGAGTAGCCAGGGGTACGGTGGAAGTTCCCTCTGAGGGACCACGGGGTGGAGGCTGACCAGACACTCAAGCTTGATATACATCAGACAATTGCTGTCTCAATTTTCTTATTTCCTCTGACTCTTGTTCAACTGATTGACCCTGGGGGTCGTCACTGATCAGCTCGATCTCATCATCGTTGGCCATTACTACTGCTCCCTTAGATCTAGTGAAGTAATGGTGTGTTGCCAGTTTCACCACAAACCAACCACCTTAAGCTTACTGAATAGAGACAGCAAACGTGTTAGGGTTAAGCATTTTATAGATATGAATCACACATAATGTGCCATGCTCCTATCATTGTCATTATTTCTAGCATGCTTTTGGAGGCTTCATGTTTCATTCCGGCTTATGAGGTAGCTTCTTATTGACGCTCTTATTTTCTTTATTTTTTTTTTCACTCACGCCTCATTTTGATCCCTCATCTTAGAATCATTGAAAAATATTTTGATCGAACCTATTTTGGGTTGCCTACGTATCATGTCGCCGCATGAATCAGATCATTACGTAGTTCAGGGGGAAATAATAACAATTTTTTTTATATTATTATTATTATTGAAATTGACTCTAAATACATAAGTATGACTGAAAATGCGACAAATATAAAATTAAAAATGCGACAAATGAAAAATGAAACTACAAGCTAATTGACTGCACTAAAACTTTAATCTTCAATGGTATTCTTGCTTAAACTGATATCATCAAAGGTCTGTATCCCTTGGCCTCCACTCTCCCCCCAAAATCTCGTACAAATTCTGAAACACTGCCGGCAATTGTGGAATGAGGGTACGTGCTTGTTGACCAACTTTCTCATTGTTTAGATGACGATGATCGTCGTGAATATATGCTGCTTTCTCTGCCAATTGAAGTACTTGCTCTCTGGCTTGCCCCATATTCACGTGACAATTCTGCAACCATATCTGGGTAGTGTTGAGGGCGTTCCCCATTTATGTCTCGCATCCCTCGTATTCTTCAATACGGCGGTTTAGCACAGCTCTCTCAATCTTCCACTGATGCCGCTTTACCTCAAAATCTGCATGTTGATGACTTCTTTTATGCCTTTTTATTTCTTCCAATTGTGCATGAAACTGACCCTTTGAGTGTATCCAATAAGCCCTTTCTCTTTCAAACTGCTCTCTCTGCTGATCAAACTACAATTGTTGTTGGTGCGCATCCTCTTCAACGATACTCAAGTCTTCTTGTAGCTTATGTATTTCAACATTTTTATTTGCCTCAGCTCTTCTAACTAAAACAATAGTGCTTGCCAGTTCTTCTTCTAAGCGGGCCGCCTCATTTTTAGCATGCTTTAGATCTTTATCCATGACCCGTAAGGTAGATTGATAATCTTTCTCAATATTTAAACGAATCTGAGCGACTACGGCTTGTAGTTGGGCGTGTTGTTTGGACATGGTCATCCGGGCATGCTCCAATTCCTCTTTTAACCTTTCTATAGCTCTTTGATCATTTCTCCTCCTATTGGACCCTTCAGGCCCATCTCTAAGCGACGAAGGGTCATGAAACCAGGTAATATATTCAGGGATCACCTCTCCACGATCTCGGTCTTCTACCATATCATTCAACTCCGAGACTTTACTTGCATACCAAATTTTCATAATTTCTTCTTCGTCATGAGGTTGATCTTTACCAAAATCATAACAGAACTTGCTCATATCTCGTGTTGGTGGCACCTCCTGTAGTCGTGCAAATTGGCGCATTACCCGAAGTGGAGCATAAGACTGAACACCATCCAATCCTATGAGTACCAAATAAGAATGGTATGCAGACTCACAAATGACCTCTGTAGAGGAGAACCAATCGTAGTTCCAAGTGATCCGTTTGGTAGACAGAGTAAGAAGTAGTTCTTTCCAGGCACCAATCCCCTCTGGTAAGTCACATTCGTCAATTCTTTTCTGGTGATCATAAGTATGATTGGGCCAGAGCTCACTAAAATTAGTGATCCTAGGATGACGATAGAAATGCTCCAAAAACCATATCTGTAACAAAATGTTGCAACTATCAAAGTTTCGTGCGCCCATTTTACATCTAGTTAAAGCACGAAAAATGTAAGAAAGAATCATAGGGACCAAAGTATAATCACCCCCTTCTGAGGTCAGAGCCTCAACTACACTTGCCAAGTGGATGTCAATGCGTCCCTCTCTTTCCGGGAAAACTACACGCCCCAAAAAGGTGACCATAAATGCAAACCTTCTCTTCCATGTTTCCTTATCTTCCTTTGATTTCAATTTTCCCACATTCCTTTCGAAATTGCATTCTAGGCCATAAAACTGAAACAAAAAGTCCAACTTAACCCATTTGCCTCCTAGACCTTCATATTGTCCGTAATTTATGTTCAAAAGCTTCAGAAACCTACCCTCGTTCACATTTTTTGGTAGTATGGGCCTTTAGTGGCGAAGATTGCGGCCCCACCCCTGGAAATGGGCGATTTCCTCTAAGGTCGGAGTCATTTCACAGTCGGTAAAACGGAACACATTATTTTCAGGATCCCAGTGCGGAGTCAAAGCTTCAATCACATCCCTCCTGGGCTTTTTCGCAATCATGTGAACCAAATGTCCCAAGTATTTCTTTATCTGGTTTTGCTCATATTCCTTAAAGTCTCTCCACCAATCCCACAACAACTGTGGTATCTGATCGACAATCAGAAAATCTGGTATCCCTTCTGATCTGGGCCTCTTTTCAGACTTGCCTCTTTCCCCACTCATGGTATACCTGTCTACCCAGACACGGGGTTAGACTTTGATCAAACATATTATTGACACACAAAAATTCTGATTTCTCGGGTTTTGACTTCTATAAAAGAATAAAAATAAATAAATAAATAAATAAATAAAAGCTAAACTGTGGGACTAAAAAAATATATTTTTGGATTTTCTAAGGAAATAATTGTAAATAGGAAATTAACGAAAAGGAAAATATTTTTGAATTTTTTCTGAAAATTGGGCCGGAACCGATGAGGTTTGCCTACGTATCTCAGATCCGGTGAGAATCAGACTCGCATAGTTCGGTTAAAACCAACTATGTTCTTTCTTTCTTTTTTTTTCTTTTTTTTTTTTGAAAATTAATCTTTAAAAACCGTATGCACTAGACCACATAATTTTTTCTCTGTTTGTTCAACTGATTTATGCTAAAATCGGTCGATATGTCAGCCTCCCAAATAATGCAACAAGTAGCACATAACATGACATAATGGTCTCAACAAGGTACTTGTCTTAAAACAGAACTCGACCCTGCGTCGAGCGGTGCTAAGTCAAATGCACATGATGCAAATAAAGCGTAGCCTACTAGGAATATTCATTTCTTGTGGCTTGTTCTTCTAAGTTTGTAAATCCTAAAAGAGATGGTATCTACACCTGGCTTACCCGGGCGGACAACCCGAGTCGAGGAGCGTCAAGCGTCACCAGTAGTAGAACAGCACTAGCTAGCTAACGGCTCTCCCGCCTAAACACGTGTGACAAAATCCTTCACCAGAAGCTGGTAGGCTAACTGGCTTTATCTCAAGACAGAAATTTTATGATGCTGGTAGGCAAACAAAACATAACTAATTATCAGAAGACTCAGAGGGATGCGAGAGAAGATACAATTTATATGTACATTTCAACAATATCAAAACGGAAAAAGTGGACAAGTAACACATTAGACCCAAATAAATCACAATATATACAAAAATTAATAAAGCCAAATAAAGTCAATGTACAAGTTCGAATTTTTGAGACTCTCCAGCAGTATCGCCAGAGCTATCACACCCCTTTTTCTACCCGCAAAATAATATTGTGTGGATTAAAGGGTTTTTCCAATTAAAGTGATAAAATTGAGTAGGGATTATTTTATTTATAGAGTCGCCACTTGGAATTGATTTTATTGGTGTTCCAAGTCACCTTTTATTTGTATCCCTAATCAAAGGAAGATTTGACTCTATTATTATTGGTCTGCGAAAACAAAGTCCGGGCAAGGAATTCTGTTAACCGGGGAGAAGGTGTAAGGCATTTCCCGAATCCCGTGGTTCTAGCACGGTCGCTTTTATTGACTAAAATTTGGCTTGAATTAATTTTGGATAAAGTGTATTTTATTATCCTTGAATTACTATCGTCTAATATTGCTTAAAAATTAATAATTAAATTTTATTAGTTTTGCCTTGTAGCGTGTAAGCACACAAGGTTTTATTAGATTATATGTACTAAAACAATGAACGTGTCGGTACACATGGTTTAAATACAATTATTTTTGAAGAGTCAAGGAGTGGGAATGCACACATGGCTACTTTATTAAATAAATATCGACCAAGGATCGTGTATGAACACATGGTCTACATCTCAAACGTGCCTAAAATTACCAATCGCTTAAATTAATTATTAAGGAAATGAGCTAATTAATTAGTAACAAAATCTGATTTTTTTTTATTAGAATGACACTTTAAAGCTTGGTTCAACTTGTTATTATTATTATAATATTTTTATTAAAAAAGAAAAAAAGAAAATAGGCAGCTATGGAATTATATTGATGTTGGGATGTTGCTATTAAAGAAAATAAAATGGATCAAACTTTGGGTTTAGCTATTGGGCTTAACCAAAGTGAGCACTTTTATGGCCTTTATATGAATTTTCTAAGTTCAAAAGCCCATGTTTCTGGAGATTAATACAACAACCCAATAGCAATCCATGTTCAAAATCCTTTAATCAATTACTCTAACAGGTTTTTATTCTTCTTTTGAAGGAAAATATATATATATATATATATATATATATATATATATATATATATATATATATATATATATATATATATATATATATATATATATATATATAAAAAACTTAAACTTTTCATTAATTACCAAAAGCATAGAGCAGGGAGGCAACCTATGACATTTAAAAAAAATGTAATCTATTATAACAATGTAAAGAAGAGAAATTACTCATATGGAAGAGTATCTTACTAGAACACATATAAAAATGATTTTTCAATTTAGTTGTAACAAAAAAAACAAAAAAAAAAGCTACTTTTATTACTACATAACCTTCTAGTTTAAAAAATACCACTTCTGCTTTGAATCAATAGTACAGATTCCAACAATCATTAAAGAAGATTAAACTTAAGAGCCCAGAAACTTGTGATATACTATTCTTAAAAACAAACAGTAGACCAACGAGATACTGTTTCAGCTGATCTGAAAGAAAGATTGAAGTTTTAACTTATCCCGGATTCCGCACACTTCGAGATATACATGCAGCATTTAAATATTTCTTTCTTCATTAGGTCTCTTCAAGCATGCTCAAATAACAGAAACATGTTCATAGATATTGAAAATCTGCAGTACAATAGCTTAAAAGTTACCTGAATGGCTGAAAATCAAAACTATAGCAAAGATGGAACACCGGAAGAACAAACTAACGAACAACAGCGAACTAGCAAACTTCCAGCAGTGAAAAGAGCAACCAAACAACAATCTTTTAACCCGAAGTGACCCAGGAACTCAAAACAGAAGTTCAGTATCTTGGAAAAGAAAACAAGAACTCGGCTAACCTTAAGAGCTTAAGTTATTTTTCACAAGGTATTAGCATTCAAAAGAATCACTTACAAACTTTCAGTTTTTCAGCTTACTTTGTTGTTCAGCTGATGCCTTTTACTCTCAAAGTTGTGTATTTTGCTTAGAGTGAGAAATGCCCCTGTCTTCTAAGTATAAGAGAGTGTGTGTTCTTTTTTCAGTCATTAAGCCTCCCCATTCTAAGTGTAAGAGAGTCCCTTTTATAGGAGAAAAGCAGCCATTTCAATAGGCAAATAAAGTTAGATTTTTGGAAAGATTTTTTGGTTCACCAAAAATCTGTTCAAAAGACTGACTTTGTGTGCTAAACACTGTTCAAGGTCTGTCCCAAAGGTGAAAGGACAGCCTGAAAATCTGCTGTGTCAGAAGCAAGGAGAAAAAATATCCTTTCAGCCACCCTACTAGTAAAAGTAAGTTACTATTACCCTATTTTGTGATAAAATAAACTAACTTCAGATTTTAACCATCAACAATAAACTACTTGCTCAACACAAATCAAACTTGGACAACTATGAACTGACAAAGCATAGACGAGACTAAAAACGTAATTGAACTAAGTATTCAAACCACCTTGATGGGAATGAATTCGATTTGTGCAAAATAATTATTAAACAAACAACTAAATTCACAAACTAATGCTCAAAACAGAACGAGCATCGTTAACAATCGGACAATGACTAACAACAACTAAATAATCGACTAACTAAGTAAACGATTTAACTAATACACTAAAGATCATGTTTAAATCAATAACGAATCTAACAAACCACTAAACTAAATAGAGATAGCTAATTAAATAAACCTAACTTGAAACTCTAATTAACAAGAAATAACCAAAACAGAAAAATAAATAAATGAAAAAAATCAGAAACTAATCTACTAAATAAAAAAAAACCCTGAAATTAATTAAAGAGATGACGATTATACCTAACAAGTATGCTTGAAGCCGTTAGAGCCACGAGAAGACGCCGGAGATGCTAAAAGGTGACTACTCGACTCCGAAACGCATGTTTCTTTCGGGTAGATGGTAGAACGAAATGCGTTTCAGTATCTCGCCAAAAGAAACGAGTGTCTTTGAGTGGAAAAATAACTAAGATGGGGGTTCAGGGCATTTTGGCCGTGGTGAGGCGGTGGAGCCGTGGCGGCGGCGAGGAGCGGGCCGGCAGCGACAGGGATTTTGGGGATGAAATGGGTAGGAAAAGATAGGTCTCGTGGAGCTCTATCTATCCATTCATGTATGGAGCTCTATCCATTCATGTATGTGTTGTAGGGTGGTGAGAGAGAAGAGAGAGAAGAGAGAAAGAGTTCTGGGGGAAATGAGGGAATTTTTTAGATTTTTGAGGCTTTAAATACCTCTTGAAAGATCAAATATGGACCATTAGATCAATGGGTGATCAATGGGTGAGATGTTATCTTGGGTCACTTAATGGAACGACGTAGTTTTGAGGCAAAACTACGTCGTTCCGGGCCCTTTCAAAGGCAGCCCCTTATCTTGCACTTTTGGCCACTTTCTCTTTCAGATTTGGCCCAATTTCTTTCTTAATCCTACTTATTAAACTAAATTTACACAAATAAATAAATTAATTAAGTAACTTATTCAAATGATCAATTAACTAGATTAAATCACCAATTGAATAGTTAGTTAATTCCTAAAATGCACAAATAAAGAAAGAACTATTTTTTGGTATTTTTATGATAGGAAATATGCAATCAAAGACATAAAAATTGGAAAATATAATTAAAGCAACAAAACACTAATGACTTTAGGAGGTGTTAAAATAGTACAAAAATTAGGTATTCACATGTCTAAAGAAGCACCGAGGCTATCAGAATACAACTTTAATGTCGATGTTGCCGCCATTGTGCCAGCTATCAGGTGCATCAAAGATACCAAATGGCCTCGACCTCTACAATCCTATCCAACCCAAAGGGATCCTAACCAGATGTGCAAATATAATGGCACTTAAGGTCACAGAATGGAAGATTGTCAACAGCTAAGAGAGGAATTAGCCCGACTATTCAATAACGGGCATCTTCGAGAATTCTTGAGTGACTGAGCCAAGAATCATTTCAGGAATAGGTATTCTAACAAACAGGCAGAACAAGAAGAACCCCAACACATCATTAACATGATCATCGGTGGGGTCGATATCCCTCAGGGGCCGATGTTGAAACACACCGAAGTATCCATCACTAGGGAGAAACGAACTCGAGATTACATACCGGAAGGAACTTTATCTTTCAACGACAAGGACGCGGAAGGGATTGTGTAGCCCCACAATGATGCACTGGTAATATTTGTACTCATAAATAAGATTCAAGTTAAACGTGTGTTGATTGATCTAGGTAGCTCGGCCAACATTAACCGATCGAGGGTCATGGAACAACTCGGTCTACAAGACCAAATCGTGTCGGCAGTCTGAGTTCTAAACGGATTCAACATGGCATGTGAAACCACTAAGGGTGAGATAATATTACCGGTGAACACCGCCGGGACTATACAGAAAGCTAAGTTTTATGTAATCGAAGGAAAGATAAGGTATAACGCTTTGTTTGGAAGGCCACGGATCCACAACATAAGGGTAGTACCCTCAACTCTGCACCAAGTATTAAAATTCCAAACACCAGATGGAATTAAAACGGTCTACGGAGAACAGCCAACTGCAAAGGAGATGTTTGCGGTCAAAGAGGCGATTCTGATATCCGCTCTTACAACGACAAAGGGGTCGAGTTCGATCACAAAGCCAGAAACCAAATAGCAATTACCGACACTAGCTCCGACCCAACCAGAAAAATAGGGGACTGATGAAGACAATGATTACGGGGTACCCAGGTCTTTTATAGCCCCCGATGATTCCGAATCCACTAAATCAATGGTCGAGGAGCTACAACAGTTCATATTGGTTGAGCATCTACCTGATCCACAGGTATACCTAAGCACGGGATTAAATCCCGAGCCCAGGAAAAACTCATTCAGTTTCTTATGTCTAACATAGATTGTTTCGCTTGGTCCCACCTTGATATGACAGGGATCCTACCATAGATAACCACTCACAAGCTGAGCCTGGACCTGAAGTTCCATCCGGTCAAGCAAAAGAGGAGGCCCCAGTCCGAGCTCAAACATGCTTTCACCAAGGACGAGGTACCTAAACTCCTTAAAATAGGGTCCATTCGGGAGGTTAAATACGCGGATTGGTTAGAAAATGTATTAGTAGTCCCTAAAAAAGGGAACAAATTAAGAATGTGTGTAGATTATAAGGATTTGAATAGGCATGTCCCAAGGATTCTTTCCATTTGCCCAACATCGATCGAATGATCGATGCCATGGCCGGCCACGAGATCCTCAGTTTTTTCGATGCCTACTCTGGGTATAACCAAATACGGATGAACCCGGGTGATTAGGAAAAACACCTCCTTCATCACTAAATATGGCACATAATGCTACAACGTGATGCCATTCGGTTTAAAAAACGCCGATGTCACTTACCAACGCCTAGTAAATAAGATGTTCGAGGAACAAATAGAAAAATCAATGGAGGTTTACATTAACAATATGTTGGTTACATCCCTGTGAGCAGAGGACCATTTAAAATATTTGCAGGGAACTCTCAGAATATTAAAGAAATACAATATGAAGCTGAACTCGGAGAAATGCGCGTTTAGAGTTGGATCAGGAAAATTCCTCGGGTTTATGGTATCCAACCGAGCTCTCGGGCTGGTTGGCCAAATGGGTCATGGAAATCAGTGGGTACGATATTGAATATCGACCCCGGACCACCATTAAGTCTCAAAATTTGGCGGACTTTGTGGTCGACATACCCGAGGTCGAAAAAGAGTTATTAATCAACTTAGGGACTTCCTCGGGAATCTCGACCCTCTTAACGGACAGCGCCTCGTATGCAAAAGGGTCCGGACTTGGCATCGTATTGAAGCCACCAACAGAAAATATAATTAGGCAATCTATTAGGTCTGTGAAATTGACTAACAATGAGGCCATGATCGCAGGTCTCGAACTAGCCAAAAGCTTGGAGGCAGAGATAATTGAAGCTAAGTGCGACTCCCTCCTTGTGGTAAACCAAGTTAATGGGATGTTCGAGGTCATAGAAGAGCCAATGCAAAGGTAACTGGATAAATTGCATGTAACATTACATCGATTCAAAGAATGGACTTTGCAACGCATACCTCGGGATCAAAACAGTGAGGCTGATGCCCTCGCTAACCTAGGGTCATCGGTCGAGGACGACGAATTCAACTCGGGGTCAGTCGTACAACTTATGAGATCGGTAGTGGAGGAAGGCCATGCCGAGATTAACTCCACAAGCCTAACTTCGGACTGGAGAAACAAATATATAGAATACCTGAAGACCGAAAATCTGACGTCAGATCCAATGGAATCGAGGTCCCTACGTACAAAGGCAGCCCTATTTAGCCTATCCAAAGACGGAACCCTATTCAGAAGGGCGTTCGATGGCCCACTCGCGATATGTTAAAGACCAGGGGACACCGAATACGTTTTGAGAAAAATCCACGAAGGCGCATGTGGAAACCATTCAGGCGCCGAATCATTGGTTCAAAAAGTTATCAGAGTCGGCATTACTGGATCGATATGGAAAAGGACGCAAAGGAGTTCGTACGAAAATGCGATGAATGTCAAAGACACACTCCGATGATTCATCAGCCTGGGGAACTGTTGCATTCGGTCTTGTCACCATGGCCGTTCATGAAGTGGGGAATGGATATTGTCGGCCCCCTTCCATGGGAACCTAGTAAGGCTCAATTGATATTGTTTATGACTAACTATGTTTCTAAGTGGGTGGAAGCCCAAGCATACGAAAAAGTAAGGGAGAAAGAAGTCATCGACTTCATTTGGGATCATATCATATGCCGAATCGGAATGCCGGCCAAGATCGTGTGCGACAATGGGAAACAATTCATCTGTAGCAAGGTAGGCAAGTTTCTCGAAGATCATAAGATTAAAAGGATCTTATCAACACCCTACCACCCTAGTGGGAATGGACAAGCATAGTCGACCAATAAAACCATACAACAAAACCTCAGAAAGAGGTTAACCAGCGCTAAAGGAAGGTGGAAGGAAATCCTACCCGAAGTCTTATGGGCATACCGAATTACTTCGAAGTCCAACACCGGGGCCACCCCGTTCTCACTAGTCTAAGACACCGAAGCTCCGATACCGGTCGAAGTTGGGGAGCCAAGTCTCAGGTTCCGATATGCAACCAAGGAGTCAAATGGCAAAGCTATGAACATGAGCCTCAAATTTTTGGATGAAAGGCCCGATGCAGCCCTTGTACGGTTGGCCACCCAAAAGCAGCAGATCGAGAGATATTAGAATCGAAGAACCAACCTTCGACACTTTAGTGTCGGGGACTTGGTTCTAAGGAAGGTTACACTAAACACCCAAAACCCGAACTAAGGGAAGTTGGGGCCGAACTAGGAAGGCCCTTACCAAATTATCGAGATCACCGGTAAAGGTTCGTACAAACTTGGAACGATAAATGGTGAGAAACTATCGAACAACTGGAACATAGCTCACTTGAAGTGATACTATTGTTAAGGTAATATCCCATTCATTTCCTTTTATTTATTTATATTCTGAACTAACACTTGCAGGGAATCATCGAGAAATGATGCAATTTTTAGGTCTGAAAGCACGCGTTGCACTCTTTTTCCCTTGAACCAGTTTTGTCCGAAATGGGTTTTTGACAAGGTTTTTAATGAGGCAGCGAGTAAATCGTGCTAACCTAGAATTGAAGGCCGGATACAAACTAGTGACAAAGATCACAACAGTATTCGAGGCCTCTCTTCGATCAGCCCTGCACACTAGGGGGCATTACCCTCAGATAATAACTTTAGCAAGGAAGGAAACTTTATGATTCAATGGTCTCGGCTCGATCGATAGGATTTACTGTAAGGGTCAAACTGTCACATGAACCGTGCCCATATAGACTAATCGAGCCCTAGCACAAAACTTGTACACATGTGTAACTATCATGCACAAGAATAAAAGTTTCTACATTGCGGATAAATATCTTGTCCTTTAAGAATTTCTTTTTTTTCTTTTAAGGATTTTCTTACATCCGATCCCCTAAAGGTATTGAGCCCAAGGGCCACCTTAATCTGAGTTCAAACAACCACTCTCACTCGGGGACTGCCGTCCGAAAACAAACTCGGAGGGTCAGAACTATCAGACCTTGGGGGCATAAGACCTATTAGGCAACGCCCAAATTTTAAAAGTCACGGCCACCCCCACTCGGGGACTGTTATCTTAGGCAAGCCCAGATAACTCGGGATAGCAAGCCTACTGGAAAACACCCGAACTAAAAAGGCTACATCCATATTAACGCGGCTCGAAGACGTCCGAGACCCGTAACAAAAACAACAAGGCCTTAAAATTATTTAACCAGTTCTAAAGGCTACCCTCGGCAAACTATAAACCTGAAAAGGTCTAAGTACTTTGGGGAAAAAATAATTTCCGGTCATACCAAACCCCCACAATGCACAAAAACAAGATAAATGTTGAAGGCAAGGTTTGTTTGATCCTCCGAACGTAACCTAACTATTTCATGCTGAGGCATTTCGATCTTTGCAAATATAAGTAATAAAGCAGAGGGAAAATTCAAAAGCCGTTGAAGGGAAAAAGCCTTATATACATTGAAAACCTTCTTTTTACAAGGGTAAAACAACCCTGATACAAATTTTGGCAAAAGCCAAATGGCTTCAACAAAAGAGTAATACGAAAAGCAACAGACAAAAACATCTGAAAAGAGCCTAAGTGGTCTAGTCTATGCCGGGAGCCGCATCATCACCTTCGGGGTCCCCGCCATCGGACTCGCCCAAATCTTCAGAACCTTCATCATCTTCGGGAAAGGTCAGTTCTATGGCCTCAACTTCAATCTCTTTAGCATTCTCAATCTCGACCGATAAGTCGAAACCCCGAGCATGAATTTCCTCGAGGGCCTCCTTTAAAGATTGCCATTTTGCGTGCTCGATGATATCCTTTACTCGAACCTGAGCCGCCTCAGCATCGGCCTTATAAATGGCCACCATCTCGTCGGTGTCGACTTTCACTACCTTGGCCTCTGACTTAACTATCTCGAGCTCCTTGGCCAGGTTTTCTTGATAGGAAATAATCGAATTTAGCGGAAATTGAAGCTCCTTGATCTTTTTGGCCTACACCAAGGCCTTTTCCTTCACAGCTCGAAGCTGGACCTCAGCCGAAGCCAACTGTGCCCGGGCAGTCTCCTTTTTCGAGGCCAAGCAGACCATGTTTGTTTTCCATTCTTCAGCCTCGACCATTACCACATCCACCTCCACCTGGAGCTGCTCGATCTGATCAAGTTTCGTTTGGACCTGCGGGTTCGGACTATTAGCCACCGTATCTGACTCATCATCACTAACCTCAAATACTCTTCTTACCTACTCGACCAGGTCGGCATGCTCCTTTCGAGCCGCCTCTAGCTAAGCCTGGTGTTTCTCACTAAGAAGTTTGTAAGCATCCCTCTTCTCAGTGAGCCCTCGAGTCTCGGCCTCATATTGGTTTAACTCTTCCCGGTATCCGAGAAAAGTCTCGTAATGAAGCACCGAGGCCTTTAAGCACAAAGAAAAAAGTTACGATTATCTACAACTTAATCCAAGTACATAATAGAGGTCGCCAAGAGGCATCTGAAGTTACCCGATTTAACGCATGTTGTGCTTCATTGAAGATGTAAGACACTTCCACCCCGTTCGTCTTGGCTTGATCCTCTTCGGTCACCAAACACCGAAGATAACTGGTGATCCCTACGGGAGCAAAAAGGACACATGCATCCTCCGGAATAGACATGATGACCAATCGCTTCCGGTCAGGATTCACGCTCAGAGCTGGGAACCGGCTAACTAGTTTCGGACTTGAAGAAGACATGCTGGTCCCCGAAGGTGGACTCTTCATTGGCACGGGTAAGTCACCCAACCCGGTGATGTCCTCCGTGGCGGTAGAGTCTAGGCCATCAAAAATGTTGTGAAAGGGGTCTGCCACCCCTTGGGGCTCTTCATTGAGGTGACTTTTCAGCGTCTAAGCCTCGTTGATCATAGAGTAAGTAAACGTAGGCAACTCAAAGAGATCTATCACCCCAAGTACATCCTTCGGGGCATTATCCTCTACCCGAGAAGTACCAGCCGCGGTCTCCTTGTCGGCCTCCCTAACTTGAGGCAAAACGGCTTTGCCCCTCTCTGGTTTGGAGGCCTCGACAACTGCCTCTTCATCGGCCACCCTGATTGGAGGCGGTTTGGTATCGCCTCTCTCTGGTTCAGGGGCCACTCGTCCCTCAAACTACGAACGCACGTGGGCCACCAGTTCAGAGATTTCTTCTTCTTCTTCTTCTTCGGACTCATCCCTCAACCGGTGGAATGAGTCATATGGGAGCTCTCGGGTGCTAGTACCTTCTTTGGATTTGTGCACCAGCCTCCTCCTTGGGTTTTTCTTCTCTGAGTTCGGAGAACTCAAAACCTTTTTCCACCTCTTCTCCCCACCCTGTCTTGGTGCAGGAGACTCGGCGGGGCAATCCTCATCACCAGATGGAGGCCTCATTTGCGACATCCTTAGAAAGACCTACAAAGAAAAAAGAAATGATTAAGGGCTCAGCAGCACAGAGGAAATCTAAGTGTTTTCCAGTCAAGAAAAGAATCTCACCATCCGAACGGGCCTCTCAACGACCCTTCGAAAGCTCGCGCCATACACACTCGGAATACGATTTCTGCAACACAATGCTCTCGACCCACTCCTTGAATCGAGAAACTATATCCGGCATCCGAGCAACAACTGCACCACCACAAAACATCGATGAGAAGGGAGAAAAATGGAAAGCGATGAACAAAATCTTGAAAGCAAGATATACTTACGTGTCATGTTTCACTTCTCAGGAAATGGCATATGCTCGGCTGGGATCAAATCCGAGGTCTTCACTCGGAAAAAGCGGCCTAACCAGCCTTGATCCTGATCTTCATCGATACTTGAGAACGGGGCCTTATTGGCCCGACAAGCAAGCTTAATTAGTCCCCCTCAATAAAGTTGGGGACTATATAAGTACATGAGATAGTCAAGGGTGAAGGGATACCCCTCGATCTTGCTTACAAAAAAATGGAGGAGAATTACTATCCTCCAAAACGAAGGGTGAATTTGACCAAGGGTCACCTCGTACCTCTTACAGAAGGCGATAATGACCGGGTCCAAGGGACCCAACATGAAGGGATAAGTGTAAACACTTAAAAATCCCTCCACGTGGGTAGTCATGGCTTCCTCAGGCTTGGGGACCACTACGTGCTTATTAACCCACTTGCAATCTTTCTTGACCTCAGAAAGGACGTCCTCGGTGATCGAGCAAATATATCTCGAGACCGGCTCACACCGACCTGGTACCGAGGAGGGCTTCTCGGTCTTGAAATCGGCATCGGTCATGCACCCCCCGGGGATGAACATTTTTAGAGGAGGTTCCAATGCCGGTTCCTCGGTAGTAGCAGACAAAACGTTTTCCTCAATAGCCGATCGCGAGGCAGAGGGAGTTTCTTTTTGGGTTGGAGCGGATTTTGAAGTCTTCGCCATTTTCTTGGTAAATGAAGAAAAGAGAGGGAGTTTAAAGATTAAGCTTGATGGTTGGGGATAAAAATAGAGCTGAAGTTCTTGAAAAAGGATTTCAGAATAGCCAGAAATTTAATGCTGGGAAGTGTTGAAATTTCTAAGAAACAAGAGTAGAAAATATTTGGATGTAAAGTTTGAATGAATGAATATGGGGGTATTTATAATTTCCAAACGACGGTTCAAAGCCAGGAGTGGCTGACCAGCAACTGGCGAGCATTTAATGCCATTAAGACGTGATTGACGAGACGTTTCGTTCATTTTGTCGTTTCTGACGCAGAGTATAAACCTGAGAATCGGAAGCTCAAATCGTTTCTCGTCGCTTACTCTTCGAAAAATGAGGGGAATATCTGTATACGGTCGAAATTGGGCTTGATTACAATATGACTAATCGGATTCGGAACGCGAGCGATTGAAGATCGACCCTGAGTCTCGTTGAACCAGAATACGAGGTCAGAATGTCCATCCTCGGGAACATTGAGTCCATGATACCGGAATCGACCCTGACCCCGAGTAAGCTCGAGTAAACATTGTCGATATAACCAACAGAAGACAGAAATAATGAAAGGCTGAAATATCTGTAACCAGTCAGATATCACGGCGGGAATCTCGGCACATATAAATAGGGAACACCAAACTAGGAGATTTTTATATTTTATAGAATTATACCTAAAATAGGACTCCCCTACTATATAAAGGGGGCTGATTACTTATAAAGGAGATTGTAACACGCATCCCAAAGTAATATATTATTATTCTCTTATTATTTTGTTCTGATATCAATAAAAGTATTTCCAGCTCGAGGGTGGCTAACCTTCAAAGGCTAAGATTGTTCAACTTAAGCGGTTTGCATTCACTTTTTCATTACTTATTTCAATTGCATTTTGATCTGTCATTTTGTATCAAATTAAATCACGTATCCTTAAAACTACTTATAAATTCAATTGTTATCCGATTTTGAGGGTAAACACTTTGCTTCACCAACTCCACATTCATTTTTCTTGCCCATTTCTATCATCTTGATTTTATTAGTGCTACTTATACTAATATCAAAACACACTGAGATCGGTTTCCACTTTGTTCGTAAGTGAAGTATGCTCTTTCTTTATATCATTTGGACGCAGTTCAAAGAGAACTGAGCCCTTATTTATAACAGAAGGGGGAGAGAAGTCCTCTCATTATTATTTTATTTATTTATGAGTATGTCCTCTCCTATTTCATATAGATCTTTCATCTTCATATATAATAATTGTTATGTCGAGGAAGAGGCAACCCGAAAATAAAGAAGATAAAGAGCATCAAATTTTAATGTGAAAAACCCTTCAAATCGAAGGTAAAAACTATGGGATCACAGAGATCCAAAAAAATCCACTATAACAATAAGATGGTTACAAAAATTATCCAATTTGGCTACACAACAAGTGCCAAACACAGAGCAACAACAAATCAATTGAACAAAGAGGGGAAGTCACAAAATAGAGCTATTGTTCAGGGCTCGAAATCGGACGCTACGAGAACCAAATTCGATCTTCATCATTCAAATCAAGGATCAAGATGTTATAAACGTTCAATCAAAATTACAGCCCGATCCAGCGGTTAAAGAAGCACAAAACGTGATTTGAAATTGGTTGGTCGGATCAAAAATCTGCAGCAAAACAAACACTTTTTCTTCTGTCTTCTCTCTTGATGAAAGCTCTCTTAAAAACCACTCTTATGTGCTTAATTCTTTCAAAGACTTGTACCAATGAGCATAGAATAATTCTCCAAGATTTTCCTATTTATAGATAATGAGTGGTACTTTCTCTTAAAGCCAAAACCAACTTTAATATGATTAAAAATTGAATCCAATTCCAAATATGAATGGAATTCAAAAGAGAATAGGATTAAGCAATTGGGCCTTTGGCTGGACAACATGGGCATGGGCCCAACAAACTCCCCTTTCAGCCAAGGGGCCAAATATGCCTTCAAGTAGAAAAACTATTGACAGGCTTCATGCCTGCCAATTTTCTGCAAAACGCATGCTTATCTGCAAGCACCGTTTTTGTCAACATATTCGAAGGATTTTTATCGGTGTGTATTTTCTCAACCTCAAATAATTTTTCCTCCATGACCATTCTTATCCAATGATACTTTCTATTTATATATTTGGTCTTAGAAAAAAAGTGAAGTGCTTGGTGAGACAGATAGCACTCTGTTTAGCATAAAATAAGACGTACCTTGGTTGCTCAAAGCCAAGATCATTAATAAACTCCTTCATCCATAATAGTTCTTTGGCACCTTCTGTGACGGCAATATATTCAGCTTCTGTGGTGGATAGAGCTATGCACTTTTGTAGTCTATATTGCCTAGAAACAGCTCCCCCTGCAAAAGCGATCAAATAACCGCAAGTGGATTTTGAATTATCAAGAATGCCTCCTAAATCAGAGTTTGTGTAACAAACAAGTTCAAGCTTGCCATTGCCAAAGCACAGCTTCTAATGTACAGTACCTTTGAGATACCTTAATATCTATTTTAGTGCATCCCAATGTTCCTTTCCAGTATTAGAAAGGAATCTACTAACAGTACCAGCAGCATGTGCAATATCTGGTTTAGTGCAAATCATAGCATACATGAGAGAGGTTTCAAAAGCATTCGAAGTAGTTACCTCATCAGGAATTGGTTACTGATCAACCACAACATCATCAACTGGAGCATCCATAACATCTACTCCATGATGATAATTTTGATCTTGATCACTATTTTCATTATTGTCTTGGGTTTCTTCAGGTGCAATAGGTGCCTTAGCAATAGAAACTAGATAAATATCAACTAAGCTCTCATTACTCTGAGAATCTATCTTCTCAGCTTTGTTAATATCTTAAATAGTATGGTCTTCAAAGAATATTGCATCATGACTTCTGATAAATTTATTGTCAACTGGATCATAAAAACGATACCCAAATTCATCTTGACCATAATCGATAAGGATGCACTGCTTAGTTTTGACATCTAGTTTTGATCTCACATCATTTGGAACATGCACATAAGCTTTACACACAAAAACTCTTAGGTGATCATAAGAAACATCATTAGCAAACCAAAATCTGTCTGGACATCACCATCCAAAGCAATAATAGGAGACAAATTGATAACATAAGCAACAATATTAAGTTCTTCCGCCCAAAATATATTTGGAAGTTTATGTAATGACCCAACCAATTGTTTTGAGAATTTGCACTTCGCTCGATAGTTTACGGGCATGAGTAGCTCCGTATGATGTATTATGACTTATGTGAATCATCGATTTTGATTTTCAGGTTATTCAGAATCGAATTGGAAGAATAGATTTTATTGTTAATGTTTTAAATTGGGAGAGTTGACAAAGTTTGAATTTTTGTGAATTTGAACTAGGAATGGAGTTTTGATAGTTTCGGTAGGTCCGTTGGTTGATTTTGGACTTAGGAGCACGTCCGGATTGTGATTTGGAGGTCCATGGTGGAATTTAGCTTGAAATGACGGAAGTTAGATTTTTGAAAAGTTTGACCGAGAGTTGAATTTGTGGATATCGGGATCGGATTATGGTTCCGGGAGTTAGAATAGCTTCGTTATGTCATTTGGGACTTGTGTGTAAAATTTGAGGTCAATCGAACGTGATTTGATAGGTTTTGGCATCGGTTGTGGAAGTTTAAAGTTTAAAGTTCATTAAGTTCGATTTGATATGCGATTCATCATTTTGATGTTGTTATGTATGATTTGAGGCCTCGAGTAGGTCCGTGTTATGTTATGGGACTTGTTGGTATGTTCGGACAGGGTCCCGAGAGGCTCAGTTGAATTTCGGACATAGTTCAGATCATTTCAAATGGCTTTGCATTTGCTGGTTTTTCTGATGTTACCTGTTGCTTCTGGCGTTCTTCGCGATCGCGAAGGTGTAGCCGCGATCGTGAAAGGTGTTTGGTCAGTGGAGCTATTTTTCCTTTGCATTCGTGCTTCTGAGGTCGCGTTTACACTAGGTTAAAGATTTTTGTCTTTGCGTCCGCGTCCATTGCTATGCGTTCGCGTAGTGTTGAGGTTTGGCAGCTGGGAGTTGGAGAATTCTTCAATGCGATCGCGAAAGGTGAGTCGCGTTCGTGAAGCTTTACATCAGTGGTCATCGCGTTCGCGTGGGGTGTATCGCGAACGCTAAGTGCTTTTGGTGGCAGTATATGTTTGTTCATCGCGAACGTGATGAACTTCTCGCGATCGTGTAAGAGGATGTCTGGGCAGAAGTATAAAGTACTCTATTTCGGGAGTTTCAGCCATTTTTGCATTTTTGGAGCTATGGAGCTCGAATTGAGGCAATTCTTGAAGCAAATTTTACCATATGAATTGGGGTAAGTGTTCTATACTTGGTTTTAGTTATATTTAATGAATCTATCTTCGATTCTAGCTTTTGGTTGATGATTTTCAAAGAGGAAATTGGGGGTTTTGGCCAAAAGTTTCATAATATGAATTTTTGAGTTTTGAACATCGATTTGCAGTCAGATTTGAGTGAAACTAGTATAGTTGGACTCGTAATTGAATGAGTTGTTGGATTTATTAAATTTTGTCGGGTTCCGAGGTGCGGGCCCAGGTTGGACTTTTGGCCGATTTTGGGCTTTTGATTCAAGATTTGATCCTTTTCGATCGGGATTTGTTCCTTTAGCATTGTTTGATGTACTTGAGTTATGTTTGGTTAGTTTCGAGCCGTTCGGAGGTCGGAACGCGCGGGATGGCATTTTGGAGCATCGCCTGGCTTGCTCGGTATTTGGATTCGTCTTGTTCGAGGTAAGTAACTTTTCTAATCTTGGAGCTGAGGGTATGAACCCTGAATATACGTGTTATGTATTTGGTGTTGAGGTGACGCACATGTTAGGTGACGGGCATGTGGGCGTGTACCATGTGAACTGTGATTCCGTTATTTCTGTGGTACTGTATAGTTACCTGATCATCTCTGTAACCATGAAATCTCTACGTACTAGAGTTATCGAGCTATGATTCATGTTAGAAGCCATGTTTAGGATACATGCTTATACTGTTGGGACCCGCTGAGGTCATTACTGCTGTTGCGTTATTTGTTTACATTGCAATGTTATACCCAGTCATACTCATTTTATTGCATATCATATCTCAGTCTCTACTGTTATTTATTGATACATCATATTATCATTGTTTGGCTAGTTCATGTCATTATGAGCCCGAGAGACTGGAGAGGGTGGTGACTGAGTTAAGGCCAGAGTGCCGAGCTATGAGCTATATGTATATATGGATCGGGTTGCACACCGCAACGAGCCTTAGAGCTGTATATATGGATCGGGTTGCATGCCGCAACGAGCCTTAGGGATGTATATATGGGTCGGGTTGCACGCTGCAATGAGCCTTATGGCTATTTATATGGGATCAGGTTGCATGCCGCATCGATATAGTGCTTGGGCTGAAGGAGCCCCTCCGGAGTCTGCATACATCCCCAGTAAGCGTGGTTGATTTATATTGAGGGATGGATCTTCCCTATACATGGATCTTGTCCGAAGCATTTATACCTCGGGATGGATCTTTCCCACAGGCTGGATTGGCCCTACTTGGTACTGTGTCACTGATGATCAGTTGATGTGTATATTCCGGGATGGATCTTCCATAGGCCGGATTGGCCATATACAGTACCGAGTGATTGAGCATGATGAGTGGAATGTGTGAGACAGTGAGATTGAGTATTCTGAGAGTGTTAGTACATGAGTTCATCTCTGAAATACATTGCATTGACATGCACACATGACATATAAGCATAGAGATGTATTTTTCTTGTGTTGTATTGTATCACGTCATTCATGACTTCTCACACATATTGGCCTATGGGAATAGTGATACATTTTTCCACTAGCTATCTGGAAAGAAAATGAAACATCTTATTTATTGTTAAAAAGATTTTTGGGAAAACTACTGTTTTCAAACTTACTTATATTTTTGGCAACTTCGGTAAACGACTTGGGATTTACACTGACACACTTGAAAGGCAGAACTATTTTCAGAAATCATGATTTAGCTGAGCATTTACTCTTTGAGTTACTTTTGTTATTACTTGCTTTATGTTATTATGAACTGTTGTTGGTTATTGGAGTTGGACTCTGACCTTGGTACAAGCTTGTCACTACTTTCAACATAAGGTTAGATTTGTTACTTATTGAGTACATGGGGTCGGTTGTACTCATACTACACTTTTGCATCTTGCGTGCAGATATTGGCTACTGATGTTGTTGTGTTCGATGGGAGTTAGATTTGAAGATGTGCCTACGTTCTAGTTGTAGTTGCCTCTTGTTCATGGTAGCCTTAGAGTATAAAAACCTGTTTATGTACTTTTTGAATAGATGTTGTATTTATTTCACACCAGTTTGTAAACTCTATTCTTAGAAGCTCATGATTTGTACTACCAGTCCTTGGAAAATGTATAATATTTAGATAATTTTTTTACTTAACTATCTTATTAAATATCATTGGAATTGGATAGTTGTTAATTGGCTTACCTAGCGGGTTGTGTTAGGTGCCATCACGACTAGTTGGATTTTGGGTCATGACAAAGATGGTATGAGAGCCCTAGGTTCATAGGTTCTACAAGTCATGAGCAAGGGTCTAGTAGAGTCTTGCAGATCGGTATGATGACATCCATACCTATTTTCGAGAGGCTAGAGGACATTTAGGATATACTTCCTATCTTTCTTTCCTTATCGTGCGGCATTGATTCAGCTTGAAGCGTAACTCTTTGAATTCTTTCCACTCATTCGTATGTGCATGTGAGCGCTAGGTATCTACTGTGCGCCGGCGGCTTGTGATTCCATGGTTGAGGTGCGAGATGTGGTTTTGGCGTGCTGATGATGGACCAGTCTGGAGGACTTGAGGCCGGGTTTCGACGGTAGCTTGAGCGCGGAGATTTTGATTGTGTGAGCACATGCTTTTGGGACTTATAGGTCTGTTGGTGTCCCTATTAGTAGAATTTCTGATTGGATGACTATGTGGTGAGTATGATGTGACTGCGAGATGTGTTCAGATTGTTCGAATATGACGAGAAGAGTTTACTTGAGATTTAGCAAGGACTATGGGGTGTTTGACTTCTGTCTTGATTTGGCGTATGGTCTCGAGTTATGGGTGTGTTGAGGGATCTCTCATGTTATTTAGTTGTGAAGTGAAGTAGATTCTCATGTCTTGTTGATGAGTTCAGAATCGAGAAGATTAAGTGATTGTATAGTAGTCGTGACTGTGGAAGGGTATAGAGAGATGTCAGTTTGAGGCAAAGCAGGTGGGTTATCTCCTGCGAGGTGTCCTAAGGTTGTGTGATCCCTATGATGTTTGGTAGAGAGTTCGCTTTTACCAGTGAATGATATATGTTGCAATTTGAGTTTGGATCGCTTGTGGAAGTTGGCTTAACCATCACGAGGATGAACGCGAGATTTGCAGATGATTTGAGGTACTAGATGGTTTGTGTTGCATGAGCAGATGAAAGATTTAGTGGAATCTCACTATGGTATTATGGTAGTAATGGGGTATGGTTATTGTAAGTAATCAGATGTTTTATTCTATAGCTTTGAGCTAAGTAGGAGAGTCTGCTATCGACGAGTTGATTGCACGGTTATGTGTTATTTGGTTTCGGTTTGGGGTATACTGGTGAATCAGTTATGACTTGTAGAGGTCGAGATCGAGGATGACTCGGGTAAAGGAATTTCTGGATACAGGTTGTATTATACTATATGGGTATATGGGATTCATAAAATAATTGAGTGGTTATTCGTGAAGGATGTAATGTACATAGAGTAGTAATTTGCTCGGTTGCTTAGGAGTGTGAGTTACTCCTTTGGGTGTTGGTGTGCAAATGGGGCATAGGTCGTTCGGTCCGTTTGCTCGATTTAATTGAGATTTGATTGAGTGGATGACTCTCGAGAATGGTTCTAATGGATTCAACATTTTTATGTAGCGATTTGGAATTTTCAAGATTTGTATATGGCTAGAAACTAACAGTTACATTGGATGGTGTCGAGATTTGTGGCTTTTTTATACCATTGTGGATTATGTATTTTAGCATCAAAAAGGTGAAGGAAACAGTTTTAGGTTCACATAAGGGCTCTTTAGAGTGGGTGTCTCGGTTGTGGTGCTTAAGAGGCAAGTCAGCGGCTTATGGGCCTTAGGGTATTGTGGTTTTATACTAGGGTCTCTTGTGTGGTGAGTTTTGGTAAAGGATCGTGGTGTTCCAGCAAGGAAAAGTATCAATTTGAAGGCAATATAGAAGGGACTTGGAGAAATAGGACAGCGTGGTAGTAGGTTGGATCAGCATTGTAATGGATATGATCGGTTCTTTGGGTACCTATGATGTGGTGAGTTTCTACAGGTGCTTTGTGGCAATAATTTTGGGTTTGGCGACCTGCGCGGCTTGGTTGAGTTAGAGATACTAAGTTCTGATAGCTTGGTTATGTGCAAATGGATTCTAAAGAGTTCTCGATAATTTCTATCACGGTTCGAGGTGGATATTTCCTGCTATGTGGAGTATGTGATTTCTATCACGAAACGTTATGTAACGACAGATTTGGTGTGGTCGCGTCGTTACCTTATCTTTTTCTCTCATCTCACTCTTCATTATTATTAAATAATTTTATTTTATCATTTACCCTAGTTTTTATATAATAATTTTACTCCGTATCATAAGTATTCGTTATAATATTACAAGTTTATTCTTCATATTGCTGGTGCATATGATATCATAAAACGACGGCAAACGATATAATCTATCTAAATATTGTATTCATCAAACGATACAGTACAATACGAAACAATACAATACGATACAATACATTATGAAACGATATGTAACAACCATCCAAACAAGTTGTAACTAGCTCAGATTAATTTGTGTTTCCAGCTTAATCAGAATTCAGATGCCATGGAGGAGGTCTCCTCTGTCTCTTGTAACTTTTTGCCCTAAGTTTCTTCGGTATACTCTTCGATCTCGGAACCGAAGGTAAGGCATGGTCCTCCTCCTGTGTATTTTTAGATTGGAACGTAGGTGTTTATGTTTATAAAAAAAATTGTAAGTCTGGACCATTATATATGCACTTTTCCTTTTACCTTAATTAAAAGACCCTAGATAACACCATGAATTTTCTTACTTGATTCTAAAAATTGTGCCATACCCCTAATAAATATCTCACCTTAGTACATCGAGCAACTCCTTTGGAACTTATCTGGGCTTTCCAATCCTTCCTCATAAGTGGCAGGAGCGGCTTAACAGTATTTGTGGCCTAAAGCGAATGTTGGTAAGAGGCCCTAAACTTTATTTTTTAAAAAAAAAAATCACAAACACATACGTGATATATATATATATATATATTTGAATTCTATTTTTCTATTATTTTGAGATACAAAATTATTAATAATTTTTTATAATCGATCTCTCCTAAAAATATTTTGGACAATATTAAAATAGTTTTTTAACTCTTTTATTTTAGCTTTGAACAACTTGATTCATATTTTTCGTGGCATATTTAAATTCTAATAAATGAATAAAAGATAATATATAACTATGAAGTAAGAATAAAATGAGATGATAATAACACTTGAAAGTTATAATAATAGAATTTAATTCAAGAAAAATGATGACTTGATTTCAAGATATCATTTTGCTCCTTCGATAACACAAAATACTTGAAATTTCAGGAAAAAAATAAAAAAGAATGCACGATATATGATATCAATAGTACTTTTAAGCTATGTGAGTTTTCGAATAATACTATTCCTACTAAGTTATCAGACTTAAACCCGAAAAAAGCAAGAAAGAGAATATATAAGAGTATAAAGTTATGCGAGCGATTAACTCTTAGACAAACCAAGAAGGAAAATGAATAGTGTAAAAATATGATTTAGTACTACATATTATCTAATGAAAAAATGGGTAAAAAGTGGAATATAATAATTTCACTTGTTAGATTTTTTGTTCATACAAAAAAAGGTTTGAAAGAAATTCACATTTATAAAAAGTATTACGCTCAGTTCAATTAGTTACACATCTATTCTTTTCTTTTATAAAATAATATCTAATTTTCAAGGTAAAAACTACTCATTATTTTCCTAAAACAACCTATAAACCAATTTTGGTATTAAAAAAATGGGGCCCCCAAATTTGGGGGCATCAAGAAAATACTTTAGAAGCTTTACCCTATAGCCGACCCTGATTCATTGAGTGGTGGGCTCAAGAAAATTGGAGGCATAAGCCTAACATTATTAAGAGGCTTTAAACTTTAACAAAAAAAAGGTTCATACAGAGTTAGCTTGATTCATACTTTGTAGTTTACATATGTGAATTTTGATAAATAATAATAAAAAAATATTACTATGCGGTAAAAGTATAAGAATAATAATTTTAAATTTAAACAAATTAAAAATAATAATAGAACCTGATTCTAGACGTTCATAATTTGATATCAGAATAAAATTTCATTGTTGCTGCAATGCTTGAAAGAATGAAAAAAAATAAGTAATTTTAATTTATTCAATGTTTCTCATTGACCATCATAAGTCTAAGCTAAAGATTTTCAATTTATAATTGACAATATGAAAAAGCTTCTTTCAAATTGGAAAATTATCGAGTTTTTTTTTTTAGCATGGCAGGTCGCACCACCCTTGCTATATCAACTACAAACAGCATCTCAAATCATATTATGCAGTACACAAAGTTGCCGAACTATCACTAACTTGATCGATCGTATACAAAGAAATTTCATATGGAAAAGCACCGATAAAAAATCTAGACTCCATTTGATCAATTGGAAAATTACCAGTTCCCCTAAAGATAAAGCGGGTTTTGGGTGTCATCGCGCCAAATGCCAAAAATCAATCCCTTCTATCCATTGAGCCACCCTCATAATAATAACACATAAAATTTAAGATAGTTAGGTATAATATCTGACATAAAATACAATTAAAGAATAGTAAAAATATGAGTAAACTAATATCTAACCAAACGCAAATATGTCCAACAGCAATAACTCACCTTAGCCTTTACTGAAACCTTTTGTATGGTCAGTTTGTTCTACATGGTACCAATCCTATAAAACAAAACAGGAAATGAATAATTAAATTGATTTATCGTCGGACAAAAGATAACTTTCTGATGCATGAGAAAAATGTTTTACTCAACAACATTGCTGATCAGCTCAGTCTTAACAGCCTGGTATCCTTTATTGATTTGTACAGACCATAATGCTTTACTCAATAGGCACAGTTAATATTTTCCGGATACTTTAAATGAATTTCCTAAAAATATGTTCATAAATTAATCAAACAAAAAAGTATAATAATAAGTTTAAATTAGTAAACTTGTTATTTTTTATATTAGTGATAAATAAAATAATAGAATTGTTACACAAAAATCAAAATGAATGAGATATTTAATTGAATAAACCACAAGAGAGATTAGTGTTACAAAGTGAACTCTAAAAATATCCCTTTTAACTTTTCTGATTTCAAAGAAATCTCATGTCCGTCAACATTTAGTATTTATTATTGAAGTAAAGTTCGATTTTAATAGTTCTGACGTTGTTCTTAATGATTTGAGAGAGATGTTATGCCACCAAAGTCAGAGAGTTGTTCACATACAACTCATTTATGACTGAACATTAATATGGACCACTCATGTTGTTAATTAACAACTGTAAATTACTGAGATTGTATGGACCATTTATATATGAACAAACGATTGATATGAATCACGCTTTTAAAGTTGTTTTCATCCAATGCGGAATTTCTGAAAACAAAGCAAGATTTTGGAAGATTAAAAAATGATGCAAGGAAATTCTATCTGAATGTGACTTGTGTCTTTTCTATGACCAAAAAAAAGGCTGTAAAATTGTTTTGAAAAAAAAGACATTGGCTTCTGATAGATTCTTTCAAATAGTTAGTTTGCATTCGGAGAGAAATAGAACCACGAGCATCACGCCAATTACATAATTAGGGGGAGTTGGAGGAGTGGGGATCAAAGACAGGGAATCTAGGAGAGAAATTCATCACCTCAAAATTGACTTGCATGTACAAATGGACCTCTATTATTAATATTGAGTTTATTTCCTTCATTAAATTGTTTCTTTGTTACATTATGTAAATACTCACCGGTATATAATATATTTATATTAAATCAAATAATTTAACATTAAAAGTTAAAAATTAATGTGAACATGCATATCACTTAAATATGGAGAAGTGTCACTTATACCATGTTAGATTTGACAATATTTTTTTGGCCCTAATTCAACTAAAAGCCAGCTCATGAGATCTCATATCCCACAACCGATGCGGGATAAACTAAAACTGGCACACTCGGACCTTCAAATGGAGCATGAACAACATACAAAAAATGACGTTGGATGGACATTCTTTAAGCTATTATTTATATTTTGAATGTCAGTTAAAAATATTTTTTAAAAATAACACACGTCATATTTTAAAGTATGCTGGGTAGAATTTTGTTCGATGGCCAGAATTATGAAGAATGCTGGGCAAATTTAAAGCGTGCAATGACTATGGTAATCGTTAGAACTTGTCACAAAATTTTGACAATCGCCTAAATTTCAGTCACACTGCTAAAAGATTATGGTGATTCGTCAAAATTTTATGACAAAATTCAGGACGGTCATTATAACTATTGCGTGCTTTAAAAATCTATCTAGCATACTTTAAAGTTGTGGCGCTTAAGGAGAATTCTGTTCTGGGTACTTTCAAATTCTAGTATGCATGATACTAGGGCCAAAAAACAATAATGGCACAGAATAGCCCAACATCGGGACATAATCTGATAACATGGGGTTTCTTTTTAGTCAAGTTGTTTAGAGTTGTTCCATTCATTAAATAGCCTTTTCTAAATTCAAAGTAAATCTTAGTCTGTCACTATCTTTTTATTTCATTGATAAAAATTTATATGTAACTGAAAATAATAAAATATGTATAAATATATATTATGTATAAGTTATGAACGCGATTGAAATATTGAGTCACGCTTTTTCACATCTTTTTATTTCATTGATAGAACTTTATATGTAACTGAAAATAATAAAATATGTATAGATATATATTATGTATAAGTTATGAACGCGATTGAAATATTGAGTCACGCTTTTTAAGTTATTATCAGTTACTTGCCTATTTATCCTATGAGTCGACACCTTTACAATAAAAACTACAAATAATAGGTATTCCTTTCCTCTGACTAATAACTTATTTTTACTAATAAATTTCTTTGAAAATAAATATTGAGTTGAGCTTAAAATGATTTGACAATTAATAAACAGTTGTCAAAGAACCAGATGTCTTGAAAATTTTTATTTATTAATTTGGTTGCAGATTTGTCAAAGCAGATACTGAATGAACCAGGTTCCCTTGAAATATGTGGATTAGAAGCTAGAAGTTGATTCCTAATGCACGTCAAATTCCTTGAAGGAATTATTTCGTGGACTGAAAGCATAGTAATAATTAGAGGAATTCGTGGTCAACAAGAATTTATAAATTATGAGAACACTTGCTTGAAAATAAAAAAAGCATGTGAAGGAGTATTTTAAAAAAATAAAATCAAAACCTTTTAGATTTTTGTTCCTTAAGATATAACCATATTATTTTAGGTCTTGGAACTAAAATTGAAAAAGGATTCGACCAAGCTCATTCCTATATAAAACATCACATTGATGCTATTAAAGCTAATGTTATTTTGTGCAAATACGGAGAATCGTTCAAGAAAAATAACATTCATAGCAAGAAGGTACCTTCAAAGATTCAAGCTGCTCAACCAAAAAAATGGGCCGAGAAGATGAAGTTGTTTAAGTTCTTTAATTATTTTGGATTGAGTCAATTGTTCTTTAATTTTAACCTTTTTTGCTTTTAAGAAATGTATTAGTAGGTTACTAAATCTAAAGAGTTATGTTTAGCTTTCTAGGCTAGAGTTTATAATTTTGAAAGGGATAGATACAATTAGGTGGATTTAGCAGTTAAGGCACTAAAGGTAAATCTCGTTGGTCGTGGAGTTATAACCTGAAGTTTAGCTATAATTGGATTGAATGTTGGGAATAAGGAACTAGAGTGTATAGTCTTTTTGGTTACTGATTATAACCTAAAACTTCTCTTTGAAGTTAGTAAAACTTTGAGGCAAATTCTACGATGGTAGATTTGTCACGCCCCGAACCTGAGGGCGAGACCGGCACTAGGTGCCTCACTTAACCTAGCGTACCAACTTGCGACTGAGGGACTCTGAACATACAATGTCATACTTTGGCCATGCGGCCACATTGCAAGAAAATTTGCGAAGCAAAATATAAAACATAATGGAAACTAGCTTTGACTAAATATCAATATAAAGTTGGGCCGACAAGGCCTTCATAACTACTACAGTTGACAAACAAACAAAATATACATACAAAGCTTACAAGCCCAACATGCTGCACTAACTGACAGGGTATGTCTACAAACCTCTACTGATGGATGTACTATGATCGGAATAGGACCTCGACCTACCCATAACATATATACACAATATGTATACAAAACCCTAGACCCGATAACTCCGAAGGACGTGGAGCTTACCGATCAAGCTGAACTCTGACAGCACCTACTGAGGAGGTCTACCCGTCTGTCTATCTGAACCTGCGCGCATGACATGCAGCGTCCCCAGAAAAGGGACGTCAGTACGAAATAATGTACCGAGTATGTAAGGCAATAAAATAACTGAAAGCTAAAACTGAACTGATAATATAATAACTGAAAGTAACTGGGAGTCAAAGATGATCTGGAGATATTCTTACCTACTGATACTGACTCAAATCTCTCAATATAATGTGTAAAATAAATGTCCGGCTCTATAAGGCTCGGTACGTGTAACTGCTCGGCCATAGTAGGCTCGCTTATAGGAGCTCAGCCATACTAGGCTAGGTATCTCAGCCAAGCCATTCTGGGCTCTCTCATAAGCACTCGGCCACAGTAGGCTCGGTATATAACTTACCATCTGATCAGAGGTTGCCTAATAGGGGCCTGAACACCGATTATAGCTCGGTGGTAGTGAAAATACTGTAATGTGTGTGTGTGTGTGTGTATATATATATATATATATATATATATATATATATATATATATATATATATATATATATATATATATAGACCCTCTGCTCTCTTGACTGAATAAGACAATACTTAACCAATATAAAGTCCCGATAAGAGAGAATACTATAACTTATGAGACTAGGATAATGTACATAAGTTCAGGAATAGGAACTTTTCTTTATGCCCGTTATCAAACTCATATAGTTACGGGATCATGCCAAAATGAAGAAAGGTTTAGCCTTAACATATCTTATCACAATCTTTTACAATCACCAAGTTGAACTAGCCTCTTCGCACCTTAATCTACAACAACGATAATAATACTATTATTAAGTTACGAAAGGTATAACTATCGCACAACGAACGACAAGCTTATTTTGTATTTAAACGGACAGCATCTCCCCTATAATCCTTACTTCCTCCAAATTCAAGATAACACCAACAACATATGAACACAACAATATCAACATATTTACACTATTTTACAACATTATATACACCACAAAATACTACAAAATAGCCCAACACACCCCAATCTCTTCATACACAAAACGACTACCGTAGTAGTGTCAAATATTCCAAAAATGTTATGACGAACGATCAGCCCACCACCCTGAAAATATGTTGTGTTTCTACATATCCTTAATCCTCAAAAGCTCCATAAAACAGTAGTAAAACAAGCAATCCAACAACTACACAAAACAATCCACAAAATATTCCGCTACAAGTGAATAACTCGAACTCACGGCTTCCTATTACCGTCACGTGAGTTCTTACAATTATAGAATGACTTTCCATACATCTCCAGTAGAAAAAATGGATAAAGTAGAGAAGTAAACTTACCTTATTTGTTAAATAACTCAGCTCCTATCTTGGTTCTTCAAACTCTAAGTTTTACCTCCAACGAGAACTTGAAAAGGAGGGAAATTCAATTAGGTTTTGTGTGTAATTGTTTGGGAGGATGTTTGCTGGTGTTTAGGTCTAGTTATTGTGCCCTATTATCAGTGTATTGTATGAACAAAATAGGCCTTTAAAATATCTCTTTGTACGACTTGAACTGGCCCATTTTCGGACTCTCATTTAAGCATGTAGGTGACACACCTATTTGTCACCTAGCAGCTTACGCAGTCTCGCAAAAATACATATATCTCTCTACTCCGATGTCTTATTGACAAACGGTTTAATGAGTTTAAAAATAAACTCATAGATATTCAATTTTATGGGTGGAACACCCCGTAACTCTAAGTATATTGTGAGAAAATTGCAGCCATATTTAACCCAAAGTTCCGTAAAACTTATAAACGTAACTTGTGATGACTTTCATCGACTTTTGTTCCACAACTCGCTTGACTTCAAAATATAACACACGAATATCATACGATTAACATAACTCATAACATAAACCCCTTATTATGTTAAGCACCCTATTCTCACCCCAAAAGTACATGTTATAGCATTCCCAACTTGTCGACTTTCGACGAAATATTATTTTCTTCAATTCCTTTAGCTCATGAACCTTCCAACCATCTTTGTACTTGTTGTTCATGATATTGAATATTTTTAACTTCCGAGGTAATATGATTAACTTACTTTATATACTTTTATAGATGATCTCATTTTTGGTCCTACATTAGTTTGCTTACGACGTACTTTTACGTATGAAACTATAAGGTGTAACATCATTCTCCCCTTGGGAACATTCGTCCTCGAACGTTTATTCTTAGAGACATTGGAAACTTTTTCCAGACTCTCCTCCATACACTAGACTAAAACCAACCTGCACGCAGCCAGAAAGTATACTATACATGCCATATATGGCTAATGTCTATAAATAGCAACACTTGGCCTCACACGACCGTCAATCATAAATACTGAAAGTCACAAATAAGAGCTTACCTGATGACCTACTGGCCTGAATAGAGATGTGCTGATGTATCCCATCTCGTGCCATATCTTCAGTTTGAAATAGGTGGGGGTAATAAGATTTCATTTCTTTCTCCGCTTCCCATGCCATCTCTTCCACATTCTTGCTTCTCCATAAAACCTTCACGGAGGCTACCTCCGTATTTCGCAGCTTGTGGATATGTCGGTCTAGGATGGAAACTTGAACTTCCTAGTATGACAAGTCATCCGTAATCTGTACATCATCAGTGGGCACCACTCAGGTAGGATCGCCAATGCACTTCCGTAGTATAGATATGTGAAAAACCGGATGGACAGACTTCAATTCCGAGGGAAATTCAAACTCATAGGCTACTTGGCCCACTCTTCGAATAATCCTATAAGGCCCAATACAATGTGGGATAAGCTTGCCTTTCTTGAAAAATCTTATCATGCCCTTCATAGGCGACACCTTTAACAATACCTAATCATCAACCCCGAACTCTAAGTCTCATCGCCGCACGTCAGAATATGACTTCTGACGACTCTGCGCTGTCAACAATCGCTCCTGGATAAGCTTTACCTTCTCTACGACCTACTGAATCAAGTCTGGCACATGTAACCCAGATTCTCCAACACCAAACCACCCTATAGGAGATCTGCACTTACGCTCATACAAAGCATTGTACGGAGTCATCTGGATACTGGAGTGGTAACTGTTATTATATGCAAACTTAATAAGAGGTATATGTGCATCCATACTTCTTTTAAAATCCAATACACATGCTCGTAACATATCCTCGAGCGTCTGAATCATGCGCTCGGGTTGTATGAATGAAAAGTTGTGATGAGATTCACTTGAGTCCCTAGACCTTTCTGAAATGACCTCCAAAAATGTGTTGTAAACTGGGCCCCACGGTCAGATATAATAGATACTGGTACTCCGTGTAGCCGCACTATCTCCTTAATATATAACTTTGTCTAATCTTCGGTTGTATATGTTGATCTTACCAATAGGAAATGGGCTGATTTTGTGAGCCTATCGACTATCACCCATATAGAATCAAACTTACGATGAGAATGAGGCAAACCCATAACAAAGTCCATGTTTATCGCCTCCCATTTCTACGTCGGGATCTCTATAGTCTACATTAGCCCTCCGGGCTTCTGGTGCTCTACCTTCACTTGCTGGCAACTAGTACACTAGACGACAAACTCAGCAATGTTCTTCTGCATAGCGTTGTACCAGTACACATCCTTAATGTCATGATACATCTTCGTTGACCCAGGATGAATGGAGTACCACGAATAATGTGCCTCTGACACAATCCTGTTTCATAGCCCCGCTACATCTGGGACACACAAACGACCCATGTATCTAAGAACCCCATCTTCCTTGAGATCTAACAATGGCTTCTTCTGCTACGGAAGTCGCTCTCCCAACTCGACCAACTCTGTGTTCTCGTATTGCCTTTCCTTGACTTCAACTATAAGAGATGATTTTGCAGTGTTTTGGAGTACAATTCCGCCATCGTCAAAATCTACTAATCGATCCCCCAAACAAGCCAATTGATGAATCTCTCTAGCTAGTTCTCTTTTCTCAGCCTCTACATGTGCTAAGCTACCCATAGATCGGCGACTTAAGGCATCTTCTACAATATTAGCTTTCTCTGGATGGTAGAGAATGTTAATATCGTAATCTTTCTATAACTCTAGCCATCGCCTCTGTCACAAATTCAACATTTTTTGTTTGAAGATATATTGCAGGCTTTTATGATTTGTAAATACATCAACGCGAACACCATATAAATAATGTCGCCATATCTTAAGTGCATGGACAACCGCAACTAACTCGAGGTTGTGGGTCGGATAATTCCTCTCGTGCTTCCTCAACTGCCTTGAAGCATACACAATTACCTTCTCATGTTGCATGAGGACATATCCTAACACGACACCGGAGGTATCACAATACACGACATAACCCTGTCACGCCCTAAACTCGGGGAGCGCGACCGGCGCTCAACCGATAGAACCCGACCGAGCAAGCCTGATAGATTTCCTTCTACCCAAACTCATCTATGAATAAATAGGAGATGCACTCCATTAATCAAACACTGAAAAGATTTTATTAACAACTTCCTTTTCATTTCCATTAGCAGCTTCATTCATAATTTTCAAAATATTATGAGTTTATAGAATTAATGAAGAACATGATTTCCAAATACCAATATTTCTAATTCAATTCCCCAACATCAACCACAACCCACAACCTGTCTACAGAGCCTCTAAGTACAATAGAAGAGTAATATGGAAATACCGGCAACAAGTCCCCGACTATACCTCAAATTACAATACATGAGAAATAAAAGATACATGACGCCTAAATGAAGTGGTGCTCACCAAATCAGCTGAAAAGAGTGTACTGCTATCACTGATCAATGTCGCGTGATGTAGAACCACCTGCATCCATTAAAGATGCAGCGCCCTCGGCAAAAGGGACGTTAGCACTGTCGAATAGCACTAATATGTATATCTAAAAGTCCTCTTTCAAAATAGAATGCCCATATAAGAAAAGGCAACACATAGAAAAAACAAGTCATAATCAACAATGTCGAAATGTCCAGTTAAAATATAATAATTTTCAAAATACGAATTTCATATACAATTTTTGGTTGGGAGATCATTAGCACCGATATTCCACTGTCTTTGTTAGCATGGAGTCCGATCACGCTCGATCGGCTAGGCCATCTCCCCACGGACAATGTGGTTTGACAGGTGTTGCGAAAGAAAGTTGTTACCAAGAGTAGTACCACCATGTGCGCAACATGGAGTCCGATCTCCACCCGATCAGCTAGGCCGCCTTCCCACATATGCCGTGTGGGTTGACTTTTCCAATCCACAAAGGTTCCAGTTTCATCCCAATTAAGGGAAATAATATCACAATTTCATCCCAAATAAGGGGAATAATCACAATCCACCCATACACCGACACGTGTAGTTTCAGGTGTGGGCCTTATGAACCACCCTTCCTCGGTTTTACTAATGATGCTCCCAAAATATTATTTTTTATTTGATTTGTACACAGATATAATATAAATACAATTGTACTCACCTCAACATCTTTCAAATCGTATAAATTCTCATTAGTATTTCCACTCATTCATAATGACTATATTTCCTTGGCTCATTTGGCCATTCACAAGATTCTTTATTCCCGGAATGATGGCCGTATTTTATATTCCAAACTTTCACCTCTTTCAGTTTCAAAGATCACCATCAAATATCAACATATAGAATATTTCAGAAATCATATACTTCAAAGCTATTTGTAATGGGAATTTTAGACACAAATGGTTTCTTCCCAAAGAATGAGGCATACCAACCAACAATAGAAATACACATGAAAAATCATAAATAATCAACACACCATTTACTCTTGCAATACTCTTCCCGAGAAATGACAATCTACAATTTAAACACATGAGTATATAGAACTCGAATCACACTGGATATATTTATAGAGCAAAGCATTAGTTAAAGTAGCCACTTATGGGCATGAATTGAGCACAAAAGCTTTTAGGCAATTCTATATTCGAAATCATTTTTAAACAATTGAGTCGAGGCTCATTTCATATTCTTTATCGCATCCTCTCAAATCATTTGCACTACTAGCCTCAATTAATTAAAATTCTTGGCACGTTGGCCACACTCTATATCCCCAATTCACTTATTTCACTTCCAACCATCTTTATAGATTATCAACAATAAGACATTTCCAAATCAAAACTTTAGGTACACATATGAGCAATTAAGAATCTTAAGAATATTGAGATTTTCTCACACAATTTGGCATACAATCTTTCATTGAAACACGACTCAAAGCCATAATATTTTAATATGCAACCCATACTTTTAAACTTATGGGAACATTATGGAATTTATTTCCAAGAGAGAAAGTTTAGCCAACATACCTGGAATTCGCCCGTTAATGATACTACAACGATCCACTACGCTAAGAAACTTCAATCTACAATAACAACATCCAATGGGACCAATATTAGTAACAAATTCCATAATTTAGGCCATTTAGGCATTTTATCAAACACCTTATAGGCATGAATCTCAACACCTCTTAACCATAGAATTAGTTCATCCAACTACTACCATTTACAAATAATTTACCCCACCATCATTATTAAACAATTCATAACTTCCAACATCACATACATGACCATCCATCCACACCCAACCAACAAAATGCCATCAAATAATCACCTTTCTATCTCTACAATGGTTATGTATTTAAATTGGGAACTTATGGTTTCCAATCACCATACTATAAGTTCAAATACTTAATTCATACTTATATTCCCATAATATATCCATACATGTAAGTTTAAGGGTGTAGGATTACCTTTTGGAAGAAATCTTGCAAAACCCTCATTTGATTTCTTGAAGAAATTTTTTGAAGATCTAGGTATTTTATATGTCGATCTCATCAATACTAGTGTAGAAATTATGGAATTTAACACCAAGATAATGGGGATTGCTTACCTTGAAGAATAAGGGATTTGGTGGTCTTGAGAGAGTGGAGAAGAGCTCCCTAATCCGTGCAAGTGAAATGGGGGAAATGAACCCCAAGGCGAGTACTTAAAAGGCTTCAGGTAGGGGTAGTGTGCTCGTGCCAGCACCAACTTCTATACTTCACTGGTTTTTCAAACTTGCTGAGAGGGCTGGTGTGCCACAATCCACGCGTTGCATGAACCCTAGCACGCTCTCAGTTCTTTTCTTTTCCATTTCTTTCTTCCACTCACCCTCAATTGATACCTTGCTATGATATAGACCCGAATTGACTTCCAAACCTTCATATAAGTATGAAACCATGTTTACATAATAACATCCTTTCTATTTAATGTATCCAACATCTTACACATAAATTCTTCCCATTTACAAAACTCCTTAATATGATCCAACAAACCTTAAACATATATTCTCATTTCAAAATGACGTGGTTCTTTCCCATAGGTCTCCTTTAATACTAGAATACGTTATTCCCAAATACTGCTGGTCAATTTTTTAAAATCTTAAATTATTAGGAAATTTTTACTGGGCCTTACATTCTCCCCCGCTTAGGATCATTCGTCCTCGAATGAGGGTCAAGATCTACCATTAGCATCCAATGTGATCCAACTGTTACTTCACACACCAGCAGTTCCAAATTTTGACTAACTCCTTAAATTTCCAAAAGTTTCGCTAGAGTCTCCCATGTAATTGGGTCTATCCACCTGCCAGATAATCCCAAAACCAGTCCTAACCATACGTCCACAACTCAACAAGCATTATAATACTCATCAATACAACCAATCTTAACATTACGAGCATTACATTAGCAAAAGTGATATCTGAACATGAGCTACACATATTTAAATCATAACATATAGAAAGTACCTTTCGATCCACAATCATTTGACTATACAATCAAGTGAAAACATTTTCTTTCCTTAACACTTTTGGCCTTTGAGATGGCCTCCTCAACTCACAGACTTCACCATAAAACACGACGGATGCAATCTCAACTTCCAAACTTATCTAACAAGGATAAAAATTAAGTACCTCTCATAGGCCAATTATCCAATAACTTCACCTTCTCACTAGCATTCACCGGAACGATAGACAAAGGATTTCCAACTACCTTCTTAGACATAGACACATGAAACACCATAGTTCGACATATCTCCTTCAAGATTTCATAAGGCCTAATGGGGACTACACAGACTTTATCTTCCTTAACAATTCACCCAGTATATTCATAGAGAAAATCTTTAGAATAACCCATTCACTTTCTTTAACTCTAAATCCCTACGCCGAATACCCAAACTAATCCTTTGGCAACCTTCAGCAATTACTCTAAGATGTGCTAGCTTGAATATTACCATAAAACTTCATATCTAATATATTTGATCATGGGATGATGCTTCTTTTTTTGACATGTTTTAACCTTCAACCCCCATAGGTTTACTATAAATAGGAACAACGAGGTTTCAAGTTTTGGCTGGAGTTATTCAAGAATCCATCAACGTGCTGAGAAGGGTATTTCAGGAAGTTATGTTCTAAGATACACGAAGGTTACTACCAATAGTGCTGACATGATTAATCATTGTGATGACATCATCAATTTGACAAATGAGGCATAGAGTTGCCTAGTACACATTGATAACGTGGAAACATGTACATGATCCGGAGATGTAAAAGAAGCGATTCCTTTTAGACAAATGACATATGGGAGGCATGATCAGGAGGATAGAGTCATTAGCATCAGTTATTCTTGGAAAACTATGAGTTATGAAAAGGTCAACAATAATTGGTTCATTCCATATGTACTTTGTTCGAAAATAGTAGGCCTCAAAGAGAAATAGCCAAGTACGTGACACTAGTCGCCTCTTGGAATGTTGGGAAAATCAGTTTAACTCGAAATGAGAATATTTTGGCACCCCGAATGTGATATGGGTTTCAAAATGCATGAAATTGTATTACGCTCTTAACATTAACTAACACAAGGAATATATGTCACAAGCCCATAGGGATGAACAAGAAGTTGAACAGTGGTGAGATTATTATCATTCTCACAACTTAACCTTTGCCAATAGTTGATCCTATATGAGAGGACTAGAGATACGACGAATCTGTTTTTCAATTCAATATGCTCATGATATGTGTTAGAATCTGAAACATTCACGAGTGAAACCACATAGCTAGGATATCCTAATATTGCGGTGAAATCATGTATTGGTTAGAGAGAATGAACACTTTGCTATGAGCTAGACATGTTTCTACCATAACAACTCTCAATTTGTAATACCAGGCTACTTCATGGGCAACTACAATACTAGGAACAAAGTGAGTTACTCACTGAGGCATGATCTAGGTGGATATGAAAATCATAATGAGATGGGCGAACAAAAAAGATCTTCCTGTGACAAATTTGTGAAAATCTCAAATTTCCCAGAAATATTATGCGGACAAGTGACCCTTTTAATTGACAGGTACATATATGATAGGTGTTGAGGTCTGCTCTCATGTTACTTGACTGTAAAAAGGATTCATGATAATATTCATAAAGGAGTAAAGTGACGGTTCCAACCATATGTGCCACATACACCGGAGAGAGAAAGGGTGGCTCAAGAAGGATCTCAACACAAGGCTACTTTACAATAGATTTGATACCACATAGGTAACCTTTATGACGGTACATGCATAAGCACAAGTGAGCAGATGTTATCCATTCGAATCAAAAGGTCCTGTAAGAAATTCATCAGGTATAGTCCCTTGTTGAGAATTTAGGGAAGTAGTGGGAAGTATTAACCTAGGGTTATAACTCATTCCAAGGAATCATTATAAAACTCAATTCCTCAAGAGGTTGTAAATAAGAGAATTGTGATCAAGAGGCTTCACGAATATTATGCCTCGTTCAAAGAGTAGGTACATGCAACGTTTTGGTTGAGACGATATTTATGTAGGCCCCTTCAATATGGATGTACATATACAACAAGGAAAATAATCCGATGTTCATAGTGATGTACTAAGGAGTGACTTACATGATGATTTTAGATTGACAGGGTAGTACCTTAATTGATGCCCCTCGACTCCACATCCATAACATACATCGGTACTATATTGACATACCCCTTAATGATATCTCCCACACTTCACACAACAAGGATGAGGTCCGTTAAGCTGACTCGCCCCATCGACCTGATATTTAACTTTTTGCGTACATCATAATCATTCCCTATATCCTTCCTCCCAGACCCCGTGATGAGATTAACAATCTCTGCAACAGCTCATAGTATGGACTTTTGGAATTTCCCAAATCTACCACCCCTAAAACGCTTCTGAGCATACTCACAACATGACGCAAAACATTCCCGCCGTATATCAGGTAGACCGGGATGGGTGTATCCAACCTAAGGGCATTTGTCCTTCTTGTGCTTCCTCTTTCAAGAATTATCCAATATAAACCCGAGTGGATCTTCTTTCATATGAAACATTCTTGCTTATTGATGCCAATAATCCTCTTTCCTATCTTAGGTGCTCTCACCACATAATCTGGTGGCACGGTAACATTAATAGGAACAACGTCACTTCATATAGCAACTGATTCTTTCATTCCCTCCTTGCTGCCTCGAACCCGTGGGTTACTCATATGGAAAATGAGACATGGCGAGGAAACTAGCTTCCTATATTGAGCTTTATCGCATGATATGGAGTATCAAAGAAGTGTGAAATTCCTAAATGCACAAGTAGCCTCCTCATTATAGATGTGGTCGATAACACACCGATAAGGACTCTACTAGATACGGCTCCGAGACATCCTATGACACTTTAAAACCTTAGGCTCTGATACCAAGTTTGTCATGCCCCAAACTCGGGGAGTGCGACCGGCGCTCAACCGAGAGAACCTGACCGAGCAAGCGTGTTAGATTTCCTTCTACCCAAACTCATCCATGAATAAATAGGAGATGTACTCCAAACACTGAAAAGATTTTATTAACAACTTCCTTTTCATTCCCATTAGCAGCTTTATTCATAATCAACAATGTCCAAATGCCCAGTTAAAATATAATAATTTTTAAAATACAAACTTCATATACAGTTTTTTTTTGGGAGATCATTAGCACCAATATTCCACCGTCTTTGTTAGCACAGAGTTCGATCACACCCGATCGACTAGGCCATTACCCCACGGATAATGTGGTTTGACAGGTGATGCGAAAGAAAGTTGTTACCAAGAGTAGTACCACCATGTGCGCAACATGGAGTCCGATCTCCACCCGATCAGCTAGGCCGCCTTCCCACATATGCCGTGTGGGTTGACTTTTCCAATCCACAAAGGTTCCAGTTTCATCCCAATTAAGGGAAATAATATCACAATTTCATCCCAAATAAGGGGAATAATCACAATCCACCCATACACCGACACGTGTAGTTTCAGGTGTGGGCCTTATGAACCACCCTTCCTCGGTTATACTAATGATGCTCCCAAAATATTATTTTTTATTTGATTTGTACACAGATATAATATAAATACAATTGTACTCACCTCAACATCTTTCAAATCGTATAAATTCTCATTAGTATTTCTACTCATTCATAATGACACTATTTCCTTGGCTCATTTGGCCATTCACAAGATTCTTTATTCCTGGCACGATGGCCGTATTTCATATTCAACACTTTCACCTCTTTCAATTTTAAAAATTACCATCAAATATCAACATATAGAATATTTCAGAAATCATATACTTCAAATCCATTTGTAATGGGAATTTTAGACACAAATGGTTTCTTCCCAAAGAATGAGGTATACCAACCAACAATAGAAACACACATGAAAAATCATAAAAAATCAATACACCATTTATTCCTGCAATACTCTTCCCCAGAAATGACAATATACAATTTCAACACACGAGTACATAGAACTTGAATCACACTTGATATATTTATAAAGCAAAGCATTAGTTAAAGCAGCCACTTATGGGTATGAATTGAGTTCAAAAGCTTTTAGGCAATTCGATTTTCGAAATTGTTTTTGAACAATTGAGTCGAGGATCATTTCATATTCTTTATCGCATCCTCTCAAATCATTTGCACTACTAGCCTCAATCATAACTTAAATTCTTGGCACGTGGGCCACACTCTATATCCCCAATTCACTTATTCACTTCCAACCATATTTATAGATTATCAATAATAAGACATTTCCAAATCAAGACTTTAGGTAAACATATGAGCAACTAAGAGTCTTAAGAATATTGAGATTTTCTCACATAGTTTGGCATACTATCTTTCATTGAAACACGACTCAAAGCCGTAACATTTTAATACGCAACCCATACTTTGAAACTTATGGGAACATTATGGAATTCAATTCCAAGAGAGAAAGTTTAGCCAATATGCCTAGAATTCGCCCCTTAGTGATACTACAATGATCCACTATACTAAGAAACTTCAATTTATAATAACAACATCCAATGGGACCAATATTAGTAACAAATTCCATAATTTAAGCCATTTAGGCATTTTATCAAACACCTTGTAGGCATGAATCTCTACACCTCTTAACCATAGAATTAGTTCATCCAACTACTACTATTTACCAACAATTTACCCCACCATCATCCTTAAACAATTAATAACTTCCAACATCACATACATGACTATCCATCCACTCCCAAACAACAAAATTCCATCAAATAATCACCTTTCAATCTCTACAATGGTTATGTATTTAAATTGGGAACTTATGGCTTCCAATCACCATACTATAAGTTCCAATACTTAATTCATACTTATATTCCCATAATATATCCAAACATGTAAGTCTAGGGGCGTAGGATTTTCCTTTAGAAGAAATCTTGCAAAACCCTCCTTTGAGTTCTTGAAGAAATTTCTTGAAGATCTAGGTATTTAATGTGTAGATCTCATCAATACTAGTGTAGAAATTATGGAATTTAACACCAAGATAATGGGGATTTCTTACCTTGAAGAAGAGAAGAAGATCTAGGTCTTGAGAGATTGGAGAAGAGCTCCCAAATCCATCCAAGTGAAATGGGGAAAATGAACCCCTAAGGTGAGTACTTAAAAGGCTTCAGGTGGGGGTAGCGTGCCCGTGCTAGCTCCAACTTCTATACTTCACTGGTCTTTCAAACTTGCTGAGAGGGCTGGCATGCCATAATCCGCACATTGCACGAACCCTAGCACGCTCCCAGTTCTTTTCTTTTCCATTTCTTTCTTATCCACTCACCCTCAATTGATACCTTGCTATGATATAGACCCGAATTAACTTCCAAACCTTCATATAAGTATTAAACCATGTTTACATAATAACATCCTTTCTATTTAATATATCCAACATATTACACACAAATTCTTCCCATTCACAAAACTCCTTAATATGATTCAACACACCTTAAACATATATTCTCATTTCAAAATGACGTGGTTCTTTCCTATAGGTTATCTTTAATACTCGAATTCGTTATTCCCAAATACCGCTGGTGAATTTTTTTAAATCTTAAATTATTAGGAAATTTTTACGGGGCCTTACAAACTCTTTGGACCCTCTGGAAGTGTTAGAACTGGCGTTGAGGTCAACTTGTTCTTAAGCTCTTGGAAACTATGCTCGCAAGCCTCTGTCCACTAAAACTTAGCTGCTGTCTGAGTCTGCTTCGTCAATAGTGCCGAAAGGGAAGAAAACCCCTCCACGAATGATAGTATCGTGCTAAGTCTAGAAAGCTACGAACCTCTATCAGAGTGGTAGGTCTAGGCCAGGATTTCACGGCCTCAATCTTCTGAGTGTCTAACTTTATACCTTCATCGGATACAATATGCCCCAAGAATGCAACAAGTATTCAACTAGAACTCATATTTAGAAATTTAGCATACAACTTACGATCACTGAGGGTTTGGAGTACCGCTCAGAGGTGGTTCGCATGCTCCTCATCTGAACGTGAATAAACTAGAATATCATCAAGAAATACTATCACGAACATATCTAAAGATGTCCGAAATAGGCTATTCATCGCGGATGCATTCGTCAACCCGAATGACACGACAAGGAACTCGAAGTGGCCATATTGGGTCCTGAAGTCTATCTTCGGAATATCTTTCTCCTGAACTCTGACCTGGTGGTACCCTGACCTCAAATCTATCTTTGAAAAGCATCTAGCCCCCTGCAACTGATCAAACAAATCATCGATCCTTGGAAGTGAATACTTATTCTTAATGGTTACCTTGTTCAGCTACCTATAATTGATACACATCCTCAGCGAGCCGTCTTTCTTCAGCACAAACAGTACTGGTGCACCCTAAGGTAAGGTACTGGGTCTGATGAAACCTTTCTCCAGCAAATCTTTTAACTGCTCCTTCAATTTGGAAGGTGTTATTCTCTACGAAGGGATGACATATTGGATAAGTTCTAGGAAGCAAATCTATGATAAATTCAATCTCTCACTCTGGAGGAATACCTGAAAGCTCATTTGGAAACACATCTGCGTACTCTTTGACTACTGGAATAGACTGAAGTGTAGGTATCTCAACATCTGCATATTTAACTTGCACAATATGATACATGCACCCTTTTGCGATAATATTCCTCTCCTTCAGATAGGAAATAAACCTACCTCTGGGTGTCGCTGTATTACCTACCCATTCAAGGACTGGCTCACCCAGAAAATGAAATCTAGCTGCCTTTGCTCGGCAATCAACTGTGGCATAGCAAGCTGCCAACCAGATCCATGCCCATGATAGCATCAAAATCCATCATCTCTAGGTCAGCTAAGGTCTGATGACTACAATCTTTCACCCCACAACCTCGGTAAACCCGTCTAGCAATAATCAGTTCTCCAACCGGTGTAGATACCGCAAAAGGATCACTTAGCATTTTAGGCACTACACCAACTTTCCTCGCGACAAATGAGGAATATACTATAAAGTAGATCCTGGGTCTATCAAGGCAAAAACATCGTGAGAGCAAATGGTCAATATACCTGTCACAACGTCTGGTGAAGACTCATGAACCTGTCAAACCGCTAAAGCATAGATACGGTTCTGGTTACCACCTGAACTGGAACCTCTACCTCTGTCTCGACCTCTACCAGCCGAAGACTAAGACTCGCGCCCTGAAGGATGCACATACATAGATGATCCTATTTCTGAACTCGCTGGTTGTGCCATACCCCCAGAATCTTTATTTGGGAAATCTCGCATCATATGCCTCGGACGCCCACATGTATAACAAGCATCAAAACCTGCTCGGCATAGGCCCAAGTGTCCTCTACCACATATGTCTCACCACGGCAGAAATGACCATGTTTGCCCTGAACCTCACTGTCGCTGCAAACCCAACGCCCGTGAGCTCTCACCTGGTCCTGACTGAATATAGCGGTCATACCTATAACCCTGTAATTGAGGTGGCGGAGGCGTAAGTGGCCATCCGAAGCACTGGGGCATATAACTACCCTAAGACTGCTCCTAAGACCTAGCAAAATCTCATCCTCTTATGCTTCCCTTGCTCACTCCTCTCTGTACCCTACTTCCGACGCCTACCCCTTTTCTATATTTTGGGCGAATGCCTGAATCCGGGAGATATTCATACTATCCTGCAATGCAGCGGTGGAACATGCCTCGATCAACTCTGGGGCCAACCCTGCTATAAACCTGTGGATCCTGTCCCGCATAGTAGCGACTACGGATGGTGCATATCTGGCCAATGAGTCAAAATGGAGACTATACTCTCAGACACTCATATTGCCCTGCTTGAGGCATAGAAGCTGATCGACTCGAGCCTATCGGATCTCCCACGGTAAGTACTGGTCAAGGAAGGCATCTGAAAAATTCTCCCAAACAGCTGGAGGTGCATCACGTCCCCTAGACCTCTCCCATACCTCGTACTAAAGGATGGCTATATCACGGAGTCGAAATGCCTCTTTCTCCGTGGCATACATAACCCGATAGATCCTGTGAAGCTGATCTATGTAATCTTACGCGTCCTCCCTCTGATCTATCCCCGTGAACTCTGGGGGACTCAAAGCAATTAACTCTCGGACCCTTGAACTCCCAGACCCCTCAGAAGATCTTGCACTAGCTAGTGCCCTAGCATGTTGCTGGGTAGTTACCAACTATGTCAGTAAATGCACCGCACTCCTCAAGTCCGGATCTGATGGAAGTGGAGGGGTCTCTCCCTGGGCCTCGGACTGGGCCCTAGCTACTGGGGGTACCCTACTGGTCCCCTCAGCTGCTGTTGTATCTCTCCTCTGGCTAGCCGTAGTCTTCCTAGTCATCGTCATCTGTGTATACAAACACCAACATGTAAGTTTAACTCAAATATCCTATAACTCAGTTCTACAACACAATTTAGATTTGAAAGAAGGGTAACCAACTCCCAAATGTCCTGTAGTTCCCTGCTTATATAATGTGGTGCACAACACATCTATAAGCAAGACCATACTAGACATGGCTTGTAGACTCTCAAAGGACAGAACTGCTCTAATACCAAGTTTGTCACGCCCCGAACCTGGGGTCGAGACCGGCACTGAACATACAATGTCATACTTTGGCCATGGGACCATATTGCAAGATAATTTGCTGATGCAAAATATAAAACAGAATGGAAACTAGCTTTGACTAAACATTAATATAAAGATGGACTGACAAGGCCGTCATAAATACTACAACTGACAAACTAACAAAATATATATACAAAGCTTAGAAGCCCAACATGTTACACTAACTGACAGGATATGTCTAAAAGCCCCTACTAATGGATGTACTATGATCAGAACAATGCCCAGACCTACCCATAACATATATACACAATATGTACACAAAGCCCTAGACCCAGCAACTCTGAATGACGTGGAGCTTACCGATCAAGTTGAACTCGGGCAACACCTACTGAGGAGGTCTACCCGTCTGTCTATTTGTACCTGCACGCATGAAATGCACTGTCCCCAGAAAAGGGACGTCAGTACGAAATAATGTACCAAGTATTTAAGGCAATAAAATAACCAAAAGCTAAAATTGAACTGATAATATAATAACTGAAAGTAACTGGGAGTCAAAGGTCATCTGGAGATATACTTACCTGCTGATACTGACTCAACTCTCTCAATATAGTAAGTAAAATAAATGTCCGGCCCTATAAGGCTCGGTACCTGTAACTGCTCGGCCGTAGTAGGCTTGCTCATAGGCACTCGGCCGTGCTAGGCAAGGTATCTCGGCCATTCTTGGCTCTATCATATGCGCTCGGACCACAGTAGGCTCGGTATATAACTTACCATCTGATCAAAGGTTGCCCAATAGGGGCCTGCCCATCGATTATAGCTCGATGGTAATGAAAATACTGTAATACTGTATATATAGATATATATATATATATATATATATATATATATATATATATATATATATATATATATATATATATATATATATATATATATATATATATATATATATATATATATATATATATATATATATCATGCCAAAATGAAGAAAGGTTTAGCCTTAACATACCTTATCACAATCTTTCCAATCACCAAGTTTAACTCGCCTCTTCACACCTTAATCTACAACAACGATAATAACACTATCTTTAAGTTACAAAAGGTACAACTATCGCACAATGAACGACAAGCTTATTTTGTATTAAAACGGGCAGCATCTCCCCTATAATCCGTACTTCCTCCAAATTCAAGATAACACCAACAAAACAACAACACAACAATATCAACATATATACATTATTTTCCAACTTTATATACACCACAAAATACTACAAAACAACCCAACACACCCCAATCTCTCCATACACAAAACGACCACCATAGTAGTGTCAAACAGCCCGAAAATGTTACGATGAACGACCAGAAAACCACCCTGATTTTATGTGGTGTTTATCCACACCATTCCTCCTACAAAACTCCATAAAAAAAATAGTAAAGCACACAATCAAACTGCAACACAAAATAGTCTGCTACAAGTGAATAACTCGAACTCACGACTTCCTATCACCGTACTGTGAGTTCTTACAATTATAGAACGACTTTCCATAAATATCCAGCAGAAAAAATGGATAAAACAGAGCATTAAACTTACCTTATTTGTTGAATAACTTATCTCTTATCTTGGTTCTTCAAACTCTAGGTTTTACCTCCAACTAGAACTTGAAAAGGAGAGAAATTCAATGAGGGTTTATGTGTAATTATTTGGGAGGATGTTTGTAGGGGTTTAGGTCTTGTTATTGTTCTCTCTTATCAGTGTATTATATGAACAAAATAAGCCTTTAAAATGTCTCTTTGGACGACCCAAACTGGCCCATTTTCGGACTTTCATTTAAGCAAGTAGGTGACACACCTACTTGTCACATAGCTGCTTGTGCAGTCTCGCAAAAACAGATATATCTCTCTACTCCGATGTTGTATTGATAAACAGGGACTCATAGATATTCAATTGGATGTGTAGAACTGCCTGTAGCGCTAAATATATTCGGAGAAAATCGCAGCTATATTTGACCCAAGGATCGATGACTTGTCACATTATGAACGTAACTTGTGATGACTTTCATCGACTTTTGTTCCACAACTCGCTTGACTTCAAAACATAACACATGACTATCATACGACTAATATAACTCATAAAATAACCTCCTTATCATATTAAGCACCCTAGACTCACCCCAAAAGTACATGTTATAACATTCCCCACTTGTCGATTTTTGACAAAATATTATTTTCTTCAATTTCTTTAGCTTCTGAACCTTCTAACTCTCTTTGTACTTGTTGTTCATGATCTTCAATATTTGTAACCTTCGAGGTAACATGATTAACTTAATTTATATAATTTCAAAGATGATCTCATTTTTGGTCCTACATTAGTTTGCTTACAACACACTTTTACGTATAGGGTGTAACAAAATTGTGATTTTTACTCTCTTGGGTAGGGATGTTTTTCACGTAAATATTATTGTGTACTTTAATTTTTGCACTTTACTATTAGTTTTTTGTTGGAATAGTTAAGTCAAAGAACCAGGTTCTTTGACAAGCAAAAATCGGGCAATACACAATTCATCCCCTTATTTTTTGTGTCTAAATGCATCCTAAAATAACAATTGGTAGCAGAACAAGTTCTCTCAAAGTAAGGATAACTCCTTAAAGAATCCAAGATGGCTGCACCTCCAGCTGCGCAAGAAGGACAATTAACCACTAGGTAAATATTTTTTAATAGAAAATACCATGGATGTTGAAAAGAAAGTATGTGTGGTTTTTTGGAAGGAGAAATTTGAAACTCTGTAAATTATTCGAAAGGTCCTAAGGTTCCCGTGGTAATAGGAGGCAAGGAAATAGTTATTGACCCAAAATTAGGGAGCAATATAATAATGAAGACGTGAAGATGTTTTGAAGAATATTAAGGAAAAAAGATCTTAATCTGTGGCACTGGACTTGACGAGTGCAATCGAATTTCTAGACGCATTAATGCTAAGCAGATCCAAGACGGTTTACGGACTTCACATGAAAGAACGAACCAAGTCAAACAGTTTATAATTGACATGCTTACAAGAAAGTATAAACTTCTTAAGATGAAAGATGAACAAATTATCCAAGAGATGCATACCAGGTTACCTACAATTACTAACAAGTTAATCCCTCGGGCCAAGCCAAGTTGGTGACTATACGACAGACTGAAGTTTAAATCTAGTGCGTGTAAGACCTAATTTCAAACAAACATAAATCTCAATCTCTAAAAAGTTGTGTTGTGTATAATATTTCAAATAAAATATACGTGAGTCTAGTTTCTAACGATTTTAAACTTTTTGTCAATTAGACATCTGTACCTAAAGTTATGGCCCTTGGGTTGAGGACTATCCGGCAGCCGGATTGGCTGCCCACCTCTAGCACCTAGTCCAAAACCCATCTTTGGGGCAGCACTACAGGTACCGCTGGGCACTACCTGTAGCTGTCACCTACAGCCTTTAAAAGCAAGTTAAGACAGCCATTTAAAAGCAAGTGTTGGGACCACCTTCGTCTCCTAGGTTTTAACCTCAAAAATAAAGGTAAGTTCCATGAGTTATTTTGTGTTACATATAAGTGTTTAACACATTTGCATTGTCCAAATCCACATGAAACGTTTTTATATTCTTGAGTTCATTAAGAACAATTAGATGAGGAAACTTCTAGGGTGACACTAAGAGATAAATTATAAGCTTCCTATGGCAAGTATGAGTGTTTTATGAGTACTTATGATATTGATAGATGTTTTTGAAATATTAGTTAGTAGGTGAAAGTCATATATGTAACCCTAGCTTGTCACTAGTGATGTTTAGTTGGTTGGTAGACGTGATGATGAATAGTAATGTTGGAATATTAATGTAGGTTTATAAGGACCTAAATAGGTGTAGTAACACCATTTTGGAGGTTCTTAAATGTCACGCCCCAACCTTGGGGAGCACGACCGGCGCTCAATCGAGTTACCCTAGTTAAGCAAGCCTACTTAGTGCCTACCATTCAACCATGCCCATGAAATAATTTGAGAATAATTTAAAAGAGATAGATAGTGGAAGAATGAAAGAGTTAAACATTATATTTCATTATTGAAGGAACTTCATTAATAATTACCAAAATATTACGAGTTCAAAGTTAAAGGTGGGAGTATGTCAGACTACTATAATATTTTTAGTTTGTTGCCCCAATCAAAATACAACCAACAACATGTCTATAGAGCCTCTAAGTGAACATGAGTACAATATGGAAGTACCAGTGACAAGGCTTCGGCTATACCTCAAAAGTAATGTACATGAAGACAATACAACATATAGGCCCCGATGTAGAATAGGGCTCATCAAATCTGCTAAATGGAGGGTACGCTGATGTGAAGGATCAATAACGCCTACCGAGGAACCACATGCATCCATTAAAGATGCAATGCTCCTGGCAAAAGTGATACTAGTACATATAGAATAGTATGTTACATACTCTCTCATGTAATAAAATTCCAACATAAAAGGAGAGAAACATGGAAGCAACAAGAAAATCAATAATATTTTAAATGCCAAGTTAAATCAAGGTAAACCTTCAAGTAATCATTAATATTTTAGGTTGGGAGATCCTTGGTACCGACATACCACTACACACGTGGCATAGAGTCTGATCTCTGCCCGATCGGCTAAGCTGTCATGCCCCAAAGTATTCGGGTTGACATGGAATCACAATACCACAATGTGCACGACATTGGCATCCGACCTCTGCCCGATCGGCTAAGCCGTCTCACCACAATACTATGTGTATCGACTTGGTCTTTGCTAGCTATAAAATCATCCCAATCAAGGGGAATAATCTCAATATAATATAACAGGAACTTGTCCCTCAATAAACCCCTACACTGGTTGTAGTTTTGGTATTGGGCATTTATAACCCAACCTTCCTTGGTGACCTAAACCATACTCAAAAAAATATTTATCATATAAAAAAATCATATTCGTTTCATAGCCTTTCATACCTCATTTCATTTCATTGGAACTCTTGGCGACACGTGTAAATCATCATTTTTGGCATGATGTCCGTATTTCACATTTCATACTTTCATTCCTATACTTGATATGGATCATCATAAAACATTTAAAGACATTTGAAACACTGGAAAAGTCAAAGATTCAACTCATAAGTATGTAAGAGCTCAAAACACCTTGGAAATAAGTACAAGGAAGAGCACAGTGATTTGCAATTTGAAACTTGAATTTAAAATCTTGGACGAACGAATCATCATTAGAAACAATCTTACATAATAAGAAAAGATCTTGGACGAACCGTAATTGGAGTTCACAAGGAATTGATGAAATTTGATTCTATGGAAAGAGTTTAGCCAACCTACCTTATTTGAGCTTTTCTTAGAATTACTACAACCTTCTCCAACTCTTAGCAACTTCAATCTATAGAAACATAAGAAAATTGAACAATAATTAGGATGGTGCTAATTGGTTTAACTCATTTAGGTATTTCATCAAACATCAAACGTGTGAAGTTGACTACAAGGTTCTATGATGTAAATCCTTCCCCCACAACCAATCCCTCAAGTCAATAATTCATCAATACTAGTTCAACAAGCTCCATACCACCTTCATTGGCACATGCATGCACAAATGACTAACTCCTAACTCAAAAATCATACCTCATACTCCTCATATTCAATCCAAATTCGAAATTGAGTGCTAGGGATACAACCGTACATCTTTTGTAGAAGTCATTGAGCAAGAATTTGAAGTGTAGGAGTGTAAGAGCTTCTCATTCTCTCTCTAGCTCTCCCCCTCTCTCTCTCTCTAAAATATCAGATTTTCCTTCAAAATGACTCTTTAAACATTTTTTTAAATATCGGGTCGGGTAAATTTTCCAAAACCTAACCCTCCCCGACGGGTATATGATCACAAATGGGACCGCAAAACAAGTATGTTGTCCGTGAAATGGATCGCGAAATTGTTCTCTAAAATAACCTACATCCTATTCTGCGGTTTGCGGATGGATTTCGCGATCGCATACTGGACCGCAGAATCTCCTTCCAAAATTTCACATGCTGATTTTGCGACTGATATGCGATCGACGAATCGATTATGCTGTCGCACATTGGATCGCGAAAAGACCCTCAAAATTAAGTTGCTCCTGATCCAATCCGCAATGGTTATGTGCTCAACGAAACCAATCTGCGGTCGCATAATGGACTGCAAAATAACCAATATTTTGCAGAATCTTTCCACTGACTCCACAATGCATTGCACAACTAAACAAAGTTTGTACCGCGGTGACTACAACCCTCCGATCACATTAGCTTACATTGACACCGTTAAAACTTAAATTCCTGGCAAACTTCTATGGTGTCATATATCCTCCCCCGCTTAGGATCATTCATCCTCGAATGAGGGTTAGAGCCAGCCATAGACCCCAATATGGCTTGACTCTTCATTCACACACCAAAAGCTCCAAATTTGACTAACTTCCCAAATTTCCAAATATTTCGGCAATATCTCCCCGGTATTTGGGCTTATCCACCTGTCAAAGAGCCCTACAAACTGATCCCAACATGTTCATAACACAACGACGTATCATAGCATGAAAACAATACCAATCATAACATCATAGGCACTACATTACCAAAAGGGGCGTTTTAGCATAAATTGTACAAGTTTGAACATAACTCAAAAAGTAAATTTCTAACATTCTTTAGTTGGTTACACAAACAAATGAGGGTATTTTCTTTCATTTATTCCTAGGATTCCCATGTGGCCTCTTCAATCTGCTGGTTTCACCATAGCACTTTGACGAAGGCAGTCTCTTTATTCCTCAACTTTTGAACTTGTCTATCGAGGATGGAAAGCGGAATCTCCTTATAAGTAAACTCTTTATTAAATTAAATAGTCTCCACTGGACGATGAGTGATGGATCTCCAACCACCTTCTTCATCATAGACACATGAAACACCGAACTAAGGACAACTCTTGAGGTAACTTGAGCTTATAAGCCACTTGACCAACCTCTGCAAGATTTTGTATGCTCAGATATTCCTTAAACTCAATTTCCCTTTCTTCCCAAATTGTATTATTCCCTTCATGGGAGAAACTTTCAAGAATACCCAATCATCCTCTCTGAACTCTAAGTCCTTATGACATACATACGAATAGGATTTCTGCCGACTCTGAGAGGTTTTAAACCGTTCCTTAATGATCTTGACCTTCTCCATAGCCTGATGCACGAGGTCTGGCCCTATCAATACTGGTTATTCAACTTCAAACCAACCAATGGGAGATCTATATCTACTACCATATAGAGCTTTGAACTGTGCCATCTGAATGTTGGCGTGATAACTGTTGTTCTAGGCAAATTCTATAAGCGAAAAATGATCCTCCCAGCTACCCTTGAAGTCAAGAACACAAACACGCAATATTTCTTCAATTGTCTGAGTAGTTCGCTTTGCTTGCGCATCGGTCTGTTGATAGAAACTTGTACTAAGATTCACCTGAGTACCCCAAACGTTGCTGAAATCTCTGCCTAAAGTTAGCGGTGAACTGTGCCCATCGCTATGAGATGATAGAAACTGGAGTGCCATGTAATCTAAATATTTCCTTGATATACAACTGAGCATGATGTTATGCCGTGTCTGTAGCTATAACATGCAAGAAGTGCGCCGATTTCGTGATTCGGTCCATAATCACCAAAATCGAGTCAAACTTATAAGCCGTGAGAGGTAAATCTACGACAAAGTCCATATTGCTCATCTCCCACTTCCACATTAAAATTTATATATTTTGTGCCGTCACGACCCAAGAATCACACCTGTCGTGATGGCGCCTATCTCAATACTAGGCAAGCCGACAATCTCAATAAACCAACATATCTTTTAAGTTTGAAACATAATATTTAAATTCAGCGAAAGAAATCTCACAAAAACAGATATAAACACCCCCAAACCCAGTGTCACTGAGTACATGAGCATCTAATATGAATACAAAGTCTGACTGATAAAACACTGTCTGAAAGTATAGAATAATACAATAACTGAAGGAAAGATAGACAAGGTCAGCGGACGCCAAGCAACTACCTTGATAGTCTCCAACTGGTAACACACTGAAGTCTAACAGTCGCCGTATCCGAAAGCACCTGGATCTGCACACGAGGTACAGAGTTTAGTATGAGTACAACCAACTCATTAAGTAACAAGACTAACCTCTGGGATAAAAGTAGTAACGAGCTCCGCAGGTACAATCCAGTATAGAAATAACGGTACAGAAATATAGGCATGCTTTCAAGTACAACAGTTAAACTCAGTACAATTAAGATAGGTCAATACTGCATGATATGAGCAATATGACATCTCAGTGGAAAACCTCGTGTACTCACGATCACTAATCACTCCGTCACTCAGTACTATTTATGGCCAATCCAGCCCAGGAATATTCCTGGGGTAATTTATCCCCAAATATAAATGTTTCGGACAAGATCCATGTTCAGGGAAATTTATCACAAATAATATATAAATAAGGCAAGTCCATGCCCTGGGAAGTCCATCCCGAATATAAATCATCTACGCTCACTGTGGGGGTGCAGACTCCGGAGGGGCTCCTTCATCCCAAGCGTGATATAAAGCTGATATGGCCTGCTGTCCCGATCCATTTCATATATATATATATATATATATATATATATATATATATATATATATATATATATATATATATATATATATATATATATATAAAGCCAATATGACCTGCTGCAGGCGGGCAACCTTGATCACATAAATATCCTCACAATGGATGAACATGACTGAGTATGAAATATACATTTTTAAAACAATTAATTTCAATAGTAACATGACCCTGTGGGTCCCAAAATATGGGCATGTAGCCTAAACATGATCTTTAATAAGAGTCTAAGCTCAATTTCCTAACACATGGAGAATATTTCAATAATAACTTAATTCTTTAAATTTACAACTTCACTAATTAAGTCACAATTTCTATGGTGCACGCTCACACGCTCGACTCCTAGAATGTGTGTCACCTTCAAACAATTGATATAACACCAAATACGGGAATTCATACCCTCAAAACCATGTTTAGAAATATTACGTACCTCAAGCCATGTAATGTTTTACTCCGCTATGCCTTTGCTTTGCGAATTGGCCTCCTAAAGCCTCGTATCTAGTAACAATTAACTCGATTCAGTCAAAACAAATTATTGGAATTAATTTCATATGAAAATACTAATTTTCCAACAAAATCTGAAATTTAACTCAAATATTGCCTATGGGGGCCACATCTGAGAACCCAACAAAGTTACAAAATATGAACGCTCATTCGATCACGAGTATAACAATATAAAGTTTACCAAATTCCGACATCAACTCGACCTACAAATTATCAAATCTTATTTCCAAATTCCTAGGTCCAAATTCCCGATTTACACCTCAAAACACGTAATCTAGTCGAAATACTCAATGATAATTCAATATTATTGACTAGAAATGATCACAAGTGACTCACCTCAAATTTTCCCGTGACTTCCCTCTGAAAATCGCCCCGAAACCGTGATGGAAATATCCAAAAAGGGCAAAACTCGGAACCCCTTTGAAATGTATACTGTCGAGGGGTTCCATATATGCGGTATTTTAACCACTTCTGTGATTTTGGCATCTGCATCTGTGCCCCTTTTCGCTTCTATTGACAAGTAGTCTGCTTTTGCGGACACGCTTCTGCGAAGAAGCTGTTCGCTTCTACGGCGAGTCCAAACTGCCCCTTCCGCTTCTATGGTCAATCAGCTGCATCTGCGACCTCGCAGGTGTGGAAAGATCTTCGCACCTATGCAACCTGCCCTTCCCTTTACTCCTGACCGATTCTTCGATAATCCTTACGCACCTGCGATCAAAGCTTCGCAGGTGCGATTACACTAGAAGCAAAATTTCCAGATTTTCCTAAGTCCAAATTTTCGATCTGTTAACCATCTGAAACTCACCTGATGCCCCTGAAACCTTAAGCAAATACAATAACAAGTCCTAATACAAACTTAGTCAAAACCTTGAATCGCCTCAAACAACGCTAAAACCATGAATCAAACCCCAATTCAAGCTTAATGAAACTAAGAACTTTCAACTTTTACATTCGATGTCGAAACTTATCAAATCAAGTCCGATTGACCTCACATTTTGCACACACGTCATAAATGATATAAAGGACTTATGAAAATTTCTAGAACTGGATTTCGACCCCGATATCAAAAAGTCAACTCCCCAGTTAAACTTCCAAACATAAATTTCTAATTTCACCATTTCAAGCCTAATTTAGTTATGGGCTTCCAAATAATTTTCCTGACACGCTCCTAAGTCCAAAATTACCATACAGAGCTATTGGAATCATCAAAACTTTATTCCGAGATCATTTACATATAGATCGACATCCAGCCAACCTTTTCAACTTAAGTTGTAAACTTTGGAAATAAGTGTTCCAATTCATTCCAAGACCTCACTGGACCCGAACCAATTACCCCGGCAAGTCATATAACAATTGTAAAGCACGAATTGAGAAGTAAATAGGGAAACATGGCTATAATACTCAAAACGACCGGCCGGGTCATTATATTCTCCCCCTCTTAAAGAAATGTTCGTCCTCGAACGGGTTTAGAATCATACCTAGAGCCTCAAATAGGTTTGGATATTTGCTCCGTATCTCCCACTCAATTTCCCAGGTGGCTTTTCCGACTGGCTGGAATCTCCACTACACTTTCACTAAAGCTATGTTCTTCCTCAACTTTTGAACCTGCCAGTCTAAAATTGCCACCCACTCAACATCATAAGCCAAATTACCATCCAACTGCAGTGTGTTGAAATCCAAAACATGAGACAGATCCCCGACATACTTGCGGAGCATGGATACGTGAAACACTGGATGAACACCCGATATATTAGGTGGCAATGCAACTTCATAAGATACCTCTTCGGTCATATTAAGTATTTCATAAGGCCCAATATACCCAGGACTCAACTTGCCCTTCTTCCCAAACCTCATACCACCCTTCATAGGCGAATCTCGGAGTAGAACCTTCTCTCCTACTATGTAAGCAACATCGTGAACCTTTCGGCCAGCATAACTTTTCTGTCTAGACTGCGCCGTGAGAAGTCATTCCTGAATTTGTTTAACCTTCTCCAAAGCATCCTGCACCAAATCAGTACCCAATAGCCTATCCTCACCCGGCTCAAACCAACACACTGGAGACCGACATCATCTCTCATATAAAGCCTCATACTGAGCCATTTGAATGCTCGATTGGTAGTTGTTATTGTAAGCAAACCCCGTAAATGGCAGAAACTGATATTAAGAACCTCCAAAATCTATAACACAAGAACGTAGCATATCTTCCAATATCCGAATAGTGCGCTCGGATTGTCCGTCTGTCTGAGGATGAAATGCGGTACTCAACTGAACTTGTGTACCTAATTCTAGCTGCACTGCTCTCCAAAACTGTGATGTAAATTGCATGCCCCGATATGAAATGATAGACACTAGCACCCCGTGTAGGCGAACAATCTCGCGGATATGAATTACAACCATCCACTCAGAAGAATAAGTAGTACCAACGGGAATAACATGCGTGTACTTAGTCAACCAATCCACAATTAGCCAAATAGCATCAAACATTCTCAAAGCCTGTGGGAGCCTAACTACGAAGTCCGTAATAATACGCTCCCACTTCCTTTCAGGAATTTCAAGTCTCTGAAGTAATCCGCCCAGTCTCTAATGCGCGTACTTCACCTGCTGACATTTAAACACCGAGCTACAACCCAACTATATCTTTCTTTATCCTTCTCCACTAATAGTGCTGCCTCAGGTCCTGATACATCTTAGCGGCACCTGGATGAATGGAATACCACGAACCGTGGGGTTCTTCAAGAATCAATTCATGCAGCCCATCTACATTTGGCACACAAATATGACCCTGCATCCTTAATACCCTATCTTCCCCAATAGTAGCATCTCTAGTATCACCGTGCTAAAATGTGTTCTTAAGGACAAACAAATAGGGATCATCCAACTGGCACTCTCTGATGCGATCATATAAAGAAGTCCGAGAAACCACACAAGCCAAAACCCGACTGGGCTCCGAAATATCTAATTTCACGAACTGATTGGCCAAGGTCAGAACATCAACTGCAATAGGCCTTTCACCAACAGGAATGAATGCAAGGCTACCCATACTAACCGCCTTTCTACTAAATGCATTGGTCACCACATTGGCCTTCCCGGGATGATACACAATAATGATATCATAGTCCTTTAGTAGTTCCAACCATATCCGCTGCCTCAAATTTAGATCCTTCTATTTGAATAAGTGTTGAAGACTCCGATGATCTGTAAATACCTCACAAGACACACCATAGAGATAGTATCTCCAAATCTTTAATGCATGAACGATGATTGCCAATTCTAAATCATGGACAGGGTAGCTCTTTTCATGTGGCTTCAACTGGCGTGAAGCATAAGCAATCACCCTACCCTCCTGCATTAAGACACACCTAATACCAATCCGAGAAGCATCACAATACACTCTATAAGAACCCGATGTTGAAGGCAGGACTAGAACTGGAGCTCTAGTCAAGGCGGTCTTGAGCTTCTAAAAGCTCTCTTCACACTCATCCGACCACCTGAATAGAGCACCTTTCTGGGTTAAATTAGGCAAAGGCGATGTTATAGACGAGAAGCCCTCCACAAAGCGATGATAATAACCGGCCAAGCTGAGAAAACTCCGAATCTCAGTAGTTGAAGATGGCTTGGGCCAACTCTGAGCTGCCTCTATCTTTTTCAGATCCACCTTAATTCCTTCACTTGACAATATGTGTCCCAAGATTGCCACCGAACTATGCCATAACTCTCCTCTCTCGGCCTTTGTAATACAATACCCAAGTGATGGGCATGCTCCCTCTAGCTACGTGAGTACACCAGGATATCATATATAAATACCATGACAAATAACTCAAGATATGACTGGAATACACTATTCAACAAATGCATAAATGTTGTTGGGGCGTTGGTCAGCCCAAAAGATATTACGAGAAATTCATAGTGACCATAACGGGTCCTGAATGACGTCTTTAGAATATACGACTCCCTAATTTTCAATTGGTGATACACGGATCTCAAATCAATTTTGGAGAACACCCTCGATCCCTGAAGCTAGTCGAATAAATCATCAATACGTGGCAAAGGATACTTGTTCTTGATTGTAACTTTGTTCAACTGCCTATAGTCGATGCACATCCACATAGTACCTTCTTTCCTTTTCACAAATAGAACTGGTGCACCCCAAGGTGACACAATAGGCCTAATAAACCCCTTATCAAGAAGTTCTTGAAGTTACTCTTTCAATTCTTTCAATTCATCTTGTGCCATACGATACGGAGGGATAGAAATGTGCTGAGTGCCCAACACCAGGTCAATGCCGAAATCAATATCCCTGTCGGGCGGCATACCTGGCAGGTCTGCATGAAATACATCCGAAATGTCTCGCACTATCGGTACAGAATCGATAGTAGGAATGTCTGCATAAGCATCTCTCACAAAGGTCAAATATGACAAACACACCTTCCCAACCATACGTTGGGCTTTCAAGTAAGAAATTACCCTTGTGGGAAGATAATCTAGAGAAACTCTCCACTCGACCTTTGGCAATCCCGGTATCACCAACGTCACCATTTTTGCGTGACAGTCCAGAATAGCATAACATGGAGACAACCAATCCATACACAGGATTACATCAAAATCAACCATACTAAGCAATAAGAGATCAACTCTAGTCTCCAGTCCCCCAATATTTACCACACACGACCGATATAGACGATCCACAATAATAGTATCGGCCGCCGGCATAGATACATGAACAGGAGAAACTAAGGACTCACAGGGCATATCCATATAATGAACAAAATATGCTGAAACATACGAATATGTGGAACCGGGGTCAAAAAATATAGAAGCTCCCCTGTGGCACACTGAGACAATACCTGTGATCTTTGCATCTGAAGCAACAATATCTGGCCTGGCAGGAAAATCATAGAATCGGGCATGATCACTACCTGATCGGCCTCGCCCTTTTGAGTGACCCCTAACTGACTGACCTCACCCCGAGCTAGTTGGGCGGGTGATGGAGCAACTGGTGCAGAAGTCGTAGCCTGACTACTCTGCTGAGTTGGACCTCGCGTAAGGCGGGGACAATATTTCCTCACATGACCCAACTCTCCACACTTATAGCAATCCCTCTCGAAAAATGGTGGCGAGTTCTGAGGCAGACCTCAAGAACCAGAATAAGTACCAGAAGAACCTGGTACAGATGAACCCTGAAATGATGGTGCACGAGATGAACTCTGAGCTGGAAGTGGACGACTGACTCTGTCGAGCACTGTATGAACCATGGATAGCTGATGTGCTATGATGAGCTGAACCAACCATCTGAGAAGGCCTATAAGAGTTACCCCTATTGTGATAGGGATATCACCCAGAAGGAACACCGCAGGAATTACCCGAACGACAATACCTATTGGCCTCTCTCTCCTCGCGCTCTTGAGTATGGACCATCTCTTGCCATCGAGCACTATCAACCACCTCATCGAATCTAGCACCTGCTACATTCCCCAGAGTCATAACAAAATAGAACTGTTAGTTGAGGCCATTAATGAATCTCCTGATCCTCTCTCTCTCAGTTGGGACTAACAAAACTTCATGACATGCCAACTTTGAAAAATGCATCTCATACTGAGTCACGGACATGTCTTCCTGACGTAAATACTCGAAGTGCCTTCGCAGTTCATCTCTGCGGGTTCTGTGGCACAAACTTCTCCAGAAATAATACGGAGAACTCATGCCATAAAAGTGGTGCTGCACCAACTAGTCTGCTCCTCTCATAAGTCTCCCACCATCTGAAGGCTGTCCTAGAAAATTGAAAAATAGTGAACGATACCCCATTAGTCTCCAGAATACCTACTGTCTGAAGCATCCACTGGCACTTATCCAAAAAACCCTAAGCATCCTCTGATTCAGCATTGCTAAATGACAGAGGTCGAAGCCTCCCAAATTTCTCAAGTCTCCTCTGCTCATCATCAGCCATAACGAGGACTACCGGGGCCTGACCAGCTGCATTTTGCTGGGCTGGTAGTGCCTCCGGTATTTGAAGTCCCTACACTACCTGATTTGGAGTACAGACAACAGGGGTATGAGTACCTCCCCCAGCCTGATAAGTGGCTTGTGCGGCCTGAGCCGAAACCACCTGAGCAAGGCCAGTGCAAATTTTCAATATCTGTTCAAGTGCTTTCTAAAGGCCTAGAATCACAATAGGTACAGCTGGTGCCTGAGTTGGTCCTGTCGGCTCAACTACATCTGGAATATGCTCCTGAGCTGGGATAGTATTATAGGTGCTGCTCCAACTACTGTACGAGCTACACTTCGACCTCTACCTCGACCCCGGCCTCTACTACGGCCCTGGTCTCTCGCGGCCCTAACTGGTGGAACTGTTGGCTGACCGTCAGATCCGGTAGTACGTGTCCTTATCTTCCGTGAGAGAATAGAATAATAGAAATTTAGTTTCCGGAATCAACAAATTTGCATGATAGAATACAAGAAAGTGAAACTTTCCTAAGGGTTCGACAGCCTCTCGATGAAAAGTACAGATGTCTCCGTACCGATCTGCAAGCCTCTACTAAACATGCTCATGACTTGTGAGACTTATGTAACCTAGGCTCTAAAACAAACTTGTCATGACCTAAGAACAAACCTGTCCTGATGGCGCCTATCTCAATACTAGGCAGGCCGACAACATCAATAACCCATAATTTCTTTTAAATACTGAAAACATAATAATTAAGTTTAAGAGAAAATCCCACAAATACTGGATATACATACACTCCCAAAACCCAGGGTCACTGAGTACATGAGCATCTAAATGAATATAATTTCTGACTAATAAAAATATTGTCTGAAAGTATAGAACATGACAATAACTGAAAGAAAGAGAGTCAAGGTCAGCGGACGCCAGGCAGCTACCTTGATAGTCTCCAATTGATAGCGCTCTGATATCTAACAGTCGCCGTGTCCGAAAGCACTTGGATTCGCACGCGAGGTGCAGAGCGTAGTATGAGTACAACCAACTTAATAAGTAGCAAGACTAATCTCCGAGCTGAAAGTAGTGACGAGCTCCGCAGGTACAATCTAGTAGAGAAATTACAGTACAGAAATGTAGACATGCTTTCAAGTACAACAGTTAAACTTAGTACTAGCAAAATAGATCAATTCTGCATGATATGAGGAATGTAACATCTCAATGGAAAGACCTCATGTACTACTGGTCACTAATCATTCGGTCACCCGGTGCTGTTTATGGCCAATCCAGCCCAGGGATATTCCATCCCGTATATATATACATTGACTGACAGTTAATTACTTAGTACCGTATAAGGCCAATCCAGCCCAGGGGTAATTTATCCCTAAATGAAAATGTTTCGAACAAGATCCATGTCTAGGAAAATTCATCACAATTATAAATAAGTAAGGCAAGTCCATGCCCTAGGAAGTCCATCCCGCATATATAAATCATCTACGCTCATTGTGAAGGGTGCAGGCTCCTGAAGGGCTCCTTCAGACCAAGCGTGATATAAGCCTATATTGCCTGCTGCAGGCGGGCAGCCCCGTTCCATATAATATATATAAAAGCTAATATGGCCTACTGCAGACGGGCAACTTTGATCCTATAAATTACCTCACAATGGATGAACATGACTGAGTATGAAATATACATTTTTAAAATAATTAAATTCAACAGTAACACGACCCTGTGGGTCCCAAAATATCGGCACGTAACCTAAACATGATCTTTAATAACAGTCTCAGCTTAATTTCCTAACACATGGAGAATATTCGAATAATGACATGTTTCTTTAAATTTCTAACTTCACGGAATTTATTTAAGTCACAATTTCTATGGTGCACGCCCACACGCTCGACACCTAGAATATACATCACCTTCAAACAATTGATATAATAACAAATTCGGGGATTCATACCCTCAGAACCATGTTTTGAAATGTTACTTACCTCAAGCCGTATAATTCTTTACTCTGCTATGCCTTTGTCTCGCGAATTGGCCTCTGAAAGCCTCGTATCTAGTCACAATTAACTCGACTCACTCAAAATAAATTATTGGAATTAATTCCATATGAAAATACTAATTTTCTAACAAAATTCGAAATTTAACTCAAAAATTGCCTGTGGGGGGCACGTCTCAGAACCCAACAAAAAATCAACATATCGTGATGGAGCCTATCAAAGAACTAGGCAAGCTGATATCCAAAAATAACTACGCATCTTTAAACTTGATATTATAGTCTGAGTATATGAGCATCTAAATGACAACACAGTCTAACTACTATAACACTATCTAGAAAGATAGAACAATATAAGTAAACTGAAAAGAAGGAGAGTTAAGGTCTGCGTATACCAAGAAAGTCTCAGAATAGATAAAACTCCAATGCTAGACACCGATGTGCCCAGAAGTACCTGGATCTGCACACGAAGTGCTGAGTGCAGTATGAGTACAACCAACCCAATGTACTCAATAAGTAACAAGACTAACCTTGGGCTAAAAGCAGTGACTAGCTGAGATAATTACATTCCAAGCTAGATTTATAACAGTAATAACTCAGAAAGAAATCCAATAATCAGTTTGTAGACAGTTTAGAAATGTAGATATGATTTCAAGTAATTAACAGTTTAAGCTCAACACGGATGAAATATTCCAAGAATGACTGGTATGAGGAATGTTACAGCTCTATATTTATATGTCAAAAGTGCAAGCCACATTCAATGCATCACAATGATAACCTCACGTACTCACACTTTCAGAGTACTCAATCTGACTCTCTCAATTCTTACTCAACACACTTAGTCACTCAACACTATACGGTACCTGCGCTAACTGCTGGTGTGTCAGACTCTGGTGGGGCGGATCCTGCCCAAGCGCCAATATAAAGCCAATATGTCTTGCTACGGCGTGCAGCCCAATCCCATAATAATAAAGCCTAAAAGACATGCTGCGGGGCTATAACCCTTAATTAATTAATAGTGCTTAAAATAGTTTGTACCGATTCCCATTTGATTTTCTTTTCAACCGTTGGTATGTTTTAGAATAGAGAAACAATTGGCTTGTGATTCAAATCAATATAAAGCCTTTGTTTCACAAAACTACACAGATATATACCAAAGGAATAGAAGGCAAAGAATGATTCTAACTTCTAACTTGATAATAAATAAGTATGTATTTATATATAGTTAAGCAGAAATTAGTGAATTAAAAGGACGCACCCGAGTAATTAGTCTCTTCAGTAATTCTATAAAATTCATTAATTTATGACTGAAAGGTCTTCTTCTCGTAATGTGGGTCTTTTGTTTTTGTTATTAAATTTCGCTCATATCTTTCTTTTGACCTTTTCACTTAACGTTTAGTCGAGTATTCAAACGGTAATTCACAAATAGTGCTAAAGTTCTACACATATATTGAGATGATTTTTATTTAACTTACAAAAGTAAAATTATTTATTTTTTTATCTGTTGGGTGATCATTGTATTAAGAAGTGGAGAAAGAAAATGATTATTGCATCTATATATTATTTTCTGCTTTCCTACTCGCTTTTTATTTAGACAATGCTTTTCGACTAGCTTTAGACAAGGCGATGCAATGTTTGTATTTTGCAGCATAAGTCATTTATTTTTAAATTCAAACTAAAAACTATTTTGCGCATAGATCGTTCGTCTCTAAATTCAAACAGCAACTATTTTCTATGAACAGTCAGATTTGAAACTAACCAGCAAGTAGTATAGTTCAATTATTATACTTTCTTGAATTTAAAATCAGATTTAGAATAAAAAACGTAATGTGTGAAAAGAACCTGCGGCCTTTCTTTTTTCTTTAAGAAAATAACAAAAAAAAAAAGTTGTGATGCTCGCAATAAATAATTACTACTCTGATTATCTGTATTTTAAAGTTTTTTTCATATTCAAGTTCCTTATATATCAATTAGCCTATAAAATTGTGGTATAATGATAAATCTTGAAAAAGATAAATTAACACTTTTAATGTCAAAAGAAAAGACGATCCTGCAAAAAATAAACATCAAAATAAGATATCTTAAATAAATCGCTACTAAATAAGATAATTCAAATTAATTAACCATACATTTTTAAATGTAAATTACCAACTTAAGCGGTTTTGTGACATGCATTTATTTTCATGAATACATTAGCAATGAGTTTACGTTTTACCAGTTTAGCCACTAGGTTTCATGTACATAATATGTTGTTTGTTTAAGCTAATCATCTGCTTGCAAAGTAAAGTGTTTGTTTGGGATGAACTTTCACAGTCAATTTATGATGATTTACAGCGACCATTTGTAGAAATTTGTAACTTATTCTATGCATAATTATTTATTCGAAATTTTATATTAATAATATTAATATTATGTTACAAAACTTGATATTATATGATTCGACATACACGCGCAGTGCACGTGCACATAACCTAGTATATATAAAGTCAAAAAGGCCTGCTGCGGCGTGCAGCCCGATCCACAACCTTTCTCACAACACGGCTTTCAGGGCCCAACTCAGTCATCAATCTCTCCAGTCTCCCGGTCTTACAAATATCATGCCAATCAGCCCAAACAATGATGTGTGATACAACAATAAATAGTAACAGAGACTGCGATATGATATGCAAATGATGGATGTGATTGAGAAAAAATATTGTCATTTAAGAAAATAATTCAATAGAAGAAGTCACCCCAGTGGGTCTCAACAGGATAAGCATATAGCCTAGACATGATTTCTAACATGGATTGCAACCCAATTACTCAAACACGTAGGGATCACATGAATAGCAACAAGGTTTGATGACTACACAGTACCACAAAACCGACCGGGTCACAATTACTACAGTGCATATCCATCACCTAGCATGTGCGTCACCTCAACACTAACCACGTAATACGTATTTCAGGGATTCATACCCTCAGAACTAAGTTTAGAAGTGTTACCTCAAACTGTGCAAATCTCTACTGCAACAAGCCCTTGCATCGCGAATCGGCCTCCGAACAATTTGAATCTAGCCACAAACAACTCAATACAATCAACACAAGCTATAGAAATTAATTTCATATGATAAAGATAGGTTCTTTAACAAAAGTCAAAATGTCAATTCAAAGAGTCAACCCCGAGCCACATCTCGGAATCCAACAAAATTAGTAAAACTTGAACACTCATTCAACTACGAGTCCAACCATAACAAAATTACTAAATTTCGACATCAAATCGTCACTCAAATCTCCAAATCTTACTCTCCAATCCCTAGTCCAAAATTCGCAAAATTCTACCTTAAAAATACATAATCTAGGAGGAATTTCAATGGGTATTCAATATTTTTAGATAAAAAAGACCAAAAGTTGCGTACCTCGTGCAATCTAGTGAAAACCCCATCAAAACGTGCCTCAATCCAAACTCTCAAAGTTCAAAATGAAGAAACTACTTTATTTCTCGTTTATAACACTCCTGCCAGCAAAACCGCACCTGCGGCCAAGAATTTCGCATCTGCAAAATCACTTATGCGGTCGCACGTCCGCTTCGGCGAAGAATACGAGACACCCGACCATGCATGTAAGACCCCGTAAAATATTGTAAAGGAAAAATAATGTTTCGTGGTACCAAACTGGGCATAAAGGAAAGTAAAGAAAAAATATTTGGACAGAAAAATGCATTTCTGCGGCCCACTATGCGGCTGCAGAATCACTCCACGGATCGCATAATGGCCGCACAGTGAGGCAGGAATGGACAGTTTTGGATGACATTCTGCGGTCGACTATGCGACCGCAGAACTGTTTTGTGGTTCATTATCCGACAAAAGAACAGGTCTGTGGGCCGCATAGTAACCGCAAACCCAGGCACGCTGCAATAATTTTGGGCATTAATTATGCGGCCGATATGCGGACTGCATATCCATTATGCGGTCGCATATGCGACCGCGTACCCTATTCCGAAGCTTCATTTTTAGGGTTATTATAACCCGGCCCTACTTCGTTAAATAGATAATTTGTACCATTTTTGAGCTAAAATCTAATATTTTGAGGGTGATAGAGTGCCTTAGAGTGGGAGAGTGATCTTCAACCAATTGTCCTTCAATTCTTGCTCAAATCTTTGAAGATTAATAAGTAAAACTCACTAGGTCTTTATCCTAGAGGTAAGATTCTATACCCTAATCCTTAATTTCGAAATTTATCTAAGAATGGGTAATTAGCAAGACAATTCTTGGGTATGTGAGTTATTTATTTTGCATGCATGCATTATCCAAGGCTGTAGGAAGATTGTGAGCTAAAAATGGTAAAGAGTGGGTTGTGGAATGATAGAATCCTCCATAAAAAAACCTTGAAATCTTGATGCACACCTAGTGTTTGATACAATGCTCAAATGAGCTAAAACCATGATCATCTTCCTAATTTTGGTTCAACTTATTTTATTTCTAAAATAGATTGAAGTTGCTGAGAATTTCAGAATATTTTAGAGTTTAAGGAAGCTCAATTGAGGTATGTGGGAAAAACGCTTCTCTTAGAATTGAATCCCACGATATTCATGTAATTTATGTAAGTCCCGAGTGACTCATTATAAAATTGGCTATTCCGAGTAAGTTTGTATTGAAAGATATATGTTCAATAAGTATCCCAAATACTTTATTCATGTTATGTTATAAATTGAGGATGTGTTCAAAATATAGGTTGTGCATTAAAAATGTTAGACTTCAAGTCAAATTCAAACGAAGGCTACTATACCAAATTTTGTGAAGCATCTCTATGTGCCTTAGATTCTTAATTGCTCACATATTTGCTACAAACCTTGATTTAAATCGTTGTTGTTGTTGTTGATGATGATGAAATTAGAAAGTGAAATGGTGAGCATGAAATACTAAATACGGCCAACGTGCCAAGAATGATTTTATAATTGTGGCCACTAGTGCCAATGAAATGAAAAGATGGGAAAGAAGTATGAAATGAGATGGTTGGTATAATAAGGTTTATGTCTCGAATGAGACGGCCTAGCCGATCGGGTCGTGATTACACGCCATACCGCACACATGGTGGTGATTGTGCTGGAAATTATGATTGTGGTTGATGTCTCTAATGAGATGGCCTAGCCGATCGGGTCGTGATCGGACTCCGTGCTAAAAGTACGGTGGTATTGGTATTGTGAATATTGGTATTGTGAACATTGGTATTATGGTACTAGATACCTCCCTACTTAAAATATGGAAAGTTATTTGAACATTGTATTGATTCTAATTTGAGGTTTGATGTTGTTTGAAGCTTCCATTGATATTATGGTTGTACTTGCTCGTATTATTTATCATTCTATTTAGAGGGTGTTTTGTCATTCATACTAGTACTATTCTATATGTACTAATGTTTCTTTTGTCAGGAGCGATGCATCTTCAATGGATGTGGGTGGTTCCACAGCATGAGACACTGATCAGTGATAGCGGTACACCCTCTTCCCTATAGACTTGGTGAGCCCCACTTCATTTCGGGGTCATGTATTTTTCTTCCTTATATATTGTGTTTGAGGTATACATGGGGCCTTGTTGCCGGCGTTATCATAGTACTCTTCTGTATCTATAGAGGCTCTGTAGATATAGTGCGGGTTGTGTATTGGTGCTGGGAAGTCAAAATCATTATGTTGTGTTTGAATTACTATTTTCACTTCAGACTATGAAAAATGTGTGTGAAATTTGAGACTTTAAAATGAAGTAACAAATGGTAAGAAATTGGTATTGCAGACATGATCACTTTATTGTTTGATTAACGAAAATATGTATTCTTTTTATTCGTGAATGAGTTTGGGTAGAAGAAAAATTAATAGGCTTCCTCGGCCGGGTTCACTCGGTTGAGCACCGGTCGCGCTCCCCGAGTTCGGAGCGTGACAATGCGCACCTGCGGTCCCTTCTTCGAACATGCAGGATCGCATCTCAGGATAAACTCATCGCTTCTGCGATCACCAACCACATTTCCCAGTATCGCTTTTACGGAATACTTCGCGCAGGAGCACGTCCGCTTATATGGTTTCTCCTCCGCTCCTGCGCTTCCCAACTACCTTCTCCTCTATCGCACCTGCGCGCACCTAGCCGCTTGTGTGACTCCGCACGTGCGGCCAATCCCTCCGCAAGTGCGATAGCACCAGATATGAAGCAATTCAGCATATCTCCTCAGTCAAATTTTAATCTGCTAACCATCCGGAATCCACCCAAGCCCCTTGGGACCTCAACAAAACATTCAAACAAGTACTAAAATATCATACGAACTCCCTCGAAGAATCAAATTATATCAAACAACACCAAAACCATGAATCGCACATCAATTCAAGCCTAGTGACCTTATGAACTTCTAACTTCCAAAACTAATGCCGAAACCTATCCAATCAACTCTGATTTACCTTAAATTTATGACACAAGTCATAAATAACACAACGGGCCTTTTCCAACTTCTAAAATCAAAATCTGAGCCCAGTAACCACAAAGACAACTCTCGGTTAAACTTCTCAACTCTTCAAACATCAACTTTTCCAACTTTCGCCAATTCAAGCCAAAAATATCTACGGACCTTCAAATCAATATCCGGACACACTCCTAAGTCCAAAATCCCCATACGGAGCTATCAGAACCATAAAACACTATTCTGGAGCCATTTAAATATAGGTCAATATCCGGTTAACTCTTTCAAATTAGGCTTCCAACCTTGTGACAAAGTGTCCTAATTCATTCAAAACATCCTCGGAACTAAACCGACTATCCGATAAGTCACATAACAACAAATGAGCACAAATTAAGCAATGAATTGGGTAACAAGATTATAATACTCAAAACGACTAGCCGAGTCATTACAATCTCGTCTATTAATGTTACACCTGCGCTTTCACTTGATTTACTTCAATTACATGTCCTCTTGGAATTCATGTCTTTACTTTTTATTAGCCCATACCTATTATATGCCTCTAATTGTCACAAGATTTACTTGTTAAATGCCTTAACATGCTACATGCTTTCACTCGCTACACACTTTCACTCGCTATATGTTTCCACTTGCTATATGCTCTACTTACCATATGCCTTCACTGATTAAGTGCCTTTACCTACTATGTGCTTCTTCTTGCTATATGATTGCATATATTGAATGCCTTCATTTGATCCCTTTTCTTACTCGATATACATCCTTGCCCGTTTCATGTATTAATCTCCCCTGCTTAACCGGATTGGGTGAATTGTAGATTGTTTGTGCGATATACCTTATGGAAGCCTTGTCATTATATATGGTGGACTAGTTGTTATTGGACTGCTCATTCTACTCTGTTGAGTTGTATTACCTAGTCGGATACTGCGTGGTCATTTTCTTAGTGTTGTGTTGTGAACTTTTCCAACATTTTGTTTTGGTATTTTCATATGATATTGTTGATATTATTGATCGGATTACACGCTGCAAAGGTGATTAATGTATATGTGGGTGATCGAGTTGCATGCCGCAATGGTATTGATATGAGATATGAGATATGTGATTAATATGTATATATGGGGGACCGGGTTATGCGCCTCAAAACATGTATTATGGTTATTCATGTCTTTTGATTCCTGACATTGTATGATGTTGTGAGACTGAGAAGTGATGATATTTTGGGGTTCTCAGCCATTTGTATTCTTGTTCCACTCATTACGTGATTTTGTGTGTATCTTTTCTCAAATTTTCTCATTCTGCTTATAATCTGCACAGGTACAAATATCAGTAGGTATCTTTTAACTTAAAACTTCGCCACCACTTCACTGAGGTTAGTTAATATAGTTACTAAGTACATGGGGTCAGTTGTACTCATGCTACATATCTACACCATGTGTGCAGATCTTGGAGTCGCGTAGCTGTGGAAAAGGAAGCATTACACAGAAGACGTCCTATCATTCCAAATTTAGGCTACCCCTTGTTCATGGTTATTTAGGACTTAAACTGCGTTTATGTAAACTTTAAACAGATATTGTACTATTTCTTCATTTCAGTTTGTAAATCTAAATCATAGTGGCTCGTGGATTATACTACTAGTTCTTGAGAGGTTGTAGGAAATTTAGTCATTTAATTTCTTGTTATTAATCATTTATCATTTGAGATACCTCGTTCTATGTTTGGCTTACCTTGCATTAGTGTTGGAGCCATCACAACTAGGTAGATTTTGGGTCATGACACTACAACTACCTTGAATTCTGATATGAATTATGGGAAGATGGTGTCATTTTCTCAATCCACAGAGACCCAAAAATTGAAGAATAAAATGGAGCGAGATGGTAATAAGAAGGCCCGCTTCACGGGTAGCTTTGGTGGTTCCTTCAGTGGTAGTGGTAGTAGGAAGGTGATGTTCAGGGGAGGGTCCTCTGGACCGATACAGTCTTTTGCTCAGCCTTCAGCTGGTGCACCACTGTCGCGGTCCGGTCGATAGTAATGGATTCATTTTAGACCCAGTCATGGCAATAGGGGATCGTATTAGCAGGGTCATTCGCACGACAAATTTCAGCGGCAACGGAGGTCCTCCTGCCCTAGGTATGGGAAGATGCACATAGGAGTCTGCTATGTGGACCTTCCCATATGCTACGAGTGTGGTCTTCAAGGACATATTCAGAGAGATTGCCGTTCGTCCCGTCAGAATATTGGTAGGGCTGTGGAACATCCGGCCAGTTCAGCAGCTAGTACTTCTCCAGCAACTCCTCCGGCTCGAGGTACTCTAACACTCGCAGGGCATGGTGTATCTAGGGGTGGTGCACAGGGTTTGGGAAGGCTCGATAGATTCTATGATATGAGGGGCCACCATAGTTCAGAGGTTTCTCTAGATGTCATCATAGGTATATTGATTGCCCAATGACATGATGTGTATGCTCTTATAGATCTTGATTCCACTGTCATATGTCACCCCCTGTGTTGCTATGGAATTCGGGATAGAATCAGAACAACTTCGTGAGTCGTTCTGTGTATCTACTCTAGTTGGTGAGTCTATTATGGCCACGCGGGTTTATAGGGATTGTATTTTCATTGTACATGGTCGAGACACCACAACTGACTTCATTGAATTGGTGATGGTAGATTTTGATGTAATAATGGGGATGGACTGGCTTTATTCATATTTTGCCAAGCTTGATTGCTGAACCAGAACCGTCAGGTTTGAATTTTTGGGAGAGCCATTCATTGAGTGGAACGAGGATGATGTTGTGCCAAAGGATAGGTTTATTTCTACCATTTGGTCCGAGTCACGGATATTAAGGCTGATACACCGACACTTGAGTCTGTACTTGTTATGAATGAATTTCCAGAGGTCTTTCCTAATAAGCTTCATAGGATCTCACCAGACAAGGAGATAGACTTTGGGATCGATGAGTTGCTGGCCACACAGCCCATATCAATTCTACCCTATATAATGGCTCCTACAAAATTAAAGGAATTGAGGGAGCAGTTGAAGGACTTACTACAAAAGGAAAAGGGATGGGTCATTGAGGATGTGTATTGACTATCGGCAGCTCAACAAAGTCACAATGAAGAATAAGTAGCCGCTGCTAAGGATAGATGACTTATTTGATCAGTTGCAAGGTGAAAAGTACATATCCGTGATTGACATAAGATCTGGGTATCACCAGTTGACGATTAGGGAGCATGACATTCCGAAAATAACTTTCTGGACCTGGTATGGGCACTTTGAAATTTTTGTGATGTCCTTTGGGTTAACGAATGCCCTGGTAGCTTTTACGGATCTTATGAATCGAGTCTTCAAGCCTTTCCTAGACCCTTTTGTGATAGTGTTCATTGATGACATTTGTGTGTATTCACGGAGTCGAGAGGACCACACAGATCATCTCAAGGCAGTTTTGCAGACCCTATATTAGCATAATTTGTATGCAAAGTTTTCGAAATGTGAGTTTTGGCTTGAGTCTGTCACGTTTTTGGGTCATGTTGCCTCCATCGAGGTAATCAAGGTTGATCCTCAGAAGATTGCATCTGTGAAGAATTTTCCTAGACCTACAACTCCGATGGAGATTCACAGTTTCTTGGGTTTAGCTGGGTATTACAAAAGGTTCTTGGAGGGTATTTTTTCTCTTGCCCGTCCGTTGACTAAATTGACACAGAAGGCGGCTAAATTCCAATGATCGGATGCTTGTGAAAGGAGCTTTTAAGAGTTGTAGTTAAGGTTGACCATGACACTTGTGTTGACCTTACCGGAGTTTACAGATTGGTTTGTTGTGTATTATGATGCTTCAAGGGTTGGACTTGGGTGAGTACTAATGCAACATGGCAAGGTGATCACTTATGTTTCCAGGAAACTTAAGAACTATGAGAAGAATTATCCAACACATGATTTAGATCTTGTGACAGTGGTGTTTGCATTGAAGATATGGCATTACTATTTGTTTGGGCTCTGTGTGGACATATTTTCACGGACCATAAGAGTCTTCAATACCTCTTCAATAATAAGGAGTTGAATGTAACATAAAGGAGATGGATTAATTTACTCAAGGACTACTCCATTGATATCCTATATCATCCAAAGAAGTCTAATGTTATGGCAGAGAAAGGTAATTGGCCAAGGAAGTTCATCAGTAGATTGGCTCAATTGGGGGCATAACAAAGGTAATTGGCCAAGGAAGTTCATCAGTTGGCTATTTTGGGAGTCCGGATTACTGACCTAGCGAAGGTGGGGTGATTGTGCAAAATGAGGTTGAATCACCACTCACAGTGGAAGTCAAATAGAAACAATATGACGATCCGTGTCTGGTGCAATTCAAGCAGGGGAATCAATAACACAAGACCATGGCTTTTTATCTTGGCACGAATGATCGTATGCTAAGGTACCAAGGGAGATTGTGTGCACCAAATGTGGATGGACTCAGGGAAAGAATCATGACCGAGGCTCACAGCTCCAAGTATTTCGTGCACCCAGGCTCTAAGAAGATATACTATGATCTCAAGGTAGTATATTGGTGGAATGACATGAAGAGGGATGTGGTGGATTTTGTAGCGAGATGCGCAAACTATCAGCAAGTGAAAGCTGAGCACCAGAAGTCGGACGGTTATTTTGAGTGTTACAGCCCTGTTTTCTCATTTAATGCTCAATTCATGCTTTACAGTTGTTATATTACTTGCTGAGATAATTGGTTCGGGTCCGTTGTGGTCTTGGAATGAATTGGAACACTTAGTTCCAAAGTTTAAAACTTTAGTTGAAAAGGTTGGCTGAATGTCGACCTATGTGTAAACGACCTTGGAATAATGTTTTGATGATTTCAATAGCTCCGTATGGTGATTTTGGACTTAGGAGCGTGTCCAGAAAATTATCTGGAAGCTCGTAGCTAAATTAGTCTTGGAATTGCGAAATTAGAAATTTAAGTTTGGAAGTTTGATGGGGGGTTGTCTTTTTGATATCGGGGTCGGAATCTAGTTCTAAAAATTTTCATAGGTTCGTTATGTCATTTATGATTTGTGTGCAAATTTTTAGGTCAATCGGACTTGATGTGATAGGTTTCGGCATCAAATATAGAAGTTGAAAGTTCTTAGTTTCATTAAGCTTTAATTGGGGTTTGATTCATGGTTTTAGCATTGTTTGATGTGATTTGAGGTTTCGACTAAGTTCGTATGATGTTTTAGGACTTGTTGGTGTATTTGGTTGTGATCCTGGGGGCCTCAGGTGAGTTTGAGATGGTTAACGGATCGAAAATTTGGAATAAAAAAAATCTAGAAATTTTGCTTCCGGTGTAACCGCACCTGCGAAGCTTTGATCTCAGGTATGCAAGGACCATCGCAGAAGCGGTTAGGAGTGAAGGGTATGGCAGGTTGCGCAGGTGCGATGATTTTGCCGCACCTGTGAGGTCGCAGATGCGGCTGATTAACCGCAATGGGCAGTTTGGACTCGCCGGAGAAGCTGTGTCCGCAAAAGCAGACTACTTGTCCATAGAAGCGAAAAGGGGCACAAAAGCGGATGCCAAAACCGCAGAAGCAGTTAAAATACCGCATATGCGGAACCCGTCGGCAGTATACATTTCGAAGGGATTCCCGAGTTTTGCCATTTTTGGACATTTCTATCACGGTTTTGGGGCGATTTTCAGAGGGAATTCATGGGAAAACTTGAGGTAGGTCACTTGTGATCATTTCTAGTCAATAATATTGAATTATCATTGAGTAATTCGACTAGATTACGTGTTTTTGAGGTGTATATCGGGAATTTAGACCTAGGAATTTGGAAATAAGATTTGATGATTTGTAAAGTTGATATTAGAGCCTAGGTTACATAGGTCTCACGAGTCAAGAGAAGGTTTAGTAGTCTTGCAGATCGGTACGGAGACGTCTGCACTTATCTTCGAGAGGCTGCCGAACCATTAGGAAAACTTCACTTTCTTGTATTCTTGTCATGCGAATTTGTTGATTCCAGAAACTAAACTTCTGTTATTCTATTCTCTCACATACGGTGACGACACGTACTTTCGAATCAGGTAGACGGCCATCAGTACCACCAATTAGGGCCATGAAAGGTGGGGGCCGCGACATAGGCAGAGGTGCAGCTCGTACTGCAACTAGATCAGCACCTATAGACCTACCAGTTCCTCTAGCTCAGGAGCATATCACAGACGTAGTTGAGCCGGTGGGACCACCTCAGGCACCAGTTGTGCCCAATGTGATTCTAGGCCTTCAAGAGGCTCTAGCCCAGATATTGACTGTTTGCACTAGCCTTGCTCAAGCGGTTACAGTTCCGGCATCGCCAACCACTTCTCAGGCCGGAAGAGATGCTCTAACCCCTGCCGCCCATACTCCAGAGTAGTGGGTGCAAAAACTTCAGACACCGGGGGTATTACCAGCCTAGCCGGTTGTAGCTGCTAAGGCCCATGTGGGTCCTCTTATGAGTGACGGGGAGCAGAAGAGGCTAGAGAGGTTTGGGAGGCTCAGGACTCTATCATTCAATGGGGTTGAGTCAGAGGATGCTTAGGATTTCATAGACCGATGCCAGCGAATTCTTCGCATGTCGGGTAATATGTAGACCGGTGGAGTCTTATTTACTACTTTTTAGTTGTCGGGGGTAGCCTTCATATGGTGGGAGGCCTATGAGCGGAGCAGGGCAACCGATGTTACACCACTTACAGGGCACGCGCTATTCTCTCTCTTCATGGAGAAGTTTGTACCACCAACATGTAGGGAGGAGTTGCGTAGGCAGTTTGAGCAGCTATGCCAGGAAGGTATGTCCGTGACCCAGTATGAGATGAGATTTTCATAATTGGCTCATCAAGCAATCTAGTTGGCTCCCACAGAGAGGGAGATGATTTGGATGTTCATTGATGGCCTCAACTATGGTCTACGTTTTGTTATGACTCTAGAGATTACTTCAGGGGCTAGGTTCGACGAGGTGGTTGATATTGCATAGTGGCAAGAGTAGGTACGTAGTCAGGAGCGTGAAGAGAGTGAGGCCAAAAGGCCTCGTGGTTTGGGTGGTTTCAGCGGTGTTTCTTCTAGGGGTCAGCGCCACTACAGCAGGGATCATCCATATAGGCCCACTTAGATGGCTCATCCGGTTTATTGTGGTGCATCAGCTAGCCATGGTTCATACAATGCTCGTCCGGGTCAGTCACCTCTCAGTGCCCTCCCAGCTCAGGGTTCATTACATGCTCTATCAGTTTAGGATTCATTTGTATCAGGATCTTTCAGTAGCTATTCTAGTTCTCGGGTCCGATTCAGTCTCCACCACTATTGACGGATTGGAGGTGCTACGAGTGTTGCGTGTTTGGGCATGTGAGGAGGTATGGTCCCCGTCTCTTGAGAGGTTCAGTTTAGTATAGGGGTCAAGTTATGACTTCTGCACCAGTTATTTCACCACCTGCCCATCCAACTCGGGGTAGGTCGTAGGCAGCTAGAGGTCGCCCTAGACGGGGAGGCCGATCAGGGGGTGGTCAGGCTCGATGCTATTCTTTCCCTGCCAGGCCAGAGGCCGTTCCTTCAGACGCAGTGATCACATGTAATGTCTTAGTATGCCATAGGGATGCTTATATATTATTTGACCCTGGTTCTACTTATTCGTATGCATCATCATATTTTGCTCGTTATCTGGATATGACCAGTGAGTCCTTAATTTAACCTGCTCATATATCTATGCCGGTGGGCGATTCTATTGTCGTGGGCTGTGTTGTTCGATCGTGTGCGGTGACTATTAGGGGATTGGAGATATTTAATATCTTATTGCTTAATACGACTGATTTCGACGTAATTCTAGGTATGGATTAGTTGTCCTCATGTCATGTTATTCTAGATTGTCACGCTAAGACTGTGACCTTGGCGATGCCGGGGTTACCTAAGATAGAGTGGAGAGGTCCTTTAGATTGTGTTCCCAGTAGGGTGATTTCATATCTGATGGCCCAACGGATGGTTGGGAAAGGGTGTTTATAATATTTGGCCTTTGTAAGGGATGTTAGTGCTGATACTCCTATTATTGATTCTGTTTTGGTAGTTCAAGACTTTTCGGATATGTTTCCTGCAGACCTTTGTGAGGGATGTTAGTGCTGATACGCCACCCGACAGGGATATTAATTTTAGTATTGCCTTGGTGTCGGGCACTCAGCCCATTTCTATTCCTCTGTATCGTATGGCACCAGTAGAGTTGAAGGAATTGAAAGAGTAGCTTCATAAGCTTTTTGATAAGGAGTTCATTAGGCCTAGTGTGTCGCCTTGGGGTGCACCGGTTCTGTTTGTGTAACGACCCCATCGGTCGTTTCAAGAGTTATAGCCCCGTTTACCCCCATTTCTGCTTCTTTTTGTATTATTCAGCTGTATTGTGTTATACCGGGTTAGTCGGTTCGGGTCCGAAGTGGTTTCGGAGTGAATTGAGATGCTTAGTCTCTTATTTGGAAGCTTAAGTTGGAAAAGTCAACCAGATGTTGACTTATATGTAAACGATCCCAGATTTGAATTTTTATGGTTCCACTAGCTCCGTTAGGTGATTTTGGACTTAGGAGCGCGTCCGAAATGTGATTTGGAGGTTCGTAGTGGAATTAGGCTTGAATTGGAGAATGTTGGAAATTTGGTGATTTTGGTAGGCAGTGGAAAATTTGATATCGGGGTCGAAATGAATTTTCGAAAGTTGGAGTAAGTTTGTAGTGTCATTTTTGACGTGTGTGTAAAATTTGAGGTCATTCGGATGTGGTTTGGTAGGTTTCGGCGTCGTTTGTGGAACTTGGAAGTTTGGAAGTTTTTAGACTTGAATCTGAGGGTAATTTGGTATTTTGATGTTGTTTTGAGTGATTCGAAGGTTCGACTAAGTTCGTATGAGGTTATATGACTTGTTGGCATGTTTGGCTGAGGTCTCTAGGGCTTCAGATGTGTTTTGGGTGGTTAACGAATCAAGTTTGAAGTTTGGAGAATTGCTGAAGTTGGCTTGTTGCTGGTGTAATCGCACCTACGAGGGTATCGCCACAAGTGCAATGCCGCAGGTGCGGTGGGATTGACACAGCTGCGGAAGTGATTTGGATTGGGGAAAACCGCAGGTGCGAGTGGGTGTGCGCATCTGCGAGCCCGCAGGAGCGGGTAGTTGCCCACAGAAGCAGAATAGAGGAGGTCTGGCAGTAGCTACAGGTGCGAGGTGCGCATTTTGAGCTGCAGGTGCAAAAGGCCTGGGCATAACCTATAAATAGAAGACTTCGTGAACTTAGAGCTTGGAGCTTTTGGAGTGGTTTTTGAAGGGAATTCAAGGGTTTTCCCAGAGGTAAGTTGCTTGAGCTCTAATACTCCTATGGTGTTTTTCCGTTGTTTTCTCATCTAATAGTGGGAATTAGGAGTGAAAATAGGGGGGTAGGGCTTGGGATTTTGGAGAGTGTGGTTTGAGGAGTTGAGGGACCAACTAATGTCGGATTTTAAAAAACTTTCGTATGGTTAGACTCGTGAGTGAATGGGCTTTCACGTTTTGTAACTTTTGTCAGATTTTGAGGTGTGGGCCCGGAGGGGCCGGGTTTGAGCCACTTTCGGGATTTGAGTCTAATTTAGTATTTTTTTTCTTGTGGAATTTATTCCTTTAGCACATATTGATGGTACTGTACTGGTTGTGACTAGATTCAGAGCATTTGGAGGCCGAATCGAGGGGCAAGAGCATCGCGGAGTAGAGTTTTGCTCGGTTTGAGGTAAGTATCGATTGTAAATCTAGCCCTGAGGGTATGAAACCCCGGATTTTTGTGTCATGTGACTTTTTGGAGGTGACACACATGCTAGTGACGGATGTGTGGGCGTGCACCGTTGGTAATTGTGACTTGGTTCATCCCGTAGGAACCTTAAAGTTGAATATAATGTTGTAGCTATATGCCTCTTTTGTGTTTTTAGAAAGATTTATAGTAAATCATGCTAGATGCTATATCTAGGCCTTATGCCAGTATTGTTTGGACCCTGGGAGGTCTTTTCTTGCTGTATTCTCACTGTGTTTGGTTGATAATTTGTACTCAGTCATGTTCATGCATTTTTTTATCATAGCTCAGTCTCTGTTACTTTATTTGTATCATATCAATGTTGTTTGGGCTGATTACTTGATTTCTGAGAGCCCGAGAGACTGGAGAGATTATGACTAAATGAGGCCGAGGGCTTGATTGTGAGGACATTTATGGGATCGGGCTGCATGCCGCATTGTGTTTCATTGATTCTGCCATGATGGGCATTGATATAGCGCTTGGGCTGAAGGAGCCCCTCCGGAGTCTATACATACCCCCAGTGAGCGCAGGTACCTGCTGAGTGCGAGTGACGGGTGTCGGGTGCCGAATGCCGAGTGCTGAGTGAATGTGAGGCATGAGCGATTGGGAGGCATGAGTGATTGTGAGGTTGGAATGATTGGGAGGTGTGAGTGATGTTTTGCCCGAGGGGCGGTATATGATTTCATCCTTTGTTCTCATAGCTGCTTTGAGTCCTTGTTTGAGAACTGTTGAAAGATATTTTATTGGTTTTACCTAAACTAGATTTAAACAAGCTGATTTGACTTAAACACTGGTTTTTAAAGCATGTTGTACTTTTCGGAGTTTTGTGATATGAACTATACTTGCATCTAGCTCGTCACTACTTCTCAGCCTTTATTTACTGCTGTTACTTACTGAGTTGGTGTAATCACATTACTCCCTGCACCTTGTGTACAGATCCAGGCATTTCTGTCCACGGTAGCGGTTGTTGATAGATTCAGTAGCGGATCATCGGAGATAGCAAGGTAGTTGCCTGGCGATCGCAGTCCTGTTTTTCTTCTTCCTTATCTTCCCCTTAGTTGTATTAGTTTTTCCCAGACTATGCTAGTCTTGATGTTATCAGACAGTTTGTAGTAGTTGCTTATGACTTAGTGATACCCCGATGTTGGGCTATCTATTCCGCATTTTTTTTTATTTTGGTTTAAACTCTTTAATGAAGATTCTATTAAAGTAAAGCTTTGGCTTATCTTTTAAATGAAATATCGATGTGTTTTGGAAATGTGTCGGCTTGCCTAGTACCACCATAGGCGCCATAACGACAGAATTAAGTTTTGGGTCGTGACAAGTTGGTATCAAAGCCTAGGTTACATAGGTCTCATGAGTCATGAGCAGGTTTAGTAGAGTCTTGTGGATCGGTACCGAGATATCTGTACTTATCTTTGAGAGGCTACAGAACCTTTAGGAAAATTCCACATTCTTGAATTCTTATCGTGCAAATCTGTTGATTCTAGTAACTAACCATCTGTTGTTTCATTCTCTCACAGATAGTGAGGACTCGTACTACCGGTCAGAAGGGCTAGCCATCAGTACCACCAGCCAGGGCCGCGAAAGGCCAAAGCCGCTGTAGAGGCCGTTGTAGGGGCAGAGGTGCAGCCCGCATAGCAGCTGTGGCAGTACTTGCAGATCCACCATATCAGGACCAGATTCCAGTTGTTGATGCACCAGCTCAGGCACCACCTGTGCCTATTGTGATTCCAGGCCTTCAGGAGGCCTTAGCTCAGATTCTGATCGCGTGCACCAGCCTTGCTCAGGCTCTCTCTGTTTCGGCCACAACAACCACTTCTCAGGCCGGGGGAGGCACTCAGACTCCCGCCGCTCGCACACTTGAGCAGGTTGTTCAGAGACTCCAGACACCGGGGGGACCACCAGCGCAGCCGGTTGCGGCTGCTCAGGACTATGTGGTTCCTGTTATGCCTGAGGATGAGCAGCGTAGATTTGAGAGATTTGGGAAACTCCAGCCTCCATCTTTTAGTGGTGCAGAGGGTGCGGATGCACAGGGTTTCTTGGATAGGTATCAGAGGATACTCTGTACTGCAGGTATTCTGGAGACCAGTGGGGTCTCGTTCACTATCTTCTAGTTCTCTGGGGCTGCATTAAGTTTGTGGGAGGCTAACGAGAGGCATAGGCCAGTTGGTGTAGCACCCCTTACTTGGCAGTAGTTCTCCGTTATCTTTCTGGAGAAGTTGTGCCTCAACCCCACAGAGAGGAGCTGCACAGACAGTTTGAGCAGCTTCGTCAGGGTGATATGTCTGTGACACAGTATGATCTGCGATTCTCAAAGATGGCCCGTCATGCTATCTGGTTGGTTCCCACAGACAGAGAGAGGATCAGGAGGTTTATAGATTGCCTCACTTTTCAGCTTCGATTGCTTATGACCAGAGAGAGAGTGTCTGGTGCTACTTTTGATGAGTTTGTCGACATTGCTCGGCATATTGAGATGGTTTGAGGTCAGGAGAGGGTTGAGAGGGAGGCCAAGAGGCCTTGTAGGCTGGTTGGATTTAGTGGTGCTCCTCATGGGGGTCAGTTCCAGCACGGTAGAGGCCGTCCATTCAAGCATGCTCAGTCAGCCCGCCCAGTACACCATGGTGCATCATCGAGCCATAGTTCTCACAGTCCTCATCAGGGCCACTCATCACTCAGTGCCCTCCCAGCCCAAAGTTTGTCCCGTGCTCCATCAGTTCAGGGCTCCTCCATGCCAGGTTCTTCTACCAGTTATCCCGGTGCTAGGGGTTCTCTTCAGTCCCCTAGCACCAGAGAGTTGTTTTGAGTGTGGGGAGTTTGGGCATATGTGGATGCAGTGTCGTCATCAGCCAGGGGTCGCCCTAGAGGGGGAGGCCGATCAGGTGGTGGTCAGGCCCGTTTCTATGCACTCCAAGCCAGACCAGATGCTATTGCTTCAGATGTTGTGATTAAAGGTATTGTCTCAGTTTGTAACAGAAATGCCTCTGTATTATTTGACCCTGGTTCCACGTATGCATATGTTTCCTCGTATTTCACTCATTTTCTCGATATTCCCCATGATTCTTTAGTTTTATATGTTCATGTATCTACTCCTGTGGGCGATAATATTGTTATGGACCATTTGTATCGGTCATCTGTGGTGGCTATTGGGGGTCTAGAGACTCGAGTGGACCTTTTACTGCTCAGTATGGTTGACTTCGAGGTGATATTTGGTATGGATTGGTTATCTCCATGCCATGTTGTTTTATATTGTCACGCTAAGACTGTGACGTTGGCGATGCTGGGATTCTCGAGGGTTGAGCGGAGCGGTTCTGTAGACTATGCACCTAGTAGGGTGATTTCATATTTGAAGGCTCAGCGTATGGTTGAGAAGGGTTGTCTATCCTATCTGGCTTTTGTGAGGGATGTTAGTGCAGAGACTCCTACCATTTATTCTGTTCCGGTGGTACATAATATTTTGGATGTGTTTCCTGCAGACCTGCCGGGCATGCCCTCTGATAGGGATATTTACTTTAGTGACGGCACTCACCCTATTTCTATTCCACCGTATCGTATGACACCAACAGAGTTGAAGGAGTTGAAAGAATAGCTTCAAGAACTCCTTGATAAGGGGTTTATTCGGCCTAGTATGTCACCTTGTGGTGCACCGGTTCTATTTGTGAAGAAGAAGGATGGCTACATGAGGATGAGCATTGATTATAGGTAGTTGAACAAGGTCACAGTCAAGAACAAGTATCATTTGCCTCGTATTGATAATTTGTTTGACCAGCTTCAGGGAGACAGGGTGTTCTCCAAGATTGATTTGAGGTCCGGGTATCACCAGCTGAAGATTCGGGATTCGGATATTCTTAAGACAACTTTCAGGACCCGTTATGGCTATTATGAGTTCTTGGTGATGTCTTTTGGGCTGAAAACTACCCCAGCATCATTCATGCATTTGATGAACAGTGTATTCCAGCCCTATTTGGACTCGTTGTTATTGTATTCATTGATGACATCCTGGTGTACTTTCCTAGCCAGGAGGAGCATGCTCAGCATCTAAAGATTGTGTTACAGAGATTGATGGAGGAGAAGCTTTATGCAAAGTTCTCCAAGTGTAAGTTTTGGCTCGATTCAGTAGCATTTTTGGGGCACATGGTGTCTAGTGAGGATATTCAGGTAGATTCGAAGAAGATAGAGGCGGTGTAGAGTTGGCCTAGACTGTCCTCAGCTATGGAGATAAGGAGCTTTCTTGGTTTGGTGGGCTATTACCGTCGCTTTGTGGAGCGATTTTCATCTATTGCATTGCCTTTGATCAAATTAACCCAAAAGGGTGCTCCATTCAGGTGGTCGGACGAGTGTGAGGAGAGCTTTTAGAAGCTCAAGACTACTTTGATTACAGCTTCAGTGTTAGTTTTGCCATCAGCTTCAGGTTCTTACACCGTGTATTATGACGCCTCGAGGATAGGCATTGGATGTGTTCTGATGCAGGGGTAGGGTGATTACCTATGCCTCGCGCCAGTTGAAGACCCATGGGAAGAACTATCCTGTCCATGATCTTGAGTTAGCAGCCATTGTTCATGCCTTGAAGATTTGGCACCATTATTTGTATGGGGTTTATTGTGAGATCTATACTGATCACTGGAGTCTGCAGCATCTGTTTAAGAAAAAGGATCTTAATTTGCGTCAGCGGAGATGGTTAGAGCTTCTTAAGGACTATGATATCACTATTTTGTACCATCCGGGGAAGGCCAATGTGGTGGCCGATACTTTGAGTCGACGGGCGAAGAGTTTGGGGAGTTTAGCATATTTTTCGACAGCAGAGAGACCCTTGGCATTGGATGTTCAGGCCTTAGTGGGCCATCTTGTTAGATTGGATATTTCGGAGCCGAGTCGGGTATTGGCTTGCATGGCCTCCAGGTCTTCTCTTTATGACCGTATTAGGGAGCGTCAGTATAATGACCCCAACCTGCTCGTTCTTCACGACAAGGTCCGGTGAGGTGATGCTGGGGATGTGACTATTGGTGATGACGGTGTGTAAAGGATGCATGGCCGGATATGTGTGCCTAATGTACATAGGCTTCAGGATTTGATTCTTGTGGAGGCCCACAACTCGCGGTATTCCATCCATCTGGGTGCCGCAAAGATGTACCAGGATTTGAGACAACACTATTGGTGGAGGCTCTGATGGTAAGCAACCTCCACTTTCAACCAAGAGGTTGTGAGTTCGAGTCACCCCAAGAGCAAGGTAGGGAGTTCTTGGAGGGAAGGATGCCGAGGGTCTATTGGAAACAACCTCTCTACCTTATGGTAGAGGTAAGGTCTGTGTACACACTACCCTCCCCAGACCCCACTAGTGGGATTATACTGGATTGTTGTTATTGTTGTTGTTGTTATACTATTGGTGGAGGTGGATGAAAAAGGATATAGTTGGGTTTGTGGCTTGGTGACTCGACTGTCAGCAGGTTAAGTATGAGCATCAGAGAGTGGGTGGCTTGCTTAAGAGATTAGAGATCCCGGAGTGGAAGTGGGAGCGGATCACCATGGACTTTGTAGTTGGGCTCCCATGGACTTCGAGGAAGTTCGATGCTATTTGAGTTATTGTGGATCGGCTGACCAAGTTCGCGCACTTCATTCCAGTTGGTACCACTTACACTTCAGAGCGGTTGGCTGAGATTTATATCCGAGAGATTGTTCGCATGCATGGTGTCCCAGTTTCCATCATTTCAGATAGGGGTGCTCAGTTTACATCGCAATTTTGGAGGACCATGTAGCGGGAGTTGGGTACCCAGGTTGAGTTTAGCACATCTTTTCACCCCCAGACGGACGGACAGTCCAAACGCACTATTCAGATATTGGAGGACATGTTGCGCGCTTGTGTCATTGACTTTGGGGGTTTATGGGATTAGTTTCTGCCGCTCGCGGAGTTTGCATATAACAACTGTTATCAGTCGAGTATTCAGATGGCTACATACGAGGCTTTATATTGGAGGAGGTGTAGATCTCCGGTAGGATGGTTTGAGCCAGGTGAGGCTAGGCTCTTTGTTACAGACTTGGTCCAGGATGCATTAGATAAGGTGAAATTGAATCAGGAGCGGCTTCGCACAGTGCAGTCTAGGTAGAAGAGCTATGGGGACAGGAAGGTCCGTGATATGTCTTTTATGGTTGGGGAAAAGATTTTGCTGAAGGTATCATCCATGAAGGGTGTTATGAGGTTTGGGAAGAGGGGCAAGTTGAGCCCCCGGTTCATTGGGCCTTTTGAGGTGCTTCAGAGGATAGGGGATGTGGCTTATAAGCTTGCCTTGCCACCCAGTTTGTCGAGTGTGCATTCGGTATTTCATGTTTCCATGCTCCGGAAGTATGTTGGCGATCCGTCCCATGTTTTGGACTTCAGCACGGTTCAGTTGGAGGGTGATATGACTTATGATGTGGAGCCGGTAGCCATTTTGGATTGGCAAATTCGGAAGTTGAGGTCAAAGGATATAGCTTTAGTGAAGGTGCAGTGGAGAGGTCAGCCTGTGGAGGAGGCCATCTGGGAGACCGAGCGGGAGATGCAGAGCAGATATCCACGCCTATTTGAGACTCCAGGTATGTTTCTAGACCCGTTCGAGGACGAATATTTGTATAAGAGGGGGAGGATGTAACGACCCGGCCAGTCGTTTCGAGATTTATAGCCATGTTTCCCCCCATTTCTAATTCTTTTTGTATTATTCAACTGTATTGTGTTATACCGGGTTAGTCGGTTCGGGTCCGGAGTGGTTTCGGAGTGAATTGAGATGCTTAGTCTCTTATTTAGAAGCTTAAGTTGGAAAAGTAAATCGGATGTTGAATTATGTGTAAACTATCCCGGATTTAAATTTTGATGGTTCCATTAGCTCCGTTAGGTGATTGTGGACTTAGGAGCGCGTCCGAAATATGATTAGGAGGTCCGTAGTGGAATTAGGCTTGAATTGGCAAAAGTTGGAAATTTGGCAATTTTGGTCGGCAGTGGAAAATTTGATATCAGGTTCGAAATCGATTTCCGGAAGTTGGAATAGTTTTGTAGTGTCATTTGTGATACGTGTGTAAAATATGAGGTCATTCGGACGTGGTTTGGTAGGTTTCGGCGTCGTTTGCGGAACTTGGAAGTTTAGGAGTTGTTAGGCTTGAATATGAGGGTAATTTGGCGTTTTGATGTTGTTTTGAGTGATTCGAAGGTTCTACTAAGTTCGTATGAGGTTATATGACTTGTTGGCATGTTTGTTTGAGGTCTCGAGGGCCTCGAGTGTATTTCGGGTGGTTAACAGATCAAGTTTGAAGTTTGGAGAATTGTTGAAGTTGGCCTGTTGCTGGTGTAATCGCACCTGCGAGGGTATCATCACAGGTGCGATGCCGCAGGTGTGGTGGGATTGACGTAGGTGCAGAAGTGAGTTGTATTGGGTAAAACCACAGGTACGACTGGGTGTGAGCATCTGCGAGCCCGCATGAGCGGGTAGTTGCCAGCAGGAATGGGTAGATGCCCGCAGAGAGGAGGTCTGGCAGTGGCCGCAGGTGCGAAGTCTTTTCCGCACCTGTGAGGTCATAGAAGTGGATAGGGGGCGTAGGTGCAGAGATGGGGATTTAAGTGAATTTCTGTAGATGCGGAGATTTTTGCGCAAAAGCGGCACCGCAGGTGCGCATTTTGAGACGCATGTGTGAAAAGCCTGGGAAAAAGCTATAAGTAGAAGACTTCACAAAATTTTGCTCATTTCCACCATTTTCAAGTCGGACATGGAGCTTTTGGAGTGATTTTTGAAGGGGATTCAAGGGTTTTCACATAGGTAAGTTGCTTGAGCTCTAATACTCCTAACTATGGTTTTTACCCGTTGTTTTCTCATCTAATAGTGGGATTTAGGAGTGAAAATAGGGGGTTAGGGCTTGGAATTTTAGAGAGTGTAATTTGAGGAGTTGAGGGACCAAATGATGTCGGATTTTGATAAACTTTGTAAGGTTAGACTCGTGAGTGAATGGGCTTTCAAGTTTTGTAACTTTTGTCGGGTTTCGAGGCATGGGCCCGGGGGATGGGTTTGAGCCAATTTCGGGTTTTGAGTCTAATTTGATAGTTTTTCTTGTGGAATTTATTCCTTTAGCACATATTCATGGTATTGTACTGGTTGTGACTAGATTCGGAGCATTTGGACGCCGTATCAGGGGCAAGAGCATCGCAGAGTAGAGATTTGCTCGGTTTGAGGTAAGTAACAGTTGTAAATTTAGTCTTGAGGGTATGAAACCCCGAATTTTTGTGTCATGTGACTATTTGGAGGTGACGCACATGCTAGGTAACGGGCGTGTGGGCATGCACTATTGGGGATTGTGACTTGGTCCGTCTCGTAACAACTGTAAAGTTGAATATACTGTCGTAGCTATATGCTTCTTATGTGTTTTTAGAATGATTTATAGTAAATCATGCTAGATGCCAGGTCTGGGCCTTATGCCAGTATTGTTTGGACCCTGGGAGGTCAGTTCTTGCTGTCCTCTAACTATTTTTGGTTGATAATCTGTACTCAGTCATCTTCATGCATTTTTACATCATAGCTCAGTCTCTGTTATTTCATATCAATGTTGTTTGGGCTGATTACTTGATTTCTAAGAGCCCGAGAGACTGGAGAGATTATGACTGAGTGAGGCCGAGGGCCTGATTGTGAGGACATTTATGGGATTGGGCTGCGTGCCTCAGCATGTTTTATTGATTCTGCCATGATGGGCATTGATATAGCGCTTGGGATGAAGGAGCCCCTCCGAAGTCTGTACACACTCCCAGTGAGCGTAGGTACCTACTGAGTGTGAGTGCCAAGTGCTGAGTGATTGGGAGGCACTAGTGATAGGGAGGCATGACTTATTGTGAGGTTGGAGTGATTGGGAGGACTGAGTGATGTTTTGCCCGAGGGGCGGTATATGATTTTATCCTTTGTGCTCATAGCTGCTTTGAGTCCTTGTTTGAGAACTGTTGAAAGGTATTTTATTGGTTTTACCTAAACTGGATTTAAACAAGCTGATTTGACTTAAACACTGGTTCTTAAAGCATGTTGTACTTAAAGAAATTTTTGTGATATGAACTATACTTGCATCTAGCTCGTCACTACCTCTCAACCTTTATTTACTGTTGTTACTATCTGAGTTATTGTACTCATATTACTCCCTGTACCTTGTGTGCAGATCTAGGCATTTCTGGCCACGGTAGCGGTTGTTGATAGATTCAGTAGGGATAATCGGAGATAGGAAGGTAGCTGCCTGGCGATCGCAGCCCTATTTTTCTTCTTCCTTATCTTCCCCTTAGTTGTTTTAGTTTTTCCCAGACTATGCTAGTTTTGATGTTATCAGATAGTCTGTAGTAATTGCTCATGACTTAGTGACACCCTAATGTCGGGCTATCTATTCCACATTTTTTTTAGTTTGGTTTGAAATCTTTAATGAAGATTCTAGTAAATTAAAGCTTTGACTTATCTTTTAAATGAAATATTGATATGTTTAGGAAATGTGTCGGCTTGCCTAGTACCACTATAGGCGCCATCACGATAGAATTTAGTTTTGGGTCGTGACAGTTTGTGTTGAAGAAGGATGGTACTATGCGGATATGCATTGACTATAGGCAGTTAAACAAAGTTACAATTAAGAACAAGTATCTTTTGCCACGCATGATGATTTATTTGAACAGCTTCAGGGGCGAGAGTGTTCTCTAAGATTGATTTGAGGTATAGGTATCACTAGTTGAAGATATGAGACTTTGATATTTCGAAGACGACATTCAGGACCCGCTATGGTCATTGTGAGTTCCTTGTGATGTCTTTAGGGCTGACCGATGCCCTAGCAACATTCATGTATCTGATGAATAGTGTATTCCAACCATTTCTTGATTCGTTTGTCATAATATTTATTGATGATATCTTGGTGTTCTCGCGTAGCCAGGAGAAGCATGCACAACATTTGATCATTGTACTACAGAGGTTGAGGGAGGAGAAACTTTATTCCAAGTTCTCCAAGTGTGAATTTTGGCTTATTTTAGTGGCGTTCTTGGGGTACGTGGTATCCAGTAAGGGAATTAAGGTGGATCCAAAGAAGTTCGAGGAAGTTCAGACATTCGGAGTTTTCTCGACTTGGTCGAATAGTTTCATCGCTTCGTGGAGGGTTTCTCGTCCATTGCAGTGCCTTTGACCAGGTTGACCCAGAAGGGTGCTCCATTCAGGTAGTCGTATGAGTGTCAGGAGAGCTTTCAGAAGCTCAAGACTACCTTGACCGCAACTGTAGTTCTAGTTTTGCCTTCAGTATCGGGTTTTTATACAGTGTATTGTGATACTTCTCTAATTGGTATTGGGTGTGTCTTCATGCAGGAGAGTAAAGTGATTGCTTATGCTTCACGTCAATTGAAGTCTCATGAGAAGAACTACCCAGTTTATGATTTGGAGTTGACGGCCATCGTTCACGCAATAAAGATTTGGCGGCATTATATCTACGGTGTATCTTCCAAGGTATTTACGGATCATCGGAGTCTCCAGCACTTGTTTAAGCAGAAGGATCTAAATTTGAGGCAGCAGAGCTGATTGGAGCTTCTAAAGGACTATGATATTACCATTTTGTATCATTTCGGGAAAGCTAATGTGTCTAATGTGGTGGAAGATGCCTTGAGTAGGAAGATGGTGAGTATGTGTAGCCTTGAATTTATTCATGTTGGTGAGAGACCGCTTGCATCAGATGTTTAGGCCTTGGCCAATCAGTTCATAAGGTTAGATGTTTTGGAGCCTAGTCGGGTTCAGCCTTGTGTGGTTTCTCGATCTTCCTTATATGATTGAATCAGAGAGCGTCAGTATGACGAACCCCATTTGTTTGTCCTTAAGGACATGTTTCAGCACGGTGATGCCAAGGAGGTTCCTATTGGGGATGATGGGGTGTTGCGAATGCAGGGTCAGATTTGTGTGCCCAATGTAGATGAGCTGCATGAGTTGATTCTTGAGGAGGCCCACAGTTTGGGGTATTCCATTCATCCAGGTGCTGCAAAGATGTATCAGAACTTGAGGCGGCACTATTGGTTGAGGAAGATAAAGAAAGATATAGTGGGGTTTGTAGCTCGTTGCTTAAATTTTTAGCAGGTGAAGTACAAGCATAAGAGGCCGGGCGCTTTACTTCAGAGGCTTGACATTCCGAAGTGGAAATGGGAGAGTATCATCATGGACTTCGTAGTTGGGCTCCCACGGACATTGGGGAAGTTTGATGCTATTTGGGTAATTGTGGATCGCTTGAGTAAGTTCGTCCATTTCATTCCAGTTGGGACTAACTATTCTTCGGTGTGGTTGGATGATTTCTATATCCGTGAGATTGTTCACCTTTACGGTGTACCAATGTCCATCATTTCAGATCGAGGCAAACAATTTACATCATAGTTTTGGAGAGCAATGCAGCTAGAGTTAGGCACACGGGTTGAGTTGAGTACATCATTCCACCCTCAGTCGGACAGAGAGTCCGAGCGCACTGTTAAGATATTGGAGGATATGCTACGCGTTTGTGTGATGTATTTCGGGGGCTCTTGGGATCAATTTCTGCCGCGTGTAGAATTTGCCTACAACAACAGCTACCAATCGAGTATTCATATGGCTCTGTATTAGGCCTTGCATGGGAGGCGGTGTCAGTCTCCGGTTGGTTAGTTTGATCCGGGGTGAGTCTAGGCTATTGGGTACTGATTTGGTTCAGGATGCTTTGGACAAAGTTAAGTTGATTTAGGATCGGCTTCCCACTGTACAGCCAAGACAGAAGAGTCACACTGATCGAAAGGTTCGTGATGTTGCCTACATGGTGGGAGAGAAGGTACTGCTCAGAGTTTTGCCCATGAAGGGTGTTATGCGGTTCGAGAAGAAGGGAAAGTTGAGCCTTCTGTATATTGGGCCTTTTTAGGTGTTTGAGAGAATTGGATAGGATGCTTACAAGCTTGCATTGCCACCTAGTGTTTCGAGTGTTCATCCAGTGTTTCATGGTTCCATGCTCTAGAAGTATTTCGGCGATTTGTCGCATGTTTTGGAATTCAGCATGGTTTAGTTAGATTGGAATTTGGCATATAATGTGGAGCCGGTGGCCATTTTTCATTGGCATGTTCGAAAGTTGAGGTCAAAGAATAAAGCTTCAGTGAAGGTGTAGTGGAGAGGGCAGTCAGTCGACGAGGCTACTTGGGTGACCGAGTAGGAGATATGGGGGTAGATATTCATGCCTATTTGAGACTCCGGGTATCTTTCTAGACCCATTTGAGAACGAACGTTTGTTTAAGAGGGGGAGAATGTAACGACTCATCTGATCGTTTTGAGTATTATAACGTCATTCCCCCATTTATTGCTTATTCTGTGCTCATTTTTTTGTTTTTTATAAGGTACTTAAATTATTTAGAGGGGTATTTTAGTAATTCAACTTTAAGCTTAAGGGCTTCCCACTTTTGATATAATATAAATTATTATTATATGGATCAGGTAGCACGCCGTAGCAGGCCTTTGAGGTTTTATTATTATGGGACCGGGCTGCATGTCACAGCAGGCCAAATTGGCATTAATACAATAATACCAAGCAACAGTACATTAACACAATCTAAACCAACAATGCCAACTATTAACAGAACTTAAACCAACAATAACAACCATTAAACCTAATAATTTTGGGCATAAAAATATCCAAATAGTAGTCCACATTCAAGTTTAAAAATAATACATAAAGTTGTCTCTCACAATCAAGTTTACCAATCAACCGAAACATCACAACTAAACTACTACACATCATATTCAGTTTGTTCATCCTCTTCATCAGATAAATCATGTTCATATTTTCTCATGAATTTCTGCATCTTAACAAATATTCCGTATTGGGAGTCCAATTGTTGCTTCAAATCACGAATTTTATTTCTCATATCTTCCATCTATTCTTGATTTTGAGAAGAAAAAGAATTGGCTAAGAGTGGGTTTGGATGACCTGTAGGTCGACGTACTCCTAGTCCGTAGACTCTGCCTTTGTTTACTCCACCCGCTGCCTCTGTCCACAATGAAGGCATATCATCAGGTGTTGGTTGAGTTGAAGGAGGCTGGGTTTGTTGCTATTCTTCCAACCTTTTATGATAATCTTCCTCAAATGAAAAACATAACTATTATGTAAACAAACTAATATTAATAAACCATAAGTAATTATGAAGTTAGAATTTTACATATGTGTCTGAGGCACGCGTCTCCATCCAGTGTTCTCTTGAATAACTTCTTAAATGTTCATATAGTCCAAATTAATTAATGATTTCTCAAACAAAAGAAATAGTCGTAACTAACAATTATTTAAATTATTTCAACATATAAAAATTAAAGAATTCAAATAGAATAAAACTATGAAGTAGTTCGACAGATAGACATTTGGGGAGATATTTACTTCCTCAACTTCCTTTGAATTCCCATCTCATTCTACCTTTCTTCATTATTTTTGCATTCAGTTTTATTACAGTATTACTTCTCAAACCAATTGAATTACCTTACTCTTAGTCAAGTAGCTCCTACACTAACTTGGAACCCTCTAGAGAAAACACTACTCCATGAAATCATAAAAAGAAAAATGGGAATGTCAATTAGAAATAATGCTTTGTGACTTTTTTATCAATAAAAGTTGCTCTTTGAAGCAAATATTCACAAATTATTTATAAAATTTGTGCAGAATACAAAGCAAAGTCTGTTCTAACTGCAACATTAAATTTACCGTAATTAGATTTTCAGTTATTGGAGAAATAATTTTAAACTATTGGAGCAGAGAAAAATAATAAAAAAGACAACTGAAGAAAATGTCCAGATGAAAAGTCAAACAGAAGACATATTGTTTCAAAATGTCTCAATAAATACTTCATGGATATTATAAACCCCTTCTTTGACTACTTCACCTTAATACGTTCTTAATCATTTCCTATTTATTAATTTTTTATTTCAAATTTCGTCCTTGGCTTGATTAATTTTCTCTTTGATTGAATCTTATTCTTTTCTGTCTTGTGGTGGACCAACTTTTTATTTTTAGGTACACTCAATGTATAGAGATTGTAGTGGACAATTAATTCATATGTGACTTCTAATAAAAAACAAGGAAAGATCTAAAAACTTTGTAGAGTATATAAACTCAACCCTACGATTCATCTTAAGGTTAATCTTTCAATTGCTTTACTAATTGCAAGCATTAAGCTTAAGCATATATTTCAATTGATTATGTCTACGTAATGTCCAAAACTTTAGGGATGTTTTCTGTTTTGCTTAAGTTGTAACTTGTGAGTAGTTTAGGATTGTTTTTGGCCAAAAACTCGAAAGCAACATAGAAGAAAACCATAGGAAACCATAGGAAAATTATGGAGTCAGATGAGGGAAACTTACCTGGCAGTGGAGGGTCTCCACGGACCTGCAGCGGCACCGGCTAGTGTTGATGGTTGATGATAGCGAAGGTTTTGGGTAGGGGGAAGTTTGAGTGAGAGAGAGAAGAGTGAAGGAAGAAAAGAGGGAAAGGAAAAGAAAGGGAGTCACTGATAGGGTTTTTTAAAAAACTCTCCGACCGATTCAGTCGGTACTTTGGACAAATTAGTCAACCTCGTTTTACTAAACATTTCCGACCGTACCGGTCGCTATTTATTTATTTTTTATTGTTTCCGACCGAATTGGTCGCTAATAGTGACGCGGAATTTTCCGCCAAAATTTACGACAGATATAGACGGAATATTAGTCGTAACTATTATTAAAAATTAAAAAATATATTTTTATGAATTTTTCAACTGATTCCGTCGGAAATTTTTGACTACTTTTTTCCGTCGGAAATTTCGGTCGGAAATGGGCCATTTTTTAGTAGTGGTGTTCGCTTCTGTGCGGCACTGACCGCACCTGCGGTCCTAGCTGGGCAAGGTCAAACACATTCCTGCGGTTCTATGGCCGCTTTTGCGGAGCCGCACCTGCGGCCCAAAGTGCGCAGGTGCGATTGCACCAGACACTGCCCAACTTCAACAATCACATAAGTCTAATTGTGATCCGAATTCAATCCGAATCACACTTGAGGCTTCCGGGGACCCCGTATGAATATACCAACAAGTTTCAAACCATACCACGGATCTACTCGATGCCAAATATCACATCAAACAACATCGATTCAACGAATCCAATTCAAGCCTATGAAACTATGAACTTTCGAATTCCAAAACTAATGTTGATTCAAACCAAAACAACTCTGATTGACTTCAAACTTTGCACACAAGTCATAAATAATATGACATACCTATTCCAACTTTCAAAATCAGAATACGACCCCGATATCAATAGAGTCAACTCCCAGTCAAACTTTTCAATCTTCCAAGCACTAAAATTTCTAACTTTCGTCAATTCATGCCGAAATGACCTACAGACCTCTAAATCAATATTCGGACACCCTCCTAAGTCTAAAATTACCATATGAAGCTATTGGAACTCCCAAAACTCCATTCTGGAGTCATCTACACAAAATTCAAATAATATTCAACTAATTTAACTTGAAATCCAACTTAGGGACTAAGTGTCCCATTTTACTCCGAAACAGCCCCGAAACCAAAACTAAACACCCCAGCAAGTCACGTAACCACAATATAACATAGAAGAGATAATAAATAGGGGATCAAGACCAAAATGCTCAATATGAGCAGTTGGGTTGTTATATTTATCTTGGCATTTTAAATATTATTAATTTTCTTACTGCTTCCATGTTTCCCTCCTTTTATGTTGGTATTCCATTCCATGGGAGGATATTTAGATTTACATACTACTGCTATTCTATATTTACTAACGTCCCTTTTCTTGGGGGCGCTGTATCTTTAATGGATGTAGGTGGTACCTCAGCAGGTGGCAGTGATCCTTGACAGTAGCGTACCCTCCACTCGCCAGATTTGGTGAGCCCTATTCTACACCGGGGCACATATATTGTATTGTCTTCATGCACATAACTTTTGAGGTATAGCTGGGGCCTTATCACCGTCACTTTCATATTGTTCTCATGTTCACTTAGAGGCTCCGTAGATATGTTGTGGGTTGTATTTTGATTGGGGTAACAAACTAAAAATGTTTCAGTAGTCGGACATATTCCCAGCTTTAACTTTGAAATCAAAATATTTTGGTAATAAGTAATGAAGTTCCTTCAGTAAAGAAATATAATGTTGAACTATTTCATTCTCCCATTATCTATCTTTTGTAAATTAATTGTTTCATGGGCATGGTTTGATGGTACCCACTAAGTAGGCTTGCTTAACTAGGGTAACTCGGTTGAGCGCCGGTTACGCTCCCCAAGGTTTGGGCATTACAAGCTTGGTATCAGAGCCTAAGGGTTTAAGGTGTCCTAGAATGTCTCAGAGTCGCATATAGTAGAGTCCTTATCGGTGTGTAGTCGGCCATATCTATAATTAGGAGGCTACTTGGACATTTAGGAACGTCACCCTTCTTTGATATTCTAGATCATACAATAGATCTTGAACATAAGACTGTCCCCTTTTTAACACGTGCTTGTTCTAATTTTAAGTACACGAGGTCTAGAAAGAAGGAGAGAAGTGGACAAAGGGCTAATGCCACCCCATGAGTGGAAGTTAATGAAGTGCCTAATGTTACGAGTGAGCCCCCAAGGGGTGAAGACACTTCCTCAACTACAACCCCTTATGATTCTACTACTCCTGCTGAGAACGTGCAGACTCCTCATCCAAATGACATTCCACTCCCACTTCGAGTCTCCACCTCCGGTCCTAGTGTTTCTGATGGGGACCTTAGTGGATCCATATAAATGTTGAATTAGATAGTGGCTTTTCAGGCCCAGAAATTAAATGACACATCTACTTCCTCTAGCTAGCAACGGGATTCAACTAGTTCCAAGGTGAACATAATTTTTCAGTTGGACCCTTCAGTGTTCACGGGATCTAAGCCCCAGGAGGACTTACAGGGTTTTATTGATGAGATGCACAAGACTCTTAGTGGGATGTGTTTCACTGAGATGGAAGCATCGGATTTGGCCTTATACTGCCTGAAAGAAGTAGCATATTCGTGGTTTGAATTTAGGGAGGAATCCCGTGAGGAGGGGAGCCCTCCGACAAAGTGGAGCAAGTTTGTAGGATGCTTTTATGGATCATTTCTTGCCTGCCGAGACTAGGGTAGCCCATGACACCGAGTTTGAGACAAGGTAGTATGAGTGTATGAGAACTTGAAGCAAGGTAGTATGAGCGTATTCATAGGTTTGTGTAGGGCCTTATCACTTTGATTATCAACGAGGCCTCTACATGTAACGATCCGATCGGTCGTTTTGAGTACTAGCTTTAATTTCTGTATTTTGAGACCTCCCTTAGCTTTATTTGATGTTTTTTTATTTGCGTGCATGGTTCGTTGGTTCGTGTCGTTTTCCGAAAACATTTGTAGAAAAAGTGAATTTTTGGCCTAAATATGAGTTAATCGAGGTCAATATGTTTGGTAAATGACCTCGGATTGGTATTACGATGATTTTGGTAGGTTCTTATACTAATTTAGGACTTGTACGTACGTTTGGTTGGGGTCTTGGGTGATCCGAGCGCATTTCAGCGCTGTGAAAAATTAGAAACTTTTGTTTTAAACTTGAAAATATTTTGTTTTGATGATCTGTTTTTGTAGTTTTAGATATTATTTTGGTGTTTTTGTCACGTGAAAAAGTTTGTATGATATTTTTATACTTGTGTGCATGTTTGGTTTGGAGCCCGAGGAGCTCGGGTGAGTTTTGGACGAGTTTCGGATGAGTTTGAGGATTGTTGGTTCAATGTTTGCTTCTAGTGTCTGATGCAGATCTTGCATTTTCGAGACCTTGTTCGTAAATACCAGGTTAAGCTCGTATTTGTGATACTCGATAAATATTTAAATCTACCCTTCGTTATATTATGAGTCCAAATATACCCCTGCTGCTATACTTTGGGTTCAAATATACCCCTCATTTAAATGAAGTGACACATCTCATCATCATATTGGCCAATTCTAAATATCTCCTAATTAATTAAAAAGGCTCATACTCAAAAGCATACCCATTACCCATAACCGAAAAGTAATTTTCTAAAGCAATATTTTTGTAAAAACTAAAAAAAACTGAATTTGTTTTTACTAAAAATTAAAAAAAACGAAAATTATTTTTTCCAGTTTTTACAAAACAATTGCTTTAAAAAATATTGAAAAATATTTTCTAAAGAAATGTTTTTGTAAAACATGAAAAGTATTTTTCTAAAGCAAGTTTTTGTAAAGTAATTTTCTAAAGCAATATTTTTGTAAAAACTGAAAAAAAACGAATTGAACAAAATATTTTTCAGTGTTTTCAGTTTTTACAAAAAAATATATTTTTGTTTTTTCAGTTTTTTTAAAGCAATTTTTTTGTAAACACTGAAAAAAAAAATATTTTCGTTTTTTTCAACTTTTAGTTTTGTATAATTTCAGTTTATTTTTTCAGTTTTTACAAACAAAATTGCTTTAGAAAATATTTTTCAGTTTTTTCCGCTTTTGTATAATCACCCATACTGCATCGAACTTCTTCTAAGTCTGTGGGAGCCTAACAACAAAATCCATGGTAACCCGCTCCCATTTCCACTCTGGAATCTCTAGACTCTGAAGTAATCCACTTAGCCGTCGGTACTCATACTTCACCTGCTGACAATTTAGGCACCGAGCTATATACTCCACTATGTATTTCTTCATCCTCCTCCACCAATAGAGCTTCCTCAAGTCCTGATACATCTTAGCGGCACCCGGATGAATGGATTACCGCGAACTGTTGGTATCCTGAAGAATGAACTCACGCAAACCATCTGCATTGGGCACACATAGTCTGCCCTGAATCTATAACACACTGTCATTCCCGATAGTGACCTCCTTGGCATCGCCGTACAGAACCGTATCCTTGAGGACAAGAAAATGGGGGTCGTCATACTGCCACTCTCTTATACGATCATATAGGGAAGACCGAGAGACCACACAAGCCAAAACTCAACTCGGCTCCGAAACATCCAATCTAACAAACTGGTTGGCCAAGGCCTGAACATCCAATACTAATGGCCTCTCCGCTGTCGGTTGATATGCTAAACTGCCCATGCTCTTTGCCTTTTGACTCAAAGAATCAACCACCTCATTGGCCTTACCGGGATGATATAGGATGGTGATATCATAGTCCTTAAGAAATGCTAACCATCTTTGCTGCCGCAAGTTAAGATCCTTCTATTTGAACAAATGTTGTCGACTCTGGTGGTCGGTATAGACCTCACAAGGGACACCGTACCAATAGTGCCACCAAATCTGCAAGGCATGAACAATAGCTGCTAACTCAAGGTCATGGATAGGATAATGCTTCTCATGCACCTTCAACTATCTAGACACGTATGCAATTACCCTATCGTCCTGCATCAATACCACGCCAAGGCCAACACATGATGCGTCACAGTATATAGTGTAAGACCCCGAAAACATAGGCAACACCAACATTAGGGCGGCAGTCAAAATAGTCTTGAGCTTTAGAAATCTCTTCTCTCATTTCTCGGTCCACCTAAATAGGGCACCCTTCTGCATTAATCCGTTCATAGATACAACAAAGGATGATAAACCCGCTATGAATTGACGGTAATACCCTGCCAAACTAAGAAAACTCCGGATTTCAGTAGCTGAAGACAGTCTGGGCCAATTCTGCACTGCTTCAATCTTCTTCAAATCTACCTTGATCCCCTCACTCGACACTACATGACCCAAAAATGCCATCGAATCATGCCAGAATGCATACTTTGAAACTTTTGCATACAACTTCTTTTCTATCAATGTTTGGAGCACGGTCCTCAGGTGCTGCTCATGATCCTCCCAGCTCTGGGAGTACACCAAGATGTCATCAATAAATACAATGAAGAATGAGTAAAGACAGGGATGGTATACACTATTCATCAAGTGCATGAATGTTGTTGGGGCATTGGTCAGCCAAATGACATCACAAGAAACTCGTAATGACCATACCGAGTCCTGAAGGCAGTCTTCAAAATATTCGGCTCTCGAATCTTTAACTGATAATAGCCTAACTGCAAATCAATCTTTGAGAATGCTCTGGCACCTTGTAGCTGATCAAATAGGTCATCAATGCTTGGAAATGGATACATGTTCTTCACTATAACCTTGTTCAACTGTCGATAATCAATACACACGTGCATAGAACCATCCTTCTTCTTTACAAACAAGACCAGAGCACCCCAAGGTGACACACTGGGCTGAATGAAGCACTTATCAAGCAGCTCTTGCAACTACTCCTAACTCCTTCAGCTCTCCTAGGACCATACAATATGATGTAATAGAAATGGGCTGAGTGCCCGGTATTAAATCAATACCAAGATCGATATCCCTATTGGGCGGCATGGCCGAAGATCCACTCGAAATACATCTGAATAGTCCCTAATTACCAGAACTAATACAAAAGTAGGAGTATCAACACTAATATCTCTTACAAAGGCTAGATATGCCTCGCACCCCTTCTCAACCATCCGTTGTGCCTTAAGGAAAGACACCACCCTGCTAGGAACATAGTCCAAAGTACCCTTCCATTCCAACTGCGGCAAACCTGGCATAGCCAACGTCACCGTCTTGGCGTTACAATCAAGAATAGCATGATAGGGCGACAACCAGTCCATGACCAAAATAACATCAAAATCTACCATAATGAGAAACAATAGGTCAGCTCTGGTCACAAAACCAACAGGAACAACTAAACATGACTGACACACACGGTCAACAATAATGGAATCTCCCACAAACGTGGACACATAACCATGAGAACTCAAAGAATCCCAGGATATACCCAAATACAGAGCAAAGTAAGATGATACATAGGTATAAGTGGAGCCTAGATCAAATAAGACTGATACATCTCTATAAAAAACTGAAACAATAAATGTGATAACTAAGTCATATGCAACCGCCTCCTTCCTAGTAGGGAGAGAATAACATCTGGCCTGGCCTCCCCCTCTAAGGCGACCTCTACCTGCCTGACCTCCACCTCTAGCTGGTTGTGAATGTAGAGTGGCAACTGGTGCGGTAACCACTGCTTGAGAAGCCAGAGGGCCCTATGGAATACGTGTGCCCTGAGTAGTCTGTGGAGGTGCACCCCTCCTGAGTTTGGGGCAGACCCTCACCATATGACAAGTGTCATAATACTCAAACCAAGCTCTCGAATGACGTGGCTGCTGGAACTGGCTCGGGCCTGGTTGGCTGGACTGATCACTGAAAGCACCCCGTGCAAGAGGTGCGCTAGATAGAGGCGGTGCATAATGGGCAACCTGAGACGTAGGAGTGGCCGAAACACTGCTGGAAGCTGGAAGTGCTAAATGAAGAGGGCGGCTCACATAGCCTCTACCATGACAAACTACAACTGGGGCACGAGCGCCACTACATGTGCCAGCATATCGAGGCCTCTTGGCCTCCCTCTCCTCTCTCTCTCCCGACTCCACATACCCTTCAATCTCCTAGAGAACTCCACTACCTGCTGGTATGGGGTATTAGTCTTCAACTCTCGAGCCATGCTGAATCTAATACCAGGGTTGAGCCCCTCGATAAATCGATGAACACACTCTCTAATAGTTGAAACTAATGCAGGTGCATGTCTGGACAAGTTGCTGAACTGGACTGCATACTCCAATACGGTCATAACATCTTGATGCAACTACTCTAACTCTATGCGCCATGCATCCCTAAGACTCCAGGGAACAAACTCCCTTATGAACATCTCTGAGAACTGAGCCCAGGTGAGTGAAGCAGCCTCGAAAGGGCAAGCCAACTCATACACTCGCCACCACTGATAAGCCGTTTTCTTAAGTTGGAACATAGTGAAAGCAACCCCACTCGACTCTATAATACCCATTGTACGGAGAATACAATGGTACTCCTCAAGCAAACCCTGTGCATCCTCTTAATCCAAACCACTGAAAGTAGGAGGGTGGTACTTCTTGTACCTCTCGAGTTTGAGCTGCTCCACCCAGAAGTTGTTGCCCTAACCTTGGGCTGAACTTGGAAAACTGATTGCAATGGTATGACCTCTGGGACCGGTCAACCTGGACTCGCTTCTATGGGGTATGGGATACGGGAGTCTGTGCTCCTTCCCCGGCCTGAGATGTGGCATGAGCAAGTGGAATCAACCCCGCCTGAGATACAGTGTAAAACATGCTCAAAAGCTTGGCGAGAGTCTCTCGAGGTGCAGGGATAGTAACAGACGTCGCAGGTGCATGCCCTCTGACTGGAGCTATTGGTGGCTCTTATATTGCAGCTCGGGCAGGTGCTTTGGCTGCACCACCTGCTCGTCTTCGGCTTCTCGCAGCTATAACAGGTGGCGCGTGTGTCTGATTATCAGATCCAGTTGTGCGTGTCCTCACCATCTGTGAGAGAATAGAAAGATAGAGATTTAGAATTTTGAAGTCAACAAATTTGCACGATAAGGAATCAAAGAAGTGAAACTTTTCTAACAGTTCCATAGCCTCCCAAAGATAAGTACAAACGTGTTTGCACCGATCTACGAGACTTTACTAAACCTGCTTGTGACTCATAACACCTATGAACCTAGAGCTCTGATACCAACTTGTCATGACCCCAATTTCCCTCTGTAGGATGTCGTGATGGCACCTACTCTCTAAGTCTAGGTAAGCCTAACATTCATGTAAAATTAACTGAAATAATAATTAAAGTCTCAATAACTAAATATCTTATATAAAATAAACTTTGCATCTCAGCATATACAACTCCCCAAAATCAAGCAAATACAAGTCACAAGCTCTATATAGTAGTATTGAATAACCCTATGCATCGATGTCTATAGAGAATAAGGAAATAGAATAGTTTAGGTAGAGGGCGACTCCGAGGCTTGCAGATGCCGGAAGGTATACCTTGAAGTCACAGAAGCTGAGCTCTCGCTAGTGCCTGGACTAGTTGGAGGTACCTGGATCTATACAAAAAACTATACAGAAGCGTAGCATGATTACACCATAACGGCACCAAGGAAGTACCAATCCTAACCTCGGTAGAGTTGTGACGAGGTCAGGTCAAGGCCCTACTGGAATAAATAAGAAACTGAACGAGTGATTAACAATGTAATATAACATGATAAGATAACTCAATTAAGGCACGAAAGGAATCTACATAGCTAAAATCAGTATATTTCTACATTAAGCCCGTGTACACACTCGTCACCTTGCGTACATACTTCCACACATCAAAATTATCAACAACAACACCAAACCTAAGGGGTAATTCATCCACGCAAAGTTAGGCAAGACACTTACCTCAAAACACGCTAACTGAATCTACTAGTAAGCATTTTCCTCGATTATCCAACTCCGAACGGCTCGAATCTATCCAAAATAACTTCATACCATAAATATACACTATAGGAAACTATTTTGAACTATTAAATTATGATCTTTGCAAAGAAATAAAAAATCAACCCCGGTCTGCATCTTAGAACCCAACAAAAATTACAAAATCTGAACACCTATTTGATAACGAGTCCAACCATACAAGAATTACTCAAATACGACCTCGAATAGCTTTTCGAATCCCCAAATTTTAGCATAAGGAATTTCACAAATGTTTTCCCAAATTTTCAACTTAAAACACTAATTAAAAGATGAAAACAATAGTAGATTCATGAAATATAGTCCAATCTAGGTTAGCGTCACTTACCCTAATGATTCCTTAAAACTATCGAAACATTACCACAAATCGAGCTTTCTAGGTCCAAAATATGAAAATGAATTTCAAACCATCGAAGACCCCTTTTCTGCCCAGCGATCCTCGCTTCTGTGGGCCTGGGGTCGCACATACAACGTTGAACCTGCGAAAAATCCATTGCAGGTGCGCTTCTAACTTAGGCTCTAACGGATCGCAACTGCGGAGCCCATATGCGCATCTGCAGAAGGCTAGTCGCACCTGCCGCACTACTGGAAAATGGCAGATTTCCGACCGCCAAAACTGTCAAAATTCGATCGGAAATCACGAATTTCCGACTAATTTCCAACCAAAATTGGTCGGTCGAAAAAATGTTGGTCGGAAAATAATTTCCGACCGAATCCGTTGGTGATTTCCAACCAAAGTGGTCGCAACTTTCAAAAGGTCAGATGACCAAATATTTCACGTTTGCGACCAAAGTGGTCGGAATTTACCGACTGAATCAGTCGTAATAATACAAATAAAATAATTAATTATTTAAAATTAAATAATATAAATATATCATTTCCGATAGAATCGGTCGGTAATTAATAATTAAAAATTAAATTTTATTTAATTTCCGACGGAATCCGTCGAAAACTATTGAATATTATTTTTTTTAAAAATTTTCGACCGAATAGGTTGGAAATTAATAATTAAAAATTAAATTTTATTTAATTTCCGACAAAATCCGTCGACACCACTCCGAATATTATTTTGTTTTTTTTAAAATTTCTGACCGAATCGGTCGGAAATTTGGGAATTTATGGTTAAATCTAGGCAGATGTCCGACCATTTCCGTCGGAATTCAATCGGAATTTTGTATAAAATTGGGCAGAATTCTGCCTAATTTCGAGCTACAACCTCTGTCAAACTATTATAATACAATAATACCAACCAATAATACATTAACACAATCTAAACCAATGTCGTATGGGCTCCGCAGGTGCGAGCCTTCATAGCCTAAGTTGAAACCGTACCTGCGATGGACATTTTGCAAGTGCAACCCCAGGCCCGCAGAAGCAAGGATCGCAGGGCAGAAAAGTGTTTTCGAGGGTTTGAACTTTACTTTCAGATTTTGGATGTAGAGAGCTCGGTTTGTGAAGATGTTTCGAGAGTTTTTCAAGGGAATCATTAAGGTAAGTGATTCTAACCCAGATTGGACATTATTTCATGAATATATTGTTATTTTCATCATTGAATTAGTGTTTTGAGTTGGAAATTTGAGGAAAGATTTGTGAAACGTTTTAGACTAATGGTTGGACTCGTTATCGAATGTGTGTTCAGATTTTGTAATTTTGGTCAGGTTCCGAGATGCGGGCTCGGGTTGACATTTTGAGTTGACTTTATATTTCTTTGCAAAGATCGTAATTTTATTGTTCGAAATAGTTTCTTATAGTTTATATTTATGGTATGAAGTTGTTTTGACTAGATTCGATCCGTTTGGAGTTGGATAATCGAGGGAAAGACTTACTAGTGGATTGAGTTAGCGTGTATGTAAGTATCTTGCCTAACTTTGTGGGGGGGGAGAGGGGGTTACCCCTTAGGATTGGTGTTGTCTTTTGATAATTGTGATGTGTGGAAGCAGTGTACGCAAGGTGACGAGTGTGTACACGAGCTAAATGTGGAAATTAACCGGTTTTAGCTACGTATATTCCATTCATGCCCAAAATTATCTTGCTAATTACCCATTTTTAGACAAAATTCAAAATTAGGGGTTAGGGTGTAGAATCTTACCTCTAGGATGAAGACCTAGTGAGTTTTTCTTCTTAATCTTCCAAAACCTGATCAAGAATTGAAGAATAATTATTGAAGAACACCTTCTCACTCTAGGGCACTCCCTCTCACTCTAAAATGTCAGATTATAGCTCAACAATGGTCCAAAGAGTGTATTTAACGAAATAGGGTCGGATTTTAAAAATTCAAAAATGAACCTTCGGAACAGGTTCTGCGATCGCATAATCAATATGCGGACCGCATATCGATCGCATAATTGCTGACCAAAACGAACAAACATTTACCTGTGTTTGCGGTCACTATGCGGTCCGTATAACTGTTCTGCGGTCGCATAATGAACCACAGAACAGTTATGCGGTCGAATAGTCGACCGCATAATTGCATCCAAGCTGACCCTTTTCTGCCTCACTTCTGCGGCCATTATGCAGCCCGCAGAGTGATTCTGCGGTCGCATAATGGACCGCAGAAATGCATTTCTCTGCCAAATATTATCCTTTACTTTTCGGTGCATTATTCAACCCAATGCCGAGTCTGGAACCATGAAATATTATTTTTCCTTTGCAAACATTTTACGGGGTCTTACACACAACCAATTCCCTAAGTCAATAATTCATCAATATTAATTCAACAACTTCTATACCACTTTCATCAGCACATGTATGCACAAATGACAAACTCCCAACTCAAGAATCATACCTCCCACTCCTCGTATTCAACCCAAATTCGAAATTGAGAGCTAGGTATATAACCTTACCTCTTTTGTAGAAGTCTTTGGGAGCTTTCCCCTTGATTTCCCAAGGCTTGAGAAAGCTTTAAGCATAGGCATGTTAGAGCTTCTCTTTCTCTCTCTAACTCTCTTTCCCTCTCTCTAAAATTTTATATTTTTCCTTCAAAATGACCTCCTTAAGTCATTTTATGAAAATAGGTTCGGGTAAAAAATTTTAAAAATTAACCCTCTTAGTCGGTCCTGCGATCGCAGACGGGACACCAATTCTCCATAACTGGGGTGGCCTGGTCAAGTCTGCGACCTATTTGGTGATCCAATCCTCGATTTCACGATCGCACACTGCACCGCGGAATCTCCTTCCAAAATATTTCATGCTAATTATACGACTGATATGCGATTCGTAAAATGGTTATGCGGTCGCACTATGGCCTGTGAAAAGACACTAAAAATTAAGTCTCTCTTGATCCAATCTGCGATGGTTCTGCGCTCAGCAAACTGATCTGCGATTGCATAATGGACCACAAAATTGCCATTTTTCTGCAAAAGTTTTCTACTAACTCCACAATATATTTCACAACCCAAAAAGTCCGTACCGTGATGACTCAAGCTCGCCGCGAAAATTATCTACAGTCCTTCGAGTACATTAACTTACTTTGGCACCATTAAAACTTAAATTCCTGGCGAATTTTTACGGGAACTTACATTTAAGAGATTATCATATTTTTCAACTACCTAGCAATAAACTCCTATATTTTTTTTCATTACGATGTTTCTAAAAATATCGCCGAAAGCGATTGATTTAGGTAACTTGAAATTTTAATCTAAGTGTTGGGTATCTTATAGATTAAATTGATATCGTTGGGTTACTTTATTGATTCGTGTGAGTCGTATATGTAGAGTGTATAAGATTTGGAAAGCAATTTGAGATACGCTAAAACTTATTACCCTCGAAACTTTTCTCCAACTCATATCAATTAGTAACTTAAAAATAAATTCTAAATATAAGTCCTAGCTTGTGAGGACGAGCGGGTGGCATTACACCATTCTTTGTATCGTTAAATGTTTAAGTGTTATTGATATTATATTTCTTGAAATGTAACATTGTTTTAGTTTTAAAACTAAATAAAGGAGGAATAACACGTGTAGTATTCTATTAAGTAAAATACATATTTTGTGAAATACTTAATAATTAACTATTCACAAGTGGTTGGTTTGGCTATGAACACCATAATGGTAAATGTATATGTTTTGGGAGTCACTAATGGAAACCACAGAGATTAGTTCAAATCTTCAGTTTATTATCACGAAACTATACGTACTGGTATTACGACACATTCCAAGGCTAATCTGAGGTCGTGGAATAAAATCACCCATCGTGAGAAAAAAGGATCATTATTTAATATGATGAGGTTAAATCGACATATATAATACTACAAGAAGTCGCCCGAACAAGTAGGTCAAATACTTGTGCTAGGTTGATCACCTAGTGTTGTTCTATTATGTCTGTATGGGTGTACTGTTTCCAGTTGAAGGTAAAAGCTCACATGATTTTATTTAAGCTTAATGCTGAAGGAAGACTTTGAAATGTGTTTACTTTATTATTTTATTTTATTGCTTAAATCGTTAACTAATATAAATTTTTTTTTTTTATATTAATTGTTCATGCATGTCTCATATTTCCTTAAGTGTTGTCTCACTTCTTTATTGGGGAAACTTCATGATTCGTATTAGGTATGTGGATCTCAGGACCATTGCTCATATTTTTAATTATGTTTATCAGGGACCGACCTAATCAATACGAGCCTCGTGGATAGGATAGCTCCACATTTGCTATAGTGACTTTTGGTGAGACACCATACTTGTAGGCATAGGGTATTGTTACCCTTCACTTCTGCGTCACCCGGGCCTATCTCAAGTTGACTATTTCATTTCGTACCATATATTCTATAGACAATGGTGACATTTACGTTGGGGATGTAATGTTATGGTTACTCATATGGCATGCATGAATTAAACTCTTTACCTGTATGTGATTTTTGACTTAAGGCGATATTCATGTATATCCATTATTGTTTAAATATTGAGATTTAGAAAAGTCTTTCGCATGCATTTATTAGTAATATTTATGGATATTATTATATGAGTTGATTCACCCGTGTTGAGTATGATGTAGTGTGTCACATATTTTTTGGGTGTGACAAATTTGATATCATAGCACTAGATTCTAATTCGAGCCCTAGTAAGTTTATGGAATTGTATCTAGTAGAGTTCTCATTATCAGTATATTATGCAACATACTTATATTGGGAATGCTACACGGATATTATAAAGATGCTTCAAATCTTGTTTTTATTCTAGAATCGCGCAATAGAGCTTGAATCTAAGAAAAACGTCCTAACTCGTGCAATATCCCGATTCGCTAATATTATGAACACATATGTTAGTAATATAAGCGGGGAATATGCTCATATACCCGATGCGGCTTCGGGAGGGATACCCGCTAGACTTAGGGCCATGCCTCTAAAGGCCATAAGAGTACATATGGTGCCAGTTCCGTTGATGGTTCAGGAGTTGATGAGGCACGTGCTCCACCTTTAGAGCCAAATAACTTGTAAAAGACCCTCACTGATATTAAGAAGGTCATGGAGACTGTTGCTTACCTCATAGCTATACAAACTCAGTAGAATATCCTAGTGGGTATTTATGCACTCCAACAGGGAGGTATGGGAGCACTAGTGGTTGAGGACATGGCGCAGTTAGCCAAAATATTTGTAAGGCTTGAGCACCTAGAGTTGACAGGTACAGCCCTACCATAGGTCCTTATGTTTTCTTATAGGAAGTTAAGAACCTATCACTCTACTAGGTGAGAAAGACAACCGGCTAGTTCGGTTAGCGGCCTACCAATTGAAAGAGATTGCTGACCTCTGGTTCAAAGGGGCAGAGAAGAACCGATCAGATGATGCTCCTCTAATTACTTAGGCGGAACTTAAGAAGTTGTTCATCAATAAGTGGTTACTGCTGGAAGTGAGAACCACTCTTGTTGTACTGTTTGAGACTCTAAATCAGGATTCCATGACTATCTTGGAGTATAACATTAAGTCTGAAAAATTATTTCGCTATGCTCTTCACCTCATCCCTACAGAAGATGATAAGATTGGCCTTTTTTCTCATGGTTTGATTCTGGCATCAGAAAGGATACAACTAGTAGGAGGAGAAATACTACCTTTATGGACTTCAAGGACTTAGCTATGGATCTTGAGAGGATTCACCAGGAGGAAAGGGCCAATAAGGAGCAGAATAAGAAGGCCTGCACTTTTGGAACATTCAATGTAGTGCCGATTCTCGGGCAAGGGATATAGCAGTAGTAGACCATCTGGTACCAATATTCGGATCTGTACAAGAATTGCACAAGTGTACCATGAGTACAACGGACCCAATATACTCAGCGTGGAGTCTGACCTCGATGAGGTAGTGACGAAGCTAAGATAAGATAATTACAATAAACTTGTGCAGTTATATAACAAGAAGTAACAAAATAACAAGTATAGAATTAAATATAACTACGGGGTGGGGACATGTGAGAGGGGATAAAAATTACATGAGAAAGGGCAACATCAGATATATAAAATAAAATATCACGGAGTAAACCTCTTTACCTTACATATACGTTTCCCCCAACACATAGTTCACATAGAAAAAAGATTCGATTCTATCTTACCTCCCTCAGATCAGGGTTAGTTAACCAAGATACTTACCTCTCTCTGAAACATAATCAACAATCTGACACGACTTTTCCTTAGAGAAAACCTCCAAACTAATCGAATCTAGTCAAATATCATTCAAACAATTAGAAACAAGCTTTAGAAACTACCCACATATGAAAGAGGTTTAATTTTTAACTAATTTAAAAAATGTCAACAAAAAGATAACTGGGGACCACGTGGTAGAAATTCGATATTAAGACCATATCATGATTATTGATTCACCACCAAGCCTAGATATATGATTTATTTGGAAATCCGACCTATATACAACGTCTAGATCTCAATTTTATAAAATCTTTAAATTCTACCCAAACTACCCAATTTCTACTTCGAAATTCATAGATTTAATGATGAAATTAGTTGAAAACAAGTTAGAAATACTAACCTATAAATTTAGAAAGAAATTTCTCTCCAAAAATCGTCTCTATAAAGTCTAGGGTTCAAAATGGTATAAAATGACCTAAGTCCTGAAATCCTAACATTTTACCCAACTGCAGATATCGTAATTCACTACTAGAAATTCGGCAAAAACCTACCGCAGTCGACCGATGTCGGTCGGTTTTTCAAAATATTATTTTTTACGAAACCGACCAATATTAGTTAGTTTTCTTTGGCGCAAAAAAGCGGAAAACTATTTTTGAGTCTCGCGAAATTTATTTTTCAAGAAACCAACCAACTTTGGTTGGTTTTCATTTAAAATAAATTAAAATTAATATTAAAAAAATCGCCCAAAATCTATCGGTTAATTCGGCCGGTCATTTTAAAAAATCGACCGAATTCGGTCGGTAATTTTATTTCTTAATAAAACCGACCGACATCAGTCGATTATTTTTGTGTGAAAATACAATTAAAGAGTATAACTAAAATAAAAGACAATCTTAAAACAAAATGCACCAATGGTCTAGTGGTAGAATAGTATCCTGCCACAGTACAAACCCCGATTTGATTCCCAGATAGTGTATTTTTTAATTACATAATTAAAATACCAACTGAATTTGGTCGGAAAAAACCGACCAACTTCGGTCGGATTTTTCGGCATTTTCTTTTTTTGAATTTAATTAACAGAACGAAATTTATCGAAAAATACCGACTAAAGTCGGTCAGTTAGCTCTACCGACGTTACGATTACCGACCACCACGAATCGGTCAGTTTTCGGTCAATTTTTGTCAATTACCGACCAATATCGGTCGGTTTTGGCGGTCAATTTTCCCATTTTTTGGTAATCGTTTACGAACTCTTGATCGCAATTGCAATGTTCACAAATTCAAACCATTGATCGCAAATGCGATCAGTGTCTCAGTGCCTCAGATGTTGCAAATGCAACTCTTCCTTCGTATTTGCGAAGGACCCCTTCATCGCAAATGCAGACCAAGCTTCGCACGTGCGAAGCTGCCTTGCCGCTGCTCAACGTCACAATTACAAAGTCTCCCAACCATGCCATTTATTACAAACGCGATCCTGACATCGCAAATGCAAGTATCGCATTTGCTAACAGGTTGTCACAATTGTGACACATGCAGTACAACAACACTAGTTGTTGCACCAGCTATCCAAAACTATCCCCAATGCATTTGAAACTCACCGAGCCCCCCGGGCTCCAATCCGATCATTCACACAAGTGTAATAATATCATACAAACTAGCTCACACTCTCAAATCATCAAAATAACATCAAATATCAAGAATAGATCATTAAAACTCATGATTTTCAACTTTAAAACTCATTTTTCCAACTTTTAACTTAATGTGCCGAATCTGCCTTAGGTCACCCGGGACCCCAACCAAATATGCACACAAGTCCAAAATTATCATAGGAACCTACCAAAATTGTCAAAATACAGATCCGAGGTCGTTTACCAAAAATGTTGACCGTGGTCAACTTTAGCCACATTTGAAGTCAAAAATCATATTTTCTTTAAAGTTTTACATATAAACTTTCTGTAAATTGAAATGGTGTCACGCCCCAAACTCAGGGAGCGCGACCGGCGCTCAATCGAGAGAACCCGGCCGAGCAAGCCTATTAGACTTCCTTCTACCCAAACTCATCCATGAATAAAGAGGAGATGTACTCCATTAATCAATCACTGAAAAGATTTTATTAACAACTTCCTTTTCATTCCCATTAGCAGCTTCATTCATAATTTCTAAAACATTAAGAGTTTATAAAATTAATGGAAAACATAATTTTCAAGTACTAACATTTCTAGTTCAATTCCCAACATCAACCATAACTCACAACCTGTCTACGGAGCCTCTAAGTACAATAAAAGAGTAATATGAAAATATCGTCAACAAGGCCCCGGCTATACCTCAAAATACAGTACATGAGAAACAAAGATACATGACCCCGAAATGAAGTGGGGCTCACCAAATCAGCTGAAAAGAGTGTATTGTTATCACTGATCAATGTCGCCTGCTGAATAACCACCTATATCCATTAAAGATGCAACACCCCCGGCAAAAGGGACGTTAGTACTGTCGAATGGCACTAGTATGTATAGCTAAAAATCCTCTTTCAAAATAAAATGCCCATATAAACAAAAGGGAACACATAGAAACAACTAGTCATAATCAACAATATCCAAATGTTCAGTTAAAACATAATAATTTTCAAAATATGAACTTCATATACAATTTTGGTTGGGAGATCATTAGCACCGATATACCACCGTCTTTGTTAGCACGAAGTCCGATCACGCCCGATTGTCTAGGCCATCTCCCCACGAACAATGTGGTTTGACATGTGATGCGAAAGAAAGTTGTTACCAAGAGTAGTACCACTATATATGCAATATGGCGTCTGATCTCCACCCGATCAGCTAGGCCGCCTTCCCACATATGTCGTGCGGGTTGACTTTTCCAATCCACAAAGGTTCCAGTTTCATCCCAATTAAGGGGAATAATATCACAATTTTCCAAAGGTTCCAATTTCATCCCAAATAAGGGGAATAATCACAATCCACCCCTACACCGGCACGTGTAGTTTCAGGTGTGGGCCTTTATACCCACCCTTCCTCGCTTTTGCTAATAATGCTCCCAAAAGTATTTTTGATTTGATTTGCAAATAGAAATATCATAAATACAATTGTACTCACCTCAACATCTTTCACTTTGTATAAATTCTCATTAGTATTCCCAGTCATTCACAACGACAATATTTCCTTGGCTCATTAGGACATTCACAAGATTCTTTATTCCTAGCACGATGGCCGTATTTCATATTCCACACTTTCACCTCTTTCAATTTCAAAGATCACCATCAAGTATTAACATATAGGATATTTCAGCATCATATACTTCAAATCCATTTGAAATGGAAACTTCACACACAAATGGTTTCTTGCCAAAGAATGAGGCATACCATCCAACAAAAAAAACACACATGAAAATCATAAACAATCAATACACCATTTATTCTTACAATGCTCTTCCCTAGCAATGACAATGTACCAGTTCAACACATGAGTATATAGAACTTGAATCACACTAGATATATTTATAAAGCAAAGCATTAGTTAAAGCAGCCAATAATGGGCATGAATTCAGTACAAAAGCTCTTAGGCAAATTCTATTTTCCAAATCACTTTTAACACAGTTGAGTCGAGGCTCATTTCATATTCTTTATCGCATCTTCTCAAATCATTTGCACTACTAGACACAATCATAACTTAAATTCTTGGCACGTTGGCCACACTCTATATCCCCAATTACCTTATTTCACTACCAACCATCTTTATAGATTATCAATAATAAGATATTTCCAAATCAAGACTTTAGGTACACATACGTGCAATTAAGAGTCTTAGAATATTGAGATTTTCTCACACAATTTGGCATATAATCTTTCATTGAAACATGACTCAAATCCATAACCTTTTAATACGCAACCCATACTTTGAAACTTACGGAAACATTATGGAATTCAATTCCAAGAGAGAAAGTTTAGCCAACATACCTCAATCGAGCTTCCTTAACTCTAGAATGATCCGGAATTCTTAGCAATCCCGATCTATTTTGAGAACAAAATTTAACAACAACTAGGAATATATTCATGGTCCCAGCTCTTTTGAGCATTTTATCAAATACTAGGTGTGCAAATTTAACTACAAGGTTCTTCTACAAGATTTCCTTTACTCTACAACCCAATACTTACTTATTTCGGCTCAACAATCTTCCCACAATTATTATTGGTACATGCATGTATAAATAATAATCTCATACCCATGAATCATACTCCTAATCAACCATCTTCTACCCAAATTCGAAATTGAAAACTAGGGTGTGGAACATTACCTCTTAGATGAAGAACTTGTGGGTTTTCCTTGTTATTCTTCCAAGATTTGAGCAAGACTTGATGAATAATTAGCCTAGGGTTTCCTCTCTCTCTAAAACACTTTCCTCACCTCTAAAACATCAGAATTTTAGCTCAAAAATGACCCTTTGCGTGTATTTAATGAAGTAGGGTCGGGTTTTAAAAACCCAAAAATAGAGCTCCGGAATAGGTTCTGCGGTCGCATATGCGACCGCATAATGGATATGCGGACCGCATATCGGTCGCATAATTACAGACCAAAACGGTCAAAAATCGGTCCATGTATGCGATCACTATGTGGTCCGTATAACTGTTATACGATCGCATAATGTACCGCATAACAGTTATGCAGTCGCATAGCCGACCGCATAATTGCCCCTAGACTTGCCCTTCTTCTGCTCACTTCTGCGGCCATTATGCGGCCCGCAGAGTGATTATGCGGTCGCATAATGGACCGCATAAATGCGCTTTTCCGCCAAAAAATTTCCTTTACTTTTCGGTGCATTATTCAACCCAAAAAGTCCGAACCATCCTCAAACACGTAAGCCTACTCCGGCACCACAAAATCTTGAATTCACTTGCGAAATTTATGGGGCTTTACACTGAAATACTTCAAAATGTTCCGGGGTGTTACACATGGATTATGCACGCAAGTCATAAATCATCAAATTGTTCTATGTAAAATCTCAAAACACAAAAAGGGAGCTAGTGATCTCGCCCAAATCACACCTTTATTTGGGGTTGTGAAGCGGTCGATTGCAATAATAATACCCAACAAGGAGTCGGGATCGAATTCACAGGGAGCGTAAATGGGATTAGGTATATATTCGGAATAAGCACATGAAGTATCTAGATTGCACTTCCACAAACTGTGTTTTGATTCTACTTCTAAAATAAATCTAAGGTTTGCAATTCTCAAATGTAAAGCTAGAGAATAATATTTTTGGTGTTGTTTTTCAAGTATGTAAAAGACCTAGGGTTGTGACTTCCACCTAGGTGTTTGCCTAACGGGTCATGGGCTTTAGAGCGGGTTTTGTTCGTTGGGGTATATTATAGCAATCAACACATAATTACCCACTCAATACCTCTCGATAATAGAGTGGTTTTGCCCAATTTATCTTTCTCAAGTCCAAATGGATAATGCACAAAATAGTTGATAGATGCTCAAGTCGGGTTTTACTATCTTTAGATTCAACCCTTTAATTGGGACTATCAATTTCTTGAGTTCATCCCAATTTCTTGAGTTCATCCCAATTTCTTGTTAGCCAAGTTTTTCTAAACTAAGTCTTTCTTTCTCAAGTAGAGACTAAGTAAAATATGCTTGAATCAAGGTTTGCAACCATTAATTCTACAATTATAGAAAAAACTAGGCTAAATATTACACACCCAGTCACAAACAAGCCCTAAATCAAACACCCATTAGGTAGCCACACTAGGGTTAGGCCACAGACCTCGCTAGAAATTTAGCTACTCATATTGGGTAAAGAATAAAATAAAGAAGAAAAGATGATAAAATTCATATTTCAAGATTAAAAGATGAAAATCCAAGATGATTTTTGCGGCTGCACAATTATAGTGCGGTCCATAGATCTTGATTGTCATGAATTCCCAACTCTCCAAATCTTGACTTTTACGGCCGCACAATAATTGTGCGGTCCGCACTTTGCATTGTAGCACTGTCAAAATTGCTTCTTGTTCTACGACCGCAGACAGAATTCTGCGGTCCGCACTTTAGCCTTTTTGCTTGATTTTTGTCCTTGTTCAAAATCACTCTTTCTTGAGTTGAATTTCATCACCTTGGCTCGTTTTCCAATACTCCTGCAAGTAAGCATATTTCATCAGTTTTCGGGAATACCTTTAAGCATTTTTGAACTAAAATAAAAATCAAAAGGTGCAAATAAGTAGTCAAAATCCCCACTTATCAAGTCCCCCAAACTTAAGCTTTTGCTTGTCCTCAAGCAAATAAGATAATTCCCACCTCCAAAAGAAAAGAGTTGTTCCAGCTAAGCTAAGGTGAATCAAACACACATCAATTAGGACCAATAATTACTCACACACTCATGAATCATCAACAAGGCAATGTTTTGAAGGTTAAAGCACAAATAGCTCTAATGTGACACTTGAGCATCAAGAGTTGACTTTACTCATCAAGGAAGTTTGTACTTTCATATAGGTCACTGTAGATCCCAAACTCCTCCTCCTTTACTCTCCGTTAGCTCATCTCACTTAGGAATGTAGCACTCAATTCAATGATTTGTGAAATGTTCGCTCATCACTCTCAAAAGATTATCACAAGTACGACTCTAAGTACCATATGCTTGCCCCTCATGTAAATCACCATTAATGTAAGCTCACTCGGCTTGAAATCGCGTAGGGCTTTTTCGGCATGTAATGAAGGCTTTTGGACTAAGGTAGGAAATGTTGGAATAGAACGGGTTCATCTTTCCTTAAGCACTCCATTTTCTATTTTTGGCTCATGCTTTGCGGACTCTTTGAGTAATTTTCTTTTGACTTAGGGGAACTAGAGAGACTTGACATCACTCTTCCTTAGTCATGATATTAATTTTCTCCTTCTTTGTTTTCTCCATGCTTTACACTTTTGCTTTTCTTTGAATCCCTTCAACTCTTATTCACTTTCTTTTTATGTTTTTCTTTTGTTCTTTCTTTCTTTTTCTTTGCCTTTTCTTTTCTTCATTTCGTTTCTCTTTTTTGTACCTTGATACCACTTTCAAACTCCTCATCTCTCCCCCAAACTTAATTTTTCGCCAATCGCTTCTCATGAGTGTTAAGGAAAACTCGGGTGCCAAGAGAGGGTCACTACAAAATAGGTAAAGGCTTGTAACAAGGTTATCAAATGAGAAATACTTTAGGCTCAAATGGGTTGACTAGGGATAACATCATTGGTGGGCCATGGAAAATTTCAAAACGGGTCAAGGAAAGCCTACAATCACTTCTCAAGCGAAGCAAAACTTAGAATTTTGCATAGAAACACATTCGAGGCAAGTTCTAGACCATTCGCATGAGTACTTGGACTTGTAACAAAACATCTCACCTCTCACACAGCTGGATTGTTAAAGAGGATAGAGGCGAGGACCCACAACAACCGTGTTCAAGTTTGAAAATCGCTAATGGTTCAACTAAACCACTCGATGATTGCCTAAGTCAACATAAGAGTCACAAGGTCACTAACTATAGTCATTTCTTTACAAGAACTTATTTTCAACCATAAATGTGTAGTTAAGTGTGTTGGTATCAAATAAAGCATGCTTGACCCTTTTATTCATTATTACTACTGTTTTTACCTAATCATCAAAAACGGACTCAATCCCTTAAGAATGTTGTCGCACCATCCATCTTTGGGAAGAGCCACCTGGTTCACAGAAAAACCACATTTAGAAAGAACCGTGGCATTAAGAAAACCAAAGGCTTATTGATCACTTAAACATAAAAAGAAGCTATCAAATCAACAAGAAGCTATTAAAGTAAATAAAAAGCTAAACTACTAAGAAACAAAATAAAGAAGCTATGAAGTAACTACTGAAAGCAAAAATAAATATACAAGTTGAGAATGAGAAAGAGAATATATACATCAATAGAGAGAGAGAGGATTATATACATAATGAAAGAAAATAAAGATAGTAGTATAGGTATTGTCGGCCAATGTCATATCAAATCAAAATGGGCAACCACCCGAATAAGAACAAGCATTGTCCTCAATGCTTAACAAAAATCAATATAAGGGAGGGAAGAGAGTAAAGAGAACTCCCTATGTGGTCTCAGTGTGCATGGCAGCATCACCACCCTCAGGCTCCTCCAACTGGATCTCATCATCCTCTGCTCGGGGAGTAACGGGGTTGGTGAACATCTGAAGCACCTCCTCAGCAATTTGGGTAGCAAGGTCTAGCTCGTCAGACTGGCTAGCTAGTGCCATTGGTGCTGATGGTGCTGCTGGGTCGGCCGGTACTGATGGATCTATCTCCATCAATTAATCAAATGGAAGATCACCAGCTGTTGCTATCTTTGTCACATCGTTTCTCAACTTGTCTACTGATTTTCTTGAGGGCTATGATTTCCTCTTCTTCTTCACCTGTTTACCCAACTCCTCAATAGCTTCTCCATGTGCCACTAATGTATCCATGATGGTCTTCTGATTGTCCAAGATCTTTTTCAATGTTTCCTCCACTGACGGAGGAACCTGTGGTGCTGTTGGGGTAGAAGACTGAGTTGTAACGGTACTGAATATGTCAGATAGCTTTGCAGTAGCTGTCTGCATCCAGTTTTGAGACTCGCCAATGTCTGGGAGACTCGCAGCACAGTGAGTAGATATATGGAGGAGGAAGGCACCGATACTGATGTTGATGGTCTAGAAGATGGAGGTGGGGGCATGGCAGTTGGCTCGGTGGAAGGCTCGGCTGCTGTTGAGGCATGGAAGCTATAGAAGGCATAGCAGCAGAATCTGCAACTACCACCGATGGATCATCAGACTGGCCTACGGTAGTAGTCGACTTACCCTTGTTTTTCGGGTTCCTTGGGTCCTTCAGAGAGTACCAGGAGAAGGGTTGCTTAGCCCTTACCTTCGTATCAAATCTATTGAGCTTCACCCCCGCATCCTTAAGATACTCCGTGATAGTGTTGGGATATGAATAGGAGCTTTCACCCTGCCTACCAACCAGAGACATGTTGGCCGACATGATGGCACCCACATTAATTGGGTACCCGACCATGATAGATGCAACTAATACTGCCTGGTGGATTGGAATATTGTTTTAATTCCGGCTTGGGTCTATGCGACTGCATACAAATGTTTACCACCCTTTTTCTTCAAAGTTGTGGGTGTTCCAAAGAATAGGAACCCCTATTGTGATCCATGGTGGTGGTGGTCTTGGAGCTGCTAGTATCTCAGCTAGCCAAGGGCGAGCTGCATCACCCAATGCAAAATTCTCTAAATACTGCAACGACTCCATATCCTCGAGCCCCAAATAAGTGTTCAGGGTGGTCTGATCAAATCGTATTTTTAAGTTCCGTACCTCAGTCACCTTAGTCCCCTTTTTGATGTCCGCCACATTGGCATAGAACTCCCGGACTAAGTGCTCCTTGGCATCCAATACGCTTTTTCATCAACCATTTCCACCATTTTCTTTCCCGGAATTGTCTTAACACATTCGGGTTGTATCTATCTAGATCTTTTAACGCCGCTCAAGACTGAGCAATCTCTGTGGCCACTACTCTCGGAACTTGTTGAATGTAGTCAGGTTCACAAACCTATCTTCCCAAACTTCCTTCTTCTTTGACCTCTCCAGTCCTGAAACTCTGGTATCACCCCCTCGCTCTCCCCCCCCCCCCGACCGTCATCCGGAATACCATCTTCATCATCAACTGTGACTGGTGCAGTAGGTGCATGAGTAGATGAGGCTTTGTAGCCTGACTGTTCCCTTCCGATCCCTTAGAAGTACTCTCAGAAGAGGTACGCTCATCTCTCTGTCTGAATCTGTCTTGGGGCTGATGTGGTTGTGATGGTATAGTAGGCTGCCTGTGCATTGAGTCGCCCTTCTATGCTTCCCTAGATGGGGCATATGAACTTGATTTGGAGGGCTCTGGCTGTCGACCTCGGCCTACTGTTGCCTTCTTACTAATCACTTTTTGCACGGATAGTGGTAGGGTACCCCTGTCTCGGCCTCGAGAGGGTTCACCCCTCCCTTTGGAAGTATCACTGCGTCCTCTTGATCTAACCATTTTCTGCAATACATAGCAATATGAGTCTGTTAAAATTCAAACACATACTATAAAATAGTTGCAGATAAAACAGTGAGCAGGAGGGGAAAGTGTGGTCCGCACAATTTTGAGTGAAGCCGCAGAATGGCTTGTGCGGATCGCACAATTTTGAAGTGCGGATCGCATAATTGTGAGTATGGCCGCACAATTCTAGGCCCGGTAATACCAGTTCTCTAAAGTTTGGATCTGCGGTGACATAAATATTTCTGCGGCCGCAGATCATTTTCTGCGGATCGCATAATTTTTGGTGCGGTCCGCACATTGAATGCACATACTTGCCCTAAAGCTAAGGATCTGCGGACCGCACCAAAAATTAGACATGATACATGATTTACCCAACCCCCAATGAGTACATATGAAAGTACCCACACAATTTTAAGCACACATGAAGAATCATCTAACATTTAGGCCTAAAAATAACTATACTAATTAAGAACAAAAACTAAGAAAATTTGGAAAAAATTAAACACGAATTGAACATACCAGTGATGAAGGATGCAGGGGAGAACCTACGATGATGAAATGAGTGTGATATTTGAAACAATTTTTGTGCACTGTGCTTGCTTAGGTGCCAAGCATTCAAAGTATGTAAAGTTTTGAATAGTGAGAGGAGGGCCTATTTATAGGTTGAAAATGTGCAGTTGAGTGCGGCCGCACAATTTTCTGTGCGGTCTGCTCTCTTTACCTGGTCCCTCTGAAGATCTGCGGTCCGCACAAAATTGGGTTCGGCCGCAGATATTTGTGTGGACCGCATAATTTCAAGTGCGGCCATAGATTGGCCAATTCTCTACAATTTCAAACTTCAGAGAGTTGTATTTTTGGGTCTCCAGTTGTGCGGCCGCCCAAAGAATTGTACGACTGCAGACACCTTTCTGTTGTGGCATGCACGATTGTGCGGTCCGCACCTTTTCAACACTTAGCCATTTTTTCGAGCACAGTTCCTGCAATTCACTTCAAAACCAGTTAGCACAAAACAAAACCTATCTAAAAAGAAGAAAAAGAAGAATAAAAAGAAACATGGGCTGCCTCCCAAGAAGCGCCTGATTTAACGTCACGGCACGACGCAGGATACCATCAATCACTTGAAATGAATTAATTCCACGACGTGGCCATCATCAACGTTTCCAAGATAATGCTTCACCTGGTGACCATTGACTCTAAACACTTTATCATTTTTATTCTTCAAGTCTAATGCACCAAAGGGTGTCACACTCATAACCTCAAACGGGCCACTCCATTTAGACTTCAACTTTCTCGGAAACATTCGTAACCGATAATTGAACAATAACACAATATTACCTTCTTTGAACTCTTTGTTCCGAATATGCTTGTCATGGAGGTACTTCATCTTCTCCTTGTATAAGGAAGAACTTGTATAAGCATGGTACCGGAATTCATCAAGTTCATTCAATTGTGTCACCCTTAAGTTGGCGGCGACATCCAACTCAAGATTTAGCTTCTTCAATGCCCATATAGCATTGTCATCAAGTTCCACCGGAAGGTGACAAGATTTCCCGAACACCAACCGATATGGAGACATCCCAATCGGCATTTTGTAAAGCCGTCCGATAGGCCCATAGAGCATCATCAAGTTTCTTCGACCAATCTGTCCAGTTGGCATTCACTGTCTTTGACAAAATACTCTTGATCTCCCGGTTAGAGACTTCCACTTGTCCACTTGCTTGAGGGTGATAGGGGGGTCGTGACTTTGTGAGTGACACAATACTTAGTGAGCAAGGTATCAAAAGCTTTGTTGCAAAAGTGCGATCCCCCATCACTTATAATGGCCGTTGGAGTACCAAACCTTATGAAGATGTTCTTTTTCAAAAATGCAATTTGTCACATGAAATCAATCCCCCACACATCAAAAATGTCAATTTCCAAGATGGTGGTGAGGGGCATCTCATTTTTCTTAGAAATCCCACCAACCCTTTGACATTCATCACAACGCTTGACTAGATCACTAGCGTCCTTATAGAGGATAGGCCAATAGAATCCACAACTCAACACTTTTGCAGCCATTCTCGCTCCACCATGGTGATCACAATATGGTGAAGAGTGGCAAGCCTTAAGAATTTCCACTTGTTCTTCCTCCGGCACACATCGTCGAATCACAACATCGGTACAAATCCGGAAGAGATACGGTTCATCCCAATAATAGTCAAGGCAATCCCGTTTGAGCTTCTTTCTTTGGTTTGAAGAGAACTCATTCGGTACAATACCACTCACAAGATAATTTGCTAAGTCGGTGAACCATGGTATCTCGGTCATTGAAATGGCTAGAAGTTGCTCGTCGGGGAAGGAGTCATTAATCTCAAGTCTGTCATGTGGCCTCCCCTCCTCCTCCAAGCGAGACAAGTGGTCCACCACTTAGTTTTCAATGCATTTGCAGTCTTGTATTTCTATATCGAACTCTTGAAATAAATCCACCCACCACATTAACCTCGCCTTTGAATCCTTTTTGCTCATTAAGAACCGAAGCGCTGCATGATCGGTGTGGACAATCACCTTTGTACCCATCAAGTACGGGCAAAATTTCTCTATAGCAAAGACAATAGCAAGGAACTATTTTTCGCTCACCGTGTAATTGACTTGGGCATCGTTCATGGTCTTACTAGCATAGTAGACCGGATGGAAGATTTTGTTGATACGTTTTGCCAAAACTGCTCCGACCGGCACATCACTTGCGTCACACATGAGCTCAAAAGGCAAGATCTAATCTGGTGCGGTGGTAATAGGAGTAGTAGTCAATTTGAACTTGAGAAATTTGAATGCCTTCATGCAATCCTCATTGAAATGGAATTTGGCATCCTTCTCCAAAATCTTACACAAGGGGTTCGCCACTTTGGAAAACTCCTTGATAAAACGGCGATAGAACCCCGCATGACACAAGAAGCTCCTCGCTCCCTTCACGGATGTAGGGGTGGGAGTTTAGAAATCACCTCTATTTTAACCTTGTCGACCTCAATGCCATTCTTTGAAATTTTGTGGCCAAGGACAATGTCTTCCTCGACCATGAAGTGACACTTCTCCCAATTGAGCACCAAGGTTGTCTCCTCACATCTTTCCAAGACCTTATCCAAGTTTGTCAAGCAATCATTAAAGGAATTCCCAACCATAGAAAAATCATCCATGAAGACCTCAAGAAAATCATCTACCATGTCGGTGAAGATAGCCATCATACACCGTTGAAAAGTCGCCGGTGCATTGCACAACCCAAATGGCATCCGCGAGAATACAAAAGTACCATAGGGACATGTGAAAATAGTTTTCTCTTAGTCCTCCAGAGCAATATGAATTTGATTGTAGCCAGAATATCCATCAAGGAAACAATAGAAAGCATGGCCGGCCAACCTATCAATCATCTGATCAAGGAAGGGAAGTGGGAAATGATCTTTCCTTATGACTTTGTTGAGCTTGCAATAATCCATACACACTCTCCACCCAGTCATCATTTTTGTAGGAATCAACTCATTCTTGTCATTGGTGACCACAGGCATGCCCCCTTTCTTTGGGACACATTGTACCGGAGAGGTCCACGAGCTATCGGAAATGGGGTAAACAGCCCCGGCATCCAACAACTTTATGATCTCCTTCTTCACCACCTCTTGCATTGCTTCATTTAGTCTTCTTTGATGTTCAAAGGAGGGTTTGGAATCCTCCTCTAAAATAATCTTGTGCATGCAAAAGGCGAGGCTTATACCCCGAATATCCGCCAATATCCATCTGATAGCTTTCTTCCTCTTTTGTAGAACCTCCAAAGTAGAGTCTGCCTGCACATTAGTCAAACAAGAGGAAAGAATAACCGGTAAAGTAGAACACAGGCTAAGGAATTCATACCTAAGATGTGGGAGCAATGGCTTTAACTCCAAAGTGGGAGGCTCCTCGATTGAGTGCTTTGTTGGAGGAGTCTTCCGGTTTTCAATATCTAAGGACAGTTTGCGGGGTTCATAAGTGTACGACCCCATTTCTTGCAATGCATTCACACATTCCACTTAGCCATCCTTCTCATCATCATCATGATTAAGCAGTATAGCCTCCAAAGTATCATCAACATTCATCATGGCACTAGCATCATAAACAATCACCTCGGTCACTAAGTCCACAAACGAACAAACTTCATTGCTATTCGGTTGCCTCATAGATTTGTACACATGAAAAATCACCTTTTCATCACCCACCCGGAAGGTGAGCTCGCCGGCTTCCACATCAACAAGTTCCTTTCCCGTAGCAAGGAAAGGTCCACCCAAAATAATAGGCACCTCATAGTCCACTTCACAATCAAGAATCATAAAATCCGCCGGGAGGATGAACTTATCAAATCGAACTAACATATCATCAATAATACCCAATGGTCTCTTCATAAAACGATCCGCCATTTGTAGCCTCATAGAAGTGGGTCTTGGTTGCCCAATCCCCAACGTTTTGAAAATCGAGTAGGGCATCAAGTTGATACTCACCCCTAGATCACAAAGAGCTTTGGAAAAGTCGGCACTTCCAATGGTGCAAGGGAATGTGAAAGCGCCGGGATCTTCCAATTTATGAGCCATTAAGTGTACAATTGCGCTCACTTGATGTGTCATCTTTATAGTCTCATAATTCATCGACCTCTTCTTTGTCACCAAATCCTTCATGAACTTTGCATATCCAAGAATTTGCTCCAAAGCATCAACCAATGGCACATTAATAGATAATCTCTTCATCATGTCAATGAACTTCTTGAATTGGTTCTCGCCATTTTTCTTGGCAAGCCTTTGAGGGTATGGAGGAGGAGGCCTTGGAATTGGTGCCTTAGCCTTTGGCACTACCGGTTCCGGTATGTCAACAATGTGTTCCCTAGACGGGTTCACTTATTCTTGATTCTCCTTCATATTTTCATCAATATCAATTCTCCCTTCGTCATTTGCTTGCACCACACTATTTCGAATCTCATCTTCTTGAATCACTCATTTATCATCCATAGTTTTTCTTTGACTTGAGGTGGCTACATCCCCACCTTTTTCACTCCTTGTGGTCATGGACATGGCATATCCCGTGTTGTTCCCACTCTTTGGGTTCACCACCGTGTCACTTGGTAGTTCCCCCTTAGGATGAGTATTTAAAGCTTGCGAGATTTGCCCTAATTGAACTTCCAAATTGCGAATTGATGTGTTGTGAGAAGCTAGTTGAGCATCAGAGTCAGCATTCTTCTTCATCATTTGTTTAAACATGTTCTCAATTCGCCCCATCTCATTGTTGGAAGAATTAGGACCATGGGAAGGATAAGGAGGTGGGTTGCTTGGTTGTTGATACATCGGGGGCCTTTGAAAACCTGACCCCCGATTCCTTGATTATTATTCCATCCCCCTTAGTTATTGCCTCCCTAATATCTTTGACTATTGCCAGCCCAATTGCTTTGGTTGTTTTTATTGTTCCAATTCCCTTGATTACATTGAGATCGCCATTGTTGTTGATTCGGTCCTTGAGAGTTCTTTCTTTGCCCTTGGAAGTTGTTCACATGTTGTACTTCCTCCTCTTGTTCATTGTAAGATTCATCTTGGTCAAACCTACTATCTTCTTGCACATATTGTTCCGCACGGTTTTGCACTTGTTGACCCTTTTGCCTTCGCTTGTTCACCATCATATTTACTCCTTCCATTGAATTTACTTGCTTGGGACCTTGAACTTGCTGAAGTTAAGCTTTGGCTAATTGATTCATTATGGTGGTCAACTCGGCAATTGCTTGCCCATGATCATGCAATTCTTTATGAAGGTGAATCACATTTGGATCACCTTGAGGAACATTTGCTCTACTTTGCCATGTTGATGAAGTATCCGCCATTTCATCTAAGATTTCATAAGCTTTGGCATATGGTGTTGTCATGAAATTTCCACCGGCAAGTTGGTTGACCACACATTGATTGGTAATATTGATCCCCCTTAAAAAGGTTTGTTGAATCATAGCCTTTGTCATGTCATTGTTTGGGGCACTCTTTCACCATAGTTTGGTACTTCTCCCATATCTCATGCAAAGGCTCATTGGGTTCTTGTTTGAATGCTAGAATCTTGTCACTAAGAGTAGCCATATGCCCGAGAGAAAAGAACTTGGCAATGAATTTCTCCGCCAATTCATCCCACGTATAGATGGAATGGTTTGGCAATCTTTCTAACCAATCTGAGGCTTTTCCCCGTAGTGAGAAAGGAAATAGCCTCAAACTTAAAGCATCCTCGGAGACGTTTGTCTGTTTACTCCCCCAGCAAGTGTCCACAAATCCTTTAAGTGTTTGTATGCATTTTGATTCGGAGCCCCGGTGAAGAATCCCCGTTGCTCTAGCAATGTGAGCACAACATTTGTGATTTGAAAGTTGCCAGCCCTAATACGGGGCAGGAATATGGCACTTGCATACCCTTCATTAGGCAACACCCGGTATGGAGCCGCTCTTGGTGGATTTGGGGGTGGAACGGGAACGTTGTCTTGAGGCGGTCGGCCTCTCTCTATTTAATTGAGGTTCAAGAGGAACCTCTTTAACTTGGTCATCTTCCACGTCCACATCCCCCAAAGGCATGTTTCTGAGAGGATCATTCTTGTTGAGAGCCATTGTTTCACCTACAATTGTTTCACCAAAAATATTAGTAACACAGAAGCAAAAGAAGACAATTCACACACAAAGCCAAATATATAGCTAAATCTGTTTTTTATGCTCCCCGGCAACGACGCCAAAAATTGGTCTCGCCCAAATGACACCTCTATTCGGGGCTGTGAAGCGGTCGATTGCAATGTAAAAGACCTAAGGCTGTGACTTCCACCTAGGTGTTTGCCTAACGGGTTGTGGGCTTTAGATCGAGTTTATTGGTCGGGGTGTATAATAGCAATCAACACACAATTACCCACTAAATACCTCTCGGTAATAGAGTGGTTTTACCCAATTTGGGTTTCTCAAGTCCAAATGGGTAATGCAAAAACAGTTGATAGATGCTCAAGTCAGGTTTTACTATCTCTAGATTCAACCCTTTAATTGGGACTATCAATTTCTTGAGTTCATCCCAATTTCTTGTTAGCCAAGTTTTCCTAAACTAAGTCTCTCTTTCTCAAGTAGAGACTAAGTCAAATAGGCTTGAATCAATGTTTGCAACCATTAATTCTACAATTATAGAAAGAACTAGGCTAACTATATACACCCAACCATAAACAAGCCCTAAATCAAACACCTATTAGGTACCCACACTAGGGTTGGGCCACAACCCTAGCGAGAAATTTAGCTACTCATATTGGGTAAAGAAGAAAATAAAGAAGAGAAGATGATAAAATTCATATTGCAAGATTAAAAGATGAAAATCCAATATTAAATCACCAATATAAGCTAAAGTTGCCTAAAGAAGTAAGGAAAAACGGCTACAGTACTTTTAATCTTCAAAAACTTGACCTAATTTCGTGAAAGTAGTCTATTTATACAAAGCTAAAATTTTCGGACAAAATTGCCCTTTAAGAGGTTCTGCGGCCGCACAATTTTATATGCTGTCGGCACTTTGTTGCTCTTGACAGGAGTGATTTCTACGGCCGCATAATACTAAATTGTGGTCGTACTTCTTGAGTTCTGCGGACCACACAATTCTGAGTGCGGCCGCACATCTTGAGTTTTGTGGGCCACACAATTCTGGGTGCGACCGCACATTTGATTTTTGTGGCCGCACAATTATAGTGCGGTCCACAGATCTTGATTGTCTTGAATTCCCAACTCTCTGAACCTTGACTTCTGCGGCTCACAATTATTGTGCGGTCCGCACTTTGCATTGCAGCACTGTCAAATTTTCTTCTTGTTCTGCGGCCGCAAACAGAATTCTGTGGTCCGCACTTTAGCCTTTTTTCTTGATTTTTGTCCTTGTTAAAAATCACTCCTTCTTAAGTTGAATTTCATCACCTTGGCTCATTTTCCAATAATCCTGCAAGTAAGCATATTTCATCAGTTTTCGAGAATACCTTTAAGCATTTTTGAACTAAAACGAAAGTCAAAAGGCGCAAATTACTTTACATTGCAGAACTGTCAAATTTTCTTCTTGTTCTGCGGCGGCAGACAGAATTCTGCGGTTCGCACTTTAGCCTTTTTGCTTGATTTTTGTCCTTCTTCAAAATCACTCCTTCTTGAGTTGAATTTCATCACCTTGGCTCATTTTCCAATACTCCTATAAGTAAGCATATTTCATCAGTTTTCGGGAATACCTTTAAGCATTTTTTAACTAAAACGAAAGTCAAAAGGCACAAATAAGTAGTCAAAATTCCTACTTATCAGCTACTACTCAAAACAACCTATCGGATCGTTATGTTCTCCACCTCTAAAAGAATCATTTGTCCTCGAACGGACATAGAAATGTACCTGGACTGGAAATAAGGTACGTGTAGCTACTCCTTATATCGGACTTGAACTCCTAAGTAGCCTCCTCAATCATGTGACCTCTCCAACGCACTTTCACAAAAGAAAAACTCTTATATCTCGTCTTTCGAACTTGCCGGTCCAGAATAGTCACTGGCTCTTCCTCATAGGTCAAATTCTCATCAAGTTGCATCGTGCTAAAGTCCAAAACATATGATCTATCTTCATGGTACTTTCGAAGCATGGAGACATGAAATACCAGATGTACCCATGCTAGGCTAGGTGAAAATTCAAGCTTATAAGCAACCTCCCCAACTCTCTCCAAGATCTCAAATGAGCCAATAAACCTCGGACTGAATTCTTCCTTCTTCTTAAATTGCATCACGCCCTTCTCACCTTCCATGTAAGCCATCTCTCGAACCTTCAGGTTTGCATAACTCTTTTGCTCAGACTGCACTATATGAAGACGCTCCTAAATCACTTTCACCTTCTCCAAAGCATCACGAACCAAATTAGTGCCTAACAATCTAGCCTCGCCGAGCCCAAACTAACCAACCAGAGAACAACATAGCCTCCCATATAAGGACTCATACGAAGCCATATGGATACTCAATCAATAGTTGTTGTTGTAGGCGAACTCTGCTAGAGGTAGAAATTGGTCCCACTGACCACTGAAATCCGTAGAGCATGCCTGCAACATGTCCTTCAAAATCTGAATAGTACACTCTCCAAAATTGTGATGTGAATTGCGTACCTCGGTCCGAAATGATAGAAATAGGCACATCGTGGAGGCAGATAATCTCCCGGATGTAAATCTGAGCCAACCGCTCTAGAGAATAGGATTTCATCGCCGGAATGAAGTGTGCAGACTTATTCAACCGGTCGACAATAACCCAAAAAATATCATACTTCCTCAATGTCTATCGTAAGCCTACCACAAAGTCCATAATGATGTGCTCCTATTTTCACTTCGGTATCCCTAATCTCATAGTCAACCCACTCGGTTTATGGTGTTCATACTTTACCTATTAACAATTAAGACACCGAGATACATGTCCAACAATATCTTTCTTAATCTTCTGCCATCAATAGTGTTGTTATAAGTCACGATATATATTCGTGACACCTGGGTAAATGGAATACCGTGAACTATGAGCATCCTTAAGGATCAACTCTCTCAAACCATCAACATTCGAAACATAAATTCAGCCCTGAAGCCGCATAACAAAATTATCCACAATCACAACCTCCTTCACACCACCCCGTTGCACCGTGCCTTTCAACACCAACAAGTGAGAATCATCAAACTGGATATCCTTGATGCACTCCAACAACGATGACTGGGCAACAACACAAGCAAGAACCCCACTAGGATTCAAAATATCCAACCTCACGAATCGGTTGGTCAAAGCCTAAACATCCCTGATAATGGCCTCTCCACTGCCCATAAAAATGCCAAACTACCCATGCTCTCTGCTTTCCTACTCAGGGCATTAGACACCACATTTGCCTTTTTCGGATGATATAATATGGCGATATCATAGTTTTTCAGTATCTTTAACAATCGCTGCTACCTCAAACTAAGGTCTTTCTACTTGAATAGATGATGGAGACTCCAATGGTTGGTATAAACCTCACATGGAACGCGTATAGATAGTGACTCCAAATCTTGAGTGCATGAATTATGGCTGAAAACTCCAAATCATGCACATAGTAATTCTTCTCATGAACCTTTAGCTGACGAGACATGTAGGAAATCACCTACAATCCTACATCAATACCGTGCCAAGTCCAATATGTGATGTATCACAATACATAATGTAAAATCTTGAACCTCTCGACAATACCAATAGTGGGGTTGTAATCAAGGCAGTCTTGAGCTTCTGAACGATCGCCTCACACTTGTCGGATCATCTAAAAAGAGCACCATTCTGGGTAAACTTGGTCAAAGAGACTGAGATAGATGGAAACCCCTCCACAAAATGGTGATAGTAACCCACCAAACCTTTAAAGCTCTGAATCTCTATAGCTGAAGCAGGTCTAGACCAGTTCTGAACTACGTCAATATTCTTAGGTTCCACCTTGATACCTTCGGATGACACAACATAACCATGAAATGCAAATTAGTCTAACCAGAACTCACGCGTCGAAAACTTGGCATATAGCTGGCAATCCTTCAAGGTCTAAAATATAATCCATTGGTGTTGCTCATGCTCCTATCGACTACGAGAGTAAACCATAATATAATCAATGAAGACAGTCATGAAGGAATCTAAATAAGAGTTGTTGGAGCATTGGTCATGCCAAATAACATCACCAAGAACTCGTAATGACAATAACGAGTCCTAAAAGTTGACTTAGGAATATCATATGCCCTAGTGTTCACCGGATGGTAGCCATATCTCAAATCAATCTTAGAAAACACCTTTTTCTAAATAGCGACCTTGTTCTACTGCCGACAATCTATGCACATCCTTATCGATCTATCCTTTTTCTTAACAAATAATATTGGCGCACCCCAAGACAAAACACTCAATTTATTGAATCCCTTGTAAAGTAAATCTTGCAACTGATCCTTCAGTTCTTTCAACTTTGCAGGAGCCATGTGGTATGGTGGCATATAAATAGGCTGAGAGACCGGAACCAAATCAATGCAAAAGTCAATATCCCTATCGGCTGAAATACCTAGAAAATCTGTAGGAAACACCTTTAGAATCACAGATATAAGCCAAATAAGGAAAGCACCCCTTCTCGACCATGTCGAGCCTTAAAATATGAAACCACCCTGCTAGTGGAGTGATCGAGAGTCCCTCTCCACTCTAATCTAGGCAACCCTAGCATGGCTAAAGTGACAGTCTTGGCATGACAATCTAAGATAGCATGATACGGGTACAACCAATCCATACCAAGAATGACCTCGAAATCAACAATATCCAATAACGGAAGATCAATTACAGTATCAAAGCCATTAATAGTAACAACACAAGACTTGTACACCCGATCAACTACTATGTAATCTCCAACTAGGTATAGACACAGAAACAAGAACATTAAGAGAATCACAAGGCATACTCAAATATGAAACAAAATATAAAGACACATAAGAATATGTGGAAACCGGATCAAACAACATGGAAGAATCTCTATGACAGACTAAGATAATACATATAACACCTGCATCGGATGACTCTGGTCTCGTCCAGTTTCACTCCTCTATTTGAGGATATGAAAACGGTCGATGCAATAGTAATACCCAATAAGGAGTCGGGGTCGATTTTTCACAGGGAGCTATATGAATAGGTGTTAGTAGTATATATCTTAGCGTGTGAGTTTGTATATCTAAATTTGCACTTCCGCAATATTTGATTTTGTTTGAAAATCTAAATTAAACTACGATTGTGAATTAAAGAATGAAACAAGGAAATTCTTTTTGGTTGTTTTTCAAATGATATAAAAGGCCTAGGAATATGACCTTCACTTAGGTGTTTGCCTAATGGGTTGTAAACTTTAAAGCTTGTTTTATTGGTCGGGGTGTATTATAGCTATCAACACTAAAATACCCACTCACTACCTCTCGGTCAGAGAATGATTTTGCCCAATTTGGCTTTCTCAAGTCCAAATGTATATTGAACAAAATATTTGATAATAAGCTCAAGTCGGGTTTTACTATCTCTAGGCTCAACCCTTTAATTCGGCTCATCAATCTCTCGATTGACCCAATTTCTTGCTAGCCAAGTTTTCCAATACTAAGTCTCTCTTTCTCAAGTAGAGACCAAGTCAAATAGGCATGAAATAATATTTGCAACCATTAATTCTTCAAATAAAAGCAAGAACAGGGCTAGATAATAAACACACAACCATAAACAAGCAATAAATTTAATACCCATTAAGTTTACACACTAGGGTTGGGTTACAACCCTAGTAAGAATCTAGCTACTCATGCTTAAATTGGAAGAAAAAGAAGAAGAAGTGATAATTAAACCCATATTGATAATTAAAATGATGAAATCAATATTCAAAAAGCTCAAAATAGCAAAAACTACTAAAAAGAGTTAAAGAAACCATCTACTGTAGCAGCTGAAGTCAAAAGTTAACCTAAAAAAGTGAAAATCTTCTATTTATAAAGGGCTGGAATTTTCGGACAAAAATGAACTTTCAGAGATTCTACGGCCACACAATTCCATGTGCGATCTGCACTTTGCTTCAACTTGATAAGTTGGGAATCTGCGGACGTAAAATATTGAAGTGCGGACGCACCGCCCTCTTTCTGCGGTCCGCAAAATAATGTATGCAGCCGCACTTTGTTCTTCTGCGGTCCGCACATGGAATTGTGCGGCTGCATAGCTCTGCTTCTGTAACCGTACAATAATTGTGCGGTCTGCACTTGTGTTGGACTGGAGGTGCAGGTTCTATGAACTTTTTCTCTGACTCAATTTTTGCGGCCGCACAATTCATGTGCGGTCTGCATCTTGCAACATTGTCTAATGGAATTGCTTCACGACCTACGGCCGCTGATGATATTTTGCGGTCCGCACTTTGAGCTTTTGTGCCTGTTTTTATCCTTGAATTCAGATTACTCCTTCTTGAGTTGGATTTCATCTCAGGAGCTCATCTTCAAATATTCCTGCGATTAAGTATATTTCATTAGTTTTCGGGAACACAATTAAGCGCTTTTGGACTAAAACGAAAGCTAAAAGGCACTAAGTAGTCAAAATTCCCAATTATCAACTCCCCCAAACTTGAGCTTTTGCTTGTCCTCAAGCAAATAAAGTAGTTCCCACTTCCACAAGTTAAGATCCATTCGGGCTAATCAAAGGTGAATCAATCACACATCAATTGGGACCAACAATTACCCACGACACTTATGAATTATCAACAAGGCAACAAGTTAAACTTTTCAGCAGGAATGGTTCTAATGTGACACTTGAGCATCAAGAGTTGACTTTATTCATCAAGGAAGCTCGCTCTTTCATGTGGGTTATTATGGATCCCAAAATCCTCCTCCTCTACTCTCTGTTTGCCTATATCACTTAAGAATATAGCACTCAATTCAAAGATTTGTGAAAGTATCACTCATCTCTCTCAAAAGAATGTCGCAAGTACGGCTTTAAGTACCATAGGCTTGCCCCTCATGTAAATCACCACTAATGTAATCTTACTCCGCTTGAAATCACGTAGGGCTTTTTCGAGATGCAAATAAAGGCTTTTGCACTAAGGTTAGATATGCTAGGATAGAATGGGTTCATCTTTCCTTAAGCACTCCATTTTCTTTTATCGGCTCATGCCTTTGCCAATTCTTTGAGGCATTTTCTTTTCCTTAGGGGAACTAGAGAGACTTAACCTCACTCTTTCTTGGTCATGATATTCATTTTCTCATTCTTTTCTTTTTTTTTTCATGCTTTGCATCATTACTTTTCTTTGAATCCCTTCAACATTTCAACTTATTCACTTTCTTTTTGCATTTTTCTTGCCTTTCCATCTCTTCATTTCTTTTCTCTTTTGTCTTGATACCTTTTTCAAACTCCTCGTCTCTCCCCCAAATGTACGTTTGCAACCAATTTTTTCACAAGAGTGTTAAGGAAAGCTCGGGTGCCAAGAGAGGGTGACAATAAAACGGATAAAGGCTTGTAACATAGTTATCAAATGAGAAAGGTTTTAGGCTCAATTGGGTTGACTAGGGATAACATAATTGGTGGGCTAAGGAAAATTTCAAGCGGGTCAAGGAGAGCCTACAATCACTTCTCAAGCCAAGCAAAACATAAAATTTCGCCTAGAAACACATTCGGGGAAAGTTCTAGACTATTTGCATGGGTACTTAGACTTGCAAAAACAACATCTCACCTCTCACGCAGTTGGATTGTTAAAGAGGATAGAGTTGAGGGCCTACAACGACCATATTCAAGATTGAAAATCACTATGGTTCGACTAAACCACTCGATGATTGCCTAAGTCAACACAAAAGTCAAAAGGTCACTAACTAGAGCTATTTCTTTCCAACAACCTTGTTTTTTTAACCATAAGCACATAGTTGAGTGTGTTGGTACCAAGTGAAGCATGTTTGACTCTTCGAGCATGACTCAATTAGGTCTTTTTATTCATTATTACTACTATTATTACCTAACTACCAACAACGGACTCAATCCCTTAAGAGAGTTGTCATGCCATCCATCATTGGGAAGAGTCACCCAGTTCACACAAAAACCCACCTTTGGAAAGAATCGTGGCATTAAGAAAACCAAACACTTATTATCCACTAAAACATAAAAAACACTATTAAAGCAAAAAGAAGCTACTACTTCAAAAAGCAAATCAAAAAGAAACTACCATGTCAAAAAGAAGACAAACATAAAGATTAAGAAGCTAATAAAGCAAAAGGCTATTGAAAGCTAAACGAATATACATAAATAGGGATAAGAGAGAATATATAAATAACGAGAAGTAAGGAAAAAATAGTACTAAGTTAATTACAGGCCAATGTGTCTCATGATTATCAAAATACATCATTAGAATCATCAAAATGTCAAAGAAACTTCACTCCCCCACCCCCCCTCCTATCCCCGAATAAAAATAAGAATTATCCCCAATGCTTAATAAAATAAGAGTATAAGAAGGGTGAGAGTGAAAAAAACTCCCTATGGCTCGGTGGGAATCTCCATGTCCCCAGCAGTGGCACCGACCTCAGCCTCCAATTGGATCTCATCATCCTCAAGTCCGGGAGTAGCTGGGTTGGTGAACATCTGGTGGACTGCTTCAGCAGTGTCAGCAGCATGGTCTGGCTCCTCAGACTGGCTAGCTGGTGCCACTGGAACTGATGGTGCTGGTGCTGACATTACTAGATCTATCAGCATGTCAAATGGAAGATCTCCAACTGTTGCAATCTTGGTCACCTCTTTCTATAGCCTTTTAATTGATTTCTTGGACGCCTAGGATTTCCTCATTTTCTTTACTTCCTTGCCCAGCTCCTCAATCGCTAATCCATGATGTACCAAGGTGTTCATTATTATGGTTTGGTTCTCTAGGAGGTTCTTCAAAGTTTCCTCCACTATCGGAGGTATCTGGGATACCGGCATTGATGACTGCGCTGCAAAATGACTGGATAGGTCATACAGCTTTGCAGTAGCTGTCTGCATCCAGTTGTTGAGGCTCACCAAAGTCTAGGAGACTCGCAGCGCAGATAGTGGAGCAGAAGGCATAGGCACCGGCTTCAAAGCCGAGGAGGAGGTACTAAGGCTGAAGGTGGAGGAATGGCAGTTGTACTGGAAGATTGCACTGCTGAAATGGAAGGCATATCTGCGGACTCTGTAGCTACCACTGAAGGTTCATCAGACTGGCCTGCGGTAGTAGACTGCAGACCCTTTCTCTTTGGGTTCTTCGTGTCCGTCAGACTCACAAACCGGTTCTCCCAGACCTCTTGCTTCTTCAACCTTCCAAGGACGGCAACTGTGGTATCACCTCCTCTACCATCGTCCGTAATATCATCCACAGCAGCTGCTGGTGCTTCAGGGACAGGTGTAGAAGGGGACTCTGAAGCCTGACTTACACTCTCCGAACCCTCGAAAGTTCTACGTGAGGATGAAGGTTCATCTCTAAGTTAGCACCTTCCATGCGGTTGCTGTGATGTGATTGAACTGCAGGCTGCTCTTTCCCTGAGTCGCCCTACGATGCTTCCCAATATGGGGCATATAAACTAGATTCGGAGGGCTCGGGCTGTCTTCCTCAGCCTACTGTGGCTTTCTTGCCGATTACCCTTTGGAAGGCGAGGGGTAAATTGATTTTGCCTCTGCCTCTAGAAGGCTCATCCCTCCCCTTTGACTTGTCACCACGATCTCGAGATCTTACTATTTTTTGTAACAAGCAACAGCAAAAGTCAGTTGTAATTCAATTGATCACAGACAGTGATCACAGTGAAAAACTAGAGTGGAGGGTGGGGAAGTGCGGTCCGCACAATTGCAAGTGCGATCGCAAAATGGGTTGTGCGGACCACGCAATTTGGAAGAGCGGACACAGTGATGAAACTGCGGTCCACACAATTTTGAGTGCGACCGCACATCTGAAGTGCAGTCCGCACTATTTTTATTTCAGCCGTTCATTGGATACCTCAAAATAATAACTCATTGAAAACAGAGATTGGTCTGATATGTGGCCGCACAAACATTTCTGCGGCCGCGATAGAATTTCTGCCCTTCGCACAATTTCAAGTACGGTCCGTAGAATCATGTTTCACCAACTGCTCTAATCTCCAGTTCTACGGACCGCACAATTTCTTATACGTCCGCAGATTTCAAAATTAGATCGGGCACACTTTGTATGGGTTTCAATATTTTGCACAAATTCGACATGGTAATAGCAATAAAATATGATAATCAAGATACTCATTCCCCAAATAGCAATTAGGAGTTGACCCAACACAATTTAAACCCCACATAGACATAAAATTGACCTCTAGTGACAAATGGCCTAAAATAACTAACAAATTGTAAATTAAACTAAGAAAATTGAAGAATCCTAGAAGAGATTTCAGCATACCAAATTTGAAGTAATGCAGATGAATGATCACAAATGTTAGATCTGAGAACAACTATTTTAGCAAGAAATATCAATTTTTTAGAATGTTTGAGATCAGAGAGGGAAAAAGTCGAACAGTAGCCCTACAAGGACTATTTATAGTGAAGGGCCAAACTTAAGGAGCAAGAGATCGAGTTCGGCTGCAGAATTATTTTGCGGTCAATACTCTGCTACCTGGTAGTTCAATTGCCTTTGACCATCTACGGTCCGCAGATTTAGCTGTGCGGCCGCAGATTTCATTGTGCGGCCGTACTTTGGCTGTTTCTCTGACAAACAATCTTCAGAGAGTTTGCATTTTTCATCTCAATTTGTGCGGTCTGCACAAGATTTATGTGGCCGCAGTTTCCTTCTGTTGTAGCATTCAAAATTGTACGGTCCGCACTTTTTCCATACTTGGCCAATTTTTCTGAGCACAGTTCATTTATAGCATACTCAGTCCTGTAACACACTTCAAATTCAGTTAGCACAAAATAACACTTATCTATAAAAGAAAACGAGAAAAAGAAAATAAACATGGGTTGCCTCCCAAGAAGCGCGTGATTTAACGTCGCGGCAGAACGCAGATTACCATCACTTCAAATGAATCACTACCACCACGTGGCCATCATCAGCTTGTCCCAAATAATGCTTTACCCGGTGACCATTGACTCGCAACACCTCATCATTTTTGTTCTTCAAGTCCAATGCACCAAAAGGTGTCACACCCATAATTTCAAAGGGACCACTCCATTTGGATTTCATCTTTCTGGGAAACATCTTCATTTGTGAGTTGAACAACAAAACAAGATCGCCCACCTTAAACTCCTTGTTTCGGATGTATTTGTCATGAAGGTACTTCATTTTATCTTTGTACAAGGATGAACTTGCATATGCATGATACTGGAACTCATCTAATTCATTCAATTGTGCAGCTCGCAAGTTAGCGACAGCATCCTAATCAAGATTTAACTTTTTTAAAGCCCACATGGCTTTGTGCTCGAGTTCCACCGGAAGATGAAAATCTTTTCCAAACACCAACCGGTAAGTAGACATCCTTATAGGAGTTTAGAAAGAAGTCCGATAAGCCCATAGTGCACCATCAAGCTTTTTCGACCAATCCATTCGGTTAGCATTCACTATTTTGGACAAGATACTCTTTATCTCCCAATTGGAGACTTCCACTTGACCACTAGATTGAGGATGATAGGGAGTCGTAACTTTATGAGTGACACCATACTTGCTAAGTAAGGTGTCAAAAGCTTTGTTGCAAAAATGCGACCCCCCATCGCGTATGATAGCATGCGGAGTACCAAATTTTGTGAGAATATTCTTCAAAAATGCCACCACACTTCTCGCTTCATTGTTGGGTAGACCAATGGCCTCAACCTATTTAGACACATAATCAACCACGACCAAGATGTAGGTGTTTCCAAAAGAACTCACAAAGGGACCCATGAAGTCAATACCCCACACATCAAAGATATCAATCTCCAAAATGGTAGTGAGAGGAATTTCATTCTTCTTCGAGATTCCACCGGCCAGTTGGCATTCATCATATCTTTTCACCATATCACTTGCATCTTTGTAAAGAGTGGGCTAATAGAAACTGCAACTTAGCACTTTAGCCGTCGTTCTTGCTCTGCTATGGTGACCACCATAAGGCGAAGAGTGACAAGCTTCAAGAATAACACTTTGCTCTTCATCCGGTATACATCTTCTAATTACCCCATCCGTGCAAATCCGGAAGAGGTAAGGCTCGTCCCAATAATAATCTTGACAATCTCTTTTGAGCTTCTTCCTTTGATTTGAAGAGAACTCATCCGGGATGATTCCACACACAAGGTAGTTTGCTAGATCGGCGAACATGGCACCTCCTTCATTAAAATAGCTAAGAGTTACTCATCGGGGAAGGAATCAATGATTTCAAGGCTATCATACGGCCTTCCCTCCTCCTCTAAACGAGACAAGTGGTCCGCCACTTGATTTTCACTCCCTTTCCAATCTTGAATATCAATATCAAACTCTTGCCAAAATAGCACCCTTCTCATCAACCTAGCTTTCAAATATTTCTTACTCATAAGATACTGAAGTGCCACATGATCTGTATGAACAATAACCTTTCCACCCATCAAGTACGGACGGAACTTTTCAATAGAAAACACAATGGCAAGGAGCTCTTTTTAGGTAACGGTGTAATTGACTTGGGCATCATTTATGGTCTGACTAGCATAGTAGACCAGATGAAAAATATTGTTCATACGTTGCCCAAAAACTTCTCTAACCGCTACATCACTAGCATCACACATGAGCTCAAAAGGAATACTCCAATTAGGAGCAGTGATAATGGGAGTAGTTGTCAACTTGAACTTGATAATTTCAAATGCTCTCATGTAATCATCATTGAAATAAAATTTAGTATCTTTCTCCAAAAGCTTTCACAAGGGGTTCACCACTTTGGAAAAATCCTTTATGAAATGTCGATAGAATCCCGCGTGACCCAAGAAACTTCTCACGCCCTTTACGGGTGTTGGGGGTGGAAGTTTAGAAATCACCTCTATTTTTTCCTTGTCGAACTCTATTCCCTTCTTTGAAATCTTGTGGCCAAGGAGAATACCCTCCTCGACCATGAAATGGCATTTCTCCCAATTTAACCCCAAGTTCGTTTCTTCACACCTTGCTAATACCTTATCCAAATTTGCCAATAAATCATCAAAGGAATCCCCGACTACCAAAAGACTTCAAGGTAGTCCTCTACCATATCCGTAAGGATTGCCATCATGCACCGTTGAAAAGTTGTCGGTGCATTGCATAAGCCAAATGGCATCCGCTTGAAAGAGAAAGTGCCATAGGGAAAAGTGAAAGTTATTTTCTCTTGATCTTCTGGGGCAATAAGGATTTGATTGTAGCCCGAATATCCATCTAGAAAGCAATAGAACGCCCGATAGGCCAACCTATCATGCATTTGGTTAAGAAAGGGTAGTGGAAAATGGTCTTTCCTTGTAACTTTGTTTAACTTCTGATAGTCCACACACTCTCCACCCGGTCACCGTTCTTGTTGGAATCAACTCGTTCTTGTCATTGGTGACCACAGTTATGCCCCCTCCTTCGGAACACATTGCACCGGAGAAGTCCACGTACTATTAGAAATGGGATAGACAACCCCGGCATCTAACCACTTTATAATCTCCTTTTTTACCACGTCTTGCATGGCTTCATTGAGTCTCTTTTTATGTTCAATGGAGGGTTTGGCATCTTTCTCCAAGTTAATCTTGTGCATGAAAAATGCGGGGCTTATTCCCTGAATATCCACCAATGTCCACCCAATAGATTTCTTCCTCTTGTGGAGCACCGCCAATATAGAGTCAACCTACACGTTAGTCAAACAAAAGGAAAGAATAACTAGTAAAGTAGAGCAAGGGCCAAGGAATTCATACCTGAGATGTGGAGATAATGGCTTCAACTCCGATATAGGAGGCTCTTCAATTGAAGGCTTTGTAGGAGGAGTTTTCCTATTCTCAAGATCCAAGGAAAGTTTTCGGGGTGCATAATTGTACGACTCAATCCCTTGCAAAGAATTAACATATTCCATGAAGCCATACATCTTGTCATCATCAAAATTGAGCAAGATAGCCTCCAACATATCACCCACATTAATCATGGCATTTGTATCATCAATAATCACATCGGTCACCAAGTCCACGAACGAACACACTTCATTGTTATTCGGTTTCCTCACAGATTTGCACACGTGGAACACCACATTTTTATCACCCACCCGGAAAGTGTGTTCTCCGGCTTCCACCTCAATAAGAGCCTTTCCCGTAGCAAGTAAAGGTCTACCAAGAATAATCGGCACCTCATAGTCCAGTTCACAATCAAAAATAACAAAATCCGCCGGGAGAATGAACTTGTCAACTCAAACCAATACATCCTCAATCACCCCCAACGGTCTTTTCATTGTACGATCGACCATTTGTAATCTCATGGATGTGGGTCTTGGTTGCCTAATTCCCAATATCTTGAAAACCGAATAGGGCATCAAATTGATACTCACCCCAAGATCATAAAGTGCTTCTGCAAACTCGGCACTTCCAATTGTACAAGGTACTGTAAAAGCACTAGGATCTTCCAACTTAGAAGCCATCAAATGCATAGTTGTACTCACTTGGTGAATGACTTTGATAGTTTTGAAATTCATCGATCTCTTCTTTGTCACCAAGTCCTTCATAAATTTTGCATATCCGAGAATTTGCTCTAAGGCTTCAACTAATGGAACATTTATAGAGAGACTCTTCAGCATATCAATGAACTTTTTTAATTAATTCTCGCCATTTTTCTTAGCAAGCCTTTGAGGATAGGGAGGAGGTGGCTTTGGCAATGGTGCCTTAGATGTTTCCACTACCGGTTCCGGTATGTCAATCACATGATCCCTAGACGGGTTCACATCCTCTTGAGTCTCTTCCACTGTGTCATCAATATCAATATTCATTTCTTCATTTGCTGGCATAACATTGTTCGGGATCTCCTCTTCTTCTACCACTTGCTCATCGTCAAAAAGTAGCCTTTCACTTGAGGTAGGCGCATTCCCACCTCTTCCACTCCTTGTAGTAACGGCCATGGCATGCCCCATATTGTTCCTACCCTTCGGGTTTACCACAGTATCACTTGGTAGTGCCCCTTTAGGACGAGAATTTAAAGCTTAAGAGATTTGACCCATTTGCACTTCTAAGTTTCAGATTGATATGTTGTGTGAAGCAAGTTGGGCATCGGAATCGGCATTTTTCTCTTTCATTTGCGTGAACATGTTCTCAATACGACCCATTTCATTGTTGGAGGAACTAAGACCATGAAAAAGATAAGAAGGTGGGTTGCTCGGTTGTTTACATTGGGGGCCTTTGAAAACCCGAACCCCGATTTCCTTGGTTGTTGTTCCACCCGCCTTAGTTGTCGTCTCCCTAATTTCCTTGGTTATTATTGTCTTACCAATTCCCTTGGTTATTGCTTCCACTCCAATTGCCTTGATTGTTGTTATTTCAATTGCCTTGATAGTTTCTACTATTCTAATTACCTTGGTTGTTAGAATTCCAATTGCCTTGATTATTTGAAGGTCTCCATTGTTGTTGACTAGGGCCTTGGAAGTTGTTTCTTTGCCCTTGAAAGTTTTTTATATATTGGACCTCTTCTTCTTGATCATTGTGAGAATCTCCTTGATCAAATCCACTATCATCTTGCACAAAATTATCCACTCTTTGTTGCACTTGTGGAATTCTTGTTCTTCTCTTGTTCACCATCATATTGACTCCCTCCATAGCATAGACTTTCCTCGGGTTTTGCATTTATTGAAGTTGAGCCTTTGCCAATTGGTTCATAGTGGTTGTCAACTCGGCTATGGCTTGCCCATGGTTATGTAACTCTTTATGAAGAAGAATCACATTTGGATCACCTTGTGGAACATTGGCTCTATACTGCCATGCCGATGAAGTATCCACCATATCATCCAAAATATCAAACGCCTCCGCATAAGGCGTATTCATGAATTTCCCACCGGCAAGTTGATTCACTACACATTGGTTGGTGGTATTGATCCCTCGATAGAAAGTTTGTTGAATCATGTTCTCCGTCATATCATTGTTGGGGAACTGGTTATTCTATGTCTTTCCCATATCTCGTGTAGTGGTTCATTGGGCTCTTGCTTGAATGCTAGAATTTCATCCCAAAGAATGGCCATGTTCCCGGGAGAGAAGTACTTTGAAATAAATTTCTCCCCTAGTTCATCCTAAGTACGAATGGAATGATTTGGCAAATGTTCTAACCAATCTAAAGCTTTCCCCCGTAGAGAGAACGGAAAAAGCCTTAGTCTCAAAGCATCCTCGGAGACATATGTTTGTTTGCTCCCCCAACACATATCAACGAATGCTTTCATGTGTTTATATGCAGTTTGACCCGGTGCATCAGTGAAGAACCCTCGTTACTCGAGCAAAGTGAGCATCACGTTGGTTATTTAAAAGTTTCCGACCCTAATACGGGGTGGGAATATAGCACTTTCATTCCCTTCATTCGGCAACACCCGGTGTGGAGCCGCTCGTGGTAGAGGTGGGGGTGGAACGAGTACATTGTCTTGAAGAGGTCGGCCTTGTCTATGGGCTTGAGGTTCAAGAGGGACCTTATCCATTTGATCATCGTCCACGTCCACATCCCTCACGGCTATGTTTCCGAGCTCGTTGTTTGCCATGATTGTACCTAAAATACTCACATATTAGTAACAAGGAAGGAAAAGAAGATATTCCAAAAGCACACCTAAATATATAGCTAACACCATTTTTTAGGTCCCCGGCAATGGCGCTAAAAATTGGTCTCATCCAATTTCACTCCTCTATTTAAGGATATAAAAACAGTCAATGCAATAGTAATACCCAACAAAAGTCGGGGTCGAATTCCGCAGGGAGCTATATGAATGGGTGTTAGTAGTATATATCTTAGCGTGTGAGTTTGTATATCTAAATTTGTGCTTTCGCAATATTTGGCTTTGTTTGAAAATATAAATTAAACTACGATTGCGATTTAAAGAATGAAACAAAAAAATTGGTTTTGGTTGTTGTTCAAATGTTATAAAAGGCCTAGGGCTATGACCATCACCTAGGTGTTTGCCTAATGGGTTGTAAACTTTAAAGCTTGTTTTATTGGTTGGAGTGTATTATAGCTATCAACACTCAAATACCCACTCACTACCTCTCGGTCAGAGAATAATTTTGCCTAATTTAGCTTTCTCAAGTCCAAATGGGTATTGAATAAAACAGTTGATACTAAGCTCAAGTCGGATTTTACTATCTCTAGGTTCAACCCTTTAATTGGGCTCATCAATCTCTCGATTGACCCAATTTCTTACGAGCCAAGTTTTTCTAGACTAAGTCTATCTTTCTCAAGTAGAGACCAAGTCAAATAGGCATGAAATAGTGTTTGCAACCATTAATTCATCAAATAAAAGCAGGAACAAGGCTAGTTAATAAATATCCAACCATAAACAAGTAATAAATCAAACACCCATTAAGTTTACACACTAGGGTTGGGTTACAACCCTAGTAAGAATCTAGCTGCTCGTGCTTAAATTGGAAGAAAAAGAAGAAGGGGTAATAATTAAACTTATATTAATAATTAAAATGATGAAATCAATATTCAAAAAGTTCAAAATAGCAAATAATACTAAAAAGAGTAAAAGAAACCGTCTACTGTAGCAGCTGATGCCAAAAGTTGACCTAAAAAAATGGAACTCTTCTACTTATACAGGGCTGGAATTTTCGGATAAAAATTCCCTTTTAGAGATTCTGCGGCCACACAATTCCATGTGCGGTCCGCACTTTGCTTTTGAAAATCTATGGCCGCATAATAATGAAGTGTGGCAGCACTTCCCTCTTTCTGCGGTCCGAACAATATTGTTTGCGACCGCACTTTGTTCTTCTGTTGTCCGCATATGGAATTGTGCGGGCGTGTAGCTCTTCTTTTGCGGCCGCACAATAATTGTGCGGTCCGCACTTGTGTTTGACTGGAGGTGTAGGTTCTCTGAACTTTTGCTTTGACCCAGCTTCCGCGGCCGCACAAATCATGTGCGATCCGCATCTTGCAACATTCTCTGATGGAATTACTTCACGACCTACGGCTGCAGATGATATTCTGCGGTCCGCACTTTAAGATTTTTTTCATGTTTTTGTTCTTGAGTTCAGATTACTCCTTCTTGAGTTGGATTTCATCTCGGGAGCTCATCTTCTAATATTCCTGCAATTAAGTACATTTCATCAGTTTTTGGGAATACAATTAAGCACTTTTGAACTAAAATAAAAGCTAAAAGGCGCTAATAAGTAGTCAAAATCCCAACTTATCAGACTCCTCCTCAGGATGAGCCCCACCAACCTGACCTCCACCTCTGGGATGACCTCTCACTTACTGGCCTCCACTTCTAACTGACTGGCCCCCACCTCGGGCTGCCTAACCCCCGCCTCTATTTGGTTGTGCGGGTGGTAGAGCCATCGGTGCCGGAACCATGGTATGAGTACCCTACTGTGGCATACTGCTCTGTGACCTAGGGAAAACTTTGCGACATGCCTTAGATTCCCACATTTATAACAAGCCCTCAGCTAACTTGACTGGTGATCTTGGAATTGTCACAGTCTATCTTAATAACCACCCTGGTAACTCTGTATTAGAGGTGCACTAACTGGAGCGGGAGGTGCACTATATACTAGTTTCTCAGGACGAGATCCATAAGCATTGTGACTGCCTGAAGCACCATACCTGTAGAGCTAACTGAATCGAGCTTCTATCGACGGTGTTCAATACAATGACATTTAACCATCCATTTAAGAAATTATTCCTAAAGAAAAAACTCTACAACCTCAAGTCCAATGTTATTAAAGAAATTATGCACTTGAATATATGCATATAATTTTAGAATTTTGGGCAGATATTCTAACTTAAAAATTCATCTTTATAAAGCAACCAAGAGGTTCAAAAGATATATACAGAGAACATGCATACATTGTTTATGCCCACATAAAGAAAGTCGAAAAAATTAAAGATAAGCAGCTATTCAGATATCGTCTTTTCTAGATACCAATATAGTATAGAATTGGTTGATGAGCTATATCAGGAAGAGTATTAAACAAACACTCATAGTTCTTTGTACCATCAAAGTTGAGTTTATAGAGTAATATGACGTATCTGATTATGGAATATGACTGTAAAAGTTTGTCACTTGGCTGCGAATTTTGGATGAAATTGAAAAATTATTTCATATATTTTGTGACAATAAGTTAACAATCATGTATTACAATAACAATAGGAGTTTGATAAAGTCAAAGTGCATTGACAAAAAGTTCTTAGATATTAAAGAAAGAGTTGAAAGTGACTAGGTATCTATAGAACATATTCGTACAAACTCCATGATTGTGGATCGACTTACTAAGGGAGTACCACCTAAGGTCTTCATGAGCACATTGCTCATATGATGCCATGTTATTTAAGGATATTCAATTTTAGTGGGAGTTTATAACCTCTTAAATGTTCTTTATAGATAAAATTTGATTTTCAGTTTAAGGTTTTAGGATATGATTTCAGTTTAAGGATACTTGGGGTTATTTCTGTAGAAATAAAGTATTCAGATTATTTTTTACTCTAACTTGTTTTTCAGTTTGACCAATTGGATATAGGCATTCTTGGACCACATTGCACGTAAATTTTATGCTACACATCCATACTTGATCTATGTCATTTGGTTATGTTAGTATCCGTGATCAAGGAAGGTTTAGTTACGATAAATACAACAAAAGTCGCCTTGATCCAATATTGACATGATTGATGAACAAGATTATTTTGAGGTACTTCGGATTATGATAACAAATATTTTGAGCTTATAAGGTTACATACAATTATAGGGTTATATATACGTATATATGTGTGGTCCAAGTAGGAGATTTTTAGAAAAAGTTTTATAGACTTTCACATATATTGCACTAAGAGTAATTGTATGTTGGTTGTTACCATTATAAGGTATTGGCTAAAATTGAAGGATCTACTAAGGTTTAAAGTTAAATGGGCCAAAAAGACACACTCATAAAAGTATGGGATGTCATGTGTAGATACCCAAATATAATTTCTAATTTAATAATGCGCTAAATTAGAAATACATAAATTATGTGCATCTATAATTAGGATTATGGTCCCCAAATCAGGCGTAGAGTTTTTCTTCTGGTATCCTATCGTTGGAAAGAAGAGAACAGCTTACGTCTTGATTTGGAAGATCACTAACGAGAAGAGAATAAGTTTTGTGCATTCTAATGGATTCGAATACACTTAAAGATCTAGTTTTAATTTTTTAATGATTTGACATGATAGATCTAAGAATAAGAATAAGATGATGGTTGGGTTCATCTTTAAAGTTTTGGTCTAACACGTGTTAATGGTTAGCATAAAAGCTGGACTCTATACACTTGCTAAGGAAAGTCTAATTTTTCCTGATCATCAGATTCATTGGGTCAACACTCTACGTCTCTATTACCAGAAAAGATGTTTGGGACCAGAAACTTAATTCTGCATGTGAAGTAATTTTCACGTTACAAGAAAAGTTGGTTGTCGCTGTGGGTACAAATTCGAATAATCAGCTGAATTATTTTTCAAAATCACGTTGTAATTAGTTTAGAATTCTGCAATCACACAGGAGCGGTCCAGATCGAACCTAAGATTATGGCTAAGTAGTTGATACCAAATCTTAGCTATTCAGTAGGGTTGTCCATGGCAAAGTAGTTGATACCAAATCATAGTGGTGGCTTGAGAAATATCAAACAAAAATCGTACAACTAAAGAGTGACAACAAAACCTTTCATTACATAATTCATGCATGATTATTCCATGCAAAGATAAAAAGTGACTTGATGATGTAAATATGCTTCACCGGCGATATTATATATAACTTAACTCATAGAATAATACAACCAGTGTATTAAATTATTGCACGAGTAGCTATTCAAGATTCATAATACATAGAAACCAAACATTAAATAAAGCAATATCAAATTATATATTGCATCTAATACATGTAAAAATGAATATATAGTAAATCAAACAGATTCTATTTGCGTTGTTGTCATCTCTGTTTCTGAACTTTTATTCTTCTGCTTCTTCATTTGCTTGAATTCTCCATAGAAGTATGAGACGAAACCCCAAAGAGAGAGGAAAAGAGAAACGCCCTTTTCACCTGAAAACTTTTCACTAAAGAAAACTATGGCCAATACCTCAGTAACAGGGAGTAAAACTGCTATTATAACACCAGACATTAAAGCAGAAGAACAGTAGATAACTCCAACAGCACCCACAAAGAAACATTGCCAAATAATGGCAGTCCATACTATCACTGTATAATATCTAGCTTCTTCGAGGTTAAATTGGTTTGCCTCCCTTGATATTGCCTGCAAATTTCAGTCAATATTTTAATCCTTGATCTTTATATAAAATCTCTAAGACTAATAAAATTAGTATTCCTTTAGTCCAATTTATGTAGGAACTATTAATATTTGGGGAGTCAAAAGGTTCCTTTTTACCATGTTTTTTAAAATATTTTTCAAAAATTTTAAATTATTAATTATTATGATATGTATAGTACATTAGATATAGATTTCAAGAATGTAAATTTTATTTTTAAAACTTAAAAATTACATTAATTGTTGATCTTATAAGAGAATCTCTAAAAAAAAAATATAATACTCTCTGTTTCAATTTAGATGACATACTTTCTTTATTAGTCCGTTTCAAAAAGAATGACACATGTCTATATTTAGAAACAATTTAACTTTAAACTTTTCGTTCTACCTAATTTACCCTTAATAAGAAGTTGTACTATACCGCTAAGGAAAACAAACAAGAAACATGCTAGTTTATTCCTCTATAGCCACACAAATATTATGGCCCTACTAAGCTTTTGCCCCTTAAGTTTTTTGCACCACATGTTTCAAAAGACTTTTTTTTCTTTAAATTTTGTGTCTAGTCAAACTATATCATTTAAATTGAAACGGAGGGAGCAGTATCTAACATACATCATTTTTAGAAAATATGTTCGAATCCTGTTGCTCTAGTTTGTATCTACTTTTGAAATATGCAAATTTAATACAAGAGCATCATCGTTAAGTATGAAAAAAATGTCTCACGTAACCCAAACCTATGATATTGATATATCCCAACTTACAGAAATGTATTCCATGACAGAAGAGTCTTTATCCCTCTAATAAGTGGGATATGTGAATAATATTAAGTTCCTTCATTAATGTCTTACTGATAAAGTCAACTCGCGACCCACAAGCTTCTGTTCTCTCTCTTGTCATTAGCGATAGAAAACTTTACCGGAAATAAGATTATTAAGAAAAGGAAAAGGAAAAAGAAAAAGAAAAAACATTGCCAACGAAAACGAAGAAATTCATAAAAAAGATATTGAGTTGGTGAACCCCAATATATCACTGAGGAAGTAGTTGATAGATTTGAGGGAATCACAGGATCTAAGTAATACCATAAAAGAGCACTATGTTAAGATAATTTAGAGATGGCAAACGGAAAGGGCAAGTTTAAAGAAAAATGCTACTCCCTCTATTATACTCTCTCTATGTATATATATATGATATGGCTTGTAATTTAAGAAAGCAATGAATACTTATCTTAAATATGCCACGATTTATATCGTAATAAAAACTTGTCATTAAAATATTAAGAGAAAAATGAGAAGTTCTAGTTAATTTATTTTTAGATTAAAAAATATCATTCTTTATAACGAACTAATTAAGAAAACATTGTCATTCTTTTGAGAATGGATAGAGTATGGGGACGGAAAGGGGTGCGTTAAAAAGATACCTGAAAGTCTTTATTAGCGACCATTCCTATTGTGCAAAAAGCAGTAGCAGCAAAACACATGACAATCTGAATCTCCAACACCAACGTCACAGTAATAGCTTGTTTTGCCTTTAAGTAAATCAACTCAATACTAGGCAAAATAACTCCATACAAAGCTGCTGCCAGAAGTGTCATTATAAAACCAAGAACATAGGCTTTACTTGTCACACCCTCTGGCTTATCACCATTAGATCGAATACCCAATAAAACAGCGCCAACTGTCAGTAGAATTACTGCATTGATAGAGTAGGGTGTAAATTTCAGCTTCACTATGAAAAAAGCACCTACTGCTGTGAAGCCAAGTTGAGCAGCAAGAAGAAGTGAAGAGGTTGACACGGGGAGCTTTGACCCGCCCCATGAATACAGAAAATTATCAATACCAGTACCAACACCAATGACAAATGATACAATGAAAATCTGGGGTGTTATCAAGCAAAACTTGGCATTAGCACCCTTGGACTTTCGACGATAAAAATATAGGATGGCAAGAGGTATAAGGGTGAGTGGCCATCCACCAGTTTGTAACCAACTGCTAAGCCATACTCTTGAACCTCCCCCGACATAATATAGGCGCATCATAAGAGGACCACCACAAACACCAACAGCGAGTATTAGACAGTTAACCAACAGGAGTATTCTCCTCATCTTGGTGCTTAGTCCTTTATCTTCCATATTTTTTCTCAAGAGATTTGGATATACTAGAGGTTGGAGTTCTGCAGCTCAGATTGCCGCTGAATGGTCTTTCTCTAGACAGATATATTTGGACCCTCTTGCAGTGAAGAGATGTGTTTGAGTTGAGCATAGAAGCCTCCTATTTATAGTTGACAAAAATCACAGTACCCATTGCGACAATTGGTTTCACAACTTGGAGTGGCGCCTACTGTAAGGAGGCTCGCTCTTAAATTGTACTAGTGAAAGATATAATGTATAGTTGTATACTAGCTAAATTTTCTAAGCTGTATAGTTGTGCCATATACTCAAGCTTAATCATGTTAAGTTATAAACCAACAACAACAATTACGTCTCAGTCTAGCTAGGGGCGTATCTACGTCTTAGGGTAAGTTCACGTGAACCCATACTCCTCTCCCTAAACCATGTATAATAATATTATATTTCTTGAAAATTACTTAATTATATGTGTGTGAACACATGCTCAAAAACTCTTATGGTGCAATAATCATTGGGTGCACCTCTACGAGTGAAATTGGTTGTTCAAATCCAACTCCGGACGGTCTTGTTTTCGGCACGGAGTATAGATATATACGTGAAAATCACTAAAATTTTAAAAAGAATATAATTTTGAACCTATAATTTCAAAAGTGTAGTGGGTACATGGTAGATATTAAAGTTAAACTCGTCAAATATAAATTATAAATCCGCATCTTCACAATAGTGCACACATCCTCTTAAAATCCTGGATCCGCCTCTTTCTAGCCAATTGAATAATCATCATTATCCATGTTGATACATGTAATCAATTCTTTCTTTTTTCTTTTTAAGTGAATGTGTGTGTATATATAAATATGTACACGCACAAATAATCAAAGTAATTGCCAATTGGAGTGCTTGAGGGCCCAGCTAATCGTCTACGTACTGGCGCTCAACTATTGTTATTGTTTGCCCTTTTTCTCCTTACTCTGAGAAGATGACATGGTATAAATCAACTACTACAACTATTGTATAGAGAAAAATACCTCCTCCTTGTCCCTTACTGTGAGAAGGTGATCGGAATAAATCAACAACTACAACCATTTTAGATAAAAATGCCCCCTTACTGTGTGAAGGTGATAAGGATTACATCAACAGCTACAACTAGTTAATAATACTCTTGGAATTTTCCTTTCTAACTAGATTAATAACATAAAAATCCCAAAGAATGACGCATTTCCCATATATTTTGACATTTCATTCTTAGAAGTATGCAATGAGGTGCTTGGAGAAACGTGGTTTTTATTAGTTAAATTTGTTTAATAAATAAGGAGAACAGATTTAAATAAGGGGATTTTGATAGTTGTAATAGGCCACTCATATATGTCAACAATTAAAATCTTTTCTTAGAGAAGGAAGCGTGTCAAGAACAACTGCACATATTAATGAGGCCAACTATGACGGAAGAGATATTGAAAAAAATACTCACTTTGGCACTTCGCTAGCTAGAATAAATTTCTCCTTTCAGCACTAATAGATAGAATATTCCACTTGTTTAAACGAATTGTTCATTTCTCTAATAAATCAACAACTGACTATAGCAAGGAAAAGGAAAGGAAGTCCGATTTGAAATCTGAGTTTTTCTTTTTGGAATTAAGTCTAAATTAAAAGTAGAATTTATTTTTGGTTTTGTGTGTCATGGTCTAGTTAGCTATCTTGTTCATTTGTAACTTGGTTAGACAAATTTTTGGAAAATTAGAAGTGCTTCTATTTCTTTCTTTTAACAAAGGGAATATTCTTATTTAATTTGAAGAGTTAAGTTGTTTGGCTTAACTTTGAGAAAAAACATTATGCGATTTTGAATAGTAAAAAAAACGATCATTGCTAATTACGCCTTTTTTGTCGATCGAAAAAACTGACCGAACGCGATTGGTTTTAAAGGATTATCGACCAAAAATAGTGGGTCGGAAAACTCTAGTCGGTATCAAAACGACCTAATTGGTCGGTAAAAACCATCCGACGTAGGTGAAAAAAATAAATTTTTAAAAAATTAGTAAATGATCTAGGTCGGTTTTTTAGGCAATTACAAAATGCACTATCCAGAATCAAATCGAGGTTCATACTGTGGCCGGATACCATTTACCAGATCACTGATGCTTGTTGGTCTAATTACCGACTGTGTCATTCGATAATTCCAGGAGCGGATCCATGACGTAAATCGTGATTCACGTGAACCCGTGATTCTCCGATTATACCAAATATATTATGTACATAATTGACCCAAAAAAAAGGACTTATTATTATTTGACGATGCCCATGGTCAAAAGTGGCAGTGCATTGGTTTTTGACCCTAACTTAAGGTTATGGATCAATATCATTGACAGCAACGCATCCTCTTGTTTTTCCCCTTAAAGTCTTCCTTTTCTTTTCCTTCTTTCTTTGAGATAAACGTATCCCCTTTCCTTAATGATACTATTATGAATCGTTTTCAACAACTAAGTTGCTATATTTTGTTATGACAATGAAATTAACTATTTTTTCTTCCTAAGTTGTGTGGCAGCAAAATTTTATATCATCAAACTAAATATTTAATTTAAAAGTAATGGTGCACCCATGTTCTTAAAATTATATATGGATCCGTATCTGAATAATTCAGTCAGTTTTTTTAAAATAAGTTGACCAAATATTTGACAAAAAGATGAATATAATTTCTATTTTATATAAATAGGAAACTGACCGATCTTGAAAAATAATTTTTCTGATAAATATTATAGATAGGCTAGGTTGAAAAAATAATTGTTCACAGTTTGGCACAAAAAAACAATTGACCAACTAGTCGATTTCGTCACAAATATTGCAAAAGAATTATTTTCAAAAAAATGAGCGAATCCAATCGATTTTTTGGTAGGTATTATCAGTATTCGGTCAGAAAATAGCATATTTTTTTTAGTAGTGGATCTGTGTGACACCAGATATGTAAAATAATGTGTACTCCATCCGGTTCATTTTAATTGTCGCGTTTATCTTTTATACGTCACTTAGAAAACTATTAATAAGGAGCTTTTTGACTACTATAGCTTGTTTAATTTGTTCTTCACATTTCAGTTTTCTATACTATGTAATTAATATTATTTACTTTCAAGAATAACTAATACTCAAATAAAATGAAAAAAAAATAATTAACTATATCTTAATTTTCTAAAATAAAATGTATTTTGAACCACTTATTTTTGTAACCTCAACAATTAAAATGGACTGGAAGGAGTAGTTTCTCTTTACCTCGATGTCTGAAAGAGAAAATGTGATGAGTGAGTCTACTGAATCATTTAATATATGAACATCCATAAGAATTGAGATAAGAGTTACAAATTAATATGAAATATAATACTGAATACTAAACGTAGATACTAACAACTCATGATAAGAAATCGGTTTCACTTTCTGTACTGATATTTGAAACTATATCTATAACTGCTTTCTGAATTCATATACTCTAATTAATATATGTCATATCTGTAACTAAAATCTGTATTATATCTATATTGAAGGTGGAATATATATGAAATAATCAGGAAGCTAGGGGTGCTAACAACACATGAAGAATCTTATTTCTTTCTCAAGTAACAAAACATTAAGTGCAAACTAGCTCAAATTAATAAGGTTTTATATTGAGTTGGTTTCCAGCGTTGCATTTAAAAGAAAAATAAATAAATAAATAAATAAATAAATAAATAAATAATGAGGTTTTATATTTGCAAACTCGATGTGCTATTCTTTCAAGTTAGTGTATTAGACTTAAAAATTTTGTTTTCTATATTTATTACGAAATCTTTGATACTACATAAAAAGAGTTTTATTTTATTTTACAATCTTCTACTTTTTAGATAGTGCTCATTAATCACATAAAAACATATCTAAAGATTCATAATAAGCAAGCTTCGATGGGAGTTTCTCTCATGGGCGGCTCAATGATATTTGTGACCTAAAACCAAACTTTAATAAGGGGCCCTAAGATTTTTGTTGTAGAACAAAACTCATAATTTTATTTGAAATTTATTTTTCTAGCTTTTTGAGATGCGAAATTATTAATAATTTGTTTATAATCGATTTCTTCTAATAATTCTTTTTCAATTGATAATATAGCTAATCCATTTAATCTATCTTGAGACATTGTTGATCTTAAGTAAGATTTTATTAATTTTAATTTTGAAAACCTTCTTTCCGCTGAGGCAACTGTTACAGGAATTGTTAACATTATACTATACGCAATATAAGCATTTGAAAAAGAATCAAGTCTTTTTATATGATTAAGTATATCGATTAGAGTATCATCTTCTACATGCATTATTTCCCTTGAAACTTTTAATTCATAAAATAAGTCTAAACCATCAATATCAGAGTTACTATTATGTTTCAAAGAACATTCAAGATTAAGACAATTTTTCTTTAAGTTCTCATCATCTAGAGATCTCAACTTTTTGCCACTAAATAGGAAACCAAAAATATTTTCATATGCTTTAAATTGTTCAAATCTACTTTGAAGTGAAAATATAACTTGGTCTACTATGTATAAGAAGTAATCAACTCTAAAAGATTCTTCAAGAGATTTTGTAATTTTATTATCAACATTCTCATCAAATTGTTTCTTTCTATATATTACACGTTTATTACGAAATTCAGGTTCTATATTCAACTCATATGCAATTTTCTTAGCAGAAATCATGGCAGTTGCAAATCCTTCTTCTCTATATTTTTTGAAAAAAGAAATCAAACCCCTAAGTTGATCTATGGCAATATCAATATGCATATCTTTTGATTGTAAATGTTTGCTAAGTGAATGAACTGCAAATATTATATCATACCAAATAGTCATACCCAGAAAAAACTCAAAATTTTCAAACTCATAAGTTGCTAAACAACTAGCTTAGCTTTTAGTTTTTGGATCCTCACTAACTTCTACTAATTTCAATAAAGTATTTCTTATTTGTGGAGTTTGAAATCGTATTGCTTTAATGCTTTCAATACGACTTTCCCAACGCGTTTGTGATAATGGTTTAAGAGTTAGGCTGGGTATATTATCTTTCAAAATTTCCCATCGCTTAGTAGAAGAAGAAACTAGTGAATATATGTGTTGTACTACTTCAAAAAATGATATAGCTTTCGTACAAAAATTAGCCATATCACAAAGTACCAAATTTAGATTATGACAACCACATGGTGTATAAAATGATTTAGGATTTATGTCGAGCAGCCTTTTTTGCACTCCTTGGTATTTTCCCTTCATATTGGATCCATTATCATATCATTGTCCTCTTAAATTATCAATATCAAGTCCAATATTTTTTATCTCATCTACAATAACTTCAAAAAGACCTTTTCTACTTGTATCATCAACTTTTAAAAACTCTAAAAAAATATTCAGTAATTCTTATTGGAGTTACAGTGATGTCGACACTCCGTAATATAAAATACATTTGTTCTTGATGACTTGCATCTGGAGTGCAATCAAGTATGATTGAGAAGTACTTTATTTCTATAATTTTGATAATAATTTTATTCTTAATTTCACTAGTTAATAAATTTATCAATTCATTTTGTATATTATGTCCAAGGTAATGATTATGGATTTCATCATGCTTAATTCGAAGAACATGTTCCTGCATGATTGGATCACTGCAATCATTTCAATTAGACTCAAAAAAATTTCGTTACTTTCTTGATAGATCTTTTTATTTTTTCCCCTAAATGCCAAATTAGTTTTTTCAAGAGTTTTTATCACATCAATAATTTTTGATAATACATTTTTCCAGTACTCTCTATCTCTATTGATTTGTTCTTGAACATCTTTATTAATTGTTTTACTTTTGTGCAATCTCATTTCTAAATCAATCCATACACCCATATTAATAATATGCTCTTTTGATGTTTCATGAGTTTTGTGCAATCTCCAATCATTACTACCATCACTAGCTAATAAGCTGCTACAAAAGCTAGAAGTCGTATTAAACAACTTACAACAAAAACAAAATACTTTATCCAAATCTTTAGAGTAAATTAACCATCTTCTTTCATGTCTTTCTCCATTAGCCAATTTTTGAATATAATTTATAGTAGAAAAATGTCTAAAGAATTTATCTTTTGAAAAATCTATGTTAGTAATTTTAATTGGCCCCTTTTCTACTAATAAATCTCTTAACTTTGTATCTATACTAGTCCATTGACCAGGATCATATATGTTCCCGAGAGTATAATTATCCAACTTATTTAGAACTTCTTGTTTTTCTTGAGGATATATGTTAGGTTTCTCGACAACTTCTCCTCCTTCCTCTTCTTCTTGAATTTTATTATTGTCTATCTCAATTATATTAGTGATTTGTTCATCTATCATAAAATCTTTCACATTTTCTGATTTAGAATTTTTACTATTCGCAACAAATTTATCAAGTGCTCCTTTTTGGGATTGTACTAGAGTTTCAATCCTTTTTCTTTTTGACGTTTTGAACATCCGGATTCATATTTTCTAGTTGACATATTAAAACTCTAATAAATAATTAAAAAGACAATATATACTTACAAAGAAAATATATCCAAAAAAATTAAAAAGTAGATGCAAATAATAAAATATAGAATGATCAAACATGATTCAACAAGACAACAAATAGATAATTTGATAAGCTTTTGCTACTTCAAAATTCTTGATGTAAGGCCAAAATACTTGAGAACAAATCAAACAGATGGTACTTGTGTTCTGCTCTTTTATTTTGAGGTAGTAACCGAATGAGATTGAAAATTTGGAATGTGGAGAAGGCTTTGTAGAGAAAGATTAAAAAAAAGATAAAGAATGGGCCCATTTATAATAATAATAATAATAATGGTAGATAAATGAGACAACATAGTGGAATGTTCATGCGTAAGGCATGAATTCCCAAAATATATTCCTTTTCCAATTGTTCTCCAGCATCCCCTTTCCTTGAAACTTGCATTTTTTTTTTCTTTTCAAAAACTTAATATTATTAAAACAAATGGACAAATACATTAAATATCAGAAATTTTTGGGACCCCTACAAATAATGGGCCCTAAGCAACGGCTTAACTTGCTTGGCCATTGGGCTTGGCCCACTTTCTCTAACATGTTGATCTTAATGCTGCAACTAATTAATTATTTTTCTGAACTGTAATTCTATCAAAACAGAAAATGAACTAGTTTGAAAATGGAATTTCAAAAATATCTAGGGTACGGCCTAGTTTCCTTGGTCAGAGAAGTCACTAAGGGTGTGTTTGGTACGAAAGAAAATATTTTCTTATAAAAAGTTTTCCTATAAAATATTTTCATGAAAAATCAGTGATTTTATCACTTATTTTTCCTTGTTTTGTTGGTGAGTGAAAAATATTTTTTCGGAAAATATTTTCTAGTGTTTGGTTAGACAATAAAAAATATTTTTTTACTAAAATATTTTTGCATGCTACTCTCCTCACTCCTCTCCCCTCCTTCCCCCAAGTCTCTAAAAATTCACACAAACCCAGAGGAACTAATGTGTTGCTTTACTGTTTTATACAAAAATAACGTTTAAATTTGTGCTCCATAATTAAAAATAAAATACTCTTTTTTGGTAGAAAAAGAAAGTACTATTTCTACAACATGAAAATAAAGTACTTATTTCATTGAAATAAAATAAAATACTTTTTTCTACATCATGAAAAGAAAATGCTCATTTCGTTGAAAACTTTTTTATATCATGAAAAAAAAATCATTAGTTGAAATGAAAAAATAAACTATCTATAACATGAAAAGAAACTACTATTAATAATATTTTTATTTAGGGTGGGGTGTTTTCCTACTCCATCGGGGTAGGGGTAAGGTCTGCGTACATACTACCCTCCCTAGACCCCATTAGTGAGATTTTACTGGGTCGTTGTTGTTGTTGTTGTTATTTAGGGTGGGGTGGGTGGGTAGGGAAGGTAGGGAAGGAGTTTTGGAAAATATTTTCCCTTCTCTTGATAGGAAAAATATTTTTCTCAAATTGGATGGAAATGAGTTCATGACGAAAATATTTTTCAAAACATTTAAGCCAACCAAATATGGGAAAAGTGAAAAATATTTTTCTTCATACCAAACACACCCTAAATTGTAATAATCTGCTCATATAATTTATTTTTATTTTAATATGCAGGTAGAGATAAGAGGGAGAAAGAGGGTGAATTATGTTTTGCCTGATATTTTCGTGTCGAAGAATCTGGTATATTTACTTAATATTCTGATACAAAATTGAAAGTGATGTGCGAAAATTAAAGAACACAATGATTTTCACGTGAAAAAACTCCTTCCTCAAGTAAGTAAAAACCACGACCTAAACCGTAGGATTTGACTCAAAACTTTACAACTTTAAAGAGCAATTTTAGGTTTAGAATTCAATAATCAAAGAAATTATAAACTCTAGTACCTTAACCCCTACAATCAACCCAGTTGTAGCTAAACTTTAGGTTACAACTCTATAACCAAAGAGACTATCTCTAGTACCTTAACCCCTACAATCAACCCAATTATAATGTGATGACCCGATAGTTCATTTATAGTTTTACCCTTCATTTCTATTTTTTGAGACCTCGAATAGCTCTGTTTAGCCTTCCTCAATTTGCGTGCACAGTTTGTGCCCTTTTTACGAAAAGTTTTTATGAGAAAATTGATGAAAATGCGAAATCATGCCTTAAAACAAATTTAAAATGACAACGGTCGATGTTCTATGTAAACGGATCCAGATTTGGGACTTGGGCGTATGACCGAAATCGAATTCAAAAATCACTAGCTTGATCTAACGTAATTTGTTGAAAACTAGAAATTTAAAGGTTTAAAGAATTCTTAAGTTTCACCGCAAATGACTTTGTTGCTACCGGGTTCGGATTTTGGTTCCGGAACTTGGTATAGGTTTATTTCAGTATTTATGACTTATCTAAAAAATTTGGTACAAAACGGAGTTGATTTGACGTGACTCTAGGGTTCACTTTTGTTGACATTTTGGGAAAAGTGTAAAGATCTTAACTTTATGTATTGTAATTGATATCCCTAGCATATTTTGTTGATAGTAAGTTGCTTTTTGTTAGATTCGGTTGGTTCAGAGGCAAATTTTAGAGGAAAGGCCCCGATTGAATTTTAATTTGCTTGCGGAGTGAGGTAAGTGTTGGGTCTAATCTTGATTTGAGGGAATTAGGGACCCTTGAGCTATGTGCTATGTGGATTACATGTATAGCGGCAAATATACGAGGTGACTAGTGTATATACACTGTAAAAATAGTTATTTTCATGCTTTCCTATATTTCATTAATTATATCATTTCATGCCTTAACTGTCACATGTCTTAGTTGCTTTCTATGCCTTAACTTGTTATTTGTCACCTATTACTTTTGTGTTGAAATGCTTGTTTCTTCCATGATTCCATGATTAATTGTGCTACTTGCCTTACTTGTCTTACTTGTGCACTTTAATTGTCATATCTTTGGCTTTTCTTATTACTTTTGCTTAATTGTAGCATTCTTTGATTTGGTACGAGGTTCCTTTATGGCATTACTTACGTATTCTTTAATCGTAGAGATTCTTGTGATTTGAGTTGATAAGTTGATTACATTTATTGATTTTGTTTATGGATCGGGTTGCACGCCGTAACGGATTTTATATGTGATTTGATATGGTGAAATAAGGAAGGATTATGATATTGATTATGATTATATGGTGGGATCGGATTGCGCAATGCAACGGGTTTTACATGTTATTCTTGATATTGATATGGTGAAATAAGAAAGGATGGTGTTTGTACGGTAGAATCAGGTTGCGCGCCGCAACAGATTGTGTGTTTTGTATTCATTATTATATTGTGTTAGCTTTTGGTGGTTTCATACGAGATTCTTAGTGCTGGTGTTTCTGGTTTTACCAATTTTGAGGATTGAGTTTATTTTCGTAAGTTAATTGTCTTAGTTTATTATGTTCCTTTCATGTTATTATTATTATACTGCGTACATGTTATTGTAAGTGGCCCGCCTTAGCCTCGTCACTACTTCGTCGAGGTTAGGCTTGGCACTTACAGAGTACATGGGGTCAGTTGTACTCATACTACACTCTACACTTCATGTGTATTTTTGGAGCCGGTCCTAGCGGCGGTCAGTAGATTGCTCGAATTGATTGCCGGATCGGAGACTTGAGGTACAGTTGCACGGCGTTCGCAGCCCTGAAGTCCCATTTGAACTTATTCTAGGTGTTATTTCATTTCAGACAGTTGTACTTTCATTCATACCATTATTTGTATTATTCTAGTCGCTCGTACACTTATAACACCAGTTCTGGGATTGTATTTAGATATCGCGGTTGTATGATTTTCTCACTCTATTTCAGTTTATTTAGTTCTTGATTGTTATTTAATTTGAATTGTTAAAAATAGCAAGAAATTATTCTATTGTTGGCTTACCTAGCAAGTGAAATGTTAGGCGCCATTGATAAGTGGAGATTTTGACTACTTATTAGCACCTTTTAGCTTTCGTTTTAGTCCGAAAGTATTGAATTGTATTCCCAAAACTAAAGAAATTATGCATAATTGTAGGAACACTGGAAGTTTGGTCTCCCGAGATGAAATCCGACTAAAAAAGAGTGTTCTGAAGCACAAGGCAACAAAGGGCACAGAATCACAAATGTGTGGTCCGCAAAAGTAATTCTGCAGCCGGAGAAGAAATTGCAGACCTCAGAATTCCACCTGCGGTCGCACAACAAGAAGTAAAATGTAGCAGACCTTTCATCAATGTGCGGATCGCACATGAATTGGGCGGCCGTAGAACTGGCTAGGAGTCAAAGATCAGAGAGTATTCAAAAAGACCAAGTCCAGGAGCCTTTGTGAATTGCGGACCGCACAAGAATTGTGCGGCCGCAGAAGATTGCCTCGCGACCGCAGTCCATAAATGTGCGGCCATAGAAGATTGCCTCGCAACCGTAGTTCAGAAATGTATGGCCGTAAAACTCCACTTCTTGCTAGTTGAAGAAATCTGCGGACCGCACATAGAATTGTGTGGCCGCAAAACCTCCCGATAGGCAGTTTGTTTCGAGATTTTTGGCCTGTATAAATATGCGAGTTTCACAAAATTAGGTCAAGTTTTGAACATCTGAAGTTGTTTTAGCCATTTTTCTTTACTACTTTAGAAAGTTTTACATTATGTTGGTGTATTTACATTAGGGTTCATCATTTTAATCTTCCATTATGAGTTTAATTAGCTTTTCTTCTTTATTTTCTTCAAAACCCATTATGAGTAGCTAGACTCTTACTAGGGTTGTGACCCAATCATAGTGTGTAAACCTTATGGGTATCTAATTTAGTGCTTGTTTATGATTGGGTGTTGATTATTTAGCTTAGTTCATGCTTCAATTTTAGAATTAATGGTTGCAAACATTGATTCATGCCTATTTGACTTAGTCTCTACTTGAGAAAGAGGGACCTAGCCTAGGATAACTTAGCAAATAAGGAATTTGGTCAATTGAGAGATTGATTAACCCAATTAAAGGGTTCAACCTAGAGATAGTAATAACCTGACTTGAGCTCTTATCAACTGTTTTGGTTGATACTCTTTTGGTCTTGAGAAAGCCAAATTGGGCAAAACCACTCTCTGACCGAGTGGTATTGAGTGGGTAGTGTAGAGTTGTGAGCTATAATTCACCCCAATAAGCAAAACAAACATTAACATCTTTACCCCATTAGGCAAACACCTAGGTTATGGTCACAGTCCTAGGCCTTTTACCCAATTGGAAAAAACTAGAAAATATTTATCTAATGATTAACAGTAGAAATAGGAAACCAAAACCTTGTTGTGGAAGTGCAATCTAGATAACCCATTTGCTTGCTTCAAATATATACTCCTAACTCCCATCATAACTCTAGTGGATTCGACCCCGACTCTTATTATTGCATACGACCATGTCATATCTCTTATTGATGTGTGTTGTGGACGTGATTAATTTTTGGTTCCGTTGCAGGGGAGTTAAAATGATGTTAGCTATATATTTGGGTGTATTTTTGGAATATCTTCTTTTCCTTCCATGTTATTAACTTTTTTGAGAAATTGTAGGTACAACCATGGCGAACAATGAGCTCAGAAATTTGCCTTCGGAGGATGTGGACGTCGAGGATGACCAAGTTGATGAGGTTCCTCTTGAACTTCAATCCAATAGAAGAGGTCGAGTGCCACATGACAATGTCCTCGATCCACCCCCACCTCCACCACAAGCGGCTCCACACCGGGTGTTACCCAATGAAGGATATGCCAGTGGAATAGCCCCTCCCCGTATTAAGGTGGGCAACTTTCAAATCACCAATGTAATGCTCACTTTGCTAGAGCAATGAGGTTTCTGGTACTCCAAGTCAAAATGCATACAAACATTTGAAGGGGTTTGTGGACACTTATTGGGGGAGCAAACAAACAATTATCTCCGAGGATGGATTGAGGCTAAGGATGTTTCCCTTCTCTCTACGGGGGAAAGCTTTAGATTAGCTTGAACCTTTGCCGAACCATTCCATTCACACTTGGGATGAATTGGAAGAAACATTTACCTCTAAGTTCTTCTCTCAAGTCATATGGCTACACTTCGAGATGAGATTCTGGCATGCAAGCAAGATCCCAATGAACCACTACACGAGATATGGGAGCGGTATAGAACAATGGTCAAGGAATGTCCCAATAATGATATGACAAAAACATGATTCAACAAACCGTCTATCATGGGATTAACATAAACAACCAATGTGTAGTGAATTAACCTGCCGGTGGGAACCTTATGACTATGCCTTATGTGGAGGCGTGTGAGATTTTAAATGAAATGACAGAAACATCAATGACGTGGCAATCCCGGGATAATGTTCCACAAAATGATCCGAACGTGATATGCCTTCACAAAGAGTTGCATGAACATGGGCAAGCCATTGCCGAATTGACTACCACCATGAATCAACTAGAAAAGGCTCAACTTCAACAAGTGAAAAATCCTAAGCAAGTCAATACCATGGAAGGGGTGAACATGATGGTAAATAAAAGAAGGACCAAGGGTCCACAAGTGCAAAATCGAGTGGAGAATTCTTTGCAAGAGGATAGTGGTTTTGACCAAGATGATTCTTACAATGAACAAGAAGAGGAGGTGCAATATGTGAACAACTTTCAAGGAAAAAGAAACAACTTCTAATGCCCAAACCAACAACAATGACGACCTAAAACCAATCAAGGAAATTGGAATTCTAACAACCAAGGAAACTGGAGTGGTGGCAACAATCAAGGGAATTTGCATAATAACAATCAAGGAAATTGGAGTGGCAATAATCAAGAAAATTAGGGGAGTAACAATCAAGGCAGATGGAACAATAATCAAGGCAACCGGGGGTCGGGTTTTTCAATGACTCCCGATGTATCAACAACCAAGCAACCTGATGTCGTATCCTTCCCATGGTCCAAGTTCTTCAAACAACGAGATGGGTGTATTCAGAATATGTTCAAGAAAATAATGGAAAAGAATGCCGATTCGGATGCCCAAATTGCCTCACATAACACATCGATCCACAACTTAGAAGTGCAGATGGAGAAAATCTCTCAAGCTCTAAATTCTCATCCTAGGGGGACACTACCAAGTGACACGATAGTAAACCCAAAGGGTGGAAACAACATGGGGAATGCAATGGTCGTTACTATAAGAAGTGGAAGAGGTGGGAATGCACCCACCTCAAGTCAAAAGCAACTTGTGGATGATGAGCAAGTGGTACAAGAAGCATAGGTCCCGAACAATGTGGTACAATCAAATGATGAAGTTCAGATTGATATTGATGATAGTGTGGAAGAGACTCATGAGGAGGTGAACCCATCTAGGGATCACTCTATTGACATACCGGAGCCAATAGTGCAAAAGGCTAAGGAACCATTGCCTAAGCCTCCACCTCCATACCCTCAAAGAGTTGCCAAGCAAAATTGTGAAAATCAATTCAAGAAGTTCATTCAAATTATGAAGAGTCTCTCAATCAATTTACCATTAGTTGAAGCTTTAGAACAAATGCTCAGCTATGCAATGTTTATGAAGGATCTCGTGAAAAAGAAGCGGTCAATGAATTTTGAAACCATGAAAGTCACTCATCAAGTGAGTGCAATTGTGCACTATATGTCTCCTAAGTTGGAAGATCCCGGTGCTTTCACGATTCCTTGTACAATTGGAAGTGTCGAGTTTGCAAAAGATCTTTGTGTCTTGGGGGAAGTATCAATTTGATGCCCTATTCGATTTTCAAGATTTTGGGAATCGGGCAACCAAGACCCCCTTTATGAGATTGCAGATAGTCGATCATACTATGAAGAGGTCTTTGGGAGTGATTGAAGATGTCTTAGTTCGTTTTGATAAATTCATTCTTCTGGCGGATTTTGTCATTCTAGATTATGAAGTTGACTATGAGGTTCTAATTCTTCTTGGGAGACCTTTCCTTGCTACGGGAAAGGCTCTTTTTGATGTTGAAGTGGGAGAACTTACATTCTAGGTTGGTGATAAAAAAAAGTGGTTTTCCATGTGTGTAGTTCAATACGGCAACCAAATAGCAATGAGATGTGCTCTTTTGTGGATTTGGTGGCCGATGTTGTTGTTGATGATACAAGTGCTATGATCAATGTGGGTGATATGCTGGAGGCCGTCTTGCTCAAATTTGATGATGACGAGATGGATGGCTTCATGAAATGTGTGAACTCTTTGCAAGGAATGGGGTCGTACAACTATGTACCCCGAAAAGTGTCCTTGGATCTTGAAAATAGGACAACTCCTCATACAAAACCTTCTATATAAGAACCTCCTACCTTGGAGTTGAAGCCATTGCCTCCACATCTTCGGTATAAATTTATTGGTCCTGGTTCTACTTTATCGGTTATTCTTTCCTCTTATTTGACTAGCGTGCAGGTAGACTCCACTTTGGCGGTGCTACAAAAGAGGAAGAAGTCTATTGGGTAGAATTTGGCGGATATTCGGGGGATAAGCCCTGCATTTTGCATGCATAATATCAACTTTGAAGAAGGCACCAAACCATCTAATGAACATCAAAGGAGACTCAATGAGGCTATGCAAGAAGTTGTCAAGAAGGAGATTATCAAGTGGTTGGCTGTCGAGGTTATCTACCCCATCTCCGATAGTTCGTGGACTACACCAGTTCAATATGTCCCAAAGAAGGGGGCCTGACGGTGGTCACTAATGACTAGAATGAGTTGATTCCTACAAGAACGCTGACCGGATGGAGGGTGTGTATGGACTATCGCAAGCTCAAAAAAGTCACAAGGAAGCTCAAGTTGACAACTACTCCCATCATCACCGATCCAAATTGGAGTGTCCCTTTTGAACTCATGTGTGATGCAAGTGACGTAGCGGTTAGGGCTGTTTTGGGGCAATGCATAAACAAGACTTTTCACCCGGTCTACTACGCTAGTAAAACCATGAATAGTGCCCAAGTAAACTACATCGTTACGGAGAAATAGTTCATTGCCATTGTGTTTGCAATTGAGAAGTTTCGGGCGTACTTGATGGGTGTAAAGGTCATTGTCCACACAGATCATACGGTGCTTCATTATCTTATGAGCAAGAAGGACTCCAAAGCTCGGTTGATGAGATGGGTGCTTTTGTTGCAAAAGTTTGATATTAACATCCAAGATAAAAAAAAAGGGAGTGAAAACCAAGTGGCGGACCACTTGTCTCGTTTAGAGGAGGAGAGGAGGCTGCATGATGGCCTTGAAATCAATGACTCCTTCCCCGATGAGCAACTCTTGGCTATTTCAATGAAAGAGGTGCCATGGTTCACAGATCTAGCAAATTTCATTGTGTGTGGAATCATCCCAGATGGGTTCTCATCAAACCAAAGGAAGAAGCTCAAATGGGATTGTCAAGATTATTATTAGGATGAACCATACCTTTTCTGGATTTGTATGGATGGGTGATTAGAAGATGTGTACCGGATGAAGAGCAAGGTGAATTTCTTGGGGCTTGTCATTCTTCGCCATATGGTGGTCATCATGGTGGAGCGAGAACAGCGACCAAAGTGCTAAGTTGTTGTTCTATTGGCACACTTTTTACTAGGATGCTAGTGAGATAGTGAAAAGATGTGATGAATATCAACGGGCCAGTGGAATCTCAAATAAAAATGAAATGCCTCTCACTACCATTTTGGCGATTGATATTTTTGATGTGTGGGGTATTGACTTCATTGTTCCTTTTTTAAGTTATTGTGGAAACACCTACATTTTGGTCACGTTGTATTATGTGTCCAAATGGGTTGAGGCCGTTGCTCTACCTAATAATGAGGCGAGAAGTGTGGTGGCGTTCTTCAAGAAAAATATTTTCACAAGGTTTGGTAGTCCACGGGCAATTATAAGTAATGGGGGATCACATATTTGCAACAAGGCTTTTGACACTTTACTTAGCAAGTATGGTTTTACTCATAAGGTCACCACTCCCTATCATCCACAAGCTAGCGGTCAAGTGAAAGTCTCCAATCGGGAGATAAAGGGTATTTTGTCCAAAATGGTGAATACTAATCGGACAGACTGGTCCAAAAAGCTTGATGATGCACTATGGGATTATCGGACGGCTTACAAAACACCTATCGGAATGTCGCCATCCTGGTTGGTGTTCGAAAAGGCTTGTCATCTTCCGGTGGAACTTGAGCACAAAGCTATGTTGGCTCTACAAAAGTTGAATCTTGATTGGGATGTAGCCACTAACTTGTGGGTTGCACACTTGAATGAATTGGATGAGATCCGATTCCATGCTTATATAAGTTCGTCCTTGTACAAAGAAAAGATGAAATATCTTCATGATAAATACATTTGGAACAAAGAATTCAAAGTGGGCGATCTTGTATTAATGTTTAACTCAAGGTTGAGGATGTTTTCCGGGAAGCTAAAGTCTAAATAGAGTGGTCCTTTGGAAATTATGGGTGTGACACTTTTTGGTGCATTAGATTTGAAGAACAAAAACAATGAAATATTTTGAGTCAATGGTCACCAGGTGAAGAACTATTTGGGAAAAGCTGGAGATAGCCACGTCGTGGCGGTCATTCATTTCAATTGATGGTATTCTATGTCGTGCCACGACGTTAAATAATGCGCTTCTTAGGAGGCAACCCATGTTTCTTTTCATTTTTTCTTTTGTAATTAGGTGTAATTTTTGTGCTAACTTGATTTGAAGTGTTCTACAGGCCTGAGTGTGACTTACAGGAACTGTGGAAAAAAATGTGGCTAAATGTTGAAAGAAGTACGGACCACAATTGATTTGTACGGACCGCACAATTTGGAGTGATGTAGCAAAAGAGAAATATAGCCGCAAAATTATCTTGCGGACCGCACAAATGAAAAGTTGGAAATGCAAACTCTCTGAAGTTTAGTCTGTTAGAGAAAAGGTTGATGTGCGACCATAAGAGGAAATCTGGCGCCGCAACAAGAAATCTGCGATCACACGCAGAATTTTGCGGACTGCAGATGGAGACCCAAAAATGAAGCCCTAGGTAAATGTGCGGCTGCACTCGACCTTCTTCCCCCTTTCATAGACCATAATGAATAAATAAAACGGCAGGGGAAAGGGTTATATTTTTTCACTCTCTGAGCACAAAAATAGCACTCTCCCGAAATTTCTTGGTAAATCTATCTGTCCACACACACAACATCTTTGTTCAGTCACTCATCACACTCATTCATCCGGTATGCTTCAATTTTTTGTTAATCGTTTTATTTTAACTTGTAGAGTTTGTCATTTTTAGGCCATTTGTTAGTAGAATTTAATTGTGTATCCATGTGGGGGCAAATCTGTAGTGAGTTAACTAATACATGATCCATGGGAACTTGGCCCACATATTTTCATGCCTCTACGATGTTACCATGTCAAATTGTGCACAAAATTGCAAAACCTAGAATGACCTAACTACATTGTTCAACGTATTTGAATTCTGCGGCCGCACCTGAAATTGTGCGGTCCACAGAAACTGATTCTAGGGCATCCTTAGTGAAGAAGGGGTTTGCGGCCGCAAGGTAAAATGTGCGGACACGGCGGTTGCTAGATTTGGAACTTTATATGCTTGGAGACTTTTGAGGTAGCTGCTTTGGCGTCTGCATACCTCCACTCTCATTCTTTTTAGTTTATTTAGCATTGTTCGATCTTTCTAGACAACATTATTAGTAGTTAGACTGTGTTGATATTTTAGTAGCTCAGATACTCAATGATATCCGGATTTTGGGGATTTTGTATTGAGTCGCGGTATTTCTTATTGGTCATTTATGAGATTTTTCACTGTTGAACTTGTTTCAATATGTTTCTAATTCAAAATGCGTAGTTATTGGTGATTGTTGGCTTGCTTAGTATTGTGATAGGCGCCATCACGACATGTGAGATTTGTGTTGTGATAAGTTGGTATCAGAGCCTAGGTTACATAGGTCTCACGAGTCATGAGCAAGTTTAGTAGAGTCTCGTGGATCGGTATGGAGACGCCTATACTTATATTCGAGGGGCTGCTCAACCATTAGGATAACCTCACTTTCTTGTATTCTTGTCATGCAGAATTATTGATTCCGAAAATGAAACTTCTATTATTCTATTATATCACATATGGTGAGGACACGTGCTATCGTATCGGGCGGTCGTTAACCAGTACCACCAGCTAGGGCCACGAGAGGTTTGGGCTGCGGTAAAGGTCGGGGCCGCGATAGAGGCCAAGGTGTAGCTCGTACAGTAGCCAAAGCAACACCCGTGATGCCACCAATTGCTCGAGCTCAAGAGTAGATCACGGATGTGGTTGAGGCGGTGGGACTAGATCAGGCACCAGTTTTGCCCATTATAATTCCAAGCCTTCAGAGGCTTTGGACCTGATATTGATTGTCATCAGAACAGCCACAGAACAACCTTTTTACTATCATCAGAGAGTCCATACTTTGTGACTCAAAAGTGAGTCCTTAGTTCTAATTGTGCGGACCGCAGAAATCATGTTGCAGTATCACATTAGCCTATTCTCTGTCATCAGAGAGTAGGCATATTTTGGGTTTCTAAGATACAGCCGCAAGTAAAATTGTGCGGACCGTACTTTACTTTTGCGGCCACAAAACAAAACTGCATGGGCCTCATCTGCGGCCGCAAGAAAATTATGCGGACCGCAGATCCTTCTCTTGCAACTGTGAACCTCACTATGTTTTTTGGTGTATTCTTGCATATCTCCTATGTATGTTTGAGCATTGATTTGCAACTAACAATCGTCTTTACTTGATACAGACAATGGTTCAATCTTGAGGTAGAGGTGACACTTTTAAAGGGACGGGTGAACCTTCTCGGGGTCGAGGCAAGAGTGACATACCCCTAGACCAACAAAAGACAATTGCAAAGAAAGATACAGTCGGCGGGGGGAGGTGTAGATATTTTTTACATGATCTCATATGTCCCGTCTAGGGAAGCATCAGAGGGCAATCCAGCCTCTATTCAGGAGTGGTCGGTTGTACAGTCAATTTCGCAAGGGAGGTACCAACTCAGAGACGATTCATCCTCATCTTATAGCACTTCGTAAGACTCTAAGAGTGCTAGTCAGGCTTCTAATCCATCATCCACACTTGTTCCCAAGGCACAAGTTACACCAATTCAGGATATTCCCGATAATGGCAGAGGGGACGATGCGGCGGCCTTGAAAGGTCGAAGAAGAAAGAGGTTTGGGATGACCGATTTGTTAGCTTGGCTGCCTTCACTAACTTTTGTCCATGGTGTCTAGTGAGGTCACTAACTCTCGAGCGACGGTTTCTATTGAAATATCTGGAGAGGTACATCCCAACAGTACTGAGACAGTTTAGGGAATGCAAGTGGTGGATGTGGTTCTCTCAAAGTTTAGTGGATGCCAAAGAGTACCTGCTCCGTGAATTTTATGCATCAAAAAGGGGACAAAAGTGACCAAAGTACGGAAATTTAAAGTGAGATTTGATCAACATACACTTAACACGTACTTGGAATTCAAAGATGTTGAGCCAAAGGAATATTTATTAAAGTATGCATTGGGAGACGCAGCCCATCCTTGGTTATCGGAGATTCAAGCATCACCAGGGCCACCACCTCCATGGATTGTCTTTGGGGTTCCTATCTACTGGAGCACTCTCAGTTTCGAGGCGAAGGGGTGGCAAACCTTTGTCTGCAACAGACTGGACCCGAGTCAGAATGAGACTTACCTTCCGATTCCTCGGGCAGTTCTGGTTGCTTCTATCAATATGGGTGTCGTGATATTAGCCAACACCTCAGTGATTTCCCAGCAAGATGACTCGTCCTATCCATACCTCAACACTATTAGTGAATATGTCAAAGATGCAAGGGTAGAGCCGAGATATTACGGCACAAAAGTGAGGCCAAAAAAGCCTTTTAATTGGTATTCATTGATGGATGCAAACAATTCAAAGAAGAAATTTTAGCCTCCTACCACTGCGGGCCAGTCTGATGAGCCAGTTGCGGTAGCTGCTAAAGCAGTTGATGTTCCATCCACTTCAGTTGAGCCTTTTTCCAGTACTGCAGCTATGTCTCTGCCATCATCCACAACCCCTATTGCAGTTCCTGCCACAGCTCCCACCTAGGCTTTGAAGCCAGTGCCATGCCTACTGCCCCACTCTCGGGGTTGTTAGTCTCCCAGACATTGGCGAGCCTCAACTACTGGATGCAGCCAGCCACTGCAAAGCTGTTTGACTTATCCAGTACTATTGTAGCATAGTCTTCTGTTCAGGCACCTCAGTTACCCCCAACAGTTGAAGAGACATTAAAGAAGCTCCTTGAGAACCAGAACACTATTATGGCTACCTTGGTACAACACGGGTCAGTGATCGAAGAGCTAGGAAAAGACGTAAAGAAGATGAGAAAGTTCAAGGCCGGCAAGAAGTTAGTGGACAAGCTCCGGAGATAGATGACCAGGCTTCCTACAGCTGGAGATCTTCAATTTGATATGTTGATTGACCCACACCAGTCAGGCGCAGATCCTACAGCACCAACAACACCAACAGCACTAATGGTACCAGCTGGCTAGTCTGAGGAGCCTTACCTTGCTTCTGATACTGCCGAGGTAGTGCGTCATATGTTCACCAACCTAGCCACACCCAGATTCGAGGATGATGAGATTTAGTTGGATGATCCTACGGGCGGTGACATTGCTGGGAAAACAGAGATGTCTAAGGAGCCATAGGGAGTTTTCTTCTCTCTTTCCCCTTTTTTACTCTTATTATGTTAAACATTGAGGACAATGCTTATCTTTATTCGAGGGGTGGAGCTTATTGATTATATTCGATACATTCTGAAATATTTGGCATGTAATAACTTGATATTATTTTCTCTTTTCTTATTATGTATATACTCTCTCTTTCTCTCATTATGTATATTCATTCTATCTTCAGTAGTTTTTGCTTATTAGCTTCTTTACTTTTGTTTCTTTATTAGTTCTTTATTTGATTTAGTAGCTTCTCTTTATGTTTTAGTAGATAATAAGCCTTTGATTTTATTACTGCCACAGTTCTTTCCAAAGGTAATTGTTGTGTGAACCGGGCGACTTGTCCCAACGATGGATAGTGTGACAACCTTCTTAAGAGAATGAGTATGTTTAAATGTTTAGTTAATAATAGTAGTAATAATGAATAAAAAGACCTAATTAAGTCATGCTCAAGAGTCAACCATGCTTCAATTGGTACCAACACACTTAACTACGTGTTTAGGGTTAGAGACAAGGTTTTTGAAATAACTAGCTCTAGTTAGTGACTTTTGTGACTCATGTGTTGACTTTGGCAATCATCGAGTGGTTTAATTGGATCATAGTGATCTTTAAACTTGAATGTGGTCATTGTGGTCCCTCGACTCTGTCCTCTTTAACAATTCGGTTGCATGAGGGATGAGATGAATTATTGCTAGTCCAAGTATCCATGCGAAGGGTCCAAAACTTGCCCTGAATGTGTTTTAAGGTGAAATCCTAAGTTTTGCTTGGTTTGAAAAGTGATTGTAGGCCCTCCTTGGCCCATTTGAGTTTTCTATTGCCAACCAATGTCATTATCCCTAATCTACCCCTTTGAGCCTCTAGCCTTTCTCATTTGATAACCATGTTACAAACCTTTACCTATTTTGTTGTGACCCTCTCTTGGCACCCGAGCTTTCCTTAACACTCTTATGAAATAAATGGATCAAAACATACGTTTGGGGGAGAGACGGGGAACCTGAAAAAGGTAGCAAGACACAAAAAGAGAAAAGAAATTATCTCAATGAAAAGATAAGGTAAGAAAAGAAAAGAACACAAAGAAAAGTGCAAAAAGTGAATAAGCGGAAGGGTAGAATGGATTCAAAAAGAAGTAATGATCCCAAACATGGAGAAATCAAAAAGGGAGACAAAGAATGAAATGATCGAGAAAGAGTGATGTTAAGTCTCTCTAGTCCTCAATGAAAAGAAAGTGCCTCTAAGAATTATCAAAGTGTGAGCCGAGAAATGAAAGATAGAGTGCTAAAGGAAATGTGTAACCACTCGCTCATATTGTATCCGACCCTAATCCAAAAGCCTTCATTATATCCAGGAAGAAGTCCTACTTGATTTGAAGCCTAGTGAGTTTACATTAGTGGCGATCTACATGAGAGGCAAGCCTATGGTACTTGAAAATGTACTTGCAACATTCTCTTGTGAAAGATGAGTGAACCTTTCATAAATATTTGGATTGAGTGCTAAATTTCTTAAGTGATCTAGGCAAAGGTAAAGTAGAGGATGAAGAGTTTGGAGTCCACCATGACCTACATGATAGAGCAAGAATCCTTGATGAGTAAAGTTAATTCTTGAAGCTCAAATGTCACATTAGAACTATATCTGCATGAATGTTTGAATTGTCGCCTTGTAGATAATACATGAGTAGTGTGGGTAATTGTTGGTCCCAATTGATATGTGGATGGCTCACCTTTAACTCAATGTAATGACCTTTAACTTTTGGAGGTGAGAACTAATTTATTTGCTTGAGGACAAGCAAAGACTTAAGATTGGGGGAGTTGATAAGTGGGAATTTTGACTACTTATTAGCATCTTTTAGCTTTTGTTTTAGTCTGAAAGTATTGAATTGTGTTCACGGAACGAATGAAATTATGCAAAATTGCAGGAATGCTGGAAGTTTGGTCTCCCGAGATGAAATTTGACTGAAAAAGAAGTGTTCCGAAGCACAAGGAAATAAAGGGCGTAGAAGCACAAATGTGTGGTCCGCGGAATTAATTCTGCGACCGCAGAAGAAATTGCGGACCGCGGAATTCCACATGTGGCCGCACAATAAGAAGAAAGATATAGCAGACCTTTCAGCAATGTGCGGCCGCAGAACTTGGCTAGGAGTTAAAGCTCAGAGAGTATGCAAAAAGACCAAGTCCGGAAGCCTTTGTGAATTGAGGATTGCACAAGAATTATATGGCTGTAGAAGATTGCCTCGCGGCCGCAGTTCAGAAATGGGTGGCCGTAGAACTCCACTTCTTGCCAGCTGAAGAAATCTGCGGACCGACATGGAATTGTGCAGTCGCAGAACCTCTCGAGGCGCATTTTTGTGCGAGATTTTTGGCCCTGTATAAATAGGCGAGTTTCATAAAATTAGGTCAAGTTTTGAACATTTGGAGTTGTTGTAGCCATATTTCTTTACTACTTTAGGAAGTTTTACATTATGTTGGTGTATTTACATTAGATTTCATTCCATTATTAGTTTAATTAGTGTTTCTTCTTTATTTTCTTCAAAACCCATTATGAGTAGCTAGACTCTTACTAGGGTTGTGACCCAACCCTAGTGTGTATACCTTATGGGTATCTAATTTAGTGTTTGTTTATGATTGGGTGTTGATTATTTAGCTTAGTTCATGCTTCAATTTTAGAATTAATGGTTGCAACCATTAATTCATGCCTATGACTTAGTCTCTACTTGAGAAAGAAGGACCTATTCTAGAATAACTTAACTAACAAGGAATTTGATCAATTGAGAGATTGATTAACCCAATTAAAGGGTTCAATGTATAGATAGTAATAACCCGACTTGAGCTCTTATCAACTGTTTTGGTTGATACCCTTTTGGTCTTAAGAAAGCCAAATTGGGCAAAATCACTCTCTGACCGAGAGTAATTGAGTGGGTAGTGTAGCGTTGTGAGCTATAATACACTCCAATCAACAAAACAAGCATTAACGTCTTTACCCCATTAGGCAAATATCTAGGTTATGGTCACAGCCCTAGGCCTTTTACCCAATTGGAAAAACCTTAAAAATATTTATCTCTAGTTTATTTGCTTTATCATGAAATCATTAGATTAACAGTAAAAATAGGAAACCAAAACCTTATTATGGAAGTGCAATCTAGACAACCCATTTGCTTTCTTCAAATATATACTCCTAACTCCTATCATAACTCTCAGTGGATTCACCCTCGACTCCTTATTGGGTAATTATTATAGCAGATGGTCGTATCATATCTCTAATTGAGGTGTGTTGTGGACGTGATCAGCCATCACGATCCCGAGGGTTGGAATTCCGGGTCGTGACAAGTTGGTATTAGAGCACTAGGTTGCCTAGATCTCATGAGTCACGAGCAAGCTTAGTAGAGTTTGGAGGATCGGTACGGAGACGTATATATTTATCTTCTAGAGGCTATGGAGTTTAGGAAACGTTTCACTTATTTCTTTCTCTATCGTGCGATATTATTTTATAATTGGTTATTGAACCATTCTATTCTTGTTATCTCGAAAATGGTGAGAACATGCATTGCATCTACAGCCAGACAGGAGTTGGAGCCACATATGGTAGCTACTACCAGGGGTAGAGGTCGAGGCCGAGACCGAGCTAGAGGCCGAGGTAGAGGCAGAGCTTAGCCAAGAGCTCGAGAGCAGCACCTACAGTAGAGCCTCAGATTCATCACGAGGAGGAGGTTCCAGCTTAGACTGTACTCGTCGGACCAGTTCAGGTCCCGGAGGGGTTCATAGCCACTCCAGTGCGTCAGGATGTTCTAGTCCATTTGGTGGGACTTATGGAGAGTGTGGCCCAGACCGGTACATTCTCGGTGGCACCAGCCATCTCTTGGGATGGGGGAGGAGCACAGACTCCCGCTACTCACACCCTAGAGGAGGCGGCTCCCCAGTATTAGACTCCAGCAGCCCCGCCAATTGGGGTGGTTCAGCCGGTTGTTGCGGTAAAGACCGGTAATAGGCCCGTTATGTCTTTTGAGGCTTTGTTGAGGTTGGATAAGTTTACCAAACTCTTTCCTATTCATTTTAGTAGTGCACCTTCTGAGGACCCACAAGATTATCTAGATTGCTGCCATGAGGTGCTGCAGAACATGGGTATAGTTGAGAGCAATGCGGTCGATTTTGCGGTGTTTCAGATGACTGGTTCTGCCAAGAGGTGGTGGAGATATTATATGTTGACTAGATTAGTTGGGTCTCCCGCACTTACTTGGGATCAGTTTTTATAACTATTTCTAGAGAAGTTCACCCTGTCACTCTGAGAGAGGATTACCGCAGGCAGTTTGAGCGTCTTCAGCAAGGTAGTATGACTGTTACCTAGTATGAGACTCGACTTTTGGACCTAGATCACTATGCCATTATCTTTCTTCCTACTAAGAGGGAGAGAGTCAGGAGATTCATTGATGGGCTCACTTTCACTATCAGGCTTTAGATGGCCAAGGAGATCGGAGATGATATTACTTTTTAGAAGGTTGTAGATATTGCCAGACGGATCGAGATGGTTCGTGCTCAGGAGAGGGGCGCGATGTCTGATAAGAGGTCTTGTTTTTCTTGTAGTTTCAGTGGTTCCTCATCTAGAGGCAGGGGTACTTTTGGTAGAAGCCATCCTCCTAGGACATTTCAGTTAGTGCTTGAGGCATCTCATAGTGCTTCAGGGAGTCGTGGTCCTTTTGTGCCTTATTCTGGGCAGCCAGCCTACAGTGCACCATCCGCTCCTATCTGTGCACCTCTGATTTAGAGCTATCATTATGGTTATCCGACCCGTTCGCGCAGCTTTAGCGTCAGCAGGCAGAGTAGAAGGATGAGTGTTTTGAGTGTGCAAGTACTGGTCACATCAGGAGGTTCTGTTTGAGATTTTTGGGCAGCATACCATAGCAAAGTTCTCGTTCCATGGTTCCGGCACCGGTTGCTCCATCACCCACTCAGCACCTAGAGGCAGGGGTCGGGTAGCTAGAGGTGGAGGTCAAACCGTTAGAGGTGGAGGTTAGGTCGTTAGAGGTGGAGGCCAGCCAGCTAGAGGTTGTCCTAGAGATGTAATTTAGAGTGGTGGGGCCCAGCCCTGATGTTATGCTTTCCCATCTAGGCCTAAAGTTGAGTCATCTGATGGTGTTATCACATGTATTATTCCAGTTTTCCATAGAGATGCTTCATATCTATTTGATCCGAGCTTTACTTATTCCTACGTGTCATCCTATTTTACTTCATATCTAGTTGTGTATCGTGATTCTTTGAGTGCTCTTATGTATGTGTCCACGCCTGTAGGAGATTCTAGTATTGTAGATCATGTCTATAGCTTGTGTGTGATTACTATTGGGAGCCTTGAGACTAGCGTAGATCTCCTACTTCTTGATATGGTAGATTTTGATGTTATTATGGGTATGGATTAGTTGTCACATTATCATACTATATTGGACTGTCACGCCATGATGGTGACCTTAGCCATGCCAGGGTTGCCTCAATTAGAGTGGAGAGGGACTCCTGGCTATTCTACCAACAGGGTTATTTCTTATGTGAAGGATCAATGTGTGGTCGATAAGGGATGTCTATCCTATTGACCTATTCATGATTTGAGTGCGGGGGATCCTTCCATGGATTCAGTACCTGTTGTGCATGAGTTTCTAGAGGTGTTTTCTGCATATTTGTCAGGGATGCCATCGGACAGAGATATCGATTTCTGTATTGATTTGGCTCTGGGAACTCAGCCCATTTATATTCCACTATACCGTATGGCCCCGCCGAAATTGAAGGAATTGAAGGAGCAGTTGCAAGATTTACTAGATAAGGGATTCATTAGACCTAGTGTCTCACCCTGGGCTGCGCGCGTATTGTTCGTGAAGAAGAAAGATGGGTCGATGAGGATGTGTATATATTATCGGCAGTTGAACAAAGTTACTATCAAGAACAAGTATCTATTGCCAAGGATTGATGACTTATTTTATCAGCTTCAGGGTGACAAAGTGTTTTTGAAGATTGATTTGAAGTCTGACTACCATATTTTGAAGATTAGAGCATATGATGTCCCTAAGACTATTTTTCGGACTCAGTATGGGAATTAAGAGTTCCTAGTGATGTCATTTAGGTTGACAAATGCCCCAACACATTTATGGATTTAATTAATCGGGTGTTCAAGCCCTACTTAGAGTTGGCTGACATTATTCATGCACTGAAGATTTAGAGGCACTATCTTTACGGCGTGTCGTGCGAGGTATTCATGGATCATCGGAATCTACAATATTTGATCAAGAAAAAAGATCTCAACTTAAGGCAGAGGAGGTGGTTGGAGCTGTTGAAAGACTATGATATCATCATTTTGTATCATCTCGGAAAGGCCAATGTGGTGGCCAATGCCTTGAGTAGAAAGGCGATGACTATGGGTAGCCTTGCGTATATCCCAGTTGGTGAGAAGCCGTTTGCAGCATATGTTCAGGCTTTGGCCAATCAGTTTGTGAGGTTAGATGTTTTAGAGCCCAGTCGTGTTCTAGCTTGCACAATCTCTCGTCTTCCTTATTTGAGCGCATCAGAGAGTGTTAGTATGATGACCCCCACATGCTTGTCCTTAAGGACATGGTGCGACATGGTGGTTCCAAGCAGGTTACTGTTGGAGATAATGGGGTTTTATAGATGCGGGGTCGTATTTGTGTGTCCAATATGGATGGGTTTCGTGAGTTAAATCTTATGGAGTCCCACAGTTCCAGGTATTCTATTCATCCGGGTGCGCCAAGATGTACCAGGACTTGTGGAAGCATTATCGGTGGAGGAGGATGAAGAAGGATATAGTTGCATATGTATCTCAGTGTCTAAATTGTCAGTAAGTAAAGTACGAGTATCAGTGGCCAGGTGGTTTGCTTCAGAGGCTAGAGATTCCTGAGTGGAAGTAGGATCGTAGCACTATGGTTCTTGTTGCTGGACTCCTACATACTCAGAAGAAGTTCGATGTGGTATGGGTCATTGTGGACAGGTTGACCAAGTCGGCACATTTCATCCCAGTGGCAGTTACCTATTCTTCAGAGCGATTAGCTGAGATCTACATCCGCGAGATCGTCCGTCTTCACGGTGTGCCCGTGTCTATCATTTTTTATCGAGGTACGCAGTTCACCTCACACTTCTAGAGGGTCGTACAGCATAAGTTAGGCACGCGGGTTGAGTTGCGTGCAACAATTTACCCCTAGACAAATTGGCAGTCCGAGCGCACTATTCAGATATTGGACGATATGCTGCGCACTTGCGTTATGGATTTCGGGGGTTCTTGAGGTTATGCCGACTGTATAGTTAGTGATGTTGCATTCATGGTGGGATAGAGGGTATTGCTCCGGGTCTCACCCATGAAGGGTGTGATGAGGTTCCGAAAGAAGGGCAAGTTGAGCCCTAGGTATATCGGACCCTTTGAGATTCTTGAGAGAGTGGGTGAGGTGGCTTACAAGCTCGCATTGCCACCTAGTTTATCAGCAGTCCATCCGATGTTCCGTGTGTCAATGCTCCATAAGTATCACGGTGATCTGCCCCATATGTTAGATTTCAGCTCAATCCAATTAGACAAGGATTTGACTTATAAGGAGGAGACGGTTGCTATTCTAGCCCTGCAGGACCGGCAGTTAGGGTCTAAGAGTTATCCTTCAGTTTGAGTGCAGTGGATAGGTCAGTCGATCGAGGCAGCCACGTCGGAGTCCGGGTCAGACATGCGGAGTAGATATCCACACTTTTTCACCAGTGCATGTACCTTTCTATGTCCGTTTGAGGATGATGTTTGTTATAGGGGTGGAGAATGCGATGATCCGATAGGTCATTTATAGTTTTACCCTTCATTTCTATATTTTGAGACCTCAAATATCTCTGTTTAGCCTTTCTCGATTTGCGTGCACAATCCGTTTCTTTTTTTTTTGGGAAAGTTTTTATGAGAAAACTAATAAAAATGTGAAAGTGTGCCTTAAAACTCATTTGAGTTGACTATGGTCAATGGTTTGTGTAAATGGACCTGGATCAGTGTTTTAACGGTCCCGGTAGATCCATACCGTGATTTGGGACTTGGGCGTATGCCCGGAATCGAATTCGGAAGTCCCTAGCTCGATCTAACGTAATTTGTTGAAAACTAGAAATTTAAAGGTTTAAAGAATTTTTAAGTTTGACCGTAAGTTGACTTTGTTTCTACCGGGTTCGTATTATTATTATGGAACTTGGTATAAGTTCATTTCAGTATTTATGGCTTGTCTGTAAAATTTGATGCAAAACAGAGTTGATTTGACGTGATTCAGATGTCTGGTTATAAATTTGCATGTTCTTACGTTTCTTTGAAAGTTTCATTCATTTTGGTGTCTGATTAGTAGTTCTAGGTGTTATTTTGGTATTTTTATCGCGCGATCTAGATCGTACGATATTCTTGGACTTGTGTGCATGTTTGATTTGGAGCCCCGAGGGCTCGAGTGAGTCTGAGGCGTGTTTCGAGGAGTTTGATAGTAGCTGGTGTGCTCTTGTGTGCAGGTCTCGCAAATGCGAGATCATTGGTCGCAATTGTGACAAATGGCCACGTGTGTGATGATCGCATTTGCGAACATCCTATTCGCAATTTTGAAGATGGCCCGGGGCAGCAGGGATCGCATTTGCAATCATTTGGTCGCTTTTGCGACCTGTCCAAGTTCGCATTTGCGAACATGTCATTGCAAATGCGATGACTATAGAGATGTGGGGAGTTCGCATTTGTGATTGCTTCTTTGCATTTGCGGGGTTCGCAAAATGCGAACCCCGGGTCGTATTTACGATATCTATGCCTGGACAAATAGCTGAGGGACGGGATGTTAGCCTCACTTTTCATATTTTGGAACCCTAAACACCCGAAAGGCGATTTTCTAAGAGGATTTTCATCCCAAAAATTTTGTAAGAAACTTTAATCTATTCCTTTTCAATTACCCATTACTTTTCAAGTGTTTTCAACATTAAATCTAGGATTTTTATAGTAGAAATTATTGATTTGGGTAAAATTAGGGATTTTTGTAAATTTGGGATTTAGACCTCGAATTGAGGTCAGATTTCAAAACTAATTACATAACCGGGCTCGGGAGTGAATGGGTAATCGGGTTTTGGTCTGAATCTCAGGTTTTAACCTAGAGAGCCCGAGGTTGACCTTTTGGGAAAAGTATAAAGATCTTAACTTTATGTATTGTAATTGATTTTCCTAGCATTGTTTGTCGATATTAAGTAGATTTTTGTTAGATTCAGTTGGTTCAGAGGAAAGGTCCCACTTGAGCTTTGATTTTCTTGCAGAGCGAGGTAAGTATTGGGTCTAACCTTGATTTGAGGGAATTAGGGACCATTGAGCTATGTGCTATGTGAATTACATGTGTAGCGGCGTATATGCAATGTGTCGAGTGTATATACACGGTCCAAATAGTTGTTTTCATGTTTTCCCATATTTCATTAATTATCTCATTTCATGCCTTAACTTTCACATGTCTTAGTTGCTTTTTATGCCTTAACTTGTTACTTGTCACCTATTACTCTTGTATTGAAATGCTTGTTTTGTCCATGATTTCATGATTAATTGCTACTTGCCTTACTTGTCTTACTTATACACTTTAATTGTCATATATTTGGCTTGTCCTGTTACTTTGTGTTAATTGTAGTATTCTTTGATTTGGTACGAGGTTTCTTTATGGCGTTGCTTTCGTATTCTTTAATCGTAGAGATTATTGTTATTTGAGTTGTTAAGTTGATTACATTTATTAATTTTATTTATGGATCTGGTTGCACGCCGCAACTGGTAGAATAAGGGAGGATTGATATTAATATGGTGGGATCAGGTTGTACACCGCGACGGATTTTATATATGATTGATATGGTGAAATAAGGGAGGATTATGGTATTGATTCTGATTATATGGTGGGATCGAGTTGCCGCAACGGATTTTACATGTTATTCTTGATATTCATATGGTGAAATAAAGGATGATGGTGTTTGTACAGTGGGATCAGGTTGTATGCCACAACGGAATGTGTATTTTTTATTCATTGTTGTATTGTGTTAGCTTTCGGTGCTCTCATACGAGATTTTGAGTACTGGTATTTCTAGTTTTACCGATTTCGAGGATTGAGTTTATTTTCATAATTTAACTTCCTTACTTTCTTGTGTTCCTTTCATGTTATTATTATTATACTGCGTACAGGTTATTGTAAGTGGCCCGCCTTAGCCTCGTCACTACTTCGTCGAGGTTAGGCTCGACACTTACAGAGTACATGGGGTCGGTTGTACTCAGACTCCACTCTGTACTTCTTGTGCAGATTTTGGAGTCGGTCCTAGCGGCGGTCAATAGATTGCTCGAATTGATTGCCGGTTCGGAGAATTGAGGTACAACTGCACGACGTTCGCAGCCCTGAAGTCCCCTTCTACCTTATTCTAGCTGTTATTTCATTTCAGACAGTTGTACTTTCATTCAGACGAATATTTATATTATTCTAGTCGCTCGTGCACTTGTGACACCAGTTCTGAGATTGTATTTAGATATCACGGTTGTATGATTTTCTTACTCTATTTCAGTTTATTTAGTTCTTGATTATTATTTAATTTGAATTGTTAAAAATAGCTAGAAATTGTTCTAACGTTGGCTTGCCTAGCAAGTGAAATGTTAGACGTCATCACGGTCCCGAGGGTAAAAATTTTGGATCATGACATATAACTACCACTTTCAAGAGTATAAACTCTAGCCTATAAAGCTAAATGTAACTCTTTGGATTTGATAACCTAATAATATACTTGTCAAAAATAAAATATGTTACAATTAAAAAATAATTTGACTCAACTTAAAACAACTAAAGACTTGAGCAGCTTCATCTTGTGGATCATGTTCTTTAGTTGAGCAGTTTGAATCCTTAAAAGCGCCTTCTTACTACGAATGCTATTTTTCTTGAATGATCCTCAGTATTTGCGCAAAATAGCATTAGCTTCATTAATAGTAACCTAATGTTATATATAGGAGTGAGGCTAGCTGAATCCTTTAAAATGTAAGTTTCAAGACCTAAAATAATTCGGTTATCTAATAAGTAAAATAAATCCTAAAATTATTACCTTACTTTTAGCCCACAAATAATTCTTTTAAGGAATCCGACTTGTATTAGGAATTAGCTTTCAGCTTCTGATCAGCATATTCTAAGGGGCCTGGTTCTTTCGATATCTACTTTGATAAATCTGCAATCCTATTAGTACAAAAGATATCTTCAAGAGATCTGATTCTTTGACAACTATTTGTTAATCATTAAAAATATTTTAAGTTCAACTCAACAATTCTTCTATTTCGATGATGACAAACTCATGTGCAACTCAGCTCAAACTTCCAACACACCCATGTGTAGTAGCTTAAGAACCAGATTGATCAGTATAAGAACCAGCTTGATCAACAACATTAACTTTTGCAAGATATTTATTCTCGCATAAATGTAGTGTACGAACTCATCCTCTATTCATTACAACCCTATAGATGGCTAGGCATAAGAACCAATAAACAGAGCCCCTTAAATAATTTTATCAACTACATAGGGATCGGTTCATTGATCAATATATGTGCATATCTTTAACTCTCCCTTTTTGGCATTAAAATACAAAATATTATCAGACTCAAAAGTAAGAATTAAGCCAAACTCACGGCAACTGGGGATATACTAACATGCACATAAGTCAAGAGCTCAAACATTAATCTTATGATATTATCCATCTCAAGGATCATCAAACCAAGAATATAAAAATGCATACATACATCTCTATATATATATATAAAGTATCTCAAGCCCAAACCAATAAATTTGCAAGAACCTGCTTCAAAGCCATAGAAAAAGTTAAACCAACAGACTACAATGATAACATAGCGAAATAAGACTTGACTCGGAAATGTCACACCACAAACCATGTGACCAGCGCCCTACCGACTTAAATAAAAATTAAATTTGAATAAACTTGTAAAGTGATATCTTGGCCTAGTAATCAACTACTCGTAATAAAGCGCATATCGAATATTAAATCTTTATTTGGATTGATTTATTATTCACACGTAAAACTAAATAGGGATTGTTTCCAATATATACTAAAATAGAACGTATATTACCTGATTTATAAGAACTTTTCTGTTTTCAAAAGATAACTAAGTTATTTTGTATTTTATAATTTGCATACAATGCTAAAAGATCGCGTGATGAAGGATTCCAGTTATTAGCACCTCTTCTTGTAACGTATGTGGTTTTTCTTGCTGTATAGCAGTAACTGTCTTTTCTTATTTGAATCTAAAATTTTAAAATCATGGACGCATGCCGATAAAAGTTACGAAAAAAGAGGAAAAATAAATTTAGTAATGAGTATTTACTCAATACTTATCTAAATCTTTTAATATATAGTTGTCTATATAAATCTATTAAATCTTGTCAAAGACAATGGGTGCTTAAGCACCCATAAAGCTTCATCTAGATCCGCCACCGCTTCTCTCTGACGGGTCACTTCCACCTCCTCAACCGATCATCCGCCTCTTGTAGGGTAGACCTTTCATTAATTGACTCGATATACATGTGTTATTTGATTAGTTGTGTGCTACACTAATATTTTCAAGTGTCAGAAAGTCTTGAAGCACTTAAGCTTATACTATTCATTCTTCTTTTCTTCCCTCTCCATAGATCTCGATTTTCCTTTCAAACTTTAAGGAACAACCTTCAGACAGAGGCGGACTCAGGATTCACTGATTGGGGGCATCGTGACATTTAATATAAATTTATCACTGCTCGTAAAGATTGATACGGAGGCATATACTAATATATGACTATTTCTTGAAGATATTTGCAAGTGTATAAAGTTTTTGTGAAAGTTACCGGGTGCCGGTGACCCATCATGTTAAAGTGTGCGTCCGCCCTCTGCCTTCCGATAATAAAATGGGAATTTCTTTTCAATATAAATAACATACACCCGACATACAAAATGTATATTTTATTGTTCTTCTTCCTTTTAGAGTTTCAATCAAAAATCTTAATTAAAATCAACTCTACCTTCAACAAACTCCCTCAAAATTGAGATACAAACTCCAAAGAATATTTCTAATCGTTTGCAACAACATTCAATCCAAACAAATAATAATTTTACAAAACTTAATTTTTCGAATTCAAAACTTTAAATCTTTTTAATGGCTATCAATATAGTTCTATTATATAAAATATGATTTTTTTAAATATGATTTTTAGCATCACTTTATCCTTTTGCCATAATTTTTGTACAAAATCGTACCCGGTTTCCTTTATTCTAAAAAAAATGGAATAGGTCCCTTCAGCCTGCAGCTCCTTAAATAGTAACTGGCACATTTTTTTCCTAACTCCAAGCTTCATATTTATCGCCAAATAGAAGACATCACATCGTATGTGATTAGAGGGGGGATGGAACCAAAGTAACAACAAATTGAACTCAAGCGACCACAATAGGTGTTAAAAAAAGCTGAACAATTATATATATATATTGCGCATGAACTATATGCGCTATACGTTAATGGGTTAGTTACCCCGATAACATATAATGGGGTCAGTTACCCGTTAACGTATAACGCATGTATTCATGCGCTATATACGTCATTATTAAATTCAAGTTCAAGTTTGCCTGAAAAATCAAATACTTCCTTCAAGATACAACTGAGTACATTCATTTCATTCTATAACGTTTTTCTCCAATTATAATAAGAAGGTCTACTATCTTGTGAAGGGACCAACAATGAGACCCAGAACTACCATTAATTCCTCATGCAGTCTCAAAGTTTTTGAATTTTTTCAATAAACCCAAGCATTGTTTAAAGGTTGCGATCAAGTTTAATTCCAGCAGATACTTTCAAACTTAGTTGATGAAAATAAGTAGTAAGTCAAAGTCTAGGACAAGCAAACATACAATTCTTCCTACATTTTACTCTGATTGTTAAAGAAACAGTAGTACTTTGCAGTGGCAGTAAAAATCAATTCGAAGTGTTAATTAATGTGTTACATATAATATTAAGGTAGGAGTAAGGTTTGCGTACACATTATCTTCCCCAGAGCCTACTTGTGAGATTTTACTGGATTTGTTGTTGTTATATATTGTTGTATGATATGTTTTACTCGAGTAATAATTATATTCATATTCTAAACCAAGCAGATAGTAAATTACAAAACAGAAACTGCACAAGATACTCACCTAGTCTGGGTATGGTATGGCATTTGGGATGGTGAATCACTTGTGGATTTACAAAACTCTCCGGCAGAATAGCGCATGTATTTCATGAGCTATATATACAATTGTTCACCTCTTTTTTCTAATACATGTGTTGTATACATGAAATATAGCGCATGTATTTTCATAAGATGCACATGCAATTTCTGATCCGTTAAATATTTACCTTTAGGCCGATCAATATTCATATAAGTTACAAACATACAACTTCTATTATATTTTAAAATAAATAAATCTCCACAAGAGATGTCACTTTGGTGACATCTAGCTTCAATTTATTTACCTCACAATATATATAAACATACCAATACTCATATTTAAATTCTCCAAAAATAAGAACATATAACCCTCTAAAGTAAGACGAATAACGGTGGCCCGTAAAATTAAGTAGCTTAAACTGTTGGCCATATACTTATTCTTTTGTTGATAAAGAAAGTAAATGTCACGATCTAAAATTCAAACCGTCGTAATGGCACTTAATCTAACCCGCTAGGTAAGTCAATTAACTATATAACACAATATAATAATACTGATGTGAGTCAAAGATGAGATAACTAAATTTATACAACTCCCCAAGGACTGGTAGTACAAATCATGAGTTTCTAAGATATAGAGTTTACAAAGCTGGTTTGAAATAAATTACACCATCTGTTTGAAATATACATGAACAGATCTGAAATACTAAAGCTACCAAGATCAAGAGGCAGATATGACTGGAACGCAGGTAAATCTTCAAATCTAGCTCCCGCCGTACGCAGCTACATCAGCATCCAACATCTGCACTCAATAAGTAACAAACCTAACCTTAGGTTGAAAGTAGTGATGAGCTGAGACAAGGGACAAAGTCCAACTCCAATAATCAGCAACAATTCATAACAATATAATAAAGATGGTACAAGAAATAACTCAGCTGGTTCACAGTTACGAAAAAATAGGCATGCTTTTCAAGTATAACAGTAGATCCCAGATCCTTCACCGAAAACCTCAAAAATATATGAATAAGTTTGAAAACTATGATTTTCCCAAAAAAAACTTTTCAACAATAAACAAGATGTTTAATTTTAAGATATCATGAGGAAAATACATCTCTATGCCTACATGTCAATAAACAGGTGGAATCATGAATGTCACCAAAACCCGGGTAGCATGAGGAAATGCATCTCTATGCCTGTATCTCAAGTACGCATATCAAATGCAATGCATCTCAATGATGTACCCGTGTACTCACGCTCTCAGTGTACTCGATCTCACTGTCTCGTATCCTCACTCATCATGCTCAATACTTAGCACACTCAGTATTGTACAGAGCAGATCTAGCCCAAATGCAAATAAACCAAGGCAGATCCAGCCCAAAGATGCAAATAAACTAGGGCAGATCCAGCTCAATGCAAATGAATCAGGGCAGATCCATCCCAATGCAAATGATTGCTAGCAATTGCGCCCATTGTGGGTGTGCAGACTCCGGAGGGGCCGATCCAGCCCAAAAGCTATAATAAGCCAAATCATGGCATGAATCAATAAAGCATATTGCGGCGTGTAGCCGATCCTATAAATGTCACTCACAACAGGCCCTCGACCTTACTCAGTCATCAATCTCTCGGCTCACAACACTGTTGCTTAGCAACCCTAATCAATGATACAAAATGTAACAATATACGATAACAGAGATTGAGATATGATATGAAATGATGAATGTGACTGAGTACATAACTACAATTATGCAATAACTCAACAATAAAGAACGACCATTGTGGGTCCCAACAGTACCAACATATAGCCTAAACATGATTTCTAGCATAATTTACAGTTCAAGTGCTCTAACACCTAGAGTACAATAAATATATTTAGATAAGATAATTACACAGTTTCATGGAATCGACTAAATCACACTCACATGGTGCACGCCCATACACTCGTCACCTAACATGTGTGTCGCCTCATCATCAATCACATAACATATAATTCGGGGTTTCATACCCTCAGCACCAAGTTTAGAAATGTTACTTACCTCGAACAAGCCAAATCCAATACCGAGCAAGCCGAGCGATGCTCCAAAAATACCATCTTGTATGTACCGAGCTCCGAGGGGCTCGAAACTATCCAAAAGCAACTCAAATACATCAAATAACACCAAAGAAAACAAATCCAATCGATAAAGGTCGAATCTTTAGTCAAAAGCCCAAAACCAACCCAAAAGTCCAACCTCGGCCCGCACCTCAGAACCTGACAAAACTTAAAAAATCCGAAAATCCATTCAATTACGAGTTCAATCATACTAGTTTCACTCAAATCCGATTCCAAATCGATGTTCAAAACTCAAAAATTCGCTTTATGAAACTTTAGACAAAACCTCCAATTTTCTCTTTAAAATTCATCAACCAATTGCTAAAAATGAGAATAGATTCATGAAATATAGACAAAACCGAGTTAAGGATGCTTACCCCAATTAGTGTGGTGAATGTCCTCTTCAAAGTCGCCCAAACCAAGCTCCAAAAATAAGTAAAAATATCGAACCCTCGAACTTAAAGCATTCTACCCACCACTCTTCTAATTTGCGGACAGTAGGTCACTTCTGCGAAAATAGCTTGGCTCAGCACCCCCTCGGACCTGCGGTAACAAAACTCCGCTTCTGCGAAGACCTTCGCGCATGCGCTCCAACTCATCGCACTTGCGCATCCGCACCAGCGCCCAAAATCTCCTCTTCGGAGATCTTCCTCACCCAGCTCTCACCTCGCTTCTGCGACTCCTTTGTCACTTCTGCGACCATCGCACCTGTGCAAAAACCTTCCGCAGGTACGATCACACCAGATCTTGCCACCACCAGCCTTAGCCAAACATTGATTCAAACGATCTAAACCTCGTCCGAAACTCTTCCGAACCACTCGGGATCCCGTCTGAATATACCAACTAGTCCAATAACATAACGCGAACCTACTCGAGGCCTCAAATCACGCATAACAACATCAAAACGACGAATCGGACCTCAAATCAAACACAATGAACTTTGAATCTTTTAACTTTCAAAACTCGTGCCGAAACATATCAAATCATCCAGGAATGAACCCAAATTTTGCACACAAGTCCAAATGACATAACAAAACTATTCTAATTCTTGGAACCACAATCCGAACTCAATATCATAAAAGTCAACTCTCGGTCAAACTTATGAACTTTTCAAACTTTCAAATTTTTAATTTTCGCCAATTAGTGTCGAATCCTTCTAGATATATACAAGCGCAAATCCGGGCATACACCCGAGTACAAACTCACCATTCGGACCTAACGAAACTATCAAAACTCCGTTCCGGGGTCAAATTCACACAAAGTCAAACTTGGTCAACTTTTCCAACTTAAGGCTTCAACGATGAAATCCATTCTTCCAAATCAAATTCTGGATCACCTGAAAATTAAAACTAACGATACACACCAGTCATAATACATCATACAGAGCTACTCATGCCCCCAAACTACCGAGCAAAGTGTAAATGCTCCAAATGACAGGTCGAGTCGTTACAGTAAATTCATCATAAAAAAAATAATACTGTCACATAAGGATTCAAAACTTTTCTTGCAGTATGCCTTAGAGGAGGGCTAACCTCCCATCTCTGCCGACCTTTTTTATTTTTAGCCCGCGCCAAAAATTATTTATATTTAGTAGCCGAAAAAGTATATAAAATTTATAGAATTTTTGTATATAACATACAAAATGTATATATATACAAAAAATATATATTTTTTCAGCTATTATTTTGAGAATAGTTATGCAGTACCATTTTCCCAACCAAATTGCCCTGAAAAGGCCTTAAAGCAGAAAAACAAAACACAAGCTTGCTCTCGTTAATCCTTCTCCCTTTTTCTTTTTAATTATTTGAATTAAAGAAAATGATTATACCTAGACAACATCCATAATTTAGTAACCCTGCCGTGATTTACTGCTGCAAAACCATAATTAACCGCCAGTAATCCGTTTTCTATTTTCCTTTTCCTTTTTATGAATACATTTATGAAAAATCTATTAATCTCCGTTTAACATGATATAGGCTCCTCATACCAATTGTTAGACCAAAACTTTAAAGATGGCCATCATTATCTTATCCCTAGGCATTTCATGTCAAATCATCAAAAAAGTAAAATTAAATGGGGAAGCATACCTGAATCCATGGGAATTTATGAAACTTGTAGTCGTGTGGTTAGTGGTCTTCTAAACCAATGTGTAAATCGTTTTCTTTCTCCTAACGATATGATACCAAAAAGAAACTCTACGTCTTATTTGGAGATCATAATCCTAATTATAGCGGTACATAATTTATGTATTTTTAATTTAGCATATCATTAAACTAGAATTACATTCGGGTATCTTCACATAGAGATTTTTACTTCTTTATATTTTTATACTGATTTACTCTTAATATTGAAGTTTTAACTTACTTACAAATTGATATATAATTTATGTAACGACCCGGCCAGTCATTTTGAATATTATAATCTTGTTCCCCCATTTACTACTCAATTTATGTCTTGCAATTGATTTATGACTTACCGGGTTAGTTGGTTTGGGTCCGGAAGGAACTCGGAGTGAAATGAGACACTTAGTCTCATAATTGAAAAAATTTTAAGCTAGAAAAGTAGACCGAATATGGATCTATGTGTAAACGACCTAGGATTTAAATTTTAATGATTCCAATAGCTCTGTATGGTAATTTTGGGCTTAAGAGCGTGTCCGAAATATTATTTGGAAGTCCGTAGAGGAATTAGACTTGAAATGCCGAAAGTTTAATTTTTGAAAAGTTTGACCGGGGGTTGACTTTTGATATCAGGGTCAGAATCTGATTCTGAAAATTGAAATACCTCTGTTATATCATTTATGACTTGTGTGCAAAATTTGAGGTCAATCGGACGTGATTTGATAGGTTCCGGAGTCGTTTGTAGAAATTAGAAATTTCAAAGTTCATTAGGCTTGAATTGGGGTGTAATTCATGGTTTTAGCATTCTTTGAGGTGATTTGAGGATTCGACTAAGTTCGTATGATATTTTAGGACTTGTTGGTATATTTGGTCGAGGTCTCGAAGGGCTCGGGTGAGTTTCGGATGGTTAACGGGTTGGATTTTCGACTTGAAACTCTGCTGGAATTTTTCTGATGCACCATCTAGTTTCCTTCATCGCGTTCACGAGTGGAGCCTTGCGTTCGCGAAGAGGAACTGAGAGGCTGGCAATATTTCCTCTTCGCGTTCACGAAGAGAAGCACGTGTTCGCAAAGGATGGACTAGGTGTGCATCGCAAACGCGAGAGGTGTTACGCGTTCGCGAAGAAGAGAGGAAGAACCTGAGGACCCCAGGCAATTGGTCTATGCATTCGCGTAGGGGGTGTCGCGTTCGCGTAATGAAGGGGAACGAAACATCACGTTCGCGATGAGTTGAACGCGTTCGCGTAGAAGGCATTGAGGCAGAGGCATTTTGTGCTTCGCGAACGCGAGGGTGATGTCACGTTCGCGAAGGAGGAATTTGGACGGGAGATATTTTGTGCTTCGCGAACGCGAAGCACTGACCGCATTCGCGAAGAAGAAAAGCCTGGGCAGTGAGTTTATATTCTAGAAATGGGACTTCGTCCCATTTTCAGTTTTTGACGATTTGGAGCTCGGATTTGAGGCAATTTTGGGTGATTTTCAGAGAAAACAACGGGGTAAGTATTCTTAACTCAATATTGGTTAAATTACTCGAATCCATTGTTGTTTTTATCATTTAATTGGTGAATTGAGTTGGAAAAATTTAAAAACCCTCTTGGTTTAAATTGAAGATTTGAGGGACCAAACGATATCAGATTTTGATGAATTTGGTATGGTTAGACTCGCGAGTGAATGAGCTTACTAGTTTTATAAATTTTGTCAGATTTTGAGACGTGTGCCCGGGGGCCGGGTTTGAGTCAATTTCGGGTTTTGGTCTAATTTGATAGTTTTTCTTGTGGAATTCATTCCATTAGCGTATATTGATGGTATTGTACTGATTGTGAATAGATTCGGAGTATTTGGAGACCGAGTTCAGAGACGAGGGCATCCCGGAGTAGGATTTTTACGCTGTTAAGGTAAGTAACAGTTTTAACTCTGGCTTTGAGGGTATAAACCCGGAGAATTTGATATCGTGTGACTGTTTGGAGGTGATACCCACGCTAGGTGACGGGCGTGTGGGTGTATACCTTGAGGGATTGAAACGTGGTCCGTCCCGTGAGGCCTCGTGGCCATCATCTGTGTTTACGTAGTTATTTGTTGTTGAACTTGTTTGCCTTCATGTTAGAGATCATGCTTAGACTTTATTCATGCTCACATTATTTGTACTCAGTCATAGAAATTATTGTACATGTTTACCTCAGTCTCTATTATTTGCTAATATGATGTGATACTTGATGTGGGATGTGTTCTCTTATTTGTTGATGATGGTGAGGCTAGTGAGGTGCATGATTGAGTGAGGCCGAGGGCCTGCTTGTGAGGCCGAGGGCCTGCTTGTGAGGATATTAATGCCATAGCGCGTGAGTTGACCGTACGGGTCCAGGTATTGATACCATAGCGCGTGAGTTGTCCGCGTAGCACGTAAGTTAACCGTGCGGATCCAGGTATTGATATGATGGAACGTGAGTTGTCCGTGCTTAGCGCTTGGGCTTTGGGAGCCCTTCCGGAGTCTGTACACACCCCCAGTGAGCGCAGAGTGTTGAGTGTTTTGAGTATTGAGTGCTGAGTGCGAGTGATGAGTGATGGAGTGATACTGCTGTGAGGTTGTATTTATTTATGTTGTTGCTGCATTTATCTGTTAAACTTCTTTGTGGCATTTACTGAGTTATGGAATTTACTTGTTTATTTTTTATTTATTTTTAAATTGTGAAAATAAATAATTGAACTGTTTTACTTAGCTCGTCACTACTGCTCAGTTCCTTAGTTATTTCTGTTGCATTCTGAGGTGGTTGTACTCATGCTACACCCTGCACTTTATGTGCAGATTCAGGTGAATTAGAGCGCGACGATCGTTGAGTTTAGGTCGGCTATCTGTGGAGATTGCAAGGTAGCTGCTAGCGTCCGTAGATCATTTCTTCTTTTGGATTGTATTGAGAGTTAAACATTTTCATTTCTTAGTTCATAGATTTAGATGCTCATGGCTTAGTGACACCCCGATGTTTGGGGCTCGTTTTCGTATTTCTAAAGTTATATTTAGAGTTGATTTACTTTATGAGAAATTCAAATGTTGAAATGTTTTATTAAATTCTTATAATCGGTTTAGTAGTAATATTTTGGGAAGTAGGCTTGCCTTGTAACACTATAGGCGCCATCACGACCATGGTTAGATTTTGGGTCGTGACAATTTGTGGAAAAAGATAAATGGCTTTTATATTCCCAATTTATATATATATATATATATATATATATATATATATATATATATATATATATATATATATATATTATTTATTTATTTTTTGCCTTTGCTTGTGCATGTGATGCCTCGTTTGCCCCGTCATATATATATATATATATATATATATATATATATATATATATATATTTATTTATTTATTTTTTGCCTTTGCTCTCCATTCTCAAATTTCCATTGCCCCGTCACTTTGTTGCCGCTTCAAGTTGAAATCTAGCATGGATTTTCTAGAATAGTTACAAAATATATTAGCACACTAATTTTTCCAAACTAACATAAAATTAACCGTATTAGCTATTTGAACAATTCAATGCACTCTTTGAAATTTTAGTTTTTTATAAGAACATACAAAATACACCTTCAAAATCGTCTCCTGTTTTTGCTAATTTGGATGTCCGCTAAGTTTAAGGGCCAATGAAATATGAAGAAATAAGTCTAAACTCCATTGACAACCATTAAAAAGATTCAAAACTTAAAATTTAAAAATTAAATTTTGTAAAATTATTATTTTTTGGATTGAGTGTTGTTGTAACTAATTGGGAATATTCTTTAATGTTTGTATAATAATTTTATGAGATTCTGACGAAGATTCGAAATGGTTTTGATTAGAATTTCATATTGAAACTCGAAAAAGAAGACATATACAAATTGTATATTTTTTCTATGTCGGGTGTAGAAACGGCATACAAAATATATATATATATATAAATAGCATAATTGTATACAAGTTGTATATAAATTGTATGTAAATTATAATTTTGACCGGATTCTGTATTAAAAAATTGTATTTAAATTGTAGATAAATTTTAATTTTGATCGAATTTAAATATATTTTGTAAAACATTTTGGTTACTTTCTGTAAATAAAAAAACATAAATATATCGGGTAAATAGTTTTAAAATTTCGTATCTATACGGAAAAGTCTCATTCACGTAGATGTCTTTTTGGCACATTTAACTTTAAACCTTAGTAGATCAATTTAATTTAGGCCAACCTTATAATAACAACCAACATACAATTATTTTAAATATAATATATGTGAGTCTATAAAAAAAAAATAGGCTAAAGATGACTTTTAGCACACGGCTGAAACTATGTATATGTATATGTATGTATATTCAAAAAATATATCAAAAATATATATTATTCGATTATTATTTTGAGAGCGGCTATCATGTGTCATTTTTCCTAAAAGAATTCTAACAATCACTTAACCTTTTGATTTGTATGGTTCAGTTATAGCAAGTGGGTCACTCCATAATTCTTTTGACTATAGATTTAATACAATACAAGATCTGATGATAATTGTGCTCAATATATAGATACTGAGTTTAGTGTGCGAACAAGAAGAAACTGACAAACGAATTCGAAGAGAGTGCATTAGCTGCTTCTTGATTCGACTAAAGATAGCATAGACAATTTCTGTAATGATCAAGGAAAAATTGCTCCAAAACATGTGTAAGACATTCAAAGTCAACTCAATCTTGAACATCCACTTTCTCTTAGGACAAGGCTTAATAGGAAAACCAAGAAGCCCAAAATATGATTTTGTAAGAAGTAGTTTAGCACTTTTTATCTAATAATAGTAGCATTTCATTTGCCTGCACTCTGACAAAAAAACAGCTGTTGTAATTGTGCAATTGGTGAATTTAAAATCCAATCTATTATTAAAATGATCCAATAAAATGTCGACGTAGAAGTTCTTTTTGTGGAATACACTAGTATTTAAAATAGGGAAAAGGACTAAAAATACCCCATCAACTATGGGAAATAGAGCAAAGTTATCCTTATATTGGATTTACTCTCACATTTGCCCTTATCATTAGTGAATTAGTTTAGATATACCGCTTAATCATAGAAAATAAAATAAATTTGTCCTCCACTTGATTTTAATTCCAAAGACGCCCTTATTATAAGTGAACATGCTCATATTTAACCCTCAAAATTGACGAAATTCAAAGCAAATTTTCTCTATTTCCCAAATTAACTCTTATCTCAACCGGTGGTTTAAAAAGTGGGACATTTTACTTAACAAGTGACGAGGCGTAAATCCCGAGACATAAGGCGCAATGCCCATGAATCTTTAAAAAAAATTATAAATTAAATAAAATAGCATAATAATCAAAAAAATATATAAAATACATTAAATGTTTAATTTTTTTTAAAAGGATTAAATAACTCATAAAATATAAATGTCTAGCATTTTCTTATAATGATAAATAATTCAATAGTATTAAAGTTACTGTGAGACAAAAATCAACTATAACATCTTCTCTTTCGAACAATTAAAAATTATAATTTCTTAAAAGATATTATTAAACTACACAATTTATCTCTCTAAAAGCTAATAATCAATCGACATCATCACTGTTGTAATTTAAAATATTACTCCTTTTGATTAATATAAAATTACTTGCAAATAGCAACAACAAAAAAGTCTAATAATTTTGAGAGATATAGAACTAAGATATGAATACTTGTAGTAAGTGTGAGGATGTAAATCTTAACTATTTATTTTCAGAAGAAATATTGAGATGATATTCACCATCATGATGTTCTCAATTAGAAGATATCAATATTATGACTCATTATTTTGAGTTACTTCTAATCTTCGTATGTTTGTAGATGAATAGAATTTTATTCGTTCATTTGTTAAATAATTTTGAGTGTCCACAGTGCTAATCATAAAATATGAGGCATGATTTATGCTAGTAACTGTTAGGCAAATCTCAAAGCTGAGTGTTAGTCGTGTTTTGAATATACAGTCGGATGTTTGGACATAAGTATCAATAGAAGTAAGCCTAGCATGTGAGCCTCGAGATATTTTGGCAGTGCTGGCAGTGCCCTGCCCCAAAATAGGGTGGGCGTTCGATCGGTTCGGTTCGATGTTAAGAAATTCGGTTCGGTTATTTGATTTTCGATTTTGTAAAAGTAGTAATCGAAATCGAACTGAAATAAGTTTGGTTCAGTTCGGTTTTCTAATTTCGGTTCGGTTTATTTCGGTTCGATTTTCGGTTTGAACATTATTATATTGGACTCTCTCTATGTAATAATTGGATTGACGAATTTATTGGTTTTGTTTCAAAATTTCGGTAAATTAGACTGAAACCAATCGAAAATTTGTTGGTTTGTTAATAATTCGATTTTTTCAGTTAACCGAACAAACTAAATTAATAACCGAAAACCGAACCGAAAAACTAAAATTTTAAAATTTTAAACCGAAACCGATCGAAAAATAAAATAACCGAAATCGAAATAAAAATATTTTCGATTCAATCGATTTTTTCAGTTCGCACCGAAATATACTCACCCCTATCCTAGAGCAAGCCTCAAACCAAGTACAAGAAAGCCTTTTAAAAGGCTAATCACAATAACTATTGTTTACAGAACTTTACTTAAAATCTCACAAATTAAATTTGAGCGGTCGGTGAGGACTTGACACTCGTGGAAAGTTGTAGAAACCAAGATTCCCATGCACAATCCCATGATGGAAATCTAAGAAATATATTCTTTAATTGGTTTTAGTAGGTCCTATAAACATTGAAAAGAAAAGAAAAGAAAAGGTCCCTATTAAAAAAGTCAATGACAATGGGCCACAGTAACTCTGTAGCATTGCTACCCATTGACAGTAAACACATCACCCCCCACTTATCCACTACCCGAAAGGCAAAAAACTAATCTGTTGTAACATTAATATCTTCATTTGCAAATTAAAAAATAATAATATTATATAATCGTTTTTAAAATAATAATTATAATATATATATATATATATATATATATATTGTATATCATATACAAAAATTATATAAATTTTATATACTTTTCCGATTATCAATATAAATAATTTCTAACATAGGCTAAAAGTGATAATAAATGCTCAAAGGGATTCATTAATTAATTCTTGTGCATGGGATAGAGAACTCATGACACTACACTCTTCATTCAACTTGGTATTTAATTAGAGAAAAGTTACTCTATAAGTTTAGGAGGTGCATTTGATCCCTACCATGCTTTGGCTTTGGAGTTGCCATAAGTTTTTAGGTATTACAATATTAAATCGGATCCCATAACATTTGAAACTCTATCTCACAGTGTATATAATTTAAACTCTATCTTAAATTTTAATAAAAAAGAATGTAAAAGCGGCTTAATTATTAGTATTGGAAGTCTAAAGTCAACCCGTAATAAGAGCCTTAAACTTATTTAATAATTTTAGATATTTTATTAAAATTTATTCTTTTTTACTTTTTGAGATGCAATTTAATCTTGATCGTGTAACTAATCCCTTTAATCTTTGTTGAAATATTACTAACCTTTGATAAGATCTTATTAAGTTTAATTTTGAATTTTTTTTTACATGACCGTCAACATAATTTACTATATAGCATTGTCTCCCAAAGTAACAATCATGTGAAAATTTGGATTTTCAAAGCTGAAAAATAAATTAACTATATAGCTTTTTACGATTTTATTAGCTTGAAGAGTGCCTGCAGAGATCTTGAAAGAAAAATATCTTACAAAATTAGAGTTGTAAATAAAATTTATTCAAGTTGTAGTAAGAACTAAGAAGAACTAGAAAGTAACTACAGATTTAATTGCCATTCACTTTCATTTGAATTTTCTCAACCAACTCCAAAAAGAAACATAAAGTATAAAACTATATTATTAACGATTGATGATAAGGTAGCAAAAGATTGGTCGAAAAATTTTCTTATAACTATTTAATAATAAATACAACAAATCTTTAAATTACATTCTCTTATTCTATAAGTGAGAGTTTAACAGCTCTCAGTCAACATACCTATTTCACTATAAGGATAGTTCCGAAATTTCATGTCTTACCTGCTCTAAGGTATTGTACATGCTAGTTTTATCACTTGTACATCCTGAAGTTTGCCAAAATTGTAGGGGCCCACCTGAATGTCCCATGCCACGCGTTCACTTAAAGCAGCCACTTTTTCCTGATAATGTGGGCCACACTTTTGGATGTTTCAAGGCCACACCTAGCGGCTAGCAGTCTAGCTCTCCGTTTTTATATGAATTTTGCTATTGTGTTTATTAAAGAAAATGTTTATATTTCAAATTTTCAAAAACTTTCTTTTTCACTTTCAATACCAAAAGAATTATGAGGAAAAGGATAGTTTAGTGGGATTTTCGAAGCAGCGGTGGACCTAAAGTATTGAATATAATTTTTTGGTAACTTAATAACTTTTGCGTATACCATATATTTATATTAAAAAGTTTATTAAATATTTATAAATATCTAAGTGTAAACTCAATTATTAATATATTTTAATTTGATATTACGATAGAAACTCATAAACCAACTCTTGAATCCACCACTGCTAGAAGATACTACAAAAGTTATAAGGAAGATAAAAATGGGTACTACAAAGCTTTAAAATGCTACGCCTTCGCTTGAGGATGAAAGTGAACTCTTTTCATTTTAAATTTCTAATTTTCTAATGATAAAAAGAATGTTAAAATTAAAGGGTATAGTCAAACTGTAATCTTTTGCGGAAGAAAAAGGTGTACTCTTTTCATTCTCAACAAACAAATAGGTCAACAACTTTAAGATAAGAGTATCATCTGATACTTCTCTTTAAATTTTAAAAGTAACTATATTGCACAAATTAATTTTCGTTTTAAAACTATCTTTCTTTCTTAATAATTCTTACATATTTTAAGAATGATATTTAAATGTGCTGCTATTAGGAAGAGCGCAAATTACTCTATACTTTCAGTTTCATGTACGCTTTTTTGAAGAAAAGACTTTTTTGCTTTCTCACCAAAAAAAATAGAATGCTCTACAATATCAAAATATTAAGATAGCATATACAGGTACAAAAAGAGGCAGAATCTTCTTCGTTTTCCCATTTGAAGTTAAATTTCAAATAAAATTTTTATAGAAAGGGTCAAACAGATCACCTTATAAGTACCATTAAAAAAGATTAGATTTTTACCTCCCTATACTATATATGAAATTTATTTACCCTCCCTAATAAGGTTTTAACTTAATTACATGGTCATATACAATTTAACAATTATATACAAATTAATTTTAAATGAGTATCCCTTGATTATAGCCTTTTAATTTAGTAAATCCTGAAAAATCCTCACAATTCCTTACTTACCCAGACAAACCCCAATCTTTCTAAAGGATTTTCCTCTTTCTCTCTTTGAAATCAACCCTCTTTCTACACCGATTCTACAAGATTTTTTTCTTCTAAAGCTCATAATTTTCCCTAACAACGGCGAAGAAAGGGATTACTTTTTTATCGATTTGAATTTTGTCATGGCTGGCGTTTTGAGCATTTCTGGGTTTCTCCTTTTTTTGTTGGTATTCGAATGGTGGGCTAGCAGTAGATGTATATTAATTATTTAACTGGATTGTTCGAATTAAAATTGTCAGTCAATAAATTTTGAATGTATTTGACTCTCCACCATTGACAGACATTAAAAAGTTTCGAAACTATATTTATCACATTGGGCCTGTGCACAGTACGGGCATACCCTATCTAGTACTCCCTCCGTTTCAAATTAAGTACCCTATGAAGTATTTTTCTTTTTAATCTGTTTCAAAATAAATGACATATTTCTAATTTTAGAAATAATTTAATTTTAAATTCTTCATTTTACCCATTTTATATTTAAGAAAAACTTTTAGAACCACACAAATATCATAGCTCTATAAAGTTTTTACCCCTTAACCTTTTAAGATAATAAATTTTAAATTTTATTTTTTTTCTTAAATTTAGTACCGATTCAAATTAACTAATCTAAATTGAAACAGAGGGAGTAATATGTAAGAGGAGTACCTTTTATTTTTGGGCCTCTAATTTTGTGATGATTAAAACGGCCGCTTTAATGGTTCAGGGGTTAAGCCGCCTCTGAAAAATTGTCGTATCTTTTGCATTTCCAACCACCTGTCAGTAGCAGCTTTAAAAGCTACTTAGATGAATTAGATAGGGATTGTCGCATGAATTTAGACCGTTCACTTCCCCAAAAAATTGAAAAATGCCAACTCCTACATCAAATAATAGACAAACTTTAATTTAATAGTCAAAAGGTTTTTGTAATGCAAATGATTCGTGCAGTGGACAACGTGCAAGTTATTGCATTTACAGCCATGCAGAGGGAACCCAATTTGACCACAAAATAATAATAATACACTTAAGGATCGTTTGATAAGGTGTATAAGAATAAAGTTGAATAGTGTGTATTAGTAATGCATGAGTTAGTAATGAAAGTATTGATTATGCAGAGATTATTTTTATTCATTATTTAGTATGATGTATTAAAAATTAAAATACATTGCATAATTTTTAAAAAAATTAGTTGTTTACAAAAATACTCTCTATATCCTTTAGCTTTAAAGGACTTTAAGAAAAATTTTATCTTTAATTATGCTAATGCATACATTAATAGTCTTGGTAATTCTAATACCATGATTTGTTATGCATTAGCTACATATAAGATAATACCAAATAAAATATATAATTAATACATATATTAATTATATACATATTAAAAAAATATTAAAAATAAAGTATTACTAATACACAAAGTAACAAACGACCTCTTAGTTACGCACGACGGCACGAGGAAAACCTGAAATACTGTAACATTTTCCACTGGCTCTTCTGATTGTGCTTTTCACTGTAGAGCTGCTTTTGGACATGGCCATAAGTCCATAACTATAGAAATATATATCGTGTTTGGCCCGGCCAAAAAAAAAAATTATTTTGAGAATGATTTTTTCTAAAAGTATTTTTGGTCAGAAGCAGTTTGTGTTTGACAAATTAATTTGAAAAATACTTCTGAGCAGTAATTAGTGTTTGGCCAAGCTTTTAAAAATTGATTCTAGATGTATTTTTCTCAAAAGTGCTTTACAAAAAAGTATTTTTGGAGAGAATCTATTTTTTTTCTGCTTCTCCTTCTCTTCAAAAATATTTTTCTCTCTCCAAAAGCTTGGCCAAACACCTCAATTTTTGGAAAAAAACACTTTTGGCTTAAAAAAAACTTGACCCAAAAAAAACTTGGCCAAATATGCTAATAAACTTAAGGATTTAAATTATATATATACTACTTAAACTTTTTTAATTAGACCATCAGTGTAATTGAATCCGTTGCAATGTTTTATTTATCAAGTTTGTAGGTTACTTTACTTGTATATTCTCGCTTTAAAAGTTATTTGTAATTAACCTTTTAGTACTGAAACATTATTAAATAATTTTTATATTGTTATGTATATAAGTTAAACTCTTAATTAAATTGGTGGAGTAAATTCCTTAGATGGTGGGAACGTCCTATCAAAGTCACTTTTATCTTTTTTAGGACAATAAAATCATCCAACTATTATATTTTGACTCAAAAAATAAATATCACAGATTTAACATGTCATATCATATTAAAATTCCATTTTTTATAATAAAATTCAATTAACCCATAACCCGTATAGTCATCTAACCCACCCAAATATATGTCGTACGATTTACTGAATTAATTAAACTGATATTATTATTTTCTCTCAAATATTCTTCTATCTCAATTTAAACTTCATTGTAGGACGTCGACCTCACATGAACATAAAGAATGGACGACGGATATTATTATGCTCGTATTTCTCCAGTTATCTGACCCCAATATAATCAATCACGTGATGTCATTGCCACCTTACTATTTCTTGAACTTTAACTATCACTTGGAAAAAAATTCTTTAAGTATAATAATTAGCATTCAGAATCTCTGTCCTGACGCATAGCTTCTGCTTCTGGCAAACTTCCTGTAGAATAACTTTTGAAACAGTTTCCTGCACTAAGTTAAGACTTAAGAATAAGCAAAAAATAATTTCAAAAGGAACAAAAACTATGTATCCAATTTTCAAGGTTGTTCTCCAATAGTTGTTGAAATGGAAATTTGAGCCCGTATGGCCATAAAAAAAAGATTCTTTTGATTGAAATCAGTGTTTGGTCATCAAATTTTAGATTTTCACTTGAAGATGAATTTCGAAAATTTTTAAAATTTTTTAAAAACTTTAAAATGTTATTTTTCAAAAATTTTCACTTCGGACCACTCAAAAAAATTCAAAAACATCACAAAATTATATTTATATCCAAACATAACATAACTATAATTTTTAAATACTATTTTTACTTGAAATTTATTTTTCACTTTTTTTCCGAAATTTTACTATTCTTATATGCAAACGCCCACTTAATTCCATTGTTTTTCATTATTTCATAATATATACACTAGTACTTCAGTTTACTTTATACCAATCTGTATTCTTGTGTAAATCTCAAATATGAATAACAATTAGTGCTATAAGAAACAATGTCCACGTTTTACTGTTGACGTGCATGGCGAGGTTGTTGAAGTTTGTACTATTAACATATAATGGTCACATAAACGATTCTATCAACATTATATTCTTGTTTATTTTATGAAGAAGATGTGAATGAAGGAATGTTTGAGTGCTTTAATACCTATGTTCTAGCAATAAACTCTACCTTTGTATTTTTTGGAAGATTTAAGGTATTTGGCCAAATTTAAAAAGTACTTTTGACCGGCATAAGTAATTTTTCTACTTTTGGAGAGAAGCTACAAATTCTAACTTCTTTCAAAAAAACAGAAGCAAAAAATTAATTTATTTAAGACAAAAATACCCTTACAATAAATTTATATTTTCTAAATTATCCCTCGTTAATTTAATATTTTTCTTTACTTTTTCTTTTTATTTCTACTATACATTTCTTCTCTTTTTTATTTTAATCATATTTTTATTCTCTTTTTCCTATTCCTAAAAGTAGATTTTAAATTTATATTTAATGATGTATTTTGAAATATTTAAATTATCATGTAAACAATAAGTAATACCAAATACTCAATGGAATAACTATATTTTATATTGATTGGAATTTTTAATTTATATTTTTACTTTATATTTTATATTTTAATTGAATTCTTTTATAATAATGTTTAAATTTATTTTTTTTTCTAAATAATACTAATCGCAAATTGAACCTTTACTGTCCTTTTTGTAATTTGATACTTAAAAATTCTTTTTTAAAAGATCAACCAAACACAATGAACTTGCAAAAAATACTACTCAAATGAATTGGCCAAATACAAACTGTTATTTTGCAAAAGTATATTTCAAAAAGCACTTTTCAAAATAAGCAATTTTTGGCGGCTTGGCCAAACGGGCTCTTAATCCTCTTAACCTTCTGAGTTTGCGAAGCAATAGCCCATTTTTCTTTTGAATGGAATAACATATCTTTTTATCATAAACCAGCGGCTAGAAATGAGTTGTCATTGCTTATATTTTGAAAATATAAAAAATGACCCTCGATTATTTGAAAAATAACATGTACATTTTTCAATAACTAATCTCCATAAATGTGTGTTGCACGTTATTTTCTATCAATTTCAATTATTGGAAAGAAATGATAGGTAATTATTTGCAATTATATTGCATTTATTTTTAGAGATACATAAGTGTTACTATAATATAAGATTGTATGCAACATTAGGAATTAAGTGAGCATGTATTTTTTATTTATTTTCATTTTCCAATATAAAAATGTTAAAAATCGTTAGCAAAAAAATTAAATTATATGATATCAATCAGTTTTTGGCGTAAGAATATTTAATTAATTATTTTAAAAAAATAATGTTGATAAAAAAAGTAAGATATAATATTTTTCAAAAATTAAGTCCTCTTGCCTTCGTCAATTTTTCTGACTTCGTTGTAGTTTTTCACAATGAAATTTTATAAAGCAAAATTCATTTGTAGCCACTCAGGCCAAACATATATCACCTAATAGCCACAAAATGACCCCATACAAGACATAACCTAAAAATAATAATAACGGCTAGCAACTGAAAAATCTGAAACCATAAGCTCAACGCAAACAGAAAGGAAATCACTCCTAATCGATTTTGGATCCAAAATTCACGCGTTCAGTATGGAATCTTCAACCCCCAAAAAGTATAAAAGTCGCCCAAATATTCACATTGTCAAAAATATTCTAGAGTTTCTGAAGAGTAAACCCAGAGCAGAGCTCCAAACAATTCACGCTGAGCACAATTGCGGCCTACAATCATGTTAATAGAGTTGAGATTTCGTTATGAAATTGTGAAATTGATTCAAAATCGATAAACTCAACTAATGTTTATGGAGATTGTGAATGTTGGAACTACTGTTCCAATTTTGATTTTAATTTTACTTCAACACAGTGATGAGTGAGTAAGTGAGAGTAAATTTGTTAATTTCCTTGTTAACAACGTGCTGATCAATTTAGTCTGTAGCTATGAGTATTTTGTTGATGAGATATACAAGCAATTGGACAAGGATTCAATTACAAGTGAGATAGAGATAAAATATACAGTGAAGGATGGATATGTAGCAATTCCATTATACAATGATATGAGTGTGCGCTTGTATATGGAGATGAAAAAGAAAAACCTGGATATCACTGAATATCCATTATGCATAATATTGAAAACTATGTATTCAGGTGCTGAATGCTCATATTCAAGTTCATACTTGGATAGTAATTTACTCGCAACAACTTCAGTTGGTTTACAATGTCAGAATATAGAAGAAGTACATAGAACTAATATTGTTGAGATGATGGATAATCATGAAAAATAAGACAAAATTGAGATAATGAAGAAAAATTATATAATAGACAACCCACAACATGAAGAAATTGCATAAGGTCAGCTATATTGGAACAAACATACATTCATTAGTGTAATAAAACACTAAGCAATGCGAGAAAAATGTCAATTTATAGTGGATAAATTATCTACAACAAGGTATGATTTCTACGTATGAGATTGCACTTTTCTGTGGCCCCTATGGAAGATAAGTTGCAGGAATCGAGGATGAGATGGTTCGGGTATGTGAACAGGAGAGACACTGATGCCCTGGTGAGGAGATGCGAGAAGTTGACCATAGCGGGGCAGATGAGAGGTAGAGGAAAGCCTAGGAAGTACTGGAGAGAGGTGATTAGGTAGGATATGGCACAATTTCAGCTTACCGAGGACATGACCCTCGATAGGGAGGTGTGAAAGTCGAGAATTGGGGTTGTGGGTTGATAGGTAGTCGGGAGTCTCTTCTAGCCGTACTAGTAGTAGTAGTACTAGTCTTGTATTCTCTTATTCTGAGTTCCTTATTGTTAGTCGATATGGCATTATTGCCGATAGTTTTTCCACGTTTCTTGTAACTTCGTATTCCTTTGCTATTACAGGCTGTGCTATTTGTTTCTGTTATCTTATTTTCTTACCATTATTACTGTTTGTTTATTTTATCTTTTTCACTGTTCTTGAGCCGATGGTCTATCGAAAACAGCCTCCCTTTCTGCATAAGGAAAGGTAAGGTCTGAATACACATTACCCTCCCCAAATCCCATTGTATGTGATTGTACTAGGTTTTTTGTTGTTGTTGTTGTTGTTGTTGTTGTTTCATGTATAAAAAATATATAATTATTGTATAATGAGATTGTATATGTGTACTTCTCTGTGACATTGTGTTTATTTCTTTGTATAAATGTATATTAAATATATAAATGTAATGTAATGAGATTATATATGTGTACAGCTCTGGGACATTTTCTATAGTAGTTGTATAATAAATGTATAATTTTTTTATAATCAGATTGCATAAGTGTATTGCTTGTTTATTTGAGACACAAGTGTAAATATTTGAAGAAGTGCATTATCGTAACACTATATTTTAAATAGGTATTATCTTACATGCGTGGATGAAAATTGCAAATGGAGTCTTAGATCTTCAAGTCTACACAAATCAAATGTCTTCAAGGTTAGACGGTTCAATGATATTCACACTTGCCCAGAGACAGGTAGACTATTTTCACAATGTCATGCTACTTCGTCAGCCATTGCACATATGATCTACAACAAATATGTCAATCCAAAAATAATATACACTCCGATAGACATCGTGAGCGACATGAAACAACAGTATGAGATTAATATGAGTTACGTAAAATATTATAGAACAAAAGAAAAAGTGCTTGAACTGCTAAGAGGGATACCACGTGAATCTTATAGTAAACTACGAGTCACTTGTATATGATAAATATGACAAATCCTGGTTCTGTCACAATGTTACATAAATCAGAGGATGGGCGCTTCATGTATGTTTTTGCCACACCAAATGCATCAATCATATGATGGAAATACTGCAAGCCTACTGTAGTGGTTGACATGACATTCCTTAAATCATCACACAAGGGGACAATGTTAGCAGCTAGCGCACAAGATGCAGCAAGTGAATATGTCACAACCTCGTATAATAGTTATATATGGTATAGATAGTTCTTGTTTGGGTATAACAAAAATAACATGTATATATGCTTTCTTATTTTCTTAACCAGGTAAAACTTTTCCACAAGCATATGTTGTTGTTGATTCTGAAAATGATGCTTCATGGGAATGGGTTTTTGAAATATTTAGACAGGCTTTTGGGAAAAGGGAAAGGATGTGCATCGTATCCGATCGTCATGCAAGCATATTGAGGGGTGCTTCGATTATGTATCCATAGGTATCTCATTGTGTATGCATCTTCCATATTTGGAATAACATAAAGAAGTAGTTCAAGAAGAACCATGACCGGTTGAGGGAGATATTTTTTTCAATAGCGAGAGCATACAAAATTGAAGATTTTAATCGCCTTATGCAAGATATGGACAACATTGATAAGAGGGTAAGGGGTTACCTATTCCAAGTTGGTTATGAAAAGTGGTCCATAGCGTATTCCACTGTTAATAGATACATGGTGATGACTTCAAATATTGCAGAGTCACTCAATGCAAGAAACAGAGAGGCAAGAGAGCTACCAATCATGAGTTTGCTAGATTACATGATGAATTTGATTATGGAATAGAAGAATACAAATAGAATGGATGCAATGAATATATTTACTGGCCTAGGAAAAACTATAACGTGGTACTGAAGGAAAATAACAGTTTGTCGCAGAAGATGATGGTAAATATTCTTTTATCATGTCTTACTTCATACACCTGAATAACACACTTTGAAAATAATGCATTAATACTTGCTATACCCCTATTTTACTAATGATATCTATTTAAATTTAGGTGAGTCCTTTAACCGATTATGTATATGCAGTGATGGATGCTGAACAAAGGTGGAACATAATCTACATGCAAAAAGGGAATGCTCGTGCAAACGATTTTAAGTGGATGAGATTCCTTGTCCACATGCTATGGCAGTATTGGACTACACACACATAGAAGCACCCAAGTATTGTTCTGCCTATTACACCAAGGAATACTTCAAGAAGACATATGAAGTGCTAGTTAATCCACTTCTAGATGAGACTACATGGGATCTTCCAACAGAGGTGTTAGGTAATGTGGTCCTACCACCGATAGTGAAGGGAAAATTAGGATGACCTACGAAGTCGCAACGCAAGGAACTTTATGAATATGTATATACTGAACAGTTACCTGTGGAGTGTGTGGAAGACAAGGACACAACAGAAGAACATGCAGGAATGCTCGAGACAACTAGTAGACGTTGCTACAGTGATTTAATGTTTTGTAATTTTTTTCTTGTGAATGTTACAATTAGAATATTGGAAATAATGAGATTTGCAATCAGATTCTCTCTGATGTATGAATAAAGATACTACTTTTCATCGCAATGAAAATATTGGTAGAAGTTTTATTCCAAATAATGTTAAATTGATATTTGTATCCTTTAAGCTCTTATTTTGCTTGCCAAAAAATGTGCATGTCTAAAAAATATGTTTCTACAATGTACATTGTCACCATACAAAAATGTAAAATATAAACTATCATTATACAAAAAATATATACAAAATAGACTGTCACTATACAAATAGACTGTCACTATATAAAAAGTATACAAAATAGACTGTCACTATACAAAAATATACAAAATAGACTGTCACTATACAAAAATTATACAAATAGACTTCCACTATACAATTTATATATAAATAGACTGTCACTATATAATTTATATATAGTTTATATACAGTTTAGCTACCCCCAAACTTCATTCACGAAACTTCCTATAACAACTTAGCAACACCAGCTAGATTTGCAAAACCTATCAAAACAGATTAAAACTATAGAAATTACAAAACTACACAATCTAAAACTTTCAAATTTTCACTATTAAGTGAAAACAAACAAGTCGTAATTAAAAGTAATATTCAACATTAGCATTTCAAACATATTGTTCAAAAACATCCCAAACAAAAATCATAAAATGTGATATAACTATGCAACTGTATCCAATCTTAAGACAGTATCAGAACCAAACTACTTCATCTTAAACTACATGTGAATTGTTCGCTAAACTATCCCAAACTATTTCATCTTACCCTTCAACTTGCCCTTTTTCTTAACATCCTTTAAAGTCTCGCCATTACCAACGGCATGCGACTTGCGCCTTTTCTTTCTATCCTTCAAAGCCTCGTCATCACCAACGGCATGCAACTTGCCCTTTTTTGTCAGATCCTTTAATCTACCAGTAGACTTGTCGTCACTAACTGCACGTGCTCTTTATTTCTTCATTCCATAATCCCATAGCAATATACCATATCGGTTCCGTATCTCATCAATATCAATAGCTTTAGGAATACTGCTGCCTTGAATGATGTACTCAGCAAATACAGCAACATAAACACCACAGTCACTACATACAAGGTCGCACATAAATATTGAATAAGGTAGTATAATATCCAAATAGGAATTCATGTACAAAATGAATAAGAATCAGAAATATTCAATAATAATTTACGTATTATCTTGCATTTGCAACCCATCAACGACATGAATCTCAAAAGGATTAATGGCGGGAATTCCCATAGGATTCTCCTTTGTGTCCCACAAACCAATACGATGAAGGAAATATGGGAGCAACACTGGGTATGGCTCAATTGATCTCCGAACTACAATATTATGTCGTGTGCCACTCATGGAATCATATATATAAATGTGTAGATCTTTGAATGAAAGTCTCGTCAATATCTAGTGCCACTTATCAGGCAGATTTATAGGAAAAAGGACTTCATCAACAGTACACCAAGGAACGTTACATCTTAAAAAATACCCAAGTATGTACTCAACAATTGGATATGTTTCAGTAATCAAATTCATGTCTCTTTTTTTCTCCAAAAATTCATTGTACAAATTCCAAATCAAGCAGTTAAACCAACAGTCGGTAGTTGTGAATCTTACTGGAACATCAACATCGTACTTTCCTTTCTTTCTCAAATAGTAAAAAAATAAGATTAGTATGCTGAAATATGAAGAATAAACACACATAGTCAGAAAATTACATTATTAGAAAACTAAAATGTATATTTTATGTATAAACCGATTATACATTTTATAAAAGATACTGCAAATATACATAAAGGATACTCTTCCAAGTTGATACTATATTTTTTATTGCCATTATTGTTCTAGTCCTTTCTTCTGCCTACTATCCAAGGGTTACCAAGTCCCATTTCTCATTTATTATAGATAGAATCTATCTGTAATTACAACATGGATAAAAGAAAAGAAATGATATTTATGCTAACAAATTAACATCAATATGCTGAAATATGAAGAAGCATTATAATGTTGACTTACTGAACCATACAGGGGTAGGCTGAATATGCAAATGTGAAGAATAATTTTTCTCTCCAACATCATCAACTCCAAATTCAAAGATTTTATTTAGCTTATTTCCAATTTCTGTATAAACACCGGCACTGATGAATCATGATGAAAATATATGGTTCATAACACGAAAAAAGAAAAATAAACAAGGAATAAAAAAAGAAAAAACTGAAACATAAAACTTACGGCGCATTAGTCCTTAAGTATCTATTGATGAAAGTGTTCCACTTACACAATATTGTTGTCACGCCCCGAACCTAGGAGCGAGACAAGTACCCGGTGCCTCACCTAACCTAGCGTTCCAAATTGCGACTAAGGGACTCTGAACATATAATGTCATACTTTGGCCATGGGGCCACCTTGCAAGACAATTTGTGAAGCAAAATATAAAACTGAATGGAAACTAGCACTAACTAAACATCAATATAAAGCTAGGCCGAAAAAGCCGTCATAGCTACTACAGCTGACAAACCACCAAATTATACATACCAGGCCTACAAACCCAACATACTGCACTAACCAACAGGATATGTCTATAAGCCTCTACTGATAGATATATTGTGATCGGAACAGGGCCCCGACCTACCCATATTATATATATAAATACATACATAAGATGCACACAAAAACCTAGACCCGATAACTCCGAAGGATATGGAGCTTACCGATCAGGCTAAACTCTGGAAACACCTACTGAGAAGGTCTACTCGTCTGTCTATCTGAACCTGCATGTATGAAATGCAGCATCCCCGGAAAAGGGACGTCAGTACGAAATAATGTACCGAGTATGTAAGGCAATAACATAACTGAAAATCGAAACTGAACTGATAATATAATAACTGGAAGTAACTGAGAGTCAAAGATGATCTGGAGATATACTTACCTACTGATAGTGACTAAACTTCTTCAATATAGTAAGTAAAATAAATGTCCGGCCCTATAAGGCTCGGTACGTGTAAATGCTCGGCCGTAGTAGGCTCGCTCATAGGCGCTCGGCCATACTGGGCTCTGTATCTCGGCCATCCTGGGCTCGCTCATAGGCGCTCGGCCACAGTAGGCTCGGTATATATAACTTACCATCTGATCAGAGGTTGCCCAATAGGGGCCTGCCCACCGATTATAGCTCGATGGTGGTGAAAATAGTGTAATACTGTATATATATATAGACCCTCTGCTCTCTTGACTGAATAAAGACAAAACTAAACTGAATATGAAGTCCCGATAAGGAATAATATTGTAACTTATGAGACTAGAATAATGTGAATAAATTCATGAATACGAACTTCTCTTTATGTCTTATTATTAACACATGTAGCTACGAGATCATGCCAAAATGAAGGAAGGGCTTAGCCTTAATATACCTTATCACAATCTTTCCAATCACTAAGTTGAACTCACCTCTTTGCACCTTAATCTACAAGAATGATAATAATACTATCGTTAAGTTACGAAAGGTACAACTATCGCACAACGAACGACAAACTTATTTTGTATTAAAACGGGCAGCATCTCCCCTATAATCCTTACTTCCTCCAAATTCAAGATAACACCAACAATATAAGAACAGAACAATAACAACATATATACATCATTTTTCAGCCCTATATACACCATCAAATACTACAAAACAGCCCAACACACCCCAATCTCTTCGTACACAAAAAGACCACCGTAGTAGTGTCAAACGACCCGAAAATGTTATGACGAATGACCAGCCAACCACCCTACATTTATATGGTGTTTCTACACCCCCTTCCTCCTCCAAAACTCCACAAAACAGTAGTAAAACATGCAGCCCAACAGCAACACAAAACAGTCCACAAAACAGTCCGCTACAAGTGAATAACTCGAACTCACGACTTCCGATCACCGTCCCGTGAGTTCTTACAAGTATAGAACGACTTACCATGAATATACAGAAGAAAAAATGGATGAAAGAGAGCAGTAAACTCACCTTATTTGTTGGATAACTCAGCTCCTATCTTGGTTCTTTAAACTCTAGGTTTTACCTCCAATTAGAATTTGAAAGGGAGAGAAAATCAATTAGGGTTTGTGGGAAATTTTTGGGAGGATTTTTTTTGCAGAGCTTATGTCTGGTTATTATGATCTATTTTAAGTCTAATATATGAAGAAAATAGGCCTTTAAAAGGCCTCTTTGGACGACCCGAAATGGCCCCTTTTTGGGCTTTCATTTAAGCAAGTAGGTGACACACCTACTTGTCACCTAGCAGCTTGCGCAGTATCGCAAAAATGCCCATATCTCTCTACTCCGATGTTGTATTGACAAACGGTTTAATGTGTTGGAAAATAGACTCATATATCTTTAATTATATGGGTGGAACACCCCATAACCCTAAGTATATTGGGAGAAAATTGCAGTTATATTTGACCCAAAGTTTCAGTAAAACTTATGAATGTAACTTGTGATGATTTTCATCGACTTTTGTTCCACAACTCGCTTGACTTCAAAACATAACACACGGATGTCATACGACTAATATAAATCATAACATAATCTCCTTATCATGTTAATCACCCTAGTCTCACCCCAAAGGTACATGTTATAACATTCCTAACTTGTCAACTTTTGACGAAACATTGTTTTATTCAATTGCTTTAGCTTCTGAACTGTCCAACCCTCTTTGTACTTGTTGTTCATGATCTTCAATATTTGTAACCTCAGAGGTAACATGATTAACTTACTTTATATACTTTTAAATATTATCTCATTTTTGGTCCTACATTAATTTGCTTACGATGCATTTTTACGTACGAAAATATAGGGTGTAACATCACTCCCCCCTTGGGAACATTTGTCCTTGAATGTTTACTCTTAGAGACTTTGGAAAATTTTGCCAAAGTATCCTTCGTACACTAGGTTAAAACAACCTGCACGCAGCCAGAAAACATACTATGCATTCCACACATGGCCAATCTTTATAAATAGCAACAATTTGCCTCACCGACCGTAAATCATAAATATTGAAAGTGAAAAATAAAAGCTTACCTGATGACCTGCTAGCCTAAATAGAGCTATGTTGTAGCGTCCCATCTCGAACCATATCTTCAGTTTGAAATAGGTGGGGGTATTTAGACTTCATTTCTCCCTCCGATTCCCACGTCATCTCTTCTACATTCTTGCTCCTCCATAAAACCTTCACGGAAGCTACCTCCTTATTTCGTAGCTTGCGGATTTGTCGGTCTAGGATGGCAACTAGAATTTCCTCGTATGACAAGTCCTCTGTAATCTGTACATCATCCGTGGGCACCACTCGGGTAGGATCGCCAATGCACTTCCGTAGCATAGATACGTGAAAAACCGGATGGACAGACTCTAATTCTGAGGGCAACTCTAACTCATAAGCTACTTGGCCCACTCTCCGAATGATCCTATAAGGCCCAATATACCGTGGGCTAAGCTTGCCTTTCTTGCCAAACCTCATCACGCCCTTCATAGGTGATACCTTTAAGAATACCCAGTCATTAATCCTGAACTCTAAGTCTCGTTGCCGCACGTCAGAATATGACTTCTGACGACTCTGAGCTGTCAACAGTCGCTCCCGGATAAGCTTTACTTTCTCTATGGCCTGCTGAACCAGGTCTGGCCCATGTAACCCAGATTCTCCAACATCAAACCACCCTATAGGAGATCTGCACTTACGCCCATACAAAGCCTCGTACGGAGCCATCTGGATACTGGAGTGGTAACTGTTATTATATGCAAACTCGATAAGAGGTAGATGTTCATCCCAACTTCTTTTAAAATCCAACACACATACTCGTAACATATCCTCAAGCGTCTGAATTGTGCGCTCGGCTTGTCCATCAGTCTGTGGATGAAAAGCTGTGCTGAGATTCACCTGAGTCCCTAGACCTCTCTGAAATGACCTCCAAAAATGTGCTGTAAACTGAGCCCCACAGTCAGATATAATAGAAACCGGTACTCCATGTAGCCGCACTATCTCCTTAATATATAACTTTGCATAATCTTCTGCTGTATATGTAGATCTGACCGGTAGAAAGTGAGCTGATTTCGTGAGCCTATCGACTATCACCCATATGGAATCGAACTTACGATTAGAACGAGGTAAACCCGTGATAAAGTCCATGTTTATCGCCTCCTATTTCCATGTCGGGATCTCTATAGTCTGCATTAGCCCTCCGGGCTTCTGGTGCTCTACCTTCACTTGCTGGCAACTAGTACATTGGGCGACAAACTCAGCAATGTTCTTCTTCATATCGTTCCACCAGTACACATCCTTAATGTCATGATACATCTTCGTCGATCCAGGATGGATGGAATACCATGAATAATGTGCCTCTGACATAATCTTGTCTCGTAGCCCTGCTACATCTGGAACACACAAACGACCCCTGTATCTGAGAACCCCATCTCCCTTGAGCTCTAACAATGGCTTCTTCTGCTGCGGAACTCGCTTTCTCAACTCGACCAACTCTGAGTCCTCGTACTGCCTTTCCTTGACTTCAGCTATGAGGGATGATTTTGCAGTGTTTTGGAGTACAACTCCACCATCCTCAGAATCTACTAACCGAACCCCCAACGAAGCCAATTGATGAATCTCTCTAGCTAATTGTCTTTTCTCGGGCTCTACATGTGTTAAGCTACCCATAGATCGGCGACTTAAGGCATCTGCTACAACATTTGCTTTCCCTGGATGGTAGAGAATGTTAACATCGTAATCTTTCAATAACTCAAGCCATCGCCTCTGTCGCAAATTCAACTCTTTCTGCTTGAAGATATATTATAGGCTTTTATGATCAGTAAATACATCAACATGAACACCATATAAATAATGCCGCCATATCTTAAGTGCATGGACAACCGCAGCTAACTCGAGGTCGTGGGTCGGATAATTCCTCTCGTGCTTCCTCAACTGCCTTGAAGCATACACAATTACCTTCCCATGTTGCATCAGGACACATCCTAACCCGACACCTGATGTATCACAATACACGGCATAACCCTCTAGACCCTCTGGAAGTATTAGAACTGGAGCTGAGGTCAACCTGTTCTTAAGCTCTTGGAAACTCCGCTCGCAAGCCTCTGTCCATTGAAACTTAGTTTCTTTCTATGTCAACTTCGACAATGGTGCCAAAAGGGAAGAAAAACCCTCTACGAACCTCTGATAGTATCCTGCTAAGCCTAGAAAGCTACGAACCTCTGTCGGAGTGGTAGGTCTAGGCCAAGATTTCACGGCCTCAATCTTCTGAGTGTCCACCTTTATCCCTTCATCTGATACAATATGCCCCAAGAATGCTACAGACTTCAACCAGAACTCACATTTAGAAAACTTAGCATATAACTTATGATCACGAATGGTTTGAAGTACCGCTCGCAGGTGGTCTGCATGCTCATCCTCTGAACGGGAATAAACTAGAATATCATCAATAAATACTATCACGAACAGATCTAAAAATGGCCGGAATAGGCTATTCATCAAGTCCATAAATACAGCGGGTGCATTAGTCAACCCGAAGGACATGACAAGGAACTCGAAGTGGCCATATTGGGTCCTGAATGCTGTCTTTGGAATATCTTTTTCCCGAACTCTGACCTGGTGGTACCCCGACCTCAAATCTATTTTTGAAAAGCATCTAGCCCCCTGCAACTGATCAAACAAGTCATCGATCCTTGGAAGTGGATACTTATTCTTAATAGTTACCTTGTTCAGCTGCCTATAATCGATACACATCCTCAGCGAGCTATCTTTCTTCCGCACAAATAGTACCGGTGCACCCCAAGGTAAGGTACTGGGCCTGATGTAACCTTTCTCCAGCAAATCTTTTAACTGCTCCTTCAACTCCTTCAATTCGGCAGGTGCCATTCTATACGGAGGGACGGATATTAGTTGAGTTCCTGGAAGCAAATCGATGCTAAAATCAATCTCTCGCTCTGGAGGAATACCTAGAAGCTCATCTGGAAACACATCTGCATACTCTTTGACTACGGGAATAGACTGAAGTGTAGGTATCTCAGCATCTGCATCTTTAACTCGCACAATATGATAAATGCACCTTTTTGCGATCATTTTCCTTGCCTTCAGATAGGAAATAAACCTACCTCTGGGTGTTGCTGTATTACCTACCCATTCAAGGACTGGCTCACCCGGAAAATGAAATCTGGCTGCCTTTGCTCGGCAATCAACTGTGGCATAGCAAGCTGCCAACCAGTCCATGCCCATGAGAGCATCAAAATCCATCATCTCTAGCTCAACTAGGTCAGCTGAGGTCTGACGACTACAAATTATCACCGTACAACCTCGGTAAACCCGTCTAGCAATAATCGATTCTCCGACCGGTGTAGATACTGCAAAAGGATCACTTAGTATTTCAGGCACTATACCAAACTTTCTCGCGACAAATGGGGTAATATACGATAAAGTAGATCCTGGGTCTATCAAAGCATAAGCATCGTGAGAGCAAATGGTTAATATACCTGTCACAACATCTGGTGAAGACTCCTGGTCCTGTTGACCAGCTAAAGCATAGATACGGTTCTGATTACCACCTGAACTGGAACCTCTACCTCTGCCTCGACCTCTACCAGCCGAAGACTGAGACTCACGCCTTGAAGGATGCACGGACATAGATGATCCTGTTGCTGAACTCGCTGGTTGTGCCATTCCCCCAGAATCTCTATTTGGGCAATCTCGCATCATATGCCCCGAACGCCCACATGTATAACAAGCATCAGAACCTGCTCGGCATTGGCCCAAGTGTACTCTACCACAGATGTCACACCGTGGAGGAAATGACCATGTCTGCGCAGAACCTCGCTGTCGCTGTAAACCCGACGCCCGTGAGCTCTCATCTGGTACTGACTGAGTATAGCGGTCATACCTGTAACCCTGTAACTGAGGTGGCGGAGGCCTAGGTGGCCTTCTGAAGTACGGGGTCCTATAACTACCCTGAGATTGCTCCTGAGACCTGGAAAATCTCATCCTCTTACGTTGCCCTTGCTCAGCCCTCTCTGTACCCTGCTGCCGATGCCTACCCCTTTCTATATTCTGGGTGAATGCCTGAATCCGGGAGATATCCATACTATCCTGCAATGCAGTGGTGGCACATGCCTCGGTTAACTCTGGGGCTAACCCTGCTATAAACCTGTGAATCCTGTCCCGCATAGTAGCAACTATGGATGGTGCATATCTGGCCAATGAGTCAAAACGGAGACTATACTCTCGAACACTCATATTACCCTGCTTGAGGGCTAGAAACTGATCGACTCGAGCCTGTCGGATCTCCCGCGGTAAGTACTGGTCAAGGAAGGCATCTGAAAAATTCTCCCAAATAGCTGGAGGGGCATCACGTCCCCTGGACCTCTCCCATCCCTCGTACCAAAGGATGGCTATATCTCGGAGTCGAAAAGCTGCTAGCTCAACTGCCTCTTTCTCTGTGGCATGTATAACACGAAAGATCCTGTGAAGCTGATCTATGAAATCTTGCGGGTCCTCCCTCTGATCTGTCACCGTGAACTCTGGGGGACTCAAAGCAATAAACTCTCGGACCCTTGAACTCCCAGATCCCTCAAAAGTTCCTGCACTAGCTGATGCCCTAGCCTGTTGCTGGGTAGCTACCAACTGTGTCAATAAATGCACCGCACTTCTCAAGTCCTGATCTGGTGGAAGTGGAGGGGGAACTGGATGTGCGGTTTCCCTAGGAATCTCCGTAGTTAGTGGAGGAGCCGGTAATGGCTGAGTAGGGGTCTCGCCTTGAGCCTCAGACTGGGCCCCATCTACTGGGGGTACCCTGCTGGTCCCCTCACCTGCTGCTGTATCTCTTCTCTGGCTAGCCGTAGTCTTCCTAGTCACCGTCATCTGTGCATGCAAACACCAACATATAAGTTTAATTCAAATTTCCTATAACTCAGTTCTATAGCACGATTTAGATTTCAAAGAAGGGCAACCAACTCCTAAATGCCCTTTAGTTCCCTGCTTATATAATGTGGTGCACAACACATCTATAAACAAGACCCTACTAGACACGGCTTGTAGACTCCCTAGGACAGAACTGCTCTAATACTAAGTTTGTCACGCCCCGAAGCTAGGAGCGAGATAAGCACCCGGTGCCTCAACTAACCTGGCGTACCAAATTGCGACTAAGGGACTCTGAACATATAATGTCATACTTTGGCCATGGGGCCACCTTGCAAGACAATTTGCGAAGCAAAATATAAAACTGAATGGAAATTAGTGCTAACTAAACATCAATATAAAGCTAGGCCGAAAAGGCCGTCATAGCTACTACAGTTGACAAACCACCAAATTATACATACCAGGCCTACAAACCCAACATACTGCACTAACCAACAGGATATGTCTACAAGCCTCTACTGATAGATATATTGTGATCGGAACAGGGCCCCGACCTACCCATATTATATATATAAATATATACATAAGATGCACACAAAAACCTAGACCCGATAACTCTGAAGGTTGTGGAGCTTACCGATCAGGCTAAACTCTAGAAACACCTACTGAGGAGGTCTACTCGTCTGTCTATCTGAACCTGCATGCATGAAATGCAGCATCCCCGGAAAAGGGACGTCAGTACGAAATAATGTACCGAGTATGTAAGGCAATAACATAACTGAAAATTGAAACTGAACTGATAATATAATAACTGGAAGTAACTGGGAGTCAAAGATGATCTGGAGATATACTTACCTGCTGATAGTGACTAAACTCCTTCAATATAGTAAGTAAAATAAATGTCCGGCCCTATAAGGCTCGGTACGTGTAAATGCTCGGTCGTAGTAGGCTCGCTCATAGGCGCTCGGCCATACTGGGCTCTGTATCTCGGCCATCCTGGGCTTGCTCATAGGCGCTCGGCCACAGTAGGCTCGGTATATATAACTTACCATCTGATCAGAGGTTGCCCAATAGGGGCCTGCCCACCGATTATAGCTCGATGGTGGTGAAAATAGTGTAATACTGTATATATATATATACCCTCTGCTCTCTTGACTGAATAAAGACAAAACTAAACTGAATATGAAGTCCCGATAAGGAATAATATTGTAACTTATGAGACTAGAATAATGTGAATAAATTCATGAATACGAACTTCTCTTTATGTCTCATTATTAACACATGTTGCTACGAGATCATGCCAAAATGAAGGAAGGGCTTAGCCTTAACATACCTTATCACAATCTTTCCAATCACCAAGTTGAACTCACCTCTTTGCACCTTAATCTACAAGAATGATAATAATACTATCGTTAAGTTACGAAAGGTACAACTATCGCACAACAAGATAGGGCAGCATCTCCCCTATAATCCTTACTTCCTCTAAATCCAAGATAACATCAAAAATACAAGAACAGAACAATAACAACATATATACATCATTTTCCAGCCCTATATACACCATCAAATACTACAAAACAGCCCAACACACCCCAATCTCTTCGTACACAAAACGACCACCGTAGTAGTGTCAAACGACCCGAAAATGTTATGACGAACGACCAGCCAACCACCCTACATTTATATGGTGTTTCTACACCCCCTTCCTCCTCCAAAACTCCACAAAACAGTAGTAAAACACGCAGCCCAACAGCAACACAAAACAGTCCACAAAACAGTCCGCTACAAGTGAATAACTCGAACTCACGGCTTCCGATCACCATCCCGTGAGTTCTTACAAGTATAGAACGACTTACCATGAATATACAGAAGAAAAAATGGATGAAAGAGAGCAGTAAACTCACCTTATTTGTTGGATAACTCAGCTCCTATCTTGGTTCTTCAAACTCTAGGTTTTACCTCCAATTAGAACTTGAAAGGGAGAGAAAATCAATTAGGGTTTGTGGAAAATTTTTGGGAGGATTCTTTTTGCAGAGCTTATGTCTGGTTATTATGATCTATTTTAAATCTAATATATGAAGAAAATAGGCCTTTAAAAGGCCTCTTTGGACGACCCGAAATGGCCCATTTTTGGGCTTTCATTTAAGCAAGTAGGTGACATACTTACTTGTCAGCTAGCAGCTTGCGCAGTATCACAAAAATGCCCATATCTCTCTACTCCGATATCGTATTAACAAACGGTTTAATGCGTTGGAAAATAGACTCATATATATTTAATTATATGGGTGGAACATCCCATAACTCTAAGTATATTGGGAGAAAATTGCAGTTACATTTGACCCAAAGTTTCAGTAAAACTTATGAATGTAACTTGTGATGATTTTCATCGACTTTTGTTCCACAACTTGCTTGACTTCAAAACATAACACACGGATGTCATACGACTAATATAAATCATAATATAATCTCCTTATCATGTTAATCACCCTAGTATCACCCCAAAGGTACATGTTATAACATTCTCAACTTGTCGACTTTCGACGAAACATTATTTTATTCAATTGCTTTAGCTTCTGAACTGTCCAACCCTCTTTGTACTTGTTGTTCATGATCTTCAATATTTGTAACCTCAGAGGTAATATGATTAACTTACTTTATATACTTTTAAATATTATCTCATTTTTGGTCCTACATTAATTTGCTTACGATGCATTTTTACGTACGAAAATATAGGGTGTAACAATTGTGAAATCAATAGGATTCTCAATATTTTCCTGAAAAGGATACTTGACAGTGAAGATGGACTTATTTGGATTATTTGTTAATATGGGCTGCTTTGACTTAGTTGGCTTATTTAGAGCAATTTGGATGCTGCCACCAGAGTCAAATATGTTCCTGAATGGTGACTTCATGACCCTGTTGGTTTCCTTTCTGTAGGAATCATTTCAGGTGTGTCATGATCAACAAAAGCTATAAGATCTTCCTCCATAGTAGTAATATTTTTCTCCACTCCTAAAGCTTCACCATGTACAATATTTTGATCAAAATACTTTTGGGTAATTGTAGTGATTTCAGCCTCGGCATCGCTAGTCCAGCCATTGTCCTCACCAACTTCCTCACAACTATTTTTACCAACAACTTGTACTGAATCCTCCACCTAACCCCCCATATTAGCAGTAGTTTTCTTCACTTCTGCAATATTAACTACACTATCACCATCTACATCATTTTTGTCACAAAACTTTTGTGTAATTGCAGTGATTTCAGGTGCGACGTCCTCAATCTAGGCTTCGTCATCAATAACTCCTTCATTACTTTTACTAGCTCCTATAGAATCCTTCACCACACCCTCCCTAACATCAACAGCTTGCTCTAGACCTACCTCAGTGCTAACATTTTTCTTTACAACTTCCTTACTGCCAATATTTTTCCCCATAACTTCATCACTACCAAAATTATTCTCTGCAACTTCCTTATCACCAAAATAATCATTATGAATATCACCGGTATCATGATGGTCATGACTATCATGATGGTCTTCGTCTTTTCTATTACCATGTTAAGGAAAAATATACAAAAAAATGTTAAAATTATGGTAATAGGTAAAAATAACAAATAAGCATAGACATGAGAATACCTTTGAAGCATTGCGTTCACCTAGAGCTTTAAAAATCTTTTCAAATGAGGAAATCATTAACTGCTCCAAAAACAAAACCTTATCATTTACCTATAAAATAAAACGTGAAACCGAATATCAATTGAGTTGTCAAAATTGCTCAAAACCAAAATAAAATTGTACCTTGTTGGTTTCATTTCTTAGAAGTTTTATCTCATTGTTGCTTGAACTCAAGTTACTGGGCTGTGGATCCGGATTATTAATAGGTTGTGATTCCAGATTATGTTTGGGCTGTGGATTTGATTGTTTATAGGTTATGATTCCATCTTATTTTTGGGGTGCTTCTTAGCATTGTTTTCATGTCGAGTGTTGAAATCATCAACATCATCTATTGGATTAACTTCAGGCAAGACTCCAGATTCGATATCCATCTCATTTTTATCTTTATATACGGGGACAAAATCATGCAATTCAAGCATTGTTTGTTCAACATTTGTTGGGGCAATGTTACCAAACACCAACTACAAATAAAAAAAATAACTTAGCAATCATGAAACTTTAAAAAGACAAAAGACAATCAATATATTATTTGCAAAAAATTACACATCATATAGTTAATTGATATTATATATATTGAAGGTATAAAAAATGTATCAGAAATGTATAATTTATGTATATTGTTGGAATATGAAGTAAATTCATATGCATTGGTAAAAATTGTTGTAAAGTAAACAAAAATATTTTTTACCTACTCCTGACTTAAAAGAAAAAGTTTTTTCCTCAACCTCTTGAAGGTCACCTTTTTCTTTACAGTCCAGTTTAGTATGCGTGGCACAAGATCTCCAAGCGAGGTTTTTGAGAGTATAGGGTCAACATTCATAAAACCAACACTGAAATGCCAAAGGCAAACCACCATATCGGTATATCTCTCTCCTACTATGAACCTTATCCTTTATTGACTCCAACATAGCATTGGAAATCACATTTCCCCAAGGGAATGTCTCAAATCACCAGATTCAACCAGCAGAAAATCATCCTTTGTTGTGAAATCAACATTCGGAATAGAAACTAGAAAACTGTGAATGAAATACAATACTGCAATCTTTAATGCGTCCTCATCAGATTTTCATATCTTTTTAAAGAAACAGTCAGTTAATAATTTCTTAGACACTTCAGACATGCCTGGAGAGTATAATTCCATCAACCGACTCGACTGGACAGATTCAAAATCCTTATTGGGATCACTGATCACGTCCACAACATACCTCAATAAGAGATATGACACGATCGTATGCAATAATAATTACCCAACTAGGAGTCGGGGTCGAATCCACTGGGAGTTATGATGAGAGTTAGGAGTATATATTTGAAGCAAGCAAATGGGTTATCTAGGATTTGACTTCTACAACAAGGTTTTGTTTTCTATTTCTATTGTTACTCCAATGAATGCAAGTTAAAGAAAATAGATTATAAATAAATATTTTTGAGGGTTTTCAAATTGGATTGAAGGCCTAGGGATATGACCATAATCTAGGTGTTTGCCTAATGGGATAAAGACATTAATGCTTATTTTATTGATTGAGGTGTAATATAGCTCTCAACTCTACGTTACCCACTCAAAATCTCTCGGTTAGAGAGTGATTTTGTCCAATTTGATTTTTTCAAGTCCAAATGGGTATCAACCAAAACAGTTGATAAGAGCTCAAGTTGGGTTATTACTATCTCTAGGTTGAACCCTTTAATTAGTTTAATCAATTTTTCAATTAACCCAATTCCTTGTTAGCTAAGTTATCATACACTAGGTCTCTCTTTCTCAAGTAGAGACTAAGTCAAATAAGCATGAATCAATGTTTGCAACCATAAATTTCTAAATTTGAAGCATGAACTAAGTTAAATAATCAACACCCAATCATAAACAAATACTAAATTAGATAACCATAAGGTTCACATACTAGGGTTGGGTCACAACCCTAGTAAAAGTCTAGCTACTCATAATAACAATTGCAGTAATTAGGGAAGAAAAGCTAATTAAACTTATAATGAAAGATTAAAATGATGAAATCTAATATTAAAACACCAAAATAATGCAAACTTACTAAAGTAGTAAAAAAACGGCTACAACAACTTCAGATGTTCAAAACTTGACCTAATTTTATAAAACTCGTCTATTTATACAGGGCCAAATATTTCGGATAAAAATGCCCTCGGGAGGTTCTACGGCCGCACAATTCCATGTGTAGTTCGCAAATTTCTTCAGCTGGCAGGAAGTGGAGTTTTGTGGCCGCACATTTCTGAACTGCGGCCGCGAGGTAATCTTCTGCGGCCGCACAATTCTTATTCGGTCCGCAATTCACAAAGGCTCCTGGACTTGGTCTTTTTGCATACTCTCTAATCTTTGACTCTTAGCCCAGTTATGCGGCCACACAATTCATGTGCAGTTCGCACATTGCTGAAAGTTCTGTTAAATTTTTCTTCTTAGTTTGCGGCCGCAGATCGAATTCTGCGGTCTGCAATTTCTTCTGCAGACCGACCGCACATTTGTGCTTATGCGCCCTCTATTTCCTTGTGCTTCGGAACACTCCTCTTTGAGTTGGATTTCATCTCGGGAGACCAAACTTCCAACATTCCTATAAATTTGCACAATTTTATTAGTTTCGGGAACACAATTCAATACATTCGGACTAAAACAAAAGCTAAAAGGTTCTAATAAGCAATCAAAATCCCCACTTATCAACTCCCCCAAACTTAAGTCTTTACTTGTCCTCAAACAAATAAATTAGTTCCCACCTCCAAAAGTTAAGGGTCAATTTAGCGAGTCAAAGGTGAGCCATCCACACGCCCACACTACTCGTGTATTATCAGCAACGCGACAAGTTAAACATTCATGCACATATAGTTCTAATGTGACATTTGAGTTTCAAGAATTGACTTTACTCATCAAGGACTCTTGCTCTATCATGTAGGTCATAGTGGAATCCAAAGTCTTCCTCCTTTACTTTCCATTTGTCAGTCTCACTTAAGAAATTTAGCACTCAATCCAAAGATTTATGAAAGGTTCGCTCATCTCTCGCAAGAGAATGTCATAAGTACAGCTTCAAGTACAATAGGCTTGCCTCTCATGTAGGTCGCCACTAATGTAAGCTCACTCGGCTTGAAATCAAGTACGACTTCTTTCGGAATATAATGAAGGCTTTTGTATTAGGGTCGGACGGGTGAGTGGTTACACTTTTTCTTAAGTACTCCATCTTTCATTTATCGGCTCACATTTTGCCAATTCATAAAGGCACTTTCTTTTTATTGGGGACTAGAGAGACTTAACATCACTCTTTCTTGATCATTTCATTCTTTTTCTCCCTTTTTTATTTCTCCGTATTTGGGATCATTACCTCTTTTTGAATCCATTCAACCCTTCCACTAACTCACTTTTTGCATTTTTCTTTTTGTTTTTTTCTTTTCTTGCCTTATCTTCTCATAAAGATCATTTCTTTTCTCTTTTTGTGCCTTGATAATTTTTTCAAGTTCCTCGTCTCTCCCCCAAACTTACGTTTTAAGCCATTTGTTTCACGAGAGTGTTAAGGAAAGCTCGGGTGCCAAGAGAGGGTCACGACCAAACGGGTAAAGGCATGTAATATGGTTATCAAATGAGAAAGGCTAGAGTCTCAAAGGGGTTGACTAGGGATAATGACATTGGTTGGCAATAGAAAATTCAAGCGGGCCAAGAAGAGCCTACAATCACTTTTCAAACCAAGTAAAACTTAGGATTTTGCCTTGAAACACATTAAGGGCAAGTTCTAGACCCTTCGTACGGATACTTGGACTAGCAACAATTCATCTCACCCCTCACGCAACCGGATTGTTAAAGAGGACAGAGTCGAGGGCCCACAACGACCACATTCAATGTTAAAGATTACTATGGTTCAATTAAACCACTCGATGATTGCCAAAGTCAACACAAGAGTCACAAAGTCACTAACTAGAGCTATTTCTTTCAAAAAAAAATTGTCTCTAACCATAAGTACGTAGTTAAGTATGTTGGTACAAATTGAAGCATGGTTGACTCTTCGAGCATGACTTAATTAGGTATTTTTATTTATTACTACTACTATTATTACTTAAACACAAAAAACAGACTCATTCCCTTAAGAAGGTTATCACGCCATCCATCATTGGGACGAGTCACCCGGTTAACATAATAACTACCTTTGAAAAGAACCGTGGCATTAACAAAATCAAAGGTTTATTATATACTAAAACATAAAGAAGAAGCTAGTAAATCAAACAAAAAAGCTACTAAATCAAATAAAGACTAATAAAGAAACAAAAATAAAGAAGCTAATAAGCAAAAACTACTGAAGATAGAATGAATATACATAATGAGAGAAAGAGAGAATATATAGACATAATAAGAAAAGAGAGAATAATATCAAGTTATTACATGCCAAATGTCTCAGAATGTATCAAATAAGAAAAGAGAGAATAATATCAAGTTATTACAGGCCAAATGTCTGAATGTATTAAATATAATCAATAAAATCCACCCCATCCCTCGAATAAAGATAAGTATTGTCCCCAATGCTTAACAAAGTAAGAGTAAAAGAGGGTAAAGAGTGAAGAAAACTCCCTATGGCACCTTGGACATCTCTGTGTTCCCGGCAATGTCACTGCCTGTAGGATCATCCAACTAAATCTCATCATCCTCAACTCTGGGTGTGGATGGGTTGGTGAACATCCGACGCACTGCCTCGGCAGTATCGACAACAAGGTCTAGCTCCTCAGACTGGCCAGCTGGTGCCACCGGTGCTGTTGGTGCTGTAGGATCTTGGCCTGAATGGTGTGAGTCAATCAGCATGTCAAAGGGGAGGTCTCCGGATGTAGGAAGCCTGGTCACCTGTCTCCGGAGCTTGTCCACTAACTTCTTGCTGGCCTGGGACTTTCTCATCTTCTTTACTTCTTTTTCCAGCTCTTCGATCACTGGCCCGTGTTGTACCAAGGTAGCAATAATAATGTTCTAATTCTCAAGGAGCTTCTTCAATGTATCTTTAGCTATCGGGGGAAACTGAGGTGCCTGAAAAGAAGACTGCACTACAACAGTACTGGATAAGCCAGAAAACTTTGCAGTGACTGTTTGCATCCAGTTATTGAGACTCGCTAATATCTGGGAGACTCGCATCGCAGAAAAAAGGGCAATAGGCATAGGCACTAGCTTCAAAGCCGAGGTGGGAACTGTGGCAGGAACTGCAGCAGAGGATGTGGATGATGGCGAAGGCATAGCCGCGACACTGGAGGAAGGCTCAGCTGAAGTGGATGGAACATCAACTGCCTCAACAGCTACCGTAGTTGGCTCATCAGACTGGCCAACGGTGGTAGGAGGCTGAACTTTCTTCTTTGGATTGTTCACATCCATCAGTGAATACTAAGTAAAAGGCTTCTTCGGCCTCACCTTTGTGTCATAATCCCTCGGCTCTACCCTTGCATCCATGAGATATTCTGTAATAGTGTTGAGATACTGGTAGGATGAGTCATCTTGCCGAGCAATCACTGAGATGTTGGCCGACATCACGGCACCCACATTGATATAGTACTCGGCCATAATAGAAGCAACCAGAACTTCCCTAGGGATTGGAAGGTAAGTCTCATTGTGACTCGGGTCTTGTCTGTTATAGACAAAGGTTTTCTACCCCTTCGCCTCAAAACTGAGAGTGCTCCAGTTGATAGGAACCCCAGTGACAATCCATGGAGGTGATGGACCCAGTGCTGCTAGAATCTCCACTAACCAAGGTCCGGTTGCGTGTTCTAATGCATACATCTCCAAATATTTCTTTGGCTTAACATCTTCGAAGCCCAAGTACGTGTTGAGTGTATGTTGATCAAATCTCACTTTTAAATTACGTACTTTAGTCACTTTTGTCCCCTTTTTTATGTGAGCCACATTTGCATAGAATTCCCGGACCAGGTACTCTTTGGCGCCCATTACACTTTGAGTGACAAACTGCTGTATTGTACCTCTCCAAATATTTTAATAGAAACTGTCGCTCGAGAGTTAGTGACCTCACTGGCCACCATGTACGAAAGCTGGTGAAGGCAACCAAGCTGACAAATCGGTCCTCCCAAACCTCTTTTTTCTTCAACCTTTCAAGGCCGACAACTATAGCATCTCCCTCTCTGCCATCATCAAGGATATCCTGAACTGGTGTATCTTGTGCCTCAGGGACAGGCATAACCGATGGCTTAGATGCCTGACTAGCACTCTCCGAGTCCTCTAAAGTATGAGATGAGGACGACTCATCCCTTAGTTGGTATATCCGTTGCGGCATTGACTGTACGATCGACTTCTCTTAAACAAAGGTTGAGTTGCCCTATGATGCTTCCCTAGATGGGACATATGAGCTCGTGTCAAAGAGATCTACACCTCTCCCCTACCGGTTGTAGCTTTCTTTGTAATTGTCTTTTGTTGGCCAAGGGGTAAGGCACTCTTGCCTCGACCCCGAAAAGGTTCACCCCTCCCTTTAAAAGTGTCGCCTCTGCCTCTTGATCGAACCATTGCATATATCAAGCAAAGGCAATTGTTAGTTGCCATTCAATGTTCAGACATACACAGGAGATATGCAAGTATACACCGGAAAACACAGTGAGGTTCACAGTTAAAGCATGCTTGAAGGAGAAGGATATGCGGTCCGCACAATTTTCTTTTGACTGCAGATGAGGCCTTGCGGACAGCACAAATTTGTCTTGAGGCCGCAAAAGTGAAGTGTGGTTCGCACAATTTCACTTGCGGCCGCACCTCTGAATTCCAAAAAGTGCCAACTCTCTGATGACAGAGAATTGGCTGATGTGCCACCGCAACCTGTTTTCTACGGTCCGCACAATTAGACCCGCGACCACACAATTGAGTCAAAAAGTGTAGACTCTATGATAAGAGTAAAGGGCTATTTTGCGGTCGTGATGGGAAAGCTGCGGTTCGCACATTTTATATTTCGGCCGCAAATCCCTTCTTTCACTATGTTGCTGTAAAATCACAATCTGTGGACCGCACAATTTCAGTTGCGGCCGCAGAATTCAGAAACTACGAACAATCAGTTTTTTTCTATTTTTTTTCTATTTAGATTTTGCAATTTTGTGCAAAGTTTTACATGGCAATAACATAGAGGCATGAAAATATGTTGACTCAGTCCCCATAGAGCATGTATTAGTTAACCCACTACAGATTTACCCCCACATGAATGCACAATTGAATTCTATTGATAAATGGCCTAAAGATGACTGAATGTCTATAAATTAAAAGAAACAAATTAACAAGAAATTGAAGCATACCAGATGAATGAGTGGGATGAGTGACTGAACAAAGATGTTGTATGTGTGGACAGATAGATTCACCAAGAAATTGCAAGAGAGTACTGTTTTTGTGCTCAGAGAGGGAAAGAAAAAAAATGTACAGTAGCCTCTATTCCTCTATTAATACTACTTGGTTTTGCTAAGGTAAGGAAGGGCGAGTGCGGCCACACAATTCATGTGCGGTTCGCACTCGGTTACCTGGTGACCTTAACTCAGCACCTCATCTTCGGTTCGCACAATTTTGTATGTGGCTGCAGATTTCTTTTTGCGGCCGCAGATTTCCTTTTGCGGTCACACATTGACCTTTTCTCTGACCGACTAAGTATCAAAGAGTTAACATTTTCCACCTATCATTTGTGCAGTCCTCAAGATAATTGTGCGGCCGCATTGCACTTTTGCTGCAGCAACCATAAATGTGTGATCGGCACAAATCAAATGTGGTCCGCACAAATCAAATGCGGTCCACACTTCTTTCAACACTTAGCCACATTTTAGTCCACAGTTCCTGTAAGTCACACTCATCCCTGTAACACACTTCAAATTAAATTAGAACAAAAATAACATTTATCTACCAAAGGAAAAAGAAAAGAAACATGGGTTGCCTCCCAAGAAGCGCCTGATTTAACGTCGCGGCACGACGCAGAATACCATTAATTGAAATTAATGACCGCCAAGATGAGGCTATCTCCAACTTTTACCAAGTAGTGCTTCACCCGGTGACCATTGACTCGGAATACTTCATTGTTTTTGTTCTTCAAGTCCAATGCACCAAAAGGTGTCACACCCACAATTTCTAAAGGACCACTCCATTTAGACTTTAGCTTCTTGGGAAACTTCCTCAACCATGAGTTAAACAATAATACAAGATCGCCCACCTTGAACTCTTTGTTCTAAATGTATTTGTCATGAAGATATTTCATTTTTTCTTTGTACAAGGACAAACTTGCATAAGCATGGTATCAGAACTCATCCAATTCATTCAAATGTGCAACCCTCAAGTTAGCGGCTACATCCCAATCAAGATTCAACTTCTTTAGAGCCCATATGTCCTTGTGCTCAAGTTCCACCGAAAGGTGACAAGCTTTACCTAACACCAACCGGTATGGTGCCATTCCAATAGGTGTTTTGTAATCCGTCTGATAAGCCCATAGTGCATCATCAAGCTTCTTGGTCCAATCCGTCCGATTAGCATTCACCCTTTTGGACAAAATATTATTTATCTCCCGGTTGGAAACTTCTACTTGGCCGCTAGATTATGGATGATAGGGAATCGTGACTTTATGAGTAACACCATACTTGCTAAGTAAAGTGTCGAAAGCCTTGTTACAAAAATGTGACCCCCATCGCTTATAATTGCATGTGGAGTACCAAACCTTGTGAAAATATTCTTTTTCAAGAACGCCACCACACTTCTTGCCTCATTGTTGGGTAGAGCAATGACCTCAACCCATTTGGACACCAATCCACCACGACCAAGATGTAGGTATTTCCACAAGAACTCACACAAGGACCCATGAAGTCAATATCCCTCACATAAAAAATATTAATCTCCTAAATGGTAGTGAGAGGCATTTTATTTTCTTTGAGATTCCACCGGACAGTTGACATTCATCACATGTTTTCACTCACTAGCTCACTAGCTTCCTTGAAAAGAGTGGGCCAATAGAAACCACAACTCAGCACTTTGGCCGTTGTTCTTGCTCCACCATGATGACTACCATATGGCGAAGAATGACAAGCCCCAAGGATTTCACCTTGCTCATCTTCCGGTACACATCTTCTAATCACCCCATACATACAAATCCGAAAGAGGTATGGTTCATCCCAATAATAATCTTGACAATCCCGTTTGAGCTTCTTCCTTTGATTTGAAGAGAACTCATCCGGAATGATTCCACACACAAGAAAATTTGCTAGATCCGCTAACCATGGCACCTTTTTCATTGAAATAGCCAAGATTTGCTCATCGAGAAAGGAGTCATTGATTTCAAGGCCATTATACGGCCTCCCCTCCTCCTCCAAACGAGACAAGTGATCAGTCACTTGATTTTTACTCCATTTTCTATCTTGGATGTCAATATCAAACTCTTGAAACAAAAGCACCCATCTCATCAATCGAGATTTGGAGCCCTTCTTTCTCATAAGATAACTAAGCGCAACATGATCCGTGTGGACAACGAACTCTGCACCCATCAAGTACGGGCGAAACTTCTCAATTGTAAAAATAATGGCAATGAGCTCTTTCTCTGTAACGGTGTAGTTAACTTGGGCACTATTCATGGTCTTACTAGTACAGTAGACTGGATGAAAAATATTGTTGATGCATTGCCCCAAAATAGCCCCAACCGCTACGTCACTTGCATCACACATGAGTTCAAAAGGGACACTCCAATTTGGTGCGGTGATGATGGGAGTAGTTGTCAATTGAACTTCATTAATTCGAAAGCTCTCATGAAATCATCATTGAAGTTGAACTTAGCATCCTTCTCAAGAAGCTTGCACAACGGGTTCACCACCTTAGAGAAATCTTTGATGAAATGCCAGTAAAACCCCACGTGGCCTAAGAACTTCCGCACACCCTTCACCGAAGTTGGAGGTAGAAGTTTAGAAATCACCTCAATCTTTGCCTTGTCAACTTTAATTCCATTCTTTGATATTCTGTGGCCAAGGACAATGCCTTCCTCGATCATGAAATGAACTTCTCCCAATTGAGCACCAAATTTGTCTCTTCACATCTTGTCAACACTTTATCCAAATTTGCAAGACAATCATAAAAAAAAATCTCCAACCATCGAGAAGTCATCCATGAAAACTTCAAGGTAGTCCTCCACCATGTCCGTGAAAATAGCCATCATACACCTTTGAAAAGTCACCGGTGCATTGCACAAATCAAATGGCATCCGCTTGAAGAAGAAAGTACCATAAGGACATGTAAGGGTTGTTTTCTCTTGATCCTCCGGAGCAATAAGAATTTGGTTATAGCCCGAATACCCATCAAGAAATCAATAGAAAGGATGTCTGACCAATCTATCAAGCATTTGATCTAAGAAAGGAAGTGGAAATGATCCTTCTTGTGACTTTGTTGAGCTTGCGATAGTCCATACACACCCTCCATCCGATCACCGTTCATGTAGGAATCAACTCATTCTTGTCATTGGTGACCACCGTCATGCCCCCTTCTTTGGGACACATTGAACTGGAGAAGTTCACGTACTATCGGAGATTGGATAGACAACATCGACATCCAACCACTTGATGAGCTCCTTCTTGACAACTTCTTGCATAGCCTCATTGAGTTTCCTTTGATGTTCAATAGATGGTTTGGCGCCTTCCTCCAAGTTGATCTTATGCATGCAAAATGCGGGGCTTATCTCCCGAATATCCGCCAAAGTCCACCCAATAGCCTTCTTTCTCTTTTGTAGCACCGCCAAAGTGGAGTCTACCTGCACGTTAGTCAAACAAGAGGAAAGAATAACCAGTAAAGTAGAACAAGGACCCAGAAATTTATACTGAAGATGTGGAAGCAATGGATTCAACTCCAAGGTAGGAGGCACTTCAATAGAAGGCTTTGTAGGAGGAGTTGTCCTATTTTCAAGATCTAAGGACAATGTTCGGGGTGCATAGTTGTACGACCCCATTCCTTGCAAAGAGTTCACACATTCAATGAATCCATCCATCTCGTCATCATCAAAGTGGAGCAAGACGGCCTCCAACATATCACCAACATTGATCATAGCAATTGATTCATCAATAATAACATCGGTCACCAAGTTCACAAAAGAGCACACCTCATTGCTATTTGGTTTCCACATGGACTTACACACATGGAAGACAGCTTTTTCATCACCAATTTGTAATGTAAGTTCTCTGACTTCAACATCACAAAGAGCCTTCCCCGTAGCAAGGAAAGGACTTCCAAGAATAATCGGCACCTCATAATCAACTTCACAATCTAGAATGACAAAATCTGCCGGAAGAATGAATTTATCAACACGAACCAAGACATCTTTAATCACTCCTAAAGGTCTCTTCATAGTCGGCCATTTGCAATCTCATAGAGGTGGGTCTTGGTTGCCCAATTCCTAAGGTTTTGAAAACCGAATAAGGCATCATATTGATACTTTCCCCAAGATCACAAAGAGCTTTTGCAAACTCGGCACTTTCAATTGTACAAGGAATCGTGAAAGCACCGGGATCTTCCAACTTAGGAGCCATTGAGTGCATAATTGCGCTCACTGGATGAGTGACTTTGATGGTTTCAAAATTCATTGACCGCTTCTTTGTCACGAGATCCTTCATAAACTTAGCATAGCTGGGCATTTTTTCCAAAGCTTCAACTAATGGCACATTGATTGAGAGACTCTTCATCATTTGAATGAACTTCTTGAATTGATTCTTTCCATTTTGCTTGGAAAGTCTTTGAGGGTATGGAGGTGGAGGCTTAGGCGATGGTGCCTTAGCGTTTTGCACTACAGACTCCGGTATGTCAATAATGTGACCCCTAGACGGGTTCACCTCCTCTTGATTCTTTTCCACACTATTATCAATATCAATCCGAAATTCATCATTTGATTGCACCACATTGTTCGGGACCTCTTCTTCTTGTACCACTTGCTCATCATCCACAAGTGGCCTTTGACTTGAGGTGGGTGCATTCCCACCTCTTTCACTTGTTGTAGTATCGTCCATGGCATGCCCCGTTTTGTTTTCACCCTTTGGGTTTACTACCGTGTCACTTGGTAGTGCCCCCTTAGGACGAGAATTTAGAGCTTGAGAGATTTTCCCCATTTGCACTTCTAAGTTGCGGATCAATGTGTTGTGTGAGACAAGTTGGGCATCCGAATTGGCATTCTTTTCCATCATTTGCTTGAACATATTCTTAATACGCCCCATCTCATTGTTTGAAGAACTTGGACCATGGGAAGGATAAGGAGGCGGGTTGCTCAGTTGTTGATACATCAGAGGCCTTTGAAAACCCGAACCCTGATTGCCTTGATTATTGTTCCATCCACCTTGATTGTTAACCCCCCCCCCCAATTTCCTTGATTATTGCCACTCAAATTTCTTTGATAGTTGTTGTTATGCTATTTCCCTTGATTGTTTCCACCACTCCAATTTTCTTGGTTGTTAGAATTCCAATTGCCTTGATTGTTTTGAGGTCGACATTATTATTGTTTTGAGCCTTGGAAGTTGTTTCTTTGTACTTGAAAGTTGTTCACGTATTGCACCTCCTCTTCTTGTTCATTATAATAATCACCTTAATCAAAACCACTATTTTTTTGCACATAATTCTCCACCCGATTTTGCATTTGTAGACCTTTAGTCCTTCCTTCATTTACCATCAAGTTCACCCCTTCCATGGCATTGACTTGCTTAGGATTATGCACTTGTTGAAGTTAAGCCTTTGCTAGTTGATTCATGGTAGTAGTCAATTCGGCAATGGTTTACCCATGGTCATACAACTCTTTGTGAAGGTGGATCATGTTCGGCTTACCTTATGGAACATTAGCCCAGGATTGCCACGCTGATGATGTTTCCACCATTTCATCCAAAATCTCACACGCCTCCGCATACGGCGTAGTCATAATGTTACCACCGACAAGTTGATTCACTACACATTGGTTGGTTGTGTTAATCCCACGATAGAAAGTTTGTTGAATCATATTTTTCATCATATAGTTGTTGGGACATTCCTTGACCATTGTTCTATACCGCTCCCAATTCTCGTGTAGTGGTTCATTCGGCTCTTGCTTGAATACCAAAATCTCATCTCGAAGTGTAACCATGTGCCCCGGAGAGAATAACTTAGAGATAAAAGTTTCCGCCAACTCATCCCAAGTGTTAATAGAATGGTTCGGCAAACGTTCCAACCAATCTAAAGCTTTCCCCCGTAGAGAGAAGGAAAAAGCCTTAGCCTTAATGCTCTAGCAAAGTGAGCATTACATTGGTGATTTAAAAATTGCTCGCCCTAATACGGGGAGAGACTAATGTACTAGCATATCCTTCATTGGGTAACACCCGGTGTGGAGCCGCTCGTGGTGGAGGTGGGGGTGGAGCGGGAACATTCTCATGAGGCACTCGACCTCTTCTATTGGCTTGAGGTTCAAGAGGAACCTCATAAACTTGATCATCTTCAACGTCCACATCCCCTAAAGGTAAATTTCCGAGCTTATTGTTCGCCATGGTTGTACCTACGATTTCTCAAACAAGATAGTAACACGGAAGGAAAAGAAGATATTTCAAAAACACACACCGTTTAACTCCCCGGCAACGGGACCGAAAATTGATCACGTCCACAACACACCTCAATAAGAGATATGACACGATCGTATGCAATTATAATTACCCAACTAGGAGTCGGGGTCGAATCCACTGGGAGTTATGATGGGAGTTATGAGTATATATTTGAAGCAAGCAAATGGGTTATCTAGGATTGCACTTCCACAACAAGGTTTTGTTTTTATTTCTAGTGTTACTCCAATGAATGCAAGTTAAAGAAAATAGATTATAAATAAATATTTTTGAGGTTTTTTCAATTGGATTAAAGGCCTAGGGTTATGACGGTGTTTGCCTAATGGGACAAAGATGTTAATACTTATTTTGTTTATTGGGGTATCCTATAGCTCTCAACTCTACGTTATCCACTCAATACCTCTCGGTCAGAGAGTGATTTATCCTAATTTGGCTTTCTCAAGTCCAAATGGGTATCAACCAAAACAGTTGATAAGAGTTCAAGTCAGGTTATTACTATCTCTAGGTTGAACCCTTTAGATAGGTTAATCAATCTCTCAATTAATCCAATTCCTTGTCAGCTAAGTTATCCTAGACTAGGTCTCTCTTTCTCAAGTACATACTAAGTCAAATAGGCATGAATCAATATTTGCAACCACTATTTCTAAAATTGAAGCATGAACTAAGCTAAATAATCAACACCCAATCATAAACAAGCACTAAATTAGATACCCATAACGTTCACACACTAGGGTTGGGTCGCAACCCTAGTAAAAGTCTAGCTACTCATAATACGAATTGCAGAAACCATGGAAGAAAAGCTAATTAAACTCATAATGAAAGATTAAAATGATGAAATCTAATATTAAAATACCAAAATAATGTCAACTTCTTAAAGTAGTAAAGAAAAGCAGCTACAACAACTTTAGATGTTCAAAACTTGATATAATTTTGTAAAATTTGTCTATTTATACAGGGCCAACAATTCTCGGATAAAAATGCCCTCGGGAGGTTTTGCGGCTGCAAAATTCCATGTACGGTCCGCAGATTTCTTCAGTTGACAGGAAGTGGAGTTCTGCGGCCGTGAGGCAATCTTCTGCGGCCGCACAATTCTGGACTGTGGCCGCGAGGCAATCTTCTGTGGCCGCACAATTCTTGTGCGATCCACAATTCACAAAGGCTCCTGGACTTGGTCTTTTTGAATACTCTCTGATATTTGACTCTTAGCCAGTTCTATGGCCGCACAATTCATGTGTGGTCTGCACATTGCTGAAAGTTCTGCTAAATTTTTCCTCTTAGTTTGCGGCTGCAGATGGAATTCTGCGGTCCGTAATTTCTTCTGCGGACCGCACATTTGTGCTTCTGCGCCCTTTATTACCTTGTGCTTCGAAACACTCCTTTTTTAGTCGGATTTCATCTCGGAAGACCAAACTTCCAGCATTCCTGCAATTTTGCACAATTTTATTAGTTTCGGGAACATAATTCAATACTTTCGGACTAAAACAAAAGCTAAAAGGTGCTAATAAGCGTCAAAATCCCCACTTATCAATCACCATTCTACTTTAATCTTGTGATGATACAAAACTCTGCAAGTTCAAAGCGCAACTTGGTGCTATTGACTTTAATCCATAACTCATCATCTTTTGATGACACCACTTCCCTAAGCAATAGTGAATGAATAAGTTGATCCTGCATAAAAAAATTCGGGCAAGTCCACAAAATAACCAAAACATGTTCTTGTAAGCATCTCAAGCTGATGATCATCCAAAGTATCTTCCAAATATTTTACTATATTGTAGTTTGTATGCACACTCATACGAGTACTATAATGATCACCCAAAGGAACATAGTAATCCCAAAGCTGCAGACAGTACAAAATATAAATATATATAAGCTTCATAACAACCACAAATATACACTCTAAATATTACTTATACACTATGTGGATAGATAATATACTTTATATACAAATTGCACATTACTTATAGACTTAATACAAATTATATACAATATAAAAAAAATATGATATATTTTATATGCAAATATGGAACATAACTGCTATATTGGATACATTCTACCTACTAAAATAAACTAAACAAACACAGGTTAGAGTTATATCATTTAGAAAATACCTTCAAATCAGATGAGCTAGAACATATTTTTTTAACGTGAACTTTTCTCTATTTTGATGGACCATCATCCCCATCCCTTTTAGCCTTCCTTTAAGAACCTTTGCCCTTATCTTTCACAATATCCTTTCCTACCATTTTAGACTTTTTCTTCACAATATCTTTTTTAACCATTTTAATCTTTCTTTTCGAACTCGTGCCTTTTTCAACAATTACACGTTGAGCAGTTTGTGACATGATTACTTTATCACTGGGAGTCCCCTATGTGAACGAGTCCTTCTATCAATATGGGTATTTTGCATTACTTCAATAGGGATATTTTGCATTGCTTCAACAGATTTAGGAGTTGCATGCCCCAAATCCCACCCAAATTCTGGTAAATCTTCAAAATCGTCATCATCATTCCTACTGAAACTAGGGTTATATTTTACTAATTTACCAGCTAATTTCATAGAATTTGAAGATGCCCTCAACTTTATATTTTTCTTCAAAGATTTGTTTCCTCCATTATAGACTCAACTATGAACAAAAATCCAAAAATCTACTGAAAGTTTGAGACTTATAACCTACTTGGCCAAGCTGGAAAAATTAGCTTATTTTGAGAAGTGCTTTTTTTAAAAGTGTTTTTGAAAAAAGTACTTTTGGAGAGAAACAGTTTGTGTTTGGCTAATCACTCTGAAAAGTACTTTTGAGCAATAATTTGTGTTTGGCCAAACTTTTCAGAAAGTGCTTTTAAGTATTAAATTACGAATAAGGACATGAATAGATTTACTTAATAGTTAATATTATATATAAATAATTTTAAAAATTTATTATTACAAGCAATAATTAAATTTTTTCATTTTATTTAAATAAAATATGAAAATAAAATTTAAAAGTACTTAATTCTTTTAATATAAGTTAAATATATTAAAAATCATTCAACAAGTATAAAAGCATTCACCCCTAAAGTCACTATATATTAGAAAGCTATCCTAAAAATAATAAGAAATATTTATGCATTAATATCCTAATTATTAGGTTTAACGGTTATTTTGGTATATACTATATTTTGTTAAGGATATTTTTGGTAAGAAGAAAAGTCAAAACTGCTTTTGCTTGTGCTTTTGCGAAGAAACTATTTTTTTCTGCTTTGGGAAGAAGTTACTTTTTCTGCTTCTCAGAAACTGCTTCTGCTTCTTCCCAAAAGTATTTTTTTTTCCCAAAAAAGCTTGGCCAAATACCTCAAGTTAGGGGAAAAACTTTTGAGAAAAAAATATTTTTGGCCTCTTGAGAATCTTGGCCAAATAGGCTATTACATTGAGAGCAAGAGTAAAAATGGAGAAGCTCTGTTTGAGAAGAAATCGGTGTTTTGAGAGCACCGAGTGGAATGGGAAAAAAACGTGAGTTAAAAGGCGTGGATGGGTCAGTGTCTTATGAATCATGTATGGGCTATTAATTGTAATATGTTTGGGCTTGAGGGATATTTCGGGTCCATAAGAAAAAACATGGACTATTAAAATTTTGGGGGGCTATAGAGGTTCGTTTTCTCAATTTAATACGTATTAAAAATAATTTTAACTATTATATTTTCTTTCAGCATAAAATTTTATATCCACCGGCTTGCAAAGATAATTAATCAACTTTATGATGGCTATTTTTATTTTTTTCTCACCCTCTTTTCCAGTAACTGGCCTTATAAGCCAAATTAGAGCTATGCACACTTGTCGTTAAGTTTCAAAAGAACTTAAGTCATTTATATTCATGTCTAAGATGGAGGCTATGGTTATGCTTTTCATTCTACCACATGCATAGTAAATGATAGTTTCCTTGGATTAATTGGAGATTTGGAGGTCTGTGAGCAGCAAGTAATACCTCATTCTGGTTGGAGTCTGGTGAAATAAAACATGATCTAGAGATGTCCTTATTTACTCTTTTATTTGGGTCCTTCGATCTCTTACTAAACTAACTTCTGTTACCTTAGAAAAATAAACAGATGAGAGAGCATCGCACAAAGAATCCAAGATAATTAAACAATAATGCATATTTCTTCCACCATAACCTTAGAATGAAATGAAAAAAAAAAGCGGAAATCTCAGTAACTCAATTGATTGGCTACTTAAACTTTTATCTTATTGGTGAGGGGTAGATTCCCCCACCTTATAATCCCCTCCCTCTACCCCCAATTTAAAACAAAAATGAAAAAAAAAAGACATGGAATTTTGACTGTACGAGCACTTTAATTAGGAACATGTATTAGTAACTTAAGCTAAAAATACTGTAGTACTTGCCTCCATGTATAATGTCTCTACATCTTCTTCATAAACCTTCCACCACTTCTTGCAGCAAAAACTTATTACCACACTTAGCTTTAAATAAACTAAGCCAATGACGATTTCTAAATTGAAAGTTTAAATTTTTAAACAATCTTTTCTAAAAGTATTGATAATACGCTTTTCCTGTAAAAAAATGCTATCGATTGGCGTAAATAGCTATATGTTCATATATGTAGTAAGAACTCATGGAAAAATGCAAACGTGCAAATCGATAGGGGAAGCTATAATATCAAAGTGAGAATTGTGAATGTTATAATATTTGGGAGAACACATTGTGTACGGTCAAAATCGATTTGAGTCTGTACGAACTGGTCGAGGCGATAATATTTCGATCAAAGGATATTTGCATGACAAACTCGGTCAAGGTCCGAATTAAGGGCATCGAGCTTCGAGCTCTAAGACCGATCAATGACAAGCTCGGTATCATTATCGTGCTCATATCCAAATCGAACTACAGGGCAAAGCGGAGATTATCGAAGATGCATAGACCGAGCAACACTCAGCCCGAATACCGAGACCCCAAGTCATAATCGAGCTCGGACCAAGGCCGAGGGCTCGATCCAATACTGAGCTCGAGCCAGTATCGAGCTCGCAGACAAGGGCCGTTGCAATCGCACTATGGGAGAGAATCTCGGTGGAAATCGAGGAAAAGACAATACATCATGGGCTCGCCACTACGTAATTTTTATTGTATATAAAGTAGGATTCCTCTACTATAAGTGGGGATGGATTGTAAGCAAGCAAGTGGATGGTAATAAAAGATTTCTTCTCATATTGAAAGATATCCCCTTGTATTTTCTGCCCTTTATCTTATTCGTTCTTCTTCTCACTATTCTCATTCTCATAGTCAAGAATACACGTATTTCTATTTCTCTATACGATTTGTATCAAATTATATCACATATCCTTAGAACCATACACAAATTTAACTCTATCCAATTTTTCGGGTAAACAGTTTGGCGCCCACCGTGGGGCTAAGGGTAACAGTGGTTGTTTGATACAAATCTGCAATACACGCCAGTTTGCAACTTCAAATCGACGATGGCAAACCCTCGACTGATGGCTTTACCTATCGACCACGAAGCCGGCCTTCAAGATGAAACCAGCAACTTGATACCCAGGGTCGTAAGGCGAATTAACGATGTCACCGAAACTCGAGTCGAAGTACCGCTAGATGTCAATTCACAAGTGGCTCTTGAGGTGAACCAACGTTCCGAACCGGAAAAAGGCATTCAGGGCGGTACTCGATCCGTAGCTCGAGACACCCATAACGTGGAGGAGATCGGAGTCAGCCTACGGATGATCTTTGATATGTTACAAGCCCAGCAAGTAGCGATAGCTCAGTTGCAGAGCCAAACTCAGGTACAAAGCAGACCGGAGCCCAATTCACTTCGAGAAATCACCCACAGAATGTAACCAGCCATAGTGAAGTCAAATGAGCAAGAATCGGGGACTACTCCCGAAATTACTAAAATGCTCGAGGAACTCACAAAATGAGTCGAAGCCAACGATAAAAAAGTTGAAACATATAATTCCAGGGTCGATAAGATCCCGGGAGCTCCATCAATGATAAAAGGGCTAGATTCGAAAAAATTCATTTAAAAGCCTTTTCCCTCGAGTGCAGCCCCAAAGCCAATCCCCAAAAGAATCCGTATGCCCGAAATACCCAAATATAATAGAACGACCGACCCCAATGAGCACGTCACTTCTTACACGTGTGCCATCAAGGGCAATGATTTGGAAAATGATGAGATCGAAATTGTATTATTGAAAAAATTTGGTGAAGCCCTGTCAAAGGGGGAAATGGTATGGTATCATAATTTACCATCTAACTCTATTGATTCTTTTGATATTCTTGCATATTGCTTCGTAAAAGCACATGCCGGAGCCATTAAGGTCGAAACCAGAAAGTCGGACCTGTTCAAAGTAACACAAAAGGATAACGAGATGCTAAGGGAGTTCGTATCTCGTTTTCAAATGGAACGCATGGATCTGCCACCGGTCACAGACGATTGGGATATTCAAGCTTTCACTCAAGGTCTAAACGAGCGGAGCTCGATGGCGTCACGGCGGCTGAAGCAAAATCTGATCGAGTACCCAGATATTACTTGGACCGATGTGCACAATCGATATCAATCCAAAATAAGAGTCAAAGATGACCAGTTGATTTCTAGGTCCGTTACGAAAAGAACTACCAAGCAAAAATCGACTAGAGATCGATACTGTCACGCCCCAAAACCGAGGAGCGTGACCGGCGCTCAACCGAGTGAACCCGATCGAGTAAGCATTTTAGATTCCTTCTACCCAAATTCATACGTGAATAAAGAGGAGATGTACTCCGTTAATCAAATACTGAAGAGATTTCATTAACCGCTTCCATTTCATTCCCATTAACAACATCATTCAATATTTCCAAAATAGTACGAGTTTATAGATTTAATGAAAAACATGTTGCCAAATACCAACAGTTCTAATCCAATTCCCAACATCAAATACCACCCAAAACTTGTCTACGGAGCCGCTAAGTACAACTGAAGAGTAATATAGAAATGCCGGCAACAAGGCCCCGGCTATACCTCAACCACAAAGTACATGAGAAACAAAAGATACCTGACCCCGAAATGAAGTGGGGCTCACCAAATTGGCTGAAAGGAGTGTACTGCTATCACTGATCAATGTCACCTGCTGTAGAACCACCTGCATCTATTAAAGATGCAGCGCCCCCGGAAAAAGGGACGTTAGTACTGTCGAATAGCACTAGTATGTATAGCTAGAAATCCTCTTTCAAAATAGAATGCCCATATGATCTATACGTAGAACACATAATATAATGTAATTGAAACAACCTGTACAAACAAGGACAATAAAAGGGGCACCTACTATCTGCATTAATAATGTGTCTCATTAGACCGTCCTTAGTGTTCACATATCATATTATAACCCTTATGCGTTTCATAGACCGTCCATAGTGTTTATTCATACCGTACGTCTATACCTCTTATACACAATACACCTATGCGTTTCATAGACCGTCCACAGGATTTCATATCACAATGGATTTGATAACACAATGTACCTATGCATTCATAGACCGTCCATAGGGTTTCATAACACAATGTACCTATGTGTTTCATAGACCGTCCACAGGATTTCATAACACAATGTACCTATGCATTCATAGACCGTCCACAGGATTTCATATCATAATGTACCTATGCATTCATAGACCGTCCACAGGATTTCATAACACAATGTACCTATGTGTTTCATAGACCGTCCATAGGGTTTCATAACACAATATACCTATGCATTTCATAGACCGTCCATAGGGTTTCATAACATAATATACCTATGTGTTTCATAGACCATCCATAGGGTTTCATAACACAATATACCTATGCGTTTCATAGACCGTCCATAGGGTTTCATAACACAATATTGGAAACAAAAGTACAAATACGTACATCTCATAATCTTTCACACCACATATCACCTAATCTGTACTTTCAATCACTTACACATTATTATTTCATTGGCTCTCTTGGCCATACATATGATTCTTTATTCATGGCGCAATGGCCGTATTTTATATTCCATACTTTCATTTCTTCCCTTTCATAGATCATCATCATAATTATCAACAAGTAGAATATTCCGAAAATCACAACTTTAAGTTCATTAGTAATAAGGCTTTAAACATAATCGATTTCTTTCAAATAAAAAAATGATTGGCAATCGAAGCACAAATTAAAATCATATACAATTTCCACTCACGAATATGTAAGAATGCAAAGCACATTGAAAATTATTTACAAAGCATAGCATTAGCTAAAACAGCCACATATGGGCATCACTTGAGTTCATAAACTTTTAGCCGATTATATTGTCGAAGTCAATTTTGGAATAGTTGAGTCAAAGCTCATTTCATAATCTTTCTCACATTATTTCATTACATCGGCACCATTGGCCACAAGTAAACCTTTCACTATTGGCACGTTGGCCATACTTTATATTCCCAATCCACTGATTTCACTTCCAACCATCTTTATAGGTTATCAACAATAAGACATTTCCAATCAAGACTTTAGGTACACATATGAGCAACTAAGAGTCTTAAGAATATTGAGATTTTCTCACATAATTTGGCATACTAGCTTTCATTTGAAATACGATTCAAGCCACCACATTTTAATACGCAATCCATACTTTGAAACTCACAGAAACATTATGGAATTCAATTCCAAGAGAGAAAGTTTAGCCAACATACCTCAATTGAGATTTCCTTAAATTACTACAACGTTCCGGAAATTCTAGCAATCCCAATCTATTTTGAGACATAACAAAATTGAACCATAATTAGGAAGATATTCATGGTCTCAGCTCATTTGAGCATTTTATCAAACACTATGTGTGCAAATTTAACTACAAGTTTCTTCTACAAGATTTCCTTCACTCCACAACTCAATCCTTACTTATTTAAGTTCAACAATCCTCCAACAATTCTTATTGGTACATGCATGTATAAATAATACTCTCATACCCATGAATCATACTCCTAATCAACCATCTTTTACCCAAATTCGAAATTGAAAACTAGGGTATGGAACCTTACCTCTTATATGAAGAACTTGTGGGTCTTCCTTGTTAATCTTCCAAGATTTGAGCAAGACTTGATGAATAATTAGGCTAGGGTTTTCTTTCCCTCTAAAACACTCTCCCTTCTCTCTAAAACATTAGAATATTTGCTAAAAATTACCCTTTGCGTGTAAACGAAGTAGGGTCGGGTTTTAAAAACCCAAAAATGAAGCTCCAGAACAGGTTCTGCAGTTGCATATGCGACCGCATAATGGTTATGCGGACCGCATATCGGTCGCATAATTGGTGTCCAAAATGACAAAAACTCTGCCTGAGTCTGCGGTCACTATGCGGTCCGCATAACAGTTATGCGGTCGCATAGTCGACCGCATAATTGCTTCCAACTGACCCAATTAACTGCCTCACTCTGCGGTCATTATGCGGTCCGCAGAGTGATTCTGCGGTCGCATAATGGACCGCAGAAATGCACTTTTCCGCCAAAATTTTTCTTTACTTTTCCATGCATTGTTCGACCCAAAAGGTCCTAGCCGCGACGAGCTTTTTATAATCCTCAAACACGTAAGCCTAGTCCGGCACCATGAAATATTATTTTCTTTGCAAATTTTACCGGGCTTTACACTTAAGTTCTTCAAAATTTTTTGTAGTGTTACATTCTCCCCCGCTTAGGATCATTCGTCCTCGAATGAGGGTCAAAACCTGTTATAAACATCTTATGCAACTCAGTTTGTTTCATACCACATTCGAGCAGCCCCAAATTTGACTAACTCGCAAAATTTCCAAAAGTTTCGCTAGAGTTTCCCTTGTAACTAGGCCTATCCACCTTTCAGAGAGCCCAAAAAACACACCCTAACAACATATACGTAATCCAACGACGTAACATAATACAAAACAACACCAACAGTGGCCTCACAAGCAATTATATTACCAGAACGGAATACCGTTAACATCAAATGTACAAATCATACATATTTCATAGAAAGCAACTCTTAGAATACATATCTATTCAGACAAGTAAGGATACCTTTCTTTATTTCTTCCTTAGTTTCCCAAGTAGCCGCTTCAACCTGTTGGTTTCGTCATAGCACTTGACGGAGGCAATCTTAACTTCCCGACTTATCTAACAAGGATAGCAAATAGTCTCTCCTCATAATCCAATTATCCATTAACTCCACATTCTTACACATAGACACATGAAATACCGGGTAAACGGAGGTCAATAATAGGGAAACATCATTCTCATAGTTTGGCCTATTTTCTTCAAGACTTCATAAGGCCTAGTGTGACTACACATATTTTACCTCTATTAACAATTCACATAGCATCCTCATAAAGGACATATTGAGAATAACCCGTTCACTTTATTCAAATCTAAATTTCCATTCCAAACACCCAAAGTAAACCTTTGGCAACCTCCAACAATTACTTTAAGATGTGCTAGCTTGAATATTACCATAAAACTTCCTATCCCATATATTTGATTACGAGATAATGCTTCTTCTTTTACATGTTTGAGCCCTCCACCCCCCACTGGTTTCTATAAATATGAACAATGAGGTTCGAGATTGGCTAAAATTTTCAAAAATCTATCAAGGTACTGAGCACGGTATTTCAAGAGGTTATATCCTAAGTGACATGAAGGTTACTACCAATAATGCTGACATTGTTAATCATTGTGCTGACATCATTGATTCGACACATGAGGCATAGAGTTGCCTAGTAGGCATTGATAATGTAGGGACCATGTTCATGATTCTGAGATTTAAATAAATGAGTCATTTTAGACATGTGGCATATGAGAGGTATAATCGGAAGGATAAAGACATTAGCGTCAGTTATTCTTGGAAAGCTATGAGTCATGAAGAGGACAACAATAATGGTTTCATTCCATACGTGCCTTGTTTGGCAATAGTAGGCCTCAAAGAGAGATAACACTTATGTGATACCAGTCGCCTCCTGGAGTGTAGGGAAAAATCAGTTTAACTTGAAATGAGAATATTCTAACACCCTGAATGTGTTAGAATCTGAAACATTCACAAGTGAAACCACATAGCTAGGATATCCTAATATTGGGGTTGAGGGACTTGTTGTCCCTTGACTGTTGGAGCAGTGCCTTAGCTGGTGGTCCTTGACTCCGCACCCGAAACATTCATTTGTGCAACGTTGGCACACCCCCAAATGATGCCTCCCACACTTGGGACATGGGGGCCTTTGCTGTAGCTGAGAATCCCCATTCGACTGGACCTGCTGATTAGACCCATGGTTGCCTTGGTTACTATGGCCCCACCGCTGCTGATCAGACCCTGATGGTAGTGCTCTAGCTGAAGACTGAGCAATTCACTGCGCGGGTCTGGATGACACTCTCCTATGTAATGCCTTTCCACCATTACCCCCACTGTATGAGCCACTAAGATTGCCCGTGGATTGGGTCTTTTCTTTTTATTATCTAGCTCTCTCTTTCTTTTTAACTTTCGAACCTCTGTAGCTTGAGCAAACGCCACCATTTTTCCATAATTCATATCAGAATTCAAGGCAGCCGTAACGACCTCATTAATTACCAAGGGACTAAGTCCTTGCACAAACCGGTGCACTCTAGCCTCCATAGTGGGCAACATGTAAATAGCATACTTGGACAGGTGTGCGAATTTCATATAGTACTCCCATACACTCAGGCTACCTTGCCTCAGGCTCTCAAACTCAGCGGCACGGGCCGTCTTAGTTTCAGCAGGCAAGAAGTGGTCAATGAAAGCATCAGTAAACTCACTCCACCTTGCCGGAGCGCTCCCTTCTTCACGGGACTCCTCCCATAGTTCAAACCAAGAATACGCCACCTCTTTCAGGCGGTAGGAGGCCAATTCCATTGCCTCTGTTTCAGTAGCACGCATAACTCTGAGAGTCTTGTGCATCTCATCAATGAAATCCTGGGGATCTTCCTCAGAATTAGTACCCGTAAACACTGAAGGATCTAATTGAAGAAACTTGTTCACTATGGAACTAGCAGATTCCCCTGGTTGACTGGAAGAAGTAGGCCCAACACTCGATCTCTGGGCCTGAGAAGCCACTATCTATGCCAACATCTGTATGGCTCCCCTAACATCAACATTAAAAACACCAGAATCGGAAGCTGGAACTGGATGTGGAACTGGAATACCAGTCGGAGGGACCGTTGCAACCTCAGTAGGTGTAGGGACAGGTGCAGTCTGATCAATTGTAGTAGAATCAGGCAGTATAGTAACTGGAGAAATATCCTCACTCCTTGGGTGCTCACCCGCATCATCAATTATATGATCAACTACCACTCCTGGGGTGACATTGGCCCTTTGGCCAGTTCTTGCATTCTTCTTAAGCGCCATATACTGAGAGTTAGAGTAAAGCACCAGTTAACAGAGGAACAATCTTACAATCAGCTTTATCGCATGATCAAGGACATGAAAGAAGGGTATTATTCCTAAATGCCCATGTAGCATCCTAATTATAGATGTGGTCGACAACACACCGATAATAAGGACTCTACTAGACACGGCTCCGAGACATCCTAGGACACTTTAAAACCTTAGGCTCTGAAACCAAGTTTGTCATGCCCTAAAACCGAGGAGCGTGACCGGCACTCAACCGAGTGAACCCGACCGAGCAAGCCTGTTAGATCCCTTCTACCCAAATTCATTCGTGAATAAAGAGGAGATGTACTCCGTTAATCAAGTACTGAAGAGATTTCATTAACCGCTTCCATTTCATTCCCATTAACATCATTCAATATTTCCAAAATAGTACGAGTTTATAGATTTAATGAAAAATATGTTGCCAAATACCAACAGTTCTAATGCAATTTCCAACATCAAATACCACTGTCACGACCCAAAATCCAACCACAGGCGTCATGATGGCACCTAATCTCCAACACTAGGTAAGCCGATTTCTATTATATTTTGAAGCATTTTTTTTTTGTATTAAAATCTAACAGCGAAAATAATTACAATACACAACCTCCCAAGATTGGTAGTACTGAGTCACGAACTCTAACTGAATATACAATACTGTTATGATTACAAATTAACAGTACAATGAAATAAAAAGACCCCAAGGGACTGCGACGGCCAAGCAGCTCTACCTTGAATCCTTATGATCGCGCTTTAACTCTGCTCAAGTCCGATATCTTCAATACCTGGCTCTGCACAAAAATGTGCAGAAGTGTAGAGTGAGCACACCACAGCGGTGCCTAGTAAGTATCAAGACTAACCTCAATGGAGTAGAGACGAGGTACAGTCAAGACACTCACTAGTCTAATAACCTGTGCAATATAATATACAAAATAATAGGAAAATAATAATAATAAAGACAGGATAAAACAACCAGTGATATGCACACCAGACAACAAGAATACCATTAATATCACTCAACAATTAATAAACACAATTACACCCAATTAAATCAAGCCCTTCAAATAAATGTCTTTCACATAGTTCTTCCAGATAACTCTCTTTCAAATATAATTCTCTCAAATAATTATTTTCCAAATATAATTATCTTTTCAAATACAATTTCCTCAAATAAATATCTTTCAAAATACAATTCATTTATATAATACTTTCCAAGTAAAAATCCTTCCAAATAAATATTTTGAATATATTTCTTTCAATTAAAAAGTCACCATCTTGTTTCAAAATCATCAAAATATGGGACTCAGCCCATTTTCATATTTTTCATAAATACGGGTCTCAGACCATTTTTATATTTACACGGCACCTCGTGCCCATAATTAAATCATCATATTTGCCCGGCACCTCGTGCCCGCATTTCATATCACAACTGCACGGGCAATTCACGTGCCAAATATCATTATCATTTTATCACAGCACCTCGTGCCCACATTTTATATCACAACTGCATGGACAATTCACGTGCCAATATCCCCATTTCATATCAAAATTCACGGCACCTCGTGCCTACATTTCATTTTATAAACTGCCTGGCAATAGCCACAGGCTCCCAATTTCAACATAAATCAGATTATTATCAATTTACTAACAACAAGACAAGTTGCACAAGGTATAAAAATAAACACAAAAAAATCACAACATCACATGAAAATTGTCACCACCACAACCCCACATCATCACATATCGTCCCTGACAATAGCCACCCTTATCGCTCCTATTGCCACCCTTATCGTTACGCCCAGACAATATCAATAGCCACCCTTATCGCTCCTATAGCCACCCTTATCGCTCCGCCCAGACAATATCAATAGCCAACAAACACAACAGTGAAATGCCACCCTTATAACCACATAATATCAACAGTGAAATGCCACCCTTATCTCCCCAAAATAACAACTCACACAATACAACAATTTACATGGGAAATTATCACAATTTGCCCAATGGCCACAACCAAATTTCAAAGCTACAACCAAGTCAATTAGTTTCACAGCAAATAGCCAAATGCTCCACGCAATGTGTACAACACCTAAAAATAATCAATAGAGATAGAAATTAATCAACATAAAGCAAAGTCTTCATAAAAGAACTAATTTTCAATAATTATATAAACACCTCTTCTTAAGCTCATTTAATTAATTATTTGCAGACGAAAAAAATCCAAAATTAAATTAAATTCCAATAATTATCAAACCAGCAAATTCACAAAATTTCATAAATAATCAAATAACAATCACATCACATTGTCATATAACAATAGAGTCAACAACAAGGGTTTAGGCACGACAAGTAGATGATTAAATATATGCCAACAATTATCCAATTTACTACACAATATGCTCAAGACTTTAACTCAATAAAATTTACACATATAAACCAAGTACGTACTCGTCACCTCGCGTACATGGTTTTCAATTACCCAAGTTGTACATAAAACTCAATGCCTAAGGGGAATTTCCCCCACTCGAGGTTAAGCAAGACACTTACCTTTTTGAAATTAGGCCGATATTCCAAAATATCCTTCTTGCTTTAATTGGCCTCCAAACAGTACATATCTATCCAAATTAATTGTATAGCTTCATTAAAATTCATCGGAAATAATTTCGGATAATAATACGTCGACTTAAAATTTTATTCGAAAAAGTCAACAAAAGTCAATGTGGGCCCGCCCCTCGGAACCCAACATAATTTTTATGAAATCCGCACACCCATTCCGAGACAAGTTCAACCATACCTATTTTATCGAATTCCAATAACAACTCAACCTCCAAATCTTAAATTTTTATTTTTGGAAAATTTATAAAATCTTGATTTTTCCTCCATTAAATCTGAATTAAATGATGGATTCAAAGAAATAATCATGAAAATTAGTCAAAACTAGATAAGAATCACTTACCCCAAACACCCACGCAAGAATCTCTCCAAAAATCGCCTTCTACCGAGCTCCAAATTTGATTTTGAGTTATGAACTCAAACCCCCATTTTTGGGACATTTAATTCTGCCCAGATAGGCCTTCTTCGCGTTCGCGATCATTGCTTCGCGTTCGCGAAGGCCAAAACCCAACTGCCTCAAATCCTTCATCGCGTTCGCGACGTCCTAGTCGCGTTCGCGAACGCCAACTGTTTCTGCCCCATCTTTTCCTCTTCGCATTCGCGAAGTCCTCATCGCGTTCGCGATGACCAGCTGGTCAACGCGTTCGCGTTCGCGTTCCACTCTTTGCGTTCGCGAAGGCCAAACGACCCCATGCCCCTATCTTCCTTTCTTCTTTGCATTCGTGTTGCATGGGCCGCGTTTGCGAATGCTTGCCCTGCTTCTTCTTCGCGTTTGCGTTCACGGCTTCGCGTTCTCGAAGGACAAATCATGAGCCCCTCAAATTCCTCTTCGTGAATGCGGGACTCCCTACGCATTTGCGAAGAAGGAAACCAGACTTCAGCAACAGCAGTCCAAACAACTCCAATTTGGTCCGAAACCACTTCGAAACACACCCGAGCCCCTTGGGACCCCGTCCAATCATGCCAACCAGTCCCATAACATATCACGGATTGGTTGAGGTTTCAAATCACATCAAATTACGCCGAAAATACAAATCGCACCCCAAATCAAACTTATGAACTTCAAAAACTTCCAACTTCTAAAACACGTGCCGAAACTTATCAAACCAACCCGAAATGTCGTCAAATTTTGCAGGAAAGTCCCAAATAACATAACGGAGCTGTTCCAACTCTCGGAATCGCATTCTGACCCCGATATCAAAAAGTCAACCCCCGGTCAAACTTTTCAAAAATTTAACTTTCGCCATTTTAAGCCTAAATTGGCTACAGACATAAGATTCACGGTCCGGACACGCTCCTATGTCCAAAATCACCCAACGGAGCTAACGGAACCGACAGAACTCTATTCCAGAATCGTCTTCACACAGTTCCGACTACGGTGAAAATCCTAAGGCTTAAGCTTCCATCTCAAAGACTAAGTGTCCCAAATCTCTCAGAATCATCCATAAATTAAACTCGACCACATAGCGGGTCATAATACATATTGCGACGCTGATAGAGACCTTAAGTCACTGAACGGGGCGTAAATTCTTAAAACGACAAATCGGGTCGTTACATTCTCCACCTCTTAAACAAACGTTCATCCTCGAACATTTTAAGAATTATTCTTTGGTTACCGAGTGGATAATTTTACTTTTGCACATAAACTAACGGTTAATTCCATGTTACTGCATTGGAGGTAAGTCCGGCAACACCATTTCATTTGAGATTATTTCTTTTATCCATATTTGTGAACCTTAAGACCAATTTCTTACACTCCAAACATTTCAGAAAGCTCGATTTTTCATCAACACACGGTATTAGTCTCAACTGGCTGTAGCAACTCGTGCCTACGCACATATCAACTTTCTTGATAGTGTTGACGTACTTCAATTTTTTTTTTCTGGGGTACTACATTCTTTCCCGCTTAGGATCATTCGTCCTCAAACACATAACATAATTTATCTCTTCTTTCACACATATTAATCTCCCAAATTTCTTTTTTTTTTCTAACTCCCAAATTTTTCAGAAAATTTCGGCAGAGTCTCCCCTGTAAATGGGCCTATCCACCTGCCAGAGTAACACCAAAATGACTCCTAACAACACATCCACAAGGTATATATCAATAACACTAATCTCAGCATTACAAGCATTGCATTATCATTATTATATCACAACATGAAGTACATCATATGTATGCTCATTACCACATCTTAGGTCTTAAAAGTTGTTCATAATTAATTCCAGCATCATCAATTAATCTCATATTAACTACCACCTCATTTCGAATTTTCACAACACTGACAACAGAATGTGAGGCATGAAGACCTCATGATTGCTTACTTGTATTAAAGAGTCATATTTAATGCCACCTGGGCACTCATCTCATAGGTTAAAACTCAATGTTTACACCACGAAAATGGCTGTATATGAACAACAAAATATACAAGAGTTATCAAATAAGCCTAACAGGCATGACTCCCTATTAATATTATTGTACAAATTAATTTCACAAAGGGAAAAATTTTAAACTCATAAATATTTCACCACAAGGACCTCGTCCTTACATAACTTCCATCGCGGCTTGCAGCCCGGTTTAAATATTTCACATCATGTAAAAATATGAGAATCTCATCCTCAACTCTGAATCACAAGTATGTTGCACATTGTGCCAACTGAAATTTTCAATTTCCTTTATTTCTTCTTTTCAATACATTTCATAAATAATTTTCACAACATATAATGAACCCTCATACCGGTAGGGTGTATAATTCATAAAAATTGGAATCAATTATTCCAAAACACATTAAACTCACTGTGATGAATAATAAAAATTACTTTTGGACTTATAGCCCTCAATGGTATACAGAAATAAAATAACAGACACGGGCTCACATCTTTAAATCTCCTAACAGGGATAAACATATAAGTGGGTCACAAATTTACGAAGCTCACCATAATTGGAGCATAATAGGAGGACTCACCTCATTATTCAGAACCGAATCAAATTAAGGAAAACATCCTTTTATAATAAAAAATCAGGATCGTACCTGCAACGATACCATCTGTTGTATTGGCCTCAGCCAAATCATAGTGATTATATCAACGGGTCGGGCCTCCACCTCTTAGGAGCCCACTACCCACCTGTCCTCCACCTCTAGCATACTGTGCATGTGGAGTATCAACTGGAATAAAGCTTGTAGTTGGAGTGTTCTGATGGAATCCACCCCTCCCAAGTCTGGGACAATCTCTCATGATATGCCTAGTATCACCACACTCATAACAAATCCTCTGAGGTCTCGGCTGCTCGTACTGAGTCTGTGACAGATAACTGAAATAACCACTGTAAGAATCTCGTGTCGGTGGTGCACTGTAAACTGGAGCACTCCAAGTATTCTGATGTGCGGACTGAGCTGACCGACTGCTCGAGCCTCCGCTATAATGGGTTCTAGCTGAAGAGTAAAATCCACTGAACCCTCCAGATATTTGAGACCTTTTGGCCTCCTCAGACCCCCTTTCCCCGCCTAAAACACCCTCAATCTTCCTTGCAATCTCCACTACTTGCTGAAATGAAGCATCAATTTGCAATTCTCGAGCCATGCATATTTTAATATCATAATCGAGCCCCTCAATGAATCTGCGGACCCGTTCTCTGATTGTAGGAACTAAGATAGGTGCATGACGGGCTAACTCACTGAACCTGATAGCATATTCTGACACTGTCATAGTGCCCTGACGTAACCGTTCAAACTCTGTGCGCCACGCATCTCGAAGATTCTGTGGAACAAATACTTTCAAGAACATTTCCGAAAATTGAGCCCAAGTTGGTGGTGTGGCATCGGCTGGTCTACCTTCTTCGTAGATTTGCCACCACCGATACGCTACGCCTGACAGTTGAAACGTAGTAAAGGCAACTCCGCTCACCTCCACAATACCCATGGTGCGGAGAATACGGTGACAATTTTCTAGAAATTCTTGGGCATCCTCTGTAGTTGTGCCACTGAATGTTGGTGGATCATATTTCTTAAACCTTTCAAGTCTCTTTTGTTCTTCTTCTGATGCCTCAGGCTGAACCGGAATAACAGGTTGTACCGGTACTACACCCGGAACCTGACCAACGTGAACCTACTGCTCTGGAGTTGTGGTAGGAGTCTGAGCTACTCCCCAATCTACGAAATATTTGGTGCAACAGAGATCAATATCGCCTGAGTTAATGTACCAAACATACTCAGGAACTGTGCTAAGGTCTCCTGAAATTCGGGGGTAATAATAGGTGCTTCTGGTACCTGTCCCCCAACTGGAGCTACTAGTGGCTGCTCAACTGTTGTTCTGACAGGTGCTCTAGTCGTAGCACGTGCCCTTCCTCGACCTCTAACATGGCCTCTACCTCGGCCCCGGCCTCTTGCAGCACTAGTAGTATGTGCGGATGCTTGCTCTGCTAACCCAGTAGCACGTGTCCTCACCATCTGCAAGAGAATGGAGATACAAAGGTTCAAATTCCAAATTCAACAAATTCCGCACGACAGGAATGAAAGAAATGGAAATTTCCGAACAGTTCTGCAGCCTCTCGAACATAAGTACAGACGTCTCCGTACCGATCCGCAAGACTCTACTAAACTCGTTCGTGACTCGTAGAACCTATGAACCTAGAGCTCTGATACCAACTTGTCACGACCCAAAATTCCCACCACAGGCGTCGTGATGACACCTAGTCTCTAACACTAGGTAAGCCGATTTCTATTACATTTTGAAGCCATTTTTTTTTTGAATTAAAATCTAATGGCAGAAATAATTACAATACACAACCTTCCAAGACTGGTAGTACTGAGTCACGAGATCTAACTGAATACATGGAATGATCACGAGGACCGAATATACAATACTGTTTGATTACAAATTAACAGTACAATGAAATGAAAAGACTCCAAGGGACTACGACGGCCAAGCAGCTCTACCTTGAATCCTTATGATCGCGCTTTAACTCTGCTCAAGTCCGATATCTTCAATACCTGGCTCTGCACAAAAATGTGCAAAAGTGTAGAGTGAGCACACCACAGCGGTGCCCAGTAAGTATCAAGACTAACCTCAATAGAGTAGAGACGAGGTACAGTCAAGACACTCACTAGTCTAATAACCTGTGCAATATAATATACAAAATAATAGGAAACAAATAATAATAAAGGCAGGATAAAACAACCAGTGATATGCACAACAGACAACAAGAATACCATTAATATCACTCAACAATTAATAAACACAATTACACCCAATTAAATCAAGCCCTTCAAATAAATGTCTTTTACATAGTTCTTCCAGATAACTCTCTTTCAAATATAATTCTCTCAAATAATTATTTTTCAAATATAATTCTTTCAATAAATCTTTTCAAATACAATTTCCTCAAATAAATATCTTTCAAAATACAATTCTTTTATATAATACTTTCTAAGTAAAAATCCTTCCAAATAAATATTTTGAATATAATTCTTTCAATTAAAAAGTCACCATGTGACACCTCATTTCAAAATCATCAAAATACGGGTCTCAACCCATTTTTATATTTTTCGTAAATACGGGTCTCAGCCCATTTTCATATTTTCACGGCACCTCGTGCCCATAATTAAATCATCATATTTGCCTGGCACCTCGTGCCCTCATTTCATATCACAACTGCATGGACAATTCATGTGCCAAATATCATTATTATTTTATCACAGCACCTCGTGCCCACATTTTATATCACAACTGCACGGACAATTCACGTGCCAATATCCCCATTTCATATCACAATTCACGGCACCTCGTGCCCACATTTCATTTTATAAACTGCCTGGCAATAGCCACAGGCTCCCAATTTCAACATAAATTATATTATTATCAATTTACTAACAACAAGACAAGTTGTACGAGGTATAAAACTAAACACAAGAAAATCACAACATCACATGAAAATTGTCATCACCACAACCCCACATCATCACATATCGTCCCTGACAATAGCCACCACCCTTATCGCTACGCCCAGACAATATCAATAGCCATCCTTATCGCTCCTATAGCCAACCTTATCGCTCCGCCCAGACAATATCAATAGCCAACAAACACAACAGTGAAATGCCACCCTTATAACCACATAATATCAACAGTGAAATGCCACCCTTATCTCCCCAAAATAACAACTCACACAACACAACAATTTACACGGGAAATTGTCACAATTTGCCCAATGGCCACAACCAAATTTCAAAGCTACAACCAAGTCAATTAGTTTCACAGCAAATAGCCAAATGCTCCACGCAATGTGTACAACACCCAAAAATAATCAATAGAGATAGAAATTACTCAACATAAAGCAAAGTCTTCATAAAAGAACAAATTTTCAATAATTATATAAACACCTCTTCTTAAGCTCATTTAATTAATTATTTGCAGAGGGAAAAAATCCAAAATTAAATTAAATTTCAATAATTATCAAACCAGCAAATTCACAAAATTTCATAAATAATCAAATAACAATCACATCACATTGTCATATAACAACAGAGTCAACAACAAGGGTTTAGGCACGACAAGTAGATGATTAAATATATGCCAATAATTATCCAATTTACTACACAATATGCTCAAGACTTTAACTCAATAAAATTTGCACATATAAACCAAGTACGTACTCGTCACCTCGCGTACATGATTTTCAATTACCCAAGTTGCACATAAGACTCAATGCCTAAGGGAAATTTCCCCCACTCGATGTTAAGCAAGACACTTACCTTTTTGAAGTTAGGCCGATATTCCAAAATAGCCTTCTTGCTTGAATTGGCCTCCGAAAAGCTCAAATCTATCCAAATTAATTGTATAACTTCATTAAAATTCATCGAAAATAATTTCGGATAATAATACGTCGACGTAAAATTTTATTCCAAAAAGTCAACAAAAGTCAACGCAGGGCCGCCCCTCGGAACCCGACATAATTTTTATGAAATTCGAACACCCATTCCGATACGAGTTCAACCATACCAATTTTATCGAATTCCAATAAAAACTCGACCTCCAAATCTTATATTTTTGTTTTTGGAAGATTTTACAAAAATCTTGATTTTTCCTCCATTAAATCCGAATTAAATGATGAATTCAAAGACATAATCATGGAAATTAGTCAAAACTGGATAAGAATCACTTACCCCAAACACTCACGCAAGAGTCTCTCCAAATATCGCCTTCTACCGAGCTCCAAATTTGATTTTGAGTTATGAACTCAAACTCCCGTTTTTGGGACTTTTAATTCTGCCCAGATAGGCCTTCTTCGCGTTCGCGATCATTTCTTCGCGTTTGTGAAGGCCAAAACCCAACTGCCTCAAATCCTTCATCGTGTTCGCGATGTCCTAGTCACGTTTGCGAAGGCCAACTGTTTTTGCCCCATCATTTCCTCTTCGCGTTCGCGAAGTCCACGTCGCATTCGCGAAGTCCTCGTCGCGTTCGCGATGACCAGCTGATCAACGCCTTCGCGTTCGCGAAGGCCAAACGACCCCAGGCCCCTATCTTCCTTTCTTCTTTGCGTTCGCATTTCATGGGCCGCGTTTGTGAAGGCTTGCCCTGCTCCTTCTTCGGGTTCGCTTTCACAGCTTCGCGTTCGCGAAGGACAAATCATCAGCCCCTCAAATTCCTCTTCGCGAACGTGGGACTCCCTTCGCGTTCGCGAAGAAGGAAACCAGACTTCAGCAACAACAGTCCAAACAGCTCCAATTTGGTCCGAAACCACTCTGTAACACACCCAAGCCCCTCGGGACCCCGTCCAAAACCAGTCCTATAACATATCACGGACTGCTCGAGGTTTCAAATCACATCTAATTACGCCGAAAATACAAATCGCACCACAAATCGAACTTATGAACTTCAAAAACTTCCAACTTCTAAAACGCACGCCGAAACCTATCAAACCAACCCGGAATGACGTCAAATTTTACAGGCAAGCCCCAAATAACATAATGGAGCTGTTCAAACTCTCGGAATCGCATTCCGACCTCGATATCAAAAAGTCAACCCCTCAGTCAAACTTTCCAAAAATTCGACTTTCGCCATTTTAAGCCTAAATTGGCTACAGACCTCAGATTCACGGTCCGGACACGCTCCTAAGTCCAAAATATCCAACGGAACTAAAGGAACCGACCAAACTCTATTTCGGAATCGTCTTCATATAGTTCCGACTACGGTAAAAATCCTAAGGCTTAAGCTTCCATCTCAGGGCCTAAGTGTCCCAAATCTCTCAGAATCATCTGTAAATCAAACTCGACCACACACGCGGGTCATAATACATATTGCGAGGCTGCTAGAGACCTTAAGTCACTGAACGGGGCGTAAATTCTTAAAATGACAAATCGGGTCGTTACAACCACCCACAACCTGTCTACGGAGCTTCTAAGTACAACTGAAGAGTAATTTGGAAATGCCGACAACAAGGTCCCGGCTATATCTCAACCACAAAGTACATGAGAAACAAAAGATACATGACCCCGAAATGAAGTGGGGCTCACCAAATCGGCTGAAAGGAGTGTGCTGCTATCACTGATCAATGCCACCTGCTGTAGAACCACCTGCATCCATTAAAGATGCAGCGCTCCCGGAAAAAGGGACGTTGGTACTGTCGAATAGCACTAGTATATATAGCTAGAAATCCTCTTCCAAAATAGAATGCCCATCTAATCTATACGTGGAACACATAATATAATATAATTTACACAACCTGTACAAACAAGACAATAAAAGGGGCACCTATTGTCTGCATTAATAATGTGTCTCATTAGACCGTCCTTAGTGTTCACATATCATATTATAACACTTATGCGTTTCATAGACCACCCATAATATTTATTCATACTGTACGTCTATACCTCTTATACACAATACACCTATGCATTTCATAGACCGTCCACAGGATTTCTTAACACAATGTACCTATGCATTCATAGACCGTCCACAGGATTTCATATCGTAATGTACCTATGCGTTCTTAGACCGTCCATAGGATTTCATAACATAATGAACCTATGCGTTTCATAGACCGTCCACAGGATTTCATATCGCAATGTACCTATGTGTTCATAGACCGTCCACAGGATTTCATAACACAACGTACCTATGCGTTTCATAGACCGTCCACAGGGTTTCATAACACAATATACCTATGCGTTTCATAGACCGTCCATAGGGTTTCATAACACAATATACCTATGCGTTTCATAGACCGTCCATAGGGTTTCATAACACAATATACATATGCGTTTCATAGACCGTCCATAGGGTTTCATAACACAATATACCTATGCATTTCATATACCGTCCATAGGGTTTCATAACACAATATTGGAAACAAAAGTACAAATACGTACATCTCATAACCTTTCACACCACATATCACCTAATTCGTACTTTCAACCACTTACACATTATTATTTCATTGGCTCTCTTGGCCATACATATGATTCTTTATTCATAGTGCAATGAACGCATTTTATATTCCACACTTTCATAGATCATCATCATAATTATCAACAAGTAGAATATTCCGAAAATCACAACTTTAAGTTCATTAGTAATAAGGCTTTAAACATAATCGATTTCTTTCCAATAAATAAAGTAAAATGATTGGAAATCGAATCACAAATTAAAATCATACACAATTTCCACTCACGAATATGTAAGAATGCAAAGCACATTGAAAATTACTTACAAAGCATAGCACTAGCTAAAACAGCCACATATGGGCATCACTTGAGTTCATAAACTTTTAGCCGATTATATTGTCGAAGTCAATTTTGGAATAGTTGAGTCAAAGCTCATTTCATAATCTTTCTCACATTATTTCATTACATCGGCACCATTGGCCACAAATATACCTTTCACTATTGGTATGTTGGCCACACTTTATATTCCCAATTCACTGATTTCACTTCCAACCATCTTTATAGGTTATCAACAATAAGACATTCCCAATCAAGACTTTAGGTACACATATGAGCAATTAAGAGTCTTAAGAATATTGAGATTTTCTCACACAATTTGGCATACTAGCTTTCATTTGAAATACGATTCAAGCCACCACATTTTAATACGCAACCCATACTTTGAAACTCACAGAAACATTATGGAATTCAATTCCAAGAGAGAAAGTTTAGCCAACATACCTCAATTGAGCTTTCCTTAAATTACTACAACGTTCCGGAAATTCTAGCAATCCCAATCTATTTTGAGACGTAACAAAATTGAACTATAATTAGGAAGATATTCATGGTCTCAGTTCATTTGAGCATTTTATCAAACACTAGGTGTGCAAATCTAACCACAAGTTTCTTCTACAAGATTTCCTTCACTCCACAACCCAATCCTTGCTTATTTAAGTTCAACAATCCTCCCACAATTCTTATTGGTACATGCATGTATAAATAATACTCTCATACCCATAAATCATACTCCTAATCAACCATCTTCTACCCAAATTCGAAATTGAAAACTAGGGTATGGAACCTTACCTCTTGGATGAAGAACTTGTGGGTCTTCCTTGTTAATCTTCCAAGATTTGAGAAAAGACTTGATGAATAATTAGCCTAGAGTTTTATTTCTCTCTAAAACACTCTCCCTTCTCTCTAAAACATTAGAATATTTGCTCAAAAATGACCCTTTGAATGTATTTAACGAAGTAGGGTCGGGTTTTAAAAACCCAAAAATGAAGCTCCAGAACAGGTTCTACGGTCGCATATGCGACCGCATAATGGTTATGCGGACCGCATATCGGTCGCATAATTGGTGTCCAAAATGACCAAAAATCTGCTTGAGTCTGCGGTCCGCATAATAATTATGTGGTCGCATAGTACACCGCATAACAGTTATGTGGTCGTATAGTCGACCTCATAATTGCTTCCAACTGACCCAATTAACTGCCTCACTCTGCTGCCATTATGCGGTCCGCAGTGTGATTCTGCGGTCGCATAATGGACCGCAGAAATACACTTTTCCGCCAAAAAATTTTCCTTTACTTTTCCGTGCATTGTTCAACCCAAAAGTTCCGAGCCGCGGCGAGATTTTTATAATCCTCAAACACGTAAGCCTAGTCCGGCACCATAAAATATTATTTTCTTTGTAAATTTTATCGGGCTTTACACTTAAGTTCTTCAAAATTTTCCGGGGTGTTACAGATACCAGCCATATAGCGGAAACGATACTACTACTGAGTATCCGAGGCCTCTTTAAAATCAACCTCGTATACTGGGGGGGGGCTTTATCATTGAACGCATCTGTGATGATTATCAAAGTTCGGTGCAAAGGAAGTTACTTCGTTATTTCATGACAAACAGTGTCTCAACAAAACGAACCATGCTTATGTAGTTGGCCTGAGCCCTGACGCAAAACATGAACACATGTATAATGACTTGCAAAGACAATCTTCTTTAACCGATATTCTATGTTCAAGATTTATTATGCAAACAGGATCGAGTTCGAATCATTCACTCGACTACTAAGCCTACGGGCTACTTTTATTTTTGGAGCAAGCACTCACTCTAATGTTAAGCCTACGGGCTACTTCGACCATTACGCCTACGGGATACATTGCATCGAGTTCGAATCATTCACTCGACTGCTAAGCCTATAGGCTACTTTTATTTCGAGTTCGAGCAAGCACTCACTCGACTATTACGCCTACGGGCTACATTGCGTCGGGTTCGAATCATTCACTCGACTACTAAGCCTACATGCTACTTTTATTTCGAGTTCGAGCAAGCACTCACTCTACCATTAAGCCTACGGGCTACATTATTTCGAGTTCGAATTATTCACTCGACTACTAAGCCTACGGGCTACTTTTATTTCGAGTTCGAGCAAGCACTCACTCGACCATTAACGCCTACGGGCTACATTATTTCAAGTTCGAATCATTCACTCGACTACTAAGCCTACGGGCTACTTTTATTTCGAGTTCGAGCAAGCACTCACTTGACTATTACGCCTACGGGCTACATTATTTCGCGTTCGAATCATTCACTCGACTACTAAGCCTACGGGCTACTTTTATTTCGAGTTCGAGCAAGCACTCACTCGACTATTATGCCTACGGGCTACATTATTTTGAGTTCGAATCATTCACTCGACTATTAAGCCTACGGGCTACTTTTATTTCGAGTTCAAGCAAGCACTCACTTCGAATTCAAACGAACACTTTTTAAGCTGAAGGTTGTTCGAGCCCGATAAACCAAAGGGGACTACCCACAAGGCCCAAAGGCAACAGAGATTAAAATTCAAACTATCTATTTAGTTTGAAAGGCTATTTTTCTTCAAAAGGAAGAAAGATTTATATTTACAATTTTTTTGTACAGAGGCGGCTACTCTGCCAAAAGGAAGTTCTTTATACAAAACCAAAAACGGTATCAAAAGAATGCAGCGAACGACCTAAGGCCCTAACTGACTCAATCTTCATCGGAAGTCGTATTCTCGGCACCGTCCTCATCTTCAGACTCCCCCGAGTTATCGGAGTCCTTCTCAGGAAAGGCTAGCCTCCGAGCTTTATTCTCCTCCGCCCTGGCAACTTCAATCTTGGCACCAACATCGAAGCCCTGAGCCCTGACCTCCTCGAGAGCCTCTCTCCGAGCTTGCCATTTTGCATGTTCGACTATGCTCTCAAATTTGGCTAGGTTAACCTCGACATCGATCATGAAATGAGCCACTATGGCATCAGCTCTTTTATTGGCCTCGATCACTTCAGATGTGGCCACTTCAAGTTCTTTGGCCAAATCTGCTTTATCTGAAGTGGCCAAATCCAACCGATGCTGAAGCTCTTTCATCTTTTCGATCAGCCCCAAAGCATTTTCTTTCGCAGATCGAAGTTGGGCATCAGACAGCTCCAACTGAGCTTTGACGGCTTCCTTTTTCGAGGCAAGGTTATCCATACACTTTTTAAATTCTTCTGCCTCAGCCAGTAGCGCATCTACCTGTGAGTTAAGCCGTCCAATCTGCTCGATCCTTTGCCGAACCTGCAGAATCGGATCGTTAGTGGTTATCTCTTTTTCATCTTCACTATCATGGAACATTCGGAATACCTGCTCAGCCATCTTCTCATGCTCTCCCCGAACTGCTGTCAAATCTGCTCGAAGTGTTTCACTAAGGAACTTGGAAAATTTAGAAGATTGAAGACGTAAAAATGATGAATGGTGGAAGGAAAGGCTATTTATAGGTTGAAGCAATGACGGTTCAATATCGGAGGTGGCCGACCACCATCTGACACATTAAATGCCTTGGTAAAACCGAACCGATAGGACAACTATCACATACGTCATGGTCGGGATCGATGAAAACATCAGTATATATCTGATCGAGCTGTTAGGAAATCATATCGTTTCTCGCCACATCCTTTTTTCGAGGAACGAGGGGACTATCTGTGTACGGTCAAAACCGATTTGAGTCTGTACGAACTGGCCGAGACGATAATATTTCGATCAAAGGATATCTGCATGACAAGCTCGGTCAAGGTCCGAAGTAAGGGCGTCGAGCTTCGAGCTCTAAGACCGATCAATGACAAGCTCGGTATCATTATCGAGCTCATATCCAAATCGAACTACGGGGCAAAGCAGAGATTATCGAAGATGCATAAACCGAGCAACACTCAGCCCGAATACTGAGACCCCAAGTCAGAATCGAGCTCGGACCAAGGCCGATGGCTCGATCCAATACCGAGCTCGAGCCAGTATCGAGCTCGCAGACAAGGGCCGTTGCAACCGCACTATGGGAGAGAATCTCAGCGAAAATCGAGGAAAAGACAATACATCATGGACTCTCCACTACGTATTTTTTATTGTATATAAAGTAGGATCCCTCTACTATAAGAGGGACATGGATTGTAAGCAAGCAGGATGGTAACAAAAGATTTCTTCTCATATTGAAAGATATCCCCTTGTATTTTCTGCCCTTTATCTTATTCGTTCTTCTTCTCACTATTCTCATTCTCATAGTCAAGAATACACGTATTTCTATTTCTCTATATGATTTGTATCAAATTATATCACATATCCTAAGAACCATACACAAATTTAACTCTATCCAATTTTTCGGGTAAACACACATATTACTAAAATGGTAATTAAATAATAAATGTGTGCAAATGACACAAATCTTGCATTCATTTATTCGATATAAATGCTGAGTTGGGATAAAAAATTTACCATAATATTCTAATGTGTTAAAAGTCTGCAAGTTGTATCTAGAAAGTAGCATAAGCGAGTAGATATAAGAATTATGCAAATTAGACCAAACTAATTGTTAACCTAGGAGAAAATTGTTAATTTTAATGAACACCTGAAGTATGTCTGGCAAGATGAATCAAAACAATTATAAATAACATTAACACATAATTTTCTTGCCTATCATATCATAACATATTAAATTTATTTGACGCCGACTCTTTCCTCAATGTCAAAGGTTCTATACTTCCGAGCACAATCTATTTAAGTATCTTCTTGAAGTTTAGTCCCCTAGAAGTTCAAACTACTCAACACCGTGGACTTTACAAAGGACCGTTTGACCATAGATTTTTTCAATTTTTTTTCCAAATTTTCTTTGGCAAATAAATATTTGTTCATAGATTTTATCCATATTTTGATAAATTCCCAAAACCCAAATCTCAAAACCAACTTTTTGGCCCAAAATACTATTATTACATTTTTTAAAAATTGCCTAAAATTTTTGTATTTTAAGAGCCCACCATTTATTATTTTGTAACAATCATGCTTTATCTTCTCGGTCATCTGATAGTGTATTATATAGTTCATTATAAAAATGATAATTTTGTACCAAATTTATTTATGTTAAGGAGTATAGTTTGTGATAATGATAATGAATGTTATTGATGAATGTACTGTTGGGTATTTGTGATAGTTTTTAGAACTTGTGGGTATAAGTAATGTTTTATGTTTTTTCAAAAAAAAAAAGTGAAATGAAAACTGATGTCCAAACACATTTTTATCCTCAAACCAAATTCACCCAAATCAGATTTTTCAAAATAAATTTAAGAATCCATGGCCAAACGCTAGCAAAGAATCTGCAATCTAATTAAAATATTACTTGTAAGTATAACTTTACTCAACATAGAATGCAGCTTACTAAAACTAAAGGATATCACAGTAATTTCATGTTCGATATCAAAATCCTAAATTAAGTTTCGTACATAGTCGAATAAGAAAAAATGTAATAAATATGATTTTAATTAATTTTAAAGTCATAAATAATTTGAAAGTATTAAATATTAGAGAAATAAATAAATGACTATTTTGTCTATTTTGAAATTTATTTTTAAGGCTAGTTTGGTAACATGATATTGTATTCGTGTTTTTAAAAATAATATAGAATATAGATATAGATATAATTACATAGATATAAAAATTGCATACGTCTCTTTTTTCTCCTGTAGTATTTCCTTTCGAAGTTCAAAAACGTCACTTTGCTTCATGAAAAACTTTCAAGCAATAGCATCATTTTTTTACAAGAAATGGGGTTCCCAAATTTAAAACCTAATCTAAATCTAATCTATACCAAATTGGGCCAGTTCAATTATTTAAAGGACCAGAATCGGGCCGCTCCCGAGCTGACCCAGCCTAATCGACAGGCATACCGTCCACAAAAAGTGAAAAGGAAACAAATGAAAGAGGCTGTTTGGGCTAAATCTTAACGGGTCAAAAATGGGAAAACTACATAGATGTATCACAAAAAGACATTATCTATAAATAATTAGCCATTTTAGTCATGCTACCAAAAATAGTCAAACAAATTACTAATGATATGCAATATTCAAAAAACCTAGGCATAAAAGATTTTTCTTCAATGGTTAAAATTCGTTGAAAACACAAAGATGAGGCAATATACAAAAATTGAGGAAGATTAAAGGTGAATTGGACTAGTTTGAAGTCAAAATTCGTTACCAATGATATACAATATTAAAAAAAAAAAACTCGGCGCAAAGGGATTTTTTTCAATGGGTATTATTAGAATTTGTTGATAACAAATAGATGAGGCAATATATAAAATTTGAGGAAGATTGGAAGTGATTTGGACTGATTTCGTATCAAAATTCGAGTTAAAAAGTTCCTCTGCGATACATGTATCAAACATATATCCGGCATGTATCTCAGACACAAGTATACATGGATATATAAGAGATACATATGGGATATATATATATATGATACATAAGTGGTACATGGAAGATACATAATGTGATACACATCTCATCTTCTTCTATGTTCGTCTTTTACTTCGAATTTGACTCAAATTTGAATTCAAACCACCTCAAATCTCCACCAATTCGTCCTAAAATTGAGTTTCAAACTCCTTCACATTATACATTGATTACAAATAATTATACACATATGATACATGAATTATACATATATTATATATTCGTCGGATATTTTAAATTTAAGCGATTAGGTGGACGGCTATTTAGGTTAATTTTTCTTTCTTTGTGGGATAATTTCAAAAACTTCCTTTTAGGATTAATTTCTTAAAACTAACCTCTTTGCAATTTAAGACTACAAATTTCAAAATACTTTTCTCTCAAACTTTCTGCGCCCAAGTATAACTTCGACGCACTTGCTGAGTAGTATTATTTACACCTGATTGATGAATTCATGAATCAATGACCATATTAGTTGTCACACTCTCTCTCCTTCCAATGAGTTCTTCAAAGGCCTATGCAGCTAAGAATACATATTGTAAATTCACAAATATTAGAATAAGGTAATCCCTATTACTCTCTATTCTTAATATGAATCTCAAAGTATTAGTCCCACCATGAAAAAATTCCTCGTCTTGCTACACTCTTTTTTTAAGGGGTGGAAATAGTTTGAGCAACTCGAAATTCAAATCAAAATTCAAAATTTTTAAATTTTTGGTTAGAATATTTAGTACTCCCGCCGTTTCAATTTATGTGAACCCATTTGACTGGATACGGAGTTTAAGAAAAGAGAGAAGACTTTTGAGCTTGTGGTGTAAAATGAGCCAGATATATTTTGTGTGGCTATAAATCATTGAATAAAGGTAAATTATTTCCAAATAGGGAAAATGGTCATTATTTTTGGCACGGACTAAAAAGAAAATAAGTTCACATAAATTGAAACGGGGGGAGTATTACGCTTTGAATTTCGGAGTGTTGGCCCGTTAAGAACTCACATATCCAGAAGATGAAAGTAGCAGAAATGAGGATGTTACGGTGGATGTGCGGGCACACTAGGATAGATAAGATTATAAATGATGATATCCGGGAGAAGGTGCATGTGGCTCTCATTGATGACAAGATGCGGGAAGCGAGGCTTAGATGGTTCGGACATGTTCAGAGGAGAAGCCCAGATGCTCCAGTACGGAGGTGTGAGCAGCTGGTTGTGGAAGGCACGTGAAGAGGTAGAGGGCGACCTAAGAAGTATTGGGGAGAGGTGATTAGGCAGGATATGGCGAGGCTCCAGATTTTCGAGGACATGTCACTTGATAGGAAGATGTGGAGGTCGAGCATTAGGGTTGTAGGTTAGGAGGTAGTTGAGTCGTGCCTTACTTCGTACCATTGTGGGACTAGCCATATAGGGTTTTTGTCTAAGATAGCTAGTGGCAATGTTGTGTCTTACTATTTCGCTTTTCAGTGCATGTCCTATTTACTAGCTATCGCTTTTGCTTTGCATCTTTCTTCTAGATTTCATAGTGTTCCTATTTTTCTTATGATTGTTGTGGTGATGCTAACATTTACTAATATTGTCTCCCTTTGCTTTGCATCTTTCTTCTGGATTTCATGGTGTTCCTATTTATCCTATGATTGTTGTTGTGATACTAATATTGTCTCCTTTTTGTCTTTTTGTCATTTTGTCTTTTTATTTTTTGAGCCGAGGGTCTTTCGGAAATAGCCTCTCTACTCCTTCGGAGTAGGGGTAAGGTCTGCGTACACACTACCCTCCCCAAACCCCATTAGTGGGATTTTACTGGGTCGTTGTTGTTATTGTTGTAATTTTTGAATTTTGGATTGAATTTTGAATTTGGGACTTCGAATTTTTGAATATCCAAAAATCCAAAGTTCTTGTACCTTATGTTTAACCCTATCTGGCGTATTTCCCACATGTACAGTACCTAATTCCAATACTCTTGCCTCATTAGACATTAGTCTATATATTCAATAATAATACTAATTACTAAGTTCAATATAACATATCCTACTCAATTGAATGTAGAGATTTCATCTTTCTCGTGGACGCCGTCACACTTCCTTTTCCAGAGGGATAGGGAGTTTTTCTAATTTAAGTGATATTATTGAAATAGGATTATTTTATTTTTTACTTTTTTAAGAGTCGCCATTCGAAATTATTGAATTATAGTGTTCCGAGTCACCATTTATTTTAAATCACAAATCAAGAAAATTTAACTCTGAATTATGGTCCGCGAACACAAAAGATCGAGTACGGAATTCTGTTAACCCGGGAGAAGGTGTTAGGCATTTCCGAATTCCATGGTTCTAGCACAGTCGCTTTAATAATTATATCTGGCTTAACTAATTCTGGATATTTTATGTTCTAGGAAAATTTATGCACTTTTGCCTTAAACCGCTTTTAATTGCTTGATTATTCGTAATTATGTTATTATCTTGAAACGAGTTACGCGTACGTGTACTCATTTTGTTTGGCGCATTAAAATCATATCACGCATGCGTGTACACAATTGATAATACTTTTATTATTATTATTAAGATTATTCAGTCAAAGTCGCGCGGACGCGTACCTTGAATTATTTTAGAAATCATAATTGTGTCGCGCGAACGTGTACATAACTACGATGATTTGATTAATTTAGAGCGCACTTGAAATATACTACCGTGTTCATGATTTATTTTTCCTAAACTAATTTAAAAATTATTGTAAAGTCAAGAGTTATTGGAACGACCCGGCCAGTTGTTACGAGTATTTTAACCCCGATCCCCTAAATTATATTTTCTCTATGTTATATCGTGGTGTTGTAACTTGCCAGGGTGTTTGGTTTTTAGATTCAGAGTGAAATGGGACACATAGTCCCTAAGTTAAAGGCTTAAGTTGAAATAATTGACCGGGTGATGAAAAAGGTGTAAACTCTAACGACCCGACCGGTCGTTTTGAGCCCTAGTACGTCGTTCGGCAGTTTGAGGCCCTGAGTAGCTTCACTTCAGGTATTATGACTTGTACGTGTGGTCGGAATTTAATTTCGGGAAGTTCGGAGTTGACTTGGAAAGAAAATTCTAATTTTCAAAGCCTTAAGTTGGAGGAATTGACTTAAGTGTGATTTTTGAGTAAACGACCTCAAAATCGGGATTGGAAGGTCCAACAGGTTTGTATGATGATTTTGGACTTGGGCGTATGTCCGGATCTGGTTTTGGATGACCCGGGAGCATTTCGGCGCCTATTATATAAGTTGCCATTTTGGAAGAATTTCTTAAATTTGGGTTGAAGTGCATTTCAATGTTATTGATGTCCGTTTGGGATTCCGAGCCTGAGAATAGCTCTATATGGTGATTCTGGTATTGGGAGCACGTCCGGATGTGAATTTGGAGGTCCGTAGATCATTTTGAGGTCATTTGGCGAAAGCTGGAATTTGAAGGTTTTTGAGGAGTTTGACCGGGAGTGGACTTTTTGATATCAGGGTCAGATTTCAATTCCAAAAGTTGGAGTAGGTCTGTAATGTCAATTATGACTTGTGTGCAAAATTTGAGGTCAATCGGACGTGATTTGATAGGTTCCGGTATCGAATGTAGAAGTTTAAAGTTCTAAAGTTCATTAAGCTTGGAATGAGGTGCGATTTATGAATTCGACGTTATTTCATGTTATTTGAGGCCTCGAGCAAGTTCGTGTTATATTTTTAGACTTGTGTGGGTGTTTGGTTTGGAGCCCCGGGGGCTCAGATGAGTTTCGGAGTGGCTTCAGAGTATTTTGTTAAGACGTTGGATTGCTGGTTCTGGTATGATCGCAATTGCGATGTTTTGGTCGCAAAAGCGACCATCGCATTTGCGAGAAAGTGTTCGCATTTGCGAACCTAGGCTGCTGAGGGAATGGATCGCATTTACGAAGCCTGAAGAGTTCGCATTTGCGATGAAGGCCAACTCTGTCAAGGGTCGCATTTGCGATGCTTTGTTCGCATTTGCGAAGGTCGCAATTGCGAACCCCCTGTCGCAAATGCGATATCTGCGACTGGAGCCAAGGGCTTTTATTCCGAGACTTAGCTCATTTACCTCATTTCCCACTTAGACTTAGGCGATTTTTGAGAGCATTTTGAGAGGGAGTTCCATCATCATCAAGAGGTAAGTGATTTCTTCTAGTTGTGAGTTAAATACAAGGTTTATACATGGATTAAAACATGAATATTTGTAGAAATTTGGGATTTTGAAGAAAAACCTAGAAATTGGTATTTTTGAATTTTGACCACAAATTTGGGCATGGAATTGAGAATAAATTATATATTGGAGTTCATAATGCTATGGGTAGTGTTTATCTTCGAAAATTTTCGAAATCCGGGTATGTGGGCCTGAGGGTTACTTTATCGATTTTTCGAGCGGAGTTAAAAATTATTATAAATTAATTAATTATGAGTATTAGAGTACATTTTGATTGGGTTGCATCTTAATTGATTAGTTTGGAGGGATGGGCATCGATTTGAGGTGTTAGAGAGGCTTTGGAGCCGGTTATGGAATTTCGGAACGAGGTAAGTCTCCCGTCTGACTCTGTGAGGGGGGAAATTACCCCTAGGTGATATGTTTGAGGTGTGCTACTTGTTGCGAGGACTACGTACGCGCGAGGTGACGAGAGCCCGTATGTAACTACATTCATGTTATTTTCCGGGTAGACTTAGGTTCACATCATGCTATAGCTGTACTATTTGAGTAGTCTCTCGCCTATTGATTCCCCTATTTTACATTCTATTTGAGACTAGACTTGCTATTGTAGAGACTTCACGGGTTCACGATTAGCCATCAGATAATATTCCTCCTCTTACGGCATGGCTCCAGTATATATATTTTATTGAAACCTTACGGCATGTTTCCGTGATATATATACTTCATTGGAAGGTTTTTAGTTAAAAGAAATTACAACTCACACGTTTATTCGTGAGTGGGGTCAAAGACCCATCAAAGCTTCTTATTCTAATGGGATCGGGTCGTTCGCCTCGGCAGGATTATGTATTTCACTCTTATGGGATCGGGTAGTTCGCCTCGGCAGGATTTATGTACCACACTCTCATGGGAGCAGGCCGTTCTCCTCGACAGGTTAATTGATTTATCATATGGTTCGGGCCGTTCGACCCTCGGCAGTGTACAATTTTATTATTATGTTGGATCGGGCCGTACGCCTCGGCATTTCCTATATCATATCTCCATGAAATCATGCGAAAGACTTGGCAAGAAGCCAGTGTATCGGTGAATTCCCGGATTTGAATTATGGTAAGCTACTTGATGAGATTCACTATATCTATATATATGCTACGGTTAAGGAGGGAATTTCTGTCACGACCCAAAACTAACCCCTGTCGTGATGGTGCCTATCATGGAACTAGGCAAGCTGACTCATTTTCAAAACAAACCAATATTTTCATTTTCAAGGTTATTTAACATAAACCTTCATTTAAAGAGTTCAAATCAAAGAAAAACAGAAGTGCGGAAAAGAAAAGCCCGACATCGAGGTGGCACTAGTCATGAGCATATACTACAATCTGTCTAACAATATCAAGGCTAACTCAGTCCGAAAAATAGCTAAATATAACTAGAGGAAGATAGGAGGGAGAAGAGCAGGGACTGCGATCGCCAAATAGCAACCTTGCTATCTCCATGAAAATCTGCAACCAGAACACTCAATAACCGCTACCGTGTCCAGCTACACCTGGATCTGCACACAAGGTGGAAGGAGTAACGTGAGTACGCCAACTCAGTATGCAACAACAATAAATAAAGACTGAGCAGTAGTGACGAGCAATAAAGCATATAACATTCATATCAGGAAATCTCAGTAAAATACCATATGCTCTTAAAAAAAATCAGGATTTGAATCAAACATCTCGTTTAAACCCAGTTCCAGTAAAAATCATTTAAAGACTTTTTTTTGTCCAACAGTTTTTCAAGCAAAGGCTCAATGCAAAGGTGAGAAAAAATAATGAAATCATAAACAACCCCTCGGGCAAAACATCACTCATATACAGCCCCTCGGGCAAACCTCACAGTCACTCGTGCCACTCGGGCATACCTCACAATCACTCTTGTCACTTGGGCATACCTCACAATCACTATTGCCACTCGGGCATACCTCACAATCACTCTTTCCTCCCAGTCACTCAGCACTCGGCACTCGGCACTCGCACTCAGTAGGTACCTGCACTCACTGGGGGTGTGTACAGACTCCGGAGGGGCTCCTTCAGCCCAAGCGCTATAATCTGCACGGACAACTCACGTGCGATAATAATAAAGTATGCTACAGGCGGGTAGCCCCGATCCACACTCATCCTCACAAATCAGGCCCTCGGCCTAACTCATTCATAAAGTATGCTGCAGGCGGGCAGCCCCGATCCACACTCATCGTCACAAAATCAGGCCACTCGGGCATTTCAGTAAAACATAGCATTCGGCCCAAAATATTTATATGCATCAAAATAGAGTCATAAAACTGAGTTATGTGGTAAACAAGTATAAACATGACTGAGTATAGATTTTCAATCAAAAACAGTGAGAGGATGGTAAGAAACAGCCCCTAAGGGTCCAAACAGCATTGGCGCAAGGCCCAAACATGGCATTCAGCCCAATTTACAGAAAATCTTTCTAAAACATATAAGTATCAATGGTTTCAACAAAGTATGCAACTTTACAGTTGCTACGGGACGGACCAAGTCACAAATCTCCAACAGTGCACGCCCACACGCCCGTCACCTAGCATGTGTGTCACTTCAAAATAATAGAATGATACGAAATCCGGGGTTTCATACCCTCAGGACTAGATTTATAATCGTTACTTACATCAAAATGTGAAACTTTTTACTCTGCTATGCCTTTGCCTCGCAAATCGGCCTCCGAATGCCTCAAATCTAGTCACAAATAATTTGTTTTAGTCAATAAAATTCATTGGAATTAATTCCACAAGATAATAATTATTTTTTCCATAAAAATCCGAAAATTAGCTCAAAAATCGCCCGTGGGGCTCACATCTCGGAACCCAACAAAAGTTACAAAATCCGAAAGCCCATTCAACCACGAGTCTACCCATACCAATTTTACCAAAATCCGACCTCAACTCGACCCTCAAATCTACAAATCTTATTTCCAAATTTCTAAGTTTCAATCTCCGATTTACACCTCAAAATCTTGTAATCTAGTCGGATTATTCGATGATAATTCAATATTATGGAGTAAAAATGATCACAAGGGACTTACCTCAAGTTTTCCTTAAAAATATATCAAAAATTGCCTCTCCTCAAGCTCCAATTTGTCAAAAATGGCAAATGGGATGAAGTCCCTGTTTTTATAATTCTGCCCAGACATCCTCGGTTCTGCCCCGATCTTGGCCTTCGATCTTGGCCTTCGATCTTGGCCTTCGATTGAAGTCCTCGATCCTGGGCTCGATCATGTCTTTGATCGTGGCCCTCGACCCTGAGCTCGATCTGGGCTTCGATCGTGGCCCTCGACCCTGAGCTCGATCATGCCTTCGATCGTGGCCCTCGACTCTGGGTTCGATCATGGCTTCGATCGTGGCCCTCGACCCTGAGATCGATCTGGGCTTCGATCGTGGCCCTCGACCCTGAGCTCGATCTGGGCTCACATCTGGGCTTGATTTCTGGGCAGAAGCAATTTCCAACAGAAAGAAATTGCAGCAGCTATTCTAGTTCAATTTTTGATCCGTTAACCATCCGAAACTCACCCGAGGCCCTCGGGACCTTAACCAAATATACCAACAAGTCCTAAAACATCATACGAACTTAGTCGAATCCTCAAATCACCTCAAACAACGCTAAAACCATGAATTACACCCCAATTCAAGTCTAATGAACTTTGAAATTTCTAATTTCTACAAACAACTCCGGAACCTATCAAATCACGTCCGATTGACCTCAAATTTTGCACACAAGTCCTTAATGACATAACAGAGGTATTCCAATTTTCAGAATCAGATTCCGACCCCGATATCAAAAAGTCAACCCCCCGATCAAACTTCTCAAAAATAAAACTTTCAGCATTTCAAGCCTAATTCCTCTATGGACTTCTAAATAATATTCCGGACACGCTCCTAAGCCCAAAATCACCATATAGAGCTATTGGAATCATCAAAATTCAAATCCGAGGTCATTTACATATTGGTCCATATCCGGTCCACTTTTCTAACTTAAAATTTATAATTATGAGACTAAGTGTCTCATTTCATTCCGGGTTCCTTCCGGACTCGAACCAACTAACCAGATATAACATAATATAGCTGAATTACACAAAATGAAGTAGGAATGGGGAAAACAGGGTTATAACTCTCGAAACGACCGGTCGGGTCGTTACATCCTCCCCCTCTTAAACATCCGTTTATCCTCGAACGGGTCTAGAAACATACCTGGAGTCTCGAATAGGCATGGATATCTGCTCTGCATCTCCCGCTCGGTCTCCTAGGTGGCCTCCTCCACAGGCTGACCTCTCCATTGCACCTTCACTGAAGCTATATCCTTTGACCTCAACCTTCGAACTTGTCGATCCAAAATATTCACCGGCTCCACATCATAAGTCATATCACCCTCCAACTGAACCGTGCTAAAATCCAGAACATGGGACAGATCTCCAATATACTTCCGCAGCATGGAAACATGAAACACTGGATGCAAACTCGACAAGATGGGTGGCAAGGCAAGCTTATAAGCCACCTCCCCTATTCTCTGAAGCACCTCAAAAGGCCCAATGAACCGGGGGCTCAACTTGCCCCTCTTCCCAAACCTCATAACACCCTTCATGGGTGATACCTTCAGCAAAACCTTCTCCCCAACCATAAAAGACACGTCACAGACCTTCCTATCCGCGTAGCTCTTCTGCCTAGACTGCGCCGAGCGAAGCCGCTCCTGAATCAATTTCACCTTACCTAATGCGTCCTGGACCAAGTCTGTACCTAAGAGCCTAGCCTCACCTGGCTCAAACCATCCAACTGGAGATCTACACCTCCTCCCATACAAAGCCTCGTACGGAGCCATCTGAATACTCGACTGATAACTGTTGTTATATGCAAACTCCGCGAGTGGCAGAAACTGGTCCCATGAACCCCCAAAGTCAATACCACAAGCATGCAACATGTCCTCCAATATATGAATAGTGCGCTCGGACTGCCTGTCCATCTGAGGGTAAAAGCTGTGCTTAACTCAACCTGAGTACCCAAATCTCGCTGCACAGCCCTCCAAAACTGCGATATGAATTGAGTACCCCTATCTGAAATGATGGAAACTGGGACATCATGCAGGCGAACGACCTCTCGGATGTAAATCTCAGCCAACCGCTCTGAAGAGTAAGTAGTACTAACTAGAATGAAGTGTGCGGACTTGGTCAGCCAATCCACAATAACCCAAATAGCATCGAACTTCCTCGAAGTCCGTGGGAGCCCAACTACAAAGTCCATAGTGATCCGCTCCCACTTCCACTCTGGGATCTCTAACCTCTGAAGCAAGCCACCCGATCTCTGATGCTCATACTTAACCTGCTGACAGTTTAGACACCGAGCCACAAACCCAACTATTTCCTTCTTCATCCGCCTCCACCAATAGTGCTACCTCAAATCCTGGTACATCTTCGCGGCACCCGGATAGATGGAATACCGCGAGCTGTGGGCCTCCTCAAGAATCAGCTCTCGAAGCCCATCTACATTAGGCACACATATCCGGCCCTGCATTCTCAGCACCCCGTCATCACCAATAGTCACACCCCTAGCATCACCTCTCCGAACCCTATCCTGAAGAACGATCAAGTGAGGGTCATCATACTGACGCTCCCTGATACGGTCATAAAGAGAAGACCTGGAGACCACACAAGCCAATACCCGACTAGGCTCCGAAATATCCAATCTGACAAGCTGTCCTGCCAAGGTCTGAACATCTAATTCCAAAGGCCTCTCTGCTGCTGGAAGATATGCTAAACTCCCCAAACTCTCTACCAGGCGACTCAAAGCATCGGCCACCACATTGGCCTTCCCCGGATGGTACAAAATAGTGATATCATAGTCCTTAAGAAGCTTCAACCATCTCCGCTGACGCAAATTAAGATCCTTCTACTTTAACAGATACTGCAGACTCCGGTGATCAGTATAGATCTCACAATGAACCCCATAAAATAATGACGCCAAATCTTCAAGGCGTGAACAATGGCTGCAAACTCAATATCATGGATAGGATAGTTCTTCTCATGGGTCTTCAACTGGCGCAAGGCATAGGCAATCACCCTACCCTCCTGCATCAAAACACAACCAATGCCTATCCTCGAGGCATCATAATACACGGTGTAAGAACCTGAAGCTGATGGCAGAACTAACACTGGAGCTGTGGTCAAAGCAGTCTTGAGCTTCTGAAAGCTCTCCTCACATTCATCCGACCACCTGAATGGAGCACCCTTTTGGGTCAATTTGGTCAAGGGCGATGCAATAGATGAAAATCCCTCCACAAAGCGACGGTAGTAACTCGCCAAACCAAGAAAGCTCCTAATCTCCGTGGCTGAGGACGGTCTGGGCCAACTCTGCACCGCCTCTATCTTCTTCGGATCCACCTGAATACCCTCACTGGACACCACGTGCCCCAAGAATGCTACTAAACTGAGCCAAAACTCGCATTTAGAGAACTTTTCATAAAGCTTCTCCTCCCTCAATCTCTGCAATACAACCCTCAAATACTGAGCGTGCTCTTCCTAGCTACGAGAGTACAGCAGGATGTCGTCAATGAATACAACGACAAATGAGTCCAAAGAGGGCTGGAATACACTATTCATCAGATGCATGAACGCTACTGGGGCATTGGTCAGCCCAAAAGACATCACTAAGAACTCATAATGGCCATATCAGGTTCTGAAAGTTGTCTTGAGAATATCTGAATCCCGAATCTTCAGCTGGTGATAACCGGACCTCAAATCAATCTTGGAGAACACCCTCGCTCCCTGAAACTGGTCGAATAAATCATCAATACGAGGCAAAGGATACTTGTTCTTGACTGTGACCTTGTTCAACTGCCTGTAATCAATACGTATTCTCATGGAACCATCCTTCTTTTTCACAAATAGAACCGGTGCACCCCAAGGTGACACACTAGGCCGAATCAACCCCTTATCAAGGAGTTCTTGAAGCTGTTCTTTCAATTCCTTCAACTCCGCCGGTGCCATACGATACGGTGGAATAGAAATGGGCTGAGTGCCCGGCACCAAATCAATACCAAAGTCAATATCCCTGTCAGGCGGCATGCCCGGTAGGTCTGCAGAAAATACATCCAGAAATTCATGTACCACCGGAACAGAATAAATGACAGGAGTCTCTGCACTAACATCCCTCACAAAAGCCAAAAAAGATAGGCAACCCTTCTCAACCATGCGCTGAGCCTTCAAATATGAAATCACCCTACTTGGTACATAATCTACAGAACCGCTCCACTCAACCCTCGAAATTCCCGGCATAGCCAATGTCACCGTCTTAGCGTGACAATCTAGAACAACATGACATGGAGATAACCAATCCATACCCAATATCACATCAAAGTCAACCATACTGAGCAACAATAGATCTACTCGGGTCTCTAGACCCCCAATTATCACCGCACATGACTGATATACGCGGTCCACAATAATAGTATCGCCCACAGGAGTAGATACATGTACAGATGAAACTAAGGACTCACGAGGCATATCCATAAAATGAGCAAAATACGAGGAAACATATGAATACGTGGAACCAGGGTCAAATAATACCGAGGCATCTCTATGACAAACTGAGACAATACCTGTAATCACAGCATCTGAAGCAATAGCATCTGGTCTGGCAGGGAGAGCATAAAAACGGGCCTGGCCACCCCCTGATCTGCCTCCCCCTCTAGTGCAACCCCTAGCTGACTGACCTCCACCACGAGCTGACTGGGCGGATGGTGAGGTAGTTGGTGCTGTAGTCGGAGGCTGACTCCTCTACTGAGATAGACCTCCATGATGACTAGGACACTGCCTCCACATATGCCCAAGCTCCCTACACTCAAAACAACTCCCTGGTGCTGGCGGCGGAAACTGAAAGGAACCCCTAGCATCGGGATGACTGGTAGAAGAACCTGGCATGGAAGAGCCCTGAACAGGTGGAGCACGGGATGAACTCTGAACTGGAAGGGCACTAAGTGATGAGTGGCCCTGATGAGAACTGTGAGAACCATGTCCAGATGATGCACCCCGATGAAATGGCCGAGCTGACTGAGCCTGTCTGAAATGATGACCTCTACCGTGCTGGAACTGACCCCCAAAAGGAGCATCGTTGAATCCACCCTGACCATGAGGCCTCTTGGCTTCCCTCTCAACCCTCTCCTGACCGCGAACCATCTCAATCTACCGAGCAATGTCGACAACCTCATCAAATGTAGCACCTAAAACCCGCTCCCTGGTTATGAAAAACTGTAGTTGATAAGTGAGGCCATCAATAAACCTCATGATCCTCTCTCTGTCCGTGGGAACCAACCAGTTAGCATGACGGGCCAACTCGGAGAACCGCATCTCATACTGCATCACAGACATATCACCCTGGCGGGGCCGCTCAAACTGTCTACGCAGCTCCTCTCTGCGGGATCGAGGCATGAACTTCTCCAAAAAGACCACGGAGAACTGCTGCCAAGTAAGGGGTGTTATGCCAACAGGCCTACGCCTCTCGTAAGTCTCCCACCACCTGAGTGCTGCCCCAGAAAATTGAAAGGTAGTGAATGAGACCCCACAAGTCTCCAAAATACCAGTAGTATGGAGTATCCTCTGACACCTGTCAAAAAAGTCCTGAGCATCCTCTCTCTCTGTGCCACTGAAAGGTGGTGGCTGAAGTCTCCCAAACCTCTCCAACCTACGGTGATCATCCTCAGGCATAGCAGGAACCACATAATCCTGAGCAACAACAACCGGCTGGGCTGGTGGTGCCTCTGGTGTCTGAAGTCCCTAAATAACCTGCTCGGGTGTGCGAGCGACGGGAGTCTGAGTGCCTCCCCTGGCCTGAGAAGTGGTTGCGGCCGTCGAAATAGAGACCGCCTGAGCAAGGCCAGTACACGCTGTCAGAATCTGAGCTAGGGCCTCCTGAAGCCCTGGAATCACAATAGGCACATGTGGTGCCTGAGCTGGTGCATCAACAATTGGAACTTGGTCCTGATCTGGGATAACCGGTGGATCTGTAGGTACTGCCCCAACTGCTTTACGGGCTTCACCTTTGCCCCTACCATGGCCTCTACCGCGGCCTCGGCCTCTCGTGGCCCTGGCTGGTGGTACTGGTGGCTGGCCCTCCTGACCGGTAGTACGGGTCCTCACCATCTGTGAGAGAATGAAACATCAGATGTTTAGTTACTAGAATCAACAGATTTGCACGACAAGAATTCAAGAATGTGGAGTTTCCTAAAGGTTCTGCAGCCTCCTGAAGATAAGTACAGACGTCTCCGTACCGATCCGCAAGACTCTACTAAACCCGCTCATGACTCGTGAGACCTATGTAACCTAGGCTCTGATACCAATCTGTCACGACCCAAAACTAACCCCTGTCGTGATGGCGCCTATCGTGGAACTAGGCAAGCCGACTCATTTCCAAAACAAACCGATATTTTCATTTTAAAGAAAATTTCAAGGTTATTTAACATAAACCTTCATTTAAAGAGTTTAAATCAAAGAAAAACAGAAGTACGGAAAAGAAAAGCCCGACATCGGGGTATCACTAGTCATGAGCATATACTACAATCTGTCTAACAATATCAAGGCTAACTCAGCCCGAAAAATAGATAAATACAACTAGAGGAAGATAGGAGGGAGAAGAGCAGGGGCTGCGATCACCAAACAGCTACCTGGCTATCTCCAAGAAAATCTGCAACCAGAACACTCAATAACTGCTACCGTGTCCAGCTACACCTGGATCTGCACACAACGTGCAGGGAGTAACGTGAGTACGCCAACTCAGTAAGAAACAACAATAAATAAAGACTGAGCAGTAGTGACGAGCAATAAAGCATATAACGTTCATATAAGGAAATCTCAGTAAAATACCACATACTCTTAAAAAAATCAGGATTTGAATCAAACATCTCATTTAAACCCAGTTCCAGTAAAAATAATTTAAAGACTTTTTTTTTCTAATAGTTTTTCAAACAAAGGCTCAATGCAAAGGTGAGCAAAAATGATGAAATCATAAACAACCCCTCGGGCAAAACATCACTCATATACAGCCCCTCGGGGAAACCTCAAAGTCACTCGTGCCACTCGGGCATACCTCACAATCACTCTTGCCACTCGGGCATAACTCACGATCTCTCTTGCCACTCGGGGATACCTCACAATCACTTTTGCCTCCCAGTCACTCAGCACTCGGTACTCGCACTCAGTAGGTACCTGCGCTCACGGGGGTGTGTGTACAGACTCCGGAGAGGCTCCTTCAGCCCAAGCGCTATAATCTGCACGAACAACTCACGTGCGATAATAATAAAGTATGCTGCAGGCGGGCAGCCCCTATCCACACTCATCCTCAAAAATCAGGCCCTCGGCCTCACTCAGTCATAAAGTATGCTGCAGGCGGGCAGCCCCGATCCACACTCATCCTCACAAAATCAGGCCACTCGGGCATTTCAGTAAAACAGGGCATTCGGCCCAAAATATTTATATGCATCAAAATAGAGTCATAAAACTGAGTTATGTGGTAAACAAGTATAAACATGACTGAGTATAGATTTTCAATCAAAACAACAGTGAGAGGATGGTAGGAAACAGCCCCTAAGGGTCCAAACAGCATTGGCGCAAGGCCCAAACATGGCATTCAGCCTAATTTAAAAAAAATTTCTAAAACATATAAATATCAATGGTTTCAATAAAGTATGCAACTTTACAGTTGCTACGGGACGGACCAAGTCACAAATCCCTAACAGTGCACGTCCACATGCCCGTCACCTAGCATGTGCATCACTAAAAATAGTAGAATGATACAAAAATCCGGGGTTTCATACCCTCAGGACTAGATTTACAATCGTTACTTACCTCAAAACGTGAAACTTTTTACTCTGCTGTGCCTTTGCCTCGCAAATCGACCTCCGAATGCCTCGAATCTAGTCACAAATAATTCGTTTCAGTCAATAAAATTCATTAGAATTAATTCCACAAGTTAATAAAGATTTTTTCCATAAAAATCCAAAAATTAGCTCAAAATCACGTCTCGGAACCCAACAAAAGTTACAAAATCCGAAAGCCCATTCAACCACGAGTCTACCCATACCAATTTTACCAAAATTCGACCTCAACTCGACCCTCAAATCTACAAATCTTATTTCCAAATTTCTAAGTTCTAATCTCCGATTTACACCTCAAAATCATGTAATCTAGTCGGATTATTCGATGATAATTCAATATTATGGAGTAGAAATGATCACAAGGGACTTATCTCAAGTTTTCCTTAAAACTATATCAAAAATCGCCTCTCCTCAAGCTCCAATTTGTCAAAAATGGCAAATGGGACGAAGTCCCTGTTTTTATAATTCTGCCCAAACATCCTCGGTTCTGCCTCGATCTTGGCCTTCGATCGAGGTCCTCGATCCTGGGCTCGATCATGCCTTCGATCGTGGCCCTCGACTCTAGGCTCGATCATGGCTTCGATCGTGGCCCTCTACTCTGGGCTTGATCATGGCTTCGATCGTGGCCCTCGACCCTGAGCTCGATCTGGGCTCACATCTGGGCTCGATTTCTGGGCAAAAGCAATTTCCAACAGAAGGAAATTGCAGCAACTGTTCTAGTTTAATTTTTGATCCGTTAACCATTCGAAACTCACCTGAGGCCCTCGGGACCTCAACCAAATATATCAACAAGTCCTAAAATATCATACGAACTTAGTCGAATCCTCAAATCACCTCAAACAACGCTAAAACCATGAATTACACCCCAATTCAAGCCTAATGAACTTTGAAATTTCTAATTTCTATAAACAACTCCGGAACCTAACAAATCACATCCGATTGACCTCAAATTTTGCACACAAGTCCTAAATGACATAACAGAGGTATTTCAATTTTCAGAATCGGATTTCGACCCCGATATCAAAAAGTCAACCCCCGGTCAAACTTCTCAAAAATAAAACTTTCGGCATTTCAAGCCTAATTCCTCTACAGACTTCCAAATAATATTCCGGACACGCTCCTAAGTCCAAAATCACCATACAGAGCTACTGGAATCATCAAAATTCAAATCCGAGGTCGTTTACACATAGGTCTATATCCGGTCCACTTTTCTAACATAAAATTTATAATTATGAGACTAAGTGTCTCATTTCACTTCGAGTTCCTTCCGGACTCAAACCAACTAACCCGATATAACATAATATAGCTGAATAATATAAAAAGAAGTAGGAATAGGGAAAACGGGGTTATAACTCTCGAAACGACCGGCTGTGTCGTTACAATTTCTAATGAAGAGCTTGAATTCCTCGAAAAGAGGGGGATTTGTATCACGTGTTTTATACTTGTTTATTTCATTTATTTACTCTGCCTCATATTTGCTACCCTTTTACTGTACCTTATGTTGTTGGACTACAAGTGAGTGTCGATGTCGACCCCTCGTCACTACTTCTCTGGGGTTAGGCTAGATACTTACTGGGTACACGTTGCTTACGTACTCATGCTACACTTGCTGCACATTCTTTTTGTGCAGGTACATATGTTACTAGTGGCCTTGAGAGAGCAGAGACGTGTATGCATACAGGGACTTACGTGAGCTGCATTCCACATTACGACCCGCAGCCAGCAGAGTCTCCTTCAGAGTATTTATATTTCCCCTGTCCAAGTTTGTATTCTGGACAGATGCTGTATTTTATTTTACATTCCTAGTTGATGCTCATGCACTTGTGATACCGGGTTTTGGGGTGAATATGAGTTGTTTTGTATTGAAATTTGTTGAAGATATTATCATTTACTCTGTAAATTTCATCCTCTACTGCTTAATGGAAGGAAAAATATGGTTTCAAAATATTAAAACTAGAACCAAATTAAGTATTTAGTGTTGGCTTGCCTGACAGCGATGTCCGGTGCCATCACGACCTTTAATGGATTTTGGGTCGTGACAACATGGTATCAGAGCACTAGGTTCACTTAGGTCTCACGAGTCATGAGCGAGTCTAGTAGAGTCTTGCAGATCGGCACAGAGACGTTTGTACCTATCTTCGATAGGCTACAGGACTGTTAGGAGCACTTCCCTTCTTGATTCCTCATCATGTGATTTGATTCCTTTGAGGCTTGTGTAAGGGTGGCAAGTGGGCCGGGCCCGGTCCTAAGTGGGCTTCGCGGGCCCGGTCCTAAGTGGGTCATTCCCAAGTGGTCCGGTCCTATGCGGTCCGGTCCTAAACGGTCCCGGGCTTTGCGGGCTTATTGCTGGAACTGGCTCGGGATCGGGACCACGAACTAACGGTCTCGGATTAAGTGGGCCGGTCCCGGGCCTAAGTGGGCCTAAACGGGCCTAAGTGGGCCCAACAGATACTTTCTATTTTTAATTTTGTTTTTAATAGAAGTTAGAGAAAAAAATGGTAATAAAGATATATAAGCTATATTCGATTTATATACTATATATACATCTTAAAATATATATATACTATATTATATATACATAGTATATAAGCCATATTTGATAGTATACATCTTAAAATATACTATATATACATCTTAAGATATACTATATATACATAGTATACTAGATATACTAGATATATATATATAGTATAGTATAGTAGATCTTAAGATATATATACATCTTAAGATATATAAGCTATATTCGATATATATATATATATATAAGCTTATATATATAATATAATTCGATTTACTATATATACATCTTTTAAGATATGTATATATATTGAATATATCGAATATATAGTATAGTATATACTTAAGCTCTGATACCATTTTAACAGGATCAGGTAAAATATTTACTGTCGGACCGTGGTATGACCACCAGTTTAGAAACCAATTAGGAATAGCCTCTGCCCGGTATATTTCAATACTCAACCCAATCTGCAATTATCTCTATCTGATGTTAATATACTTGATGCTTTAACATTAAATGTGAAAACGCATGGTTATAATTATGCATCTGGTTCTGAACTTATATGTTTATCGTATAGAATCTATTTTAAATTGCTATCTACGTTAAACCCCAGATGTAAATTATACGATACATCTGATCAGACTATATTAGTGGAAACGAAGTTTACAAAGTCTAAGGTTACCACGAGAAGACCTATTAAGTGGGAAGAAATTAATTTTTCAACTACATGGACTTTGGATTCGGTTATATCCCCCAATCAAATAACTAATGCTGTCAGTAATACTGAGTATTCTCATATTACTCAAAATTCGGATGGTAGGATTTGCATTCAGTTTGATGATAATAGTTCCACTTATAGTAGACAGTCATTTTCTAATAATAGACTGTTGCCTACTATTAGTTCTAGTTATAACAGACATTCCTTTACTAGTCGTAGACTGTTGCCTGATATTCAACACATTTCTCCTGTTGAACCAGTCTATGGACCAGCTAGAAATCGTGCTGCATCTTTACACACAATTTCTACTAAAGTAGGTGATAAACCTGTTGAAAGGGTTAAGATTAACCCCAAAACAAATATTGTTCAGGAAAATGATAATAGTTTTGATAAGGATATTCCTTCTACGTCCGAGATAGATTTTGACCCAAATGATGTTTAAATAATTCCACACCAAATTGATTTTAGTCCAGGGTCACAAGCTAGAGGTTATATTCAAAAAGAATTTTTCAGTGATAAATGAAACCGGTTTAAAACTTGGTTTTTTGATACTTATAGTAAAGAGGATTTAAACAATATTTCTCAAGAATTTTATGAAACTTGTACTTTACATAATCAAATTATATATTTTGTTCCTTGGTTTATAGCCACATATTTACCACTTTTTATAAAAGTTTTGGAAAGATCTTATAAAGACGGGAGTGGCAATATTACTAAAGCCATTTACCCTTCTCAAGCACCTTTTATTTTACCTAATAATACAGATATTACTTTTACTGCATTTCAAAAATTTATTGATGAAGATGTTGCTGCAGTCAGCATCGCAGAAATTAATAAATTAATTTCTCAAAATAATTATTTGAGCTTATATGTTAAAGTTTTGGGAGAACAGATTAGTTTTCTTGATAAAAAACTTGATGATTTAATAGTTTTGATAAAAGATATGAGTACTAGCAAGAAAATAACTGATATTGCCTCTACTTCAGGAAGCAAATCAGGAGCTCAAATTGTTCTTACTCATGTTCAAAGACCCCCTGAGATTCAGGATTTTAAATTTAAATCTTTAAATGATTTAGAAGAACTTCGTGATAAAAAATTATCCGGTTTGAATATCAAACCTATTGATTTATCAAAAGATTTTGCTGATAAATTGGATACTACTTTTGATTATAAAAATGATATTTTGTCAGAGTTTAATAAACTCAGAAGTTACCCCAAAAAGAATAGTAAGTTTGCGGATAGCAGATACGCTGATAAACCCAGAATGCAAACTTATTATTACAATCGTCCAACTCCTCAAGATGTTTTAATAGAGGAACGTAATTGGAATCAGACTAATACGTCTTACAGTGGTTCCGAAATTTACGAATGGAATCTTGATGGATTAACTGATAGACAATTGACTATTCTTGTACATAGAATGCTTATGTATGCAACTATCTGTAAAAGTGTGAAAAATACAGATAGAAATATTTGCAAAATGATTGTTGCATGTTTTACTGGCCAACTTCGTGGTTGGTGGGATAATTATTTGACTATCGAAGAAAGAGCAATGGTTATTAATGCTCAAGCCACTGACGAAGGAGTTGATAACTTAGGCATGGCCCTAGTGGCAAATAGAGAAGATGCTGTTTATACTCTTATTCTTACTATATTAGAACACTTCAACGGTAGATTTACCAACCAGAATGAGACAGTCCGTACTCTCCTTAATGGCCTTAGATGTAAGACCTTAGGTGAGTTTAGATGGTATAAAGACACTTTTATGAGTAGAGTGATGGAACTACCAGAGAATAAGCTTGAACATTGGAAAGCTAAGTTTATAGATGGCCTTCCCTCTTTATTTGCTGAAAGAGTTAGAAAGATTTTAAGAGGTAGTTATGGTGAAATTCCATACAGAGACTATACCTATGGTAAGTTGATAGGAATTTGCACACAGGAATGGTTAAACCTGTGTAATGAATTAAGATTGTCCAGACAGCTTAAAATGGATAAGCTTAAGGAAAGAAACCAATTAGGGGACTTTTGCACCCAGTTCGGTTTACCCGGTTTACCCGAGACTTCTACTCATAAGAAGAAGAAACATAAGTATCATAGATACCCCAACCAAGACAGTCCTTATAGGAGAAAGAGATCTAGATATAGATCCAAAGAGGAACGAGAAGCTAAGAAAGCCCATCGCAAGTCTACTAGATTTACCAAAAATAGGTCTAAGAGAGATCTTGCTGACATTAAGTGTTATAAGTGTGGTAAATTTGGCCATATAGCCCCGAATTGTAAGCTTCAAAAGCTGAAAACCTTAGGACTAGACGATGAGTTACGTGATAAGGTTTATGATTTGTTATACACTTTTGGATCAGAATCTGATTATTATTCTGAGTCAGAATCAGAAGCTGAAATAGATTTACTTGATTTATCTGATAGTGATAAAAATGTTGATAATACTTGTACAATTTGCAAAGGTGATACATGTACTTGTGATGATGATGAATTTTATAAATTGCAATCACAATTTCAAGATCTAAACGTGAAAACTGTTACATCTGATAATGTAATAGAACTTTTAAAAGAAGTTACTGATGAAAAACTTCGTGAAAAAATTATTAATTTGGCTGCCAGTTCAAGTTCCAATTCAAGTTCTAGTTTTGCAAAACCTTTTGAAAAAGAATTTGAATATTTTCCGCCTTATTCTTTACTAGAGGTTAATAACCGTCTTTTAAATAAAAATGCAACTCCAGCAAGAGATTCTTCTTTCGATGATTTAAAGGTTGAAATTGAAAACTTGAAATGAGAGATCAAATCTCTTAAACAAAATCAAATGATTTGTGATCATAGGATTACTCAGATTGAGAAAATCAATTCTCCAGCTGAGAAATCTAATGATAAAAACAAAGGTATTTCTGAAAATGATATTGAAGAAAAACCTATTAGTTTTGATCCTAAACATGATATGTTTTTAGGAATGATGCAAATTATTACTGCTCATTAATGGTATATCAAATGTACTATTCTCATTGATAATAGTTTTTCTATTACAAACATTGCCATGATTGATAGTGGAGCAGATGTTAGCTGCATTCAGGAAGGTTTAATTCCTATGAAATATTTTCAAAAAACTACTCATATGGTTAGATCTGCATCCGGACATGCTTTAGATATAAAGTATAAACTTCCTAATATAGGTATATGTCAGAATAAAGTCTGTATTCCTCACTTCTTTTTCTTAGTTAAAAACCAGTTATACCCTCCAATTATACTTGGAACACCGTTTATTAACGTCATTTATCCTTTTACTAGCATAGACTCGAAAGGTTTTACTGCTACTTATAAGGATAAAGAGATAAGTTATACTTTTGTTACAGATCCAGTAACTAGAGATATTAATGCTTTAATTGATATGAAGCAGAAACATATTGATTCTTTGCAGTTAGAATTGTTTAGTATGAATATATTTGATACTTTAAATTCTACTAAAGTATAGGAAAAGATCAAATTGATTTCCGAAAATATTGCTATTGATATTTGTGCAGAACATCCCAGTGCTTTTTGGAATAGAAAAAACATATTGTCACTCTGCCTTATGAAGATAATTTCTCTGAGGATGATATTCCTACTAAATCTCGACCTTGTCAAATGAACGTGGAATTGGTGGAATTCTGCAAAAAAGAGATTGATAGCTTGTTACAAAAGGGTTTGATAAAACCCTCAAAATCTCCTTGGTCTTGCACAGCTTTTTATGTTAATAATGCAGCTGAAAAGGAACGTGGTATTCCTAGATTGGTCATTAATTATAAACACTTGAATAAATATTTGAAGTGGGTTAGGTATCCTATTCCCAATAAAAGAGATTTATTATCTAGATTATATGATGCCAATATATTTTCAAAATTCGATTTAAAATCTGGATATTGGCAGATTCAAATATTCAAAGAACATACTTATAGAACTGCTTTTAATGTTCCATTTGGGCAATATGAATGGAATGTTATGCCTTTTGGTTTGAAGAATGCTCCTTCTGAATTCCAAAAAATTATGAATGATATTTTCAACCCTTATCTAGACTTTATCATTGTTTATATCGATGACATTTTGGTATTTTCCAAAACACTTGAAATGCATATTAAGCATTTAGATATTTTTAAAAGAATTGTTATACAAAATGGTTTGGTTATCTCAAAACAAAAAATGAGTTTACTCCAAACTAACATTCGATTTTTAAGACATTATATTTATCAAGGAAAGATTACTCCTATTCAAAGATCGATCGATTTTGCTTCAAAATTTTCCGATGTTATTACTGATAGAACTCAGTTACAAAGATTTTTGGGAAGTTTAAATTATATATCGCCTTTTTATAAAGATTTGTCGCGTTATTTAGCCCCCTTATATGATAGGCTAAAAAAGAATTATAAAAACCCTTGGACTGATAGTCATACTACTTTGGTTACAAATATTAAGCAACGTGTTAAATCTTTACCTTGCTTAACCCTTGCTAAGCTTGCATGGCAAAAGATTATCGAGACTGATGCGTCCAATATTGGTTACGGAGGGATTTTGAAACAAATAAATCCCAATAATAAGCATGAATATCTAATTAGATTTTACTCTGGTAAATGGTCTGAAGCCCAGAGAAAATACGCTACTGTGGCACATGAAATGTTAACCATAGTATAATGTGTTTTAAAATTTCAAGATGATTTATACAATCAAAAGTTTTTAATAAAAACTGACGCACAATCTGTTAAATATATGTTTAATAAAGACTTTAAACATGATGCCTCAAAAATGATATTTGCAAGATGGCAGGCTCAATTAGCCCCTTTTGATTTTGAAATACAATATAAAAAGGGAATTGATAATTCTCTGCCAGATTTCTTATCTCGTGAATATTTACAGGATGGAACCCCCCTGGGGTAGGGGAAGAGGTAGAGGTTGGGGAAGATCATCCCCACAGTCAAGAGGAAGATCATCACCTTCAGGATCGTCATACGGATCCACATCAAACTCCCCAGTTATACAAATGGGAAGAAAGAGTTTAACCAATGAGAGGATATCTCTCAGAGAAGAATCATCGATCGGACCATCCGTCCATCTGGAAGATATTCCAGAAGATAGTCCGTTATACGCACATTTGCAGGCATATTTGACTGCTCAAAAATAGAAAGATACTTCTGTTAAGCAAAGTGATACTTTTGCTTACATTACAAAAGATGACAATGATGATATCAAGTCATTTGATAAATGGATTGTATTATCCGGGTGAGTCATACAAAACCCGCTCTTATTATGAAACAATGCTCATCAGTACTGGCAGTGCAGAGTTTCAGCACTTTTCTGCTTATAGTACAGACGAGAACGTTTATAACTTCTCAAAGATTATAATTAAACAAATTATATCTGTTGAAGACTGGGGTATATCTACAATGAAAGAAAGGCAGATAAGCCTTAACAAATCTCGAATGAATTTTACCTATTGGGATTATATCCAGGCATTTGATAAAGTGTTATACTACAATAATTATCGACACAAACATACTTGGTTTATTAAAGTATGTGCAAAGATATTTGCAGAGGCTATTCCTAATTGGTTTCTAAATTGGTGGTCATACCACGGTCCGATAGTAAAAATTTTACCTGATCCATTTCTCATGTTATACAAAGAATGGATAAAAATTTCCCCTTTTATAAACAATTTATACCACTCAGATCATATCTGTTACCCAGAAAACATTGACCAGATTTATTTCTTTCTGGAATTCTCTATTCCCTGGATTCATAAATGGACTCCAGAAGTTGGATTTACCGAAGAACAAATCCCATGCTTATACAGGACCTTTTACAATAACTTTTGGGATAAATTAATGAAAAAGGATCCCAAAACAAGACATTATATGGTCAAGAACTCTTGGATTCAATCAAAACAAAAATCCAAGAATATTCCAGTAAACCTCAGAAAGAGGTAATAGATGACAGCTCAGTACGGCATATTGCCAGAAAGATCTCCTTTCAGGAAGGAGATAAAGAAGAAATGATTAACAACTACTTGGAAGAAGTCAAAAGAAATTTACTTCGTTCCATTAATCAATATGAGAAATCAGACACTTCTATGCAGAGTGAAACCAGCAACGATGATATCGCTGAAGATTCTCAGCCCTTTGAATCAGAGAAAATATTATCTGAAGAAGATTTGCAAGATGCGGAAGAATTCATCCGCAAAATGAAAGAATCAGACAAAAGACCAGTACCGTGAAACAGTTGGACCCACAGCATAGTAATGAGCCGGACCCACAGCATAGTGAAGCCGCCGGACCCACTCAAACAGTAGATACACTGTTCATCAATAGTAGATACACTGTTCATTAACAGTAGAAAACTGTTTTGTATAGTAAAAATACTGTAACAGGGACCCACGGGACCCACTTTTACAGTTCATAGATTCTTTTATTTTCTATATATACGTTTCATTCGTTCAGAAGAAAGGGAAGGAAGCGAGACCCTCTCTCTCTAGAATTCTCTCTCTCTCTCTCTCTCTCTTCAAAGTGTAATTAAGAGTTTGTAGTTTGTAGCTTGTAATAGAAGAACAAAGTAAATAAAGGGTCTTCAGTTCTTCATCTTCAGGCCTTGCATCCCGGCCAAAAGGTACTGATTTCTTTCTTAGTTAGTTTTCCTTCTAGTCTCTCCTCTCTGGCCGTGACGATGTCCGGCTAAGAGACTTCATATCTTTGTTGAGTATCTAACTTCTCTCTTATATAAACCATGAAAGAGACGACATCTATTAAAATATAAATAAACTTTATATATAGATTTTTGACTTGGTGTCAAGATGGTTGGTACAGTCTAATATAGCACTACTCTTATTGGCTTTGCCTTAGTGGCTTCGTCTAGCCAGCCGTGAACCTTAGCCCGATTAAAGGAGTTGAAAAGGGCATCTTCTTTCACGGTTAGAACTGCTAGATACATGGGCTCAATAAAAGTATGTATTATATTATGACAGGCCCCTTGCTTGAGTAAAAGTTTTAACCTTCCATACAGTCATTAAACTATATATAAAATTCAAGTATATTTCAATTCTTATATCCTTACTGATTGTGCGGATTACCGTCAGTCTTTAAATATAAGGGTACTGAATTAGCTAGATTAAGAATTCTCAAGTTTGTTAAAATAGAAATCTTTAACTGGTGGAAACCTCGGTGGACATATAAATGTCAGCAGAGGTGCGAAACAATTCCAGTTCCCAGTCAAACAGTGATTTCTGTTTTAGCTTAGTTGAGAAGGCCGTACGAAAATATCTAGCTTTATCTTTAGGGTGTAGCAATATGTGTCTAGTCAAACTCCCCCCCGACTTCCAACATATTGAAAAACTAACTCTTTGCCACAAGTTTTACACTTAGCCCTATTTTTCTCTTAGTTGAGTAAACAATTGCCAAACAAGAGATGTTTCTGCCCGTTTAGAAGGTTGTCTAGAAAAAGTAGGGGCACTAACAGGAGGGTCAGACGGGGGATCATCTGGATTATTATTAGTTGGGTTAACTTCAGGAGCATGACTAGTGGGTGTATCATCATCCGGTTGCGTTTCATCAAAATCTATTTCTTTATCATCATTTTCATCAATAATTGGATTACCATAAAGAGCATTCATATATTCATGGTTTAATTGTTCACCGGGTGCAATATTATGGCAAAATTAACTCTCGGTAAATTGTAATAAACTATTATCGCTATCAAGAATAGGAGGTGTAGGACGGGTAACAGGTTTGGGTCGGGGAGCTGGGGAAAGTGGAGGAGGAACAGATTGGCCACTAGATTCACCACTCTTCGATTTTGCCTCATTTTTACTAAACATATTTTTTAAGGAATAAGCCATCTTAATTAATCAAGCAAAGTAAATAAAACAAACAAAATTATAATATTAAAACTTAAGAGTTGGAACGAGTTTACCGAATTGACGAACAACTTGTTGGAAATTGATTATCGTTGAAGACTTCAATTCACCAACTTCACAATTATTTCACAAATTGTAACAATAAAGTAAGCAATAGTAGCAATTATAGAAGTAAATTAGAGAGAGATTGTGATAGATTGATGATTTTGTAAGAAAAAATGAAATAATGATGGGGTATTTATAGTTGAAAATAGGGAAAAAGTGTAATTATAAAAAGTTTGGGATTAAAACAAAGTTGGGGGGGTTAAATGGCTATTTTATAAATAGCCAACGGCTATTTTTGACAGCCCAACGGCTAATTTTTTTTAAAAAAAATAGCCGTTGGGACCGTTTGGCCCGCTAAGGGACCGGTCCGGTTCCGGGCCCTGGCGGGCTATACGGTCCCGGGCCTGACGGGCCCAAATCATAGGACCGGCCCACAAGACCGAACCAGGCCCGCTAAAACCGGGCCAAACGGTCCTGGCCCATTTAGCCCGTTTGGCCCGTTTGGCCTGCGGTCCCGGGCTTGGACCGGCCCACTTGCCACCCTTAGGCTTGTGCCTTCATTTCTTTCCTATTCAATCTTATGCGGCGTGAAGCGCTTGTTATAAATTAGGAATCGAGGAATTTAAATGATACTACAGATGTGGTGCAGGATGTTTCTCCCTGCGTATTTGCTTTGGGCTATTATTGTCGCCTTATGGAATGTCGCTTTGTCGTGTAGTGTATGTGTAATGATAGGGTTCTTGCCTATGCGTCGAAGCAGTGAATGACTTGGAAGGAGGTTCACTCAGTGCATGATTCAGAGATTCAGTATTTTATTCCCGGCCGAGGAAAGGTAATCGTACTATGAATGTTCAGGTTTAGGGTTGATGGAGTAATGAGGCTTGATATTTTCGAGCGTGGTAGAGTTCTCAATTATGATGTGGTGTTATCGCCTTGTTAATTGCATTAAGGTTCACCGGTGTTATGGTCTTCTTCAATTTGCCTTCGGGACAGGGTGTTGTGAAATGGTGCCTGAGATGCGGTTGTCAGAGATAACAGAGTGTAGCGATTTCGGAATTGAACTGGTACTTCTAGTATTTATGGCTCAAGAAAGATGATCTTCTAAGAGGTTTAGAGTTGGTGGCGACTTATGTGATCGAATGTTACAGAAATGGATCCGGGTTTGGAGCAGCAATTCGGCAGCGAAGGATGAGGAATGACATGTGGGAAGTGTCTTGCGGTGGTTGAATTGTTAGGAGGTCAAGTGTGAAAAGTAGAAGTCGAGTAGTTGCTTATAGGAGAGGGTTTAACCATAGTGAGAGAGTGGCAGAGTAGCATATGGGTTCTGTGGTAGGATAGCCATACGCCTTGAGGCAAGCTTAGAGCAATTTGGGAACCGTGATCGGCAGTGACTAGGACCATGGATTTTATTTGAATGCAACATGACTTCGAGTTTGGAATGCGTTGTTAGACTTTTAGCTGATGTCAATGGGGAAGGAGGAACCTTGGCGGGTCCCAAGGTTATGTAATTGTAGCTTCAAGCTAAGTGGGAGAGCCCCACCGTCTATGATTGGATTGCGTAGTTGTCAACTTGTGCGGTTTCTGATTATCGGTGTATTGATGTGTTATTACGACTAAGGAAGGAAAACATCAGTGGTAACTTGAGTAAAGGATTTGAGAAATGTGTGCTATCTTTGGCCTTATCGGTTCATTTTCAGGTCTTGGGTAGACTCAGAGTCTATGCTTCGTGTGGATATGATGTATAAGGAAAGGAATTCAACCGGTTGCTTCTTCGAGGGGGTGTTCATGTGCTAGCAGAGCCTTGGAGTTTGATTATATTTGGGGTCAATTCAGAGTGGGTGACTCTCAACAATGGTTCTAGTGGGTTCAAAGATTCAAAGTGCGATGCCTAAGAATTTCGAGCCAGTAGTATGGTTAAGTATTGAGCTGTTGCAGTGGATTATGAAAAGTGGCTTGGAGTGTTCTACGTTACCTTAGGTCTGCGGTGTGGCATTGGAGGAAAGGGAGAAAATAACTTCGGATTCATGGAAGAATTTTCAGAATAGGTGTTCCAATTGAAGATGCGAATATGCGCATAAGGAGGGTATGAGATGGTTCGTGGGTTTTGGAGACAATGTGGTCTCGTGATATAAGGTCACTTAGGATGAGTGCGGATTGGGTTCATGATGTTTTGAATGGAGCTATTATTATTATTATTATTATTTCTAGGGCAAGTCTCGAGTAAATTAAAAGAAGTGGCTCGGTTGGTAATGGTTGAATCAACACGGTTATGGCAGCGACCAGTTTCTCCAGCGTGAAGTTATACATGTAGTTTGTGGTTGTACACTTGGGTTTGAGCGCCACCACAACTTGGTTGATTTGGGAGGTATTCAACTCGTATGACTTTGTTATGTAAAGGGATTTTCGGAAGAGTTATGGCAGTTTAGATTACGATATGAGGTTATATTTTATGTGGTTTGGGAATTAGGTTGCGTGTTGCATTGGTTCTTTCGAAATGAGCTAAGTAAAAGGTTTCTATATGATGAAGTGTTTATCCTATTAGTGGATCAGGGGTTATTATGGAATTCTGGTACTCTCACGTATTGGAATGTTAGGTGCAGTGAGCGGCATGGGAAATTAGAAGATGAGGATCAAGGTTGCGATTCGGTGTTGATAAGAATGTCACGAGCTCGGATGATCAGGGAAGAATTCAGATGGTTAGAATCAGCTGGTATTGTCTTTAGCGTCACCTGAGATCGGTGTCTTATTTAAGAGGCTTTGTGTACTGATTTGCAGCTTCTTGATTTGCTTTACAGCGTTAGTGTGACCGGTGGTATGGATGTGCAGACTTATTACCTGGTACGGAGGGTCGTGGGAGTATATCCCACCGGAAGATTGTATAAGTGTGACATGTAGTCACTTGATTGGTTAAAGATTTAAAACCAAATATGGAGATTGTGGTACTATCGCTAATGTAAGAATTTATGCCTGAAGGGCGCTCGGTTCATTTGGTTGTGGAATGTGGAAGTTTATTCCGGATTTGACGGCTGTTCTTATGTGTCGTGAATAGGTCATTGTGGGTCCTTGAGGGGCTACTTAGTCAAGCATGGTATGATCAGAATCGGTTTGAGGTCCGTGGATGGATCTAAATGTGAATGTGGGTTCTATATCAGGCTGGATGTGCTCATCTCAGCATAACGTTGTTTTCAGAAGGGCCTTCGGGCCTTGGATGTTATTTCTGTCATCAACTATTTCGTGTAATATATATTATACCAAGTGGGTTATGAGGTGGTTTGATTATTCGCACTAGTATTGAGATCCCGTATGGTTTGTGGTATTATGTGAGCAGGATGGCTCTCGAGATGCAGATCATATATCGCACCTTAGTTGTGCTTGAGTTTTGTAGCGCGTGACACTACCCGTCTCCCCAGGATTTGTATTATGCACTTGGCGTGCTTATGGTTGATATTCGGGCATTTTGTGGGTATAAGCGTTACGGCTCGATGTGTGTTTTCTTTAGATTATTATATGTGGATAGGGTGGCACGCCGCCACGGGTGTATGGTTGGATCGGGTGGCACGCCGCCACGGATATGTTGTTTGGATCAGGTTGCACACCTCAACGGTATCGTGTGTCGATCGGGTTGCACGCCGCAAAAGTGTGTTATTGAGTATAGTTTCTCATTTCCTGAGGAAGGTTCATAACATCCTTTCGGTTGTTTAATTAGTTACGTGGGTTGAGTAGTTCTTTCCAGAGTTCGTTTTTCCTTATGTATCACATTCGAGTCTTTAGCTAGTTGGCACATTGTGGCATCATACGAGATTTTTGGCAGTGTCTGAGGCGGCTTATTTCCTGAGCAGCTTGTTCTGGGTGAGACGAGATTATTGGACCTGGGATCAATGCGATCAGATTTATATGAAGCATGTTAAAGAGTAAATATTGTTATTCAGTCCAGAATGAGGTAATGGTTCTTGTCGGGAGGAGAGACTCCATAAATTGTGATTCGGCAGGTGGTTATGAGTTCTACACATTTTCTTTGTAGTGGCAGTATTGCAAGAGTTGGAATAGGACTTATATGGGTCATGAGGTGTGTTGTGAGGATCAGATTCGTGGGATTTAGGCTGATGTTGTCAGGGGATGTTATCACGGTCATGTGAATTATGCGGTGCATGGCGTGGATTCCACGAAGGTATGTAAACATATATTGGTGCATCATGTAGTGATTAATACGGTGTTCGTATGTTGGAAACAGACCTGGTAGAGGATTTCAGATGTTGGAATTCGGGCTTGCTCGAGCAAATGTGCTCAAATAGGTTATGGTATCACAGATAAGTGCACGAGGTGTTAAACAACGATTTCAGACAACTCCAGAGTAGTTCTTAGCACGTTCGCGGATGAACGTATGTTTAAGTGAGGGAGAATGTAATAACCCGGCCGGTCGTTTTAAGCCCTAGCGCGTTGTTTGACAGTTTGAGGCCCTGAACAGCTTCACTTCAGGTATTATGACTTGTATGCGTGGTCGGAATTTAATTTCGGAAAGTTCGGAGTTGACTTGGAAAGAAAATTCTAATTTTCGAAGCCTTAAGTTGGAGGAATTGACTAAAGTGTGATTTTTGAGTAAATGACCTCGGAATTTGTATTGGAAGGTTCCAACAGATTTGTATGATGATTTTGGACTTGGACATATGTCCGGATCGGGTTTTGGATGACCTGGGAGCGTTTCAGCGCCTATGATGAAAGAATTTTCAAAATTGGGGTTGAAGTGCATTTCATGTTATTGATGTCCGTTTGGGATTTTGAGCCTGGAAATAGCTCCGTATGGTGATTCTGGTATTGGGAATGCGTCCAGATGTGGATTTGGAGGTCCGTAGGTCATTTTGAGGTCATTTGGCGAAAGCTGGAAGTTGAAGGTTTTTGAGGGGTTTGACCGGGAGTGGACTTTCTGATATCGGGGTCGAATTTGATTCCGAAAGTTGGAGTAGGTCCGTAATGTCAATTATGACTTATGTGCAAAATTTGAGGTCAATCGCACGTGATTTGATAGGTTCCGGCATCGAATGTAGAAGTTTGAAGTTATAAAGTTCATTAAGCTTTGAATGGGGTGCGATTCATGAATTTGACATTATTTGATGTTATTTGAGGCCTCGAACAAGTTCGTGTTATGTTTTTAGACTTGTGTGGGTGTTTGATTTGGAGCCCCAGGGGCTCGGTAGAGTTTCGAAGTGGCTTCGGAGTGTTTTGTTAAGAAGTTGGATTGCTGGTTCTCGTATGATCGCAATGGCGATGTTTTGGTCGCAAATGCGACCATCACATTTGCGAGGAAGTGTTCGCATTTGCGAACCTAAGCTGCTGAGGGAATGGATCGCATTTGCGAAGCCTGAAGAGTTCGCATTTGCGAACTCTGTATCGCATTTGCGATGAAGGTCAACTCTGTCAGGGGTCGCATTTGCGATGCTTTGTTCGCATTTAATATGGTCGCAATTTCGAACCCTCCTATCGCAAATGCAACATCTGCGACTGGAGCCAAGGCATTTATTCCGAGACTTAGCTCATTTCCCACTTGGACTTAGGCTATTTTTTAGAGCGTTTTGAGAGGGGGTTCCATCATCATCAAGAGGTAAGTGATTTCTTCTAGTTGTGAGTTAAATACAAGATTTATACATGGATTAAAACATGAAAATTTTTAGAAATTTGGTATTTTGAAGAAAAACCTAGAAATTGGTATTTTTGGATTTTGACCACGAATTTGGGCATGGGATTGAGAATAAATTATATATTGGAGTTCTTAATGCTATGGGTAGTGTTTATCCTCAAAAATTTTCGGAATCCGGGCACGTGTGCCTGAAGGTTACTTTATCGATTTTTCGAGCGGAGTTGAAAATTGTTATAAATTGATTAATTATGAGTATTAGAGTACATTTTGATTGGGTTGCCTGTTAATTGACTAGTTTGGAGCGACGAGCATCGGTTTGAGGTGTTTGAGAGGCTTTGGAGCCGGTTTTGGATTTTCAGAGCGAGGTAAGTCTCCTGTTTGACTCTGTGAGGGGGGAAATTACCCCTAGGTGATATGTTTGAGGTGTGCTACTTGTTGTGGGGACTACGTACGCGCGAGGTGACGAGAGCCCGTACGTAGCTACATTCATGTTATTGTCTGGGTAGACTTAGGTTCACATAATGCTATAGTTGTACTATTTGAGTAGTCTCTCGCTTATTGATTCCCTATTTTACATTCTATTTGAGACTAGACATGCTATTGTAGAGACTTCACGAGTTCACGATTAGCCATCAGATAATATTTCTCCTCTTACGGCACTGCTCCGGTGTGTATATATATATATATATATATATATGTGTGTGTGTGTGTGTGTGTGTGTGTGTGTGTGTGTTTCATTGAAAGGTTTTCATTAAATAAACTACAACTCACACGTTTATTCGTGAGTAGGGTCAAGGACCCATCAAAGCTTCTTATTCTAATGGGATCGGGCCGTTCGCCTCGGCAGGATTATGTATTTCACTTCTTATGGGATCGGGCCGTTCACCTCGGCAGGATTTATGTACCACACTCTCATGGGCGCGGGTCGTTCGCCTTGGCAGGTTAATTGATTTATTATATGGTTCGAGCCGTTCGACCCTCGGCAGTGCACAGTTTTATTATTATGTTGGATCGGGCCGTACGCCTCGGCATTTCCTATATCATATCTCCATGAAATCATGCGTAAGACTTGGCAAGAAGCCAGTGTATCGGTGAATTCCCGAATTTGAATTCTGGTAAGCTACTTGATGAGATTCACTATATCTATATATCTGCTCCGGTTAAGGAGGGATTTCTAATGAAGAGCTTGAGTTCCTCGGAAAGAGTGGGATTTGTATCAGGTGTTTTATACTTGTTTATTTTATTTATTTACTCTGCCTCATATTTACTACCCCTTTACTGTACCTTATGTTGTTGGACCACTAGTGAGTGTCGATGTCGACCCCTCATCACTACTTCTCTGGGGTTAGGCTAGATACTTACTGGGTATACGTTGCTTACGTACTCATGTTACACTTGCTGCACATTTATTTTGTGTAGGTACATATGTGACTAGTGGCCTTGAGAGAGCAGAGGCGTGTATGCATACGGGGACTTACGTGAGCTGCATTCCACATTACGACCCGCAGCCAGCAGAGTCTCCTTCAAAGTATTTATATTTTCCCTGTCCTAGGTCGATTCCGGACAGATGCTGTATTTTATTTTACATTCCTAGTTGATGCTCATGCACTTGTGACACCGGATTTTGGGGTGACTATGAGTTGTTTTGTATTGAAATTTGTTAAAGATATTATCATTTACTCTGTAAATTTCATCTTCTACTGCTTAATGGAAGGAAAAATATGATTTCAAAATATTAAAATGAGAACCAAATTAACTATTTAGTATTGGCTTGCCTGACAGCGGTGTCCGGCGCCATCATGACCTTTAATGGATTTTGGTTCGTGATATAAATGATCCCGGAATAGAATTTTGATGATTCCAATATCTCTGTATGGTGATTTCTTACTTAGGAGTGTGTTCGAATATTTATTTTGAAGTCCGTAGTTAAATAAGGCTTGAAATGGCGAAAATAGGAAATTTAAGTTTAGAAGTTTGACCGGGGAGTTGACTTTTTGTTATCGGGATCGAAATTCGATTCCGAAAATTGGAATAGCTCCGTTATGTCATTTATGACTTGTGTGAAAAATTTGAGGTCAATCGGAATTGATTTGATAGGTTTCAGCATCGAATATAGAAGTTGAAATTTGTTAGATTTCGTTAAGCTTGAATCGGGGTATGATTCATGTTTCTAGCATTGTTTGATGTGATTTGAAGTTTTAACTTAGTTCGTATCATGTTTTAGGACTTGTTGGTATATTTGATTGAAGTCCACGGGGCTTAGGGTGAGTTTCGGACGGTTAACGGACCAAAATTTTGCATTTAGAGTTGCTGAAATTTGGTGTTTGGTTTCCTTCTATGCGATCGCGTGAGAAGGTCCGCGATAGCGTAGACTTAATTGGGCAGCTGGAAAATTTGTGCTATGCGATCGCGTGGGCAAGTCCGCGATCGCATAGGTTTGGCCGCGAACGCGTGGCTAAGATCGCGTTCGCGGAGAGGAAACGAGGCAAAAGCTGGTCCACGCGCTTAACCCTTCATGATCGCATGGACGAGTCCGCAATAGCGTAGGTCTGGGAATGCTGTTTTTTCGCGATCGCATGGAGTTATCCGCGATCGTATAGTGTTAATTTTGGGCAGTGGAGATTTGTTCTTCGCGATCGCGTTACTTCATCCGCGATCGCATAAGCTTAATTCTGGGCAACCTTATTTTGTTCTCCGCGATCGCATAGAAGAAAAGGCATGGGCAGAAAGTTTAAGTTCTGAAAATGGGACTTCGTCCCATTTTTTATTTTTGACAAATTAGAGCTCGGTAAAAGGTAATATTTTGGGATATTTTCAAGGAAAACATCGGGGTAAGTGTTCTTAACTCAATTTTGGTTAGATTACCCAAATCCATCACTGTTTTTATCATTTAATTGGTGAATTAAGTTGGAAAAGTTTGAAAACCCTCTTGGATAAATTTGAGGATTTGAGGGCCAAATCTTTATCGGAATTTAGTAATTTTGGTATGGTTAGACTCGTGGTTGAATGGGCGTTCATATTTCGTAACTTTCGCTGAATTCTGAGACATTGGCCCCACGGGCGATTTTTGAGATAATTTCGAATTTTATTAAAAAATGTAGTATTTTTTTATGAAATTGAATCCTATAATTGTTGTTGAATGTATTGAATTATTTTGGCTAGATTCGAGCCATTCAGAGTTGGATAATCGAGAAAAAGGCCTACTAGTAGATTAAATTGGAGCAAGTCGAGGTAAGTGACTTGTCTAATCTTGTGTGGGAGAAATTTCCATAGGATTGGTATTGATATGATAATTGCAATGTGTTGAAAGTCGTGTACACGAGGTGACGAGTGTGTACATGAACTAAATGTGGAAGGTTATGTTTTTAAATTATGTAGATCACTGTGGCATATTAATTAAATTATTTTATCATGTTATATTCATCATCATTGAATTATTTCATATTCTTAAAAATTGTCTGACCATTTCTTGCTAATTGCTTTACTTGTGTCTTTTATTGTGTGCATTAATTGAAGGTGGAATTTCTTAACCTAATTATTATTAATATGAAGTATTCGACATTTATTTTAAATTTTGGTATTGAGGCAACATATTAAAAATTGTGGAATTTTATTTTGTTGAGTTATTTATTCCTAAATATTTTGTGAGATTTTATACTCATTGTGATTGAGTCGTGGGCTTCTTATTGTGGAAATTGTTGTTGTTGTTGTTGATTTATTTTGGCAAGTTGAAATATTCGGGCACTTGAGGTGCAAATTATGATATATTGTGATATTGATACGTATGTGGTGGTATAAGGTCTGGGGTTAAAATGCATGCGGTGAGATAAGGGTGGCTTGATACGCGTGGCTAGTAGGGGAACTACTAGAAGTCATGCGGTGTGATAAGGGTGGCTAAAACGCGGGATGCTATTTTGGGAAAAATATTTTTCTTTAAAATTAAATGTGAAGGCTCCCGCGGTGATATAAGGAAATGCGATATTGTGAATTTATTTATGATTTGGGACTACGAGGCGGTACCTCGGGAGTGCGCTTGATGCTATTTCTTTATGGTTGCACTTACTTTTGGTTATTTCGTGATTTCTTTAATTATAAAAGTTCATGATTTCCTTTCTGTGAGATATTATTTGCCCTTATTCTGCCCTTATTCTGTGTAGTTAAATTTTGACCTGTTTCTTACATGATTCATTTCCATTGTCATTATTGTTATTATATTGTTACGCTTTTCGCCCGTTCTTATTAATTCCAGTAGGGCCCTGACCTGACCTCGTCACTACTCTACCAAGGTTAGGCTTGGCATTTACTGGGTACCGCTGTGGTGTACTCATACTACGCTTCTGCACATCTTTTTGTGTAGATCCAGGTACTTCCTATCAGATCAGGTATCAGTGAGCTAGCTGAATGCGGAGACTTCAAGGTATATCTGCCAGTGTCCACAGACCTCGGAGTCCCCGTCTATCCTTATTATATTGTTTTCCCTATTTACATTAGACTCTGATGTATAAAGATATTCGTACTACTTCTTTAGAGCTTGTGACTTGTATTTCACTGGGTTTAGGAAATTTCTTTATGTATTGAGAGGTTGAGATTTTAAAGTTTTTAATTGTTATTTTGATTATTCTGCATATTGATAGGCTTACCTAGTCTTAGAGACCAGGTGCCGTCACGATATCCTACAAAGGGGAAATTTGGGTCGTGATAAGTTGGTATCAAAGCTCTAGGTTCATAGGTGTTATGAGTCACAAGCAGGTTTAGTAGAGTTTCACGGATCGGTACGAAAACGTCTGTACTTATCTTCGGGAGGCTATTGAACTGTTAGGAAAATATCACTTATTTGATTCCTTAGCGTGCGCGTTTGTTGACTTCGAATTCTAAACCCCCTGTCTTTCTATTTTCTCACACATGGTGAGGACACGCACAACTGGATTCGACGATCAGACACCCGCACCCCCTGTTATAGCCGTGAGAGGTCGGGGCCGGGGCAGAGGCCGAGGAAGACCACGTGGTGCAACCAGCGCACCTGCACGAGCTGTTGCGGAGGAGCCACCAGCAGCTCTAGTTGGGGAGCAGGCACCTGAGACGCCTGTTACTACCCCTGCACTTCAGAAGACTCTTGCCCAATTTATGAGCATGTTTAGCACTCTAGCTCAGGCAGGATTGATTCCACTTGCTCCTGCCACATATCAGGCTGGGGGAGGAGCACAGACTCCCGCCGCCCGTACCCCAGAGCCACGGGTCCAGGTTGATCATGTTCCATGGGCCATACCAGTGCAGCCAGTCGTTCCGGTAGACTAGAGGAGCAGTTTTTGAGGGGGAGCAACTCAGGCTCGAGAGGTACAAGAGGTACCACCCTCCTACTTTCAGTGGCTTGGCGTCAGAGGATGTCCAGGGATTTCTTGAGGAGTGCCATCGTATCCTCCGTACCATGGGTATTGTGGAGACTAGTGGGATTTCTTTCACTGCGTTTCAGCTTAGGGGAGCAACTTATCAGGGGTGGCAGGCATATGAGTTGGATAGTCCTGCCAAAGCAGCTTCACTCACTTGGACTCAGTTCTCGGATATGTTCTTGTGGGAGTATGTTCCCCAGAGCCTCAGTGATGCATGGCGCGCAGAGTTTGAGCAGTTGCGCCAGGGTTCTATGACTGTCTCGGAGTATGTAGTCCGATTCAGTGATTTATCAAGGCATGCACTACCCTTGGTTGCTACCGTCAGAGAGAGGGTTCGTCGATTTATCAACGAGCTCAACCTTAATATTAGGTACAGTATGGCCCGAGAGCTGGAGATAGACATCGCATTCCAGCAAGTAGTGGCAATCGCCAGGAGATTGAAGGGTATGCGGGTCTGGGAAATAGAATAGAGAGAGAGGATAAGAGGCCTCGAGATTCTGGCACATATAATAGTTCTCGTGCCCCAGCTGTAGCCCGCCATGGTAGAGGCTATGTGAGACGTCCTATTCATTCAGCAATTCTGGCTTCCAGTGACATGCAGCCTACTCACAGACCTCAGGATCCTTATTATGCACTACTATTATCTAGTGTACCTCCTGCATGGGGTCCTTTCAGCGGTCAGTCTAGCCGATCAGGCCCGAGCCAGTCTCAGCAGCCACGTCCTCCGAGGGCTTGTTTTGAGTGTGGTGACACTCGTCATATAATGAGGGATTGCCCCAGACTCAGGAAGGGTGCACCTCCATAGATTTCTCAGGCCCCACAAGGCCCTCAGGTTTCTCAGTCCATGGTTATTGCACCAGTTGCCACTCCACCTACACAGCCAGCTCGAGGTGGAGGTCAGGCAGGTAGAGGTCGCCTTAGAGGGGGAGGCCAAGCCAAACATTATGCTCTTCCAGCTAGGACTGAGGCAGTTGTATCTGACTCAGTCATCATATGTATTATTTCGGTTTGTCATAGAGAGGCTTCAGCCTTGTTTCATCCACGCTCCACCTATTCTTATGTGCCCTCTTATTTTGCTCCATATTTGGGAGTGTTCCGTGATTCTCTAAGTTCTCATGTACATGTGTCTACACCGGTGGGAGATTCTATTATTGTTGACCGTGTGTATCGGTCGTGTTTAATTATTATTAATGGTTTTGAGACCAGAGCCGATCTATTGTTGCTCAATATGATATATTTTGATATTATTTTGGGCATGGACTGGTTGTTGCCTCATCATGCTATTCTCGATTGTCATGCTAAAACTGTGATGCTGGCTATGCCGGGTATAACATGTATAATGTGTAGATGTGCCTTAGATTATGTTTCCAGCAGAGTAATTTCATATTTAAAGGCCCAACGTATGGTTGAAAAAGGGTGCAATGCTTATCTAGCCCTTGTGAGAGATGTCAGTGTTAATAGTCCTAGCGTAGAATCAGTTCCGGTAGTGAGGGATTTTCCATATGTATTTCCAGCTGATCTTCCGGGTATGCCACCCGACAGGGATATTAATTTTGGCATTGATTTGTTACCGGGCACTCAGCCCATTTCTATTCCACCATATCGTATGGCCCAAGAAGAATTGAAAGAATTAAAAGAACAGCTACAGGAGTTGCATGATAAGGATTTATTCGGCCCAGTGTATCACCTTGGGGTGCATCGATTCTGTTTGTGAAAAAGAAAGATGGTACTATGCGGATGTGCATTGATTATATGCAGTTGAACAAAGTTACAATCAAGAATAAATATCCATTGCCGCGTATTGATGATTTATTTGACCAGCTTCAGGGAGCGAGGGTGTTCTCCAAAATTGATTTGAGGTCTGGGTATCACCAATTAAAAATTCGGGATTCGAATATTCTAAAGACGACATTCAGGACCCGTTATGGCCACTATGAATTTCTTGTGATGTCTTTTGGGCTAACCAATGCCCCAACAACATTTATGCATTTGATGAATAGTGTATTTCAGCCATATCTTGATTTATTTGTCTTGGTATTTATTGATGATATCCTGGTGTACTCACGTAGCCAGGAGGAGCATGCACAACACTTGGGTATTGTATTGCAGAGGCTGAGGGAGGAGAAACTTTATGCCAAATTCTCTAAGTGTGAGTTCTGGCTTAGTTCAGTAGCATTCTTGGGACACATAGTGTCCAGTGAGGGGATTCAGGTAGATCCGAAGAAAATTGAAGCAGTACAGAGTTGGCCCAGACCTTCATCAGCTACTGAGATCCGTAGTTTCCTCGGTTTGGCAGGGTGATTGCTTATGCTTCCAGACAGCTAAAGGTGCATGAGAAGAATTATCCTATCCACGACCTTGAGTTAGCAGCTATTGTTCATGCCTTGAAGATTTGGCGGCATTATTTGTACGGTGTCCATTGTGAGGTCTATACCGACCATCGGAGTCTACAACATCTGTTCAAACAGAAGAACCTCAATTTGTGATAGCGGAGGTGGTTAGAGTTACTTAAAGATTATGATATCACCATCTTGTACCATCCGGGGAAGGCCAATGTGGTGGACGATGCCTTGAGTCGAAAGGCGGAGAGTTTGGGCAGCTTATCATATCTACCGGTAGCAAAGATGCCATTAGCATTGGAAGTTCAGGCCTTAGACAACCAGTTTGTTAGATTCGATGTCTCAGAACCCAGTCGAGTTTTGGCATGTGTGGTTTCTCAGTCCTCCTTATATGACCGTATTAGAGAGCGCCAGTATGATGATCCCCATTTGCTTGTCCTGAAGGACACAGTTCAGCACGATGATGCCAGTGATGTTACTCTTGGGGATGATGTGGTATTGAGGATGTAGTGTCGGTTGTGTGTGCCTAATATAGATGGTTTGCGTGAGTTGATTCTCCAAAAAGCTTACAGTTCGCGGTATTCCATTCATCCGGGTGCCGCGAAGATGTATCAGGATTTGAAGCAGCAATACGGGTGGAGGAGAATGAAGAAGGACATAGCGGAGTATGTAGTTCGGTGCCTAAATTGTCAACAGGTGAAGTATGAGCACCAACGGTCAGGTGGATTGCTTCAGAAGCTAGAGATACCAGAGTGGAAATGGGAGCGGATTACCATGGATTTTGTTGTTGGGCTTCCATGGACTCAGAAAAAGTTCGATGCAGTTTGGGTGATTGTAGACAGATTGACCAAGTCGGCTCATTTTATTCCAGTAGTGACTACTTACTCCGGTTAGCGGAGATCTACATCCGCGATATTATCAGGCTTCATGGTGTACCGGTATCCATCATCTCTGATAGGGGTACGCAGTTTAAGTCGCGGTTCTGGAGGGTTATACAACATGAGTTAGGCACACAAGTTGAGTTAAGTACAACGTTTCACCCTCAGACAGATGGACAGTCCGAGCGCACTATTCAAATATTGGAGGATATGCTTCGTGCTTGTGCTATAGATTTCGGAGGTTCTTGGGATCATTTCCTGTCACTTGCAGAATTTGCCTACAACAATAGCTACCAGTCGAGCATTCAGATGGCTCCGTATGAGGCCTTATATGGTAGGCGGTGTCGGTCTCCGGTGAGTTGGTTTGAACCGGGTGAAGCTAAGCTATTAGGTACGGATTTGGTTCAGGATGCTTTGGAAAAGGTTAAATTGATTCAGGATCGACTTCGTGCAGCCAAATCTAGACAGAAAAGTTATGCGGATTGGAAGGTTCGTGATGTGGCATTCATGATTGGGAGCGGGTCTTGCTCTGGGTTTCGCCCATGAAAGGTGTTATGAGGTTCGGGAAGAAGGGCAAGTTGAGCCCTAGGTACATCGGGCCTTTTAAGAAACTTGAAAAGATTGGTGAGGTGGCTTACAAGCTGGCATTGCTACCTAGCCTAGCTGCATTTCATCCGGTATTCCATGTTTCCATGCTCCGAAAGTATCACGGTGATCCATATCATGTGTTAGATTTTAGCTCAGTCCAGTTGGACAATGATCTATCTTATGTTGAGGAGCCGGTAGCTATTTTGGACAGACAGGTTCGAAAGCTGAGATCAAAGAACATAACTTCAGTGAAAGTGCAGCGGAGAGGCCAACCAGTCGTAGAAGCTACTTGGGAGACTGAGCGGGAGATGCGAAGTAAATATCCATACCTATTTGGGACTCCAGGTATAATTCTAAACCCGTTCGAGGACGAACGTTTGTTTAAGAGGGGAGGATGTAACGACCCGGTTAGTTATTACGAGTATTTTAACCTCGATCCCCTAAATTATATTTTCTCTATGTTATATCGTGGTGTTGTAACTTGTCGGGGTGTTTGGTTTTTAGATTCGGAATGAAATGGGACACATAGTCCCTAAGTTAAAGGCTTAAGTTGAAATAATTCACCGAATGATGAAAAAGGTGTAAACGACCCCGGAATGGAATTTTGATGATTCCAATAGCTCCGTATGGTGTTTTCGGACTTAGGAGTGTGTCCGGATATTTATTTTGAGGTACGTAGCTAAATTAGTCTTGAAATGGCGAAAATAGGAAATTTAAGTTTAGAAGTTTGCCCGGGGAGTTGACTTTTTGATATTGGGATCGAAATCCGATTCCTTAAATTGGAATAGCTCCGTTATGTCATTTATGACTTGTGTGCAAAATTTGAGGTCAATCAGAATTGATTTGATAGGTTTCGGCATCGAATATAGAAATTGGAATTTGTTAGTTTCCGTTAAGCTTAAAGCTGGTCCACGCACTTAACCCTACGCAATCACGTGGACGAGCCCGCGATCGCGTAGGTCTGGGAATGCTGTGTTTCGCGATCGAGTGGAGTTATCCGCAATCGCACAATGTCAATTTTTGGGAGTGGATATTTGTTCTTCGCGATCGCGTTACTTCATCCGCGATCGCATAAGCTTAATTCTGGGCAACCTTATTTTGTTCTTCGCGATCGCGTGCCTTTGGCCGCGATCGCATAGAAGAAAAGGCCTGGGCAGAAAGTTTAAGTTCTGAAAATGGGACTTCGTCCCATTTTTTATTTTTGACAAATTAAAGTTCGGCAAGAGGCGATTTTCGGGAGATTTTCAAGGAAAACATCGGGGTAAGTGTTCATAACTCTATTTTGGTTAGATTACCCGAATCCATCACTGTTTTTATCATTTAATTGGTGAATTAAGTTGGAAAAGTTTGAAAACCCTCTTGGATAAATTTGAGGATTTGAGGGCCGAATTATTATCGGAATTTAGTAATTTTGGTATGGTTAGACTCATGGTTGAATGGGCGTTCATATTTTATAACTTTCGCTGGATTACGAGACGTGGGCCCCACAGACGATTTTTTAGTTAATTTCGGATTTTATTAAAAAATATAGTATTTTCTTATGAAATTAATTTCTATAATTTTTGTTGACTGTATCGAATTATTTTGGCTAGATTCGATCCATTCAGAGTTGGATAATCGAGGAAAAGGCCTACTACTAGTGGATTAAATTGGAGCAAGTCGAGGTAAGTGACTTGTCTAACCTTGTGTGGGAGAAATTCCCCTAGGATTGGTATTGATGTAATAATTGCAATGTGTTGAAAGTCGTGTACACGAGGTGACGAGTGTGTACACGGACTAAATATGGAAGGTTATATTTTTAAATTGTGTAGATCACTGTTGCATATTAATTAAATTATTTTATCATGTTATATTCATCATCATTGAATTATTTCATATTTTCCTAAAAAATTGTCTGACCATTTCTTGCTAATTGCTTTACTTGTTTAGTTGAAAACTTGTGTCTTTTATTGTGTGCATTAATCGAAGGTGGAATTTCTTAACCTAATTATTATTAATATGAAGTATTCGACATTTATTTGAAATTTTGGTATTGAGGCAACGTATTAAAAATTGTGGAATTTTATTTTGCTGAGTTATTTATTCCTGAATATTTTGTGCGATTTTATACTCATTGTGATTGAGTCGTGGGCTCCTTATTGTGGAAATTATTATTGTTGATTTATTTTGGCAAGTTGAAATATTCGGACATTCGAGGTGCAAATTGTGATATTGATACGCATGCGGTGGTATAAGGTCCGGGGGTTGAAACGCATGCGGTGAGATAAGGGTGGCTTGATATGCGTGGCTAGTAGTGGAACTACTAGAAGTCATGCGGTGTGATAAGGGTGGCTAAAACACGGGATGCTATTTCGAAAAAAATATTTTTCTTTAAAATTAAATATGAAGTCTCCCGCGGTGATATAAGAAAATAAGATATTGTGAATTTATTTATGATTTGGGACTACGAGGCGGTACCTCGGGAGTACCCTTGATGATATTTGTTTATGGCTACACTTACTTTCGTTTATTTCGTGATTTCTTTAATTATAAAAGTTCATGATTTCCTTTCTGTGAGATATTATTTGCCCTTATTCTGTATAATTAAATTTTGACCTGTTTCTTACATGATTCATTTCCATTGTCATTATTGTTATTATATTATTACGCTTTTAGCCCTGTTATTATTAATTCCAGTAGGGCCCTGACCTGACCTCGTCATTACTCTACCGAGGTTAGGCTTGGCACTTACAGGGTACCGCTGTGATGTACTCATACTACGCTTCTGCACATCCTTTTGTGCAGATCCAGGTACTTCCTATCAGATCAGGTATCAGTGAGCTAGCTGAAGGCGGAGTCTTCAAGGTATATTTGCCAGCGTCCGCAGACCTCGGAGTCCCCTTCTATCCTTATTATGTTTTTTTCCCTATTCACATTAGACTCCGATGTATAAAGATATTAGTACTACTTCTTTAGAGCTTGTGACTTGTATTTCACCGAGTTTTGAGAATTTCTTTATGTACTGATAGGTTGAGATTTTAAAAGTTTTTAATTGTTATTTTGATTATTCCGCATGTTGATAGGCTTACCTAGTCTTAGAGACTAGGTGCCGTCACGATATCCTACAGAGGGAAAATTTGGGTCGTGACAGTTATGAAATATATTTGTGTAGATCTAGAAGTATGGAATTTAATTACTAGAATTATTTACAAAATGGATTACTTTACTAAGTTATGAAAAGTATTTGCAATTATTCATTATGGAAGAAATATGAGCTAGCTTATGAATTTTATTACCATGGGCCATTGTACTTAAACCATCTGACCCACAAATTCACAAAGGCCCGATCTTTCTAATTTTAAAGTTAGAAAATTCCATGGCCCATTCTTCCTTAATATCAAAATTATTTCATGGCACATCAATGCTCGTATGGCTCAATTCCCTTTATACATTACTGCCTTTTGCACCTTGATTTACTCTAACATGAATTATTAGTTCTCTAAAATTATATTTAACAAATAATGACAGTGAAAGTTTTATGCCTTACTAATTCATGGAACTAAATATTCTATAAAACTAATCCACCAAAAATATCTAGAAACTTTAAGAAAACCTAACCAAGAACAGGAAAACTATTATTGTTTATGGATTAAAACGAAACAAACATATTCTTGCTAAAGCTTTAATCCAACAAAAGATGACAAACTAATTTATGCTAACTATGAACAAGAAAAGAAACATGCTCAAATAATCAGTAAGTATGAACCATAAAAGTTTACTCAAATACCCATCATAATAAAAAAAATCCATACTTATATATTAATTGTGAAGCCCCAGAAAATATTTCTAGCAAGATTAAGCCGAACTCGAGCTTAAGAGAATATTTTGCGAGACCTCGAAGTGCTTGCGAACCCACACGAGGGTAATAAGATCATTACAATACTTAGGCATGAAGGTAAGATGGATTTAAGGTCCTCAAGTTGTATGATTAAAGGCATAGATTGGAATGATTGAGCTAAGAGGGAGGAAAGGATTCCAGCAGACTTGTGTAGCCTACGCAGGCTGCGTAGGCAAAAACAGAATGGAAGTGAGGGGGAGGACTTAAGATGCGTAGGCTACACAGGCCTGCATATCCAATCTGCGTAGGCTACGCAATTTGCCTACGTAGGCTATTTTCTATAAAAATAGGGGGATTCGGGGAGAGAGAAAGAAATATTATTTTTGGCTAAGTTTTGGGTTCTAGAGAGAAGGTGGAGTATCCCCAACCCAAATACACATTAAAGGTGAGTTTTATGATATTTTTATAATGGATTAACACTAGTTAATGATAGTATTAACATCTACATAGATTGAAATTTATAGGAATTCCTCTAATCTTCAAGAATCATTCAAAAGGTTTCAATTTAGGGTTTGAGCTACAAGAGGTAAAATCCCTACCCTACACTTAAATACATCTATGGATTAAATATTTGGAATGTATTGTGAAGTAGAAAGTACCAATTGGTTGAAGAATTATGCAAGTCCTTGAAATGACTATTGTGAGTTAGGGTCATTGAATGGAGAAGAAGGTGAATAGTAAATTTTTGAATCTTGTTAAGATGATTGGTGATCCTAATGCTTCAATAGCTTAATCATGATTAAGTATTGAATCGTATAACATGTATTAGGCTTAAAGGCCAATGATGGAAGCAAATAAGGATAAAAGAGATAATATGAATGGGTGAATTGGGCTTGTTGAAGACTTATAGTTAACTTGTGAACCTTAAATGGGTATCGACATATATTTGGATACATTTTAATGTCTTGGGATGTCTAATGTAGATATTGGCTTGTTGGCGACGTTTGAGAGTTATAAATGAATTGAAGCGTCGTACTATTATTTTGAAGCTTGGACTTGAGGTAAGTTGATTAATACTTACTCTTCTTGAGAGATTTTCTCTAAAATAATATTTGAGTTATTACGTGAGTTTGTAAATGTGCATCCATACTTATGGGGACAAGCGGGAAAGAATGTCACCATGTATTTGGAGTTGTATTGCATAAAGAAAGTTTTGTTGTTTTACAATTGAAAAATCTTGTTTCTAAAGATTCGATGTCAAACGATGCTTGAGGAAAATGTTATAAGTTTTATTCAAACTTGAGTATTGGAAAGAATATAAAATATTTGAGTGCCGAAGATGTATTTTTATGAAAAGTATTTCCTTTTGAAACTTGATTAATGGATAGCATTCGTTGCATCTTTGAAAGATGGATGTTAAATTGCGAAACGCTTTAACATGAAAAAGATCATATGTTTGATTGTTTTATTCAAATGGTTTAGTTTGGCCATGAGAAATGATATGATAAAAATAGATCCTTTGAGGCTAATATGCTATGAATCTATTTTTGAAATATCAAATATTTTGGGAGTTACTAGTGGAGACCACCGAGATTGGTTCGAATGTTGAGTTCGTTACCATGGAACTACACGTGCCGGTGTAGGAACATATTCCAAGGTTAAGCCGAGGTTTGTGGGATAAAGTCCCCCATTGAGAGGAAAAATGATCATTACTTAAAGTAATGAGGTTAAGTCGACTCGTACGGCACTACGGGAAGCCGCCCAGACAAGTAGGGTCAAATACTTGTTGCTAGGTCGATCATCTAGTAGTTGTTTATTATATCGGTGTCGGTATAGTACTTCCGGTAAAAAGGTAAAAGCTAATTTTTTTATGTTTAGGCCTAAGGAGCCAAAAGTGATTTCAATGACTTAATGAAGTTAAAATGATTTTACATGATTTTATTAGAATCATGGGTTGGTATAAATGTTTTAAAAGTTTATATTATGATTTACATTTTTCTAGTCTTTTCATTTAAAATGATAAAGAGCATGAATTGATATAATTGTTATCGTTTTATATCAATGTTGGTTGCATTATTTTTTTAAAGCCTTGTCCCAGAAACTTGAGTTAGAGAGATTCTATGACACTTATTGAGTACCGCTGTGGTGTACTCAGCCCTCAGGGGCCCCTCTCTAGGGTCCCACTTACTTTACATGTTTTCAGGATGAGACGTGGTACATGATAAGCCGATGGGGCAATAGGATGACTCTCTTTCCGAAGCATATAGCAAGGCACCACTTTTATTCCGTGGTAGCCTTCATGTTGATCTTACTTACTTTTGGTTGGGTCTATCCCAAGTATTTATTTCATCATTGTGTCTTAGAATTTCGATAGACAATTGTTATTCTTTTTTTTGGAGTTGTAATCGAGAGTTATTCGTATGTCATGCATGAAAGAAATATTGTTATTTTTTTGTATTTTTTTTTCAATTATTGAAAAATAATGGATTTAAAGACTTTGTTTTATGTATGGTTTTTATCATTTAAAATGATTGTGTTTCCATAAAGACTTCCGTATGTATTTATTTTTCATATAGATGGACATTCTTGTACGGTTTGGTTCGCCCGGGTTGGATAGTGTGCCGGGTGCCGGTCACGTGATTTTGGGTCGTGACAAACTTGGTATCAGAGCACTAGGTTCTAATTCGAGTCCTAGGAAGTCTATGGAATCGTTTCTAGTAGAGTTCTCCTTATTGGTGTGTTGTGCACCACACCCATAACGGGAAGGCTACATGGACATTGTAGGATTGTCTCATTCCTTTCTTCTCACTCTAGATCGTGCGTTAAAGCTTGAAGTGAGGAGAAAATCATGTGTATGTATTGACATCCTGGCGAGGTTTATGAAGAAGAGTGCTGAGCATAATGCTTGAGATTTAAGTAACGACACTAGCTACTAGATGAGCTACCAAGAAAGAGTCGGTGCCTCTGTATATGAATATGTGGGAAAAGATAAGAAATGAAATAAAATGGATTCAAATCGAATGATGCAATAACGAATCATATGTTTTTTTGGTCCAGAGCTAATGACTACTCGAAGGAATATAAGATGGGAATCGCGTTGACCGTTGTTGTGATACATCGAGAATTGCAGGAAGTTTGTGCTACCACATAGAATAATCACATCTTGAGAGGGCATGACCTTAGTGGCCTGGTATATGGTTGGGACTGCTCGGGAAAAAGGACATGAATATAATATGTCAGCTACTAGTTCTGAAAGACAAGTTGAACAAGGAGAGGTAAAGTTCAATCGATTGAATATGATAGTTTCGAGTCGACTAAAAAAGTTCGAGTCCCGAGATTGTTATAAATGGATACTGAAGTTGATGTGGGCCAGATGGACAATTAGTATGACAAGTTGTAGTCATTATCATGTCACATGAGCTAACAACGACATGTCTAGAGTATAAAGCACATTTCTGAGTGATCAAGGCATTATGGAGGGCATTAATTGTTAATAATAAATATTGATATACATTGCAATGATATAACGACACTAGAATGGATAAGTAGATGACATGTCAAGGTACGAAGTGTATAAAAGGCATGAACTCAGAGGTTAAAGGGATAAGATAAATTGTTTATAAGGAAAGTTTTCATGAAAGGACGATATTAAACTTGTATAGACGGGGTATGTCTCATTGGTGTTGATAAATTTGTGAAAGGTGAAGTTTCGAGATTTTACTCCAAAAAGCTTTATATGGGCCAATGGAGCAACTGAGTATGGATTGATTAAAACTCTCACATTGTAAAGGGGTTGAATGTATTGAATGAAGTACGAGGCTAGGTAATACTTTTGAGGAGTTGTAAAATATTACATGAACGAATTTAGGCTAAAGAGCTGTAGAATAGTAATATTATATTTTGAAAGTTGACGAATTGTAAGTGTTTCAAATATATGTATTGATGTCTCATGCATCCTAAAGATGTTGTGTGGAAATGAGGCTAAGGATATCCTATTAGATATGGAGGATCTCATTGTGTAAATACATGTTAAAATTCATGGGTAGTAAGGTTATGATCGAAAAGGAAAAAGAGAAAACAGATACGTACGGAGACGTGGTTTGAAAGTCTATATGGCATGTAAAGATAGGTTGTGAGTTGCTTGCATTATAATTACAGAAAAAAGAGTTATTATTAAAAGTTACATAAAGATATGATATACGAATTCATGTGAAGCATTCGTACTTGTTCAAAATGGTTGAGCTTCGACTTAGACCTTAATGAAGTCGTGCTTGTTAATGACATATTCGGGCATGGACTCAGATGCATAAGGAAGTTGTACTTGTAGAAAAAATATATATGAATATGAACTCATGAATAACACAACAGAGTTGTACTCCAAATGCGTATCTCAGCTAAGATCAATGAGTGTGCACGTCAGTAAAGTTATGAGGTCTATACAGATATAGAAAGAGAAATATGTTAATTATGATATTGTAGTAAGGGTAGAGAATGATTATACTTAGAAACATGAGTTGTGGGTTGAAAGTGTCGTGGTATTTAAGAAGGGAAAGGAACCATGAGAGCTATGATGAGTGTAGATATTCAACCATATCGCCAGAATCAAAAGATAACACGAATATGATGATCATGAGATATGAGTCAAACTCAGTTGGAAGTGGAGACTATGAGAAGAGATTCTTGATTGGGAAATAAATGACCCTTAACATTAGGGTAGACACGTAAGTGTACCGGGCAAGTGTACTTATGGTTTAAAAACTTTGTAAAGTCCATGGAAGAAGCGTAGAAGCTTGTGAACGGACTCACTCTTAAGTGGGGGAGAGCCATACATGTAATTTCACCTTAAGGTGATGGATGAAGGAAAGAGAGATCTTACCTGCCGGAAACGGAAAAGACAAGTTAAATTTATCAAATATCTTTCAAGAGTAGACAAAGTATAAGAGCAATAAAGTAGGTTGTACTGGAGCTACAAGTTTATTATAAATAAAAAAGGTACAATATTTTTGTTGTGGAAATTAAAGAGGTAGATTATTATTGTTCGAACAAGTTTCCAATGAACAATCAAATGGTTCAAATGAGTCTTAGAAGTTCGGGTTGGATATGAACCGACTTGAATACTTGAATACAAGTTTTTTTTTTAAAAGGTGAATAAACATGAAAATGTTATTGCGCAAAAGTAGTTGGAGGGAATAGATAAATATTTTTTCAAGTGTATTCCTAAACATGAAGTGGGCTATGTAAGTTGAGACATGATGTCCAAGTGAATTCAGTATGTCGGAAGGGAGCGATAATCCTTAAGAGAGGTCATATTGAAGGCCAAGTGTCGAAGGCCTACAGGTAGTGGTGTTACTATGATGAAAAAAAAAAATCCTGGCGAATGGAACCACGAATGTCGACATTAAGAAATCGATGGCTGGTGTGTGTGTTACAAACTTAGTAATAGTGGGGAATGAATATTTTCTATGAAGAGGGCATATTAGCTATGATGATTAACAAGTTGGGGATTGAAGAAATTCTGGCTGTGATTTCCGTAAGGGCAAGGAGATAAACTACACGTTATTGGCGAATAAGGTAAGACAATGTCGTGCTTGATTTTTGAAGGGATAAAGTAATGTTCTAAATGGTGCAGATGAACTTAAGTCTCAAGAGTTTTGAATGGATGAATGACATCATGAATAATATCCGAATAAAGGAGTTACATGATTTTGAAATCTTTTCCACAAGAAAGTTGATAAATGGGAGCCTAACCCATAAAGAAAAAACTCCTCAGTGTGAATTTAGTCAAAAAGTTTGAAAATGGAGGAAGAATTATGTAAGGTTAATTTAAGCCTTATGGTGAAACTTTGGTTCTAAGAGAACTATAAAAGATGTAAGGGTGGAAATAAATACATGGCGTCTCAAGTTTAAAGTTGTTATTCGGACGTACTTCACCAAGAACATGGTTTAAGAAATATGATGTAATATTCATAAAATGGTATTGTTAATGAAAAGTATTGCAAACCCCAGATGGAAGCGCCTGTTTTTTTTAGGTTGCGTATGGTTTCTAAAAAGAGAGAAGGTGTGCACGTGAGTTTACTTTGCTACCAGAACTACCGTTAGTGGATTTGATATTATAATTTCCTAACTACGAGAGTATACGTACGGTGAGTCACGTGTGATTCATATGGTGAATGAGATAACCTTAAAGGTAATGTTATTCTCTATTCTTGGTAGTATGTTTGGATATAAATAGTTATGGTTCGATTTACGAGGAAGGATCAATTTAGATTCTTGTTATGCGAGTCTGTGGTTGGGAATTCAAATTATTGCTTCAGCTAAAGTATATTAGTATAATCATGACTTCGAGCAGGTCACTTGGGTGGCCTAGGAGAATATAAAAAATTGGATATCCACACTTGTTCGGAACTATATTTATGACTACTTCTTAAAATCTTCAAATTTGGTGAATATCATATTTTGACTCCATGGAGAGAGTAAGTAATTTATTTATCTTGATTATAAGTTGAGGGTTGCACATATTATTAGTGTTGTTGATTCAGTTATTGCCTATGATGGCTAGATTTGACTCATTATAATAGATTTTATTGTTGTGATGCCGAAAGTGGCTATGCAATTATGATTTGAGGCACATGAGGTCGATGTTATATTGTTGATATTGCTATGATGTGTAGAGCAATGTTTGATTCTTTATTTGTATCCCTGTGGCTCGCTAGCAAGTGAAGAAAATTTAGATAGGCCTAAAAATAAAGGAAGCTCTGCCGAAATATTTGAGAATTTGGAGAATTAGTCAAAAGGGATGAGTAATAATGAGGTCATTTGGTGCAATGGTCAAAAAGTGGTTGTGATTGTATATTTGAACTTGATTTCGTCTTCACTATGACATTCGAGGATGAATGGTTCTAAATGGGGGAGATTCTGAAGCCCCAGAAAATATTTCTAACACGATTAAGCCGAACTCGAGCTTAAGAGAATATTTTGCGAGACCTCGAAGTGCTCATACGAGGGTAATAAAATCATTACAATACTTAGGCATGAAGTTAAGATGGATTTAAGGTCCTCAAGTTTTATGATTAAAGGCATAGATTGGAATGATTGAGCTAAGAGGGAGGAAAGGATTCCAGCAGACTTGTGTAGCCTACGCAGGCTGCGTAGGCAAAAACAGAATGGAAGTGAGGGGGAGGACTTAAGCTGCGTAGGCTACACAGGCCTGCATATCCAATCTGCGTAGGCTACGCAATTTGCCTACGTAGGCTATTTTCTATAAAAATAGGGGGATTCGGGGAGAGAGAAAGAAATATTATTTTTGGCTAAGTTTTGGGTTCTAGAGAGAAGGTGGAGTATCCCCAACCCAAATACACATCAAAGGTGAGTTTTATGATATTCTTATAATGGATTAACACTAGTTAATGATAGTACTAACATCTACATAGATTGAAATTTATAGGAATTCCTCTAATCTTCAAGAATCATTCAAAAGGTTTCAAGTTAGGGTTTGAGATACAAGAGGTAAAATCCCTACCCTACACTTAAATACATCTATAGATTAAGTATTTGGAATGTATTGTGAAGTAGAAAGTACCAATTGGTTGAAGAATTATGCTAGTCCTTGAAATGGGTATTGTGAGTTAGGGTTCATTGAATGGAGAAGAAGATGAATAGTGAATTTTTGAATCTTATTAAGATGATTGGTGATCCTAGTATTTCAATATCTTAATCATGATTAAGTATTGAATCGTATAACATGTATTAGGCTTAAAGGCCAATGATGGAAGCAACTAAGGATAAAAGGGATATGTATGGGTGAATTGGGCTTGTTGAAGACTTATAGTTAACTTGTGAACCTTAAATGGGTATCGACATATATTTGGATACATTTTGATGTCTTGGGATGTCTAATGTAGATATTGGCTTGTTGACAAGGTTTGAGAGTTATAAATGAATTGAAGCGTCGTACTATTATTTTGAAGCTTGGACTTCAGGTAAGTTGATTAATACTTACTCTTCTTGAGGGATTTTCTCTAAAATAATATTTGAGTTATTACATGAGTTTGTAAATGTGCATCCATACTTGTGGGGACAAGCGGGAAAGGATGTCATCATGTATTTGGAGTTGTATTGCATAAAGAAAGTTTTATTGTTTTACAATTGAAAAATCTTGTTTCTAAAGATTCGATGTCAAACGATGCTTGAGAAAAATGTTATAAGTTTTATTCAAACTTGAGTATTGGAAAGAATATAAAATATTTGAGTGCCGAAGATGTATTTTTATGAAAATTATTTCCTTTTGAAACTTGATTAATGGATAGCATTCGTTGTATCTTTGAAAGATGGATGTTAAATTGCTAAAGACTTTAACATGAAAAAGATCATATGTTTGATTGTTTTATTCAAATGGTTTAGTTTGGCCATGAGCAATGATTTGATAAAAATAGATCATTTGAGGCTAATATGCTATGAATCTATTTTTTAAATATCAAATATTTTGGGAGTTACTAGAGGAGACCGCCAAAATTGGTTCGAATGTTGAGTTCGTTACCATGGAACTACACGTGCCGGTGTAGGGATACATTCCAAGGTTAAGCCGAGGTTTGTGGGATAAAGTCCCCCATTTTGAGGGTAAATGATAATTACTTAAAGTAATGAGGTTAAGTCGACTTGTACGGCACTACGGGAAGCTGCCCAGACAAGTAGGGTCAAATATTTGTTGCTAGGTCGATCACCTAGTAGTTGTTTATTATGTCGGTGTCGGTATAGTACTCCCGGTGAAAAGGTAAAAGCTAATTTTGTTATGTTTAGGCCTAAGGAGCCAAAAGTGATTTCAATGATTTAATGAAGTTGAAATAATTTTACATGATTTTATTAGAATCATGGGTTGGTATAAATGTTTTAAAAGTTTATATTATGATTTATATTTTTCTAGTATGTTCATTTAAAATGATAAAGAACATGAATTGATATAATTGTTATCGTTTTATATCAATGTTGGTTGCATTATTTTTGTAAAGTCTTGTCCCAGAAACTTGAGTTAGAGAGATTCTATAATACTTATTGAGTACCGCCGTGGTGTACTCAGCCCTCAGGGGGCCCTCTCTAGGGTCCCACTTACTTTACATATTTTTAGGATGAGACGTGGTACATGATGAGCTGATAGGGAAATAGGATGACTCTATTTCCGAAGCATATAGCAAGGCACCACTTCTATTCTATGGTAGCCTTCATGTTGATCTTACTTACTTTTGGTTGGGTCTGTCCCAAGTATTTATTTCATCATTGTGTCTTAGAGATTCCATATACAGTTGTTATTCTTTTTTTTGGAGTTGTAATCGAGAGTTATTCGTATGTCATGCATGAAAGAAATATTGTTATTCTTTTGTATTTTTTTTTCAATTATTGAAAAATAATGGCTTTAAAGACTTTCTTTCTTTTCTTTTTTCTTTTTATTAAGAGAATGAGTAAATTGCCGGAAAGAATTTGGCTAAGACTTCCCTTTTTGGAGTTGTTGCTGCTGCTGAGTTATCTTAGTCTCCGCGCAGTTTCTTTTTGGTTGCACCTGCTTCTTGCAAGGTTGCTTTTGGATTGCACTTGTTTCCTAATTTTTTTTTTCAAACAAAGAACAACTTGTTAGTTTGAAACGGTGGTTGGTTTTGTAGCCTTGAGTGTTTCAGTTACTTGATCTCGGCCGGCTTCTTTGATGATACTTTCAACTACAACTGATTGTTTCCTGAAGACCAATTTCATTTTTGGTCTCGGAGAACCTTTGGATTTTCAAGACTCTACAATGACGGTTAGTCGCGTGGGACTTAATCTTTTTCAATTTTATTTTACCTTTGTGGGCATTTGATTTTCTTTCTTCTAATTTTAACTTCAAAGCATTGGGGAATCCTTGGCTTTTCAAACTTTGCCAAGACGGTTAGTCACGTGGGACTCAACCTTTTCAACTTCGTTCCTCCCTTATAGGCATTTTAATTTGATTTCCTTCTTTCGAGTGTTTTTGATTTCAAAGCATCTGCCACTATGGCCAGTCGGGGTCGACTTGATGCCCCTGCCGAGGCTGGGTACCTTTTGCATATTAGCTTATATCAGATGAGAACCCTATAAATTAGTCTTGCCCTTCCTTATTTGCCTTAGTTTTTAGAATAGAGCTAGACCGAAAGGGATTCAAAGAAAAACAGACAATGGAATGGACAATGAATTAGACAAAAGGTGTCCCTTTAGGGGAAAAGAAGGACTTATCTGGAGTGCATGCGAACTTCAATCAACATGACATGCCTTTTGGACTGGATGCCTAATCTATACAAACTGTCTGATTCTCAGAAATTCATCACAACTTTTGCCTCGAAACCGAGGAACCTTCCCAGGACTGTGTCGGTGCCAATGACTGTGAGGATCTTCTTTTCGATCAGTGGCGCCCTTTGCGGGTTTTCACCAGCTAACCTCTCTTATTTCTCTTCTCACCATCGCCTTACGGTGCCCGTGAGGGTTTTCAACAACAAGACTCTCTCATTTTGGTTGCATCAGATCCTGTGACTGTATCCTCCAATTCTTGAACATTCTCATTGATTGATTGGAAGGACTTTGAAAAGGGTTTGGGTGAAAAGGATTTGGATTGAATTACAACTTTGGAACCCTTCGGGTGAAACCATCACCGAACCATTATAACTTCTTCCCCAGTTTCAACTTTTGGGGAATGTGAATTTTTATTTTGGTGTGACTGAACCCCAAAGAGAGGCTGCCTACGTATCCTTTCGGAATCAAGTCGAACGTAGTTCAAGAAACTTTGTTTTTGGTTTTGGTTTTGTTTTTCTTATGTTTTGTTTTCTTTTCTCTTTATTTTTCCTTCTTTTTTTTGTCTTTTTTTTTATTTTTATTTTTACATTTTCATTCATTTGTTTTTCAATAATAACTTCCAAGTTCCAAAGAGGGTAATCAAAGAAAAGGGAACCAACTCAAATAGTTTGCAAAGGGTTGATAGTACTTGGATAGTAAGAAAGAACGCCTTCTTCATCCCAACCGGAGAACATTAAAGATGCGTAAAAGGGTCAAATATAATACCTTTTGACCGCGTCTGTACTGACAACTGTCTCAGAGACATTTCCTTTGATATCTCCCAAATACAACGCTCCCTTTTGGCAGTACTCTTGTTATAATGTATGGACCTTTCCAATCTGGAGATAATTTTCCTTTAGCTGTTTTGATTCTTTGTTTTATTTTCTTAAACTTATCTTCATTGCATTCTGATTCTTGATTCATTATTTCAAAGTCTGACAGCGTTTTAGGATCTAGGCCTGAAGTCCGCAAGCATGTCATATCATTAAAATCTGCATTTAACAGAACTGAAAAAAAAAAGAATAAAAGAAGTGACAAAGTCAAGAACAGAGACATGGACGATGAAATTAATTTCATTTATTTGAATTTTAAAGATAGAAGGGTTTACATAGAAAAGTAAGATAATAAAAGTAAAACATCCGGATTATACCCTGAAATAATCCGGATGCAGAAAAGATAGCAAGACTGACCACCGAGACTCCCATCTGATAGGGAACTTTTAGGTTTGGCGATCATTTTTTGGCTTTTCTTCTGTCTCGGCAATGGCTACAATGGCCTTCAGTGTCAGATCAAAATCCTCATCTTCACAGATCATTCCAACCACTGGCCTATTGATATGAGTAGGGAGATGGTTGTTTGTCATATTAGGGCCTCTTCATCCCTATGCACTATTTCCTTGACCTCGATGAGGTCTTCCACTACTCTTTTAAGAGTCCAACAGTCTTCTGTTTCATGTCCCACTACTCCAAAGTGATATTCACATCTAGCATCATCTCGATACGAGGGGGACTCGAGGTTTGGCTGGTTCGGGGCCACTGGCTGTAGCAGACCTAGCCTGATTAGCTTTTGAAACAAACTTAAATACGATTCACCAATAGGGGTGAACTGATTCCTTCTGGGGGGCTCTCTTCGGCGAGGATTGTATTGGGGAATATTTGGTTGGGGATTATATGGAGCTTGGTAGGGACGGGCATTTTTGGGAGGTGAAGCTCGGTTTTGTGTATAATGTTGTGACCGCGTGTAAGGTTGTGTGTTCATCACCGCATAGAGAGGCGGCACCATGGCATAAGCAGTATCTTGATGGGGATAATAGTGTTGTGGGATCTTAGGAAGCATATATGATTGGTTAAATGACCTGCGGGCCCCCCTCGAGCTAGAAGCCATGATGGTTCCCTCTTCTCTCCCGTTTCTGTTCATCAAAACCCCCGAACCATTCTGAACGGCCTGTGATACCGCCTTAAAAGAAGATTGACTCAAGATTCGGCCCGTTTTCAAACTATTTTCGACCATCTCCCCAATTTTGATAGCCTCAGCGAACGGTTTACCCATAGCAGACATCATATTCTAGAAGTAGTCCGCCTCTTGGCCTGTAGGAAGTCCGTAACCATTTCAGCTTCGTCCATTGGAGGCTTTACCCTGGCGGCTTGCTCACGCCATTTGACAGCATATTCACGGAAGCTTTCTGTTATTTTCTTTTTCAAATTGGACAAAGAGTTTCTATCGGGAGCGATGTCCACATTATACTGGAACTGGCAGACAAAATCTCGAGCCAAATCGTCCTACGCGTGCCAATGAGTAATTTCTTGATCAATGTACCACTCGGAAGAAATTTCGGTTAGACTTTCTACAAAATAGGCCATTATCAGCTCTTCTTTTCCACCAGCGCCCCTCAGTTGGTTACAGTATCATTTCAGGTGAGCGATCGGTCTCTGTGCCCGCCGTACTTTTTAAATTTTGGCATCTTGAAGCCAGCTAGCAAGTGGACATGGGGAAACATATACAGGTCGGAGTATGAGACGCTCTTTTGGCTGCTCAGGCCCTACATGTTTTTCAGGATTTGTTCCACAATTTTTATCTTCCGAGCCATTTTCTCTTGCTCGAGATTCTTGACAATCTTTTCTTGCCCAACCGAGAAGTCACATTGCGGAGGTTGAGTAAATGAGTATAGGGTAACATATGTTATTTCTGGTTGGAACTGTGGACCCTGAAAGGCGAACGTTGGAGGCTCAACATATGGTCGTGGTATAGTTGGTTGTGTTGTGGTGTAGACTGGTGCTACAGAGAACATTGCTGGCGGTGCCCTTGAATCTGGCATCTGGGGGTGAACCACGAAAGGCATGCTAGGACCGTTAGACGGCATTGGAGGGTATCCACACGAGATGAACAGGTTGGGCGCAGGGACGTTGGTAGCCCCACCTGACCTGGGGATCAACTCAGGGAACCCAGGTATTGCACTCGGCGGTTCCTTACCTTTAGACCAGGCATCCCACATTTTCAACATGCGGAGATGCAACATCTTATTTTCTTCAGCAACTGCTAATTATGGCTGTGGAATAGCCGATGCCGAGCTATCCTGAAGATCAATAATTGGTAGATGACTTTCGGAGGCCATAGGAACTCCCGCCTTTAGATCTTGTGAAGTAAGGATGGGAAAACAGATTACCAACAAAACCAACCACCTTAACAGAACCTGGCTAATTTGCACATACAACCTTGTTAGTTTTGATACATTTAACATATAGAAAATCGCACGTTGGGATGCAATGCACCTAGACAATTAAATGCTTCTATCATGGGTTCATCCCGGTTTTAACTAATCCTTTTCCATAATGCATCTCTTTTTCTTTCATTTTTTTTCTTCATATCTTGATTTCTTTTTCTTTCTCTTTTTGTTGTTTTTCGCTCTTTATTTTTCTCTGTTATTTTCGTCACTCCTTTCTTTCTTTTTCTTTTTCTCCCCCTTTTTTTTCACTCGATTTATTTAATGGCTATAATCGAATCCGGTGGGGATTGCATATGTATCATGAAGCCGCATGAATCAGGTCATTACGTAGTTTAGGAAGATTGGGAATAAAGTACATAAGCTACCTCTTCTTTTTTTCTTTGAAAAATTTTGAAAAGAAGATTTCTTAAAGGAGAAAGAAAATATATTTTTTTTTGCATTTTGAGTGATTTTTTTTTTTAAATTTTGGGAGAAAAACTTCTAAAGAAAGAAAAAACATACTTTTGGATTTTGATTTGATTTGTTTATTTTTTCTCAAATGAAAAACTTCTAAAAAGGAAGTAAAAAATTTTTGGGTTTAAAATCTTTATTTTATTTGGAATTTTCTAAGAAAAAACTTCTAAAGAAGGAATTAAAGGAAAATATTTTTAAATTTTTAAAAATTGGGGGTCGGAACCGATGAGGTTTGCCTACGTATCTCACATCCAGTGAGAATCAGACCCGCGCAATTCGGTCATATTTCAAGAATGGGATGACACCTTTTTCTTTGGGTAAAATTCAATCTTATTTTGTAATAATCATTTTGGGGTAAACTTTTGAGAGGGTTTATGAATTTTCAAATACCGAGATTTTTTTAAAACTGGGTAAATTTTCTCTTTCTTATTTTCTTCCTTCTGGTTTTCTCTCAATTATTATTTTTAGTTTTTAGAAGCCGGTCAACATGCGCAAATATAATGTACATGTAGCACATAAGATGCATCAGGATGGTCTTGTAATTTTCAGGTACACCTGTCCTAGACGGACCCAACCCATGTGTTGAGTCCCCAAAGTCAAATGCACGTAATGCAAATAAACGTTCCTACTAGGGATCCGGCATGAGGCTATGTTATTATAGGTTTAAATCATGGGGTGTGTTTTAGACCTGGCTTACCCAAGTGGACAACTCGAGCCGAGGTGGGGGCAATGTACCGGGAGCACGAAAGTCTACCCGGCCTAGTTACTGATCCAGCCTCGTTCTATTTGGTATGACCTCTAATAAAAAAGTGGGTCACGCGCACGTGTACACCATAAATTCAAAAGACTCAGAAGAGAGGCGCAAGAAGGCAGTTTATACAGTTCAAATAATATCAAAGCAGTAAATGAGCGGCAATTAGCACATTAGGCCCACAAACATAGTAATATCAACAATCAAGAAAGCCAAGTATAGATCACATTACAAGCTCGGATTCTGAACCCTGAACCAGAAGTTCTGGGTTCTTATCCCCAGCAGAGTCGCCAGAGCTGTCACACCTCCTTTTCCCGAGGGATAGGGAGTTTTTTCAATTTAAGTGACATTATTGAAATGGAATTATTTATTTTTTATTTTTTTAAGAGTCGCCACGCGGAATTATTGAATTACGATGTTCTGAGTCGCCATTTATTTTAAATCCCAAATCAAGAAAATTTGACTCTGAATTATGGTCCGCGAATACAGAAGATAGAGTAAGGAATTCTGTTAACCCGGGAGAAGGTGTTAGGCATTCTCGAATTCCGTGCTTCTAGCACGGTCGCTTTAATAATTATATCTGGCTTAACTAATTCTGGATATTTTATGTTCTAGGAAAATTTATGCACTTTTGCCTTAAACCACTTTTAATTGCTTGATTATTCGTAATTTTGGAATTATCTTGAAACGAGTTACGCGTACGTGTACTCATTTTGTTTGGTGCATTAAAATCATGTCACGCATGTGTGTACACAATTGATAACACTTTTATTATTATTAAGATTATTCAGTCAAAGTCGCGCGAACGCGTACCTTGAATTATTTTGGAAATCATAATTGTGTCGCACGAACGTGTACATAACTACGATGATTTGATTAATTTAGAGCGCACTTGAAATATACTACCGTGTTCATGAATTATTTTTCCTAAACTAATTTAAAAATTATTGTAAAGTCAAGATTTATGAAATGTATTTGTGTAGAACTAGAAGTATGGAATTTAATTACTAGAATTATTTACAAAATGAATTACTTTACTAAGTTATGAAAAGTATTTGTAATTATTCATTATGGAAGAAATATGAGCTAGCTTATGAATTTTATTATCATGGGCCATAGTACTTAAACCATCCAACCCAAAAATTTCTAAAGGCCCGATCTTTCTAATTTTAAAGTCAGAAAATTCCATGGCCCATTCTTCCTTAACATCAAAATTATTTCATGGCCCATCAACGTTCGTATGGTCCAATTCCCTTTATACATTACTGCCTTTTGCACCTTGATTTATTCTAACATGAATTTTTACTTCTCTAAAATTATAGTATTAAACAAATAATGACAGTGAAAGTTTTATACCTTACTAATTCATGGAACTAAATATTCTATAAAACTAATCCACCAAAAATAGCGAGAAAATTTAAGAAAAACTAACCAAGAAGAGGAAAACTATTATTTTTTATGGATTAAAAGGAAACAAACATATTCTTGCTAAAGCTTTAAACCAACAAAAGATGACAAACTAATTTATGCTAACTATGAAAAGGAAAAGAAACATGCTCAAATAATCAGTAAGTATGAACCATAAAATTTTACTCAAATACCCATCATAATAAAATAAATCCAAACTTATATATTAATCAAGGATAAAGTAAGAAATGGACCTCGATACAACTTCTCACGAAATCGAATGAAATGAAGAAAGGAAATCTGACGGGAGTCTGGCTCACCGGAGACCTCAACGAAGACGTAGAGACAAAGTCGGAACCTTGTTACGTTTATTAGGATACTTCAAGGGTATTTCTAGGCTTGAATTTGGGGCATTTTCGAGTCTTAAACGGGGTGATGAATTGTTGTATTTTTCGAAAGAAAAAGGAAAAAAGAATGATACGAGTAGAAATTCCCTTATCGTAGAAGAAAAAAATAATTCTCTCAATTCCCTCCTCTCTTTTTTTCTCTCCTCCTTTTTCTCCTCACATTTTCTCTACTGTTTGTAGAAAAATTTTCGGAAATGTTTCAGATTTTTTAAATTATTTAATTATTTTTTTAATTAAAAAATTTCCACTTCTCATTTTTCTTATTTTTAAAAAGAAATAAATTCCCCACTTTCCTTTACTTTTATTTTTAAATTTCTCACTTTTTTACTTTTATTATATTTAAATTCCCACTTTTTTTTCTTTTTTTTATTTTCCACTTATTTTACTTTTCTTTTTTTAATTACCACTTTCTTTTACTTTTTTAAAAAAAAATTCACCTACCTTTACTTTTATTTTATTATTGTAACTTTATTTTAATTTTAATTTTTAAAATTTTCACATTCTTTTACTTTATTATTTTTAATTTCTACTTTCTTTTACTTTTTTTAAACAATTTCCACCTACTTTTACTTTTACTTTTTAATTCCATACATCTACTTTTCCTATTTTTTTTATTCCCATCCGAAAAATTTTAAAAAATATTTAATTTTTTGGGTTTTTTAATTAATTTTATTTTAAAATAAAGATAAAAATAAAATAAAAAATAAAAATAATATTAATAGTAATAATTGACCTTTTAAATTATTTTTAATTTTATCCTATATAAAAAAAGTGTAACAAAGCTAAAAAAAATATATATATTAAATTACTAAAAATATTTACATAGTAGAAGGTAATAAAAATTCAAATATAATCAAAAATTAGGCGCTCACCGACGCTAGTTGTCGTTTTCTGCATTTGTGCATTATAGACTCGGAGTCGAAAACTGAACTTTAAAGTTACTGTTTCATTTGGCATGGTTTTACTATTTTAGACTTTAATTTTTAGGGTCTTTTTAATGCTTCTGTATCATTTTCATGGTAATGGTGTTCATTGCTTGGATGAATACTTTATTGGGATGATTATAATGTGAACGAGGAACTATAAGGCAATTTGATATGACTGCGATGGGAATGAGGAACTAATATGACAATTTGATTTGAAGACATGTTTGGCCAAGCTTCTCCAAGACCACAAGTATTTTTTGTATTTTTTTTTAATTTTAAAAAATTGCTTTTTATTTCAAAGTTGAAGTATTTGGCCAAACTTTTAGGAGAAAAAATATTCTTTAGAGTAAAAGCATAAGTAATTTTAGAGTAACAGAAAAAAATAGCATATCCCCAAAAGGACTTTTTTGAAAAAAAATTTTGAAAAAAATACACTTAGAAGAACTTTCGAAAAGGTCCGGCAAACATTAATTGCTACTTAGAAGTGCTTTTCAAATTAATTAGCTAAATACAAACTGTTTTTCATCAAAAGTACTTTTGAAAAAAAAACACTTCTCAAAATAAGATGATTTCAGAAGCTTGGCCAAACATGCTTTGGATGTTCATTTTTGTAATAATAAGAGGAAGCTCAACTTATAGGCACAAACTCGTTATATGAAATATCCAAACCGATTAATCCGAATAAAACTTTCAATCCGAACTTAATTGGATTAAATTTGAATCATAATCTATTTAATCCGAAAATTAAAGATTCAAACCGAACTTTTTATATTCAATCCGAACTGTCATGTTTTGCTTTTACTCAATTTCTTCTGATGATATCATATTTTCTTCGTCGAAAATCTGATGGTCCGAAATATACTGAGATCATGTTCATGACTCGAAACTGGCATGGTTGATTATTTAAGAAGGCCATTACCTTCAACATGGTTTTGGAGCTTCAGATGATGTTGTAATTTTCTTGCTACTGCTTTTTGCGTTACGGGGATGCTTATTAATGAGGATTTTCTGGTTGACAATTTTAACCACAACGTACAAATATATTTATATATGCATAGTTCAAAAAGAGAATTAAACATCAATTGAAGGTGTTTTTTTCGTGAAAATTGATGGTTATTTTGATGTCAACCTAAAATAAATAAATAAATAGTAAAATTGCCCATACACGCACTATGCCACATCATCAAGTTGTGTCTAAATAACACATTTAAAATATGATTGGAGTGTTCAAATGATGCTGACTTAAGATAAAATATTTAAGTGAAAAGTGAAAACCACTTTACGGGACGATATATTCTGTCTTTTATTAATAAGTACGAGTCTAGGCAAAACCATCATAATCTTTCTTTTTTGGAATAGCATCCTTGAGGTTTGGTACTATTGCAACATGCTTGGTCCATCCCGTGGCCTGTATGAAAGGAAGACAAACGCCCTGGGGCTTGAATTTTCGAGCTAACCAAATCGACAGTTAAAAGAATTTGGGCAGACGATAATTTCTCTGGATTCACAATATTACACTTGAGCTATGATGTCATTAATGACATCTAGAGGAGCTTTCCTAACACTTTAAACAGAGAGCTCATGGCCCATTTGTAAGACATACCAAACATGAAGAGAAAGAGAATTCACAAAGTAAGAAGAAAAATATTATGCGAGAAAAACTTAAAGAGTTTGAGCGGTACGTAGTGAGGTGATAAAATCAAAAGGGATTTTTTTTTTTGAATGGATAGTAATCTTTTGAGTATTTTACTCGGTACCATAAAATATAAAAAAAATTTATATAGTAAAATTAGTTATTCCTCTCGAACCGTTATTTTTCCATTATTCAGAAGAATTTTCCATGTTAAAATTTAGGTGTCCTTGATTCTCTTACTATTATCATTGATTATCGTATTTTAGTAATCCATATTTATTGGAGACATGAATTTTATTTATGTGGGATTATTTTTCCCAAACAAAACAAAAGGGCGATAACTAATAACTCTAGCCTAAATTTTGGAACTCAAATTGGATCCCTAACAAATGGTCTATGGGAATCAATTGATGGTCCTATAAACACTACTGATCATAAGGTGAGAGATCATAGGATTAACAATACCTGGAATTTTGCAAGGCTATTCTTCACCCTCCCTAACAGTATTATTGATAGCATCAATAATATTACCATTCCTTTGACCCTTTTGTTTACCTGTAAAGCAGTACAGTTGAATTTGTACATCGTTTATAGACAAGTGAATTGATTTGATCCTAAAATGATAAATAAATTAGACAAAAACGTAAAACTTAGCCTTAAAATTGGGATAAAATAACAGAAATCTTGGTTCCGAGAGCAGAGCTTCCAGAGGTAGAAATAACAATATGAATAAGCGAGAAAGTAAAATGTGATTGAGCTTTTGATAGAATATAGTGTATGCTTATCAGAAAATTTGTGTCCCCTACAATGGTTGGGGAGCTCACTATTTATAGCTGCACCTAGGGAACAAGGTCCTAGGATCAAGCTCCTCTTAAATGACAATTATGAGTGCCATTGAAGAATATGTAACGGTGGGCAGTGAATGTCATATTCTCTGTAATGGACCGTGAACTTAATGCTATAGAAAATTCTTCATTAAATGATACCGGGTAGCAGGTGTTTAATTCGCCTTTATGCATATCATTCTCTTCAAGATTCTTGTCTTTGGACCCACGTGTCGCTTTCTCATGCGATCATTAAATATGAACATATTTTACCATATACAGATAGTCCCCATACTTCTCTGGTGGCATAACCTTGTGTCACCGAGAAGTTGGTAGAGATACCCTTTTTGGCGAAAAGTTCTTTGACCCCCTCTGAAAAGTTTTTCACGGTTGATTAGTCGCATATCTCTCCGTATTTAATACCCCGAACACGCGTTATCCCACGATTCAGTACCACTTTTGTCGGTTATTGAGGTAATTATGGCCACGATTTTAGCCTCTTATTCCTTTACCTATACACATCAAACTTCTTCATTTACACTTCAGAATTTTACAAACATTCTCAAACTCTCTTTACTCAGCTTGTATTTGTCTTCAACTTTCTCTAACCTTCTTCTTCAGAGAAAAATATCCCTTCTGATAACAGTGGCTTCTTCTTCTAGAAACCCTAGTTCCTCAAAGAACAAAGGTAAAGCCGATGATGGTTCTCCTCCTACAGTGAACACTATTATTCCAAGAAGTCTTGTCACAACTAAGGACTTCGAAGAGAAATATATTTCCGTTAACCCTCACACGTGGACTGTTGGTGTGTATCCTTCTTCCATCCGTCCTTCCAACATTCCTGCTGTGAAGGAAGACTGCCATTGCCATGATTTAAACATCATCTCTCCTGGCCTGACGGAGCGGATAACCTTACCCAAGAAGGGTTTCACGTATTTTTATATGTATCCCTTCACTTTGGGGCCGTTCTCTTTGAGTGGGGAGTTTGAATCCGTTATCGTGGAGTTCTGCATCCGTTACCAGGTATACCTGGCATAAGTAAGTCCTTCTGTGTGGAGGACAGTTGTTTGTCTTCGGCGTCTATTCCAGGAGACGGGAGATGAGCTAACCCTGGCTCGATTAATGAACCTTTATTCCCCTAAGATTTTCTGCGGAGGAATGATAAATTTCAACAAGCGCGGCCACCATGATCTGCTAACCAGCATGGATGATGACAACAACCATGGGTGGATGGAACGGTACATTACAGTTGCAACTAGGAATATCATTCCGGCCACGACTCCATCCTTTCCGGAATTGTGGAACCGTACTCGTAAGTTCATCGTTTACCTTATCTTCTAGTTAAGGATCACCTCATGATGTTACTAATCCCTCTTCTTTCACTTATTTCAACAACTCGGTAGAATCCACCGAGGGTCGAAGGCTTGGACTAGTGGGTCCAAAAGATTTTGGATGTCATTAACCCGAAACCCGCACGTGGAAAGAATTGGCCCTTAAATATGGGTGGAAGGCCAAATATCATGGTAGGTTGAACTCATCTTGTTTTTACCTTTCGTAAAAGAAAACTGATTAACTTTTTTCTCCTGTTGAATCCAGGTCTACCCCAATGCTCAATTGTCGTCCCCGAGGAGGACGTTATGGCTGATCCTTCAAATGCAATGAGGCTGTTGCAGGAGACCTTTGCCCGAATGGGTGTAGTCAATGCATCTGGTGCAAATGCTTTTTCTCGCCGTCCCCGGCTGGAGAACAAGCAACAAAAAAGAAGACGCTCCTCTGCGGCCGGGGAAAAAATAAAAAAGCAAAGAATGCAGTGCCTGAGCCATCCCTGGAGGTTGTGGTGATGAGCGTCACGCCCGAGTCGGTCACAGACACCATGGTGATCGATGATGATGGAGAAGCTAGTGATGAAGGGGCTTCTTTACATAGAAGATGACGACCTTCATCAGCTCAACAGAATGCTCAATTTGTTGAGCTAGTTACACTAATCGAGGATAATGCCTCAGCACTCTGGGGGGAGTATGATATGGTGGAAAATGCTAACTTTCGCTTCTGAGTCCTAGTCGTCGTGCCCGGTACCATGAGGCTGAGTACCGGATCCCTTCCGTCTTCGGTTGATGAGCAACAAACAACCAGAACTGCATTTGCCGCAGCTGCGTCTCAACCTACAACGCTATCAGCTTCATCTATACCTGTTTAATGGGCCGGGTTGACCTATTTTTGGACCATCCCAGAGCGGTTGTAATCTGGACTGGCACTGACCAGTAGTTAGGGGGCCGGGTGGGTTGGGTTAGGGGGTTGGTCCATTTAAAAAAATTCGATTAACTGGACCGGTCAAACCCGATCAATAAAAATTACTGTTGAACCGGTTAACCGGCTCGGCCCGGACCGGTTCAACGGCTATAAATCTGATTTTTTTTTAAAAGTGATATGACCGTTGGCAACGGTCAGCTTCAATTTGGTTGTTGCCCAAGCAAAAATAGCCCTTTTTGGGGCAATTGTTTTAAAAAATAAATAAAACTTTTATTAATTACTATTTTTGCCCTTTAAAAAACTATAAATACACCCCCTCCCCCTCTTCAATTCTACTTGCAAAAGCAAAAAAAGCCTCGCACAAAAGAATTTTTACCATTGGGATGGTGGCATGAGAATGAAAAGTAATTTCCTGTTCTTTCCGCTATGGCTCGGGACGTGCTGAATGTGCCAATTTCAACTATTGCATCAGAGAGTGCATTTAGTCAAGCAAGACAACAACTTGGAGATACCCGTCACTCATTGGGAAGCAATGCTTTGGAAGTTTTAGTATGTTTCAGAGATTGGATTAGATCAGAACGAAGAAATCAGGGACGTGAAGATGTTGATAGACCAGAAGACGAGAAACTTGGAGATATATTAACACATGGTAATCCATCTGAATTTAACACTCCAGAAGATGGCCAAGAAGTTTATATTTATTATGAAGAACTTACTAAGGCAATGCAAAACCTTTGAATTTACTCTTTTTTCGTTAATTTACTTGTTGTTAAATGTAAACTTCAATTTGTAAGTTTGAAATAAAGAAAGCACTTACAAATTATAAGTGCAATTATTTTTCCATCTTCATTGTATTCTATTATCTTAAATTCTTAATGAAATATTCAAAATTTTAAATATAAAGATTTTAAAGCCTTTGCATCCTTTTATTCAAACACTCTTTTTATAAGATTATTTTTTTGTTTTATATTTTTACTTTATATTAATATAAATTATGATAGTTATACAAAATACAAAAAAAAATAACATTAACCCGGCTCGGCCCCTTGGACCCATAACAGTTTCGGTTTATTTTTTATACGGATTCGACCCAGACCCGTTAAGCCCGGTATGAAAAAATCGGTAACCGGCCCGGATTGGAAACCGGTCGGTCACTTTTTTTCTCAACCCAGACTGGCCCGACCCACCCGTTAAACACCTTTAGCTTCATCTCCTTCTTCACCAACTCTACCTTAGCCACCAGCAACTGCTACATCATCTCCACTAGCCGCAGTTGCCCGAGAGGAGGATTTCCCTCTTCCCCAGTCCCCAGTTCATGGGAATTTAGGGCAAAATTATGCTGCCTCCTCCGAAGATCCCCAGAGGAGGAGGTGCGTCACCCTCTCGGTTTCTACCAGATGCCATTTGCTGTCACAGTCGGTGGAACTTGCTAATTATATGAAGCCTCTAGCTTCAGAAAAAGATAGGAATAAAAAGCAAACTCTTTCGGAAGAGTGTTTGTTGAATAATGCTTTGCACAACGTAGAGGCGGTATAATCTTTGTTTCCTTTGTTGTCTCTTCTATCATTGTTATGGCAAGGTTTTGAGTTTGTATTTCTATTTTGCAGGCTACGTTTCTTACTTCTAAGGGCCTTAAAAGGTTGATACTTGATAAAGATGAACTTACCTCCGGTCGGAATCAATTGTTGGCCAAGCGGGATTAGATTGCTGCCCGCCACCTGGAACTGGAAGCAGGAGTTGCTGAGGCTACTGAATTGGGGGCTTGGTTGCAGCAAAGAAAGCAAGAGGTAGTGACCCTTAGCCAGGAGATCGCCCCGTTAAGGGTACAATTGGAATAAGCTAGGGTACAATTGGAATAAGCTAGGGCCAAATGGGTTGAAGTCCAAAATGTCGTTATTGCTGCATCCGATCGTGAGGCTGCCGAGGAGAAGTATGCCTGGTTGGAGGAGAGGCATAAGAGGATCATAAATCACAATAAGGTTTTTAGCTCCACTGTCTGTGACCTTGATGTAAGTCTCTGGGCCACTAGATCTGAGTGGGACAACCTTTCTGCCGAGGTTGACCACCTTAAAGAAGAAATTCAGCACCGAGCAGCTTCCCTCATTGTTAAAAAAATATATTCTATGTATAGCATGAGGAGAAAAATCTTGGAAGATGCAAAAGTGGGTATCATTGACTTTGATACCGAAATCGCTAGGGCCCGCGAGCTGGAGTCTGCACGAAGGGGTCTCCCGGTCCGGCCTGATGCTACCAACTTTTCTGGTTCCGGTTCCGAGTTCTCGGAAACTGAAGAAGAACCGAAAGGTGATGATGCTGAAGGCGAAATTGGTAAAGTCCGAGATATTGAGCCAGTGGCAGATCCACTCACTTCTCCATGGAGATGCAGATGCTTCTCTTCCTCTGGGTTCCAGAGATGTAGTAACTTAGTTTTTGCTTTCTTTTCTTTCCCATATCTTTGTACTTGTGCCGTTTGGCATGTTTGTTGTGTATAGAAATATCCTTTTCTTTTAAGTATCGTGCAAGTTTTTCTCTTTGTGCACTTTCTGTTTAAGTATTGCAAAAGTTTTTCTCTTTGCGTATTTTCTATTTAAGCATTGCGCAAGTTTTTCTTACTGCATTCTTTTAGCTTAAGTATTCTCGCAAGTTTTCCGCGCTGATATATGCGAGGCTTCGGTTGTATTTTTCCCTGGTAGTATTTGGATTCTTGGCATATGTTCTTCCGAAATCAACCCTTTAACGTGAGAGTTTCTTAAGAGAGGACCCTCTTATGTTTATGGTGCTCTTGAAGAGGACGTCTCCTGTTCATCACGACATTAGCATTTGAAGTACTTGTTTAACTTTCAAATGATAAAATTAATTTATCGTTCAGACAGGAAACAAGATAAAAATAAAAGGACATTTTTAAAAGTACATATGCATTCATTGAGCTAAAACGAAATTGACATTACTTGTGGCTAGCTTGTAAAACTTGTTTCTACGGGGCTGACTGTGCAGTCCCCGATCTCGATGATACAACTTTATTTTCGGGTTTCGTCTTCCGGTCGATGTGGCAGTAATTGTTGTCGTATTCTCATATCATTCCCTCCAGCGTTCGTATTCTTTCCGTTGTTGCCTCCTTGAAACCTTGCCAGAAAAACCCAATTAGAATAAAAACTGGATGAAGGGAAAAAGAGTACAACACATATTATCAGTATAGGCGAGGCTCATCAGCAATAGTATCTCTTGAGGTGTGACACATTCCAGTTACTTGGCAAATTTTCTCCGTCTTGATTTTCCAACTCGTATGACCCTTTCCTGGTGACAACTGAAACCCGGTAGGGGCCTTCCCATGCCGGACCTAGCTTCCTTGTATTGAGCTGCCGGATGTTCTGAGTTACTTTTCTTAAAACCAAGTCTCCTACTTTGAAATAACAGAGGTTGGCTCTTCGATTATAATATCTTTCCATTCTCTGCTTTTGGGTTGCCATCCTTATTTGTGCCAAGTCCCTGCATTCATCGAGCAACTCCAATTTGAAAAACATTGCTTTATTGTTTGTTTCTTCGTCTGCCCGAAAATATCTTAGGGTAGGCTCTCCTACTTCCACTAGAATTAGGGCTTCTACTCTATACACAAGAGAGAAAGGAGTTTCCCTCATTCTTGACTTGGTCGTTATCCGATACGCCCATTGTATTCCTGGAAGCTCATCGGGCAATTTACCTTTAGCTGCTTCAAATCTCTTTTTGAGATTTTGTATAATCACCTTGATTGTTGATTCCGCTTGACAGTTTGAGCTCAGATGGTAGGGTGATGATGTGATCCTTTTGGTTTTTAAGTTTTCAAGGAACTTTGTAACTTTTGAGCCTAAAAATTATGTCCCGTTGTCGCAGGATATCTCTTTTGGTATCCCAAATCTGCAAATTATATTCTCCCACAAGAAATCTACCACTTCACGTTCGTCGATCTCTGATAAGGACCTGTTTCAACCCACTTAGAAAATTAGTTAGTTAAAATCAAAAAAAATCTTACCTTACCGGGGACCCGTGGCAGCGGTCCAACTATATCCATCCCCCACTTCATGAATGGCCATGGTGACGAAACTGAGTGTAGTGGATCTGCCAGTTGATATACCATCGGTGCGTAGTGTTGACATTTATCACATTTTTGAACATAATCCTTTGCGTCTTGTTCTATCCGGGGCCAGTAGTATCCTACCCTAATTAATTTTAACACTAAGGAATCTGTGCCTAAGTGATTTCCGTAGATCCCTTCGTGAACTTCTCGCATAACATAGTTAGCCTCGGAAGCTCCCAAACATTGGGCCAACTGGCCTTGGAAAGATCTTCAGTACAATTGACCTCCCTTGAAGCTGTATCGAGCTGCTTTAGTGCGCATCGCCCGAGATGCCTTAGGATCTTCAGGCAATTTTCCGTACTCGAGGTAGTCAATGATTTTATTTCTCCAGTCCCAGACCAAATTGGTCATGTTTACCTTGTAATAGCAATTCACATCCAATACCGAGTGCATAAGCTATACGACCGTGCGGGAGTCCTATCCCTTCATTTCTGTGGACGATCCAAGATTGGCTAGTGCATCTACTTCACTCATTTTTGACTGCCCATTTGGCCAGCCTACCTGAAAGTTCAGGTTTATGAAGAATATTCAGCAGGGGAAAAGTGGTCACCACAGTTATCAGGTGGCATTGGAAATAAGGTCTTAGTTTTCGAGCGGCGACTACGAGGGCTAAGGCCAATTTTTTCAGATGTGGGTGGCGAGTTTCTACTCCCATTAAAATTATACTTACATAATAGATAGGATATTGCGTACCTTCATCCTCACGGACTAGAAGGGCACTTACCGCTACCTGTGAGATCGCTAAGTAGATCAACAGCTATTTGCCTTCCTCCGGTTTTGACAATAATAGAGGACTTGACAAATACCTTTTCAAATCCTTCAGGGCCTATTGACATTTCGGAGTCCATTCAAATTTATTTTTCTTTTTTAGGAGTGCAAAGAAATGATGGCATTTTTTCGAAGACCTGAAAATGAATCTGCTCAAAGCGGTCAGTCTCCCTATCAGCCTTTGAACCCCTTTTACGTTTGATAGCTGGTCCGAGATGTCTTTGGTGGCTTTAATTTTGTCGGGGTTAACCTCGACCCACCTTTGTAACACAAGGAATCCCAGGAACTTACCGGAGCTGACCCCGAATGCACACTTCTCGGGGTTAAGCTTCATGTTGTGCTTTCTTAAGATGTTGAAGGTTTCTTGTAGGTGTTTAGGATGATCACCTGCGTTCAAAGACTTAACCACCATTTCATTTATTAAACCTCCATACTTTTCCCTATTTGTTTCTCAAACATTTTGTTTACAAGTCGCTGGTAAGTGGCTCCGGCATTTTTTAGCCCGAAAGGCATCACATTATAACAATATGTGCCAAAGTTAGTTATGAAAGAAGTGTTTTCCTGATACTCCAGGTTCATCTTAATTTGGTTGTACCCGGAATAAACATCGAGAAAAATCCTTAACTTATGCTCGGTGGTCGCATCAAATATTTGATCAATGTTTGGCAATGGGAATGAGTCTTTTCGGCACGTCTTATTCAAATTCTTACAGTCTACACGCATACAAAATTTATTCTTCTTCTTTGGAACTACTACTACGTTGACTAGCCAATTAGAATACTTTACCTCTCGGATTGAAATATCAAGCAAACGAGTTACCTCTTCTTTGACAAATATGTTTCTGACCTCAGCAATAGGACCTTTTTACTGTCTTACCGGAGGGATGTTCGAATTCAGGCTTAATTTATGCATGACCACTTCTGGCGGGATACTTGTCATATCTGCATGCGACGATGTAAAACAATCGACATTAAATTTAAGAAATTCGATAAATATGGACCTGAGATCAGGGTGTAGTCCTGTCCCCAAGTGGAATTTCCTCTCCAAGAACTTTTAGAACAATGTGACTTGTTCAAGTTCTTCCGCTATGGATTTTGTTGCATCTGTTTCATATGGTACCTAGAAATATCTTGGTACCTGATAGGATTCCAACTCCTCCTCCCCCTGGTTGACTTCGCTCGGCTCGGGAGCAGGCACCGGTTCCAGTAATTTCTATGTCGCATGCTCTTTCCCTTTGTTACTAGAAACTGAGATTGCATTCTTCTCCCTTGCTGCCAGTTGGTCACCTCTTATTGTTTAATTCCCTCGGGAGTTGGAAATTTCAGCAACTGATGATATGTTGATGGCACAACCTTTATCTCGTGCAACCACGACCTCCCTAGGGTAATATTATAGCCCATATTGTCGTCCACCACCTCAAAAAGGGTCATCTTTATCACCCTCTCGGCATTTGTGGGCAGTAGGATCTCTCCTCGGGTTGTCACACTCACTAAGTTGAACCCGACGAGGAGTTTTGTGGCCGGAATGATACTTCCGGTGAGCTTGGCTTGCTCCAACACTCTCCATTGAATGTTATTGGTCGAACTTTCTGGGTCCATCAAAACACGTTTAATTTTAAAATCTATGACATTTAAGGAGATTACCAATGCATTGTTGTGTGGAAGCAACAGTCCATCTGCGTCTTCCTCCATGAAAGTAGTGTCATCCTCAGCAACTTCTCGGAGCCTCTTACTGTGGGTCACTGGCACCTTCGTCTCTTTTGCCGCCGAAAATGTCACACCATTAATTTCGTTCCCCCCAAAAATCATGTTAATCGTTAAGCATGGGGGATCTTCTCATGCTTTCAAAGGTTATGCATTATCACGATTTGCGGCCATTGTGTTTTTAGCCCTGTCGCTTAAATATTCTCTGAGATGGCCGTTTTTCAGCAATGTCGCCATCTCCTCACGCTAATGCCGAAAATCCCCTGTCTGGTGACCGTTGATTCCATGGTATTCGCACCACTAATTAGGATCTCTTTGGCTGGGATCTGATCTCATTAGTTTTGGGAACCGTGCTTCTTTAATGTTCCTCATAGCCGACACCAGCTCCACTACGCTGACATTAAAGTTGTATTCGGGAAGACTGGGGTAGGAAGAATCTCAAGAACCTGATGTCTTCTTGTGATGTAATGACATATTATTCCAGCCGCGATCAGTTCTCCTATCGGTAGTGAATCTATCCGCCGACCAGAAACTTCTGCCGCGTCCTCCGGCCCGCTCATAGGGCAAAACCAACCCCTTGAAGACCGTCGATCGGTGTCGAAATCATCCTTCAATTTCTCTTTATTCTTTTCTCGGTTCTGGCCTTTGGTTAACCCTGGAAAGCCGAGCTGATCATCTTCAATTCTTATCTGTGACTCGTACCGGTTGCGAATATCTGCCCATGTTGTTGCCTGGAACTCGAGCAGACTTTCTATCAATTTCCGGGAAGCATCGGAAATTTCTCAGATTCAACCCTTTAGTAAATGCTTCTGCTGCCCATTCATCTAGTACGGCCAAGAGCAACATCTTTTTTTCCTGGAATCGGGTCACAATCTCCCGCAACAATTCGGACTCTCCTTGTGCAATCCTAAATATGTCGGCCTTTCGAGCCTGTACCTTTCTGGCCCAAGCATTGGCCTTCATAAAAGAATCTGCGAGCATCTCGAAGGAATCTACAGAATGCTCGGGCAAGAGTAAATACCATGTCAGAGGCCCGTTCGTGAGGGTTTCTCCAAATTTCTTCAATAAGACTGACTGAATCTCATGTGGAGCCAAATCGCTTCCCTTCACCGCTGTTGTAATATATCATGAGGACTCGGAGTCCCATCATACTTCGGCATGTCTGACATCTTGAACCGCTTCGAGATCAACCCTGGTGTCGTGATTGGTTTGGATGATAGTTGGGTATACTTCTTTGAATCTGGTCCTTTCAATACTGGTGGTGCCCCCAGAATTTGATCCATTCGGGCGTTTATTTCCCTCATAAACCGCACGAGTTCGGTTTTAAAGGGATCATTCTCATTGTTGTTACCGGATCTGTTACCGTTCCCAACCCACCGGCCCTGTTAAAGTGGACTTCGCCCCTCGGGGTGTTGTTATCGACCCTCTGCATTGTTTGATTTACGGGAGCATCGGAAGGAACTGGACCTAGTCCATTCGCGTTGTTGGAAGTACCCAACAATGCCTACCTTAATTCCGTTATGACCTGTTCCTGCCGCGAGAGATGGCCCATAATGGCCTTTTGCTGCTCCCTCAAGATCCTTACTATTTCAACAACATGCTCATCTTTAGCATCATCAGGAGTTGCCCCTTGAACATGTCATGGATATTGCCCTCCGTGAACCGGCGTGGCCTCATGCCTCTCGTTGCGGGTATCACTGATGGAATCTTCGTGCTGAAGCTGATTTCCTTGGGCCTCAGCATTGTGTGCGATATTGACATCGTTATCTGCCATTTTTAATGATTTTTGCTAGGAATAAATAATCAAACAAGTTAGTGATAGATGCAAGGATCAATTCAATTACACAAGTGTCTAAGCCCCACGGTGGACGCCAAACTGTTTATCCGTAAAATGTTACAGTTGAATTTTACGTGGTTTATAAAAAAGTGAATTGATTTAATCCTAAAATTAGGATAAAACAACAGAAATCTTGGTTCCGGGAGCAGAGCTTTCGGAGGTAGTAATAACCTAAGTTGCACGGACTCGTCAGTTTTGGTGTCGTCCCCTTCCCGATGCGCGACAGGGACGGGGACGGGGACGAGATACGTCCCAGATTCGGTCAACTGACTTCGGACACTTTGACCAAAGTCCATCGACAAATTTGGGAGAAAATTTGAGATTTTGATTTCTGAAAATCAAAAATTAAACAGATTTAAGTTATGAAAAATGGCATACCTTCAATATTATAGTATTTTTGTCTCATATTTGTTGCTTTGTGTGTTAGAGAAATCAAGAATTCAAGGGGTCATGTTCTCATTTTGGACATCTTGTAGACCCAGCAGCGATGTAGATGAAAGTATGGAACTTTGCGTTGAATGGCTTTTTTTTCCTCTTATGAGGGAAGAATGAAGGGACGTAAACGAAGCGTGAATGATGATCTGTAAGAGCTTGAAAGAAGTAGGGGAATTTTGAGCATCTGTAAGAGCTTGAAAGAAGTTGGGGAACTTTGAGGAATAGAAGAGACGATCTGCAGTTCCTTTCTAAAGCACTCTTAATTGTAATAATATAATAATATAATAAGATAACCCCTTTATTCTCCATTATATGCTTCTTGTCCCCTTTATTCTCCCATACCGGTGACACGTAATTGAAAAGTTGCTATTTGCAAATGTTTCTTTCTCATACAATATAGTAATTATTTCTAAATTAATTATTAGCATGTTGATTTTTTGCTAAATAATTTATATATTTTAATCGCGCAAAATTAATTTATACGAAATTATTTACTAGTTGTACATAATTTATCGTAACTTAGTAGTATTGTATAATTTTCAAATATGTAAATTTTATTTCGACAAACTAAAATATTCTATGTCCAAATGTACAATCAAAATTAGTAAGTTTGAATCTCGAAAAATAAAAATATTATATAGGATAGAAGAAGTAATAGATATTGACATAATTTATAATTTATATCGTCTAACTTTGATGTTGAAGTTTAAATTCTCAAATTAAATTAACATGTGACCAACGTGTAACCGCCAATTGAGGGAAATTATTAATAACTAAATTGTCGAAAAAGCTAACTATTAGATTAGCGATCCCGTCTTGGTAGTACTTGTGAACTATCGAAATACTTGAAATATAATTAATAATAGTTAAAATTATCCAAATATTTGAAATGTAATTGTATGTTTGGTAGGAACCAACGATGAACTTTAGCTGACTAATTTAATCGATAATAAAATATATACACTATTATATTAGGGATCCCATCTTATTAGATCGTTTGATCATTCCTAATAGTACAAGTTCTGAACTATCGAAATACTTGAAATATAGTTAAATAATAGTTAAGGTTATATAGTTTTTGGAAAAATCACTAATTTAATCGATAACAAATCATATGCACTATTATATTAGGGATCCCATCTTGTTAGATCGTTTGATCATTCCTATCAGTACAAGTTCTGAACTATCGAAATACTTGAAATATAGTTAAATAATAGTTAAGGTTATATAGTTTTTGGAAAAATCACTAATTCAATCGATAACAAATCATATACACTATTATATTAGGGATCCCATCTTGTTAGATCGTTTGATTATTTCTATCAGTACAAGTTTTGAACTATCGAAATACTTGAAATATAGTTAAATAATAGTTAAGGTTATATAGTTTTTGAAAAAATCACTAATTTAATCAATAACATGTTACGACCCAATTTCATCATAGGCCGTGATGGCGCCCAACATCATTATTAGGCAAGCCAACACTGATAAATCTAGTGGTTTCCACTTTTAATATATTTGCAAAGTAATAATTTTCCGCATTTATAAAAGATTTAGAAATTTACTACTGTAACGTAATCAAACAAAAGCAACTGAGTGCAAATCGAAGTCGCAATAAAAAATTCAAAATCATAAGTCTACTAGTGTGTGCCAAGACCTGGTGTCACAAGTATGTGGGCTACTAGCAGAATATACAAAAGAATACTAGTCTACTGTCTCAAGTAAATAGGCAGAAATATAAATCCAAAAGAGAGACTTCAGCTGCTGCTGAACGGCTCGGAAGGGCAGCTCACCGTGTAGTCTCGAGGTAGAAGTCAAACGTGCGCGCCGGATTGGTAACCAGATGCACCTGCCTCAGATCCTACACATCAAGTGCAGAAGTGTAGCGTGAGTACATAAACAACATGTACCCAGTAAGTATCTAGCCTAACCTCGAAGAAGTAGTGACGAGGGGTCGACTTCGACACTTACTAAGGGCCAAAACATGATAATGTATAAAGCAGGTAATATACAATAATAGTAGCACTCAAAACAAGAAGTAAGTAGGTAAATCCTTCTTTCAAGTAAAAATCAAACCATATCTCTCTTCTATTCCTTTCACCTTTCAAGTCCATGAAACATTATTAAAGATAAGAAGTGGTTTTGGTACTACTACGCACGAGTTATGCCGGGGACGTACGGCCCGATCCAAGTATACATAATAATATACTGTGCACTGTCGAGGGTCGAACGGCCCAAACCATATAACATATCAATAAATTCTACCGAGGCGAACGGCCTGCTCCCATGAGAGTAGTGGAAGTTTACCCCGCTCGCGGAATATTTGCGAAGTGGTTGAACATATAATGTCTCAACTCATCGTAGTATTTCTCAATTTTTCTCTAAAACTAAGGAATTCAACTTGGGACTTTAAATATTGGGACCTTCAACTTCCGCTTTAATCCAACAACTAGTAAGCATAAACAAGCAACGGCATCAACAAAGCATGGTATAAGCCTACATCTATCCGGACATAAGCATGCCTAGTAGCTACACACGGGCTCTTGTCACATTGTGCGTACGTAGCGCCCACAAATAGAAGTATATATTGATTAAGTTCACCTTTGGGGTTAAATTCCCTCTTACAAGGTTAGAAAAGAGACTTACCTCGTCTCAAAGCTTACTTCCCAATTCAAGAATGCGCTCAAGCCTCCAAATTTGATGCCAAACTACTTGGAACTAACCAAACATTATGAAAATCGATCAATCTATGCTCAAAAATTCATATCTCCACTATTAAAGTGATTACCCAACCCAATTGTAAGATCCCTAAAATTCACCCCCGGGCCCACACTGCCCCAGCGATTTTTGCACCTGCGGTGCATTGGCCGCATCTGTGATCCGCACCTACGGCAAGACCTTCGCAGGTGAGCCTTTTCCTCATCTGGCCGGGCTCCGCATCTGCGGACACAAGGAGCCGCATCTGCGAGCCCTTTCCACTCCTGCGACAACAGTGCCCGCAACTGCGGTCACGCAGGTACGTAAATTCCTCCGCACCTGCAGTGCCTGGGCTTCCTTCGCATATCCACTTCTGTGGTGAATGGTTTGCACCTGCGAGCTCGCACCTACGGCTGGCCAAGCGCAGGTGCGGTTATGGCAGAACTGGAGCTTCAGCAGCTGCTCCCAACTTCTAACTAGTCCGAGCCTCATCCGATTGACCCTTGGGGCCCCCCGGGGTCCCGCCCGAATATACCAACAAGTTTGGAATCATAAAACGGACTCGCTCGAACTCCCAGAATTCCTGAAACAACATTTAAACTAAGAATCGCACCGCAAAACCCATTGAATCAAACTTAAGAACTTCAAGTTCTTCAATTTACTTCCAACGCGCCAAAACATACTAAAACTACTCGGAATGACACCAAATTTTATGTGCAAGTCTTAAATGACATTACTGAACTATTCCAGGTCTCGGAATTCTATTTGGAACTCGATATCACCAAAACCCGCTCCAAATCAAATTTAAAGAACTTTTAAAACCTTCAAGAACCAACTTTGACTATTAGGCGCCGAACTGCTCCCGGGTCATCCAAAACCCGATCCAAACTTACGCCCAAGTCCAAAATCAACGCACGAATCTATTGGAACTGCCAAATCCTGATTCCGAGGTCATGTACTCAAAATATTGACCGAAGTCAAACTTGGCCTTTTAAACCAACCTTAAGGAACCAAGTGTTCCGATTTCGACCCGAACCCTTCCAAATCCTGAATTAACCATCCCCGCAAGTTATAAAATGGTAAAAGCATGCACGGAAAGTCTTATTTAGGGGAACAGGGTTCTAGAAAGCAAAACGACCGGTCAGGTCGTTACATAATAAATTATATACATTATTATATTAGAAATCTCATCTTGTTAGATCGTTTGATCATTCCTATCACTACCGTAATGACCCAACCGGTTGTTTTGCCTTCTAAAACCTCATTCCACTAAATAAGACTCTCCGTATGTGCTTTTACTATTTTATGACTTGCGGGGATGGTTAGTTTAGGAATTTGAAGGGTTCGGGTTGAAATCGGATCACTTGGTTCCTTAGTTTGGCTTTAAAAGGGTAAGTTTGACTTTACTCAACGTTTTGAGTAAACGACCCCGGAATCAGGATTTGACAGTTTTAATAGGTTCGTATGATGATTTTGGATTTGGGCGTATGTTCGAATCGGGTTTTGGACAACCCGGGAGCATTTCAGCACTTAATAGTGAAAGTTGGCTATTTGAAGGTTTAAAACCCAGCACAGCCTTTCATCCGCAGATCGACGGGCAGTCGGAACGGACAGTTCAGATCTTGGAGGATATGCTCAGGTCATGTGTGATTGACTTCGGAGGTCAGTGGGATCGTTTCTTTCCTTTGGTCGAGTTTGCTTATAATAACAGTTACCAATCCAGCATCGAGATGGCTCCATTTGAGGCTTTATATGATCGGCGATGTCGTTCGCCCATCGGATGGTTTGAGCCTGGCGAGGCTAAGTTATATGGTACTGATTTAGTGAAGGATGCCTTGGAAAAGGTAAAGTTGATTCAGGAGCGATTTCGTACAGCGCAGTCCAGACAGAAGAGTTACGCGGATCAGAAAGCGCGTGATTTATCATTTATGATGGGCGAGAAAGTTCTCTGAAAGGTTTTGCCGATGAAAAGAATCATGAGGTTCGGGAAGAAGGGCAAGTTGAGCCCAAGGTTTATAGGCCCATTTGAGGTGTTGAGACGAGTTGGGGAGGTTGCTTACGAGCTTTCCTTGCCTCCCAGTCTATCGGGAATTCATCCGGTTTTCCATGTATCTATGCTCCGGAAGTATCATGCCGACCTGTCGCATGTGTTAGACTTTAGTACGGTTCAGCTAGATGAGAGCTTGGGTTATGAGGAGGAGCCAGTTGCCATTGTTGAAAGGCAGGTTTGCCAATTGAGGTCTAAGAGGATTTTTGCGGTAAAAGTGTAGTGGCGGGGCCAATCGGTCAAGGAAGCGACTTGGGAGGCCAAGGAGGACATGCAGAGCAGATTTCCACACTTATTCAGCACTCCATGTATGATTCTAAACTCGTTCGAGGATGAATGTTTGTTTAAGAAGTAGAGAATGTAACGACCCAACATGTTGTTTTGCCTTATAGAAACCCGTTCCCCTAAATAAGACTCCCCATATGTGATTTTACTGTTTTATGACTTGCGAGGATGGTTAGTTCAGGAATTGGAAGGGTTCGAGTTGAAATCGGAACACTTTGTTCCTTAGTTTGGCTTTAAAAGGGTAAGTTTGACTTCGGTCAACATTTTGAGGAAACGATCCCAGAATCAGAATTTGATGGTTCCAATAGGTATGTATGATGAATCTGGACTTGGGCGTATATTCGAATCGGGTTTTGGACGACCCGGGAGCGTTTCGGCGCTTAATAGTGAAAGTTGGCTATTTGAATGTTTGAAGTTTTTCAAATTTGGTTTGGAGTAGTTTTGGAGTAATCGAGGTCCGTTTAGAATTTCGAGCTTGATAATAGTTCCGTATGGTGATTTAAGACTTGCACGCAAAATTTTGTGCCATTCCGAATAGTCCAAGTATGATTCGGCGCGTTCGGAGAATTTTAGAAACTTGAAGTTCATATTTTGATTCAATTCGGTTTTGAGGTGAGATTCTTAGTTTCATTATTTATTTACGCATTTTGAGAGTTCGAGAAGGTCCGTATTATGTTTATAGACTTGTTGGTGCATTTGGACGGGGTCCCGAGTGGATCGGATGAGTTTTGAACCACCCGGAGCTAAGTTGGAAAAACCAGATTTTCCAGTTCTGGTTTCCTTCCTTCGCTTTCGCGAGACCCCTGTCGCATTCGCAAAGGGAATTACAAGGGCCTGTGGAATTTTGCCTTCGCAAACGCGAGGCCTCTTCCGCATTTGCGAAGAAGGGTTCAGAAGTGCTGGGCAGAACGTTTTAAAAACGGGGCTCAGCCATTTTTGAGCCCACTTTTTTCATTCTTAGGCGATTTTGGTGCTTCTTGAGAGGGGTATTCACCTAGAAACTTGGAGGTAAGTAAATTCTACCTATTGTGATATAAATACATAGAGTATGGGTAGAGTTTAACATGTAAATTATGGAAAAACATGAGTTAGATGAAAAACCTAGGTTTTGATAAAAAATAAGATTTTTACCACGAAAATGGTTATGGAAGGAGATGAAAATTGTATACTTGAGTTCTTAAGGTTATGGGTAATGATTTTCTCGGAAAATTTCCGGAATCCGGACACGTGGGCCCGGGGTGAATTTTAAGAATTTTACTAATTTGGGGTGGGTAATTAATCTAATAATTTAATTTCAAATGTTTGAGCATGTATTGATTAAATTACATAACATTTAACTAGTTTTGGATTTTTCGACACCAAATTGAGGCTTTAAAGCGAAATTGTGACCGGGAAGTGAGCTTTGAGACGAAGTAAGTCTTTTGTTTAACCTAGTAAGAGAAAATTTACCCCATAGGTGTTGTAAATAAATAATTGTTTCTAATTGTAGGGGCTACGTACGTACGAGGTGACGAGAGTCCATACGTAGCTACTAGTTATGCTTATGTCCGGGTAGTTTTAGGACTCAATGCATGAACTATTTGGAATTTTTGCACCATACTTGTTAAATTAAAATGCCTAAATTATATTAGAACTTGTTAGAGAAATTGTGAAAGGTAGTTAATGAAATTTGTATTACTTTGTATATAAATCCTTAATCACGTTAAGTCAAATGCTTATAAAGTATCCTTCTCTTCTTGTGGAGCGGGCCGAACGCCTCGGCAACAGATAGATGCATCTATGGATCGTGCCGCATGTCCCTCGGCAGTGTACACATCACTCTGGATCGGGCCGTACAACCTCGGCATAAATCATGCTTAATAATAATACTTGGTGTCATTGATATTTTGTTGTGGCTTGTAAGGTTACAGCTTTTAAAAGGAATGACTTATTTGGAAATTATATAATTGTGAAAGAATTATTTGCTCATGCTCGTTGAAAAGATTTGAATTTATTTATATATCTAGTATTTATTTAAAGATTTTATCTGAATATTATTGACCCATAGTAAGTGTCGAAGTCGACCTCTCGTTACTACTTCTTCGATATTAGACTTGATACTTACTGGGTACACGTTGTTTACATACTCATGCTGCACTTTTTGTGCAGGATCTGAGCCAGGTGCATTAGCCAGTCCTACCGGCGCGCATCCCCGTTACCCTGAGGCCTAGTGGTGAGCTGCTTTTCCTAAGCCGTTCCACAACACCTAGTGTCTCTCTTTTATATTTGTATCCTGTCTATTTCAATTTCACACATGAGATGGAATTTTGTATAATCTACTAGATGTTCATATACTTGTAACACCAGGTCTGGCACACACACTAGTAGAATTGTGGTATTTGTTTTTTTTGCTTGAGTACAAAATTGTAAATTTAAACAAATAGTTCAAGAACAATACGACCCATGTGGGTCCCAAAATATGTCGGCGCGTAGCCAAATCATGATCTTTTTTTTCTTTTTTTTTTACTTTTTTTTTATTTGCCTAATGGCTAATATATAAATAAAATCCCAAAATGGGTCCAATGCTTACAAGATGTCCAAACCAAAATAGAAGTTGCATGAATCTACTAGCTATTAAAAAAGATAGAAAAGCTAAAATCTAATGAACTAACTATTACAACATGATAAGTTGAATGCTTCCTTCTCCTATTAGTGTATGTGAATCCAATTGCCATTGGCAAATACCAAGCAGCACCTATAAAGCTCTCACCAGGCGCCAGAGTATATTGTCCATAGGCTAAAATGAATTCCAAACATCTCCACCGCAGAGTTGAAGTCCGCATCGTCCTCCAAGTGTCGCTACTATATGATCTCCATATGCAGTGGACTGATTTTGTTCAAGTATTAATCATGTGCTCACTCATCAAGATTAATGTGTAGAAGAGGAGCCTGGCTTTAGGCAGGCTTTGCAAGACAAAAGCCAGGCTTGAGCTGGCTTTAGGCAGGCTTTACAAGGCAAAGGCCAGACATGCGCTGGCTTTAGGCAGGCTTTGCAAGGCAAAAGCCAGGCTTGAGCTGGCTTTAGGCAGGCTTTGCAGGCCAAAGACCAAGCGTGAGCAAGCTTTAGGAAAGCTTTACAAGGCAAAAGCCAGGCATGAGCTGGCTTTAGCCAGGCTTTACAAGGCAAAAGCCAGGCATGTGCTGGCTTTAGGCTGGTTTTACCAGGCAAAAGCCAGGAATGATCTGGCTTTAAGCAGACTTTGCAAGGCAAAGGCCAGCCTTTGAGAATGTGCCTTTTTGTGATCTTGAAAGCTCAGATCCTTCCCTACTAGAACCTTTAATGTAGACAGCATTCAAAACATTGCTAAACCATCCTCAGATTGAGCTTGAAATGCTAATACCACTGAGAAATGATTCAACAATCTCCAAAAATACCATATGATGGGTTCAGCATTTTCCTTAGCATTTGGACATATTAGTTTGTGCAGAGTCCAATATTATGAAGCCATCAGTCTGGGGTTCTTCTCTTTGCTATCCTAATCCTAAGGTTAGGTGATTAAGATTTGTCTAGATTGATCAACCTCCTCCCTGCACTAGGCAGTTCAGAGAATGAATGAAACTCAGATGTACCAGCAAAAGAGAACACAATATTAGCTATAAAAATCCGCCACTGAGTTGCCTTCTCTGAATATATGTTGAAAGATCACATTGAAGTTGTCCTTCATATCTATAATTTTCTTCACATCCTGTGCAATTACCCAAGGAGGATCCCATTCCCCTTCTATCACCTTCTTCATCACCAATGAATCAGTCTCGAGTATGAGAGGGTGAAAATCATGCTCCACACAATATTCCAACCCTTGAAGAATAGCCTTAGCTTCAGCCACCACATTAGTTGTCACTCCCAGGTCTACTGCCCTAGCATACACCACATCACTTTCATCATCCCTCACACAAAAGCCTAGGGAGCTAGGTCCAGGATTGCCCCTTGAAGCTTCATCAGTATTACATTTGTACCAACCATGACAAGGAAGTTGCCATGTTACTCTTGTAGTGATCAATATAGGTTTATATCCTTCAAATTATTGAATCATGTCTGGCCATAACAATGGAATATTAGGGATCCAAGCATACCTCACCCTTGCCAGTTGATGCAATGTCCTATTTATCTCATGAATCACCCTATTTGTGGACATTGAACCACCATGTTTACCTGCATTTCTTCTCTTCCAAAGCTCCCAAGTGATGATAGCTGGTACTGCTTGAAATAGTGGCTTTAATTTCGGACAACACTGAGCATACCACCAATGCCTTATAATCTGCTTCAATTGAATCAATTGTACAGAAATTCCAGCAGCCCCCATGAACAAGTTCCATACCTTAGAGGCAGTAGGACTTGTGATAAATATATGCTCAATGGATTTCTCTTGGGGCTGCTGACAACACCAACACCTAGACATCACCATTTGCCCTTGCCTCCTCCACATGTCATCGGTGGCTATTTTCTGCCTCCACAATCTCCACAAGAAGAAGGATATCTTGAATGGCAAACCTTTAATCCACATTAACTTGAATTCCTGATTAGGATCTGCCCTATGCCTTAATATTTGCCAAGCACTGCTAACACTGAACTTGCCTGAAGGAGTTGGCATCCAGTATGGCTTATCCCAATAACCCCCACTGCTTTCATAGTGCACATTTAGCCTTATATGTTCTGCAATTTCCTCATAGAAAGTTTGATCTATCAGCTGATCATCCCATGTTTCCCCTTGCCGCAGTTCTGCCACCTCCTGAAGACCTTTATTGATTGGAAAGTCTTCAGGTAATACATGATAAAGTGCACCCAATCCAGTCCAATTTTCATGCCAAATATTAGTTGTTCCACTCTTCAATTCCCATACAATCTCATGTTCTACTTCTTCCCTAGCATTCAGCATTTGTCTCCAAACATGAGACCCTCCCCTAAAATGCACCACAGTTGGTGGCTCCTTCTTGCAATACTTATTCCACATGAAATTAGACCACAAAGATTTTGTGGTCCTAAACCTCCACCATAGTTTAGCAAACAGTGCCCTTGAGACATCATTTAAGGACCTAAAACCTAGCCCCCCTTCCTCTTTAGGAAGGCAAAGATTTTGCCATGAAGCCCAGTGTCTGCTTCTCCCGTCTTCCTTTGTGCTCCAAAAGAACCTAGCAAAAGTCTTATGTAGATGCCCCAGGATGCTGTTTGGTGGATCAAGGACTGATAACATGTGAACTGGCATACTTTGCAACACACTAGAGATGAGTGTTGCCTTTCCTCCAAATGACAGCAGTTTTTCTTTCCATGAATGCAATTTAGCCTTCACCTTCTTGATAAGATCCTCATAATAGTCCTTCCTCCTTCTAGTGTAAAATATAGGACACCCTAGATATGTGAAGGGGAATTTACCTCTTGCAAATCCTGTAATAGCTCCAACTGCCTGAAATAATCCATTAGCAACCTTTGAATACATGTAGTATGAACTCTTATCTTTGTTGATCATCTGACCTGATATCTTCTCATAGTTCCCCAACACCGCCATAATCTTGCTCAAAGAAGGAGGATGAGCAGATGCAAAGATTATCGTATCATCAGCATACGCCAAGTGGTTTAAAGAATCAGACCACTTAGGCATTCCAAATCCCACAAATGACTTGTCTTCAAAAAGCTTATTCAAAGACCTGGAAAGTACCTCAGCTGATAGAATGAACAATGCTGGAGATAGGGGATCCCCTTGTTTCACACCCCTTGTCGACTTAAAGAACCCTGAGGACTGCCCATTCACCAATACTGAATACCAGTTATTTGGCATCAAGTTCCACACCATGTTAATGAAGTGTTTAGAAAATCCCATCTTCCTTAGCACATGCAATAAGTACTTCCATGAGACCCTATCATAGGCCTTAGCCATATCAAGCTTGATTACCACATTAGCTGGCTTTTCCCTTAACCTTATATCAGTGATAATTTCTTGAGTCAATAAGATGTTCTCAAATATACTCCTACCCTTTACAAATCCGGATTGATTAGGAGCTATTAGCGATGGCAAAAAAATCTCCAATCTGTCATGTAACACCCTAGACAAAACCTTGTTAATGAAGTTGCTCAAACTAATAGGTCTTAAGTCAGAGAAGGTCTCAACTCTAGGTTTCTTGGGCAGCAACACTAGATTGGTGTGAGTGATGGATTTAGGCAATGCAGCTCCTCCATAGAAGTGTAGCACCATGTTGTGTATATCAGCACCAATAACATCCCAGCATGTTTGATAAAACAAGCCAGTGAATCCATCAGGGCCACTAGCACTCTCCCCACTAAGCTCAAAAACTGCTGCCCTTACTTCTTCAATTGTTGGCAATCTGCTAAGTTCCAAATTTTGATCCATAGTGACCATTGAAGGTACATTATTTAGCAAGGGAAGTTCAGAAGCATCACCTTCATTTGTGAACTGTTTTTGATAGAAGTCAACTGCAGCTGTAGCCAATTGCTCCTGGTCTTCAATCCATACCCCACTACCACTTTTGATCCTCTTCAGTTGCAATTTCTTTCTTTTGCCATTGACATGGTTGTGAAAGAAACTTGTATTCCTATCTCCTTCAGCAAACCAAGTCATCCCAGCTTTTTGCTTCCAATACTGCTCCTCAATATTCAAGTATTTCTTCAATTCAGATTGAGCCTTTTGAAGCACAATCCTATTCTCAGTTGTAGGCTTCTCTTTAAACAACATCTCCTTCACCCTAAGAATGTCCTCCAAAATAGCCAATTGCTTGAAGATATCATCAAATGTTTCCCTATTCCATTTTGAGAGTGCTGCCTTCACCCTCTTGATATTCTGCTTGAACATCAAAAACTGATCCCCTATGAAATCAGCTTCCCAATTCTGCCTCACCACATCCATAAATGTAGCATGATTTGTCCAAAAGTTCAAGAATCTGAAAGGCTTGACACAATTGGTTATCTACACCCCACATGTCATTAGCAATGGTGCATGATCTGATCCAATTCTGATTAGATGCTCAACTTCAATAGTTGGCAATATGTTCTGAAATGGAAAATTCACAAAAATCCTATCCAATCTCTTGAATATACACTCAGCATTGGATCTCCCATTCCACCATGTGAATGGACTTCCTTTGTACCCTTGCTCAAAAAAACCACAAGAGTTTACACAAAATGCAAAATTCTCATATTCAGGAGGGTGTACTGGAAGTCCCCCTATTTTCTCATCTTTATGCAATATCACATTGAAATCCCCTCCTACCAACCATGGTAATTTCATATCACTTGCTAAATAATACAAGTGATCCCACAAATCCAACCTCTCCATTGCTGAACATTTTGCATAAACAAATGTCATCATCATGTGCTGTCCCAGGTCATGGTGAAACACTCTCACAGTCACCTGTTGCTCAGTATCCTCCACTAATTCCCATTCCACCACTGCATCGAAAAACAACCATATTTGCCCATTAATATTTGTATAAGCAGTCTCCATATTCTACCTCCTTTTATATCTATCAATGAGTCCCTTCTTTTGAAAAGGCTCCATCAATGCAACTACACAAAAATTATGCTCCCTATTCATATTGATCACCCTAGGAAAGGCTTGTTGTGTATTCACAAACATTATGTTCCATATTAATGTTTTGATCATCATCTAGATAGAGAAGCTGCCCTCCTGGGCATTATTTTTGAAGGTTGTGGTGGATCTTTACTCTGATTCTTCTTAGTTTTTTTACCTCCGTTAGCACTAGTTGTGGGTGATAAATCCCCTTCCCTAGCCACTTGTTTGAAGTTTTCGGCAGTTGATTCATCATCTCCTTCATCCTCCATTGGATTTTGTCTCAATAATTCTTCATCAATTGGTATCACATTGTGTGTAACTAAATCATGTAACTGTTGTAGAAGAGTCTTAGTTAGAACATTAAGATGTAGTTGCATTGTTTGATCAGTGCCAGATTCTATAGGCACTTCCTCTATTTCCCCGGATGCTCTTGGAACAATTGCCCGCTCATCAGCCTGTTCATACTCCTTGAATTGTAGCTCATGGACATACGCCGGAACACCATCTACATAGGCCAAAATCTCTCCAGTGGCTGTAAGGTTGGGGTTTACTGTAGCTGCCTCATCAGGTGAACCTGGCTTTAGGCCTGGCGTCGCCCGCCTAACGTCTGGGGAGCCTGGCTTTTGGCCTGGCATCGCCAGCCTATCGCCAGGTGAGCCTGGCTTTAGGCCTGGCGTCGCCAGCCTATCTCCAGGTGAGCCTAGCTTTAGGCCTGGCGTCGCCAGCCTATCACCCGGTGAGCCTGGCTTTAGGTCTGGTGTCGCCAACGTATCGCCAGGTGAGCTTGGATTGTTGTCCTTCTTCACCTTGTCTTCTATTGTCTTTGTTTTGCCCAGCTGATCATTCTTAACCTCAATTGCATCGCTCTATAAGACCTTTGTAGAGTTTACCTCATCAAGATCCTCTATTTGCCCAGAATCTTTAACAGTTTGAGATGGAATCGCATGACAAGATTGGTTTGTGGTCACATTGAGTTATTTTAGCTCCTCTTTACTAGTCCCAAACCTTCTATGAACCCAGTCGATTGTGGACTGAATCCCAGAAGGAGTAGGACCATCTTTAGAACTGAAGACTGGTTTTTCCCCCACCAAAACCAGTTGGTTGTTCTCGTTTATATCACTTTGTTCCTCCTCTAATACTGTAAATTTATTCCTTGTTTGAACCTTGTTTGTCTGATCTTCTTCGACCTCCATCAGTGCAAAGTTATTGTGCACCTGCTGTACACCAGCATTCACTGGCACAATTGCATTGCTAGTTTGCCCTTGTACCTAGGTTTTGTTATTTTTGTTGGTTCCCCGATTATCCCGAACTTCCTTCCACTGTGCACCTACGTTCCCGACTACTTTTCCACTCGTGAGAATCATTAAAGGGGTAATGTGATTTTTGGTTTTTCCTTGTTCATCAGCAGTAGAATTCCAGTTGTTCAACTCAGCAAGATCATTCCTTTTCTTGCTGCTTCGATTCTCAATAAGCTCGGGGTGCAAACGCCAACATTCAATTTCATCATGTCCTTGTAGTTTACACTCCTTACAATATTTTGGTAGCATGTCATACTGAATCATCACCGATTCTGTTCGAACACCACCAGAAGCTTCATCATCAATATCCAAATGCACTTTTTAGGTAGTTCGACCAACAAATCGACAAGAACTTTTACTCTTGCGCAACTCGGCCTAGTTTTGTTTGTAGTTGCCGCGTCAAGACACACTAGCCTTCACACAGTTGTAGCCAAAGAAAACAGAGTTTCCTTTACAAAAAAGGTAGGCAGCAGTCCGGGAAAAGAAATCCATGCCATCGCCATTGGAGTTTCTTCACCCTTCTTAAATTTTTCATCGTAGATAAGAGTACGCAATTGGTATTCGTACCCATCTTTGGCTTTGATGTAGTACGTACTCTTCGATGTGAAATTGAGGAAATCTTGCCATAGAGTTAATCTAATTAACACATGACGATCTCTTAGGAATCCGATATTACACTCACCTTTGATACCATATTGAGTTGGAATTATTCGGCGAAGCTCGTGAATCTCCGGAGAACCATATGAAAGCTTGCCAACGACAGCATATTGGAGGCCCTTAATCATGTTCATTCTATCTACTTCTACCTCTGTGAATTTAACCACTGGTTGGCCATTCAAATACACTGCTCGTCGCAGTGGAATGGGTTGAATTGAAGCTGCAGCAATAGCCATCGCTGGAGGATTTAAAGAATTTGGTTTCAAAATCTTAGAGTAATCTAGAGGGGCTGGGTTGGCGTTAGTTGTTTTATGTTATTGTGCAAAGCTGGGGGAGGGCAGACCAGCCGTAAAATCCTGTTTGTCGCCGGCCATTGTGGCCATTGAAGCCTAAAGCTCCAGCTTGTCCACGATGAACAGTGACGAAGTCACTGTTCACGGTATTGTTTGACACTGTTCACTGCTACATGTTTATCGTAAACAAATCGATAACAAATCATAATGCTTTACGCATCATATCGAAAATCGAATGTTTTACGTATCAGGTTTATCGTTTAATCTTGCAAAATCTCCCTATTTCAAAAAACATTCACAGTTTCTGGCTGAAAATTCTATTCCCGGTTATATTCCCCCATCTTATAATAGGTTGAGAACAACTCTTTTGGCGTAGGAAAAGACTAACACTGCTAGAAAGTTGCAACCAATTAAAGATACATGGAGAAAAAAAGGGTTGTCGATTTGTTCGGATGGATGTTCCGACATTAAGAGCCGACCTTTTGATAAATATAATGGCATCATCTAGGGGGGAGGGGGGAAATATTTTTAAATTCAATCAATTCTAGTGGGGTTGTAAAGGATGGAGAATGTATTGCTAAATTGTTTATTGTCTACATTTTTTTAATTTGATATTTTTCTCAATTATTTATTTAGCAAAACTTTCAATTCTTTTTAATCTAGTATTACTTTAGGTGGATATCAATTTGATATTGATGGTTTAACCGAGCTATCAATAGATGAACCTCAATCAGAAGGAGTGATCTTTGGAGAAGAAGTTGAAGATTTAGAAGAAGTTGAAGATGTTGTGGAGGAAGGCTAGGGTCTAAGAGTAGTTAACTTGAGTAACTTGACTATGCTTTGTCCGTTTGTATTAGTTTAATTCAAATATTTACAATATTTTATAACTCTATTTTTGTTTTTTAAATTTTTTTAGTCGTATCCCCGCACCCGTATCCATATCTGGATCCGCACCCCCGAATCTTAAGATTTAGATTTTATCGTATCCGATACTCGGATCCATTCCCGTATAGAATACCCGCACCCAAGTCAGAGCAGCTTAGGTAATAACAATATGAATAAGCGAGAAAGTAAAATGTTATTAAACTTTTGATAGAATATAGTGTATGCTTGTTAGAAAATTCGTGTCTCCTATAATGGTTGAGGAGCACACTATTTATAGCTGTCGACCAAACACACTCACGCAAGTATACGCGGTCGTCAAGTAATAAAGTGACTCAAAGTCGGATGTCGAACCCACGAGGACTTATGATTAGCTATTAACTAAATTAGCCTATCTTAATTATCTAAATAATAATTAAATCTAAAAATATTTTATTCTAACTAATTAAATAAGAAAAATATAAATAATAAACTTTGAACAGAGGAAGAGCAGATTTTAATGATATCAATGTAATGAAAACGATCTAGGGTTATGGTCTATCTAACAATCCTATTGTATTCTTCAATTGAATTGACCGACTAATTTATCTAGCTTATTGGTTGACAGGGTTAATATTGCTCATAAGAATCTGTCGAGTTCTTACTCGCCTATTCAAGCTAACCTAACGCCTATATGTCTATGGAGTTAGAATCAACAAGAACGCATTTATAATTCCTGTAAATCAACCAAGCAAGATAATTAGGTATATGTCTATCCTAACCACGAATCCGTTCCCCGATGCCCGAGTTCAAGAACTTGCCCTACTCAATCCTATATGCAATATAGAATTCCCACTTTCGAGTTCAATTCTAGATTCGTAGATAATATTCAATTGGTGATCAAGCAATTAAATAATTAAGCGCAAGATTGAATAAATAAACTAATATGATAAATCAAGAAGTCAAAATCAATATCCGAATAACAATAGTCATGAAAGAACCACAACCCTAGAACGTGAAGTTTAGCTCCACATAGACATGGTAGCCAAACAACAAATCATACAAAGAAACATAAAAATTACTAAGTTTGGTGGGAGAAAGATGAAACTTGATGAATTCCGGCCTTCACAGCTTTTTCCTGGTTTTTTTTCTCTTCCCAATATGTTAGATAACCTCAAAGAGGCGTTTTTAGCTTATATATTGCGTACAAAAGTCGTGGGCCAAAGCTCTCCCATTCCTAGTCCAATTCGGCTTCAGGGATTTATGCTAAGGTGGATGCGACGCATCCACCTTGTCCTCCATTTCAATTTTTGCCTGCGAAGGCGGATGCGACGCATCCACCTTGTCCTCTATTTCTCAGCTTCGCATGCGATGGTGGACGCGACGCATCCAGCTTCACTTCTACTTCCCAGTTTCGCACGCGATGGCGGACGCGATGGCACAACTTCACTGCTAAGGTTGCATGCAGGATGATGTTTTCCTAGGTTGGATGCGACGCATCCAACCCTTCTTCCTCTAGCTAAACCACCTTTTCTTCATATTTTGCACTCCGAACACCTTAAATCGTCACACATAACTTAATTAGTCATCAAACCAATAATTACACCATGTTGGGTGTTTTAAAGATTAAATAACATCAAAAAGTGATTAAAGCATGGGTAAAGTAACATTAACACATATCGAAATATGCCAAACATCACTACCCCACACTTAAACCTTTGTTCGTCCTCGAACAAACCATCATATAGTAGACGAAACAAAATTAAACTCTGATCATTCAAAGCACACTATATCTATGACCGTGGTTATTTGCTACAATTAGGCTCTAGACTATGCATCAACACACTTCCCTTTTCTTATGCCCTTCTTTAAACATATTCGAACAAAGACAACATGCTCACAACAATCCTAACCTCAAAAACCGACTCAATGTCACAATGCACTCATGGCTTGAACAACCAACATCATAGAGAAGTCTAATAACGTTACCTATCCCTCGTGAAACCATGTGCCCTCACAACAAGAACAATAGAGCGAGTTCAATCCACACATTCGAATCTCATGATCAAATATATTTTAATGACTCACATATATCAAAGAAAATCGCTCACTCTCACAAAGAAGTCACATGCATGAAATTAGTACCATAGGCTTGCCCTTAATGTAAATCTCTACTAATGTAAGCTCGCTCGATCTAAAATCAATTAGGACTTTTTTCATGGTTGTAATGTGGGCTAAGGGACGGGTAGGATATATTTTAGGAATAGTGACTCAACTTCCTAAGCACTTTAACACATCATCAAATAACTTAAGCGCAAATTCTTCAACACCACTTCAATTTCACAAATAATATCACCCCAACAATATTTCCTCTTTCTTTAAGCACTACTTTAATTCATACCCACTAGCAAGAATAAGACAACAATTTATTCCTCTATATTTTTCTTTCTTTCTTTCTTTTTTTTTTTTTTTCGCTAGTGGCGTATTATTTTACAAAATAAGTGCACCCTTCTTTCTTTCATTGGTTCCACTCAAAAGTCACCCCACACTTAGTCCCTTCTTACTTCTTTTAGCGCTCATCTAACAATTAAAGTGCTTTAAGAGGTAAAAGGATCAAAACAATGTCAATTAAGAATAAAAAGGGTATAGGCTTGTAATGTGGGTACCAAATAAAAGGTCTACAGGCTCAAAAGGGTTAACTAGGGATAGATTTTATTTGTGATAAGCAATAAGCTCAAAAAGATCAAAGAAAGCCTAAAATCATTTTTCAAACCGAGCATCACCTAAAATTTCGCTTCAACTCACATACCGGGCAAGTTCTAGACACAAGTACAATACATGGACTACACAAAAACCTCACCACACATGGCACATGACTCATTAAGGACGGTTACATTCCGACTCTCAAGTAATGCAAGTATTCACGGAGCCACGAGATATTAAGCATTAAGCGCAAAGTGAACACAAGTCAAGAAAATGAGAAATAGGCGCCACAAAACATGCTATCCATTTTAACAAGGCATCATCAATAATTTCAAATCATACAGAAGATACTACACATGCGAAAGTATAAATATGTTACTATCAAACAAGTCAAGGGCGCCTAGGTTCATCATTCTTGCTCCTTTTATTCCCTAAATTCCTAATCTACTCGGAAAGAAAAAAAACTACCCGGTTCAAACTACATCCCATGGAAAAGAACCGAGGCACAAAGAAAAACCACAGGGGATTATTACTACCTAAAGAAAGCTAAAAGATATATTTTGGATTTTTGTTTAGACTTTAATCCCTCAAGAAAACTGTCTAGGAGATCAATCGTCGGGAAAAGTCCAATTTTTCTAATTTTTCATTTTTTTTTCCTTCACAAAAGCTACTACACTTAAGAATGAGTACTACAACTAAGCTAAAATAGCACAGAAACTTATCCAAACGATCTCCTCACCCCACACTTAAAATTTTGCAATGTCCTCAATGCACATTATAAATAATAAGAGGGTAAACGAGACTCCCTGGTAGGCCAAAGGCCGAAGCAATAGCGGCTCACGAGGTACTCAGACTTCCCCAGGCATCGTCCTTTGTGTGGGCACCCCACACTTAGTCCTCACCATCTAGCTCGCTTTTGCACTCTTCTAATGGCTTTGCTTCCTATGCTCATAATCCTACAAAACAAAAATAAATACTACAAAATAATAAAAATAAAATAAAATAAAAAGTAAACAAAAATAAAAGAAAGCAGTAACGCTGGGTTGCCTCCCAACAAGCGCCTGATTTAACGTAGCGGCACGACGTGAACCACTTTTTGCCTCCACCTCGAACTTATGAATTGAGCCCCTAATTTGGCTTCCAGTTTTCTATTATGCTCCCGAGGCGGTGAGACACATTTAATTGGGCCAAGCAACCAATATCGCATTTTACACTTCTTGGCCTTCGGATGAGGTATGTAATTTTGTCTCTCTGGCACGACGAATTCAAGAATGTAAGCACCCCGTTCCTCATCCATTGGCTCCTCCAAAGGCTCAGATGACTCGATTTCCATGTCATCATCCAAGCACAATTTTGAAAAATGTATGGAATGAGGACCAATACACCCTAACTTTAGAATTGTATTACTCTTTACATCCTCATATGTACACACACTAGAGTCTTCATATATAATATTATCTACTTCCTCACATGACTCTAGAGTGCTTTCCTCGACATGGACATCATCAATACAAGTATGGCCGAATGATTTACTCTCCCCTTTTAGCTCCTCAATTTGGCGTATAAGCTCCTTTTCAGCTTCACATAACTCAGAACTATTTTGTTGGGCGTTAGACGCATCAACCTTTGCAATTAATTTAGCTCCCAAGTCGTGAATATCAGTGCCAAAATTTTTAATCTCCTGTCCCAGTTCAGCTCTTCCTTCTATAAAGTGTCTCGTCCTATCAGTAATTTTCTCACGTTGAGCCTCATATATTTCTAACTTTTCAGCTTGTTCCACTAGCCATGTTTGGCTCAAAATCTTCACTTTTTCAAAATTTTCCTTTTCTTGAAACTCGCTCTCTTCATTCAATTCTTCCATATTGGCCTTCATTCTTGTGATTGCTGCCCTCATTCTTTTCATATCTTTTTTGAGTTCATCCTGTTGCTCTGCTACTTGCCTCAGAATATCCCTAATATATGCATCAGGCTCCATATCCTGCACTTCATTGCCCCTATCAAACTCAGAAATATCATTAGAAAGATCATAATAAGGGCTTAGAGAAGGATGAACAAAATTAGGACAACCATCCCAATGGCCATCTTGACCACCACACATATTACAAATATTCCACTCAAAGGATTGAGATTGTGCGCACAACTCGCTCCTGGGAACATTCTGACAATTTTTCCACCAGTGGGGTCCTCCACAATATGGACAAGGATCATCAAAATAAGAATAACCATCATTCGAACAATTTTTATTCCAAGATGCCATGCTAAAATAAATAAAAAATACTAACTAAAATAAAATAATAAAAAAACATGAATAGATAAAAAAAAATGTCTAATCTAGAAAAATAGCAAATTTCTAAGTCCCCGGCAACGGCGCCAAAAACTTGTTGCGACCAAACACACTCACGCAAGTATACGCGGTCGTCAAGTAATAAAGTGACTCAAAGTCGGATGTCGAACCCACGAGGACTTATGATTAGCTATTAACTAAATTAGCCTATCTTAATTATCTAAATAATAATTAAATCTAAAAATATTTTATTCTAACTAATTAAATAAGAAAAATATAAATAATAAACTTTGAACAGAGGAAGAGCAGATTTTAATGATATCAATGTAATGAAAACGATCTAGGGTTATGGTCTATCTAACAATCCTATTGTATTCTTCAATTGAATTGACCGACTAATTTATCTAGCTTATTGGTTGACAGGGTTAATATTGCTCATAAGAATCTGTCGAGTTCTTACTCGCCTATTCAAGCTAACCTAACGCCTATATGTCTATGGAGTTAGAATCAACAAGAACGCATTTATAATTCCTGTAAATCAACCAAGCAAGATAATTAGGTATATGTCTATCCTAACCACGAATCCGTTCCCCGATGCCCGAGTTCAAGAACTTGCCCTACTCAATCCTATATGCAATATAGAATTCCCACTTTCGAGTTCAATTCTAGATTCGTAGATAATATTCAATTGGTGATCAAGCAATTAAATAATTAAGCGCAAGATTGAATAAATAAACTAATATGATAAATCAAGAAGTCAAAATCAATATCCGAATAACAATAGTCATGAAAGAACCACAACCCTAGAACGTGAAGTTTAGCTCCACATAGACATGGTAGCCAAACAACAAATCATACAAAGAAACATAAAAATTACTAAGTTTGGTGGGAGAAAGATGAAACTTGATGAATTCCGGCCTTCACAGCTTTTTCCTGGTTTTTTTTCTCTTCCCAATATGTTAGATAACCTCAAAGAGGCGTTTTTAGCTTATATATTGCGTACAAAAGTCGTGGGCCAAAGCTCTCCCATTCCTAGTCCAATTCGGCTTCAGGGATTTATGCTAAGGTGGATGCGACGCATCCACCTTGTCCTCCATTTCAATTTTTGCCTGCGAAGGCGGATGCGACGCATCCACCTTGTCCTCTATTTCTCAGCTTCGCATGCGATGGTGGACGCGACGCATCCAGCTTCACTTCTACTTCCCAGTTTCGCACGCGATGGCGGACGCGATGGCACAACTTCACTGCTAAGGTTGCATGCAGGATGATGTTTTCCTAGGTTGGATGCGACGCATCCAACCCTTCTTCCTCTAGCTAAACCACCTTTTCTTCATATTTTGCACTCCGAACACCTTAAATCGTCACACATAACTTAATTAGTCATCAAACCAATAATTACACCATGTTGGGTGTTTTAAAGATTAAATAACATCAAAAAGTGATTAAAGCATGGGTAAAGTAACATTAACACATATCGAAATATGCCAAACATCACTGTACCTAGGGAACAAGGCTCTAGAATCAAGCCCCTCTTAAATGACAATTATGAGTGTCATTGAAGAATGTGTAAAAGTAGGCGGTGAATGCCATATTCTCTGTAACGGACCGTGCACTTAATGCTATAGAATATTCTTCAATAAATGCTACCGGATGGCAGATTTTTAATTCGCCTTTATGAATACCATTCTTTTCGAGATCGTTGTCTTCGGACCCGACTATCTTCTATCTTAGGCTCTACGTGTCCTTTTTTCATGCGATCATTAAATATGAATATATTTTAACTCATGCACCCTCTTCGGCAGACTATCCAATTTGGTCTCTAAACAACAATGGTATATTAACTACAAAATCTTGTTGCAGTCTAATTGATGATAATGCCACATGTGATAAAGACTTTGGCTGGATAGGGAGGCACTGTCCGAACAAAATTAAATTTCTTCTTTGGTAATGCTATCATGATAGACTACTCCGTAGAGGTTACTAGGGGTGATAATTTGAGTCCAAACTCATTCAACCCACTCAAAGATTAATGGTTGGGCTATAATATTTTAGCTTATTATTCTATTTTGGCTGAACTCAAGTTAACCCATTATTTTTTATAGTCCATTCTGATCCATGAAGTAACCCAAATACAACTCACAAAGTTCACCCCAAAATAAAGGGATCGCAACCCAACTTCTCTAGAAATTTACTTAGTCGTCACATCATTAGTTTTCGTACCTAAGTATAAAAATGAGAATCAAGATATTTAAGTTTTATGGTGTGTTTGGCATGACGGAAAATGTTTTCTCATTTTTCACTGTTTTTCCATTTATTAATTTTTGTATTTTCAATTTTCTGTTTTCTGTTTTCTATACCCATCCCACCTCCCCGCAAAAAAAAAAGATTTTACTTTTTATTTTGTATTTTCAATGTTTTCTATTTTTTCGTTTTTCTGCACCACCCTCTCCTCCTCCCCCCCCCCCCCACCCCAACCCCCACCCGCAAAATATTTTTTAATTTACATATTTTAAATACTAATTTGTTATTTAAAAAAATATATTTTGATTCTCAAAATACTAATAATATTTATTTACCTTTTATACATAGGTGTATAAAAGGTAAAAGGCTTTGTTTATGCAAAATGAGCATGGTTCTAAAATATGGGTCAAGTTGGGCGGGTTGGGTTATGACCCATTGTTTAGCCCATCTTGACCCAGCTTATCTTAGCCCAAGTATACTTTGGGTTGGGTTGGGCAATGACCTATTTATTGACCAACCCATCTTGACCCGTTCAAATTCAACCCAACCCACCCATTTGTCACTCCTAAAGATTACTTAAATCATATTGGTATAAATATATATCCAGCTATGTCCTATATATGTGCAAGCAGGCAACTGAAACTATGCTCCACATCTTTGGGAAATGGTTGGCTTAATTCATACACCATTACACACTGATTAATACTGGCTTCTTTACCTAAAATTGCCCCTATCCTTTGGCAAAAGAAGAATTAACCCAAATACCCACTCATCCAGCCACTTAAATTAAAAATAGCCGGTTGAAGTATAATATATATATAATTTATATATTATATATGTATAATTATATAATTAATGTATAATATATGTATATTGCTAGAAAAAGTAAACAACAAATATAGATGGTTATTTGTGTAAAGATCCCTTTGCAAAATACTTCATCCGTTTCAAATTAGATGAAATACTTTCCTTTTTAGTCTGTTCCAAAATAAATGACATATTTCTAAATTTGGAAATAAAACTTTAAACTCTTCATTTTACCCATTTTATCCTTAATGAAAAAAAAAATTTAACCACATAAATGACACGACCCCACAAAACTTTTACCTCTTAAACTTTTTGTCTTCTTCTTTTTCTTAAACTCCGTGTCGAGTCAAACTAATCTCATCTAAATTGAAACGGAGGGAGTACCATATATCTCGGGACGATATGTTCCCTTTTGCTATTCGAAACCTTTGGATCAATCGAAATAATAACAATCATAATAATACGAATCTTGATGCTTCTTTACATAGAATTACTCATACCACCATTGAATACAAATTTCTTGCTGGTAGTGGCTCCAACTTATCCATTAAGAAGCCAATCCAAATCACTTGGCATCCCCTCGTAGAAAGACTGGTTCAAACTAAACATTGATGAAGCCTATAGAACAAAAGAACTCCAATGTGGCATTGGCGATGTCATCATAAATGATAAAGGAGATCAGGGACGGCTCAATAGATATTATGGCCTAAAGCCAAGCCTTAATAAAAAACCTAAATTATATTCAATAAAATTCATTTTTTTTGTGAGATGAGTGTCACAAGGAAAACCCGAGTAAGAATGAAAAAGAATGTGCAACTCAAATTATTCAATGTCTTTGTTATTTCGTAGAATAGGTAGAAGAGTATGAGGAAAGAGAAAAAGAGAGTTTGATTTTATGAAGTATAAGAATTGAATGAACTAAATATTGAAAACGTTGCCTATTTTTTATTTGCTTAATTGACTTCCTCTCAACTTAAACGTGAGAACCTAGAAAATATTTGGTATGTGAAGAAAACTAAATGAGTTGGAATAGTTTGAATTATAAGATAAACTGCCTCCCAACTGAAAGGTGTGAACCTAAAAAATATTTGGCTTACGTGAAGAAAATAAACGAGTTAGAGTAGTTTAGATTATAAGATATATGTAACTGATTAAATTAACAACAAAAAAAGAATTAGATAGATGGAAGTTTATTAGACTAGCAGAGGAGAAAAAGAATCTGGTCATATTTAATTACTAGACAGAGTAATTTATTAAACATTAATATGAAAATAAAGTACCGCATCTAAAGAACTCCTTATTTAGAGTTAATGGCTTACATGGTCACGCAAGTTTGGGAAATTGGGCATCAAAATTGTATAATTTTCTTGTCTTTTAAATATCACTCAATTTTAATTAATTTACTTAAATGCTCATTCTAGTCGGATTTTGTATTTTCCGGTAAGTTTTAGTTTTAAGAAAAAATCATTATAATAGTAATTCAAAACTTAAACTATTTTAAAATCTAATCCACGCGTTTATCCAATACCACATGTCCCACATATATGGGTCGACTTTAATATCTTCTTTGCTATATTGCAATTGTAGTTAACAAAAATTTTTGTACACTCGGACAATAATTTATATTATTGAATTTATCAGTTTCCATCTTAAAAATTATGTTACATCAAATTTAAAACTATCAAATCTTGCAAATATTTGAAAAGAAAATTCGCAAATCCATTGAGAAATATTTGAGAATTCCTTTTACAACTCCTGGACTTAACCAGAAGTGTTGTTAAAGTTAAACAACTTTTAAAAAATATAAATTTGTATCATTAGATTTTTACGATAATTTTTACAATAATGATTTATATCATTAAAGTTTTTAGTTCCTTTGCATTTGACTTAGAGCCTAATGACAACGTAACGAATTTAAAAAATAAATTAGAATGTCATATAAACTATAAATAGTTGAAAAACTATAATCCTAAGTAGTTGAGAGCATAACTTGAGTTATAATATAATGGTAAAAATTGATTTGAGTTTTTTTTATGTGTCTTCATAATCATCTATTGAATGTTGAACTTCACAAGTTTGTCTTGCTCTTCCCATAGCAGTGTTCAATTTATTTCATAATTAATTCATTTTAACTTTTGAATTTTTAATTAACATAATTTTTGAAATGAGAACTAAAAATCCTAATGATATAAGTTATTATGCAAAAGTAGAAAAACTTTTAAATTAACTACAGCTGCATATAGAGCGGTGAAGCTGTTAAAGTCCATCCATATATGTGAGATAGGTCAAGTATTGGGTAAAAGTATGGATTAGGTTTTAAAATGATTCAGGTTTTTAAATTAGTGCTTAATAATTTTTAATAATTTTTTCCTAAAATTAATTTTGCCATGTCATTAAATTTCACCGAAAAGTATAAAATCCTGCAAGAATAACCATTTAAATGAAATAGATTAAGTTGAATAATTTTTGAAAAATAAAATAAATTTATATAACTTTGATGGCCAATTTCCCAAAGTTAAGGCCATCCAAGTCATCAACTTTCCTCATTTACTATTGTAATTTACAAATGGGAGTGCGAATTCATTTACTGTGGTAGATCCGGACCAGTATAATTAGACTATATGCATTAGTGAAATGAAGCCACGTAACTTTAACAACTTATCAAAGGAAATCAGGAATTATGGCAAGAATCGATTTTTTGCAATTTGAATCAAGTACTCACACGACTTGTCTTACTAAACAAGACGCATCAATTTAGAGTCTTAAGGGTAGTTTGGTCGGGAAATAAATTATTCTGGAATATTAGTTATCCCATCCTCTTAGGGGATAAATAAATACTATAATTTCGGGATTAGCTATATCACAATTTTATCCCAACCAAACACGAGATAAACTGATCTCAAATTTAATCCCGGAATTAATTATCCCTTATCCCTAGTACCAAATGAGCCCTAAGTTAGTGGTGTATAAGGTGTATAGGGAAAAATACGACATGACACGTTGCCGCTTAAAGGAAGGACACGTGGAACACAAGATGGAGATGACCACCGAACATAGTTATTTCGCTTGTCACCGGAAGGAATAACGATCATAAAGAGAGTATTAAATGCTTTGCGCCCGGTGACATTTAATACAAAATATTTTACAGTATTAAGGATGATGGACCGTTACAAGGAATTTGGCATTTATGTCTAATGTTACATCTCCATCAACGGCCCTCATAATTGACATTAAAGAAGGACATGATCCTAGGACTTCCTTCCCTAAACGTAGCTATAAATAAAGAGCTTAGTTATCATTGTAAAGGATGAAATTTTATGGCTAACTTACACTATATTCTATACAGCATTTTAATACAATTTTATTTTTTCGCTTTTGATCTCATCATTGTTGTGCCCGAAAACTCTGTTCCCGGACTCATCAGCTATGTTATTTCACCTACATTCCAAGGCTAAGTATTTTATATTTCATCAGTTATTTCGTTACTTTTTGGATCAAATTAATTCACTTGTCTAGAAACCACGAACTTCAATTGTACCGTTTTTCGGATAAATAGTTTGGCGCCCACCGTGGGGCCTAGACAGCCGTGCAGTTAAATTGATCCTTGCCTTTTTTACTAATATGTTTGATTATTTTGTCTTAGCAAAAATCACAAAAGAAATGGGAGATAACACTGTTAACGGCACACGTAACCCTGAAATTCAAGGGGAACAACCTCATTTCGAGGATTCAATCAGTGACACTCGCAATGAGGGGAACGACGCCACACCGGAATATGACATGCGGTACCCTCGACAGGTTCAGGTGGCAACTCCTAATGATGATGATGAGGGGCATGTGGCGGATGCAGTAAGGGTCCTGCAAGAGCAACATGCAATCATTCTAGGCCATCTCACGCGGCAGGATCAGGTTATGACAGAACTGAAGCAGGCGTGATCGGGTGCCTCAAATAATGCAAACAGGCGAGATCCAGTTCCTCCTGATATTCCCGCAAATCAGACGACACAGAGAGTTGATAATAACACTCCTAGGGGCGAAGTCGGCTCTGATGGGGCTGGAGGGAGTAGATCCGACCTCAACAACGAGAACAATCCGTTCAAGGATGAACTTTTGCGGTTCATGAAGGAAGTAAATGCCTGCATGGATCAAATCCCGGGCGCGCCACCAGTATTGAAAGGCCCGAACTCGAAGAAGTATATTTAATTACCATACAAATCGAGTGCGGCCCCGGAATTAATCCCGAAGCGATTCAAAATGCCCGAAGTGCCGAAGTATGATAGGATTTCAGATCTATATGAGCACATTACCACCTACACAACAACAGTGAAAAGAAATGATTTGGCTCCTCAGAAAATTGAGTCCGTGTTGCTGAAGAAATTTGGTGAAACTCTCACGAGGGGAGCTTTAATGTGGTATTCATTATTGCCCGAGCATTCCATAAATTCCTTTGAAATGCTCGTAGATTCTTTTATCAATGCTCATGCTGGTGCTAGAAAGGTAAAATCCTGAAAGGCCGACATATTCAGGATTGCGCAGGGAGAATCCGAGTTGTTACGAGAGTTCGTTACACGGTTCCAGAAGAAAAGGATGTTTCTACCAGCAGTCCCAGATGAATGGGCAGCTGAAGCAGTCACCAAAGGTTTATATCCAAGAAGTTCGTACGCTTCCCGGAAGTTGAAAGAAAGTCTGCTCGAGTTCCAAGCGATGCCTTGGGCGGATGTTCACAACCGGTACGAGTCAAAAATAAGGATAGAAGACGATCAGGTGGGCTTTCCATCGTCGACCAAAGGACGGAAGAAGAATAGAGAAAAAATAAAAGATGATATTAACATGGATAGATGGACTCCGAGGGGGAGGTTTTTGCCATACGACGGACAGAAGGTCGTGGCAGGAGCTTCCGTACAGCAGACAAGTTCACCGTTGATAGAAGGACCGATTGTGGCCGGAACTACATATCGCTGCAGGATAAAGAAATCTGGGGGTCGCGAGATTCTTCTTACCCAAAGTTATCAGAATATAACTTCAATGTCAGTGTAGTCGAGTTGGTGTCAGCCATGAGGAATATCAAAGAGGCACGATTCCCAAGACCTATGAAATTTGATCCCAGCCAGAGGGATCCCAATTTATGGTGTGAATACCACGGCACTAACGGCCACCGGACCGAGGACTGCCGACACCTCCGGGAAGAAGTGGAAACACTGTTAAAGAATGGTCACTTCAGAGAATTCTTGAGTGACCCAGCTAAAAATAACTATGGTCGGAACATGGGTGACACGTAAAACTCAAAAGAAAGAGAGAAACCTCCATGCCAAACGATCAACATGATCTTCGGGGGGAATGAGATTAATGGAGCCACCTTTTCGGCAGCAAAGAAGACAAAAGTATCGATAACTCATAGTAAAAGACTCCGGGAAGACGATATCGCATTTACGGATGAAGATGCAGACGGACTACTGTCACACCTCTCTTTTTCCGTAACCTTTATTACGAGGTTGGGTTAGAAGAGTTTTTCCAATTAAAGTGACGATTTGAAAATGGATTATTTATTATTCAGAGTCGCCACTTGGAATTGAGTTTTGGTGTTCCAAGTCACCTTTTATTGAATCCCTTATCAAAAGGAAGATTTGACTCCTAATGTATGGTCTACGAAAATAGAAGACTGAGTAAGGAATTCTGTTGACTGAAGGGAAGGTGTAAGGCACCCCTCGAGTCCCGTGGTTCTAGCACGGTCGCTTTATTGACTAATGTAAGGCTTAAATCAATTTTATAGCTATTCTTGTATTTTATTGATTATGGCTAATTTATTACTGTTTAATTAATTATTTATTTTATTTTATTTTTTTATTATTTGGACCCAGATGCGATACGCACACAAGGTATTTTTTTGAAGTTAGATATTAAACCAAAGTACGAAATGTACACATGGTTAAGATATAATTATTTTAAATTTAAAGGCATCAAGGTGCGGAATGCGCACATGATCCTTTTATTATTTAAGCATATCAATCCAAGGTTCGAGTATGAACACATGGGCTAATAGCGTATTTAGAAAATTTAATTATTTTCTCTCTTTCATATTCGAGATATTTAATTGTATATTTTATTACATATTGCAACGAGTCTTCAATTAGTTCATGGCTCATTTCCTTTCTCACAATTATTTTTTTTACCATTCTTTTTGTTTCACATAACGGACTTTGAATTAATTCGGAACTCACATCCCTAACTTATAATTATTTTCTATGGATAGGCATTGAAATGTGCACATACCTAATTAGTTATATTCTCCCATAACCCTATTCTCGGTGGGAATGTAAAAGAAATGTATTCGACAGCTTAGCCTCCAACATCTAATTTATTTACAAAGAAGATTGTTTATGCTAACAGAAAATAAAATGAAGTTTATATAATGGAGAAACAAACTCAAAACAATTTCCAGCTTATTCTTGAATGATGGAACAAAGAAAGAATCTACATTCTTAGATTAATTTAGAATAGCTAACATTGTACTAAAATAATTTACAGTAAGTAAAAAAAACTTGGAAAATTTGATACAACTAACGAGATTTTCTTTAAAGTATTTCTACTAACACTAACACTTGAAAAACTTTTACTTTTCATGGGCAAATAGTTAAACATTTGTGAACGTATATTCCAAGAAAACAACAAAAACTTAATAGAGAAAAACCTATCATAATCTTAAAACATTTATTATAATTTATGGCCTATTTACAAGAATGACTGCCCAAATTAAGAGAAATATGACTTCAAGGATTAATTAAACCAAGTGTTCAAGCGTAGATCTATTCATGACATATTTATGGACTAAACTTCGAAGATGATTTGAATCAACCAAGACTAGAGATATATTTTAATAATACTATATACATTGAATTATAGAGATAGATGACGGTAAATCCAATATCAAACAAGCACAAACTCACATTTGTATTCAGCAAACTTTTAGGAAAATTAATATAAAGATTAACACACGTTCATATTTAAATCATGACATTATTATTGAACTAACAAGGAGATTGAATATTACCTTTTTGCGCAGATTTCACAATAGATAAATAGATACAATCTACTGATTTTCCAAGTTAAAAGATGTTAACTCTTCAGCAACCTCGAACGAAAACCTCGATGTCAAAACTTCTTCAACTTGTTCGAACGATTCATAGAGAGAAATGATCTTGTGAAAGATAAAGGAATTCTAAAAAGAAAACTAAAGTACAGCTCTTTCAAAAATAAAACCTTTTTTTTTTTACTGCAGGAATACTTCTGATCTCCTCCTCTTGTCTTTTTCTATCAATCTCGTTTTGTTTCTTCTGTTCAAAGTTTTTTTTTTCTTTTCAAAATCTTGCCCCCCCCCCTTTCTTTTTGAGTTTTTCTTTTTATAAAGAAGAACAATGGTCGTTATCCAGTCTTGTGCCAAGGAGTTGAAGTGAAGATATGGGATTGAGGTTCAGAAAATAATTGAGACGTGAGGTGTGGGCTGGAGTAGATTGACGTGAAGGGGAAGGGAATTAGGGAGTTAGTTATATTTTTATCTTTGTGAGAGCAAATTAGGTGAATATGGAGGTGTATATGAGAGTCATGGGGTGAGTGGAATCTCTTTTAAGTTAAAGGTTTTTACTAAACTTTTGGCAAAGTTACGTGAACTTAATTGCTTCTTCTTCTTTCTTTTTTTTTTCTTTTTTTGTTTTCTTTTAGAACTAAAATTCAATTAAATATATATATATATATATATATATATATATATATATATATATATATATATATATATATATATATATATATATATATATATATATATATATATATATATATATATATATATATATATATATATATATATATATATATATATATATATATATATATTTAATTACACTAAAACAAATACCACAGCTTATTCAAATTCTTATTAAAAGAAACCATTTATTTTTGTAAATTTTCTTTTTCTCTTTACAAATGGAAATAAAATTTTTACTACAAGCATGTGAATATTTTTGTAGATATGTTTTTAATTAATTTTTTTTTAAAACTAAAACCTATTAAGAGTAAGATAAAAGTTTAAAATATTAAGATTAGATCTTAAAGAAATATTTACACAAAAATAGTATAAAATTCGGGTGTGGTTAAAAATTAGTTGTTCACAACATGCCCCTCTTTGCTTGGAAACATGAAGAGTTTTCAGGCAAAGAAAATGAACAAGGTGACTAATTTTTAACCTCACTATTATTTAAAAAGGAAAAGAAGATAAAAGAAAAGATGTGACCGAGCCTTGATTTTAGGCAACCTACATATCCCGGGTTATAAGAGAATCAGGTCACGTGTAGTTCGAATAGAAAAAGAGTGACGGAGTATGCTTAGATAGAGAGCCGAGTGAAGTTTCGTCGAGGTTCCGATCCGCGGTTCCTACTATTACATCAAAATAAAAAGAAAATTACATACTCTTGAAATCTAAGAGTTAAAAAATTTCTATCTATGTGCCATCTAGAGTCTTGTCTTGATTCTTGAGTTGCTTCCCCCCATTGACTTTAAACTAAAACTTGATGCTCTCGATGTAACAAACTATGAAATATTCTCCCAGGCTTGATTCTTGATCAGATGATGAGAAGATGGATCTTGAGACCCTATGTCTCCGCACGCATTACGTCAAGGCTAGTTGTGGCTGGTATTGAGATCAAACGTTCCACTTTCTCTGGCGAGAGCTGGAGTCTTTTCTTACACATCCAATCTGTACTTTGCATAAAAATATGCAAGCCCTCAGAAACAAACAAAACAAACAAAAATTTTCTGCCCCAGTTTGTACTAGGAAATATTTGTGAGTTATTGAAAATACATTAAATTATCTTTGCTATTGCAGAATAAAGAATTGAAAAAAGACACAATTTTTTTTTTGAATAATAGGGGATGTCGTACCCTATGTTAATAAGATGGATGGAAACCAAGGTATGTAGTATGTTGGCAATAAGAAGAGGTTCGTGGCTCTCTGAGATGCTACTAGGGAATGTTGTACCCTATATTGGCAATAAAATGAGGATCGTGGCACTCTGAGATGCTACTAGGAAATGTCGTACCCTATGTTAGCAATGAGAAATGCAACCAAGGGATGTAGTACCATGTGTTGGCAATAAGGTGAGGTACGTGGCGCTCTGGAATGCTACTAGGGAATGTTGTAACCTATGTAGGCAAAACATAATGCGAGCAGGGGATGTGGTACCCTGTGATAGAAATAAAATGAGGCTCGTGGCACTCTGGGATACTACTAGGGGATGTCGTACCCTATGTTGGCAATAAAATGATGCTCGTGGCACTCTGAGATGCTACTAGGGAATGTCGTACCCTATGTTGGCACTAAAATGCAACCAGGGGATGTAGTACCCTATGTTTGGCAGTAAGGTGAGGCTCGTGGCCCTCGGGATGCTACTAGGGAATGTCTTACCCTATGTTTGCAATAAAAATAAGGCTCGTAGCACTCTTAGATGCTACTAAGGAATGGTGTACCCTATGTTGGCAGAAAGTAATGCAATCAAGGGATGCAGTACCCTATGTTGGTGATAAGATGGGGCATTTGGCGCTCTGGAATGCTACTAGGGAATGTTGTAACCTATGTAGGCAAAACATAATGCGAGCAGGGGATGTAGTACCCTGTGTTAGAAATAAAATGAGGCTCGTGGCACTCTGGGATTCTACTAGGGGATGTTGTACCCTATGTTGGCAATAAAATGATGCTCGTGGCACTCTGAAATGCTACTAGGGAATGTCGTACCCTATGTTGGCACTAAAATACAACTAGGGGATGTAGTACCCTGTGTTTGGCAGTGAAGGCTCGTGGCTCTCTAAGATGCTACTAGGGAATGTCGTACCCTATGTTGGCAAAGAGTAATGCAACCAGGGGATGTAGTACCCTGTGTTAAAGATAAGGTATTGGTTCCTTAAAATTAAACTAAAAATAACGTGATTATATGTATATTGGAAGAAAAACAAGGATTTTGAGAACTTCACTTGGTGGGGTTCGTCCCTTCACGAACTGTTTCCTAAAACTGTTCAGTTCCTGTTTTGAATAAAGAAAGATTCGTTAGTTTTAAAATGGTGGTCAGTTTGTGGCCTTGATTTCCTGGGTGACTTGACCTTGCGTTCATTACACTTGTTAGAAAAACTATTTCTGTCGATGGTCGTACAAATTGCCGGGAGATTCTATCCTTACTTTCTGGAGATCTTGTTTCTCAACCTAGAAACCTGACTATTTGGCGCCTATCACCATTTTTGTTTGTGGTACGAACAACCTTGCTCCCAAAAAACTTTTAACTGAGTAACTTTTGTTGACCCTTGGAACATTGTTCAGTCCTTCCATCCTTTTGCTCGTCAAGGAAAATCACAGATGGCTTTATGCCTTTGCCCATACGGTTTATGCCCAGCAATTTTTGCTTTATATAACGGGGAAACTGTACCTAATTTTGTGGCCTTTTCTTTGCTTTGCTTTGACAAAATTAGACTGAAGGGGACTCAAGAAAGTAATGCGAAAGAAAATAAGAAAGTGAACTAACAGGTATTACAACTTAATCCAGAAGTGTCCCTTTCAGGGGAAAAATAAAAAATAAGAAAGGACTTATCTGGAGGAATATGCTGACTTCAATGAACATGACATGCACTTTGGACTGGATGCCCGATTCGTTTGAACCGTCTAATTCTTGAAATCTGTTGTAAACTTCACTTTGAAACTAAGTTCTTTGTCTTAACCATGCTTGTGCCAAGATATATGAAGACATAAATCGATTAATGATGCCCTTTGTGGGTTTTCACCAATTGACCTCTCTCATTTGTCTTTCTCTCAACTCACCATTGCCTTATAATGCCTGTGAGGGTTTTCACCAATAAGACTCTCTCATTTATTTTTCTCTCTTTACAATGACTGAGGCATCACCCGTAGTATACTGACTTAGCATTCTCGAAAGTTGATCAGAAGGTCTTAGCAGGGAAAGGTAAAAAGAAATATTCAACTGAATTACAACTTTTGGAACCATTTTGATGGAACAACCATCGAAAATAAAATAAAACCATGCCCCAGTTTATTTGAATACTTGGGACATGTGGATTTTTGTTTTGGTGTGACCGAACCCCAGAGTGAGGCTGCCTACGTATCCTTTCGGAATCAGGTCGAGACGTAGTTCAAATAACCTTTCTTCTTCTTTTTTTTTTTAAGTACATTGGTTCCAAAAGAGGGGAAAACAAAGAAATATAAACAAGGCTTCAAAGGGATAACTAGGGTTGACCAGTGTTTGGGTAGCGAGAATGATAGCCTTTCGTCATCCCAACCTGAGAATGCTAAATATAAGAATGCCCCAACAGAGCCATGTCAGACATAGTATCTCTTGACCGCATCTGCGTTGACGGATATATCAGTCACCTTTCCTTCTATATCTGCCAAGTGTAGAGCTCCTTTTGACAATACTTTCTTGACGAGGTAAGGACCTTGCCAATTCGGGGCGAACTTTCCTTTTGCTTCTTCCTGGTGCGGAAAGATACGTTTCAAAACAAGTTGTCCTACCTCGAATTTTCTTGGGCGCACTTTCTTATTGTAAGCGCGTGCCATTCTTTGTTGGTATAACTGACCAAAACAAACTGCCGCCAAACGCTTTTCATCAATCAAACTCAAATGTTCCAATCGGGACTTCACCCATTCAGTGTCCTCAATCCCTGCTTCAACAATGATTCGGAGAGAGGGAATCTCAATTTCAGCAAGTATGACCGCTTCAGTTCCATAAACCAATAAGTAGGGCGTTGCGCCAACTGATGTACGGACAGTTGTCCGGTATCCCAAAAGAGCAAAAGGCAGTTTCTCGTGCCATTGTCTAGACCCTTGGATCATCTTCCTAAGAATCTTCTTGATGTTCTTATTCGCAGCTTCAACAGCTCCATTAGCTTTGGGACGGTAAGGAGTAGAATTGCGATGCTCAATTTTAAATTGTTCACATACCTCCTTCATCAGATGACTATTCAAATTAGCAGCATTATCTGTAATAATGGTTTTTGGAATACCGAAACGACAGATAATGTTGGAGTGAACAAAGTCTACTACTGCTTTCTTGGTAACTGCTTTCAATGTAATAGCTTCCACCCATTTGGTGAAGTAATCAATTGCAACCAAGATGAATCTGTGCCCATTTGAAGCTTTTGGCTCGATTGGGCCAATGACGTCCATTCCCCAAGCAACAAAAGGCCAATGAGCCGACATAGGATACAACTCTGAAGGAGGCGAGTGAATCAAATCACTGTGAATCTGACGCTGGTGGCACTTGCGAACAAAACGAAAGCAATCTCGTTCCATAGTAAGCCAATAATATCCTGCCCGAAGGATTTTCTTTGCTAGAACATATCCATTCATGTGCGGGCCACAAACTCCTGAATGCACCTCATTCATAATCATTTCAGCTTCTTTGGCATCCACACATCTCAACAAATTCAAATCCAGAGTTCTTTTGTATAGGATTTCCCCACTCAAAAAGAAACCATTAGAGAGTCGCCTAACAGTTCTCTTTTGATCCCTATTAGCATGTTCCGGATATTCTCTTATTTTCAGAAACTGTTTAATATCACGATACCATGGTTCACCATCTGGTTCTGCTTCAATTGTATTGCAATAACCATGTTGATCCCCGAATTTGAATTTCTAATGGGTCAATGTGAGTATTACCCGGATATGGAAGCATTGAGGCCAGGGTGGCCAAGGCATCAGCTAATTCATTGTGAAACCTGGGAATGTACCTGAATTCGATGGACTTGAACCTTTTGCTAAGATCCTCCACACATTGTCTATATGGAATGAGCTTGATGTCTCGAGTCTCCCAATCACCTTGAGCCTGCCGAATAAGCAAATCTGAATCTCCCATCACCAACAATTCATGCACATTTAGGTTTATTGCCATGTTCAGACCCATGATGCAAGCTTCATATTCTGCTGTGTTGTTTGTATAGAAAAACAAAGTCGCTCCGTGGCAGGGTAATGTTGCCCAGTAGGTGATACCAGAATTGTCCCAATCCCTACGCCTTTGATGTTGACAGCCCCATCAAAGTATAGTTTCCAAATTTGACTGTCATCTTGGACTACTTCTTCAACTAAATTAACCTCTTCATCTGGGAAATATGTGTTCAAAGACTCATACTCATCATCAACCGGGTTTTCTGCCAGATGATCAGCCAAAGCTTGTGCCTTCATGGCAGTGCGAGTGACATAAACAATATCAAACTCTGTGAGCAAGATTTGCCATTTTGCTAATTTGCCAGTTGGCATCGGCTTCTGAAAGATGTACTTCAGGGGATCCATTCGGGATATGAGGTAAGTTGTATAGGCCAAAAGATAATGCCTAAGCTTCTGGGCGACCCAGGTTAAGGCGCAACATGTTCTTTCCAAAAGAGTGTATTTGGCCTCATAAGTGGTGAACTTTTTGCTCAAATAATATATTGCTTGTTCTCTTTTGCATGTGACATCATGTTGACCCTGAACACAACCAAAGGAACTATCCATTACTGACAGATATAAAAACAGAGGCCTATTAGGTTCCGGCGGGACCAAAATAGGGGGATTTGACAAATATTCCTTGATCTTATCAAAAGCTTCTTGGCACTCATCTGTCCACTTGATAGCGGCGTTCTTTTTCAACAACTTAAAAATAGGCTCACATTTGGTTGTAAGCTGCGAGATGAACCTGCTAATGTAATTCAACCTCCCGAGTAAACTCATGACTTCTGTTTTGTTCTTCGGGGGAGGCAGCTCTCGAATGGTCTTTATCTTGGAGGGATCTAACTCAATGCCTCTTCGACTAACTATAAAACCCAAAAGCTTCCCAGAAGGAACTCCAAATGCACATTTGGCTGGATTGAGTTTGAGATTGTACCTTCGTAGCCTTTCAAAGAACTTTTTCAAGTCTTGCACATGGTAAGCTTGTGTTCTCGACTTAATGATCACATCATCAACGTACACTTCAATCTCTTTATGCATCATGTCATGGAATATGGTAGTCATGGCTCTCATGTAAGTTGCCCCTGCATTCTTCAAACCGAATGGCATGACCCTATAACAATAAGTTCCCCATGGAGTTGTGAAGGCGGTCTTTTCTGCATCTTCTTTATCCATCAGAATTTGGTGATATCCGGCATAACAATCCACAAAAGATTGGATTTCATGTTTAGCACAATTATCAACAAGGATATGAATGTTGGGTAAGGGAAAGTTGTCCTTTGGACTTGCTTTGTTTAAATCCCTATAGTCAACACAAACTCTGATTTTCCCATCCTTCTTTGGCACTGGCACAACATTTGCTAACCATGTAGTGTATCGGACGACCCTGATCACATTTGCACTTAGTTGCTTCGTGATTTCTTCTTTAATCTTATCACTCATGTCTGTCTTAAACTTCCTTTGTTTTTGCTGGATTGGTGGAAAATTAGGATGTGTGGGAAGCTTATGGACCACTAGATCGGCACTCAAACCCGGCATGTCATCATACGACCAAGCAAATACATCTCTGTACTCGAACAAAACTTGAATTATGGCATCTCTCGTCTTTTGTTCAGTATGAATGCTTATTTTTGTTTCTCTAGTTTCTTCAGGACTTCCCAGGTTAATTGCCTCAGTTTCATTTAAGTTAGGCTTAGGCTTATTCTCAAATTGATCCAATTCCCTTTTTATTTCTCTAAAAGCCTCATCTTCGTCATACTCAACTTCTTGATTCATTATTTCGAGATTAAACAGCTTTTTAAGATCTGGGCATGAATTCCGCGTGCATGTCATGTATTTAAAGCCAGCATTATCGAAACTGAAAATGATAAGAAATTAACAAAAATTAGGGAAATAAAAAGATAGAATTTTACTACGAAAATGGAACTTCATTTCATTGAATTTGAAAGGATAGAAGGGTTAACATCACAGCAAAGCAATTAAACTAAAATATCTGGATTACAACCCTTAAAATAATCCAAATACAGAAAAAACAACAAAACAGGCTACCAAGACTCCTTCCTGATGGGAAGAGGAGTTGCTTCCCAGTTGCTGAGCGAGGTATCTGGACCAATCAGTTGAACACTTGCACGGCTAGGGCCCTCCCCAACTTGAACCATATTGATCTCATAGAACATCTCCTTGAGACCCTGGCAAACTCCGTCAATGTCATCCTGAGTAGAAGGATTTTGGACTTCTTCAAATTGTGGCTTGACAAAAGAGTAGGCAATGTGAGGGATTGGTTTGGACAGATTCCAACCATTCTTTTTCCGGGCCTTGGCTCTGTCTATGTCAACTGATGTTGGCTTAAAGCCCAAGGCAAAGGTATTTTTCTTCGAAAATGGAGCAATGGGGTTCACAATTCCTTGCAGAGAGGATCCCAATCATTTTCCTGGTTCATAGCCGTTCCTCAACATCAACGAAGCTACCATCATAGATGTGGCTGAAAGACGGGGATGCAGAATTGGTTTTTCTTCATCCACTTGGTCCACCTCAATCACCTCAAATGCTTGATATATGATAGATTCACATCCTTCATTGGCCTCAATATATGGAATGGATGGGTCTTTATAGACGGATGAGTCGTCCTCCTCATGAACAATAATTTCTTGCCCGTCACACTCGAATTTGACCATTTGATGTAGGGTGGATGGTACAGCTCTGGCCATATGGATCCACGGCCTTCCCAAAAGAAAATTATAGGAAGTTTCCATATCTAACACTTGAAAGACAATGTTAAAATCAACCGGGCCGATTGTCATGGTGAGTTCGATTTCCCCAATAGTGTCTCTTTTTGAACCATCAAAAGCTCTGATGCTGACATTACTGGTTCGAATTCTGTTAGTGTTGATGTTCAGCTGTTGTAGAGTAGAAAGAGGACACACATCTACACTTGAGCCTCCGTCAATCATGACTCCTTTTACGTAGTGCCCTTCACATTTGACCATAAGATGCAAAGCTCTATTGTGGCCAGCCCCTTCCTCAGGCAAATCATCATCGCTGAAAGTAATTCTATTTACTTCAAAGAATCTTTCAGCCATTTTTTCTAGCTGATTCACCGTTGTCTTTTCTGAGACATATGCCTCGTTCAGAGTTTTGATCAACACACGACGATGCTCTTCTGAATGCAAAAGCAGAGATAACAAAGATATCTGAGCAGGAGTTTTCCTTAGTTGGTCAATGATTGAGTAGTCTTGCAATTTCATCTTCTTAAGGAATTCCTCCGCTTCTTTTTCTGCAACGGGTTCTTTCACTGGCAAGTGACTTTCCCTGGCTTGCTTAGCTTTTCTCAATTCCTCTGGTGAATAACACCTTCCAGAGCGGGTCAAGCCCCCTATTTCACCTGTTTCTTCAACTATCTCTTTTCCTTTGTATGTCATGACAGTCTTGTTATAATTCCAGGGAATAGCTTTTGTGTTTGTCACTAGGAGTTGGGCAACAGGTCGGATCACGACTGGCTCTGTTATATTCCTCAAACCATTATTCGGAATGATCTTTTGAATGCCTCCGGGGATGTAAATTTTTGGCCCACCCAATTGAACCTCAACCTTTTTTGTGCTTCCAGGAACATAGAGAATCATTTTTTCAGAACATGCCAAGTTCAAACTAGAACTCGCACCTTTCACCATCAACGGTGCCAATTGCGGCGGGCTCACTATCACTTTTGGTTCTGGCCCTATGGTTCTAACAACCATCTCTATCATCCCAATTGCTTATAATCCTGATCATCACAAATCATCCCAATAAAATGTGTATTATCATGAGTTGGGAGCGGATTGTTTGTGATATTAGGAGTATCCTCATTGTTTGTTACCACAATTGCCTTTGCTTCAATCAAATTTTCAATGGCTTTCTTTAATGTCCAACAGTTTTCAGTACTATGCCCTTGGGTGTTAGAGTGATACTCACATCTTGCATTTGAGTCAAAACCTTTTGAATTTGGATTCACATAACGCGGCATAATAGGTTCAATCAACTTCAACTGCATCAACTTTCGAAATAGGCTTGTATACGATTCTCCAATTGGGGTGAACTCTTTCTTTGGCTCCTGTTCTCTCACATATTCTTGTCGGGGACGAGGATTATATGGTGCCTGAAAATTCGGCCGGAGTTGACGGGAACCTTGTGGAATCGGTGCCCGCCATTGTTGGTGATTGGGAGGCCTAGCATAAGCCTGAGCATTAAACACTGTGTATTGTTGCAGGGGAACTGAGTATTGGGGACCTTGAGGCGGATAATAATGTTGAAGAGAATTGGATAGTCCTTGTTGGAATTGAACGTAAGAAGGAGCTATTCCTCTTTGAACTCCCCCGAACACAGATGCCATCATGGATCCTTCCTCCTTCTTTTTTCGATTTCCGAAACTGCCTGACCCGCTTTGAATTGCTTGTGTGGTCGCCTTAAGGGCTGCCTGACTCACAATTTTGCCTGACTTCATGCCATTCTCAACTATTTCACCAATCTTAATCGCCTCAGCGAAAGGTTTACCGATGGCAGCCAACATGTAATGGAGGTAATCAGGATCCTGAGCTTGGAGAAAATAGTCAATCATTTCTGCCTCTTTCATTGGTGGTTTGACCCTAGCAGCCTGCTCTCTCCACTTGATTGCATATTCTCTGAAGCTTTCTGTTGGTTTCTTCTTTATGTTGACGAGAGAGGAGCGGTCTGGCACTATATCAATGTTGTACTGAAACTGTTGAACAAAATCTTGAGCCATGTCATTCCAAACGTGCCAGTGAGAGATGTCTTGATCTATGAACCACTTTGAAGTAATTCCTGTCAAACTTTCCCCAAAATAAGCCATGAGCAATTCTTATTTGCCTCTCGTTCCCCTTAATTGGTTACAATACCTCTTCAAATGGGCAACGGGATCACCATGCCCATCATACTTGTCAAACTTGGGGGTCTTGAAGCCGGGTGGCAAATGAACATGGGGAAACATGCATAGATCGTTAAACGAAACACTCTTGTGGCCCCCCAAACCCTGTATGTTTCTCATGGTTTGTTCCAAGCTCTTTATTTTTTTGGTCATTTCCTCTTGTTCCATATTCTTTTCGGACATTTCGATCTCAATTGGGAACACGTTATGAGGAGTATGCTTGTATGAATCTGGAACCTTGAAAGTCAGTTCTGGAGAGTAATGTTGGGCATCATGAGCATCCAGTTGTGGATCATTATTGGACTTTTGAGCAAGAGCCGGTTGAGGGACAGTGAAAGTATGGACAATGGGTATAGTAGGTGGGTCATTTCTGAGAGGTGCGATTGGAGGACGTGGAATGGAGGTACTGGGGATAGTGGGAAGGTTAATGCTCGGACTGAATCCAGGTTGGTACAATGGGTTACTTGTTATGGAGATAGGCACTTGAGTGGCAACTGACACATTATGAAGATTATCCGAAGGCCCTATGGGTAGTGAGGGCGGTGCTTGTCCATTCACCCAGGCTTGGTACATCTCTGCCAATTGTTGCTTCAACACTCTTACTTCTTCAACCAGTCCTGAACCTTGTTCAACCAATTGTCCATGGACATCATCATTATCTGACTCATTCTCACTGTTGTTTGCCATTCTACTTTTTCCTTTTGATCTCGTGTTGTAAGGGTGAGTCGCCAGTTTAAACCACAAACCAACCACCTCTGTTTTACTTTATCTTTTAAAATGACAAACAACAAACGTGTTAGAGTTAGGCATTTTGCAGATATTAATCACACATTATATGTCATGCACCTAATGCCATTTTCATTTCTAAAATGATCTTGGAAGGCTTTATGCTTCATCCCGGCTTATTGATTTATTGGTTTATTTTCATCTTGAATTTAACGGTTTTTTTTCATCATTTTTTTTATAGATTAATTATGGTTATGATCGCATCCGATGAGGATTGCCTACGTATCATGACGCCGCATGAATCAGACCATTACGTAGTTCAGAGGAAAACAATAACAATTTTGATTTTTTTGATTTTTTTTTAAAATAAAAAAATAATAAATAAATAAAATAAAATAAATTAGAACAGACTAAAATATTTTTCATTCATTTTCAACCAAATATTTTTTGTTTACAATGAGATAAAAGGAAATATATAGAAACTGACTCTACTGACTCTAAAGACATGAACATGACTGGAATAAAATAAATATTGATAAGAATAAAAGACTCCAAATATAAAATTAAAATGTGATAAACGAAAATAAAGCTAAAAGCTAATTGATTGCACTAAAACTTTAGTCTTCAATGGTCTTCTTGCTTAAATTGATATCATCAATGATCTGCATCTCTTGGCCTCCATTCTCCCCCCAAAGTCTCGTACAAATTTTGAAACACCACTGGAAACTGTGGGACTAGGGCACGTGCCTGTTGACCAACTTTCTCATTGTTTAGATGGCGATGATCATCATGAATATATGCTACTTTTTCTGCCAATCGAAGTACTTGCTCTCTAGCTTGCCCCATATTCATGTGACAATTCTGCAACCACATCTGGGTAGTGTTGAGGGCGTGCCCCATCTGAGCCTCCTGTCCCTCATATTCTTCAATGCGACGGTTTATCACACCTCTCTCAATCATCCACTGACGCCTCTCTGCCTCGAAATCTGCATGTTGATGACCCTTCTTCTGCCTTTTTATTTCTTCTAATTGTGCATGAAGCTGACCCTTTGAGCGTATCCAGTGGGCCCTTTCTCTTTCAAACTGCTCTTTCTGCTGATGAAACTCCAATTGTTGTTGGTTCGCATCTTCTTCAATGATACTCAAGTCTTCTTGCAGCTTATGTATTTCAGCATTTTTGTTCACCTCAACTCTTCTAACTAAACCAATCGTGTTTGCCAGTTCTTCTTCTAAGCGGACTGCCTCATTTTTAGCATATTTTAGATCTTTATCCATGACCCGTAAGGCAAGTTGATAATCTTTCTCAATATTTAAACCAATCTGAGCGACTCCGGCTTGCTGCTGGGCTTGTTGTTTGGCTATGGTCATCTGAGCATGCTCCAATTCCTCTTTCAGCCTTTCTATAGTTCTTTGATCATTTCTCCTCCTGTTCGACCCCTCAGGCCTATCTCCAAATGACGAAGGATCATTAAACCAGGTAATATATTCAGGGATCACCTCTCCACGATCTCGGTCTTCTACCATCTCATTCAACTCCGAGACTTTACTTGCATACCAAATTTTTATAATTTCTTCTTCGTCATGAGGTTGATCTTTACCAAAATCATAACAAAACTTGCTCATATCTCGTGTTGGTGGCACCTCTTGTAGTCGTGCAAACTGGCGCATTACCCGAAGTGGAGCATAGGGCTGAACACCATCCAATCCTATGAGTACCAAATAAGAATGGTATGCAGACTCACAGATGACCTCTTTAGAGGAAAACCAATCGTAATTCCAAGTGATCCGTTTGGCGTACAGAGTAAGAAGTAGTTCTTTCCAGGAATCTATCCCTTCTGGTAAGTCACATTTGTCAATTCTTTTCTGGTGATCATAAGTATGATTCGGCCATAGCTCCCTAAAATTAGTGATCGTAGGATGACGATAAAAATGCTCCAAAAACCATATCTGTAGCAAAATGTTGCAACCATCAAAGTTTCGCGCGCCCAATTTACATCTAGTTAAAGTACGAAAAATGCAAGAAAGAATCATAGGGACCAAAGTATAATCATCCCCTTCTGAAGTCAGAGCCTCAACTACACCTGCCAAGCGGAGGTCAATGCATCCTTCCCTTTCCGGGAAAACTACGCGCCCCAAAAAAGTAACCATAAATGCAAACCTTCGGTGAACCTTCCATGTTTCCTTATTTTTCTTTGATTTCAATTTCCCCACATTTCTTTCAAAATTGCATTCTAGGCCATACAAGTGAAACAAAAATTCCAACTTAACGCACTTGCCTCCTAAACCTTCATATTGTCCGTAATTTATGTTCAGGAGCTTCAGAAACTTACCCTCATTCACATTCTTTGGTACTATGGGCCTTTGACGGCGAAGATTGCGGCCCCACCCCTGAAAATGGGCGATTTCCTCCAAGGTCGGAGTCATTTCAGAGTCGGTAAAACAGAACACATTGTTTTCAGGATCCCAGTGCGGAATCAAAGCTTCGATCACATCCCTCCTGGGATTGATCGTCATCATGTGAACCAAATGTCCCAAGTACTTCTTTATTTGGTTTCGCTCATATTCCTTAAAGTCTCTCCACAAATCCCACAACAACTGTGGTATCTGATCGATAATCAGAAAATCCGGTATCCCTTCTGATCTGGGCCTCTTTTTAGATTTACCTCTTTCCCCACTCATGGTGTACCTGTTTACCCAGACACGAGGTTAGGCTTTAATCAAATATATTATTGACACAAAAAATCCGATTTCATGGGTTTTGACTCTATAAAAATAAAAAATAAAAGCCAAACTGTGGGACGAAAAAAATTAATTATATTAGTAAAATAATCATGAAATTAAAAAAATAAAAGGCTCAAAATGACTATTTTTTCTTAAAAACAAGTGAACAGAAAAAAACTGGCCTCTTTTGTTAAAACGGCCATTTCGCATTTCTAAGGAAGGTTTCAAGGCTATTTCGACAAAAGGACCGAATGCAAGGACAAAACTAGTCAAAAGAGATAAAACTGACAAAGTGACTATATTATTATTATTTAAAAAATAATAATAATAGTCCATAGACACTTTTTTTTGTTTTGTTTTTGTTTTTATTTTTTGGGGGTTGAACCCGATGAAGGTTGCCTACGTATCTCACATCCGGTGAGAATCAAACCCGCGTAGTTTGGTCCAAATAAATAAATAAAATAAAATAAAATTAAAAAAAAAAATAAAAAATAAAAATAATAATAATAATAATAATAAAACCATTTTGAAAATTGTGATTTTACACATTAGAATCCTTCAAAATTTTATTTTATTTTTAAAAAAATGGGTTTTTTATGAAAATTTTGAGGAAATTTTCTCTTTCTCTCTTCCATATTCAATCAATCTATCCTAAAACCGGTCAACATTTCAGTAAAGCCTACCAAATAATGTTTCATGTAGCATAGAAAAATGAACATGTTGGTCTAAAAAATTGGTACCTATCCTATACGGGCCCGGCCCCTGTGCCGAGTCCCGGTAAGTCCAATGCACATGATGCAAATAAAGTGTAGCCTACTAGGGATATTCATTGCTGGTGGCTTGTTCTTCTAAGTTTTTAAATCCTAAAGGAGATGATATCTAGACCTGGCTTACCCGAGTGGACGACCTGAGCCGAGGAGCGTCAAGCATTACCAATAGTAGAACAGCACTGGCTAGCTAACGGCTCTCCCGCCTAAACATGTGTGACTAAATCCTTCACCAGAAGCTGGTAGGCTAACTGGCTTTATCTCAAGACAGAAATTTTATGATGCTGGTAGGCAAACACAACATAACTACCTATCAGAAAACTCAGAGGGGTGCGGGAGAGAATACAATTTATATCACAGTTCAAATAAATGTTAAAGCAGTAATGAAGCGACAAATAGCACATTAGGCTTCCAAACACAATAATATCCAAAGCATGATAAAAGCCAAACAAGAATCAATATAGAAAGCTCGAATTCTTATTAATTGTTCCCCAGCAGAGTCGCCAGAGCTGTCACACTTCTCTTTTCCCGTAACCTTTATTATGAGGTTGGGTTAGAAGAGTTTTTCCAATTAAAGTGACGATTTGAAAAGGGATTATTTATTATTCAGAGTCGCCACTTGGAATTGAGTTTTGGTGTTCCAAGTCACCTTTTATTGAATCCCTTATCAAAAGGAAGATTTGACTCCTAATGTATGGTCTACGAAAACAGAAGATTGAGTAAGGAATTCTGTTGACTAAGGGGAAGGTGTAAGGCACCCCTCGAGTCCCGTGGTTCTAGCACAGTCGCTTTATTGACTAATGTAAGGCTTAAATCAATTTTATAGCTATTCTTGTATTTTATTGATTATGGCTAATTTATTACCGTTTAATTATTTTTTTATTTTTTTATTTTTTTTATTGTTTGGACCCAGATGCGATACGCACACAAGGTATTTCTTTGAAGTTAGATATTAAACCAAAGTACGGAATGTACACATAGTTAAGATATAATTATTTTAAATTTAAAGGCATCAAGGCGCGGAATGCGCACATGATCCTTTTATTATTTAAGCATATCAATCCAAGGTTCGAGTATGAACACATGGGCTAATAGCGTATTTAGAAAATTTAATTATTTTGTCTCTTTCATATTCGAGATATTTAATTGTATATTTCATTACTTATTGCAACGAGTCTTCAATTAGTTCATGGCTCATTTCCTTTCTCACAATTATTTTTTTTACCATTCTTTTTGTTTCACATAACGGACTTTGAATTAATTCGGAACTCACATCCCTAACTTATAATTATTTTCTACGGATAGGCATTGAAATGTGCACATACCTAATTAGTTATATTCTCCCATAACCCTATTCTCGGTGGGAATATAAAAGAAATGTATTCGACAGCTTAGCCTCCAACATCTAATTTATTTACAAAGAAGATTGTTTATGCTAACAGAAAATAAAATGAAGTTTATATAATGGAGAAACAAACTCAAAACAATTTCCAGCTTATTCTTGAATGATGGAACAAAGAAAGAATCTACATTCTTAGATTAATTTAGAATAGCTAACATTGTACTAAAATAATTTACAGTAAGTAAAAAAACTTGGAAAATTTGATACAACTAACGAGATTTTCTTTAAAGTATTTCTACCAACACTAACACTTGAAAAACTTTTACTTTTCATGGGCAAATAGTTAAACATTTGTGAACGTATATTCCAAGAAACAACAAAAACTTAATAGAGAAAAACCTATCATAATCTTAAAATATTTATTATAATTTATGGCCTATTTACAAGAATGACTGCCCAAATTAAGAGAAATATGACTACAAGGATTAATTAAACCAAGTGTTCAAGCGTAGATCTATTCATGACATATTTATGGACTAAACTTCGAAGATAATTTGAATCAACCAAGACTAGAGATATATTTTAATAACACTATATACATTGAATTATAGAGATAGATGATGGTAAATCCGATATCAAACAAGCACAAACTCACATTTGTATTCAGCAAACTTTTAAGAAAATTAATATAAAGATTAACACACGTTCATATTTAAATCATGACATTATTATTGAACTAACAAGGAGGTTGAATATTACCTTTTTGCGCAGATTTCATAATAGATAAATAGATACAATCTACTGATTTCCCAAGTTAAAAGATGTTAACTCTTCAGCAACCTCGAACGAAAACCTCGACGTCAAAACTTCTTCAACTTGTTCGAACGATTCATAGAGAGAAATGATCTTGTGAAAGATAAAGGAATTCTAAAAAGAAAATTAAAGTACAGCTCTTTCAAAAATAAAACCTTTTTTTTTACTGCAGGAATACTTCTGATCTCCTCCTCTTGTCTTTTTCTATCAATCTCGTTTTGTTTCTTCTGTTCAAAGTTTTTTTTTTCTTTTCAAAATCTTGCCCCTCTCTTTCTTTTTGAGTTTTTCTTTTTATAAAGAAGAACAATGGTCGTTATCCAGTCTTGTGCCAAGGAGTTGAAGTGAAGATGTGGGATTGAGGTTCAGAAAAGAATTGAGATGTGAGGTGTGGGCTGGAGTAGATTGACGTGAAGGGAAAGGGAATTAGGGAGTTAGTTATATTTTTATCTTTGTGAGAGCAAATTAGGTGAATATGGAGGTGTATATGAGAGTCATGGGGTGAGTGGAATCTCTTTTAAGTTAAAGGTTTTTACTAAACTTTTGGCAAAGTTACGTGAACTTAATTGCTTCTTCTTCTTTCTTTCTTTTTTTCTTTTTTTGTTTTCTTTTAGAACTAAAATTCAATTAAAATATTTATACAAAAATATTAATTAACTATGTCTGACTAAATATATATATATATATATATATATATATATATATATATATATATATATATATATAATTTAATTACACTAAAACAAATACCACAGCTTATTCAAATTCTTATTAAAAGAAACCATTTATTTTTGTAAATTTTCTTTTTCTCTTTACAAATGGAAATAAAATTTGTACTACAAGCATGTGAATATTTTTGTATATTTGTTTTTAATTAATTTTTTTTTTTAAAATTAAAACCTATTAAGAGTAAGATAAAAGTTTAAAATATTAAGATTAGACCTTAAAGAAATATTTACACTAAAATAGTATAAAATTCGGGTGTGGTCAAAAATTAATTGTTCACAACTACTACTACCACACAATGACGCACTGGTAATTTCTTTAAATGTGTTAGATTTTAAAATTAAACGTATTTTAGTGGATCTAGGAAGTTCAGCTAATATCATACAATGTAGAGTACTGGAGCAAGCTAAACTCACTGGAAATATTATCCCAGCAACCAAACTTCTTGCTGGATTAAACCTCGCAAGTGTGACAACCCAGGGAGAAATTTTGCTGCTCACGAACGCCGAGGAAGTAATGAAGACAACGCTCTTCGAAGTGGTAGACATGGGGTATAACATCACCTTTGGAAAACCATGGCTGCACGAGATGAAAGTTGTGCCTTCAACATATCACCAATTGTTAAAGTTTCTGACACCAGGGGATCAAACAAATAAGGGCGTGGGGAACCGATAGCCGATTCGATAACGACAACAATAATGATCCCTTCAAAACCGAACTCATGAGATTCATGAGGGAGATGAACAAGAGTATGGATCAGAATCAGATGAAGTTAGCCCGGGGACAGAAGAGTCGGAACAATACCAGGTACCAAGGTATTTTCAAGTACCAGAAGGGATGGACGCGACGAAGTCCACGAAAGAAGAACTGGAGCAAGTTGCATTGTTCGAAGAATTCCTAGAAAGGAAATTCTATTTGGGAGCAGGAAGGCACCCGGAGCTCAGGTCTGCTTTTATCAAATTCCTTAAAATTAACGCTGATTGTTTTGCATGGTCTCATAAGGATACGACAGGAATTCCGACGGAGATAGCCGTGCACAAGTTAAGCTTGGATCCTGACATACCTCCGGTAAGGCAGAAGAAGCGCCCTATTGCCGAAGCAATGAATAAATTCGTCAAAGAAGAGGTAATTTGTTTACTTAGGATTGGTTCAATCCGAGAGGTAAGATATCCAGACTGGCTAGCCAACGCAGTAGTAGTTCCTAAGAAAAATAATAAATTTTTCATGTGCGTAGATTATAAGGATCTTAATAAGGCGTTCCCGAAAGACTCATCCCATTGCCAAATATCGATCAAATGATTGATGCCATGGACGGGCACGAGTTAATGAGTTCCTCGATGCTTATTCTGGGTACAATCAAAATCAAGATGAACACAGAAGATCAGGAAAAGTCTTCGTTTATAACAAATTTTGGCATATATTGTTACAATGGGATGCCCTTCGGGTTAAAGAACGCCGAAGGCACTAAGCAACGGCTCGTGAATAAGATGTTCGTAAAACCAATAGGAAAAATTATGGAAGTATATATAGACGATATGCTCATTAAGTCTTTGAACGCAGGTGACCACCTGAAGCATTTGCAAGAAACATTCGACATCCTGAGGGAGAACAATATGAAACTTAACACCGAGAAGTATGCGTTCGGGGTCAGTTCGGGTAAGTTCCTAGGATTCCTAGTCTCACAAATGAGAATTGAGGTAAATCCCTACAAAATCAAGGCCATCGAGGACTTCCCAGATCAATTATCTAACGTAAAATAAGTCCAGAGGCTCACAGGGAGATTGGCAGCTTTGAGCAGGTTCATTTCCCGTTCATCGAAAAAATATCATCGCTTCTTCGCACTGCTCAAAAAGAAAAATAATTTCAAATGGACACCGGATTGTCAGCAAGCCTTGAAGGAGTTGAAAAAATATTTGCCAAGCCCTCCGTTTCTATCAAAACCAAAAGAAGGTGAAACGCTGCTAGTCTACCTCATGGTTTCAGAAGTTGCGGTAAGTGCAGTTTTAGTCTAGAAGGACGAAGGTACGCAATCTCCCATTTATTACGTTAGTAAAATTTTAACGGGAGCAGAAACTCGCTGCCCACATCTGGAAAAGCTAGTCTTAGCTCTCGTAGTCGCCACTCGGAAGTTGAGGCCCTACTTCCAATGCCACCCGATAGCTGTGGTGACCACTTTCCCTCTGAGGAATATCCTCCATAAACCCTAGTTCTCAGGTAGATTGGCCAAATGGGCCGTCAAAATGAGCGAGTTCGATATAGAATATAAACTGAGGACTGCAATTAAGTAACAAGTCTTGGCTAACTTCATGGCTGATTTCAGTCCGGGACTATTGCCTCTGGAAGCCAAGGAGGCAATAATGATGTCGGAATCAACATCGGGAGTTTGGACCTTATTGATGGACGGAGCTTCAAACGTAAGAGGGTCCGGGCTCGGAATAGTCTTGATCACGCCTTTGGGGGAAACCTTAAGGCAAGTCATCAGAACGATTCCTTTAACTAACAATGAAACAAAGTACGAAGACTTGGTTGCAGGGATCGAATTGGCCGGGGGCTTGACTCTAAAGTCATCGAAATCAAATGTGATTCGCAGGTGGTAGTGAATCAGATCTACGGAATTTTTGACACCAAAGAAGAACGTATGCAGCGATACATGGTATAAGTTCAGGATTTATTGGCACGATTCCGAGAGTGGTCAATTACTCATATCCCAAGGGAAGATAACGCGGAAGCAGATGCATTGGAAAATTTGGGCTCATCGACAGAAATTCAGGGATCGGAATCAAGGACGGTAGTACTACTGATGAACTCAGCCTTGGACACAGATGGTTACTATGAGGTGAGTTCGACTAGTTTGGTCTGGGACTGGAGAAACGAAATAATCAATTATCTAGCATGGAAAGTTGCCAGAAGTCCCCAAATCATCAAGAGCGTTACGTGCCAAAGTTGCACGTTATAGCTTCAAGAAAGGCCAATTGTACAAAACATCCTTTCAAGGCCCGTTGGCCTGGTGCTTAGGAGCATCAGAAGATAACTATGTAATGAGATAAGTCCACAAAGGGATATGTGGCAACCACTCAGGTGTAGATTCTTTGGTGCTAAAATTAGTTCGGGCAGGATAATACTGGCCCCGAATGGAATGAGATGCCAAAAGACTTCGTACGAAAATGTGACAAGTGCCAATGCTACGCACCACTAGTACATCAACCGACATAACCCCTACATTTGGTTCTGTCCTCGTGGCCGTTCATGAAATGGGGGATGGACATCGTCGGACCACTACCACCGGCTCCTGAAAAGGTAAGGTTTCTTCTAATTTTGACTGACTAATTTTCTAAATGGGTGGAAGCAGGTCCTTATTAGAAGATCGGAGAACGCGAAGTGGTCGACTTCCTGTGTAAAAACATAATTTGCAGGTTTGGGATACCAAAAGAGATTGCATGCGACAATGGGCCGCATTTTATCGGCACAAAGTTTACAAAGTTCCTTGAAGATTTGAAGATAAAGAGGATTACCTCTTCACCTTATCATCTGAGCGTAAATGGTCAAGCAGAGTCAACAAACAAAGTGATTATACAAGATATAAAGAAAAGGTTGGAAGCAACAAAAGGCAACTGGCCCGAAGAATTACCTGGGGTTCTCTGGGCCTACCGAGCAACGGCCAAGTCAATCACGGGAGAAACCCATTTTTCGCTTGTTAACGACACATAAACTTTGATACCGGTGGAAGTAAAGAAACCAACCTTAAGCTTTGAACGAAGAATCGAATAACGGAGCAATGCTAATCAAGTTGGAGCTGCTCCAGGAATGCATGGACTTGGCGCATGTTAGAATGGCGGCTCAAAAGCAGAGAATAGAGTGATATTGTAATCAAACAGCCAACCATCGTTATTTCAATGTGGGAGACTTGGTCTTGATGAAGGTAACTCAAAATACCTGGGAACTCAACGTGGGAAAGTTTGGCCCAACATGGGAAGGCCCTTACTGGGTTTCAGCTATCACTGGGAAAGGATCATACGAGTTGGAGAACCAGAACAGAGACAAGTTGCCCAACAACTGGAACGTGGCTCACCTCAAAAGGTATTACTGCTGACAAGCAGCAGTCAAACGGAAAGTATGTGCAACACTCTATTTCCCTTCGTTCAGTTTTTGTCCAAATTGGGTTTTTCTGGCAAGGTTTTTAATGAGGCATCGACAAAAACTTACTACGAAGATAGCAGTGATAAGACCTTTCATACCAAGGCAAATGAACAAGTTTCCACTCGTGGATGATTAGATAATCTTTGCTTCGATAGCAAATTCCCACTGGGAAGTTAAGTTTGCTACCGAACGGAGGTTACCCGACCGTTCAGAGCACAAGCCACTAGAGGACTGTTAGGTATTCTTTCGCTCGATAGCATGGGTTCCTAAGGAGAAACAAGATATGTTGCCGAGTGAAGGACTACCTAGAAATCCATTGGTGGGATCTTCTAAGATACAAGACTTCCAGTGTTCCAATTTGCATTCTTCGCATTCGAACACTTGGGGGAATGATATGAGAATATGGCAACACTGTATGTCACATCAACTGGGGAACGAAAATTCGGGAACAGAATACATCATCGGGACTGGGGATTGCACAGCCAGCCCCATGGAAACAAGTTATACAAGATAGCCACAAGTCATGGCAATTTCTTTTCTGCATAGAAAAATGCTTATGTACTTTTGAAAATAGAAGGAATTAAATGAAATGAAATATTTTTATTTTTATCTTGTTTCTTGTCTGAACGATGAGTTAATTTTGCCATTTGCAAGTTAAACAAGTACTTCAAATGATAGTGCCGTAATGAACATGAGACGTCCTCTTCAAGAGCACTGTAAATATAAGAGGGCCCGCTCTTATAAAAACCCTCACGTTAAAGGGTTGGTTCCGGAAGAATCAATGCCCGGAATCTAGAATGCCATCGGAAAAAAAATACACCCGAAGCCGCATACGAAAAAGACGCAAAAAGCAAACTTGCACAAATACTCATAGAAACCCTTATGGAAAAGAGATAATACTCGGAACCAAAATGCCTCGAACGAAAGGCATCCGAGATTACACTTAATAAAGCACGAATAGTACAACATGCGCAGAATATTTGAGCAAGTACGAAAGTTAAAGACTTGCATAAACATTCAAACGAAAGTAAGACTCAAACGATACTTGAGAAAAAAATATGTTTTTATTACAAAGACGCAACAAAATGGTAAAGGTACAAAATAGAAAAAGAAGAAAAAAGCTAAACTGCAGCGTCTACGGAATTAGGAGGAAGAGAAGTATCCGCATCCCCGGGAGTAGTAGATGGTTCCACCGATGGCTCAACATTTTCCCCAGCTTGATCTTCAGTATCATCGCCTTCTGATCCCTCTTCAATTTCCGAGAACTCAGAACGGGAATCAGAAGAACATGGAGCGTCAGACTGCACCGAGAGTCCATTCTTTGAAGCTAACTCAAGCTCTCGGGCCTTAGCAATTTCGACATCAATGTCAATGATACCAATCTTGGCCTCTTCCAAGGTTTTTCTCCTCATATTATACATGGAATAAGTTTTTTCAACTATTAGGGAAGACGCTCGGCACTTGAGTTCTTCTTTGAGTTGAGTAACTTCGGCGAAAAGGTTTTCCCGGGCGGATCTAGCAAATTTGAGACTGACGTCGAGTTCACGGACAGTTGAACTAAAGAGCCTATTATGCTCGATAGTTTTCCTGTACTTCTCTTCTAGCTAGGCATGTTTCGCTACCACAGCAGCAAGCTCTTCACTTTTGGAGTTTAAGGCTGCCTCCAAGTTAATCACTCTTTCAGCGGAGGCAGCCTAATTTGTAGCAAGAACGACGTTCTGGACTTCTATTCATTTAGCCTTGGCTTCATCAAATCTAACCCTCAACGGCCCAATTTCTTGGCTAAGAGCTATCACTTCTTGCTCGCTTTGCTGCAAACGGGCCTCCAAAACAAAGACCTCGGTAGCCTTAGTTTCCAGTTCCGAGAGGCGAAGAATAGTCTGGTCCCGTTCCGCCCAAAGTTGATCCCGTTCAGAAGTAAGTTCTTCCTTCTCACAAATCAGCCTTTGAAGGCCTTCAGAAGAAAGAAAGTTGGCCTACAAAACAAGAAGGGATACCTTCTCACAAATTAGCCATTGCGGCGTTATGCATAGCATTGTTCAACAATCACTCCCCGAGAGTGTCTGAATCTTCTCCCAGTCTTTTTCTGAAGCCAAAGGCTTCAGATAGTTAGCAAGCTCCACCGACCTCGAAAGAAAGTTGCACCCGGTGGAGACCGAAAAGGTAACACTTCTCCTCCTTTGTGGATCTTCTGAAGGGGCAGCATAAGTTTGCCCCAAATTCCCATGAACTGGGGACAGTGGAGGAGGGATACCTTCTTCATGGTCAGGTGTGGCTGATAGAGATAATGTTGCTGGTGGAAGAGTGGATGAAGATGGAAGTGATGTAGCAGTTGCTGGTGTTGGAGAAGGTGGTGATGAAGCTGATGGGGTAGAAGAATGATAAACAACTGCTTCAAAAATAGCATTGGATGTTGGGTGCTCGCCAACAGAAGACGGCAAGGACCCGGTACTCTACCTCGCAGTACCGGGCACGACAATTGGGGCCTGAGAACGAGAGTTGGCATTATCTACCAAATCAAATTCTCCCCAAAGTGCCGAGATATCATCTTCGGTTGGTATGACTGTCTCAACAGGTTGAGCATCCTGTTGAGATGATAATGATCGTAACCTCCTATGAAGAGAAGATCCCTCATCACTAGCTTCTTCTTCATCATCAATCATCACAATGTCTATGACCAGCCCGGAAGGAGGACCAGGCGTCATCGCCACTGGAGATAGTTCGGGGACAACAGTCTTTACCAGTTTATTCTTTCCCCCAGCCGTAGAGGAACGTCTACTCTTTGATTGTTTGTTCTCTAGCCGGGGACTTCGTGAAGAAATGTTTGCACCCCAAGCAGGCCCGAAGATGCCTGTTCGAGTAAGTGCTTCCTGAAGCAGCCTCGCCACAACAGCAGGGTCAGCCAAAACGTCCTCCTCGGGGACAGTAACAGAGCCCGCATGTAGATCTAATTTCATAAATAAGTCAGAAAGGTTCAATAGATATGCAAAGCAGAGAGAGATTGAAGCGAGCTAAGTTCAAATTACCGTGATTTTTAGCCCTTCACCCGTACTTAAGGGCCAGTTTTGTTTCCATAAATGAGTCTCGGGCATCGTAACATCCAAGATCTTCTAAACCCACCGGCCCAAGCCTTCTACCGCCGGTGGAATCCATCGAGTCGTTGTAACATACCGAGGTTGAAGGATAAATACAGGCATGAAAGAATATTTAGTAAGAGAAAATATATTAAAAAGAAATCTTAAAAGTACAATACCAAGCGCTTGGAAAAGATGATGACGTTGATGGAATGATGTTGTTGGTGGCAGTTGCAATGAACCGTTCTGTCCACCCACGGTCGTTGTCATTATCCATGTTATTCAACAGAGCATGGTGGCTACGCTTGCAGAGGTTTATCATACCTCCCCAAAAATTCTTGGGGGAGTAAAGGTTCATCATACGAGCTAATGATAGCTCTTCCCCAGTTTCCTGACACATGCGTCGAAGACATGCAACCTTTCTCTATACTGAAGGGCTTACCTATGCCAAGCACACTTGGTTGCGAAGGTAAAATTCCGTAATAACGGAATCAAGCTCTCCACTCAAAGAAAATACACCTAAAGTAAAGGAATATGTGTAGAAGTATGTAAAACCTTTCTTGGGAAGGGTCACTCGTTCCGATAGATCGGGAGCGATGATATCTAATTCATGGCAACGACAATTTTCCTTCACAGCGGGAATACTGGAAGGACGAATGGAAGAAGGGTACCTGCTAACAGCCCATGTACGAGGATTAGCAGAAGGAAATTTCTCCTCAAAATCCTTTGCGGTATTGAGTCTTTTGGGTATGATGGAGTCTATGGTTGGAGCGACAAAGTCGTCAGTTTTGTTTTTGCCTTTCGAAGAACCTGTACATTTTGAGAAGGAAGCCATGGAAAAAGAGAAATGGTTTTTGTTTGAAGAAGATGAAGACTCAGTAGGCGAAATGAGATGAAAGAAGTTGGAATGCATGGGGGGAAGTTGATACGTATAAGTAAAAGTTTTGGCGGCTAAAATCCTTGGGTAAGATTACCTCGATAATCGAAAAAAGGTGTGCTAAATCATGGGAAGACACGTGTTCGGGGCATTAAATGCGGAGAGACAGACGTCTAATCAACCGTCAGTGGCATGGGGGCCAAAAGAGTGTTTCTACCAACTTTCCGGTAACACAAAGTTATGTCACCAGAAAGCATGGGGACTAGCTGTATAGGAAAAAATATGACATGACACGTGGCCGCTTAAAGGAAGGACACGTGGAACACAAGATGGAGATGACCACCGAACATAGCTATTCCGCTTGTCACCGGAAGTAATAACGATTATAAAGGGAGTATTAACTGCTTTGCGCCCGGTAACATTTAATACAGAATATTTTGTAGCATTAAGGATGATGGACCGTTACAAGAAATTTGGTATTTATGCCTAACTTTACATCTTTATCAATGACCCTCATAATTGACATTAAAGAAGGGCATGATCCTAGGACTTCCTTCCCTGGACATAGCTATAAATAGAGAGCTCACTTATCATTGTAAATGAGAAAATTTTCTGGCTAACTTACACTATATTCTATACAATATTTTAATATAATTTTATTTTCTTGCTTTTGATCTCATCATTGTTGTGCCCGGAAACCCTGTTCCCAGACTTATCAGCTCTATCATTTCATCTACATTCTAAGGCTAAGTATTTTATATTTCATCAGTTATTTCGTTATTTTTTGGATCAAATTAATTCACTTGTCTAGAAATCACGAACAAATTCAACTGTACCGTTTTTCGGGTAAACATAAGGGTGATTTGTTTGTAAGCTTAATGCTCGCATATACCTTAAAGGTCACAATTTCCAAATCTTACAAGTGATCACTCTAAATTTTGGTTGAAACTTGAAAAAAAAAGAGTTTTTAAAGTTGTATCGAAAAATAGTTTTTGAAAGTTGAAATTGTGTTTGGACATTTATTTTATTTAGAATTTTTTTGTTGAAATTTTGTGAGCGAAAGAAAAAAGTTTCACTCAAAAACTGGTCCAAGCTAATTTATGAAACTTCAAAATATCCTTCAAAAACTTTTCAAAAACTGATCAAATTCAATGAATAAATGATATTTTCAAATTTATTTTTGAAAAAAAAAACTATATTTCCATAAAATGAGTCCGATGGAGTAAAAATTAAAATGTTTTAATTTCAACCTCCTTGAGAATATCAATTTCTATCACAATTCAAATGAATTATTGTCAGGATTCACATGTTGGATCAATCATTAAAGTCTAGCACTAGTGTTGATAATTAAAATTTGAAGATAAGAAGAATACATGAAGACAAATGAAAGAATAAAAAGGAAAATTAAAGGAGGGTGAGGTTTGGAGATTGAAGGTCAGAGATTCTCAGGTCTGCTTTTCTCGTCTAGTCACCATCCTTGTTTCCCTTTTACTCCACCCTCCCCTTTGGCCCGACGGCGGTCAGAATTTAAATTTTATTTGTTTCTGAATTATCATTAAATTCATAGTTCTTCTTAACTATTACTTTTTTTGTTTAATTTCCTTGTCTACTATGAACTTTGCACATTTCTTAAAAAATAATAAATAAAACGCATAATTTATTATGATACCTATATTAATTGATGTATATTTTTAATATATTTGAGAAAATAATTTGAAATGAGTAATTATTAAGATGGATATAACAGACAAAAAGAAATTGTCTTCTCTTAATATGCTAAAAGTAATAAGTAAAAGTGAATATTTATTTTTTAAATACATGACAAGTAAAAGTGAACGGCGAGATTAATTTGCAATTAAATATTAATAGATATATATTTAATAAACTTCCTAATACAAATATAAAATCTAAGCAAAAAGTTATTAAATTCGTTCAAATCCGTACCAAATACTCTAATTCCGCCCAAAACTTCACAAAGTTAGTGAACACACTTCCAGGCTTCAAGTGTCCCCAGATATGCAGAACAGTCTCACCAATGAAAATAAAAGTCATATAGAAGAATCTTAAAAGAGAGTGAAACGAGGAAGAAAAGGTTAATCCACAAAATTACATGGCAAACGACATAAAATTGACTGTGTTATCAGACTTTCAGTAATATTCAGTAGTAGGGTAGGAATTCAGCCTGCCCTTTGTTGCTATTGCATTTGTCACCACTGCCTCTTTGCCTTTCTTTTTTCTCCTAATCATCACTGTTACATCATCAGTTTGTAAAATTTTGGTGGATTTAACAAACTGTAATTTAAACGTATTTTTGCAGGTTGGTCCGCTTTAGAAAAGCTGAGTTTCTGGTTCACTATCCATATCTATATAGTCGACCTTAGCTTCTTACCTGGGTTCTTTCTCTATTGGAAGGGACAAAGACGAAATTACAATTTGAAGCCAATGAGTACGGATTTTTAAGTTAGTACGGATATAGTAGCTCCGCCCCTGGATCAGGAGAACGATATAAAAAGTGTGCAGCGAGACGCTTGTAAAATCATCAGACTGTTATACTTATTGTAATAATTTTTAAGATCTATATACATAGTAATTTACCAACAAATTAAGAGTGATCAACTGATCAATCTTTCTTTCTGTATGGCTGCGCCACTAATACTTATCACGTTTCTAGCAATGCCAAATAAATGTCTGTGTATTATCTTTTCGATTGAAGATATGGACTATCATTTTATCTTTACAAAGTGAAGATGCTTTACAAAGTGAAGAAGGTATACGGGTAAAACCGAGCCCACTGAGCACCTCGATTTTTCGGTGAAGCAAACGGAGTAGGGACGTGATCGTAAGGCATCAGAATCAGAGTGAACAGTCTCTCGTATCGGGCTCGAGCAAAATACCTGCCCTCAGAGGCATCGGGATCACGTCCTCCGGGTCCGGTTCGAGTCCCAAGACTTTGGAGAGCATTATCAAACAACCGCGCACGACTAACAAAGGGCCGTAATATCCGTATCCAATTGGATATCATGGCGTGAACCTTGGCCCGCATCGGCAGAAAATCAGTGATTAGCGAAAAGGAAGATTTTTACCTTTCTTAGAATTGTACTTAGGGTAAAACTCCCCTACTATTTAAAGGGGAAGTTTATTATTCATTAAACACATTATAGCATGCATACCAATGCAATTTATTCTCTATGTTTCTAAAAGTTATTCAAAGTTCTTATTTTTGTTCATAAGTTCTTCATAAGTGCAAGCTCGGAACCGAAGGCAGGTTCCTCGTTAAGCCATTAACCGAGCCCGGGATCACTCTTATCATTGGTTTAGCCATTTATTACGTCTTTTATCTGCTTAATCTAACGTCATTGATCACTTGTATTAAATTAATCCACATATCATTAAAACCGCGTATAAATTCAATTGTTATTCGTTTTTAAGGGTAAACAGTTTAGCGCCCACCGTGGGGCTAAGGATAATAGTGATAACTTGATACAAATTTTCATAACGCACTATGTTTTGCGCTTGTTCTTTGCGATTTTAATTTTAGGTCAATTTAAGAATGTCAAACTCTCAATCTGCCCACTTGAACGTTGATGCCGAGTCTGGCCACTATGGCGAGAACAACAATATAGTGCCCAGCAACGAGGTCCCTCATGTTGACCCCGACTGAGTTCCGGTCGCGGACCCAATCGATGCCAACTCGCATGTGGCCATCGACGCAAACTTGCCTACCGAACCGGAGAACAACGTTTGCGGAGGAGCCCTATCAATAGCCTGGGGTATGCACGACGGTGAAGGCGATGCGATCAATTTGCGGATGATCTTCGAAATGTTACAAGCTCAACAGACGGCGATAGCCCAACTACAAAACCAAAGCCGCGCCCCCAACAGAGTTGATCCTGAACCATTCCAGGAAAGCAGTCGAAGAAATGAACCAACCACAGAAAGGCTGGGTGAAGTTGAACCCGGGACCAACCCTAAAATAATAAAGATGCTTGAGGAACTGGCAAAGCGGATGAAATCGGGGGAAAAGAAGATCGAAGCCAATGACAAAATATTGGAGACCTATAACTCCAGGGTTGATCAAATCTCAGGAGCACTCCCGATATTAAAAGGCTTAGATTCAAAGAAATTTGTCCAAAAGCCTTTCCCTCCGAGCGTAGCACCGAAACCAATCTCGAAGAAGTTCCGTATGACCGAAATTCCAAAGTATAACGGAACCACGAATCCAAATGAACATGTGACCTCCTACACGTGTGCCATTAAGGGAAATGAATTAGAAGATGACGAAATCGAGTCGGTTCTGCTGAAAAAGCATGGAGAAACGTTATCGAAAGTAGCAATAATATGGTATCACAACCTACCCCTTAATTCCATTGATTCGTTTGCTATGCTTGCAGATGCCTTCGTAAAAGCTCATGCCGGGGCCATCAAGGTCGAGACTAGAAAATCGGACCTCTTTAAAGTGAAACAAAGAGATAACGAAACGCTCACGGAATTCGTGTCAAGCTTTTAAATAGAACGAATAGACCTGCCTCCGGTTGCGGACGATTGGGCCGTTCAGGCATTCACCCAAGGACTCAACCCCCAAAGCTCCTTGGCTTCACAGCAGCTGAAACAGTATTTGATAGAGTACCCGGTGGTAACTTGGGCTGACGTCCATAACAGGTACCAATCGAAAATCAGATTCGAGGATGATCAAGTCGGAGCCCCTTCCGGGTCCGTGTATCCCATCACAGCTAATAACAGGTCTAAAAGAGTCGTCGATCATGAACCAAGACCTAACAAAGATCGGTATCAACCATATAACGGAGATCGAAGGGGTAGTGGATCCGGGCGTAACCTTGCGAGGAATGAAAAAAAGGAAAAATTGAGGCCACAATAGCCGGGGAATCATGAGTAAAAACGGTTTCGACATGCCACTTGGGTCCAGGAAGGCATCGAGATTATCGGAATATAACTTCAGTGTCGATGCTACCAGCATCGTATATGCCATCAGGCACATCAAATATACCAAGTGTCCTCGGCCATTGCAGTCTGATCCTGCCCAAAGAGACCCCAACCTGATGTGCAAGTATCATGGCACTCACGGCCAAAGGACCGAATACTGCCGACATCTAAGAGAAGAAGTGGCCCGGTTATTCAATAATGGGTACCTCCGAGAATTTCTGAGTGATCGAGCCAAAAATCACTTCAGGAATAGGGATAATAAAAAACAGACTGAGTACGAGGAACCTCAGCACGTTATCAACATGATCATTTGTGGAGTCGACCTCCCCCAGGGGCCAATGCTAAAGCGCACTAAGGTGTCCAGTACAAGGGAAAAATGAACCCGAGATTATATGCCTGGAGGGGACCATCTCTTTCAACGATGAGGCGCTGAAAGCATCGTGCAACCGCATAACGATGCACTGGTAATATCTATACTCACAAATAAATCTCAAGTTAAGATTATGTTAATTTATCTAGGTAGCTCGGACAATATCATCAGATCCAGGGTCGTAGACTAGCTAGGTCTACAAGACCAAATAGTGCTTGCAGTCTGGATTTTAAACGGATCCAACATGGCATGTGAAACTACTAAAGGGGAGATAACCCTGCCGGTGAATACCACCGAGACCATTTAGGTAATGAAGTTCTATGTGATTGAAGGAGATATGAGATATAATGCTCAATTCGGAAGGCAATGGATTCACAGCACAAGGGAAATACCCTAGACACTACACCAAGCACTAAAGTTCCCCACACCGGGAGGAATCAAGATAGTTTATGGAGAGCAGCCAGCCGCAAAACAAATGTTCGCAGTCGACGAGGTGATCCCGATGTCCGCACTCTCGACGTCAAAGAACCTGAAACTGGTTAGGAAGGAAGAAACTAAATTACAATCACCGACATCGGCCCCGACCAAATCGAAGAAGCAAGAAGCGAGCGAGGATGATGATTACGGAGTTCCTAGGTCATTCATCACCCCCGATGATTCCGACGCCATCAAATCAACGGTCGAGGAGCTGGAGAAAGTTATATTGATCGAACACTTGCCCTATCGGAAGGTATACCTAGGCACGGGGTTAACTCCCGAGCTCACGAAAAAACTTATTAATTTCTTTATAGCTAACGTAGATTGTTTCGCTTGGTCCCATCTAGACATGATAGGGATCCCACCATAAATAACCACTCATAAGCTAAGCTTGGATCCGAAGTTCTACCCGGTTAAACAGAAGAGGATGCCTCAGTCCGAAGTCAAGCATGTATTCATCAAAGACGAGGTATCCAAACTCCTTAGAATAGGTTTCATTGGGGTAGTTAAGTACCCGGATTAGTTGGCTAACGTAGTAGTGCCTAAAAAGGGAAATAAATTAAGAATGTGCGTAGATTACAAATAATTGAACAAGACATGTCGAAAGGATTCTTTTCCTTTGCCTAACATCGATCGCATGATCGATGCAACGACCGGGTATGAGATACTCAGCTTTCTCGACGCTTATTCTGGGTACAACCAAATCTGGATAGACCCGGGGGGGTCAAGAAAAAACTTCCTTTATCACTAAATTCGGCACCTACTGTTATAACATAATGCTATTCGGACTAAAAAATATCGGTGCCACTTATCAATGTTAGTTAACCGGATGTTCGAAGAACAAATAGGAAAATCAATTGAAGTTTACATTGTCGACATGTTAGTTAAGTCCCTGCGAGCAGAGGACCATTTGAAATATTTGCAGGAATCCTTCAACATACTGAAGAAATACAATATGAAGCTGAACCCTGAGAAATGGGCATTCGGGGCCGGATCCAAAACATTCCTTGGATTCATGGTGTCCAACCAAGAGATCGAGATCAATCCCGACAAAAATCAAAGGTAAAGAAGATATCACCGTGGTGGACAATGTCAAGGTCGTTAAGAGGCTAACCGGGCACATAGCCGCCCTGGGCCGGTTCATATCGAGGTCCTCCGATAAGAGCCATCATTTCTTCTTATTATTGAAGAAGAAGAATAACTTTTCGTGGACCCCAGAGTGCCAGCAAAGCTTGGAAGAACTCAAACTATACCTTTCGAGTCCGCCACTACGCCATACTTCGAAGACAACCGAGCAATTGTACCTATACTTTAGCGGTATCCGAGATAGCGGTGAGTAAAGTCTTAGTTTGGGAAGAGGAAGGTATGCAATTTCGTATCTATTATGTTAGTAGAACTCTAGACGAGGACGAAACAAGGTACCCTTACCTAGAAATTTTGGCGCTCGCTTTGCTAAGCACCTCTAGAACGTTAAAGCCATATTTTCAATGCCACCCTATATGCGTCGTAACTTTTTACCCCCTAAGGAGCATAATGCACAAACCTAAGCTCTCAAGCTGACTGGACAAATGGGACGTAGAAATTAGCGGGTATGATATCAAATATCGACCCTGAACCACCATTAAATCTCAAATTTTAGCAGACTTCATGGCCGACTTCACGCCGACCTTAATACCTGAAGTCGAAAAGGAATTGTTGTTAACCTCGGGGACTTCCTCGGGAATATGGACCCTCTTTACGGACGATGCCTCGAACGCAAAGGGTCCGGACTCGGCATCATGTTGAAGCCGCCTACGAGTAACGTAGTTAGGCAATCTATTAAAACTGTGAAATTGACTAACAATGAAGCTGAATATAAGGCCATGATTATAGGTCTCGAATTGGCTAAAAGCCTGGGGGCCGGAGTAGTCTAAGCTAAGTGTGACTCCCCCCTTGTGATGAATCAAGTCAATGGGACATTCAAAGTAAAAGAGGAATGAATGCGAAGGTATTTGGACAAATTACAGGTAACGCTGCATCGATTCAAGGAATGGACCCTACAGCACGTACCCCGGGATCAAAATAGTGAAGCCGATGCTCTGGCTAACTTGGAGTCATCGGTTGATGACAATGAATTCAGCTTAAGAATGGTCGTACAACTCATAAAATCGGTAGTGAAAGAAGGTCATGCCGAAATAAACTCAACAAGTTTAACTTGGGACTGGAGAAACAAGTATATAGACTACCTGAAAACTGGGAAGCTGCCTTCAGATCCTAAAGAATCGAGAGCTCTGCGCACGAAGGCGGAGAGGTTTAGCATATCCGAAGGTAATCTGTTCAGAAGAATGCTCGATGGCCCACTCTCCATATGCTTGGGCCCGGGAGACACCGAATATGTTTTGAGGGAAGTTCACGAAGGCACCTTCGGAAACCATTCGGGGGCAGAATCTTTGGTTCGTAAGATAATTAGAGCCGGCTATTACTGGATCGACATAGAGAAAGATGAGAAGGACTTTGTACGGAGATGCGACGGCTGCCAGAGGCATTCACCAATGATCTAGAGAGCTATTACATTCGGTCTTGTCACCTTGGTCGTTCATGAAGTGGGGAATGGATATTGTCGGTCCCCTGCCGTGGGCACCCGGTAAGGCTCAATTCATAGTGTTTATGACTGACTATTTTTCTAAGTGGGTTGAAGCTCAAGCATTCGAGAAGGTCCGGGAAAAAGAAGTCGTCGACTTTATTTGGGACCACATAATATGCCGGTTCGAAAAACTGGACGAGATAGTGTGTGATAACGGGAAGAAGTTCATCAGCAACAAGGTAAGCAAATTTTTCGAGGACCATAAGATCAAAAAGATCTTGTCAACACCTTATCGCCCTAGTGGGAACGGATAGGCAGAGTCTACAAACAATACCATACTTCAAAACCTGAAGAGAAGGTTGACCGATGTCAAATGGAAATGGAAGGAAATTCTGCTCGAAGTCTTGTGGGCATACAGTACGACCTCAAAATCTAGTATTGGGGCCACTCCGTTTTGCGTTGGTCTACGGTGCCGAAGTACTAATGCCGGTCAAAGTGGGAGAACCGAGCCTCAAGTTCTGATATGCGACCGAAGAATCAAACGGTGACACCATGAACACGAGCCTGGAACTATTGGACGAGAGGCGCAAGGTTGCCCTAGTCCGGTTGGCGGCCCAGAAACAGCGGATAGAAAGATATTACAACTGAAGAGCCAACCTCTGACAGTTCAATATCGGGGACTTGGTGTTCAGAAAAGTAACACCGCACCGTAAACCGAATGAAGGGAAGCTAGGAATGAATTGGGAAGGACCATATCGAGTCATCGGGATTACCAGTAAGGGTTTGTACAAATTCGAAACAGGAAATGGTGCACAAATACCAAAAAACTGGAACGTGACACATTTAAAGCGGTACTACTGCTTAGGTATGACCTTATTCACCTTTTTTTAATATTACTAATCGAACTAACACTTGCAGGCAACAACTAAAGAAGAATGTGACTATTAGGTCTGAAAGCACGCGTTGCACTCTTTTTCCCTTGAACCGGTTTTGTCCCAAATGAGTTTTCCGGCAAGGGTTTTAACGAGGCAACTGTAAATCGTGCTAACTTCGAATCTAAGACTGGTTTTAAATCAGAGTCAATGGTATCATCAATAGTATTTGAGCCCTCTCAAGATCGACCTCGAATACTGGTGGCCATCACTCAAGTCGAGCTTCTTAGCAAGGAAGGAAGGAAACTTTGTTCCTAAACAATCTAGGCTCGGTGGTTAGGATTTATTGTAAGAGCCAAATGGTCAAGTGAACCGTGCCCGCGTAGGCCACCTTAGCCATAATACAAGCTTTTACACACTTTCAATCTCATACGTTACACACATAAATGAATGAGAATTTTTACCTTATTATTACAAACTTTTTCTTCTTACAAAAAGCCGAGTCTAAGGGCTATTCCTACCTGGGGACTATCGAGTCCATGGTCCACCCCAATCCGAGCCCAAAGGGCTGCCCCCACTCGGGCACTGTCGTCCAAAATAAGTTCGGGCGGCTCAGTTTATCTAAACCCCGGAGGCACAAAACCTATTAGGCAGTGCCTAAACCTAAAAGGCTATGGCCACCCTAAAAAATGGTTCGGAGACGTCCGAAGCCTGTAATTAAAACGTAAGGCCTCCAATTTTAAACCTCTTAAAAGCTTACCCTCAGTAGAGGCATCGCCTAAAAATATTTAAAGCAAGCATCTTGGAAAAAATCCCAGTCAATTCGAGTTTTCAAATGTTTTGATCAAAAATTACATCGAGGAGAGGTTTTGTTTGGACCTCCTAATAATGACTTATTACTACGTTTGATTATATGTTAAGACATTAGAAATATTTGCAATTACAAAAAGATACTAAGATAATAGAGACTTGAAATTTTCGAAAGAGGAAAATTTTATATATTCTGGAATATCTTTACAAAGGCCCAATAAACACAACCTCAACAAGAAATATGTACAAAATACAAAACCTGGAAAAAACAATCCTAAGGCATTTACGCCTGATCTTCGCTGGAGCCCGACTCGTCACCAGAACCATCGGGGCCTTTGGTTTCTTCGGAGCCCTCGGATACCTCTTCACCTTGGGGTTCAGCTAGCTTCTTCGCCTCGACCTCAAGTCTTTTTTCCTCCTTGATCTAGGCATATAGGTCAATGCCTCGGGCATGGATTTCTTCGAGGGTCTCCCTTCGGGATAGCCGCCTCACGTACTCAGCAGTGGTCTTCAGGCGGGCCTCGACTGCTTCAACATCGGCCTTGTATTGGGCCACTATCGCGTCAACATCGGCCGAGGTTATCTCCAACCTAGACCTCATTATTTCAAGCTCCTTGCCAAGGGCATCCTGTTCAGCGATGGCCGAGCCCACTTGTGTTCGGAGATCCTCATTTTGCTGAGCTCGCGTATTAGCCTTCTCCTTCGCCACCCGAAGCTGAAATTCCACCGAAGATAGCTTGGCCTAGGCGGTCTCCTTCTCCGAGGCCAGCAGGTCCATCTTGCTTTTTCACCCGTCGGCCATTACTTGGATCTCGTCTATCTCCTTTCGGACTTAGTCGATCTGGTCAATCTTCTGCTGGACTACGAGCTATTGTTCTTAGCCACTACGACAAGACCCTCGTTTCTAAATTCAAAAACCTTTACCTTTTCCACCAAGTCAGCATGTTTCTGCCTTAAGGCCGATGCTTCTTTCTGAGCTGCATCCAGCTCGTCCTAGAGGTTCTTAGCGATCCCTTCTTGTTGCTCGCTCAGAAGCTTGTACATGTCCATTTTTTTGGAAAGCTCTTGATCTCGAGCTCAAACTGATTGACATCAAACACGGATAACAATTGAATCGATGGAAAGTAATTATGCCTTACCTGGTTCAGCGCCTAATGCGCCTCATTGAAAAGGCATGGCACATTCACTTCATTCATTTTTGCCTGGTCCTTCTCGGTCACCAGGTATCAGAGGTAGCTAGTTATCCCCACAAGAGTAGACAAAACCCGAGCATCCTTCGGGACGGTCAGTATAACAGATCTCTTATGGCTGGGATCCACACTCAGAGCGAGGAACTGGTTGATCAATATCGGGCTAGAGCTCGGCCCGCCAGCTTCCGAGGATATCTCTTTCTTCGAAACTTCCAGGTCGCCCAGCTCGGAGTAGTCTTCCAAAGTAGACAAGTCCACACCATCAAAAAAGGAGTTAAGGGGATCGTCCGCACCATGGACTTCCTCATTTGACTTCTCCTTTCTCGCTTGGGCCTCCTCGAGCATGGACTCAGTGTAGGAGGGCATCCCCGAGATCTCAATTACACCGGGCTCTTGCTTCGGAGCAGAGCCAACATCCTGGGGAGTCTCACCCTGGGTATCCACATCGATCTTTTGAGCTGGAGGGGGGTTGATCTCACGAGTCTTCCCCTCAGATGCCTCCGATTCCCCGGGATAAGTTGTCCCATGGGTAACCAAAACAGGTTCATCCTCTGGCTCGTCCCTAAGCCGGAGAAGGGAGCCAGAATCCGGAACCCGGGAACTGGAGCCCCTTCTGGGCTTGCAGACCACCCTTTTCTTTGGTTTCTTCACCTCGGAGCCCGGGGACCCCGAAGGTTTTCTCTTTCTTTTCTTATTTTCCTCCGTGGTTGCAATGAATGGATCAAGGAATGGGGGCAAATCCTCTTCCCCTTCTGAAGGCCTAAGTTTGGTGATCTTAGGCAAACCTGCAATAACAAAAGGGAAGAGGAGTTAGTGTAATAAAAGATAGAAACATGGTATTGGCTATTCAGAAAGAGGCCTTACCATGAGAACGGGCCTCCCATCGTCCCTTCGAGAAACCGTGCCATGTGCGCTTGAAGTATGACATCGAAGTACAGATGCCCTCGATCCACTCCTTTAGTTGGGGAACCATATTCGTAACCCGGGAGACAGCTGCACAATGACAAGCATGCATAAGAGAAAAGAAATTGAAGAAAAGGAATTCTGACGTTTAAAGAAAGAATGCACTTACGAGACGCATTCCACTCTTCGGGGAATGGCATATATTCGTGGGGATCAAATTCTCAGTTTTCACTCGAGCTAAGCGTCTCTGCCAGCCCCGGTCTTGGTCTTCATCGATACTCGAAAAGGGGGCCTTGCTGGCCCGACGAGTAAGTTTGATCAGTCCCCCTCGGAATATTTGGGGACTGTATAATCGAAGTAGGTGGTCGATCGTGAACTGACGAGACTCGGTCTTGTTCACCAAGTAGCGGAGGAAGATCACGATCCTCCATAGCGATGGATGGATTTGTCTTAGGCATACCTCGTACCTCTTGCAAAACTCCAGAACGACCGGGTCCACCGGGCCCAGTGTGAAGAGGTAAGAATAAACACTTAAGTCCTTTCGAACTATGGGAAGAATGTCTTCAGTCACGGACCATATGTACCTTTATACTTCTTCACCCCGGTCTTGTTTGCTTGAGGGTTACTCGACTTTAAAGTCATCTGCAATTGAGCAGCCCCCGGGAACGAACACTTTCAAGGGAGGCTCGGCAGCCGGTTTGTTAGCAGGAACCTCAGAAGAAATTGTTTTGAGGGCAACTACTTCAGGGGCAACCGCCTCAGTACCGACGGCCGGTTGAGAAGATGAAGAGACAACTTCTTGAGGAACAGATTTCGATGTTTGTCCATTGTTATCTGAGAGAGGTTTGAAAATATGAAGAAAGAATACAAGGTTCTGAAAAAAATGGTTTTTGAAGATGAAGAACAAAGTATGAAGATTCAAAGAAATTTTGGGTAAAAATCTGGAAATCACTATGAAAATTGAAGAACAAGGATGAAGATATGGAAGTTTGAAGAAAGTTTGATGATGGTTGGGAAGCTCAAAGGTAATAATTTAGTCGAAAAGTAGAAAAAGAACAAAGGGGGAAGCTTTTATAGGGAGACAACCGACGCTTCACATTCGGGGGCAACCAACCGATAAGAGACATATGTCCGAAGTCAGAACGACACAATTGATGGAACATTTCGGCTTCCTCGTCGTAATGTACGAAGGAAGAACCGGAGAACATCTGTTGTTTCCCATCATTTCGGCAAGTTTACTCTCTAACAAACGAGGGGACTATTTGTATACGGGTAAAACCGAGCCCACTGAGCACCCCGATTTCCCGGTAAGGAAAATGGAGAAGGGACGTGACCGTAAGAAATCAGAATCAGAGCGAGGAGTCCCTTGTATCGGGGCTCGAGCAAAAGACCTGCCCTCAGAAGCATCGGGACCATGTCCTCCGGGTCCGGTTCGAGTCCTAAGACTTCAGAGAGAATTACCAAACAACCGCGCACGACTAACAAAGGGCCGTAATGTCCGTGCTCAACCGGATATCATGGCGTGAATCTCGGCCCGTATCGGCAGAAAATCAGTGATTAGCGAAAAAAAAGTTTTTTACCTTTCTTAGAATTGTACTTAGGATAAAACGCTCCTACTATATAAAGGGGAAGCTTATTATTCATTAGACACATTGTAATACGCATACCAAGGCAATTTACTTCTATTCTTTCTGTTTCTAAAAGTTATTCAAAGTTCTTATTTTTGTTCATAAGTTCTTCATAAGTGCAAGCTCGGAACCGAAGGCAGGTTCCTCGTTAAGTCATTAACCGAGCCCGGGATCACTCTTATCATTGGTTTGGACATTTATTACGTCTTTTATTTGTTGAATCTAACGTCATTGATCACTTGTACTGAATTAATCCACATATCCTTAAAACCACGTATAAATTCAATTGCTATTCGTTTTTAAGGGTAAACAAAGATATTTTTTTTAATATTTGGGTTTGTAGAATGTCTAAGGGTTCTTGAAATGTCAATTTTACATTGAACTACTATTAGTATTTGGCTCCTCAATGAAGCATAGGCAAACAACCCAGAAACTTTGATGCATTATCGTGTTTTTCTTGTGAATGAACAAATTTGGGGGCGGGAACACATTTGGGAAAAATAAAAATTCCAGTCCAAAAATTGAACAAGGGATTAATCTGGTGAGAGACCAACATACAGAATGAGTGAGTCACATCAGTCTCACCCGAGGTTGGACAATTTTACAGTCCTGTAAATATGCAGTTCCCAATAACGAATGAGATAATGTTACTGTGTAAAGGTCAAACCAACAGCTTCTCCTTTGTTTCTAATTTTGTTTGCCTAAGTATTTAGAAATGAATTTATACGCACATATAGCACAAACAATAAACATGAATTCCAAGACCAATTAGAATACTCTATATATGTGGGGGACAAATCATATTAATATTTGTAGGGTTAAATGATTTCATGAGGTGAAGTCATATACTTTATTCCACTTTGTTTGGTACTGCATCTATTCCAATTTACGTGAACCTATTTCCTTTTTGGTCCGTTTCAAAAAGAATAATCCCTTTCAAAATTTAGTAATAATTTAACTTAAACTTACAATTGTACCCTTAATGAGAAGCTTTTATAATCATACAAATACACTGGAACTATTTTTGACTTGTTTAGGACCACAAATTCCAAAAGTCTTTATTTTTTCTTTAACTCCGTGCCCAATCAAACAGGTTCACATAAATTAGAACAGAGGGAGTACTATTTTATTGTTTGTTTTAAAAAAAATTGATATATTTCTTATTTTCTTACTGAAAAACTTTTATAGCCAAGGCTATGACTTATTTAAGATTATAAGTTATAAAATTTTTATTAAGACATTAATATTATGATCGTACTTAAGAGCACAAATTTCAAAAAGAAATATTTGGCCCAACCCTTCCAATTATCTCTTCGTTTCTTAGACCTCAGTTTTTCTCTCTTTATTTTCGGTCCAATAAAATATTAAGATATTGTTTAAATTTGATCGGTGGTTGTTTCAAAATTTTAAAAACTTTTTGGAAGTCTAATTTTCACTTCGTACCAAACAGAACCTAAACGGCTTCTTCTCTTTCGTGATTCTCCCTCTCTCAACAGAAAAAAATAATATTCTTCAAAATTATTTTGGTTTGGGATAAAATTTAACATCATAGACACGACAAGCAGCGACTTGAAGTATATTCTTGAAGTTTTACTTCTCTCATTTCTTAGGAAAATAGCGATTTCAAGCATTCTATATTTGAAGAGATATACAAGTGTAGGATCCTAAATTTTTTAGTTTTCTAATCTTTGGTAGTTCAGTGTGTATTTATGCATTACTTTTTATTTGAACATTTTGTATCTCCAATTTTGCATCACAGTCATGGCTAGGACAAAATGAAAGCAAATAGAGCAAAATAGGAGATAGAATGTATAAAACAAACGGTGGAGGTGTCCGGCAAACAGGAGCGGAGCTATAGTAGTGGATGTGGGTTCGAGTGAACTCAGTGACTTTTTTCGAAATCCTGTATTTGTATTAAAATAATTACTAAATCTATATAAATATATACTGCCGAACCCAGTAATAAAAGGGGTCTTGGTTCAACGGTAAGAGTTGTGAGTTCGCTGGTAAAAAATAATCAAGAAGAAGAAGAAGAATTGAGATGGCCATAAAAGTCCGAATTTATAGATTAACCACGTGTCGGGGATAAGTTTGTTGGTTGTTTTTTGTGCAAGATTTTATAGTGAAGTCCAGGATGCAGTTATTTTTCAAATTTAAAAAATGTGCTGAAGGAGCTAGATAGTATAGCAGAGTTAAAAATAGTTATTTTTGTTACTTCTTGAAACTATCAAAATATTTGGTTGGATTCAGTGCACAAATGGTTTATTCTTTCTTCTTTGTGATGTTAGAATTAGATATGAGAAAAAACATGAGATATAGTGCAGTGAGTGCATGTTGTTTTAGGCTGAGGGAGTTTGCGTTAGTAACATGGTTGGCCTGCACGGAATTTCCCAAAAAGAAGAAGCTAAAAAGAGATCCATAAAAGAGGTGAGAAGTTATGAGAAGAAATATAAGGTAAAAGAAAAGGAGTGACCCCTGATAGGCTGTTGAATTTGATGGATAGGAGGAAGTTGACCAAGGAATAGAAATTTAAGGCGTTATTGGTATGATATATCCACACTATCTTGTTAGCGTGCGATATACTAAGAAACGTTTGGTCATAGATATTGTCAAAATATATTTGAATTTTTTTGGCAAATACATATTTGGCCATAGATTTTATCTATATTTTGACAAATTTTCAAAATCCAAATTCTCAAAACCAGCTCAAAAACAGATTTTGCCCAAAATATCACTATTACATTTTTTAAAAATTGCTCCAAACTTTTGTATTTTATAAATGAGCCCATTATTTATTAGTTTGCCCCAATGTTGCTTCGTCTTCTCAGTCATCTCATAGTGTATTATGTAGTTCATTATAAAAATGATAATTTTGTACCAAATTTATTTATGTTCAGGACTATGGTTTGCGATAATATAATAAATGTTATTTATAAAGGTACTAATGGGTATTTATGATAGTTTTTAGAACTTGTGGGTATAAGTCACGTTTCATGTTTTTTCAAAAAGAAAGTGAAATATGTTTTGAAAACTTATGTTCAAACACATTTTCATCTTCAAACCAAACTTCACCCAAATCAAATTTTTCAAAACAAATTTAGGAATCGCCAAACGCTAGCTAAACAAATTGAGAAAAATTGGTTCACCGTGGCTGATAATTTGCCATTCTTTTACAAATATTCATGGGCAAGGAATAATTTGATTTGACACTTGATTATCTAAAAAACAAGGTGGATCTGGAGAAGCTCTACAACGCATTTTAATTTGTAAGACCAATAAAGCATCATTGCATGCTCTTTATGGCTACCCTAGGCTCTTGACCTTCCCAAAATTCAACCTATTGTGATGGCGCCTATCATGATACTAGGTAAGCCGATAACTCAGATATTACCAACACTTTCAAATTTAAAATATAATAAAATAGGTTTAAATACGTAAAAATCTCATAAATACTAGATAAAACTGCCACAACCCAATAATGAAGTTTCCCAAAATCGAGATGTCACTAAATACATAAGCATCTATACAATACTAAGTCAGATACATTGTCTAAGAAATGCAGAAACTGAATAAGTAAACTCAGGGATAGGGGAGGAGAGTCAAGGCATGCGGATGCCAGGGAAGCTACCTCGATAATCTCAGAATGACTCAACTCTGTGAATCAGCAACCGTCATGACCGGAAACACCTGGATCTGCACATAAAGTGCAGGGTGTAGCGTGAGTACAACCAACTCAATAAGTAACAAATCTAACCTTTGGACTAAAAGTAGTGACGAGCTCGAACATTACAGCCCACATACGAAATTAACAATACGGAAATTTACGAAAAATATGACAGTAATGTCTCAGAAATTCATAATCTACAGGTAACGGTACAAGAATTTAGGCATGCTTCCAGGTTTAATAATTTAACTCAGAACATATAAAATATGTCAAGTCTGAATGATACGAGGAATGTAACATCTCTATATCTACATGCCAATATGCATATCGTATGTGATACAACACAATAAAAGCCTCGCGTACTCACACTCTCAGAGTACTCAACCTGACTGTCTTAATTCTCACTCATCACATTCAGTCACTCATCCCTGTACAGGGCAGATCCATCCCACATGCAAATAAGTCCAGGCCAGATCCAGCCCAAATACAAATAAATCAATAGCAACTGCGCTCACTGTGGGTGTGCCGACTCCGGAGGGGCAGATCCAGTCCAAGCACTATACTAACCCAAATCCTTGCATGAATCAATAAAGTCTGCTGCGGCGTGCAGCCCGATCCCATAAATATCACTCACAAACAAGACCTCGGCCTCACTCAGTTATCAATATCTCCAGTCTCTCGGGCTCACAACACTCATGCTAAGCAGCCCATATCAATGATACAAGATGTGACAATATACAGTAATGGAGACTGAGATATGATATACAATGATGGATGCGATTGGGTACATAACAACAATTAAGAAAATAACTCAACAACAAAGATGGACCACTGTGGGTCCCAATAGTACCAGCATATAACCTAAACATATTTTCTAGCATGAACCACAGCTCAAGTGCTCTAACACTTAGAGTACAGTAATAATATTCAGATAAGATAGCTACACAATTCCCTGGAATCGAAAATATCACAATTTCTACGGTGCACGCCAGCACGCCCTCACCTAGCATGCGTGTCACCCCAACACCAATCACCTTACATAAAATTCGGAGTTTTATACCTTCATAACCAAGTTTAGAAATGTTACTTACATCAACCTGTGCAAAACTCTACTCCAACAAGCCCTTGCCTCACGAATCGGCCTCCAAATTCTCCAAATCAAGCCATAAACAATTTGATACAATCAACACGAGCTAAAGGAATCAATTCCATATAAAAATTCTAAGTTCTTAAACAAAAGTAAAAAAGTCAACTCAAAAGTCAACCCTCGGGACCACGTCTCGGAATCAGATAAAACTTACAAAATTCAAACGCCCATTTGACCACGAGTCAAACCATACAAAAATTACTCAATTTCGATAACAAAAGCTCCATCAAATCCCCAAAATTCGGCCTAAGATGTTTTCTCCATCCCCCCCCCCCAATTTTTTAACCCAAATCACTAATTAAATGATGAAATCAAAGATATAATCATGGAATTTAACCGAAACTAAGTGAGAATAACTTACCCCAATCACTCCCTTGAAAATCTCTCCAGGAATCGCCAGCAACCGAGCTCCCAAAATCAAATTATGCAAAATGACTCAAACCCTCATTTTTGAAATATTTAAGTTCTGCCGGATGTCCCTTCTTCGCGATCGCGAAGCACAAACTCCACTGCCCCCAGAACTTCCTCTACGCGATCGCATACAAACTCACGCGAACGCAAAGCATAGGCTTTCCAAGCCTACGCAATCACGGATAGACCCACACGTTCGCATAGAACAACGTGCGTGACCAGCTCTTGCCTCCTTTCCTCTTCGCGAACACGGCTTTACCCACGCATTTGCGATGCACTAATTCCCCAGCTTAAGTGATCACATACCAGAACTCGCGATCGTGGACCTACCCACGCGATCGCGTATAAGGAAACCAGACCTGAACACCGCCAATCTTCAGCAGTCTTCCAAGTCCATAATTTGATTCGTTCACCATCTAAAACCCAGCCGAGGCCCTTGGGACCTCAACCAAATATACCAACAAGTCCTAAATCACGATACAAACTTAGTCGAGGCCTCAAATCACATCAAACAACATCAAAGACATGAATCGCACCTCAATTCAAGTCTAATGAAAACTATAAAATTCCAAGTTTTACAATTGATGCTAAAACCTATCAAATCAAGTCCGATTGACCTCAAATTTTGCACACAAGTCATAAATGACACAACGGACCTACTCTAACTCCCGGAACCCCAATCCAAGCCTGGTAACCACAAATTCAACTCTCGGTCAAACTTCTAAATTTCCAAAGCTTCTAATTTTCAAAATTTTACCATTTCAACCCTAATTCAAATACGGGCCTCCAAATCACTATCCGGACACACTACTAAGTCCGAATCTGAACCAACTATCCTGATAAGTCACATAGCAACAATTAAGCCTGAAATAATCAGTAAATAGGGAATAAGGCTACAACATTCAAAATGACTGGTTGGGTCATTACATCCCCCTCTTAAACAAATATCCATCCTAGAACAGGTCTAGAAACGTACTTGGAGTCTCAAATAGGCGTGGATATATGCTTCGCATCTCCTGCTCGGTCTCCCAAGTAGCCTCCTTAACTGGTTGACCTCTCCACTGCACCTTTATTGAAGCTATGTCTTTTGACCTTAACTTTCGAACCTGCCGATCCAAAATGGCCACCAGCTCCAGATCATAAGTCAAATCACCATCCAACTAAACCGTGCTGAAATCCAAAATATGAGACGGATCGCCGACATAATTTCGGAGCATAGAAACATAAAATACTGGATGAACACTCGACAGACTAGGTGGCAAGGCAAGCTTGTAAGCCACCTCTCCAATCCTCTGAAGCACCTCAAATGGCCCAGTATACCGAGGGCTCAACTAGCCCTTCTTCCCGAACCTCATAACACCCTTCATGGGTGAAACCTTGAGTAGTACCTTCTCCCCAACCATGTAAGCAACATCAAGAACCTTCTGATCGGTGTAACGTTTCTGCATAGATTGCGCCATGCAAAGCCGATCCTGAATCAATTTAACCTTGTCCAAATCATCCTGAACCAAGTCAATGCCCAATAGCCTAGCCTCGTCCGACTTAAACCACCCTATCGGAGACCAACACTGCCTCCCATATAAAGCCTCATACGGAGCCATCTAAATGCTTGATTGGTAGATGTTGTTGTAGGCAAACTCTGCGGCTGGCAGAAACTGATCCCAAGAACCTCCGAAATCTATGGCACAAACGCGTAGCATATCCTCCAATATCTTAATAGTGCGCTTAAACTGCTCGTCCGTCTGAGGGTGAAATGTTGTACTCAGCTCAACCTGTGTGCCCAACTCCCGCTGCACTGCTCTCCAAAAATACGATGTAAACTGCGTGCCCCGATCTAAAATAATGGACACCGGCACACCGTGAAGGCGAACAATCTCACGGATGTAGATCTCAGCCAACCGCTCCGAAGAATAAGTAGTCCCAACTGGAATGAAACGCGCGGACTTGGTCAACCGATCCACAATCACCCAAATAGCATCAAACTTCCTCGAAGTCCGTGGGAGGCCAACTACAAAATCCATGGTGATACGCTCCCATTTCCACTCTGAAATCTCAAGCCTCTAAAGCGATCCCGGTCTCTAATGCTCATACTTCACCTGTTGGCAATTTAGGCACCGAGCTACAAACCCCACTATATCCTTCTTCATCCTCCTTCACCAATAGTGCTGCCTCAAGTCCTGGTACATATTCGCGGTACCCAGATGAATAGAATACCGCGAACTGTAGGCCTCCTCAAGAATCAACTCGCGTACCCCATCTACATTAGGCACACAAATCCGACCCTGCATCCTCAATACCTCATTATCCTCGATAGTAACATCCTTGGCATCACCGTGCTGAACTGTGTCCTTAAGGACAAACAAAAGGGGATCATCATATTGGCGCTCTCTGATGCAATCATATAAGGAAGACCGAGAAACCACACGAGTTAGAACTCGATTGGGCTCTGAATTATCTTATCTCACGAACTGGTTGGCCAAGGCTTGAACATCAACTGCAAGTGGTCTCTCACCAATAGGAATAAATGCAAGGCTACCCATACCCACCGCCTCTCTACTCAAAGCATCAACCACCACATTGGCCTTCTCGGGATGATATAAAATGGTAATATTATAGTCCTTTAGCAGCTCCAACTATCTTCGCTGTCTCAGATTTAGATCATTTTGTTTGAATAATTGCTGGAGACTCTGATGATCAGTAAATACCTCGCAAGACACACCATAGAGATAATGCCTCCAAATCTTCAATGCATGAACGATGGGTGCCAACTCCAAATCATGAACATGGTAGTTCTTTTCATGAGGCTTCAACTGACGTGAAGCATAATCAATCACTCTACCCTCCTGCATCAAGACACACCCAATACCAATCTGAGAAGCATCACAATACACTGTATAAGAGCTTGATGCTGAAGGCAAAACTAGAACTGGAGTTGTGGTAAAGGCAGTCTTGAGCTTCTAGAAGCTCTCCTCACACTGATCCGACCACCTGAAAGGAGCACCCTTCTGGGTCAATTTGGTCAAAAGCGATGCAATAGACGAGAAACCCTCTATGAAGTGATGATAATAACTGACCAAGCCAAGAAAGCTCTGAATCTGAGTAGTTTAGGAAAGTCTGGGCCAACTCTGAACCGTCTTTATCTTCTTTGGATCCACATTAGTCTCCTCACTGGACACCCCGTGCCCCAAGAACGCTACCAAACTAAGCCAAAACTCATACTTGGATAATTTGGCATAAAGCTTCTCCTCCCTCAGCCGTTGTAGTGCAATCCTCAAATGTTGGGCATACTTATCCTGGCTACGTGAGTACACCGGGATATCATCAATGAATACTATAAAAAATGAGTCGAGATATGGATGAAATACACTGTTCATCAGATGCATGAATATTGCTGGGGCGTTGGTCAGCCCAAAAGACATCACAAAGAACTCATACTGACCATAACGGGTCCTAAATAACGTCTTTAGAATACCCGATCCCGAATCATTAACTGGTGATACCCAGACCTCAAATCAATCTTAAAGAATGCCCTCGCTCCCTGAAGCTAGTCAAATAGATCATCAATATGTGGCAAAGGATAATTGTTCTTGATTGTAACTTTGTTCGACTGCCTATTGTCGATGCACATCAGCATAGTACCATCGTTATTCTTCTTCACAAACATAATCGGTGCACCCCAAGGTGACACACTAGGCCTAATAAACCCCTTATCAAGAAGTTCTTGAGATGCTCTTTCAATTCCTTCAACTCAGCTGGTGCCATACGATACTGAGGAATAGAAATGGGCTGAGTGCCCAACACCAAGTCAATACCAAAGTCAATATCCCTGTCGGGTGGCATGCCAGGTAGGTCTCGCACCACCGGAACATAATCAATAGTAGGGGTATCAACACCAACATCCCTTACAAAGTCCAAATACAACAAACACCCTTTCCCAACCATCTATTGGGCCTTCAAATAAGAAATCACCCTGCTGGAAACATAATCTAAAGAAACTCTCCACTCGATCCTTGGCAACCCCGGTATCGCCAACGTCACAGTCTTAGTGTGACAATTCAGAATAGCATAACATGGAGACAACTAATCCATACCCAAGATCAGGTCGAAATCAACCATACTAAGCAATAAAAGATCAACTCAAGTCTCCAATCCCCCAATAGTCACTACACACGACCGATATACACGGTCCATAATAATAGTATCACCCACTGGTGTAGATACATGAACATATGAAACTAAGAACTCATGGGGAATGTCCATATAACGAGCAAAATATGATGATATATAGGAATAAGTAAAACCGGGATCAAATAATATAGAAGCATCCTTGTGGCATACTGAGACAATACCTGTGATCATTGTGTCTGAAGCAATGGCATCTGACCTAGCATGAATAGCACAAAATCGAGCCTGACTGCCACCTGATCAGCCTCCCCCTCTAGGGCGACCCTTAGCTGCCTGAGCCCCACCCTGAGCTGGCTGGGCGGGTGGTGAAGTAATTAGCGATGAAGTCGTGGCCTGACTCCTCTGCTGAACTGGACCTCCTGTAAGGCGGGGACAAAACTTCTTCACATGACCCAACTCTCCACACTCAAAACATCCCCTCTCTGAAAATGGTGGCAAATAATGAGGCGGACCCAGAGAACCAGAATAACTACCAGAAGAACCTGTGCAGATGAACCCTGAACTGAAGGTGCACGAGATGAACGCTGAGCTGGAAGTGCACTGAGAGATGACTAACCCAATCGAGCACTGTATGATCCATGGCTAGCTCATGCACCACGATGAAATGGACGAGCCATATGAGCGAGCCTATAAGGACGACCCCTGATGTGGTGGAATTGACCCCAAGAAGGGACACCCCTGAAATCACCCGAACCACGAGGCCTCTTGGCCTCCCTCTACTCGCGATCCTAACTACGAACCATCTCTAGCCACCAAGCAATATCGACTACCTCATCGAACGTAGCACCCGATACACTCTCCCGAGTCATAACAAAACGCAACTGATAGTGGAGGTCATCTATGAACCTCTTAATCCTCTCCCTCTCAGTGGGAACCAGCCAAACTGCGTGATGAGCCAACTCAGAAATCTTATCTCATACTGGGTCACAGACATGTCCTACTGACGTAGATTCTCGAACTGCCTGTGCAGCTCCTCCATGCGGGTCTATGGCACAAGCTTCTCCAATAAGAGAACAGAGAACTCATGCCATGAAGTAGTGCTGCACCGACTGGCCTACGCCTCTCATAGGCCTCCCACTATCTGAAGGCAGCCCTAGTAAACTGAAAAGTAGTAAATGAGACCCCACTGGTCTCCAGAATACCCTCCGTACGAAGAATCCACTGGCACCTATCCAAGAAGTCCTGGGCATTCTCTGACTCAGCCCCACTGAATGATGGGACCCACTTATGCCTAAACAACTGCAACCGGTTGGGCTGGTAGTACCCCCGATATCTAAAGTCCCTGCATCACCTGCTCTAGGGAGCGGGTGGTGGGAATTCGAGTACCTCCCCCGGCCTGAGAAGTGGCTGGCGCGGTCTGAACAGAAACCGCCTGAGCAAGGCTAGTGCAAACAGACAATATCTGGGCTAGAGCCTCCTGAAGGCCTGGAATCACAATAGACACAGCTATTGCCTGAGCTGGCCCCACTGGCTCAACCACATCTGAAACCTGCTCCTGAGCTAAAGCAACTGGTAGATCTGTAGGTACTGCTCTAGTTGTTGTACGAGCTGCACCTCTGCCCTACCGCGACCCCTACCATGACCCCGGCCTCTTGTGGAGCTAGCCCGTGGTACTGGTGGCTGACCGTCCGGTCCGGTAGCACGTATCCTCACCATCTGTGAGAGAATAGAATAACAAAAGTTTAGTTCCCGGAATGAACAAATTTGAACGATAAGAATACAAGAATGTGAAGTTTTCCTAGGGGTTCAACAGTCTCTCGAAGATAAGTACAAACGTCTCTGTACCGATCCGCAAGACTCTACTAAACCTGCTCATGATTCATGAGATCTATGTAACCTAGGCTCTGATACAAACTTGTCACGACCAAAAACTCAACCTGTCATGATAGAGCCTATTATAGTACTAGGCAAGCCGGCAACTCAGACATTATAAACACTTTCAAATTTAAAGTATACTAAAACAGGTTTAAATACATAAAAATCTCATAAATACTGGATAAAACCGTCACAACCCAATACTGAAGTTTCCCAAAATCAGGGTATCACTAAGTACATGAGCATCTATACAATACTAAGTTAGATACACTATCTAAGAAATGCAGAAACTAAATAAGTAAACTCAGGGATAAGGGGGAAAGTCAAGGCCTGCGGACGCCAGGGCAGCTACCTCGATAATCTCCAAATGACTGAACTCTGTGAATCAGCAACCGCCGTGACCGGAAACACCTGGATCTGTACACGTAGTGCAGGGTATAGCGTGAGTACAACCAACTCAATAAGTAATAAAAATCTAACCTTTGGACTGAAAGTAATGACGGGCTCGAACATTACAACCCACATACGAAATTAATAGTACGGAAATTTACGGAAAATATGACAGTAATGTCTCAGAAATTCATAATCTACAGGTAACGGTACAAGAAATTAGGCATGCTTCCAGGTTTAATAATTTAACTCAGAACAGATAAAATATGTCAAGTCTGAATGATATGAGGAATGTAACATCTCTATATCTACATGCCAATATGTATATCGTATGTGATGCAACACAATAAAAGCCTCGCGTACTCACACTCTCGGAGTACTCAACCTGACTGTCTCAATTCTCACTCATCACACTCACTCACTCATCACTGTACAGGGCAGATCCGTCCCACATGCAAATAGGTCCAAGGAAAATCCAGCCTAAATACAAATAAATCAATAGCAACTGCGCTCACTGTGGGTGTGCAGACTCCGGAGGGGCAGATCCAGCCCAAGTGCAATAATAAGCCAAATCCTGGCATGAATCAATAAAGTCTACAGCGGCGTGCAGCCCGATACCATAAATGTCACTCACAAACAGGCCCTCGGCCTCACTCAGTTATTAATCTCTCCAGTCCCTCGGGCTCACAACACTCATGCTAAGCAGCCCAAATCAATGATATAAGATGTGACAATATTAACAGAGTCTGAGATATGATATGCAATGATAAATGCGATTGAGTATATAACAACAATTAAACGAATAAGTTAACATCAAAGATCGACCATTGTGGGTCCCAATAGTACCAGCATATAGCCTAAACATATTTTCTAGTATGAATCACAGTTCAAGTGCTCTAACACTTAGAGTACAATAATAATGTTCAGATAAGATAGCTACATAGTTCTATGGAATCCACTAAATCACAATTTCTACGGTACACGCCCACACGCCCGTCACCTAGCATGCGCGTCACCACAACACCAATCACATTACACAAAATTGGGGGTTTCATTCCCTCATAACCAAGTTTAGAAATGTTACTTACCTCAAGTAGTGTAAAACCCTACCCCAACAAGCCCTTGCCTACAAATGCCCCGAATCTAGCCATAAAATTTTTGATACAATCAACACGAGCTAAATGAATCAATTCCATATAAAAATTCTAAGTTCTTAAATAAAAGTCAAAAAGTCAACTCAAAAGTCAACCCCCGGGCCTACGTCTTGGAATCCGATAAATATTACAAAATTCGAACACCCATTCGACCACGAGTCGAACCATATAAAAATTACTCAAATTCAATTCCAAAATCTCGCTCAGATTTCCAAAATTCGGCCTAAGAAGTTTCCTCCATTTCCCTCTAATTTTTCAATCCAAATCACTAATTAAATAATGAAATCAAAGATATAATCATGAAATTTAACCAAAACTAAGTGAGAATCACTTACCAGATATAATCATGAAATTTAATTAAAACTAAGTGAGAATTACTTATCCCAATCACTCCCTTGAAAATCTATTCAAGAATCGCCTCCAACCGAGCTCCCAAAATCAAATTATGCAAAATGACTCAAACCCTCATTTTTAAAATATTTAAGTTCTGCCTAGATGTCCCTTCTTCGCGATCACGAAGCACAAACTCTACTCCCCCCAGAACTTCCTCTGCGCAATCGCCTACAGACTCACGCGAACGCGAAGCATAGGCTTTCCGCGCCTACGCGATCGCGAATAGACCCACGCGTTCGCATAGGACAACACGCGTGACCAGCTCTTGCCTCCTTTCCTCTTCACGAACGTGGCTTAACCCACGCGTTCGCGATGCACTGATTCCCCAGCTTACATGATCGCATACCAGAACTCGCGATCGCGGACCTACCCACGCGATCGCGTATAAGGAAACCAGGCCTGAACACCAGCAATTTTCAGCAGTCTTCCAAATCCAAAATTTGATCCGTTAACCATCCGAATCCCACCAGTGGCCCCCGAGTCCTCAACCAAATATACCAACAAGTCCATATTCATGACACGAACTTAGTCGAGGCCTCAAATCACATCAAACAACGTCAAAAACTCGAATCACACCTTAATTCAAGCCTAACGGAAACTATGAAATTCCAACTTCTAGAATCGATACCGAAACCTATCAAAACAAGTACGATTTACCTCAAATTTTGCACACAAGTCATAAATAACACAACAGACCTACTCCAACTCCCGGAACCCCAATTCGAGCCCGGTAACCACAAAGTCAACTCTCGGTTAAACTTCTAAATTTCCAAAGCTTCTAATTTTCCAACTTTCAGTGCCATTTCAAGCCTAATTCAACGACGGACCTCCAAATCACTATCCAGACACACTCCTAAGTCCGAAATCACCCAACGGAGCTATCAGAACCATTAAAACTTTCTTTCGGAGTCGTTTACACATAAATCCACATCCGATCAATCTTTACAACTTAAGCTTTCTACCTTGAGACTAAATGTCTCAATTCCTTCCGAAACATCTCCGGATCCGAATCAGCTACCCCGGTAAGTCACATAGCAATAATTAAGCATGAAATAAGCAGTAAATGGAGGAACGAGGCTACAACACTCAAAACGACCGACCGGGTCGTTACATTGACTTACCATCGTATTTTTGAAGATTGATCATTTGTATCTCCTCTTCAAGGATATAGATGCTTCCCTAATATTCTTAGCATGGCGTCGATCCTTTTTACGCAACCAAGAAAGTTTGCGCACGAAGAAATTCTATTTCGCCAAGACCATGGCTGGGTTGTGTTGTAGTAGTCGTGTAGGAATAAATTCGTTGAAAGTAGTAACAGGCGGGTGTCTCTCTCTATTAACCCAATAGAGTCTTCACCTACTCCTGTAGCGTACTCCATACCAACCAGACAAAATCTAATAAAATAATAGATTATCTATAATAAATTAAGAATGGACCCAACATAGTAACACTACTAAAAAAATAGAAATTAGGGACATAACAAATTCTGTAGCCAATAGAAAAATTCGTTGTCGATCCTATTTACCGACGGATTAGCAACAAATTATTAAGAAATTTTGTTAGCTACGGACAATTTAGCGACATGTTAGCAACGAAGTTAGTAGTAATTCCAGTTTATTGTAATGTAGACTAGGGCTAATAAAACACGAAACCGTGTATAATAAAAAACTATTTATAATAAACAAAGAATAGTCAATTACCTAGTATAATAAACTTGAAGAACCAGAAAATTATTTCTTCCTAATTGCAAAGCAATAACAGATTTATTACACCCCTGATGAAAAATATGAACGAATATATCTATTGTAATTAATACCTGAGCAGTTTTACTCAAAAAATAGTCTCCAAATATTGAATATTTTAATTAAAAAAATCTAAACAAGAATAAAGATTCGAGTAGGATGAAGGGGACGAGTAGAAGGAGCAGCGGGGATTTGGACAAGGAAGAAATGCGAGCACAATAATCACTGAATTTGAGCAATTTTTATTGCATTGAACGAGCTCGGAGAGAGAAGAATTATTGCCGCACTTATGAAAGAAGAAGGAACAGCGGAGAGGCAGTTGAGTGTTTTTTTTTTTTGGCAAACTTTTAATAATTATACATTGAACAAATTCATATTTTTTTACAATTTTGGGGCTGATTTCAAATATTTTATAACCGAAATTAGCTTAATTATGCATCAATTCTAAAAGTGATCTAAATATTTAAGAATTAAAATTTGGGGTTGGACTTCTCAAAGGAGACTTAAAAGGTTTGCCCCACCTAAAAGCCCTATGTTTCAAAAGTATTTACCTCTTTATTAAACATTATATCAAGCCAAACTATGATAAATAACGTAAAATTGAATAAATATTAATTAACCATGGTTAAGTGAGAGAAGTTTATACGTAAACACATGTTACACATCTAATGATTTAGTGTAAATATCGGGAGCAAATAATTTTTTAGCATACCTCATCTGTTTTAATTTATGTGATACATGTTTAATTATTTAGAAAAAAAATTTAACTTCAAACTTTTTATTTTACTCTAACAAAATAATTTATCAATACAGAATTTTCTACGGCTTGTTTTAGACGATAAGTTTTACCGATTTTTTTCCTCTTAAATTTCATGCTCAGTCAAACAACCTCACATAAATTTGGACGGAGGGAGTAATAATTTATAAAACTTTGAGTTTATAATCTGATTAAAATGAAGATAGATACATTTTTCCTAAAGATGAGACTATAAAAATGTAAATATTGTTTACATGATCATGTTTATAGGAGTAACTTAGTAGGCGTTTGGACATGAATTCCAAAGTTCTTTTTTTAAATTTAGAATTTCACTAAAATTTGAATTGAAGATGAAGTTGTGTTTGGTTATAATTTTTGCAAAATATTTGGAAGTCTTTTTTTAATATATTTTGCAACTAAACACTAGCAACCTTTTCATTTTCAATTGAAAAACTGGTTCTCACCAATTTATCAAATTTGAAAATGCATTTTCAAGTGATATTGGAAAAATTATAAGATTTTGATAACCAAACATTGTTTTCAAAAAAAATTTGAAAAAAGAATTGTTTTTTTTATATAATGTCTAAACTCTAACGTATCCATACAGCTAAAAAGTATCAAAGATAAAGGGAAAGAAAATTAGAGAAAATGTTTCCATGCGAACAGGCTTTTTGCAGGCGTAAAAGACGTCACTATACAGAGCAAACACGCCAACTTGTTTCCATTCTCATGCTTACTGAAAAGTTATCTCAGAAGACCCTCTTTCACTTTTTACCTCTCTAAGCCAAAAATATTCTTATTTTTTCAACAAATTAAGCAATAACACTGAATGCTCTCACAGGAGGGAGCACATGATTTACTGCCCACAAACCAGTAAAAAATTTCCACTTTACTCCAGTAGTTACCTCCACATGTTTAGTAAACTTTAGGGTTGAGAAACAGAGAGTGAGATAGAGAAAAAAAACAGTATAATATCAAGAATAATAAAGATAATCCGGTGTATTAAGCTCATGTTATGTGCAGATCCAGAAAAAAATTAAATTATAAGGGTCTATTATAAGCAATCTTATTTTACATTTTTACGAGAGGACTGTTTTCATGATTCGAATCTCGTAACCTCCTCGTCACTCACATGACAATAATTTTGCTATTTTTTTCTAAGCATAAAAAAAAAAGTAAACTCCTTTTTTTGTAACCTCCTCGTCACTCACATGACAACAACTTTACTGTTTTTTTCTAAGCATAAAAGAAAAAGTAAACTACTTTTTTTGTTTTTTGCAGGCTTGTAATTTGTGTCCACACTCTCAAATTCCTCTTTATCTTTTGTTTGGATCATCTTCCCCATAATCACTAATCTTCTCTTTCCTCTCCCTAACCCTCACTACCTATATTTTATGTATACAACTCCATCTCCACAAGTAAATAGTCAAAGTTCAAACTTTTACCTTATCTATAGATTCATTTTTGGGTTAAATCCAATAATTATATGGGTAGGTAGGTGGGTTCAAACATCAAAGAGAGAGTGATAACAATACAAGATGGAATTTGATGAAGAACATGAAGACCAAGAAGAGGAAATTGCTAATATTCCTCAAATACCAACAACTGAGAATAATTACCAAGAACTTGGAGAAGGTGGTCCAATTTCACAAGCAGCTGCAACTTTAAGAAAAAACAATGTTCCTATTCCAAGATATAGAGAGTGCTTAAAAAATCATGCCGTAGGTATAGGTGGACAAGCTGTAGACGGTTGCGGAGAATTTCTGCCCTCAGGTGAAGAAGGTACTTTAGATGCTCTAAAATGTGCTGCTTGTAATTGTCACAGAAATTTCCACCGTAAAGAAGTTGAAGGAGAAATATTAAACTTCCACCACCCTACCCCACCACCACCCATCCTTCACCACCCACCCCACCACTACCCATATCGTTATCATCAAAGGCCATTGGCATTACCATCAATTTCTTCAAGAGAGGATATTGAAGAATATGTATCTAACCCTAGTAGTAGTGGTGGGAGTGGTTCGAGAAAAAGGTTTAGGACAAAGTTCACACAAGACCAAAAGGAGAAAATGTTTGCTTTTGCTGAAGGATTGGGATGGCGTATTCAGAAGGAAAATGAGGCAGCAGTGCAGCAGTTTTGTGCAGAGACAAATATTAGGAGACAAGTTTTCAAGGTTTGGATGCGCAATAACAAGAACACTCTTGGTAAAAAACCCTAATTTATTTTATCTAGAATAGTTAATTATCCTAATTTGATGATCATTTAGTTGAGATTTAGAACTACTCAAGTTGGGTTTCTAGACCTTTTTATTTAACCTTATTTTTTTCTATTTTTCCACTTGAAATTCCATTTGATTTTTCACTTGTTCTTGTCCTTTTTTTCTTTTAGTGTTGTATTCTTAGCTGGATTTCCGTTTCCTAAACTGTCTGAGCATCAACATCTAATTGTATTAAATTCTCTTAGTTAACTACTAGCTATGTGAATCTCTTAAATGACTATTAAAATATGGAGCTATGTTCTTTCTGGCGTTTTTTTGGTTTCGTCAGCTAGCTTGTGCTTTACTATCATATGATCACATTGATGAATTATTTTGGTGAAGATTTGGTGTACGTGTTCAACATGCAAATAAGGTTGCGGTTTCCTATTTGTCATCTTCTCTAGATCTTTCACATGTTCCATTGTGCTGCGGCTTGCACATTATCATCTGTATCTCTTTATTTTAGTTTTGATAGTTTATACTCCGTAACAGACTATTTTGAGTTGAGGAATCCGTTACTAAAAGCTGATGGCCTTTGACTGCTTTAATGTGTAAACTTGTTCTTCGAACATAAACCATACTGTCTCCTTCTATATGTATCTTCTTCATGTATAAATTCTCTTACCAACCTCATCGTCTTGTTTTGTTTCGTTGGATCTAGGGGAGGGGGTGGTTGTTGCGCTGAGAGGCTGAGGGGCTCATTTTTGAGATATAACTATATAAAGGAGGGGCTCAATCCGTTCTTATTCGCCCTCGTGATCGACGCGTTAACACACCATATTCAAGGGGAGGTGCCATGGTGCATGCTATTTGCCGATGACATAGTTCTGATTGATGAGTCGCGAGCCGGTGTTAACGAGAGGCTAAAGGTTTGGAGACAGGCTCTTGAGTCTAAGGGTTTCAAGTTGAGCAGGACGAAGACGGAATACCTGGAGTGTAAATTCAGCGCTGAGCCAGGGGAAGTGGGCGTGGATATGAGGCTTGAATCACAGGTCATCCCGAGTAGAGGCAGCTTCAAGTACCTTGGTTCGGTTATCCAGGGGGGAGGGGAGATCGACGAGGATGTCACACACCGTATTGGGTAGGATGGATGAAGTGGATGTTAGCATCTGGAGTCCTGTGTGACAAGAGAGTGCCACTAATACTCAAAGGTAAGTTCTATAAAGCGGTGGTTAGACCAGCCATGTTATATGGGGCTGAGTGTTGGCCCGTTAAAAACTCACATATCTAGAAGATGAAAGTAGCAGAAATGTGGATATTGAGGTGGATGTGCGGGCACACTAGGATAGATAAGATTAGGAATGATGTTATTCGGGAGAAGGTGCACGTGGCTCCCATTGATGACAAGATGCGGGAAGCGAGGCTTAGATGGTTCGGACATGTTCAAAGGAGAAGCCCAAATGCTCCAGTAAGGAGGTGTGAGCGGCTGGTTGTGGAGGGCACGAGAAGAGGTAGAGGGCGGCCTAAAAAGTATTGGGGAGAGGTGATCAGACAGGATATGGCGAGGCTCCAGATTTCCGAGAACATGACACTTGATAGGAAGATGTGGAGGTCGAGTATTAGAGTTGTAGGTTAGGATGTAGTTGAGTCTTGACTTACTTCGTACCATTATGGGACTATCCACGTAGGGTTTTTGTCTAGGGTAGCTAGTGACAATGTTGTGTTTTACTACTTCGTTTTTCAGTGCATGTCCTATTTACTAGCTATCGTTTTTGCTTTGCATCTTTCTTCTGCATTTCATGGGGTTCCTATTTTTTCTATGATTGTTGTGGTGATACTAATGTTGTCTCCTCTTGTCGTTTTGTCTTTTTGTTTTCTTGAGTTGAGGGTCTTTCGGAAACAGTCTCTCTACTCCTTTGGGGTAGGGGTAAGGTCTGCGTATACACTACCCTCCCAGACCCTATTAGTGGGATTCTACTGGGTTGTTGTTGTAGATGATTCAGTTGTACTTGGAGTATATAGTATTCTTAAATTTTGGTTAGTATAAGGATGGCGCCCTGTGTTTTATTTTTTCTTCTAGTAATTCAAGTTTTTGCTCTTGATACATTTGAAAGTTATAATCACGTTTATAGTATGTTGTATTCATATATATAGATTTTCTTCACTGGAAAGTTGTAGAATTCTCCCTTGCTAGTTTATGCTGTTTGTTATGCATGAACAAGAAATAGAAAATACTAACTATGTTCATGTCCCTAAACATGTACGTATGCAAGACATATTGTAGATGCTTATTTAATTTGTTGTGGTTGAGATGGTTACGTTTGAGAACACATAGCGTATGAAGAGATGGTAGGGAACAAAGACAAGTTACACTGCTTCAATTAATTCAACTGAATATTGCTTCCCACTTGATCCGCAAGAACATATATGCAAAGTGTTCAAACTTGAAAAAAGTTAAAAAAAAATCCCGACAATCAAAACATACTTATATACCTTTAAAATCAACTGTTTTACCTATATATGCGGTATAATTTTTTGTCGAATGGTGATCAATTGATCACCTTAACAGAGTATAGCTTCGTCCGTGCATATATGCTCCGTCGGTTTCATTTTATGTCCCAATAATTTGACTGGTGAGGGAAGTTAAAAATAATGGAGATTTATGAAACTTATGCATGATTTTAAAATATGCTTATAAGTGTGAGTATATATTTATTTTTCAAACACCTCAGTGAGGTTATTCCATTGATAAGCAAAAAGGAGCAAAGAGGGGGACAAGAGCCTAAACTCTCCATGATACGCAAGGGGTTAGCTAGATGAAAAGAATATATGTGGGTAGGAACTGAACACGTCGAACATAGACGTGTGAGTTGGGGTTATATAATGAAGTTGTAACTAATTGTAGAAATATTGAGTTGGACCTTTAAGTGGAAATCGCCTTTTAATAGGAATGTATTTTTCTAAACATAAATTGAATTAGTCAAACCTAAAAACGGGGTACCATATTGAACGGAAAACAAAAAAAAAGGTGTTTATATATGTTGGAGAAAGGCTGGTCTAGTACAGAGGCTGTCGGAAATATAATCACAAGCTCGGTCTCATGTTGCTTTATTCTGTTCTTGTAGGGACACAATTTGTTTTTCTCCATCTCATGGTATAATAAACCCAAAAATAAGCAATAATTTGTGGATCTGATAGCTAGCTAGTCTTAGAAAGAAATATTACAGATTATTTCCATTTATTATATGTGGTTGTCTTTGATTTAATTACTCCATTCTGTCCAATTGTCCAATATTTTTCCCTCCATCGTTTTCAAAAGTTTAGACTTACAAAGTTTTCATTGCTTAACCCAATTAGCAGATTTTTCATGATAGTATATCGAAACTCTATTACCTTTGAGTTTTACCTTTAGTAAGGCCATCATTCTGAAGATTCTTTTAAGCTTTTTTTTTTTTGTCGCATACGACTACTGTAATTAATCATCTTGGATTCTCTGCAAAAGCCGAAAATAATGGGTTTAGCTGCCGTTTTATGCTTTCGACTTTTGGATTGTACAGAACCCCTTTAAATATATGCGCAGCATTAGGGGATTATTTGATTGGATGTATTATGGAGAATAATATGTAGTATGTATTAGTTTTGATATTATTAATTTTTATTTTTAATTTATATTTAACTTATATATCTTATTCAATATTGGGTTGATGCTTTATTTAACCTAATTGGACCAAAATTAACCCACAAATTCGAGCCCAGGACTCGGTCCAGACCATGTGGCCTGAGAGAGGTCCAAAACGACGTCGTTTTGATAAATGAAGCAAGATCAAGTCCCAACCCTTCATCTCTCCCTGATCCAACGACTCTCATTATTTGCCATCCTAGGTATTTAAAGCCTAGGTTAGCCGAAATTTGCTCTCATTTTCTCTTATCTCTCCCATTCTCTTCTCTTTCTCCTCACTCTCTCCCCTCTCTCTCAGACTTGCCGTCCGCCGCCCATCTTCGTCGGCCAGAAATCGCCACCGCCAGCGGAGCACCTCTAATCCCTGCCAAAATCTCACCATCTCCGCCTCTTCTCCTCCTCTCTCCATATCTCCAACTCAAGTCCTCAAAATCCCAACCAAACTCCATGAATCTTCAAAAAACAGAAACCCTAGCCGCCTATTTCTCCTCAAATTCATCAAGTTTGAGACCTCACCATAACTTAATATCTACATGAGTGTGTAGGTCTTCCCTTGATCTATCACATAGTACAATTTTGGACCCAATTTTCGATGAATAATTTTGGCCAAACCCCGGCCACCACCACCACTGCCGCACCACTACCTTACCACCACTGACCCCCTATCTTTTAGCCTACTCGACCTAAAGACCCACGTTTCCTTCAAGTATGATGCCAAAGCTTATTTGTTTTGGTATCTACTAAAAGAAAACTTGTGCTTCGGGGTCGGACAACCGCCGCTTGGGGTTTTCGTCATCTTTTGGTGGCTCGAGTTAGCATCGGATGCCTCGTATGGTAAAACCCTGCTTCCTCCTTCCATTTTTTGATTTTGTTTTTTGTTTTTTGGCATTAGGCTTAGAGTTTAATTTTCATTCACGTTTATGTTGTTCGTATAAATTTAAGTAGTAATCTGTAGTTTGCTATTATTTTCATGCTATTGTACGTTGCTTCCGACCATCCCTTTTATTGCTTGTAGTGATTAGTTTAAACGTATCGGTAGGTGACTGAGATCAATTGAGCTACTTCTTGACTCATTAATCTTTTAGTTGGTTACATTGGTTTGATTCGTAGTCAATATTTCTTCGTCGCTTGTCTGTTTTCTTTTTGGTTCTTTTTAGTTCAGTTTTGTTGATTATTTGTTGGTCAGTTCATAATCAATAGTGTTTAGTTGTCATTGATAAATGGGGATTTTGACTGCTTATTAACGCCTTTTAACTTTTGTTTTAGCCTAAAAGCATTGAATTATGCTCCCGGAACTAATGAAATTGTACAAAATTGCAGGAATGCTGGAAGCTAGGCTCCCGAAATGAAATCTAACTCAAAGAGGAGTAGTTCAAGCATAAGGCAACAAAGGGCATGGAGGCACACAATGTGTGGTCCGCAGAAGGAATTCTGCGGCCGTAGAAGAAACTGCGGACCGCAGAATTCCACCTGCGGTCGCAAACAAAGAAGAAAAACTCAGCATACATTTGTGCAAATTGCGGTCCGCATATGAATTGTGCGGCCGCAAAAGATGGGCTAAAGGTCAAGATCAGAGCTATTGCAAAAAGACCAAGTCCAGATCTTCAGAGAATTGCGGACCGCACAAGATTTGTGCGGGCGCAGAAAATTATCTTGCAGCCGCAATCCTACTATTGCGGACCGCAGAAGAGTGACTTGCGGCCGCAGTTCTAAATCTGCGGACCGCATAAATGCTGCCTTGCAGCCTAAGTTCAGAATTGTGCGGCCGCAGAATCCCAGTTCTTGCCAGATGAAGAAGTCTGCGGACCGCACATGGAATTGTGCAGCTGCATAATTGTTTCGAGGAGCATTTTTGTCCGAGATTTTCAGACTTGTATAAATAGAAGAGTTTCACGAAATTAGGTCAAGTTGTGAACATCAGCAATTATTGTAGCCGTTTTTTTCCTCTTTTGGAAGTTTACTATATTTTGGTGTATTTTACAATAGATTTTAATATTTTAAGATTATATTATGAGTTTAATTAGGCTTTCTTCTTCATTCTCTTCAAACCCAAGTATGAGTAGCTAGATTTTCTGTAGGGTTGTGACCCAACCCTAGTGTGTTAACCTTATGGGTAATTAAATTAGTGCTTGTTTATGATTGAGTATTTATTATTTAGCCTAGTTCATGCTTTAATTTGAGGAATTAATGATTGCAAACATTAGTTCATGCCTATTTGACTTAGTCTTTTCTTGAGAAAGAGAGACATAGTCTAGGATAACTTGGCTAATAAGGAATTGGGTCAATTGAGAGATTGATTCACCCAATTAAAGGGTTCAACCTAGAGATAGTAATAACCTGACTTGAGCTTTTATCAACTGTTTTGTGTGATACCCATTTGGTCTTCAGAAAGCCAAATTGGGCAAAACTACTTTCTGACCGAGAGGTATTGAGTGGGTAATTTAGAGTTGATAGCTGTAATACACCCCAGTCAACAGAACAAGCATTAAAGTCTTTATCCCATTAGTCAAACACCTAGGCAATGGTTACAACCCAGGCTTTTTATCAATTTGAAAAACCTCAAAAACAATTATTCTAGTCTTCTTTTTTTATTCTGCAATCTTTAGTGTAAATTTAGAAATAGAAAACAAACCTTTTTGTGGAAGTACAAATCAAGATAATTCAATCACGCGCATTAAAATATATACCTCTAACTCTCATCTTAGCTCCCTGCGGATTCGACCCCGACTCTTAGTTGGGTTACTATAATTGCAAACGACCGTTTCATACAATTTTAGAGGTGTGCATTTGAACGCGATCAATTTTTGGCGCCGTTGCTAGGGAGTTAAAAACGGCGTTAGCTATATATTTGGGTGTTCTTTCGGAGTATCTTCTTTTTCTTCCATATTACTAACTTGTTTGAAAAATCGTAGGTACAACCATGGCAAACAATGAGCTCGAAAATATTGCTTTGTTGGATGTGGACATTGAGGATGACCAAGTGAATGAGGTTCCTCTTAAACCTCAAGCCAATAGAAGAGGCCGAGTGCCTCATGACAATGTGCATATTCCACCCCAACTTCCACCACGAGCGGCTCCACACCGGGTGTTACCCAATGAAGGATATGCAAGTGCAATAGTCCCTCCCTATATTAGGGTGGGAAACTTTCAAGTCACCAACATGATGCTCTCTTTGCTAGAGTAACGAGGTTTCTTCACCAGTGCTCCAAGTCAAAATGCATACAAATATTTGAAGGGGTTTGTGGACACTTGTTGGGGTAGCAAGCAAAGAAATGTCTCCGAGGATATATTGAGGCTAAAACTTTTTCCCTTCTCTCTACGGGGGAAAGCTTTAGATTGGTTGAAACGTTTGCCGAACTATTCCATTCACACTTGGGATGAGTTGGAGAAAAAGTTTATTTCAAAGTTCTTCTTTCCGGGGCACATGTCTACACTTCGGGATGAAATTTTGGCATTTAAGCAAGAGCCCAATGAACCACTACACGAGATATGGGAGCAGTATAGAATAATGTTCAAGGAATGTCCCAACAATGATATGATGGAAAGCATGATTCAACAAACCTTCTATCGTGGGATTAACACGACCTACCAATGTGTGGTAAATCAACTTGTCGGTGGAAATTTTATGACTACGCCTTATGCAGAGGCATGTGAGATTTTAAATGAAATGGCAGAAATATTATCGGCGTGGCAATCCCAGGCCAATGTTCCACAAGGTGATCCCAACGTGATCCACCTTCACAAAAAGTTGTATGACCATAGGCAAGCCATAGCCGAATTGACTACTACCATGAATCAACTAGAAAAGGCTCAAGTTCAACAAGTGCAAAATCTTAAGGAAGTCAATGCCATGGAGGGAGTGAACATGATGGTTAACAAAAGGAGAACCAAGGGTCCACAAGTGTAACATCGAGTGGAAAATTTTGTGCAAGAGGAAAGTGGTTTTGATCAAAGATGATTCTTACAATGACCAAGAAGAAGAGGTGCAATATGTGAATAACTTTCAAGGACATGAAATAAATTCCAAGGCCCAAGCCAACAACAATGGCGGCCTCTAAACAATCAAGGCAATTGGAATTCTCACAACCAAGGAAATTGGAATGGTGGAAACAATCAAGGAAATTGGAATAGTGGCAATAATCAAGGAAATTGGCATAACAATAATAATCAAGAAAATTGGGGTGGTAACAATCAAGGCGGATGGAACAATAATCAAGACAATCGTGGTTCGGGTTTTCAAAGCCCCCCGATGTATCAACAACCGAGCAACCCGCCTCTTTATCCTTCCCATGGTCCTAGATCTTCAAACAACAAGATGGAGCATATTAAGAACATGTTAAAGAAAATAATGGAAAAGAATGCCGATTCAGATGCCCAACTTGCCTCACACAACACATCGATCCGCAATTTAGAAGCGCAAATGGGGCAAATTCGTCAAGCTCTCAATTCTCATCCTAAGGGGAACTACCAAGTGACACGGTGGTGAACCCAAAGGGTGGGAACAATACGGAGCATGCCATGGACATTACTACAAGAAGTGAAAAAGGTAGGAATGCACCCACCTCAAGTCAAAGGCAACTTGTGGATGATGAGCAAGTAGTACAAGAAGAAGAGGTCCCAAACGATGTGGTGCAAACAAATGATGAAGTTTGGATTGATATTGATGATAGTGTAGAAGAGACTCAATAGGAGGTAAACCCGTCTATGGATCACGTTATTGACATACCGGATCCGGTAGTGCAAAAGACTAAGGCACCATTGCCTAAGCCTCCACCTCCATATCCTCAAAGACTTGCCAAACAAAATGGCGAGAATCAATTCAAAAAGTTCATCCAAATGATGAAGAGTCTCTCAATCAATATGACATGAGTTGAAGCTTTGTAACAAATGTCTGGTTATGCAAAGTTTATGAAGGATCTTGTGACAAAGAAGCGGTCAATGAATTTTGAAACTATCAAAGTCACTCATCAAGTGAGTGAAATTTTGCATTTAATGGATCCTAAGTTGGAAGATCCCGGTGTTTTCACATTTTCTTATACAATTGGGAGTGCCGAGTTTGCTAAAGCTCTGTGTGATCTTGGGGAAAGTATCAATTTGATGCCATATTAGGTTTTCAATACCTTGGAAATTGGGCAACCAAGACCCACCTCTATGAGATTGCAAATGGCCGATCATATCATGAAGAGACCTTTCGGAGTGATTGAAGATGTCATTGTTCGTGTTGATAAATTAATTATTTTGGAGGATTTTGTCATTCTTGATTGTGAAGTGGATTATGAGGTGCCGATTATTCTTGGAAGACCCTTCCTTGCTACGGGGAACGCTCTTTGTGATGTGGAAGCCAGAGAACTCACTTTCCGGGTGGGTGATAAAAATTTGTATTTCATTTGTGCAAGTCCATGCGACAACCAAAGAGCAACGAGGTGTGTTCTTTTGTGGACTTGGTGACCGATGTTATTGTTGATGATATATGTGCCACAATCAATGTTGGTGATAGGTTGGAGGCTGTCTTGATCAACTTTGATGATGACGAGATAGATGGCTTTATGGAATGTGTGAACTCTTTGCAAGGAATGGGGTCGTACAATTATGCACCCCAGAAACTATCCTTGGATCTTGAAAATAGGAATACTCCTCCTACAAAGCCTTCCATTGAAGAGACTCCAACCTTGGAGTTGAAGTCATTGCCTCCACATCTTCGGTATGAAGTTCTAGGCCCATTTCTACTTTACCGGTTATTCTTTCATCTTGTTTGACTAACGTGCAGGTAGATTCTACATTGGCAGTGCTACATAAGAGGAAAAAGGCTATTGGGTGGACATTGGCGGATATGTGGGGAATAAGCCTCGCATTTTGCATGCATAAGATCAACTTAGAGGAAGGTGCCAAATAATCTATTGAACATCAAAGGAGACTAAATGAGGCTATGCAAGAAGTTTTCAAAAAGGAGATTATCAAGTGGTTGGATGCCGGGGTTGTCTACCCCATTTTCGATAGTTCATGGACTTCTCTGGTTCAATGTGTCCCAAAGAAGGGGGGGCATGACGGTGGTCACAGTTGGCAAGAAGGAGTTGATTCCTACAAGAACGGTGACCAGTTGGAGAGTGTGTATGGACTATCGCAAGCTCAAAGAACTTCCCTTCCTAGACCAAATGCTTGATAGGTTGGCCGTCCGTGCTTTCTATTGCTTCCTTGACGGGTATTAGGGCTACAACCAAATCCTTATTGCTCCGGAGGATCAACATAAAAAAACCTTTACATGTCCCTATGGTACTTTCGCCTTCAAGCGGATGCCATTTGATTTGTGTAATGCACCGATGACTTTTCAAAGGTGTATGATGGCTATCTTCACGGATATGGTGGAGGACTACCTTGAAGTTTTTATGGATGACTTCTCGGTGGTTGGGGATTCCTTTGATAATTATCTTGCAAATTTAGATAAAGTATTGGCAAGATGTGAAGAAACGAATTTGGTGCTCAATTGGGAGAAATGTTATCTCATGGTAGAGGAAGGCTTAGTCCTTGGCCACAAAATCTCAAATAATTGAATTGAAGTTGACAAGGTAAAGATTGAGGTGATTTCTAAACTTCCACCTCCAACTTCGGTGAAAGGTGTGCGGAGTTTCTTAGGGCACGCGGGGTTTTACCGGCGTTTCATCAAAGCTTTTTCTAAGGTGGTGAACCCGTTGTGCAAGATTCTTGAGAAAGATGCTAAGTTTAACTTCAATGATGATTGCATGAGAGCCTTTTAATTGTTAAAGTTCAAGTTGACAACCACTCAAATCATCACCGCTCTAAATTAGAGTGTCCCTTTTGAGCTCATGTGTGATGCTAGTGACGTAGCAGTTGGGGTTGTTCTGAGGCAACACATCAACAAGATTTTTCATCCGGTCTACTACGCTAGTAAGACCATGAATGGTTCCCAAGTCAACTATACTGTTATGGAGAAGGAGCTCCTTGCCATTATATTTGCAATTGACAAATTTCGCCCGTACTTGATGGGTGCAAAAGTTATTATCCACACGGATCATGCGGCACTTCGTTATCTTATGAGCAAGAAAGATTCCAAAGCTCGGTTGATGAGATGGGTGCTTTTGTTGCAAGAGTTTGATATTGACATCCAAGATAGAAAAGGGAGTGAAAATCAAGTGGCAGACTACTTGTCTCGTTTGGAGGATGAGGGGAGGCCACAAGATGGCCTTGAAATCAATGACTCCTTCCTCGATGAGCAACTCTTGGCTATTTCAATGAAGGAGGTGCCATGGTTCGCGGATCTAGCAAATTTCCTTGTGTGTGGAATCATTCCTGATGAGTTCTCTTCAAACCAAAGGAAGAGGCTCAAACGAGATTATCAAGATTATAATTGGGATGAACCATACCTTTTCCAAATTTGCACAGATTGGGTGATTAGAAGATGTGTACCGGAAGAAAAACAAGGTAAAATTCTTGGGGCTTGTCATTCTTCACCATATGGTGGTCATCATGGTGGAGCAAGAACGGCGGCCAAAGTGCTAAGTTGTGGTTTCTATTGGCCCACTATTTACAAGGATGCAAGTGATGTAATGAAAAGATGTGATGAATGTCAATGGGACGGTGGAATCTTGAAGAAAAATGAAATGCCTCTCACTACCATTTTGGAGATTGATATCTTTGATGTGTGGGGTATTGACTTCATGGGTCCTTTTGTGAGTTCTTATGGAAATACCTACATCTTGGTCGCGGTTGATTATATGTCTAAATGGGTTGAGGTCGTTGCTCTACCTAACAATGAGACGAGAAGTGTGGTGGCATTCTTGAAGAAGAATATTTTCACAAGGTTTGGTACTCCGCGGGATATCATAAGCGATGGGGGGTCGCATTTTTGCAACAAGGCTTTCGACACTTTACTTAGTAAGTATGGAGTTACTCATAAAGTCACGACTCCTTACCATCCACAAGCAAGCGGTCAGGTGAAAGTCTCCAACCGGGAGATAAAGAGTATTTTGTCCAAAACAGTGAATGCTAACCGGGCGGATTGGTCCAAGAAGATTGATAATATATTATGTGCTTATCGGACGACTTACAAAACACCTATCGAAATGTCGCCATACCGGTTGGTGTTCGAAAAAGCTTGTCATCTTCCGGTGGAACTTGAGTACAAAGCCATGTGTGCTCTAAATAAGTTGAATCTTGATTGGGATGTAGCCGCTAACTTGAGAGTTGCACATTTGAATGAATTGGATGAGATCTGGTATCATGCTTATGCAAGTTCGTCCTTGTACAAAGAAAAGATGAAATATCTTCATGACAAATACATTTGGAATAAAGAGTTCAAGGTGAGGGATCTCCTATTGTTGTTCAACTCGAGGTTAAGGATGTTTTTCAGAAAGCTAAAGTCTAAATGGAGTGGTCCTTTTGAAATTGTAGGTGTGACACCTTTTGGTGCATTGGACTTGAAGAACAAAAACAATGAGGTATTTCGAGTCAATGGTCACCAGGTGAAACACTATTTGGGAAAAGTTGGAGATGGCCAAGTCATAGTGGTGATTCATTTCAACTGATGGTATTCTGCGGCATGCCGCGACGTTAAATCAAGCGCTTCTTGGGAGGCAACCCATGTTTCTTTTTCTTTTCTTTGTTTCTTTTGTAGTTAGGTGTTATTTTTGTACTAATTTGATTTGAAGTGTGCTGCAGGGATGAGTGTGCTTTACAGAAATTGTGGCTAGAAATATGGTTAAGTGTCGAAAGAATTACGGACCGCAGTTGCATTGTGTAGACCACGTAATTATGGTTACTGCAGTAAAAAGGTTCTCTGCGGCCGCATAATTGACTTGTGGATCGCACAGATTGAAGGTGGAAATTGACAGCTCTCTGAAGTTGGCTTGTCATAAAAATGACCAATCTGTGGCCGTAACACAAAATCTGCGGTCACACATAAAATTCTATGGACCACAAACAGAACAAAGGTTTAATCTCACTAGGTAACCGAGTGCAGTCCGCGACTGGAATTCTGTGGCCGCACTCGCCCCTCTTCCTCTTCTGAACTTCAAGCATATAAATAGAGGGCTAGGGTCACTGTTACCCTTTTCCCTCTTTGAGCAAAAAACAAATCACATAATCTCTTAGAAGTTTCTTGCTGAGTCTACCTGTGCATTCTTACAACACCTTTGATCCGTCACTCATTACACTCACTCACTTGGTATGCTTCATAGTCTTGTTAATTTCTTTTAATTGTATTTAGAATTTAGTCAAAATTTTAGGTCATTTGTTTGTAGAATTTAACTATACAACCATGTGGGGGGTAAATCTGTAGTGGGTCAACTGGTACATGCTTTAGGGGGAATGGGTCAATAGATTTTCATGCTTGTACGTTGTTTCCATGTCAAAATTTGTGCAACAAATTGCAAGCCCTAGATAAAGGTACTGACCATTCGTAATTGTTTGAAATCTGCGGCCACACAAGAAATTATGCGGTCCGCAGAAGTTGAGTCTAGGGTAACTCTAGGAATGAATGGGTCTACGGCCGCAAGGAAAATTTTGCGGACCGCAGAATTTCCATTGTGGCCGCAAAACAACTATTTTACTGTCTTCAGAGAAGTGTAATATTTTTGATTCAATATGAGGCCACAAGACAAAATGTGCGGTCCGCAGAAAACATATTGCGGCCGCACATCAGCCAATTATCTGTCATCAGATAGTTGGCATATTTTTGGTTTATGAGTTGCGGCCGCAATGAAAAATCTGCAGACCGCACTTCACATCTGCGGCCGCAAGAGAAAATTATGCGGTCCGCAAGGCCCATTTTGCGGCCGCAATGAAAAATGTGCGGACCACAGATCCCTATCCTGCAAGCATATTTCAACTGTGTTCCTCACTGTGTCTTCTGGTGTGTCCTTACATCCATTGTATGTCTGAACTTGAATTGCAACTAACAATCGCCTTTGCTTGGTACAGAAAATGGTTCAATCTAGAGGTAGAGACGACACTTCGAAAAGAAGGGGTGACCCTTCTCGGGATAAGGGAAGATACCCTTACCTAGTGCCCAACAACATGAAATTTGAAAGAAAATAGCAGTCGGGAGAGGTGCAGGCCTTTCCGAGACCAGTTCTTATGTACTATCTAGGGACGTATTAGAGGGAAACTCAGCCTCTCTTCAGGAACAACCACAGTATAGTCCAGGCCATTAAGGAGGTTTCAACTGAGGGACGAGCCATCATCATCACATAGCACTTTCGAGGGTTCGGAAAGTGCTAGTCAGGCTTTTGAGCCTTTCGCTACACTTGTCCCTAAGGCACTAGAGACATCAGTTCAGGACATCCTCGATGATGGCAGAGGGGGAGATGCTACAGTTGATGACCTTAAAAGGTCGAAGAAGAAAGAGGTATGGGAGGACCGATTTGTCAGCTTGGCCGCCTTCTCCAGCTTCCGTGAATGGTGGCCAGTGAGGTTGCTCACTATTGAGCGACAATTTTAATTGAAATATCTGGAGAGGTATAACCCTGCAGTATTCAGACAGTTTAGAGAACGCAAAGGGTGGATGTGGTTTATCCAAAGCGTGGTGGATGCTAAGGAGTACCTTATCTGAGAATTCTACGCCAATGTGGCGCATATCAAGAAAGGGACAAAGGTGACAAAAGTGAGAAACCTCAAATTGGGATTTGATCAACACACATTGAACACATATTTGGGATTTGATGATCTCGAGCCTACAGAGTACTTAGAGAAGTGCGCACTTGGGGATGCAGATCGTCCTTGTCTAGCAGACATTCTAGCAGTTCCTGGGCCACCACCACCATGGATCACAACAGAGGTTTCTATTCACAGAACACTCTGAACTTTGAGGCAAAAGAGTGGAAAACCTTTGTCTGCAGCAGACTAGGCCCGTGCCAGAATGAGACCTATCTTTCGATCCCTCGGGCAGTTCTAGTTGCTTCTATCATGGCCATGTACCCTATCAACGTGGGTTCCGTGATGTCGTCCAGTATCTCTGTGATCGCTCGGCAAGCTAACACGTCCTACCCATATCCCAACACTATTACAGAGTATCTCACGGATGTGAGGGTAGAGCCGAGGGACTTTGATACAAAGGTGTGGCCGAAGAAGCCTTTCTCATGGTACTCACTGATGGATGCACACAACCCTAAGAAAAAGGGTCAGCCGTCTACCACCACTGGCCAGTCTGATAAGCCATCGGTGGTAGTTACAGAGGCAATTGATGTTCCATCCACTTCGGCCGAGCCTTCATCTAGTGCCGCAGCTATGCCTCCACCACCATCTTCAATTCCCACTGCAGTTCCTGCCACAGGTTCCACCTCGTCTTTGAAGCCGGTGCCCATGCCTACTGCTCTACATTCTGCGTTGTGAGTCTCCCAGACATTGGCAAGCCTCAACAACTAGATGCAGACAGCCACTGCAAAGCTGCCTGACTTATCCAGTACTGTTGCAGCACAGTCTTCTATTCAGGCACCTCAGGTTCCCCCGACTGTGGAAGAAACATTGAAGAAGCTCCTGGAGAACTAGAACACCATCGGGCTACCCTGGTACAACACGGGTCAGTGATCTAAGAGCTGTGCAAAGAAGTCAAGAAAATGAAAAAGTCTCATGCCATCAAGAAATCAGTGGACAAGCTCTGGAGACAGGTTACAAAGCTTGCTGCAGTCGGAGATATCCCCTTCGACATGCTGCTTGACCCACACCCTTCAGGCCCAGATCCTGTAGCACCATCAGTACCGGTAGCACCAACTGGCCAGTCTAAGGAGCCAAACTCTGCTGCCGACACTGCCGAGGTAGTGCGTCAGATGTTCACCAACCTAGTGACTCCCAAAGTTAAGGATGATGAGATCCGGTTGGAAGAGACTGAGGGTGGTGACATTGTTGGGGACATAGAGATGTCCAAGGAGCCATAAGGAGTCTTCTTCACTCTTTCCCTTCCTTTACTCTTATTTTGTTAAGCATTGGGGATAATGCTTATTTTTATCCAGGGGGTGGAGTTTATTTGGTCTTATTTGATGATTCTGAGACATTTGGCTTGTAATAACTTGATACTATTTTCTTCTTCTTCTTCTCTCATTATGTATATATCTTCTCTTTCTCTCTCATTATGTATATTCGTTATGCTTTCGATAGTTTTTGCTTTGTAGCTTCTTTATGTTTGTTTTCTTATTAGCTAGTGTTTAATTTAGTAGCTTCTTTTTGAATTAGTAGATTCTTTTTGATTTAGTAGCTTCTTTTTATGTTTCAATAGATAGTAAGCCTTTAGTTTTCTTAATGCCACATATCTTTCCAAAGGTAGTCATTGTGTGAACCTGGTGACTCGTCCCAACGACGGATGGCATGAAAACTTTCTTAAGAAAATGAGTCTGTTTTGTGTTTAGGTAATAATAATAGTAGTAATGAATAAAAAGACCTAATTGAGTCATGCTCGAAGAGTCAATCGTTCTTCATTTGGTACCTACACACTTAACTATGTGCTTATGGTTAAAAATAAGGTTTTTGAAAGAAATAGCTCTAGTTAGTGACTTTGTGACTCTTGTGTTGACTTTGGCAACCATCAAGTGGTTTAATTGAACCATAGTAATTTTCAAACTTGAATGTGGTCGTTGTGGGCCATGAACTCTATCCTCTTTAATAATCCAGTTGCGTGAGAGGTGAGTTGCTTTGTTGTTAGTCCAAGTACCCGTGCGAAAGGTCTAGAACTTGTCCCGGTTGTATTTCAAGGCGAAATCCTAAGTTTTGATTGGCTTGAGAAGTGATTGTAGGCTTTACTTGGCCCTTTTGAGTTTTCTATTGCCTACCAATGATGTCATCCCTAGTCAACCTCTTCGAGCCTTTAGCCTTTCTCATTTGAAAACATGTTACAAGCCTTTACCCGTTCTATTGTGACCCTCTCTTGGCATCCGAGCTTTCCTTAACACTCATGTAAAACAAATGGATAAAAATGTAAGTTTGGGGGAGAGACGAGGAAATTTAAAAAGGGTACCAAGGCACAAAAAGAGAAAAAAAAATTATGAGAAGAAAAGGCAAAGAAAAGAAAAGAACAAAAAGAAAAATGCAACAAAATGAATAAGTAGAAGAGTTGAAGGGTCAAAGAAAGGAAATGATCCCAAATATGGAGAAATATGAATGTAATGATCAAGAAAGAGTGAAGTTAAGTCTCTCTAGTCTCCCAAGAAAAAGAAAGTGCCTTAAGGAATTGGTAAAGTGTGAGCCGAGAAATGAATGATGGAGTGCTTAAGGAAGGTGTAATCACTCAACCATATTGTATCCAATCCTAATCCAAAAGCCTTCATTACATCCCGAAAGAATACCTACTTGATTTCAAGCCGAGTGAGTTTACATTAGTGGCGATCTATATGAGGGGCAAGCCTATGGTACTTGAATCCGTACTTGTGACATTCTTTTGAGAGAGATGAGTGAACCTTTCATAAATTCTTGGATTGAATGCTAAATTTCTTAAGTGAGCCAGGCAACCGAAGAGTAGAGGAGGAAGAGTTTAGAATCCACAATGACCTACATGATAGAGAAAGAGTCCTTGATGAGTAAAGTCAATTTTTGATGCTCAAATGTCACTTTAGAGCTATATGTGCATAAATGTTTAATTTATCGCCTTGTTGATAATACATAGGTAGTGTGGGTAATTATTGGTCCCAACTGATTTGTGAATGGCTCACCTTCGACTCGCTGAAATGACACTTAACTTGTGGAGGTGGGTACTAATGTATTTGCTTGAGGACAAGCAAAGACTTAAGTTTAGAGGAGTTGATAAGTGGGGATTTTGACTGCTTATTAATGCCTTTTAACTTTTGTTTTAGTCTAATGGCATTGAATTATGCTCCCGGAACTAATGAAATTGTACAAAATTGCAGGAATGCTAGAAGCTGGGCTCCCGAGATGAAATCCGACTCAAAGAGGAGTAGTCCAAGCACAAGGTAACAAAGGGCACAGAGGCACACAATGTGTGGTCCGCGGAAGGAATTCTGCGGCCACAAAAGAAATTGCGGGCCGCATAATTCCACCCGCGGCCGCAAACAAAGAACGAAAACTCAGCAGACATTTGTGCACTCCGCACATAAATTGTGCGGCCGCAAAAGATGGGATAAAGGTCAAGATCAGAGAGATTGCAAAAAGACCAACTCCGGAGCTATAGAGAATTGCGGACCACACAAGATTTGTGCGGCCGAAGAAATTTGTCTTGCAGCCGCAATCCTACTATTGCGGACCGTAGAAGAGTGATTTGCGGCCGCAGTTCTAAATCTGCAGACCGCATAAATGTTGCCTCACGGACGTAGTACAGAATGTGCGGCCGCAGAATCCCAGCTCCTGCTAGATGAAGAAGTCTGCGGACCGCACATGTAATTGTGCGGCCACAAAACCTCCCGATGGGCATTTTTGTCCGAGATTTTCAAACTTTTATAAATAGAAGAGTTTCACGAAATTAGGTCAAGTTTTGAACATCAGCAATTACTGTAGCCGTTTTTCTTTTCTGCTTTTATTATTTTAAGCTTATATTATGAATTTAATTAGTTTTTCTTCTTCATTCTCTTCAAACCCAATTATGAGTAGCTAAATTTTCACTAGGGTTGTGACCCAACCCTAGTGTGTTGACCTTATGGGTAATTAAATTAGTGCTTGTTTATGATTGGGTATTTATTATTTAGCCTCGTTCATGCTTTAATTTGAGAAATTATTAGTTGCAAACATTAATTCATGCCTATTTGACTTAGTCTCTTCTTGAGAAAGAGAGACCTAGTCTAGTATAACTTGGTTAACAAGGAATTGGGTCAATTGAGAGATTCAATTAAAGGGTTCAACCTAGAGATAGTAATAACCTGACTTGAGCTTTTATCAACTATTTTGTGTGATACCCATTTGGTCTTCAGAAAGCCAAATTGTGTAAAACTACTCTCTGACCGAGAGGTATTGAGTGGGTAATTTAGTGCCGATAGTTATAATACACCCCAGTCAACAGAACAAGCATTAAAGTCTTTATCCCATTTATCAAACACCTAGGCAATGGTTACAACCCAGGCTTTTTATCAATTTGAAAAACTTCAAAAACAATTATCCTACTCTTCTTTCTTTCTTATGCAATCTTTAGTGTAAAATTAGAAATAGAAAATAAACCTTTTTGTGGAAGTACAAATCAAGGTAATTCAATCACGCGCATTAAAATATATACCTCTAACTCCCATCTTAGCTCCATATGCCTCCGACTCTTAGTTGGGTTACTATAATTGCAAATGACCGTTTCATACCATTTTAGAGGTGTGCATTTGGACGCGATCATTCGTGCGTCGTTATGTCTCCAGACTTTGACTGAAGTTTCGAAGTCTCTAGACTCTAACTGGAACTTAAATCCTATCTTTCAGGTTTCTGATTTATGTTTCCTACTGCTATATTGTCATGACCGGAAATTCCTACCTTCAGACCATGATAACGCCTAACATTTCACTTGCTAGGCAAGTCAACGTTAGAATGATATTAACCAATTTTTAAACAATCTTTAGATTTATGAATAACAAAGAAATAAACACAGAAGTAAGGTCTGAAATATAGTGATTAATCCATAAAAACGACGGTGTCTAAATACCATCCCAGAATTGGTGTCACAAGTGCACGAGCTTCTAGAATAAATACAAATAAAGGTCTGAATAAAATAAAGTTGTCTGGAAACAAACACACAGCTAAAGTAAAGTAGACGGGGACTTCAGAACTGCGAACGCCGTGCAATTATACCTCAAATCTCCTCTGAGTTGCTGAAATCCAAGCAAGTCTATGGTATGCCGCTGGGACCAACTCCAAAATCTGCACAAGAAGTGCATAGTATAGTATTAGTATAACCGACCCCATGTACCGGTAAGTGCTAAGCCTAACTTCGACGAAGTAGTGACGAGGCTAAGGCGGGTCACTTACATTACCTGTACGCAATATTAGTAACAACAACAATAATAGAAATAAATCAAGTAACTCGTTTATAATAATTGAAGCCAACTCAGCATTCATAACCAATTATCATTTCCATCAATTCTGTTGCAGCGTGCAACCCACTCTCACAATATATTCACATTCAATTCTATTGCGGCGTGCAACCTGCTCCTCAAATATATTCATTTTAATTAAGTCTGTTGCGGCGTGGAACCCGATCCCCCAATATATATATGTATGTCGACTTTTAAATAAGTCTGTCGCGGTGTGCAACCCGATCCTCCAATATGGACTTTTAATAAGTCTTTTGCGGCGTGCAACCCGAACCTCCAATATATTCATTATAATTAATTCTGTTGTGGCGTGCAACCCGATCCTCCAATATATTCATTATCATTAATTCTGTTGCGGCGTGCAACCCGATCCTCCAATATATTCATTATAATCAATCCTGTTGCGACGTGAAACCCGCTCCTCCAATCAATTACTCAACCACAACTTTTCCTTTTAAATTTGTCTCCAAAAGCTTCAAATCTGTTCACAAACAATTCAATATACTCAATACGAATCATTGGAATTAATTCCATATGAATTTATTAATTTTCTGGATAAAATTCAAAATTCATTAAAATATTCGGCAGTGAGACCCACGTCTCAAATCTCGGAAAAGCTTACGAAATACGAACACCCATTCCGAGATGAGTCCAACCATACAAAAATTATCCAATTCCGATATCAAATGGACCTTCAAATCTTAAATTTTTGTTTTTTGGAAGAATTTATAAAAATCTGATTTTTCTTCCATAAATTCACGGATTCATGATATAAATGAGTATGAAATCATGAAATATAATCAATATAGGATAAGGAACACTTACCCTAATGTTTTCCCGTAAAAATCGCCCAAAAATCGCCTCTTGAGGTTTAGGGTTCGAAAAATTGAAGAATGAATGAAAAATCCCGTCTAAGTCCTAAGTTATCAGCTGCGGATGTCGCATTTGCGACCTGAGTTTCGCAATTGCGAAGCTCGCAAATGCGAAGGATTCATCGCAAATGCGAGAAACTTCACATTTCTGCTGCCTTCGCAAATGCGAAGAGTATGTCGCATTTGCGACAATTGGCCCTTCGCAATTGCGAAGATAAACTCGCAATTGTGAGAACTGGTGGCCTAGACTTTCTTCGCAATTGCGGTAAAAACCTCGCAATTTCCATACCTGCTTGGTTCGCATTTGCGATGCCTGATCAGATAATTGCGAGATCAGAGGCCTGCAACAGGTTCAGCTATACCAGCAAAATGTTCTAAGTTCAAAACATCCCGTGGCCTATCTGAAACTCACCCGAGCCCTCGGGGCTCCAAACTAAACATGCACGCAAGTCTAAAAACATCATATGAACTTGCTCGTGCGATCAAATCACAAAACTAACACCTAAAACTATGGATTTTGCACCAAAACTCATGATTTCCTCAAGAATATTTCAAAACTACTATTTTCTCAACCGGACGTCCGAATCACGTCAAATCAACTCCGATTTCTACCAAATTTCACAGACATGACTTATATATTATATTAAACCTGTACCGGGCTCCGGAATAAAATACTGGCCCGATACCAACGAGATCAAACATTAATCAATTTTTTTAAATCCATAGAATTTGAGTCTTACAATTTTCATCAAAAATTCATTTCTTGAGCTAGGGAACTCGGAATTCGATTCCGGGTATACGCCCAAGTCCCATATTTTACTACGGACCTTCCGGGAACGTCAAAACACGGATCCGAGTCCGTTTACTTAAAATATTGACCATAGTCAACTAAAAATTAATTTTAAACCCCAAAAATTATTACTTCATAAATTTTCACATAAAGGCTTTCCGGATTTACGCCCGAACTGTGCACGCAAATAGAGGTGAGTAAAAATAAGGTTTTAAGGCTAACGGGCCCGGAATAGAGTCTTAATTCACAAGATGACCCTTTGGGTCATCACAATCTCCACCTCTAAAACAACCGTTCGTCCTCGAACGAACTTAGAAAAGTACCTGAACTAGCGAACAAGTTGGGATATCTACTTCGCATGTCCGACTCGGACTCCCAAGTAGCTGCCTCAACATGGTGACCTCTCCACTGCACTCGAACTGAAGGGTAACTCTTTGACCTCAACTGACGAACCTGCCGGTCTAGAATGGCTATCGGCGCCTCCTCATAAGTCAAATCCTTGTCCAATTGGACAGAGCTGAAATCTAACACGTGGGACAGGTCACCATGATATTTTCGGAGCATAAACACATGGAGCACCGGATGAACCGCTGATAAACTAGGTGGAAATGCAAGCCTGCAGGCTACTTCACCCACCATTTCAAGAATTTCAAAGGGTCCGATATACCCAGGGCTCAACTTGCCCTTCTTTCCGAACCTCATTACACCTTCACAGGTGAATACCAGAGCAATATTCTTTCTCCACCCATGAATGCAATATCACGAACTTTACGGTCGGCATAACTCTTTTGCCTAGACTGAGCTGTGCGAAGTCGATCTTGAATAATCTTGACCTTATCCAAGGCATCCTGTACCAAATCGGTACCCAACAACCGAGCCTCTCCCGGTTCAAACCAACCAACTGGCGATCGGCATCGCCTTCCATATAATGCCTCATATGGAGCCATTTGGATGCTCGACTGGTAGATATTATTATAAGCAAACTCCGCAAGTGGTAAGAAATGATCCCAAGAACCTCCAAAGTCTATAACACAAGCGCGGAGCATATCTTCCAATATTTGAATAGTGCGCTCTGACTGTCCGTCTATCTGTGGATGAAATGTTGTACTCAACTCCACCCGCGTGCCTAACTCATGCTGTACAGCCCTCCAAAAATGTGACGTAAACTGCGTACCTCGATCTGAAATAATAGACACGGGCACCCCGTGAAGGCGGATAATCTCACGAATGTAAATTTTAGCTAACCTCTCTGAAGAATAGGTAATTGCCACTAGAGTGAAATATGCTGACTTGGTCAACCTATCCACAATGACGCAAACTGCGTCAAATTTTCTCTGAGTCCGTGGGAGTCCAACAACAAAATCCATTGTGATACGCTCTCATTTCCATTCAGGAATTTTTAACTTCTGAAGCAAACCACCAGGTCTCTGATGCTCGTACTTAACTTGCTGACAATTCAGACACCGAGCTACATATGCAACTATATCCTTTTTCATTCTCCTCCACCAATAATGTTGCTGCAAATCTTGATACATGTTGGCGGTACCTGGTTGAATAGAATACATGGAACTCTGTGCTTCTTCAAGAATTAATTGACGAAGCCCATCCACATTAGGCACACAAATACGACCCTGCATTCGCAGAACCCCATCTTTCCCCACAGCAACCTATTTGGCATCATCGTGCCGCACCGTGTCCTCAAGGACAAGTAAATGAGGATCATCATACTGCCTCTCTCTGATGCGCTCATATAAAGAAGACCGAGCGACTGTGAAAGCTAGAACATGACTGGTTCTGAAACATCTAAACTCACGAACTGATTAGCCAAAGTCCGAACATCTGCAGCTAATGGCCTCTCACCAACCGAAATATACGCAAGACTGCCCATACTCACATCCTTTCTACTCAAAGCATCGACCACCACATTGGCCTTTCCGGGGTGATACAAAATGGTGATATCATAGTCTTTCAACACTCAAACAATCTTCTCTTCCTCAAATTAAGATCCTTTTATTTGAACAAATACTAAAGGCTACGATGATCAGTAAATACCTCACACGAGACACCGTAAAGGTAATGCCTCCAAATCTTCAGCGCATGAACAATGGCTGCCAATTCTAAGTCATGAACAGGATAATTCTTCTCGTGAACTTTCAACTGTCGCGACGCATATGCAATTACCTTGCCATCTTGCATTAATACTACACCAAGCCCAATGTGAGATGCGTCACAATATACCATATACGATCCTGAACCTGTAGGTAATACCAACACTGGCGCCGTAGTCAAAGCGGTCTTGAGCTTTTGAAAGCTCAACTCACACTCGTCTGACCATCTAAATGGGACACCTTTTTGGGTCAATCTGGTCAATGGGCTTGCTATAGATGAAAACCTTTCCACGAACCGACGATAATAACCTGCTAAACCCAAGAAACTCCGGATCTCTGTAACGGAAGTAGTTCTAGGCCAATTCTGAACAGCCTCAATCTTCTTAGGATCCACCTTTATGCCTTCTGTCGATACAACATGCCCCAAAAGGCAACTGAGTCTACCCAAAACTCACATTTTGAAAACTTGGCATATAACTGATTATTCTTCAAGGTGTGAAGCACACTTCGAAGATGTTGCTCATGTTCCTCTCGACTGCTGGAGTAAATCAAGATATCATCAATGAATACAACCACAAAAGAATCCAAATAAGGCTTGAACACCCGATTCATCAAATCCATAAATGCTGCTGGGGCATTTGTCAACCCAAATGACATCACTAGGAATTCGTAATGCCCATACCGAGTTCGAAAAGTTGTTTTAGGGACATCAGATGCCCTAATCTTCAACTGATGATAACCAGACCTCAAATCGATCTTCGAAAATACCTTGGCACCCTGAAGCTGATCAAATAAGTCATCAATTCTTGGCAACAGATATTTGTTTTTGATAGTGGCCTTGTTCAACTGCCGATAGTCTATACATATCCGCATAGAGCCATCTTTCTTCTTTAGAAATAATACTGGTGCACCCCAGGGTGGGACACTGGGTCTAATGAATCTTTGATCAAGCAAGTCTTGTAACTGCTCTTTCAATTCTTTCAACTCCGGCGGGGCCATACTGTATGGTGGAATAAAAATGGGCTGAGTGCCCAGAGCCAAATCAATACAGAAGTCAATATCTCTGTCGGGTGGCATCCCCGAAAAACTGCAGCAAATACTTCTGGAAATTCACGAACAACTGGTATTGAGTCTATAGAAGGGACATCCGCACTGGGATCGCGAATATAAGCCAAATAGGCTAGAAACCCTTTCTTTACCATACGCCTAGCTTTCATATAAGAAATAACCCTGCTGGCAGAATGGCCAAGAGTTCCTTTCCACTATAACCGAGGTAACCCCGGCATAGCTAGGGTCATTATATTGGCATGACAATCCAATATAGCATGATAAGGGTACAGCCAATCCATACCCAAGATGACATCAAAATCTACCATATCAAGAAGTAGAAGATCCATACTAGTCTCAAGATTACCAAAAGTAACCACACACGAATGATAGACATGATCTACTACAACAGAGTCTCCCACCGGTGTAGATACAAAAACAGAAGCACTCAGAGAATTACAAGGCACAACCAAATATGAAGCAAAATAGGAGGACACATAGGAATAAGTAGATCCTGGATCAAATAGAACTGAAGCATCTCTATGGCAAACTGGAATAATACCTGTGATCACATCATCAGATAACTCGGCCTCAGGCCTAGCTGGAAAAGCATAAAATTAGGGCTGGGCCCTACCACTCTGAACTCCGTCCCTGGGATGGCCTCTAACTGACTGGACTCCACCTTTAACGGTATGACCTCCACTTCTAACGGCATGACCTCCACCTCTAATGGCCTGACCTCCACCTCTAGCTGCCTGACCTTTACCTCTAGTTGGCTGAGCAGACGGTTAAGCAATCGGTGCCGGTATGATGACGAGAATCTTGTCGAGATCTGTTACTCGCCAATCTATGGAAATACCTCCTGATGTGACCAATATTTCCGCACTCATAACACCCATCTTGATGCCGTGGCTGCTGAAACTGAAGCTGACCCAAATGGGCCAGATAACCACTGTAATAACTCTGGAGTGGTGAAGCACTAATAGGAGCTGAATGTGCACTGAATGCCAGCTGTCCAGAGTAAGGCATAATAGGATCGTGAATCCCTGAAGCATCGGGAGATGCATGAAGTGATGAATGAAACAGTCTGGGAGGATGACCCCTACCAAAATTACCTCTGCCTCCAGACGAGGCACCACTGAAACCACCGAACTGACGAGGCCTCTTATCATACCTCTACCCTCTCTCATGTGTAAGAACCATCTCGATCCTCCTTGCGACACTAGCAGCCGCCTGAAAAGAAATCTCACTTCCGGTCTCCTTAGCCATCTGAAGTCTGATAGGGTGAGTGAGTCCCTCAATAAACCTCCCCACTCTCTCTCCCTCCGTAGGTAGTAAAAGGAGAGCATGACGGGCAAAATCCACAAAACGGGACTCATACTGAGTAACAATCATACTGCCCTGCTATAGACGCTCAAATTGCTTGCGAAATTCCTCTCTCACTGTGGTAGGGAGGAACTTCTCCAGAAATAGCTGAGAGAACTGCTCCCAGCTAAGTGCAAGCGATCCGACTGGTCGGGTCAATGTATAATCTCTCCACCACCTCTTGGCGGAACCCGTTATCTGAAATACAGCAAAATCAACCCCATTGGTCTCAACTATACCCATGTTCCGCAGCACCTCATAGTAGCGTTCAAGATAATCTTGTGGGTCCTCAGAAGGTGTACCACTGAAGTGAATTGGAAAGAGCTTGGTAAACTTATCTAGTCTCAATAAGGCCTCAAAAGACATGGCAGACCTATCACCGATTTGTGCTACAACAACTGGCTGAACTACCCTAACTAGCGGGGCTGCTGGAACCTGATTCTGGGGAGCCATCTGCTCCGGAGCGGGAGTAGTGGGAGTTTGTGCTCCTTCCCCAGCCTGTGAGATGGCTGGTGTCACTGGAAATGTACCATTCTGGGCCATGCCCTACATAAGACTTACTAGACGGACTAGAGCGTCCTGAAGTACTGGAGTGGCTATGAATCCTTCCGGGACCTGAACTGGTCCAGCCGGTACATTCTGAACTGGAACCTCCTCCTAAAGATTCCACCTGAGGTTATACAATAGGTGCAGCTTCTCGAGCTTTGGACTAAGCTCTACCTCGGCTTCTGCCTCGGCCTCTAGCACGACCTCAACCTCAACCTCTACCCATGGCTATAGTTTCCACCGGGGGTTCTGGTCCCTGTCTATCGGTAGAGGTATTACGTGTTCTCACCATCTATGAGAGAATAAGAGTAGAATGGTTCAATCATTGATGATAGAATAAAATTGCACGACAGAATAAGAAAGAAGTGATATTGTTCCTAAACTTCATAGCGTCTGGGAGATAAGTACAGACGTCTCTGTACCGATCCTTTAAACTCTACTAAGCTTGCTCATGACTCGTGAGACCTATGTAACCTAGTGCTCTGATACCAACAGTCACGACCCGAAATTCTCACCTTCGGACCGTGATGGCGCCTAACATTTCACTTGATAGGCAAGCCAATGTTAGAATGATATCAACCAATTTTTAAACAATCTTTAGATTTATTAATAACAAAGAAATAAACGCAGAAGTAAGGTCTAAAATATAGTGATTAATCCATAAAAATGATGGTATCTAACTACCATCCCAGAATTGGTGTCACAAGTGCACGAGCTTCTAGAATAAATACAAATAAAGGTTTGAATAAAATAAAGCAGTCTGGAAACAAACACACAGCTAAAGTAAAGTAGACGGGAACTTCAGAACTGCGAACGCCATGCAGTTATACCTTCAGTCTCCTCTGAGTAGCTGAAATCCGAGCAAGTCTATGGCACGCCGCTGGGACCAACTCCAAAATCTGTATAAGAAGTGCAGAGTGTAGTATTAGTACAACCGACCCCATGTACTGGAAAGTGCTGAGCCTAACTTTGACGAAGTAGTGACGAGGCTAAGGCGGGTCACTTACATTACCTGTACGCAATATTAGTAACAACAACAATAATAGAAATAAATCAAGTAACTCGTTTATATTAATTGAAGCCAACCCAGCAGTCATAACCAATTATCATTTTCATCAATCCTGTTGCAGCGTGCAACCCGCTCTCACAATATATTCACATACAATTCTATTGCGGTGTGCAACCCGCTCCTCCAATATATTCATTTTAATCAAGTCTATTGCGGCGTGCAACCCGATTCCCCAATATATATATGTATGTCGACTTTTAAATAAGTCTGTTGTGGCGTGCAACCCGATCCTCCAATATGGACTTTTAATAAGTCTGTTGCGGCGTGCAACCCGATCCTCTAATATATTCATTTACCAATTCTTATAGGTGTGTAACTCGATCCTCCAATATTGACTTTTAATAAGTCTATTGCGGCGTGCAACCCGATCCTCCAATATATTCATTATAATCAATCTTGTTGCGGCGTGCAACCCGCTCCTCCAACATATTCATTTACCAATTCTTATAGAAGAAATTTCCCTAATAAATGCAACAATTAATATAAAATTATAAGATAACAAGCATACAATAATTATGATTTAATTATGAAACAAACAAAGGCAAATAACAAATTATTATGGAAAACAGAGAGAAAATATGCAGTTTAATATTTAATATGCTAAATGTCAAATAACAATTAAGACACATAATTCAAATAGCATGTAACAATTAATGCAGGAATTCAAGAATTAATATTTGATAAAGAATAGGAGAGGAAAAATTATTATAATAATTAATTCATGATTTAAAATGATTTATAATTTTTCAAGTAATTATGCAACAATTAATTTGACGACGTATAGATACTCGTCACCTCGCCTATACGTCGTTCACATACATTTCACATAACAAATTGTAACGACCCGACTTGTCGTTATAAGAATTTAAGCCCCGTCTGACGGCATAAGGCCTTGAGCAGCTTCTTATTATGTGTATTGACTCGCGTGCGTGGTTGAATTCAGTTACCAGATGATTCGGAGTGATTTGGGACACTTAGTCCCTAAAACGAAAGCTTAAGTTTTAGGATTTTGACCATAGTTAGAACTATGTGAAGACGACTCCGGAATGGAGTTCTGTCGGTTCTGTTATCTCCGTTGGGTGATTTTGGGCTTAGGAGCATGTCCGGGCTGTGAATTTGAGGTCTGTAGCTGATTTAAGCTTGAAATGGCGAAAGTCAAATTTTTGAGTTTTGGACCGGAAGTGGACTTTTTGATATCTGGGTCAAAATACGATTCCGAGAGTTGGAACAACTCCGTTATGTTATTTGGGACTTGCCTGCAAAATTTGACGTCCTTCCGGGTTGGTTTGATAGGTTTCGGCACGAGTTTTCGAAGTTGGAAGTTTTGGAAGTTCATGAGTTCGATTCATGGTGCGGTTCGTAGTTTTGACGTTGTTTGATGTGATTTGAGACCCCAAGCGAGTCCGTGTTAGGTTATGGAACTTGTTGGTATGTTTGGACGGGGTCCCGGGGGCCTCGGGTGAGTTTCAGATGGGCTACGGGTCATTTCCCTCCTATGTTGAACTGATGTTCTATCTTCTGGTGTTCTTCTTCGAGAACGCGAAGAGTATCTCGTGTTCGCGAAGTGTTACTGCGGACCAACCCATATTTCTTCTTCGCGTTTGCGTTCAACCTCTCGCGTTCGCGAAGGTTTGCGTTCAACCTCTCGCGTTCGCGAAGGTTTGCCTTTTTCCTTCATCGCATTTGCGAAGATTTGCCTTTTCCCTCCATCGCATTCGTGATTAGCCACTCGCGTTCGCTAAGCTCTTCATGGCAGCCTCATATTTCTTCTTCGTGTTCGCGTTCAACGTCTCGCGTTCTCGTTCAACGTCTCGCGTTGGTTCCGTCCCTTGTTCTTCGCGTTTGCGAGGGGTTTTTCTGGACAACTTTACCTTCCTTCTTCGCGAACGCGAGCCTTTCTCCTCGTTTGCGATGCTTTCAGACCTGGGCAGATTATAAGTTTTCCAAATCGAGGGTTAGGCCATTCTTATCACATTTTGACATATAGAGCTCGATTTTGAGCGATTCCTTGTGGGTTTTTCAAGCAAATCGATTGGGTAAGTGTTCTTCACCTAGAATCTATTTATTTTCATGATTCTATCTTTATGTTTATCATTTAAATTGTTTTTTGAGTTAAGGAAAAGGGTGGTTTTTGAAGAAAAATTTCAAAATGAAAAATCACGATTTGAGGGACGAAATGGGGTCGGAATTTGATAAAATTGATATGGTTGAAATCGTATCGGAATGGGTGTTCGGATTTCATGAAAATTATGTCGGGTTTTGAGAGGCGGGCCCCGCGTTGACTTTTATTGACTTTTTGGAATAAAATTTTAATTCGACGTATTATTATCCAGAATTTTTTCCGATGAATTTTAATGAAGTTATACAATAAATTTGGATAGATTTGAACGGCCCGGAGGTCAATTCAAGCAAGAAGGCGATTTTGGAATATTTGCATAACTTCAAAAAGGTAATTATCTTGCCTAACCTCGAGTGGGGGAATTACTCCTTAGGCATTGAGTCTTATGTGGAAATTGTGTGGTTGGAAGCCGTGTACGCGAGGTGACGAGTATGTACTCGGGCTTATATTTGCAAATTTTATTGGTTTAAAGCTTTAGGCATCTTTATGTATTAAATTGGATAATTGTTGGCACTAGTAAATCCTTGAATTATCATGCTGCATTCCTTATTTGTCAAGTTTGTATTTTATATAATAATTTGGTGTTATTGTTATTTGGATTTTATGTGAATTCCGTGTGTTTGTTGATTTGATATGTTTCTTGGAACTAAATTCATGATGGAATCCTTATCTGCAAATGTTTATTAAATAAGTTTAAATTGAGGAGTTAATATAATTATCAAGAATGTGGATTAATGAAGGTGTTGCCATATACTGAGTATTTTTCACCCATGTTGACTGTTTTGAGGTTTTAGATATGTTGTGTGGAGCCTTGGGCTATTTATTGAGAAATTTATTGATTTTGCTACACATTTGGAACTTGATTGTGGTCAGTAGCAAATTGTGATATGAATTGTTGTATTGTGTTGTGGATTAAACACTCTCCTTGACGTTATTTATACTTCCTACCTTGCTTGTTAATGATATACATGTGCTTGGTGAGGAAGAGTGTAAAGCACGAAGGATGATGCCGTGCCATTTAAATTATATTATCATGTGAGGGAGAGTGTACAACACGAAGGGTGATGCCGTGCCATTGAGAGTGTAAAGCACGAAGGGTGATGCCGTGCCGTTTTATTTATATTATTAGGTGAGGATGAGAGTAAAAGCACGAAGGGTGATGCCGTGCCATTTCATTTTTATTATCAGGTGAGGATGAGAGTAAAAGCATGAAGGGTGATGCCGTGCAATTATTCTTATATTATCATATACTCATGGCACAAAGGGTGTTTCCGTGCAGGAGAGGACGAGAGACATACATTATATTATGATATCGTTTGTTGTGTATACATTTATGTCTTTATCTTGAGATGTTATTGTGCACCTATGTTTTCTATGTGACTTGTAGTCGTTGTTGCTTCCTGTGTGCCTCTACTTTATTCTTTTTATTGTTATTGGCACTTCTCCCACTTAGTTGGTACTGTTGTATGTATGTACGGTGAGAAAGATATAAATGGACGAAGGGCCATAAAAGTTAAATGAGGCGTCACATGGTAACTTTTATTCGAAAGAATTATATTTGAAAGATATTTACTTGAAAGAATTATATTTGAAATTTGATGTGATGTGTTGAATATATTTCTCACGCCATAAAAATTAAATTAGGCATCACATGGTGACTTTTATTCGAAATAATTATATTTGAAAGATATTTACTTGAAGGATTTATATTCGAAAGATATTTACTTGAAGGAATTATATTCGAAAGATATTTATTGGAAAGAATTATATTCAAAAGATATTTATTTGAAAGAAATATATTAAGAAGAGATTTATTTGAAAGAATTCTATTCAGAAGATATTTATTTTAAAGAATTATAATGGAAAGATATTTATTTGAAGAAAGTATATTTGAAATATATTTATTGAAAATGATTATATTTTAGAGACTTTCATTGAAAAACTTATAGATAAAAGATGTATATTTTGAAAGACTTGATTAATTGGTTGTACCTGTGTTTATTATTCGTTTGAGTAATATTTATGATGTTCTTGTTGCCTTGCTGTTTAAATCACTAGTTGATTGGTGTTGCCCTTATTGTTATTTGTTTTCTACTATTTTTGTATGCTATATTGCACAGACTATTTGACTAGTGAGTGTCTTGACTGTACCTCGTCTCTACTCCATTGAGGTTTGTCTTGATACTTACCGGGTACCGACCGTGGTGTACTCATACTACAATTCTGCATATTTTTGTGCAGAGCCAGGTAATGGAGATAGCGAACTTGGGCAGAGTAAAGCGTGATCGTAAGGATTCAAGGTAAAGCTACTTAGTCGTCGCAGTCCCTTGGAGTCTTTTCATTTCATTGTACTGTTAATTTTTAATCGAACAATATTGTATATTCGGTCCTCGTGATCATTTTATATATTCAGTTAGAGTTTGTGAGTCAGTACTACCAGTCTTGGGAGATTGTGTATTCATATTTGTTCCGCTGTTAGTTTTGATTACCTAATTAATTCACAAAAAAATGGTTTCGAAATGTAATAAAAATCGGCTTACCTAGTCTTAGAGACTAGGTGCCATCACGACGCCTGTGGTGGGATTTTGGGTCGTGACAAGTTGGTATCAGAGCTCTAGGTTCATAGGTTCTACGAGTCACGAACGAGTCTAGTAGAGTCTTGCGGATCGGTACGGAGACATCTGTACTTATCTTCGAGAGGCTACAGAACTGTTAGGAAATTTCCATTTCTTTCATTCCTGTCGTGCGGAATTTGTTGAATTTTGAATTTGAACCTTTATATCTCCATTCTCTCACAGATAGCGAGGACACGTACTGCTGGGTTAGCTGAGCAGGCATCTGCACATACTGCTAGGGCTGCAAGAGGCCGGGGCCGAGGTAGAGGCCGAGATAGAGGTCGAGGAAGGGCACGTGCTGCGACTAGAGCACCTGTCAGAAGAACAGTTGAGGAGCCACTAGTAGCTCCAGTTGGGGGTCAGGTACCAGAAGCACCTGTTGTTACCCCCGAACTTCAGGAGAACTTAGCACAGTTCCTGAGTATGTTTGGTACATTAACTCAGGCGGGATTGATCTCTATTGCACCAAACATTTTGCAGATTCATTAATGGGATCGATTATGATATTAAAATATGTATGGCTCGAGAGTTGCAAGCTGATGCTCCATTTCAACAAGTAGTGGAGATTGCAAAGAAGATTGAAGGTGTTTTAGGCGAGGAAAGGGAGTCTAAGGAGGCCAAAAGGTCTCGAAGATCTGGAGGGTTCAGTGGATTTTACTTTTTAGCTATAACCCATTATAGCGGAGGCTCGAGCAGCCGGTCAGCTCAGTCCGTACATCAGATTACTTGGGGTGCTCCAGTTTACAGTGCACCACCGACACGAGATTCTTACAGTGGTTATTCCAGTTATCCGGCACAGACTTAGTACGAGCAGCCATGACCTCAGAGGGGTTGTTATGAGTGTGGTGATACTAGGCATATCATGAGAGATTATCCCAAACTTGGGAGGGGTGGATTTCATCAGAACACTCAAGCTACAAGCTTTATTCCAGTTGATACTCCACGTGCACAGTCAGCTAGAGGTGGTGGACAGGCGGGTAGTGGGCGCCTAAGAGGTGAAGGCCCGACCCGTTGATTTAATCACTATGATTTGGCTGAGGCCAATACACCAGATGGTGTCGTTACATGTACGATCCTGATTTTTATTATAAAAGTATATTTTTCCTTAATTTGATTCGGTTTTGAATATTGAGGTGAGTCCTCCTATTATGTTCCACTTATGGGTGAGTTTCGTAAATTTGTGACCCACTTATATGTTTATCCCTATTGGGAGATTTAAAGATGTGAACCCGTGTCTGTCATTTTATTTCTGTATACCATTGAGGTCTATAAGTCCAAAAATATTTTTTATTATTCATTACAGTGGGTTTAATGTGTTTCAGAATAATTGACTCTAATGTTTATAAATTATATGCCCTACCGGTATGAGGGTTCATTATGTGTTGTGAAAACTATCTACGAAATTTATTGAAAAGAAGAAAGGAAGGAAAATTGAAATTTCAGTTGGCACAATGTGCAAAATAGTTGTGATTCGGAGTTGAGGACGAGATCCCCGTATTTTATACATGATGTGAAATATTTAAACCGGGCTACAAGTCGTGGTGGAAGTTATATAAGGGCGAGGTCCTTATGGTAAAATATTTATGAGTTTAAAATTTTTCGTGTGTGAGATTTAATTTGTACAATAATATTAATAGGGAGTCATGCATGTTAGGCTTATTTGATAATTCTTGTATATTTTTCTGTGTATATTCAGCCATTTCGTACTGAAAACATTGAGTTTTAGCCTATGAGATGAGTGCACAGATGGCGCTAAATATGACTCATTAATCTTAGTAGGTAATCATGAGGTCTTCATCCCTAACATTCTGTTGTCAGTGTTGTGAAAATTCGAAATGAGGTGGTGGGTAATATGAGATTAATTTATGATACTGGAATTAATTATGAAAAACTTTTAAGACCTGAGATGTGGTGATGAGCATACATATGATGTACTTCATGTCCTGATATCATAATGATAATGCAATGTTTGTAATGTTGAGATCAGTGTTATTGATATATACCTTGTGGATGTGTTGTTAGGAGTCGTTTTGGTGTTACTCTGGCAGGTGGATAGGCCCATTTACAGGGGAGATTATGCCGAAATATTTTTGAAAAATTTGGGAGTTAGAAAAAAAAATAAAAAATTGGGAGATTGATATGTGTGAAAGAAGAGATAAATTATGTTATGTGTTTGAGGACGAATGATCCTAAGCGGGGAAGAATGTAACACCCCAAATTTTTTTGAAGTACTTCAACACTATCAAGAAAGTTGTTGTGTGCGTAGGCACGAGTTGCTACAGCAAGTTGAGACTAATACCGTGTGTTGATGAAAAATTGGACTTTCTAAAAATGTTTAGAGTGTAAGAAATTGGTCTTAAGGTTCACAAATATGGAAAAAAAAATATCAAATGAGATGGTGTTGCCGGACTTACCTCCAATGCGGTAGCATGGGACCAACCGTGAATATATGTGTAAAAAGTAAAAATCATCAATTCGGTAACCTTATAATAATTATTAGCACGTTCGAGGATGAACATTTATTTAAGAGGTGGAGAATATAATGACCTGACTTGTCATTTTAAGAATTTAAGCCCCTTCTAGCGGCATAAGGCCCTGAGCAGCTTCTTATTATGTGTATTAACTCGCGTGCGTGGTTGAATTCAGTTACCAGATGATTCGCTATGATTTGGGACACTTAGTCCCTAAAACGGAAGCTTAAGTCTTAGGATTTTGACCGTAGTCGGAACTGTGTGAAGACGACTCTGGAATGGAGTTCTGTCGGTTCTGTTAGCTCCGTTGGGTTACTTTGGGCTTAGGAGCATGTCCGGACTGTGAATTTGAGGTCTGTAGCTGATTTAAGCTTGAAATGGCGAAAGTCGAATTTTTGGAGTTTTGGACCGGAAGTGGACTTTTTGATATCGGGGTCGGAATGCGATTCCGAGAGTTGGAACAACTTCATTATGTTATTTGGGACTTGCCTGCAAAATTTGACATCATTACGGGTTGGTTTGATAGGTTTCGGCACGAGTTTTCGAAGTTGGAAGTTTTGGAAGTTCATGAGTTCGATTCATGGTGCGGTTCATAGTTTTGACGTTGTTTGATGTGATTTGAGACCCCGAGCGAGTCCGTGTTAGGTTATGGAACTTGTTGGTATGTTTGGACGGGGTCCCTGGGGCCTCGGGTGAGTTTCAGATGGGCTACAGGTCATTTCCCTCCTATTTTGAACTGTTGTTTTGTCTTCTGGTGTTCTTCTTCGAGAACGCGAAGAGTATCTCGCGTTCGCGAAGTGTTACTGCTGACCACCCCATATTTCTTCTTCGCGTTTGCATTCAACCTCTCGAGTTCGCGAAGGTTTGCCTTTTTCCTCCATCGTGCTCACGATTAGCCACTCGCGTTCGTGAAGCTCTTCATGGCAGCCTCATATTTCTTCTTCGCGTTCGCGTAGGTTCCGTCCCTTGTTCTTCGCGTTCTCACTCCTTCCCTCGCGTTCGCGAAGGCTTTTTCTGGACAGCCTTACCTTCCTTCTTCACGAACGCGAGCCTTTCTCCGCGTTTGCGATGCTTTCAGACCTGGGCAGATTATAAGTTTTCCAAATCGAGGGTTAGCCCATTCTTATCACATTTTGACATGTACAACTCGGTTTTGAGCGATTCCTTGTGGGTTTTTCAAGCAAATCGATTGGGTAAGTGTTCTTCACCTAGAATCTATTTATTTTCATGATTCTATCTTTATGTTTATCATTTAAATTGTGTTTTAAGTTGAGGAAAATGGTGGTTTTTGAAGAAAAATTTCAAAATGAAAAATCACAATTTGAGGGATGAAATGGTATCGGAATTTGATAAAATTGATATGGTTGAACTCGTATCGGAATGGGTGTTCGGATTTCATGAAAATTATGTCGGGTTCTGAGAGGCGGGCCCCGCGTTGACTTTTATTGACTTTTTGGAATAAAATTTTAATTCGACGTATTATTATCCAGAATTGTTTCCGATGAATTTTAATGAAGTTATACAATTAATTTGGATAGATTTGAATGACCCGGAGGTCAATTCAAGTAAGAAGGCGATTTTGGAATATTTGCATAACTTCAAAAAGGTAAGTATCTTGCCTAACCTCGAGTGGGGGAATTACCCCTTAGGCATTGAGTCTTATGTGGAAATTATGTGGTTGGAAGCCGTGTACGCGAGGTGACGAGTATGTACTCTGGCTTATATGTGCAGATTTTATTGGTTTAAAGTTTTAGGCATCTTTATGTATTAAATTGAATAATTGTTGGCACTAGTAAATCCTTGAATTATCATGCTGCATTCCTTATTTGTCAAGTTTGTATTTTATATAATAATTTGGTGTTATTGTTATTTGGATTTTATGTGAATTTCGTGTGTTTGTTGATTTGATATGTTTCTTGGAACTAAATTCATGATGGAATCCTTATCTGCAAATGTTTATTAAATAAGTTTAAATTGAGGAGTTAATATAATTATCAAGAATGTGGATTAATGAAGGTGTTGCCCTATACTGAGTATTTTTCACCCTTGTTGACTATTTTGAGGTTTTAGATACGTTGTGTGGAGCCTTGGGCTATTTATTGAGAAATTTTTTGATTCTGCTACACATTTGGAACTTGATTGTGGTCAGTGGCAAATTGTGATATGAATTGTTGTATTGTGTTGTGTATTAAACACTCTCCTTGACGTTATTTATGCTTCCTACCTTTCTTGTTAATGATATACATATGCTTGGTGAGGATGAGTGTAAAGCACGAAGGATGATGCCGTGCCATTTGAATTATATTATCATGTGCGGGAGAGTGTACAACACGAAGGGTGATGCCGTGCCATTGAGAGTGTAAAGCACTAAGGGTGATGCCGTGCCGTTTCATTTATATTATCAGGTGAGGATGAGAGTAAAAGCACGAAGGGTGATGCCATGCAATTATTTTTATATTATCATATACTCATGGCACGAAGGGTATTTTCGTGCAGGAGAGGACGAGAGACATACATTATATTGTGATATCGTTTGTTGTGTATACATTCATGCCTTTATGTTGAGTTGTTATTGTGCACCTATGTTTTCTATGTGAATTGTAGTCGTTGTTGCTTTCTGTGTGCCTCTACTTTATTCTTTTTATTGTTATTGGCACTTCTCCCACTTAGTTGGTACTGTTGTATGTATATACGGTGAGAAAGATATAAATGCACGAAGGGTGTTGCCGTGCCAATTGATTTGATCTACATATATATATATATATATATATATATATATACATTCATGCCTTTATGTTGAGTTGTTATTGTGCACCTATGTTTTCTATGTGAATTGTAGTCGTTGTTGCTTTCTGTGTGCCTCTACTTTATTCTTTTTATTGTTATTGGCACTTCTCCCACTTAGTTGGTACTGTTGTATGTATATACGGTGAGAAAGATATAAATGCACGAAGGGTGTTGCCGTGCCAATTGATTTCATACATACATATATATATATATATATATATATATATATATATATATATATATATATATATATATATATATATATATATATATATATATAGAGAGAGAGAGAGAGAGAGAGAGAGAGGTATTGCCTTGCCATTTGATGTGATGTGTTGAATATATTTCTCATGCCATGAAAGTTAAATGAGGCGTCACACGGTGACTTTTATTCGAAAGAATTATATTTGAAAGATATTTACTTGAAGAAATTATATTCGAAAGATATTTACTTGAAGGAATTATATTCGAAAGATATTTATTGGAAAGAATTATATTCAGAATATATTTACTTGAAAGAATTATATTCGGAAGATATTTATTTGAAAGAATTATATTCAAAAGAATTATAATGGAAAGATATTTATTTGAAGGAAGTATATTCGAAATATATTTATTGAAAAGGATTATATTCTAGAGACTTTCATTGAAAAACTTATAGATAAAAGATGTATATTTTGAAAGACTTGATTAATTGGTTGTACCTGTGTTTATTTAAATCACTAGTTGATTAATGTTGCCCTTATTGTTATTTGTTTTCTATTATTTTTGTATGCTATATTGCACAGATTATTTGACTAGTGAGTGTCTTGATTGTACCTCGTCTCTACTCCATTAAGATTAGTCTTGATACTTACTGGGTACCGACCATGGTGTACTCATACTACACTTCTGCACATTTTTGTACAGAGCCAGGTATTGGAGATAGCGAACTTGGGCAGAGTAAAACGGGATCGTAAGTATTCAAGGTAGAGCTGCTTAGTCATCGCAGTCCCTTGGAGTCTTTTAATTTTATTGTACTGTTAATTTTTAATCAAACAGTATTGTATATTCGGTCCTCGTGATCATTTCATATATTCAGTTAGAGTTCGTGACTCAGTACTACCAGTCTTGGGAGATTGTGTTTTCATATTTGTTCCGCTGTTAGTTTTGATTACCTAATTAATTCAAAAAACAAATGGCTTCGAAATGTAATGGAAATCGGCTTACCTAGTCTTAGAGACTAGGTTCCATCACGACGCCTATGGTTGGATTTTGGGTTGTGACACAAATAATTTAAGGGTTCTATTTCCTCAAGTCAAGGTTAACCACGACACTTACCTCGCTTTGCAAATTTCAATCAATTACTCAACCACAACTTTTCCTTTTAAATTTGTCTTCGAAAGCTTCAAATCTTTTCACAAACAATTAAATATACTCAATACGAATCATAAGAATTAATTTCATATGAATTTACTAATTTTCCGGATAAAATTCAAAATTTATTAAAATATTCGGCAGTGGGACCCACGTCTCAAATCTCAGAAAAACTTACGAAATCCGAACACCCATTCCGAGACGAGTCCAACCATACAAAAATTATCTAATTCCGATATCAAATGGACCTTTAAATCCCAAATTTTTGTTTTTGGAAGAATTTATAAAAATCTAACTTTTCTTCCATAAATTCACGGATTCATGATATAAATGAGTATGAAATCATGAAATATAATCAATATAGGATAAGGAACACTTACCCCAATTTTTTCCAGTGAAAATCGCCTCTTGAGGTTTAGGGTTCAAAAAATTGAAGAATGAATAAAAAATCCCTTCTAAATCCAAAGTTATCAGCTGCGGATGTCGCATTTGCGACCTGAGCTTCGCAATTGCGAAGCTCGCAAATGCGAAGGGTTCTTCGCAAATGCGAGAACCATCACATTTCCGCTGCCTTCGCAAATGCGAAGAGTATGTCGCATTTGTGACAATTGGCCCTTCGCAATTGCGAGAACTGCTGGCCTAGGCTTTCTTCGCAATTGCGATAAGAAACTCGCAATTGCCATACTTGCTTGGTTCGCATTTGCGATACCTGATCTCTCAATTGCCAGATTAGATGCCTGCAACAGGTTCAGTTATACCAGCAAACTTTTCTAAGTTCAAAACATCCTGTGGCCTATCCGAAACTCACCTGAGTCCTCGGGGTTCCAAACCAAACATGCACGCAAGTCTAAAAATATCATACGAACTTGCTCGTACGATCAAATCACAAAAATAACACCTAAAACTATGGATTTAGTACCAAAACTCATGAATTCCTCAAGAACATTTCAAAACTACTATCTTCTCAATCGGACGTCCGAATCACATCAAATCAACTCCGATTTCTACCAAATTTCACAGCCATGACTTATATATTATATTAAACCTGTACCGGGATTCGGAACCAAATACGGGCCCGATTCCAATGATATCAAACATGAATCAATTTCTTTAAATCCATAGAATTTCAGTCTTACAATTTTCATCAAAAGTTCATTTCTCGAGCTAGAGACCTCAAAATTCGATTGCGGGCATACGCCCAAGTCCCATATTTTACTACGGACCTTCCGAGAACGTCAGAACACGGATCCAAGTCCGTTTACTCAAAACGTTGACCAACGTCAACTAAAAATTAATTTTAAATCCCAAAATATATTACTTCATAAATTTCCACATAAAGGCTTTCTGGATTTACGCTTGGACTGTGCATGCAAATCGAGGTGAGTAAAAATAAGGCTTTTAAGGCTAACGGGCCCGAAATAGAGTCTTAATTCACAAGATGACCCTTTGGGTCATCACATATATTGTAGTTGTCGTTGTAGCATAAATATTGTTTGTGTTCATTTTAGTGCATGCTCAACATGATTTCTGATTCTCATCTTTGTTTAACTGAAACTTTTTCACTAAGTTGTTTCACTGTTAACATGTGTCTTGCTTGGTTTAATTTTAGTCATTAGGTTTTAAGTTGTCTTGATTAATTAATAGTTCAGTGTTAAGTTTTAGTTACATGCTTGTGGTATTTTGACTAAGTTCTAGTTACTTGTTTTGGTTTGAAGCAAACTAGGTTTGGTATTAATTGGCTTAAAGCTGAAATTAGCTAAGTTGATCATCATTTAGGGTACAAAGTTGTTTACTTTAACATCTAGGGTGGCTGAGAGCACTATTTTCCTCCATGCTTCTGCCATATTATGTTGTAGGACTGTCCTTTTCCCCTTTGGACAACCGTGGAGCAGTGTTTTGGTGAACAAAAGTTAGTCCTTTTGGACAGATTTTTGGTAAACCAAAAGCTGTCCAAAATTGACTTTCTTTGCTTACTTAAGAGCTGCTCCTTTCATATTTTAACACACACTCTACACACTTAGTGTGATGACCCAAAATGTCATCTTTAAATTTAATAAGTAATTCTGTATTTTAAGACCTGAAAAAACACCATTTATCATTCCTCGACTTGCGTGCGCAGTCCGTAAAATTTTTAGAAAAGTTTTTATGTGAGAAATGGATTAAAATAGAAAATAGAGCTTTAAAACTCAACTAAGTTGATTTTGGTCAACATTTTGAGTAAATGGACCCGGATCAGTATTTTGACAATTCTGGTAGGTCCGTATCGTGATTTGGGACCTAGGCATATGTCCGGAATCGAATTCCGAGGTCCCTAGCCCGAGATATGGAATTTTGATAAAAAATTAAAAGCTTGAAAGCTTAATAATTTCTAAGAAATTACTGATGTTGGATTTATTGACCTCGGATCCGTATTTTGGTTCCAGAGCCCGATATAGGTCAACTATAATATTTATGACTTGTTTGCCAAATTTGGTGAGAATAGGAGTTGATTTGACGTGATTCGGACGCCCGGTTATAAAAATATAAGTTTTAAAGTTTTATTGAAAATTTCCTTTGATTTGGCGTCCGATTCATAGTTCTAGGTGTTATTTTGGCGATTTGATCGCGCGAGCAAGTCCGTATGATATTTTAGGACTTGTGTGCACGTTTGGTTTGGAACCCCGAGGGCTCGGGTGAGTTTCAGATAGGTTACATGATGATTTTGAACTTAGAAAAAAATCTGGTTTTTAGTTTCTGCTGTCATCTGGTGTTTTGTTCTTCGCAAACGCGAAGCCATTCCCGAGATCGCGAAGAGGAAAGTGAGACTGGCACAATTGTGCTTCGCGTTCGCGACCGAGGACACGCGTTCGCGAAGGGTCGAAGTGTAAAGCTTCGCGTTCGCGATCGAGTCCTCCCGTTCACGAAAAAGAAATGAGGCAAAAGCTGGGATACTCAAATTTGTTCTTCTTGTTCGCATGAAACAGTCCGCGATCGCGTAGGTCTGCGGGGTTATGCTTCGCGTTCGCGTGTGTGATGTTGCGTTCGCGTAGAGCAAAGTGGCAGCCTATGCAAAAATGTGCTTCGCGATCGCGAAGCAATTCCTGCGATCGCGAAGAGTAAAATGAATCTGGGCAAAATTGTTCTACGCGATCACGATCGCGAACGAATTTCTGCGATTGCGATGAATAAAAATCTGAAAAACAGAACTTATGTTCTGGAAATGGGGTTTCGACCCATTTTCAACCATTTCTAATTTTTGAGCTCGGGTAAGGCGATTTTGGGGCAATTTTCACGGAAAAGCATTGGGGTAAGTGTTTCTTATCCTCTATTGATTATGTTTCATGATTTCATACTCATTTATATCATGAATCCATGAATTTATGGAAGACAAATAAGATTTTTATAAAATCTTCCAAAAATGAAAAATTAAGATTTGAAGGTACATTTGATATCGGAATTGGACAATTTTTGTATGGTTGAACTCTATCAGAACGGGTGTTCGGATTTCGAGAGTTTTTTTGGGATTTGAGACGTGGGTCCCACTGTCAAATATTTTAATGAATTTTAAATTTTTATCCGAAAAATTTGTAAATTCATCTGGAATTAATTCCTATGATTAGTATTGAATATATCGAATTATTTGTGAATAGATCTGAAGCTTTCGGAGTCAAATTTAAAAGGAAAAGCTGTGGTTGAGTAATTGGTTGGAATTTGCAAAGCGAGGTAAGTGTCGTGGTTAACCTTGACTTAAGGGAATAGAACCCTTAATTTAATTGTTATATGAATTGCATGTGAACGACGTATAGGCGACATGACGAGTGTCTATACGTCGTCAAATTAATTGTTTGCCTGCTTATAATAACTGTTTCTCTCCTATTCTTTGTCAAATATTAATTCTTGAATTCCTGTATTAATTGTTACATGCTATTTGAATTATGTGTTTTAATTGTTATTTGACATTTATCATATTAAATATTAAACTGCCTATTTTCTCCCTGAATTCCATAATAATTTGCTATTTGTCATTGTTTGTTTCATAATTAAGTTATAATTATTGTATGCTTGTTGTCTTATAATTTTATATTAGTTGTTGCATTTATTGGGGAAATTTTTTCTATAAGAATTGGTAAATGAATATGTTGGAGGAGCGGGTTGCCCGCCACAACAGAATTAATTATAATGAATATATTGGATGATCGGGTTGCAAGCTGCAACAGACTTATTAAAAGTCCATATTGGAGGATCGGGTTGCACGCCGCAACAGACTTATTTAAAAGTCGACATACATATATATATTGGGGGATCGGGTTGCACGCCGCAACGGATTTGATTAAAGGAATATATTGTGAGAGTGGGTTGCACGCTACAACAGAATTGAATGTGAATTTATTATGAGAGCGGGTTGCACGCTGCAACAGAATTGATGGAAATGATAATTGGTTATGACTGCTGAGTTGGCTTCAATTATTATAAATGAGTTACCTGATTTATTTCTATTATTGTTGTTGTTACTAATATTGCGTACAGGTAATGTAAGTGACCCGCCTTAGCCTCGTCACTACTTCGTCAAGGTTAGGCTCAACACTTACCAGTACATGGGGTCGGTTGTACTGATACTACACTCTGCACTTCTTGTGCAGATTTCGGAGTTCGTCTCAGCGCCGTGCCTTAGACTTGCTTGGATTTCAGCTATTCAGAGGAGACTTGAGGTATTACTGCATGGCGTCCGTAGTTCTGAAGTCCCTGTCTATTTTACTTTAGTTGTGTGTTTATTTCCAGATAACTTTATTTTATTTAAACCTTTATTTGTATTATTCTAGAAGCTCGTGCACTTGTGACACAAATTCTGGGATGTTATTTAGACACCGTTGTTATTATGGATTATTTAAAAATTTCTTCCGCATTTTCTTCCTTGTTGTTGATAAATTTAAAATTGTCTTAAAAATGGATAATGTTATTCTAACGTTGGCTTGCCTAGCAAGTGAATTGTTAGGCGCCATCACGGTCCGAAGGTGGGAATTTCGGGTCATGACAGTTGGTATCAGAGCACTAGGTTACACAGGTCTCACGAGTCACGAGCAAGCTTAGTAGAGTCTGAAGGATCGGTACAGAGACGTTTGTACTTATCTCTCAGAGGCTATGAAGTTTAGGAACAATATCACTCATTTCTTATTCTGTCGTACAATTTTATTCTATCATCGATAATTGAACCATTCTGCTATTATTCTCTCATAGATGGTGAGAACACGTAATACCTCTACCGATGGACAGGGACCAGAACCCTCGGTGGCAACTATGGCCAGGGGTAGAGGTCGAGGCCGAGGTCGTGCTAGAGGCTGAGGTAGAGCTCAGTCCAGAGCTCGAGAAGCTGCACCTGTTGAAGAACCTCAGATAGACCTTCAGGAGGAGGTCCCAGTTCAGAATGTACCAGTTGGACCAGTTCACGTCCCGGAAGGATTCATAGCCACTTCAGTGCATCAGGACACTCTAGTCTGATTGGTGAGTCTTATGGAGGGTGTGGCCCAGAATGGTACATTTCTAGTGGCACCAGCCATCTCACAGGCTGGGGGAGGAGAACAAACTCCCACTACTCCCGCTCCGGAGCAGATGGCTCCCCAGAATTAGGCTCCGGCAGTCCCGCCAATTGGGGTAGTTCAGCCAGTTATTGCGGCACAGACCGGTGATAGGCCTTCCATGTCTTTTGAGGCCTTATTGAGACTGGATAAGTTCACTAAGCTCTTTCTAGTTCATTTCAGTGGTACACCTTCTGAGGACCCACAGGATTATCTTGAACGCTGCCATGAGGTGCTGCGGAACATGGGTATAGTTGAGACCAATGGGGTTGATTTTGTTGTATTCCAGATAACGGGTTCTGCCAAGAGGTGGTGGAGAGATTACGCATTGACCCGACCAGTCGGATCACCTGCACTTACCTGGGAGCAGTTCTCTCAGCTATTTCTGGAGAAGTTCCTCCCTATCACACTGAGAGAGGAATTTCGCAAGCAATTCGAGCGTCTACAGCTGGGCAGTATGACTGTTACTCAATATGAGTCCCGTTTTGTAGATTTGGCCCGTCATGCTCTCCTTTTACTAACTACGGAGGGAGATAGAGTGAGGAGGTTCATTGAGGGACTCACTCACCCTATCAGACTTCAGATGGCCAAGGAGACCGGAAGTGAGATTTCTTTTCAGGCGGCTGCTAATTTTGCAAGGAGGATCGAAATGGTTCTTGCACAGGAAAGAGGGCAGAGGTCCGATAAGAGGCCTCGTCAGTTCGGTGGTTACAGTGGTGCCTCATCTGGAGGCCGGGGTAATTTTGGTAGGGGTCATCTTCCCAGATCGTTTCATTCAGCACTTCATGTATCTCCTAGTGCTTCAGGGAGTCACGGTCCTATTATGCGTTACTCTCGGCAGCCAGTATTCAGTGCACATTAAGCTCCTATCAGTGCACCACCACTCTAGAGTTACTACAGTGGTTATCCGACCCATCTGGGTCAGCTTCAACTTCAGCAGCCACGACATCAGGATGGGTGTTATGAGTGTGGGAACATTGGTCACATAAGGATGTATTGCCCTAGATTAGCGAGTAATAGATCTCGTCAAGATTCTCGTGCCATCATACCGGCACCGATTGCTTCACCGCTTGCTCAGCCAGCTAGAGGTAGGGTTCAGGTAGCTAGAGGTGGAGATCAGGCCATTAGAGGTAGAGGTCAGGCCATTAGAGGTGGAGGTCAGGCCATTAGAGGTGGAGGTCAGGCCATTAGAGGTGGATGCCAGCCAGTTAGAGGTCGTCCCAGAGATGCAGTTCAGAATGGTAGGGCCCAGCCCCGATTTTATGCTTTTCCAGCTAGGCCTGAGGCCGAGTCATCTGATGCTGTGATCACAGGTATTATTCCAGTTTGCCATAGAGATGCTTCAGTTCTATTTGATCCAGGATCTACTTATTCCTATGTGTCCTCCTATTTTGCTTCATATTTGGTTATGCCTTGTGATTCTCTGAGTGCTTCTGTGTGTCTATCTACACTGGTGGGAAACTATGTGGTAGTAGATCATGTCCATCGTTCGTGTGTGGTTACTATTGGTAATCTTGAAACTAGTGTAGATCTTCTACTTCTTGATATGGTAGATTTTGATGTCATCTTGTGTATGGATTGGTTGTCTCCTTATCATGTTATATTAGACTGTCATGCCAAGATAGTGACCCTAGCTATGTCGGGGTTACCTCGGTTATAGTGGAAAGGAACTCTTGGCCATTCTGCCAGCAGGGTTATTTCTTATATGAAAGCTAGGCGTATGGTAGAGAAAGGGTTTCTAGCCTATTTGGCTTATATTCGCGATCCCAGTGAGGATGTCCCTTCTATGGACTCAGTACCAGTTGTTCGTGAATTTTCATTAGTATTTCCTGCAGATCTGTCGGGGATGCCACCCGACAGAGATATTGACTTCTGTATTGATTTGGCTCCGGGCACTCAGCCCATTTTTATTCCACCATACCGTATGGCCCCGCCGGAGTTGAAAGAATTGAAAGAGCAGTTACAAGACTTGCTTGATCAGGGATTCATTAGACCCAGTGTCTCACCCTGGGGTGCACCAGTATTATTTTTAAAGAAGAAAGATGGCTCTATGCGGATATGTTTAGACTATCGGCAGCTGAACAAGGCCACTATCAAAAACAAATATCTGTTGCCAAGAATTGATGACTTATTTGATCAGCTTCAGGGTGCCAAGGTATTTTCGAAGATCGATTTGAGGTCTGATTATCATCAGTTGAAGATTAGGGCATCTAATGTCCCTAAAACAACTTTTCGAACTCGGTATGGCATTACGAATTCCTAGTGATGTCATTTGGGTTGACAAATGCCCCAGCAACATTTATGGATTTGATGAATCGGGTGTTCAAGCCTTATTTGGATTCTTTTGTGGTTGTATTCATTGATGATATCTTGATTTACTCCAGCAGTCGAGAGGAGCATGAGCAGTATCTTCGAAGTGTGCTTCACATCTTGAAGAATAATCGGTTATATGCCAAATTTTCAAAATGTGAGTTTTGGTTAGAATCAGTTGCCTTTTTGGGACATGTTTTATCGGCAGAAGGCATAAAGGTGGATCCTAAAAAGATTGAGGCTGTTCAGAATTGGCCTAGACCTACTTCGGTTGCAGAGATCCGGAGTTTCCTGGGTTTGGCAGAATATTATCGTCGGTTCGTGGAAGGGTTTTCATATATAGCAAGCCCATTGACCAGATTGACCCAAAAAGGTGTCCCATTCAGATGGTCAGACGAGTGTGAGTTGAGCTTTCAGAAGCTCAAGACCGCTTTGACTACGGCGCCAGTGTTGGTATTACCCACAGGATCAAGATCGTATATGGTATATTGTGACGCATCTCACATTGGGCTTGGTGCAGTATTAATGCAAGATGGAAAAGTAATTGCATATGCGTCGTGGCAGTTGAAAGTTCACGAGAAGAATTATCCTGTTCATGACTTAGAATTGGCAGCCATTGTTCATGCGCTAAAGATTTGGAGGCATTATCTCTACGGTGTCTCGTATGATGTATTTACTGATCATAGTAGCCTCCAGTATCTGTTCAAACAAAAGGATCTTAATTTGAGGCAGAGAAGATGGTTGGAGTTGTTGAAAGACTATGATATCACCATTTTGTATCACCCCGGAAAGGCCAATATGGTGGCCGATGCTTTGAATAGAAAGGCTGTGAGTATGGGCAGTCTTGCGTATATTCCGGTTGGTGAGAGGCCATTAGCTGCAGATTTTCAGACTTTGGCTAATCAGTTCGTGAGGTTAGATGTTTCAGAACCCAGTCGGGTTCTAGCTTGTATAGTCTCTCGGTCTTCTTTATATGAGCGCATCAGAGAGAAGTAGTATGATGATCCTCATTTACTTGTCCTTAAGGACACGGTGCGGCACGGTGATGCCAAACAGGTTTCTGTGGGGGAAGATAGAGTTCTGCGAATACAGGGCCGTATTTGTGTGCCTAATGTGGATGGGCTTAGTGAATTAATTCTTGAAGAGGCACACATTTCCAGGTATTCTATTCATCCAAGTACCGCTAAAATGTATCAAGATTTGCGGCAACATTATTGGTGGAGGAGAATGAAAAAGGATATAGTTGCACATGTAGCTCGGTGTCTGAATTGTCAGCAAGTTAAGTACAAGCTTCAATGACCTAGTGGTTTGCTTCAGAAGTTAGAAATTCCTGAGTGGAAGTGGGAGCGTATCACTATGGATTTTGTTGTTGGGCTTCCACGGACACAAAGAAAATTTGACGCAGTTTGGGTCATTATGGACAGGATGACCAAGTCAGCCCATTTCATTCCAGTGGCAGTTACCTATTCTTCAAAGAGGTTAGCTGAAATTTACATTCGTGAGATTGGCCGCCTTGACGGTGTGCCCGTGTCTATTATTTCAGATCGAGGTACGCAGTTTACCTCACATTTTGGAGGGCTGTACAACATGAGTTAGGCACGCGGATGGAGTTGAGTACAACATTTCATCCACAGATAGATGGACAGTCAGAGTGCATTATTCAGATATTGGAAGATATGTTTCGCGCTTGTGTTATAGACTTTTGAGGTTCTTGGGATCATTTCTTACCACTTGCGGAGTTTGCTTATAATAATAGCTACCAGTCGAGCATTAAGATGGATCCATTTGAGGCATTATACGGAAGGCGATGTCGATCGCCAGTTGGTTGGTTTGAACCGGGAGAGGCTCGGTTGTTGGGTACCGATTTGGTACAGGATGCCTTGGATAAGGTCAAGATTATTCAGGATCGACTTCGCACAGCTGAGTCTAGGCAAAAGAGTTATGCCGACCGTAAAGTTCGTGATATTTCATTCATGGTTGGAGAACGAATATTGCTCCGGGTTTCACCTATGAAAGGTGTAATGAGGTTCGGAAAGAAGGGCAAGTTGAGCCCTAGGTATATCGGACCCTTTGAATTTCTTGAAAGGGTGGGTGAAGTAGCCTACAGGCTTGCATTACCACCTAGTTTATCAGTGGATCATCCGGTGTTCCATGTGTCTATGCTCCGGAAATATCATGGTGATCCGTCCCATGTGTTAGATTTCAGCTCAGTCCAATTGGACAAAGATTTGACTTACGAGGAGGAGCCGGTGGCTATTCTAGCCCGGCAGGTCCGACATTTGAGGTCTAAGAGTTATCCTTCAGTTCAGGTGCAATGGACAGGTCAACCGGTAGAGGCATCTACCTGGGAGTCCGAGTCGTACATGCGGAGTAAATATCCACACCTTTTCTCCAGCTCAGGTACTTTTTTTTCTAACTCCGTTCGAGGACGAACGTTTGTTTTAGAGGTGGAGAATGTGATGACCCAAAATGTCATCTTTAAATTTAATAAGTAATTCTGTGTTCTAAGACCTCAAAAGGCAATATTTATTATTCTTCGACTTGCGTGCGCAGTCCATACTTTTTTCCAGAAAGTTTTTATGTGAAAAATGGATTAAAATGGGAAATCGAGCTTTAAAACTCAACTAAGTTGACTTTGGTCAATATTTTGAGCAAACGGATACGGATCAGTATTTTAAAAATTCCGATAGGTCCGTACCGTGATTTGGGACTTGGGCATATGCCCAGAATCGAATTCCGAGGTCCCTAGCCCAAGTTATGGAATTTTGAAGAAAACTTAAAAGCTTGAGAGCTTAATGATTTCTAATAAATTACTGATGTTGGATTTATTGATCTCAGGTCCATATTTTGGTTCCGAAGTCCTGTATAGGTCCACTATAATATTTATGACTTGTCTGCCAAATTTGGCGAGAATCGGAGTTGATTTGACGTGATTCGTACGTCCGGTTGTAAAAATATAAGTTTTAAAGTTTTCTTGAAAACTTTCTTTGATTTGGTGTCTGATTCGTAGTTCTAGGTATTATTTTGGCGATTCGATCGCGCGAGAAAGTTTGTATGATGTTTTACAACTTGTGTGCGTGTTTGGTTTGGAACCCTGAGGGCTCGGGTGAGTTTCGGATAGGCTAGGGGATGTTTTGGACTTTGAAAATCTGGTATTTTGCTGCAGCAGGTGTTCTGGAATGTTTTTCTTCACGTTCGCGAAGGTACTCTCGCAAACGCGAAGAGTAAACCGGGCAGCTGGATCTTTTTTCTTCGCGAACAAGAAGCGATGGGTGCATTACCCTTCGCAAACGCGACTATCTCCTCGCGAATGCGTAGTGTTAGGCACACCTGGGGGAGGGTCGATTATTCCTTCAGCGCGAACGCGAGCTATGCCTCGCGAACGCGAAGGCCAGGGGGAGGAAACCTTCATGAACACGAAGGAGGACTCGCGAACGTGAAAGCCACGGGCTTCTACTCATCGTGAACACGACAGGACCTTCGCGATCACGAAGAAGGCCTGACCCTTGTGACTTAAAATAGAACCAAAAATGGGATTTATCCCATATTTCACAAACCCTCAATTATAACTCGGCTTAGGGGCGATTTCAAAGGAGTTTTTCACGATTTAGGACTGGGTAAGTGTTCTTTATCATATAGTGATTGTATTTCACAAATTCATATCTATATTCCTCATTTATTTCGGATTTAGATGGAAGAAATTGGAATTTTTGAAAAACTTTCCAAAAACAAAAATTTAAGATTTGAAGGTCCATTTGATATCGGAATTGGACAAATTTGGTATGGTTGAACTCGTATCAGAACGGGTGTTCGGATTTTGCGAGTTTTTCCGGGATTTGAGATGTGGGTCCCACTGCCGAATATTTTAATGAATTTCAGATTTTATCCCAAAAATTTGTAAATTCATATGGAATTAATTCCTATGATTAGTATTGAATATATTGAATTGTTTGTGAATAGATTTGAAGATTTCGGAGGCAAATTTAAAAGGAAAAGCTGTGGTTGAATAATTGATTGAAATTTGCAAAGTGAGGTAAGTGTCAGACTTAACCTTGACTTGAGAGAATAGAACCCTTAAATTGTTTGTTATGTGAATTGCATGTAAACGATGTATAGGCGAGGTGACGAGTGTCTATACATCGTCAAATTAATTGTTTGCCTGCTTACTTGAAATTGTTGGAGGATCGGGTTGCACGCCGCAACAGACTTATTAAAAGTCTATATTGGAGGATTGGGTTGCACGCCGCAACAGACTTATTAAAAGTCAATATTGGAGGATCGAGTTGCACGTCGCAACAGACTTGTTAAAAGTTATTATTGGAGGATCGGGTTGCACGCCGCAACAAACTTATTAAAAGTTAATATTGGAGGATCGGGTTGCACGCCGCAACAGACTTATGAAAAGTTAATATTGGAGGATCGGGTTGCACGCCGCAACAGACTTATGAAAATTTAATATTGGAGGATCGTGTTGCGGCGAAAAGTTAATATTGGAGGATTGGGTTGCACGACGCAACAGACTTATTAAAAATTCTATATATATACTTGATTGAAATAAATATATAACAGACTTGATTAAAATGAATATATTGGAGGAGCGGGTTGCATGCCGCAACTGAACTGAATGTGAATAGGTTGTGAGAGCGGGTTGCACGCTGCAATAGAATTGAATATGAATATATGGTAAGAGCGGGTTGCACGCTGCAACAGAATTGATGGAAATGATAATTGGTTATGACTGCTGAGTTGTCTTCAATTTTTATAAATGAATTACCTGATTTATTTCTATTATTGTTGTTGTTGCTAATATTGCGTACAGGTTAATGTAAGTGAACCGCCTTAGCCTCGTCACTACTTCGTCGAGGTTAGGCTCAGCACTTACTAGTACATGGGGTCAGTTGTACTGATACTACACTCTGCACTTCTTGTGCAGATTTTGGAGATGGTCCTAGCGGCGTACCATAGACTTGCTCGGATTTCAGCTACCAGTAGAGACTTGAGGTATAACTTCATGACGTCCGCATTTCTGAAGTCCCCATCTATCGTACTTTAGCTGTGTGTTTATTTTCAGACAGCTTTATTTTATTCAAAGCTTTATTTGTATTTATTCTAGAAGCTCGTGTACTGGTGACACCAATTCTGGGATGGTATTTAGACACTGTTATTATTATGGATTATTTCAAAATTTCTTCCGCATTTGCTTCCTTGTTATTGATAAATTTAAAATTATTTTAAAAATGGATAATGTTTTTCTAACGTTGGCTTGCCTAGCAAGTGAAATATTAGGCGCCATCACGCTCCGAAGGTGGGAATTTCGGGTCGTGACACTTTATATATAGACATCTTAATATAGCTAATGTTATATCGAATATAGCTTTTATATATATATATATATATATATATATATATATATATATATATATATATATATATATATATATATATAACGACTCGACCGGTAGTTTTGAGAGTTAGAGCCCCGAACCCCTATTAACTGCTTTCCCTATGTCTATTTCTTCTATTGTGACTTGCCGGGGTGATTGGTTTTGAGTTTCGGAGTGTTTTGGAACACTTAGTCCCTAATGAGAGCTTAAGTCTTAAATTTGGATCGTAGTCGGAACTGTGTAAAGACGGTTCCTGAATGGAATTTTGTCGGTTTCGTTAGCTCCGTTAGGTGATTTTGGACTTAGGGGCATGTCCGAATTGTGTTTTGGAGGTCCGTAGCTTATTTAGGCTTTAATTGGCGAAAATCAAATTTTTGGAGTTTTGGACCGGTAGTGGAAATTTTTATGTCGGTGTTGGATTCCGATTCTGGAAGATGGAGTAGGTCCGTAATGTTGAATATGACTTGTGTGCATAATTTGGGGACATTCGGACGTGGTTTTATAGGTTTCGGCATCGGTTGTAGGAATTTAAAGTTTCAAGTTCTTTAAGTTTGAATTGGAGAGTGATTCTTGATTTTAGCGTTAGTTGATGTTATATGTGGGCTCGACTAAGTTCGTATGGTATTTTAGGATTGGTTGGTATGTTTGGTTGAGGTCTCGGGGGCCTCGGGTGAGTTTTGAGTAATTAACGGATCAAAAGTTGGATTTGAGTTGCTGCTGAAGTCTTCAGGCATCTGTCATTTTTGCACCTGCGGTGGAGAGACCGCAGGTGCGTGATCGCACGTGCGGAGAGGCAAGCGCAGAAGCGGAAAAATGGACGAGTGCCAGCGGTCGCAGGTGCGAGGTGAATTCCACATCTGCGATGCCCGCAGATGCGTCAGGGTCATCACAGGTGCGCAATGTCCGCAAAAACAGAAGGGATTTCCGCATGCGCGCACGCGCAGGTGCGACCCTTTCATCGCAGGTGCGAAGGCAGAAGGGGTAAGTGATTTGTGTAGATGCGCACATTTTTCCACACAAGCGCACCTGCAGGTGCGAGCCCAGGCTCCGCAGGTGCGGAAATACCTAGGCAGTGGTTAAAACCGAAGGACTTCGCGATTTTGTCATACTTGGACTTTACAACTCGGTTTAGGGTGATTTTTGATAGCATTTTTGAGAGATTTATTGAGGTAAGTCCCTTGTGCTTATTTTTGATCAATAATCTTGCTTCCTCATGTATTTACCCACCTAGTTAGTGTGTATTTAAGGTGGAAATTGGGAATTGGAGGCTAGGGATTTGGAAGTTTGATTTGTGGATTTGGAGGACCATTTGGTGTCGGATTTTACTAAATTTGATATGGTTAGACTCGTGAATGAGCGGGCTTTCATATTTTATGATGTTTACCCGATTTCGAGATGTGGGCCCCACAAGCAATTTTTGAGTTAATTTCGGAATTTTGTTAAAATGTTGATTTCGTTAATTAGATGAGTCTATTATTGTTGTATTTATTATATGTAATTGCTTTTGGCTAGATTTGGGCCATTCAGAGTCGGATATTCATGGAAAAGGCATTGTGACCGATTGATTGAGCTTGGTTCGAAGTAAGTGGCTTGCCTAGCTTTGTGGGGGGGGGAATCCTCTTATGATTTGAAACTATTGTGATATATGAGCGCCGTGTACGTGAGGTGACGAGTACGTACACGGGCTAGTTGTGGTAAAACCCAATTTTCCTATCGAGCAGCAACATGTTTTCCTATTTTTTTTGAGTTATACCCTTTTAATGAGTACTAATCTATTTTTATTCTTAATTGAGTTATTCCAATATGTGTAGCTATCATGTTTAGTCTAATACAACATGTCTACGTGTCTTAATTGTTTATGTGAATTATGTGCAACATGCTTAGTGAATTTCCTACTTCTTCCTTGACCGGTACTTAGTCTAAACTGTAAGAATTTTGTGATGTAGTTGTATTGCTATCATTTGTGCTGCATATTTACTTTGGGACTATGGAACGGTATTCCGGGAGATCCCCCTATCTTGCATATTTACTTTGGGACTACGGAATGGTATTCCGGGAGATCCCCCTGCACATTTACTTTGGGACTACGGAACGGTATTCCGGGAGCTCCCCCTGCACATTTACAGTTGGGACTACGAGACGGTATCTCGGGAGATCCCCTGTTATGTTTATGTGTACTAAGCTGTTACCTTCTATGATTTCATTGTTATTAAATTTTAGCCTTTATTTTATTACGATATTACACTCTATATTATTTTATTACATATTTACCAGTAGGGCCTTGATCTGACCTCGTCACTTCTCGACTGAGGTTAGGCTTGGCACTTACTGGGTACCGATTGTGGTGTACTCATGCTACTCTCTGCACATGTTTTTTGTGTGTATATCCAGGTGCACCTTATCAGCTGCACTATCAGTGAGCCGGGACAACTTTGGAGACTTCAAGGTATATCTGCCGCGTCCGCAGACCTCGGAGTCCCCTTCTACTCTTTCTCATGTCCATTATCTTTTGTATTTTTCCTTGTTAGATTCTGATGTATAGAGACACTAGATATTTCCTTTTGTAGTTTGTGATTCACGATATTCCGAGTTTTGGGATTTGTTGTGTATTTTTGAATAGTTGGTTAAATTTATATTTTTATTTCACTATTCCGCAAAAATGTTAGGCTTACCTAGTTGTTGAGACTAGGTGCCGTCACGACGTCACACGGAGGGGAAATTGGGTCGTGACAAGTTGGTATCAGAGCTCTAGGTTTGTAGGTGTCGTGAGTCCCAAACCGGTTTATTAGAGTCTCGCGGATCGGTATAGAGACGTCTGTACTTATCTTCGGGAAACTATGGAACTGTTAGGAAAATTTTACTACTTTGATTCCTTGTCGTGCGAAAATTGTTGATTCCAGAGAATCTAAACTTCTGTATTTTATTCTCTCAAAGATGGTGAGGACACGTACAAGTGGATCTGATGAACAGGCACCCGCGCCCCCTGCTAGTGCCGCGAGAGGCCGGGGCTGGGGTAGAGGCCGAGGACGTCCACGTGGTGCAGCTAGAGCACCCACACGAGCTGCTACAGAGGAGCCCCCATTAGCTCAAGCTGGAGGGCAGACACCTGAGATACCTGTTGCTGTACCAGCCCTCCAGGAGACTGTAGCCCAGTTTCTGAGCATGTTCAGCTCCTTAGCTTAGGCTGGATTGATTCCACTTTCTCCTGCCACATCTCAGGCCAGGGGAGGAGCACAGACTCCCGTCGCCGATACTCCAGAGCAGCGGGTTCAGGTCGACAAGGTTCCAGAGATTGTACCAATGCAGCCGGTAGCTCCAGCTCAGCCCGAGGTTAGGGTAGCAGCTTCTGAGGCAGAACAGCTCAGACTTGAGAGGTATAAGAAGTACCACCCACCTTCTTTCAGTGGATTGGCTACAGATGATGCCCAAGGTTTTCTGGAGGAGTGTCATCGTATTCTCTATACTCTGGGCATAGCGGAGATGAGCGGGTTTCTTTTACCACAGTATAGCTTAGAAGAGCAGCCTATCAGTGGTGGCGTGCTTATGAGTTGAGTAGTCCGGCTAAGGCAGCTTCACTTATATGGACTCAGTTCTCGGACATGTTTTTGAGAAAGTATGTCCCTCAGAGCCTTAGGGACTCATGGCTTGCGGAGTTTGAGCAGTTGCGCCAGGGTGCTATGACTGTGTGAGGGTATGCAGTTCGCTTCAGTGATTTGTCCCAACATGCACCGGCCTTAGTTGCCACAGTTCAAGAGAGGGTTTGACGGTTTATTCAGGGTCTCCATCCTATCATCCGGAGTAGTATGGCCTGGGAATTGGAGATGGATATTTCTTATCAGCAAGTTGTGGGTATTTCCAGGAGATTCGAGGGCATGTTTGCCCAGGATAGAGAGGAGAGGGAGGCCAAGAGGTCTCAAGAGTCTGGTTATTATTCTGTAGCTCGTGCCCCAGCAGCTCGCCATGGTAGGGGTTATGTGAGCTGCCCCGTTCATTCAGCTCTTCCAGCCTCCAGCGGTGTTCCAGCTCCTTCTAGACCCCAGGAGCCTTATTATGCACTGCCAGTATCTAGTGTGCCTCCTGCACGGGGTGTTTCTAGCGGCCAGTGCAGCAGACCTGGCTCGAGCTAGTCACAGCAGCCACGCCCTCCCAGAGCTTGTTTTGAGTGTGGTGACACTCGTCACATGGTGAGGGATTTCCCCAGGATTAGGAGGGGTGCACCTCCACAGACGTTTTAGTCACAGCGTGCTCCACTGGGTCCTCATGCTATGATTACAGCACCAGCTGCCACCCCACCTGCTCAACCAGCTCGAGGTGGAGGTCGGGGAGGTAGAGGTCGCCCTAGAGGGGGAGGCCAGGCCAGATATTACTTCCTGCTCGTACAGAGGCAGTTGCTTCTGATTTTATCATTACATGTATTATTTCGGTCTGTCATAGAGATTCGTCGGTATAATTTGACCCAGGCTCTACATATTATTATGTGTCCTCTTATTTTGCTACGTATTTGGGTGTATCTCGAGATTCTTTGAGTTCCCCTATTTATGTATCTATTCCTGTTGGAGATTCTCTTGTTGTGGACCGCGTGTATCAGTCGTGTTTGATTGCTCTTAGTAGTTTTGAGACCAGAGCCAATTTATTATTGCTCAGCATGGTGGACTTTGATATTATTTTGGGCATGGACTGGTTATCGCCCCATTATGCTATTCTTGATTGTCATGCTAAAACCGTGACACTGGCTATGCCAGGTTTAGCGCGATTAGAGTAGAGAAGTACCTTAGAGTATAATCCCAACAGAGTTATTTCTTTTCTTAAAGCTCAACGAATGGTTGAGAAGGGGTATGACACGTATCTAGGTTATGTGAGAGATGTCAGTATTGATACCCCTACAATTGAGTCAGTTCCAGTAGTGAGGGACTTTCCAGATGTGTTTCCAGCTGATCTTCCGGGCATGCCACCCGACAAAGATATTGATTTTGGCATTGATTTGTTGTCGGGAACTCAGCCCATCTCTATTCCTCGATATCGTATGGCTCCTCCTGAATTGAAGTAGTTGAAAGAGCAGTTACAAGAATTGCTTGATAAAGGCAGTGTGTCACCTTGGGGTGCTTCTGTCTTATTTGTGAAGAAGAAGGATGGTTCTATGCGGATGTGTATAGATTACCGCCAGTTGAACAAAGTCACAATGAAGAACAGGTATCCATTGCCTCATATTGATGACTTATTTGATCAGTTACAGGGTGCCAAAGTGTTTTCCAAGATTGACTTACGTTCAGGTTATCATCAGTTGAAGATTCGGGAGCCGGATATCCCGAAAACTGCTTTCAGGACCAGATATGGTCACTATGAGTTTCTTGTGATGTCTTTTGGGATGACCAATGCCCTAGCAGCTTTTATGCTCTTGATGCACAGTATGTTCCAGCCCTATCTTGACTCATTCATCATTGTGTTTATTGACGACATTCTGGTATACTCCCGGAGTCGGGAGGATCATGAGCAGCACCTGAGGACTGCACTTCAGACCTTGAGAGAAAAGAAGTTATATGCAAAATTTTCAAAGTGTGAGTTTTGGCGAGACTCAATGGCATTCTTGGGTCATATAGTATCGAGTGAGGGGATCCAAGTAGATCCAAAGAAGATTGAAGCAGTACAGAGTTGGCCCAGACCGTCCTCAGCTACAGAGATTCGGAGTTTTCTTGGTTTGGCGGGGTATTACCGTCGCTTTGTAGAGGGATTCTCATCTATTGCAGCAGCTATAACCAGGCTGACCCAAAAGGGTGCTCTGTTCAGGTGGACAGAGAAATGTGAGGAGAGCTTTCAGAAGCTCAAGACAGCTTTGACTACAACCCCAGTATTGGTATTACCTACATGTTTGGGGTCTTATACTGTATATTGTGCTGCATCGCGGATTTGTCTCGGTGCGGTGTTGATGCAGGATGGTAGGGTGATTGCCTACGCGTCCAGACAGCTGATGGTGCACGAAAAGAACTATCCCGTCCACGACCTTGAGTTAGCAGCTATTGTTCATGCCTTGAAGATATGGTGGCATTATTTATACGGTGTTCCTTGTGAGATTTACACCGATCATCGCAGTTTACAGCATCTGTTTAAGCAGAAAGATCTTAACTTACGTCAGCGGAGGTGGTTGGAGCTACTTAAGGATTATGATATCACTATTTTGTACCACCCTAGGAAGACCAATGTGGTGGCCGATTCTTTGAGTCACCGGGCAGAGAGTTTGGGGAGTTTAGTATATCTACCCGAAGCAGAAAGGTCATTGGCTTTGGATGTTCAGGCCTTAGCCAGCCAGTTTGTGAGATTGGATATTTCTTAGACGAATCGAGTATTTTATTGTGTGGTCTCTTGATCTTCTCTTTATGATCGTATTAGGGAGAGTCAGTACGATGACCCCCATATGTTTGTCCTTAAGGACACGGTCCATCACGGTGATGCTAAGGAGGTCACTATTGGAGATGATGGTGCATTGAGGATGCAGGGCAGGCTATGTGTGCCCAATGTGGATGGTTTGCGTGAGTTGATTATCCAGGAGGCTCACAACTCGCGATACTCTATTCATTCGGGTGTCGCAAAGATGTATCAGGACTTGAAGCAGCATTACTGGTGGAGAAGAATGAAGAAGAACATAGTAGAGTGTGTGGCTCGATGTCTTAATTGCCAGCAGGTAAAATATGAGCATCAACGACCAGGTGGATTGCTTCAGAAGTTAGAGATTCCGAAGTGGAAATGGGAGCAGATCACTATGGATTTCGTTGTTGGACTCCCATGGACTCAGAGGAGGTTTGATGCAGTTTGGGTGATTGTGGATAGGTTGACCAAGTCGGCTCATTTTATTCCTGTGATGACTACCTATTCTTACGAGAAGCTAGCTCGAATCTACATCCGTGAGATTGTCAGGCTTCATGGCGTACCGGTATCTATTATCTCTGACCGGGGTACGCAGTTTACATCACGGTTCTGGAGAGCTGTACAGCATGAGTTGGGTACTAGTGTTGAGTTGAGCACAGCATTTCACCCTCATACGGACGGGCAGTCCAAGCACACTATTCAGATATTAGAGGATATGCTCTGTGCGTGTGTGATAGATTTTGGGGGTGCTTGGGACTAATTCTTGCCACTTGCGGAATTTTCTTACAATAACAGTTATCAGTCCAGCATTCAGATGGCACCGTATGAGGCTCTGTACGGTAGGCGGTGCCGGTCCCCAGTAGGTTGGTTCGAACCCGGTGAGGCCAGATTATTAGGTACAGACTTGGTTCAGGATGCCTTGAAAAAAGTGAAGGCGATTCAGGATAGACTTCGCACAGCCCAGTCCAGACAGAAGAGTTATGCGGACCGAATGGTTCGCGATGTGGCATTCATGGTTGGAGAGCGAGTCTTGCTCCGGGTTTCGCCTATGAAAGGCATTATGAGGTTTGGAAAGAAGTGCAAGCTGAGCCCAGGGTTCATTGGTCCATTTGAGGTGTTGCGTCGAGTTGGGGAGGTTGCTTATGAGCTTGCCTTGCCTCCCAGTCTAGCAGGAGTTCATCCAGTATTCCATGTTTCTATGCTCCGAAAGTATCACGACGATCCGTCCTATGTGCTAGATTTCAGCTCAATTCAATTGGACAAGAATCTATCCTATGTTGAGGAGCGAGTGGCTATTTTAGACAGGCAGGTCAGAAAGCTAAGATCAAAGAACATTGCTTCCGTGAAGGTTCATTGGAGGGGACAGCCGGTCGAGAAGGCGACTTGGGAGACCGAGCAGGATATGCGCAGCCGTTATCCTCATCTTTTCACCACTTCGGGTATGTCTCTATGCTCGTTTGAGGACGAACGATTGTTTTAAGAGGGGGAGGATGTAACAACCCGACCAGTCATTTTGAGAGTTAGAGCCCCGAACCCTAATTAACTGCTTTCCCCATATCTATTTCTGTGATTGTGACTTGCCGGGATGATTGGTTTTGAGTTTTGGAGTGTTTTGGGACACTTAGTCCCTAAATGAGAGCTTAACTCTTCGAATTTGGACCGTAGTCGGAACTGTGTGAAGACGATTCCAAAATGGAATTTCGTCGGTTCCGTTAGCTCCGTTAGGTGATTTTGGACGTAGGGGCGTGTCCTGATTATGTTTAGGAGGCCCGTAGCTTATTTAGGCTTGAATTGGCGAAAATTGAATTTTTGGAGTTTTGGACCGGTAGTGAAAATTTTGATATCGGGGTCGGATTCCAATTCCGAAAATTGGAGTAGGTCCGTAATATTGAATATGACTTGTGTGCGAAATTTGGGGACATTCGACGTGGTTTGATAGTTTCGGCATCGGTTATAGGAATTTGAAGTTTCAAGTTCTTTAAGTTTGAATTGGAGGGTGATTCGTGATTTTAGTGTTAGTTGATGTGATATGTGGGCTCGACTAAGTTCGTATTGTGTTTTAGGGTTGGTTGGTATGTTTGGTTGAGGTCCCGGGGACATCGGGTGAGTTTCGAGTGCTTAACAGATCAAAAGTTGGATTTGAGTTGCTACTGAAGTCTTCAAGCATCTGTCATTTTCGCACGTGCGGTAGAGAGACCGCAGGTGCGTGATCGCACGTGCGGAGAGGCAAGCGCAGAAGCGTAGAAATGGAGGAGTGCCAGGGGTCACAGGTGCGAGGTGAATTCCACATCTGCGATGCCCGCAGATGCGTCAGGGTCATCGCAGGTGCACAATGTCCGCAGAAGCGGAAGGGATTTCCAAATGCGCGCACGCACAGTTGCGACCCTTTCATCGCACGTGTGAAGGCAGAAGGGGTAAGTGATTTGTGCAGATGCACACATTTTGCCGCACAAGCGTTCCCGCAGGTGCGAGCCCAAGCTCCGCAAGTGCGGAAATATCTGGGCAGTGGTTAAAACCGAAGGGCTTCGCGATTTTTGTCCTTCTTGGACTTTGCAACTCGGTTTAGGGCGATTTTTGAGAGCATTTTCGAAAGATTTCTTGAGGTAAGTCCCTTGTGCTTATTTTTTATCAATAATCTTGCTTCCCTATGTATTTTCCCACCTAGTTAGTGTGTATTTAAGGTGGAAATTGGGAATTGGAAGCTAGGGATTTGGAAGTTTGATTTGTGGATTTGGAGGACCATTTGGTGTCGGATTTTAGTAAATTTGATATGGTTAGACTCGTGAGTGAACGGACTTTTGTATTTTATGACTTTTACCCAATTCCAAGACGTGGGCCCCACATGCGATATTTGAGTTAATTTCGGAAATTTCATTAAAATGTTAATTTCGTTAATTAGATGAGTCTATTATTATTGTATTTATGATATGTAATTGCTTTTGGCTAGATTTGGGTCATTCGGAGTCAGATATTCGTGGGAAAGGCATTGTGAACGATTGATTGAGTTTGGTTCGAGGTAAGTGGCTTGCCTAACTTTGTGTGGGGGAACTCCCCTTAAGGTTTGGAACTATTGTGATATGTGAGCGCCGTGTACGTGAGGTGACGAGTACGTACACGGGCTAGTTCTGGTAAAACCCGATTTTCTTACTGAACAACAACATGTTTTCCTGTTATTTTGAGTTATACCTTTTTAATGAGTACTAATCTATTTTCATTCTTAATTGAGTTATTCCAATATGTGTAGCTATCATGTTTAGTCTAATACAACATGTCTATGTGCTTTAATATTTTATGTGAATTATGTGCAACATACTTAATGAATTTCCTGCTTCTTCCCTGACTGGTACTTAGCCTAAATTTTAACAATTTTGTGATGTAGTTGTATTTCTATCATTCGCGCTGCATATTTACTTTGGGACTACGGAACGGTATTCCGGGAGATCCCCCTGTACTGCATATTTACTTTGGGACTACGGAACGGTATTCCGGGAGATCCCCCTGTCTTGCATATTAACTTTGGGACTACGGAACGGTATTCCGGGAGATCCTCCTGCACATTTACTTTGGGACTACGGAACGGTATTCAGGGAGATCCCCCTCCACATTTACGTTTGGGACTACGAGACGGTATCTCGGGAGATCCCCAATTGTGTTTCTCTGTACTGAGTTGTTACCTTCTATGATTTCATTGTTGTTAAATTTTAGCCTTTATTTTATTGCGGTATTACACTCTATATTATTTTATTATATATTTACCAGTAGGGCCTTGACCTGACCTCGTCACTACTTCGACCGAGGTTAGGCTTGGCACTTACTGGGTACCGATTGTGGTGTACTCATGCTACTCTCTGCACATATTTTTCGTGTGCAGATCCAGGTGCACCTTATCAGCCGCACTATCAGTGAGTCGGGACAGCTTTGTCATGTTTTTCCTTCTGTAGTTTGTGATTTACGATGTTCCGAGTTTTGGAATTTGTTGTGTATTTTTGAATAGTTGGTTAAATTTATATTTTTATTTTATTATTCCGCAAAAATATTAGGCTTACCTAGTTGTAGAGACTAGGTGTTGTCACGACGTCACACGGAGGACACATCTTAATATAGCTAATGTTATATCGAATATAGCTTATATACTATACACATCTTAATATAGCTAATGTTATATCGAATATAGCTTATATACTATACACTTAGTATATATATTATACTATACTATATATTTGTGTGTGTAAATAATAAAGAATATAGCTTATATACTATACACTTAGTATATATATTATACTATACTATATATATATACTATACTATATATATATATAGACATCTTAATATAGCTAATGTTATATCGAATATAGCTTATATACTACACACTTAGTATATATATTATACTATATATATATATATATATATATATATATATATATATATATATATATATATATATATATATATATCATATCAAATCCTAACCTACCTTTTAATTTTAGAGAGCACCCACAAAAGAGAGAGCTAAGAGAAAACAGAGAAAAAAAACAACCTAGTGCTCTAGCATCAAAAAGCTGCGCATCAGCTTCATCCTCTAAGAAAAAGCAGCGGCTCTTTCCTCTTCAACAAGATAAAACACCAAGTATTTACCATGAAAATACAGCCATGAAACTTTACCCATAATACCATCCTTCTTTCCAAACCAAATGGCACCATTTTCAGCTCTAACAACTCGAGCTCAAACCAGCCCCAAATTCTCTGTTAAACCCATCCGAAAGTAGTGAAAACGCAACTGTAAACTCACCCCCAAATACCTAAAATTTCAGCTCCAAATTACCCCAAAAGTAAGTCAGCTCTAAACCATCCCCAAATCATCGCCTAATAGCTCCCCCTCCCCTCCCCCCCCCCCCCAAAAAAAAAACAGCACAAAACCAGTCACAAAATCGCTCAAAAACAGTCTGAATCCCTGCCCATAAACCACCATAAATCAAATTCCGGTCAGTAAGGTACCTCATTCAAGCTTCGGTTGGCGGCTGTGCTTTCTCCTTTGAATTTTTTTTATTTGGTTGGAGGTTCATTATTGCTCATTTGGGCTTCGTCAAAATTTATTGTTGTTACACATTTTTGAGGTTCTAATATATCAAAGAAAGAAATTTTGCTACACTAAGGTCCGCTTCTTTCTCTTGTCTTTTCTTAATACGAGTAAATTGTGTTAATGCTTTGATATGTGTATCCTGATTAGTTTTTTTTCCTTTTCTTACATGATATGCTTTGTTCTGTATATAAGTTGGTATGTGTTAATATGATTTGATACTCCAACTATTATTTTTAGTTTTAATGGTTGGAGTTGATTGTGATTTACTGTTAGTATGAATAAGTCATTGACTTCAAAAATTATTACTTTGATGGTTCATGAAGTTATTTACAATTTCTTATGCAGTTTGGGTGGTAAGTTAGGTAATTGAATAAGTAAACTCCAGGTCGCTTTAATTTGATTGGGCTTAGGCGGAAATCAAGACCCAAGATGTTAAAGAATTCAAGTTGGAATATTGGTAATTTATCAAATTATTGCCCCCCCTTCTGCGCACGCTTCAGATTCATCGGAGGATGATGATCCAGATGATGTGCGTTATGATCGTTATCATAGGATTATCATCAGGCCTAAGGGCAATGGGTAAGATTTATTTATTACTTCTTTATTTTTGCTGAATTATAATAGCTACTCTTGTTTATTTAATGTAATTGCTATATTGCAAGTTCATTCCTAATCATCAGGTTACAAAGATAATCACTGATATTCTTGGCGGGTTGTATAATGCACCCTATCTGACTTGGAGTGACTTTCTAGAGGATCTTGTGAAGCAGATGTTCAACCAATTTAAAGTTTTAATACAATTCTTATCTATTAAAGCATTATATTATCAATATTTTCATCTAATGTTACATACTTTATTTGCAGACTAAGTGTGCATGGGAGGACCGATATAACCGTGAAATTTATAAAAATTGGGAGTACAAATACCGTAAGAGACTCTATGATTCCTTTACCTCCGCTCGAAAGATTAAAAAGAAGCCTTCATGAGTTCTATCGGATGTATGGGTGGATCTGCAAAGGTATTGGGCCACCGATAAATTCGAGAAGCAGAGTGAACTGGGGAAGAAGGCCCAAGCATCTGAGAAGGGTGGCTCTTTGCACTGTCTGGGTTCAAAGAGCATGGGGGTTATGAGGAGACAACTGGTAATTCCTTAAAATATTTCGGTCTATTTTTATCGAATTATATTTATATATGTTAATTTCGTTAACACGTTTTATTATATTTGTAGGAAAAATAATATGGGAGGAAGATGAGTCATGATGAGTTCTTCATGGAGACTCACATTCGGAAGAAGAAGGCACCGACAGATCCAACTAGATGGGTCAAGGACCGGGCGGAGACTACACATGTAAGTTTCATAACTACTATAAATGTTTATAATATTATATAGTTAGTAATTTTCTATCTTCTAAATAAAGGGTCGCTACAAGATTAATTTGGAGGAGTACACTCAGAGCTTGCCACCGAATGAGCAAGGCGAGCGACCGCCCATTTTAGACGAAGAAGCGCAGAGGATATGGTTGGATGTTGTCGATGGTCCTAAAAAGGGGATAGCATACGTCCTTCCAGATAAATCATTTTGGCGCTACAGGGCTGGATTGCAAGGTATAGGACTTCCACCCAAGGCGAGGCGATTGATATGTCTATTATATTGTCTATGGAACAGAAGATCGCAAAGCTGACAGCAGAGCTTGAAGAGACAAAGGCTAGAGAAAAAAGAGAGATGAACAATTTGGTACCCTTCAAGTTCAGCTAGAAAGGAGGGACGAACAATTTAATCCCCTTCAAGGTCAGCTGACCAATCTTCTTGCTAGCCGTGCTTTTTCCATTCCCCGGTCTCGTGATCCTTCCCCATGTGCCGACGATGAAGGTTCTAGGAGTGAAGATAGAGATGATGATAGATAAAACACTCATTGAATGGTGTGTATTGCTAAACAAAGTATTAAACTTGTCAATATTTAGTTGAGACTAGTTTTGAATGATGATTATATTGTTATTTTGTTATTGAACATTTTAGTAGTTGTTGTTGTGGTTGTTATTAGTTGTTTTGGTTATTAGTTGTTGTTAGATAATGGTTGTTAGTGTTAGTCAATAGTTTTTGTTAGTTAATTAATTGTTGTTAGATAATTGTTGTTGATTAATTATGGTTGAATGGCGGCAATGTAATGTCGCCATTATAGGATGGATATTGGTTATAATTGACAGGTAGTGTAGCTCAAAAATAGGCATTTTCTGCCCAGTTTTTACCCAGATTTCCAACCGAATTCGGTTGGAAATTAATTTGTTTTGCCCAGAAATTCATAATTTCCGACCGAATTTGGTCGAAAATTTCAAATAAATTCTCCAGTTTATGAAAATTCCCAACCGAATTCAGTCGAAAATTATGAATTTATATTTATTTTTTAAAATAAATTAACAATTTATTACAATTTACAACTAATTATTTAATTAAATAAAATTATTTTTTTTAAAATTTCCAACCGAATTCGGTCGGAAAATAAAAATTAAAAAAAATATTAATAGTTTCCGACCGATTTCGGTGGGAAATTTGAAAATTAAAAAAAAAAATTAATAGTTTCCGACCGATTTCGGTCGGAAATTTGAAATTTTAAAAAATATATATATAATTGTTTCCGATCGATTTCGGTCGGAAATTAAAGTTTGACAGTCAGTCAACGCTTTGAAGTTTCCGACCGAATTCAGTCGGAAATTTTTGACCGATTTCGGTCGGTACACGTTTGCGATAATCGTTTTTCCAACCAATTAAAATCGATCGGAATTCGGTCGGAAATAACGGACGGAATTATACTGTTTTTAGTAGTAATTGCTGACACTTTTTCTTTATGCTATCCACGTAACCTTCTTAAATGTTGCTGTAATTTTTGTCAAGAATAATTGGAAATGAAGCAGATTTAAGTATTATTCAGCTTCTTTTTTGAGCATTAAATATCCTATTTGTGTAGGGCTTTGTATGTAAGCATGTGTAATGAATGTTGAACTTCTTGTTTAATTGTGGCTGACACCATGTTTTAAACATTTTTGGCTCATAAGCTCATTGTCCTCTCTTTTTGTTTATTATGGAGAAAACCAAATTCTTTTCATTGTTAAGGTGTTTCATCTTTATGAAGTATTGATTAAAACTAATGATCTCCATTTCCTTACTAACTTGTTTAATATTCAAAATGATCGAAAGTTGTGTTATGTAAGTCAAGTGAAAAGTAACGATGATGCATTGGAATGGTTTTAATATTTTGTTTGGTCGATATATTTATATATGTCCGTTACAATGTATATTTAAAGCTGGAAAATTATCTCGTGTTTTAGGCTAATTCGTGTTTCATGAAAAAATGATTTCTTTTAGTTTTATAAGCTTTCCCTTTCAGTAGCTTATTGAGTTTAGTTTGTTTGAGATTTGTTAGTCAATGTTCAATAATCCGGATGTTATTTACTATTTTTTGTTAGTGTGTTATTTCTTGTAATTGTTGTTCTATAAGTATTTTGGTGTGGATTTATTTTGAGTAATGAAATAGTAGTTAAGTGATGAAAAGGATAAAAATATTGGTCCTGCAAATATAATAATGGTTTATCAGTAGTGAATTTGGGCCGAAAGAGTGGGAAATGGTAAGCTGGGCAAAAAATAAAAATGAAATGCTACACCCAAAGACAATAACCAACAATTGGCCCAATAACCATTTAATTTCAAAAGCGACCAACGACACAAGTGGCTACATGAATTGGGCTCAATGCCTATGACAACCAAAACAGGCCAGCATTTTCAATATAAGTGAATTGGCCCATCGCTGATTTTTCATATCTTTTTTAATAAAGTCCAAAAAGAAATCATTTTATTGTTTAAATATTTTATAATTTAATTAATTTTAAACGCTAGGCAACTAGTAGGCACGCTTTAACTTTTTTATTCACGGAATCGCTTGCGTAGCATGATGTTTAACGCTTTAAAAATTAATTCAATAATCTTAATAGCTTAAGTAATTCCTAATTTAATTAATCTCTTGCTATAATCGCGGATTCGCTTGTGTAGCGCGATAGTGACATTTAATAATTTCTTAAATTAATTTTCTCAAGGACAAACGTAGTAATTTCTCAAAAGTACTACAAATAATTGATTGTTATGATTTCGGATTCGCTTTGCGAGACGCGATTATGATAAGTTAATTAATTTTAGATCACGCATTCGCTTGTGTAGCGTGGTTATGACAACATAATATTATCCAAGTCATTCTTTAATAATTCTAATAATCAAGCAATAAAAGCGGACATAGAAAAAATATGAAAATCATATAAATCATAGTTTGTCCAAAGTTAATTCAAGCTAAGTTTAAGTCAATAAAGCAACCGTGCTAGAACCATGGGATTCGGGTAATGCCTTACACCTTCTCCCCGATCAACAGAATTCCTTACCCCGAACTTTGTTTTTGCGGACGGATAAAAATAGTATCAAACCTTCCTTTGACTAGAGATTCAAATAAAAGGTGACTTGAAATATCAAAAAATCAATTCCAAGTCAATTCCAAGTGGCGACTCTGTGAGTAAAATAATCCCTACTCAAATTTGTCACTTCAAATGAAAAAACTCTTTTAACCCAACAATCCATAATACATATCTTTTGGGTAGAAAAAGGGTATGATAGTTGTTCGTTTTAGTTTTATTACTCTTCTATCCCTACTAAAAATCCACATAAAACCGTCAGAAACAACCAACCAAAATCGATCGGTAATGGCCAATAAACGTCCAAAAAGCGACCATTTATGTGTGGTCGGTATTTTGAAGGTCGATAGAGCATATCGACCAAAGTCTGTGGAAAATTACCGACCAACTTCGGTCGGTATGCTGTACACAACCATATGATAATTTAATTAAACTACCAACCAATATTGGTTGGAATATTATTTTAATAATTTAATTTTACCGACCAACGTTGGTCGGTGTTCTAAATTTAATGATTTTGGCTACCGGCCAACTTTGGTCGATAATGAAAAATAAATTAATTATATAATATTTTATATACCGACCAACGTTGGTCGGTATTAGAAAATATATATTTTTTATAAATAATTAAAATTTATTAATACCGACCGACGTTGGTCGGTAATCTGGACATGACATCCAACTTACCAACTAAAGTTTGGTCGGTAATGTTGAATTTCTGAGAATTCAATGTGAATTAACCGACCAACATTGGTCGGTATTTTGCAGTTTAATTTTTTTTAATTACCTACCAAGGTGAGTCGATTTTCTGGGAATACTTTTGATAGAAAATGACTGTTTTGGTAGCTACACCACCTGCCAAATAAAAATAGCATACCAATACCCCTAATTCACATCAAATAACTCCCAATTTACCACAAACAACCCCAAATTCACCACAAATCCAACCAAACATCCAATTAATACTTTAAAACTAACAAGTTCAATTAAACATCACAATTCAAAACCAATCAAAAACTAAGTAATTACAACAAGTTAAAAAATGTTCATTCTAATTCAAAACAAGTTCTATTAGTCTAGTTCAAAGTATGTCAAAGTATTGGTCAAGGGGGGTTTTCTTCAGCATCGCTACTATCTGATGAACTTTCATCTACAAGACGGTAAGAACAGTCTTGTGGAGGACGAGAAGAACGATCACGTGGAGGTCGAGCCTCTGGCGATGACTCACGATACTGGGGCAACGGAAAAGCTCCAGTAGAAAGGAGAATTCTGATCTGAGCTTGCATACCAAGGAATTGAGCATCTCTAAGCCTTTCTATTTCCTTGGCCACTTCTAGCTCGGATGTAAGCATTATCACGCTCTCCTGCATAGCTGAGAGGCTCTCCCTATTAAGTGTCTCGCCCTGTAAGGAAGTCCTTATTCCTTGCATTCAACACATGTAGAGATGGAATTGTTTCTCAAGAAGCCCATATACCTTCCCCTTTTTGGACCGCCAACAACCTCCAACTATATTCTTTCAGCATCCTCGTCCGAAGGCTGGGTTGGCTCGCCCGATTAACCTATTGGCTAACTATGAATGAAGTCCTCCACATTGCTTTGGTAGCGACCCTACGTTATTTTAAATTAAATTAGTATATAAAAACCTTATAAAAGTAAAGTATAACACTTAAGAAAAATTGAAAGCTTACATATGTAGTCTCTGCCCGGTCCTCGACACAACTATCTGCATACCCCTCTTTCTTCTTCTTTAAAATATGTGTCTCCTTGAATATCTCATCATGGTGCATTGGACGCCCATACTTCTTTTCTTGAAAATAAATTAATTTGGTTAATAAATAGAATTGATATACTTAGAAAAGTAAAGACGTAATAATTTAAGCAAATACCAATCTTCTTCTTATTATCTCGATGGTGATAGCACCCCTAGTGTGTAATTAACTTCCTCCGATTTTTTAAACTTCACACAATCGCACTTGACACAAGGGCACCTAATTACACCTTTAAATTGGTATGATGAAAGTGACATTGCATGTCTAACAAAGTCATCAACCCCTTCTACAAAATCCTTCCTCAATCCTCGCCGATTAGGATAATAATTCCTATTGTACATCCAAGTACGATGTTCCGTCTATCAAAATAAAACAAATATAAATTGAGATATTTCTATAAGTATTAGAACTACTTAATTTATTCTACAATTATATATTAATTAAATCATGTAACAATCCGACCAGTAATTTTGAGAATTAGCGTCCCATTTGGTGGCTTAAGGCCTCGAGTAGCTTCGTATTGCGTATTATGGCATGTGTGGGCGGTCGAGTTCGGGTTTCAGATGATTCGGGATAAATTTGGAAGAGGGATTCTTGTTTTAGAAGCTTAAGCAGTAAGAGTTGATCCGAGTCTTGACTTTTGTGTAGACGACTCGGAAATGGCATTTTGATGATTCCAATAGTTTCGTATGGTGATTTTGGACTTAGGAGTACGTCCTGATTTGGATTTGGAGGGTCGTTGGTTAATTTGAAGTATTTTTGGCAAAAATTGGAAAGTTGAAGTTTAGGAAGGTTAAGAGGTTTGACCGGGAGTTGACTTTGTTGATATGGGATATGGATTGCTATTTCGAGAGTTGGATTATCTCTGTTATGTCATTTGAGGCTTGTATGCAAATTTTGACGTCATTCCGGACTGATTTGATATGTTTTAGCGCTAGTTGTAGAAGTTAAAAGTTCATAAGTTCAATTTGAGATGCGATTGGTAATTTCGAAGTTGTTTGATGTGATTTGAGACCTCGAGTAGGTCCGAGTTATATTATGGAACTAGTTGGTATGTTTGGACGGGGTTCCAGGGCCCCCGGGCATGTTTCGGATGGGCTACGGGCCATTTTCTTATGTTTTGAAATGCTGCATTTCTGGTTTCTGGTGTCCTTCACTCTGATCGCGTAGGTGTAGCCGCGATCGCAAAGGCTGTTTGGTGGGCTAGTCCTTTTGCTCTTCGCGTTCGCAAGGATCAGTCTGTGATCGCGTGCGTATAAGTGATTGCTTCTTCGCGTTCGCATTGGGCCTTCCGCGTTCGCGTAGTGTTGACCCTGCTGGGGAGGCCGGCACTTTGTTCTTCGCGTTTGCATAGCAATGTACGTGATAGCATACTTTGAGGCAATGATAAACGCATTTGCCTTTCTTCTTCCACATTCGCGTAGTACCTTTTCGTGGGGCAATTTCATTTCTTCTTCGCGATCGCATGGATTCATTCGCGATCGCGTAGTACATTTTTGTGGAAGTCATTATTCCTTCTTCGCAATCGCATGTGTATTTCCGCGATTGCGATGTGCAAATATCTGGGCAGCATAATATATTTTCCAAATCGAGTGTTCGGCCATTTTTACCATATCTTGAGTTGTAGACCGCGATTTTGAGCGATTATTCATGGGTTTTTCAAACAAATCACCGGGGTAAGTGTTCTTCACTCGAAATTGTTTATAATTCATGATTTCATCTTTATTTTTGTCATTAAATTAGTGTTTTGAGTTGAGGAAAAAGGGGAATTTTTGAAGAAATCTTTCAAAATGTAAAATGAGGATTTGAAGGGTGATTCGATATCGAAATTTGGTAATTCTTGTATGGTTGAACTCGTATCGGAATGGGTGTTCGTATTTTGTAAATTTTATCGGGTTTCGAGGTGCGGGCCCGAGGGTTGACTTTTAGTTCTTGTTAAAGATTGAAGCTTTATTAAGTGTAATTATTTCCTACGAGTTTTATTTATGATTCGATGTTATTTTGGCTAGTTTTGAGCAGTCCGGATAATGTATTACTCGAGAAGGTCATTTTAGAGTAACAGTCTAACATCTTTGAGGTAAGTATCTTGCCTAACTTTGTGTGGGGGAACTACCCCTTAGGATTTGAGTCATTTGTGCTAATTGTGTCATGTGCAGGCCGTGTACGCGAGGTGGTGACTACGTGCTCGGGCTTATTTGTGAAAATTTGACCGGTTAGGGTTCTTAGGTTCTTATGTTAATTATATATGAAGTTGTTTGTCATATTAAATTCCCCATTTACTAAATTCACCCTTACGTGTCTTAATTGGAATTAATTTGTAAGGCCCCATAAAAGTTTTGCCTAAACCCATGGTTTCGTGATGCCGGGGTAGACTTATGCGTTGATGATTGTAGAATAGTGCGTTGGGGAGTTGAATTTTTTTTTGTTGGAAGTGCATGGCGTTTCTACAGTCCATTCTGCGGACTGCAGATCTGTCGCAGACTGAGGCAGAAATATGGGCAAAGTTTTGGACCATTATGCGGTCCATTATGCGGCCGCATAATCATTTCGCAGGCTGCAAAACCCATCGCAGACCCATTATGAAACTTTCCGGAGGAAAGTTTTGCACCGCATTATGCGACCGCAGAATATGTCTACGGACCGCAGACCGGTCACAGAGTGAGGCAGAAATGCCCAGTTCTGGAGGGCCATTATGCGGCCCATTTTGTGGACCGCAGATCTGCATCGGGGCTTCATTTTTCTGGTTTTATAAACCCGGCCCCATTCTTATAAAACAATCTTAGGGATCATTTTAGAAGGTTCAAACTTATATTTTAGAGAGAGGGAGGTGGTCTAAAGTGATAAAAGGAATTTTTAAGTCATTTGTTCATCAATCTTTGCTCAAGCCTTGAAGATTTCACAAGGGTAACTCACAAAGTCTTCAACCAAAAAGGTAGGATTCTAACCCTAGCCTTCAATTTTGAGATTTAACTAAAATAGGTAATAAGCCAAGCAATTCTTGGGTGTGGGAGTTGATCATTATGCATGTATGTACTATCTAGATTGTTGAGCTCAATTGGGTAGACTTTGGGTAGTGAAATGGAGGAATCCACCATATGAGGACTTTGAAATCATAATGCACGCCTAGTGTTTGCTAAAATGCTCACATGAGCTGAAAACATGAACTCCTTCCTAATTTATTTTCAATTTTGCTATATCTCTAAATAGATCAAAATTGCTAGGATTTCCGGAACCGTGTAGTGAGTTAAGAAAAGCTCAAAGCGAGGTATGGTGGTCCTGTGTGTGTATGTCTCGGGGTGAGATGGCATAGCCGTTTGGGCTGAGATCGGACTTCGTGCAAAAACACTGTGGTGTATCGGTGCTAAAGATCTCCCAACTTAAATTACTAAAACTTACTTGAAATTTACCTTTCCCCTAACTTGACACCTTGATACTGTTTGAGTCTCTTATTGATTTCATGTTTTCTTCTCAGTTTACTGTTACTCGTTCTATTGAGAGGGTATTTAGTTTTACATACTAGTACTATTCCATATGTACTAACGTCCCTTTTGCCGAGGGCGCTGCATCTTTAATGGATGCAGGTAGTTTCATAGCAGGTGGTATTGATCAGTGATAGCAGCACACCCTCTCCTCAACTGACTTGGTGAGCCCCACTTCATTTCGGGGTCCTGTATCTCTTGTTCCATGTACATAGTGTTTTGAGGTATAGTCGGGGCCTTATTGCCGGCACTGTCGTAGCACTCTTTTTTTCCTGTTATAGGCTCTGTAGACATAGTGTGGGTTGTACCTGTTTTGGGGGAGGTTAAACTAAAAATGTTGTAATCGTATCATTTGTTCATTTTAAATATGATTATACATTGTACTGTTTTGGAGACTTGTTAATGACGTAAATAATGGGAATGATCTGGTGTTATTCAAATGGCCTCTTACTGTCTAATTAATGAAATGTATTCTTCTCTTTATTCATGGGTGATTTGGGTGGACGGCACTGTGCAGGCTTGCTCGACCGGGGTAACCCTGTTGAGCGCCGGTCACGCTCCCCGAGGTCAGGGCATGGCATAATTGCTTTATGTTCTACCCTTATTGCCGATTAAACTCTTATGCCTTAACTGAAATTGTTGCCTCTTTTATCGTCATGCTATCCTTTCTGTAATTGCTTAACCTTAATTCAAATCATTAATTTTTTCTGTAATTGCTTAACTTTAATTGAAATCATTATTTTCTCTTCCGTAATTGCTTAGCCTTAATTGAAGTTTTCTATCCCTTTCATTGTTGACGTATTCTTATTTGGGGTCATTGATTCATGCTATCTCTCTTGTTGTCGAATTGTACTTTCATGGAATCATTGTTACACATTACATCTCCCTTGTTGAACTATTCTTGTTGAGACTATTATTTCCCAGTTGTGTCTTTCTTTGTGAGTTCGTTCTTTCATTTCTTTGTGCTTTGAAGTTCTTGTCTTGACTTACTTGTCCTATTCTCGTGTTATTATTGTTGTTGTTGTTGTTGTTGTTGTTGTATTCAGTGTTGTTGAGACGAGGGCTATGCGTGGTTGTGATATTGAAACTATTTTGAGGAAATAATGTGCCATGTAGGAACATATTGGGAAAGTCATTTATTTGAGATGTTATATTTTGGCACACATGTTGTTGTTGAGAGAATTGTTATTGTGTTTTCACGAGGTTTCTGCCGTGCGGTTATTATTGTGTTTGCACTTGGTTTCTGTTGTGTGGTTGTTATTATCGATACGCATGCGGTGGTATAAGGTCTGGGTGTTGAAACGCATGCGGTGAGATAAGGTGGGCTTGAAACGCGTGGCTAGTAGGGGAACTACTAGAAGTCATGCGGTGTGATAAGATGGGCTAAAATGCGGGATGTTATTTCGGAAAAAATTATTTTCAAAACTAAATATAAAGGCTCGCGCGGTGATATGCGAGATTCATTTTATCATTTGTTTTATTGAGACTATGAGGTGGTACCTCGGGAGGGATCTTGTTATCTTTTCCACATTCTTTTGTACTTGTTTTTTATTGTTGTTTTCCTTAGCATACCATTAATTGTCTTCCTCTGTATTGCAATATTTTCTTAGTTCTATGTAGTCAATCTTATTGTGCTTGTCGTTGCTTCAACTTCACTGTTGTCTTGCTTACACTGTGCATTTCGTGGTGATCATTTCTTATGTGCCATTATCTCTACTCTCATTTTTTGACTTGAATTATGGTAGAACACTAGCACAAGCATACACGTAGATGAATCACCCATATCGGTTTAAGAAGATGAATCCTGACATCGACCATTATATGTACTCTTGTCTACTTGTCTTCTGTGTGAGAGTTGTTCTCCTGGCACGTGAGTCGTCTGTGCGGTTATGAGTTGTAATGTGGGCATAAGATGCCAAGTGATTAGTGTTCATGAATTGGAACCCGCGAGCTGTGATTATGAACTTTGGTACCTCGTGGAAATGCTTGACAGATCTGGTGTGAAAGCGGTTGTTCTTATTGAGTTGTTGCTGGTTTTCCTTTATTTGGTATCACCGTACTTAGATTATGTTCAGTTTACTCTGCAGCACTATTACCTGACTGCTTCCTGTTAAGTATTTTTGTTACTAGTGTATCATTGCAAGCATTATTTTTTATTCTTTATCCTGCTTAGCTTTATATTAATATTGTTTCTCTATTAGTTCACCTTCATACTTGTTCAGGTTGTTTAGTCCGGTAGGTATCATGATTGTCCCTCGTCACTACTCCACCGAGGTTAGTATTGATACTTACTAGGTACCATTGTGGTGTACTCATACTATGCTTCTGCACATTTTTGTGCAAACTCAGGTGCCACGGTTATTGTTAATGTCTAGCTAGTTGGTCGAGCACTACTATGGAGACTCAAGGTAAACCTGTCGTCGCATTCGCATGCCTCGGAGTCACTTTCTGATATTATGCTTGTACTGTTTAATCCTTTTTCGAACAGATGTATTTAGGGATTTTTCTAGTAAACTCAGTAGAACTTATGACTTGTACTACTGCTTTTGGGATTGTAAGTTTTGTATAAAGATTTCTATTTCATATTTATCAATGATGGTTGAATTCTTCTATTAATTCAGTAAGTGTTAGGCTTACCTAGTCTTAGGGACTAGATTCCGTCACGACATCCTATAGAGGGAAATTGGGATTGTGACAAGTTGGTATCAGAGCTCTAAGTCCATAGGTGCTACGAGTCATAAGCGAGTTTAGTAGAGTCTTGTGGATCGGTACAGAGATGTCTGTACTTATCTTCGAGAGGCTACATAACTATTAGGACATTTCACTTCCTTCATTCCAATCGTGCGAGTTTATTGATCTTGGAGTTTAAACCTTTGTCATTATATTCTCTCATAAATGGTGAGGACACGAGCTACAGTTACCGATGACGCTGCCCCTAGAGTCGGTGTTGCCAGAGGTCGGGGCGAAGATAGAGGCAGAGGTCGAGGAGGAGCACGTGCCGCAACTAGAGCATCTATCAGAGCAGTTGTTGAGGAGCCACCAGTAGCTCCTGTTGTGGGATAGGTACCAGAGCTGCCTATTGTGACCCCAGGACTTTGGGAGACTTTAGCACAGTTCCTGAGCATGTTTGGTACATTGGCTCAGGCGGGGATGATTCCGGTTGCACCAGCTACTTCACAGATTGGGGGAGGAGCTCAGACTCCCTCCACCCATACTCTGAAGCGGCGAGTCCATGTTGGTCCGGTTCCAGGTGTCATGTCGACACAACATGTCATCTCGGTTCAGCCCGTGGTTAGGGCAGCAACATATGAGGAAGAACAATTTAGACTTGCGAGGTTCAAGAGGTATTACCCTACTACTTTCAGTGGTTTGGCTTCAGAGGATTTGCATGGGTTCCTAGGGGAATGCTATCGTATTCTCCACTATGGGTATTATGGAGACGAGTGGGGTTGCTTTTACTACTGTCCATCTTAAGGGAGTGACATATCAGTGGTGGCGAGCATATGAGTTGGGTAGTCCGGCCGATGCAACTTCACTTTCATAGATTCGGTTTTCAGGGATGTTCTTGAGAGAGTTTGTTCTCCACACCTTTCAGGATGCATGGCACGTGGAGTTTGAGCAGCTACGCCAGGGCGATGTCAATGTCAGAGTATGCCATTCTATTCAATGAGTTGTCCATACATGCACCTACTTTGGGTTCTACAGTTAGAGAGCGGGTCTGCAGATTCATTGAGGGTCTCAGTCATGATATCTGGTTTAACATGGCTCAGGAATTAGAGTCGGATGTTCTGTTTCAGCAGGTGGTAGAGATCGCTCGCCGATTAGAGGGCATGCAGGGCCAGGAGAGATAGGACAGTGAGGATAAGAGGCCTCGTAGATCGGGGAGATCTTCTGGTCCCTATTTTGGAGGCGGGGTAAGGCATGGTTGAGGTTTTGTGGGTCAACCAGTTCAGTTTGCACTTCAGGTTTCTCACGGTATTTCAGGTACCCATGGGTCTCAAGGTACCCGTATCGGACAACTTTCACAGCCACGTCAGCAGAGAGGTTACTTTGAGTATGGAGATACCAACCACATGGTGAGAGATTGTCCTAAACTCTGGGCAGATGCGTCACAATGGGGTATTCAAGTTATGAGTTTTGCTCCAGTTGCTAATATCCCTTCACCGTTAGCTTGGGGTGCAGGTTAGGCTAGTAGAGGGTGCCCAAGAGGGGGAGGCCCGGCCCGTTGAGGTATTTTATATAGTAGGACTAAGACCGTTGCACCAGATGATGTCGCACAGGTATGGGTTCGATTTGTTATAGAGGAACATCATTTGTATTTTGTTTCGATTTTGCTTATCGGGGTGAGTCCTCCTATTTTGCTTCACATATGGGTGAGTTTCGTGATTTTGTACTATGTTTATGTGTTCACCCCTGTTGGGAGATTCTATAGTGGTAGCCCGTGTCTATCGTTTTGTTTTATTCATTATTGAGAATTATGAGATTATAAGTTACTTCTTGTTACTCATTTCGGTAGTTTTGATGTGATTTCTAGGTGATGGGCTACAACTTGTGATTTAGATGCTCTACCGGTGTGGGAGCTCAGTATGTGTTATAATTTTGTTGGCGGAATTGAATTAGTGGAAGGTTTTGGTCGATATGATATGTATACTACTTGTGATTCGGAGTTGAGGATGGAATCCTCGGGATTTCATATGGTTGGATGTGTTGAACCGGGCTATGTGCCACGATGAAAGTTATATTAGGATGAGATCCCTGAGATTTGTTCATATACCTTGATTCTTCATTTGGGAATTGATTCGTAGTATGGTACTGATAGGGAGTGGTGTCTGTCGGGCTTGTTTGATAGTTCTTTCATGTGTTTCCTTGTATATTCAGTCATATTCGTGTTGTACTTATTGGGTTTAACTTGCGAGGTGTGTGCCCAGGTGGCATTAGATGTGACTTATTGATTAGAGTAAATAGTTATGAGGTCTTCATGTTTCTTGCTTTGTTGTCGGTTTTGTGGAGGCTTGGAACGTGATTCTAACGGATATGGGGTTAATTGTCAGTGTTGGATTTGATTATGGGTAGATATTATGATTATATATGTGGTCATGGGCATATGTGTGATGTGTTACGTCGTGTGTTTGTATCTTGTGGGTGTAGGCCTAAGTTGTTGTAGCTGGTTGAGGCTGATACCTTGTGTGGATGTAGGAATCGGGTCTTTTGGAAGTAAACAGATGGTGAGAAATTTGGTTCTAAGGCCTATCAGTAAGGGTTGAAGGAATAATCTTCAGTTTAGATAGTGTTGTCGGGCCTATGTGGATTGGGGTGACGTAGGATCACCCATGCGTATATGTATGGTAAGTCACTCAGTGATTGATGACTTCAGAATGATTCTTGGCAGGTTCGAGGACGAACGTTTGTTCAAGAGGGGGAGAATGTAACAACCCGACCGATCGCTTTAAGAATTAGCATCCCGTTCGGTAGCTTAAGGCCTTGAGCAACTTCGTACTGTGTATTATGGCATGCGTGTGAGGCTGAGTTCGGGTTTCAAATGATTCAGGATCAATTTGGAAGAGGGATTCTTGTTTTAGAAGCTTAAGCAGTAAGAGTTGATCGCTTTCTTGACTTTTGTGTAGACGAATCCGAAATGGAATTTTGATGATTCCAACACCTTCGTATGGTGATTTTGGACTTAGGCGTGCGTCCGGATTTGGATTTGGAGGGCCGTAGGATAATTTGAAGTATTTTGGCGAAAATTGGAAAGTTGAAGTTTTGGAAGCTTAAGAGGTTTGACCGGGAGTTAACTTTGTTGATATGGGGCTTGGATTGTGATTCCGGGAGTTGGATTAGCTCCGTTATGTCATTTGAGACTTGCATGAAAAATTTGACATCATTCCGGGATGGTTTGATATGTTTCGGTGCGAGTTGTAGAATTTGAAAGTTCATAAGTTCATTAAGTTCGATTTGAGGTACGATTGGTAATTTCGACGTTGTTTGATGTGATTTGAGACCTCGAGTAGGTTCGCGTTATGTTATGGAACTAGTTGGTATGTTTGGATGGGCCTCTCGCGTGTTTCGGATAGGCTACGGGCCATTTTCTTATGTTTTGGAATGCTGCACTTCTGTTGTCTAGTGTCCTTCACTGCGATCGCGTAGGTGTAGCCGTGATCGTGAAGGTTATTTGGTTGGCTGGTCCTTTTTCCTCTTCGTGTTCGCAACGATCAGTCTGTGATCGCGTGCGTATCAGTGATTGCTTCTTCGCGTTCGCATTGGACCTTCCACGTTCACGTAGTGTTGACCCTGCTGGGGAGGCCGACACTTTGTTCTTCGCATTCCCATAGCTATATATGCAATTGCGTACTTTGAGGCAGTGATGAACTGCGTTCGCCTTTCTTCTTCTGCATCCGCGTAGTACTTTTTCGTGGGGCGGTTTCATTTCTTCTTTGCGGTCACATGGATTCATTCGCAATCGCGTAGTACATTTTTGTGGAAGTCATTATTCCTTCTTCACGATTGCACGTGTATTTCTGCAATCGCGATGCGCAAATACCTGGGCAGCAGAATATATTTTCCAAATCGAGGGTTCGGCCATTTTTTACCATATCTTGAGTTGTAGACCTCGGTTTTAAGCGATTGTTCGTGGGTTTTTCAAACAAATCATTGGGGTAAGTGTTCTTCACTCAGAATTGTTTATACTTCATGATTTCATCTTTATTTTTGTCATTAAATTTGTGTTTTGAGTTGAGGAAAAATGGGAATTTTTGAAGAAATCTTTCAAAATATAAAATAAGGATTTGAAGGGTGATTCGATATCGAAATTTGGTAATTCTTATATGGATGAGCTCGTATCGGAATGTGTGTTCGGATTTAGTAAATAATATCGGGTTCCAAGGTGTGGGCCTAGGGGTTGACTTTTGGGTTGACTTTTAGTTATTGTTAAAGATTGAAAATTTATTAAGCGTAATTGTTTCCTATGAGTTTTATTTATGATTCGATATTATTTTTGGCTAGATTTGAGCCGTCCGGAGGATGTTTAATTCGAGAATGTCATTTTAGAGTAACGATCTAGCTTCTTTGAGGTAAGTATCTTGCCTAACTTTGTGTGGGGGAACTACCCCTTAGGATTTGAGTCATTTGTGCTAATTGTGTCATGTGAAGGCCATGTACGTGAGCTGATGAGTACGTGCTCGGGCTTATTTGTTGAAATTTGACCGTTTAGGGCTCTTAGGTTCTTATGTTCATTAGATATAAAGTTGTTTGTCATGTTAAATCCACCTTTTACTAAATTCACTCTTACGTGTCCTAATTGGAATTAATTGCTTCATGTTTTACCCTTATTGTCAATTAAACTCTTATGTGCCTTAACTGAAGTTGTTGCCTCTTTTATCGTCATGCTATCATTTCGTAATTGCTTAACTTTATATCAAATCATTATTTTCTTTCCGTAATTGCTTAACTTTAATTGAAATCATTATTATATCTTCCGTAATTGCTTAGCCTTAATTGAAGTTTGTTATCCCTTTAATTGTTGACGTATTCTTATTTGGGGTCATTGATTCATGTTATCTCTCTTGTTGTCAAATTGTACTTTCATGGAATCCTTATTACACATTACATCTCCCTTGTTGAACTATTTTTGTTGAGACTATTATTTTCAGTTGTGTCTTTCTTTGTGAGTTTGTTCTTCCGTTTCTTTATGTTTTGAAGTTCTTGTCTTGACTTACTTGTCGTATTCTCGTGTTATTGTTGTTGCTGCTGTTGTATTCAGTGTTGTTTAGCCGAGGGCTATGCGTGGTTGTGATATTGAAAGCATATATTGGGAAAGTCATTTATTTGAGATGTTATGTTTTGGCACATGTGTTGTTGTTGAGAGAATTGTTATTGTGTTTGCACGAGGTTTCTGCCGTGCGAGTGTTATTGTGTTTGCACAAGGTTTCTGCCGTGCGGTTATTATTATCGATACACATGCGGTGGTATAAGGTTTGGGTATTGAAATGCATGTAGTGAGATAAGGTGGGCTTGAAACGCGTGGCTAGTAGGGGAACTACTAGAAGCCATGTGGTGTGATAAGATGGGCTAAAATGCGGGATGCTATTTCGGAAAAAATAATTTTCAAAACTAAATATAAAGGCTCCCGTGGTGATATATGGAAAGTTATGATTCATTTTATGATTTGAGACTACGAGGCGGTACCTCGGTAGGGCTCTTGTTGTCATTTCCCTATCCTTTTGTACTTGTTTTTTATTGTTGTTTTCCTTAGCATACCATTAATTGTCTTCCTCCATGTTGCTATATTTGCTTAGTTCTATGTAGCCAATCTTGTTGTGCTTGCCGTTGCTTCAACTTCATTGTTGTCTTGCTTACACTGTGCATCTCGTGGTGATCGTTTCTTGTGTGTCGTTATCTCTGCTCTCATTTTTTGACTTGAATTATGGTAGAACAATAGCTCAAGCATACACGTAGATGAATCACCCATATCGGTTTAAGAAGATGAATCCTGACGCTATTGACCATTACATGTACTCTTTCCTACTTGCCTTCTGTGTGAGATATGTTTTCCTAGCACGTGAGTCGTTCGTGCGGTTATGAGTTGTAATGCGGACACAAGATGCCAAGTGATTAGGGTTCATGAATTGGAACTCGCGAGCTGTGATTATGAGGTTTGGTACTCATAAGTGGGGATTTTGACTGCTTATTAGCACGTTTTAGCTTTTGTTTTAGTCCGAAAGTATTGAATTATATTCCCCGAACTAATGAAATTACGCAAAATTTTAGGAATGCTGGAAGTTTGGTCTCCCAAGATGAAATCCGACTCAAAAAAGAGTGTCCCAAAGCACAATGCAATAAAGGGTGCAGAAGCACAAATGTGCGGTCCGCATAAGGAATTCTGTGGCCGCAAAACAACAAGAAACATTTAGCAGACCTTTCAGCAATCTACGGACAGCACATGAATTGTGCAGCCGCAGAACTGGGCTAAAAGTCAAAGATCAGAGAGTATGCAAAATGACCTAGTCTAGGAGAAGATTGCTTCAAGGCCACAGTTCAGAAACGTGCGGCCGCAGAACTCCACTTTCTGCCAATCGAAGTAATCTGTGGAACGCACATGGAATTGTGCGGTCGTAGAACCTCCCGATGGGAGTTTTTGTCCGAGATTTTCAGCCCTGTATAATTAGACGAGTTTTACAAAGTTAGGTCAAGTTTAAATATCTGAAGTTGCTGTAGCTGTTTTTCTTTACTACTTTAGGAAGTTTTACATTATTTTGGTGTATTTACATTAGATTTCATCATTTTAATCTTCCATTATGAGTTTAATTAGCTTTTCTTCTTTACTTTCTTCAAACCCCATTATGAGTAGCTAGACTTTTACTAGGGTTGTGACCCTACCCTAGTTTGTAAACCTTATGGGTATCTAATTTAGTGCTTGTTTATGATTGGGTGTTGATTATTTAGGTTAGATCATGCTTCAATTTTAGAATTAATGGTTGCAAACATTGATTCATGATTATTTGACTTAGTCTCTACTTGAGAAAGAGGGACCTAGTTTAGGATAACTTAGCTAACAAGGAATTGGGTCAATTGAGAGATTGATGAACCCGATTAAAGGGTTCAACCTAGAGATAGTAATAACCCGACTTGAGCTCTTATCAACAATTTTGGTTGATACCCATTTGGACTTGAGAAAGCCAAATTGGGCAAAATCACTCTCTGACCGAGAGGTATTAACGTCTTTATCCCATTCTGCAAAATAAGCATTAACGTCTTTATCCCATTCTGCAAACACCTGGGTTATGATCACAACCCTAGGCCTTTAAACTATTTGGAAAAATACCAAAAACACTTATTCACTTCTAGTTTCTTTTCTTAGCTTATAATTGCTAGAGTAAAATTAGAATTAGAAATCAAAACCTGTTGTGGAAGTGCAATTTTGCTATTCCTTTCGCTTTTGTCAAGTGTATACTCCTAACTCCCCTAATAACTCCCTGTGGAAATCGATCCCGACTCTTGTTGGGTACTATTCTTCCAACGACCATTTCTACTCACTATTGAGTGTCGATTGGACGTAGATCAATTTTTGGCGTAGTTGTCGGGGAGTTAAAATGGTGTTAGCTATATATTTGGGTGTGTTTTTGGAATATCTTCTTTTCCTTCCATGTTACTAACTTGTTTGAGAAATTATAGGTACAACCATGGCAAAAAATAAGCTCGAAAATCCTTTGGGGGGTGTGGACATCGAGGATGATCAAGTTGATGAGGTTCCTCTTGAACCTCAAACCAATAGAATAGGTCGAGTGCCTCATGACAATGTTCTCACTCCACCCCCACTTCCACCATGAGAAACTCTACACCGGGTGTTACCCAATAAAGGATATGCTAGTGCAATAGTCGCTCCCCATATTAGGGCGGACAACTTTCAAATCACCAATGTGATGCTTGCTTTGCTAGAGCAACGAGGTTTCTTCAACGGTGCTCCAAGTCAAAATGTATACAAACATTTGAAGGAGTTTGTGGACACTTGTTGGGGGAGAAAACAAACAAATGTCTCCGAGGATGCACTGAGGCTAAGGCTTTTTCCCTTCTCTCTACGAGGGAAAGCTTTAGATTAGTTGGAAAGTTTGTCAAACTATTCCATTCACACTTGGGATGAGTTGGCGGAAACGTTTATCTCTAAGTTCTCCTCTTCCAGGCATATGGAAACACTTCGAGATGAGATTTTGGCATTCAACCAAGATCCCAATGAACCACTACACGAGATATGAGAGCGGTATAGAACAATGGTCAAGGAATATCCCAACAACGATATAATGGAAAACATAATTCAACAAACCTTGTATCGTGGGATTAACACAACCAACCAATGTGTAGGGAATCAACTTGCCGGTGGTAACTTTATGACTATGCCTTATGCGGAGGTGTGTGAGATTTTGAATGAAATGGCGGAAACATCATCGGCATGGCAATCCCGTGCTAATGTTCCACAAGGTGATCTGAACGTGATCCACCTTCACAAAGAGTTGCATGATCATGGGCAAGCCATTGCCGAATTGACTACCACCATGAATCAACTAGCAAAGTTTCAACTTCAACAAGTGTAAAATCGTAAGCAAGTCAATGCCATGGAAGGGGTGAACATGATGGTAAACAAAAGAAGGACCAAGGGTCCACAAGCGCAAAATTGAGTGGAGAATTATGTGCAAGAGGATAGTGGCTTTGACCAAGATGATTATTATAATGACAAGAAGAGGAGGTGCAATATGTGAACAACTTTCAAGTGCAAAGAAACAACTTCCAAGGCCCAAACCAACAATAATGGAGACCTCAAAACAATCAAGGCAATTGAAATTCTAACAACCAAGGAAATTGGAGTGGTGACAACAATAAAGAAAATTAGCCTAACAACAACTATCAAGGAAATTGGAATGGAAATAATCAAGGAAATTTGGGGAGGGGGGTTAACAATCAAGGCGGATGGAACAATAATCAAGGCAACCGGGGGTCGGGTTTTCAAAGGCCCCCGATGTATCAACAACCGAGAAACCTGCCTCCTTATCCTTCCCATGGTCCAAGTTCTTCAAACAATGATATAGGGCGTATTGAGAATATTCAAGCCAATGATAGAAAAGAATGCCGATTTGGATGCCCAACTTGCCTCACACAACACATCGATCCGCAACTTAGAAGTGCAAATGGGGAAAATCTCTCAAGCTCTAAATTCTCATCCTAAGGAGGCACTACCAAGTGGCACAGTAGTAAACCCTAACGGTGGAAACAACACGGGGCATGCCATGGCCATTACTACAAGAAGTAGAAGAGGTGGGAATGCACCTACCTCAAGTCAAAGGCAACTTGTGTATGATGAGCAAGTGGTACAAGAAGAAGATCTCTCGAACAATATGGTGCAATCAAATGATGAAATTCGGATTGATATTGATGATAGTGTGAAAGAGACTCAATAGGAGGTGAACCTATCTAGGCATCACATTATTGACATACCGGAGCCGGTAGTGCAAAAGGCTTAGGCAATGGACTTTCCAAACAAAATGGTGAGAATCAATTCAAGAAGTTCATTCAAATGATGAAGAGTCTCTCAATCAATGTGCCATTAGTTGAAGGTTTGGAACAAATATCCGACTATGCAAAGTTTATGAAGGATCTCGTGACAAAGACTAGGTCAATGAATTTTAAAACCATCAAAGTCACTCATCAAGTGAGTGCAATTGTGCATTCAATGGCTCTAAAGTTGGAGGATCCCGGTGCTTTCACGATTCCTTGTACAATTGGAAGTGCCGAGTTTGTAAAAGATCTTTGTGATATTGGGGCAAGTAAATATTTGATGCCCTATTCGATTTTCAAGACCTTGGGAATTGGGCAACCAAGACCCACCTCTATGAGAGATTGCAAATGCTCGATCATACTTTTAAGATACCTTTGGGAGTGATTGAATATGTCTTGGTTCATGTTGATAAATTCATTCTTCCGGCGGATTTTGTCATTCTAGATTGTAAAGTTGATTATGAGGTGTAGATTATTCTTGGAAGACCTTTCCTTGCTATGGGGGAGGCTCTTTTTAATGTTGTAGCCAGAGAACTTGCATTCCGGGTTGGTGATGAAAAACTAATTTTCCATGTGTGCTCTTTTGTGGATTTGGTGACCGATGTTATTGTTGATGATACAAGTACTATGATCAATGTGGGTGATATGTTGGAGGCCAACTTGCTCAACACTGATGATGACGAGATGGATGGCTTCATGGAATGTGTGAACTCTTTGCAAAGAATGGGGTCGTACAATTATGCACCCCAAAAATTGTCCTTGGATCTTGACAATAGGAAAACCCCTCCTACAAAGCCTTCTATTGAAGAGCCTCCTACCTTGGAGTTGAAGCCATTGCATCCACATCTTCGGTATGAATTTCTTGGTCCTTTTTCTACTTTACCGGTTATTATTTCCTCTTGTTTGACTAACGTGCAGGTGGACTCCACTTTGGCGGTGCTACAAAAGAGGAAGAAGGCTATGGGGTGCACTTTGGCAGATATTCGGGGGATAAGCCCTGCATTTTTCATGCATAAGATCAACTTGGAGAAAGGCACCAAACCATCTATTGAACATCAAAGGAGACTCAATGAGGCTATGCAAGAAATTGTCAAGAAGGAGATTATCAAGTTGTTGGATGTCGGGGTTGTCTACCCTATCTCCGGTAGTTCGTGGACTTCTCCAGTTTAATGTGTCCCGAAGAAGGGGGTCATGACAGTGGTCACCAATTACAAGAATGAGTTTATTACTACAAGAACGGTGACCGTTTGGAGAGTGTGTGTGGACTATCGCAAGCTCAGCAAAGTCACAAGGATCATTTTCCACTTCCTTTCTTAGATCAAATGCTTGATAGATTGGCTGGTCGTGCTTTCTATTTCTTTCTTGATGGGTATTCGTGCTATAAACAAATTCTTATTGCTCTGGAGGATCAAGAGAAAACTATCTTTATATGTCCCTATGGTACTTTTGCCTTCACGCGGATGTTATTTGGTTTGTGCAATGCACCAGCGACTTTTCAAAGGTGTATGGTGGCTATTTTCATGTACATGGTGGAGGACTACCTTGAAGTTTTCATGGTTGACTTCTCGGTGGTTGGAGATTCTTTTGATGATTCTCTTGCAAATTTGGATAAAGTGTTGGCAAGATGTGAAGAAACAAATTTGGTGCTTAATTGGGAGAAATGTCATTTCATGGTCGAGGAAGGCATTTTCCTTGGCCACAAAATCTCAAAGAATGGAATGGAAGTTGACAAGGCAAAGATTGAGGTGATTTCTAAACTTCCACCTCCAACTTCGGCAAAGGGTGTGCGGAGTTTCTTAGGGCACGCTGGTTTCTACCGGTGCTTCATCAAAGATTTCTATAGGGTGGTAAATATGTTGTGCAAGATTCTTGAGAAAGATTCTAAGTTCAACTTCAATGATGATTTCATGAGAGCTTTTGATTGTTGAAGTTCAAGTTGACAACAACTCCCATCATCACCGCTCCCAATTGGAGTGTCCCTTTTGAACTCATATGTGATACAAGTGACGTAGCGGTTGGGGTTGTTTTGGGGCAATGCATCAATAAGAATTTTCATCTGGTTTACTATGCTAGTAAGACCATGAATAATGCCCAAGTAAACTACACCGTTACGGAGAAAGAGATCCTTGCCATTGTGTTTGCAATTGAGAAGTTTCGCCCGTACTTGATGGGTGCCAAGGACATTGTCCACACGAATCATGCGGCGCTTTGTTATCTTATGTCAAGAAGGACTCCAAAGCTTGGTTGATGATATGGGTGCTTTTGTTTCAAGAGTTTGATATTGACATCCAAGATTGAAAAGGGAGTAAAAACCAAGTGGCGGACCACTTGTCTTGTTTGGAGGAGGAGGGGAGGCTGCTTGATGACCTTGAAATCAATGACTCCTTCCCCGATGAGCACTCTTGGCTATTTCAATGAAAGAGGTTCCATGGTTCGCGTATCTAGCAAATTTCCTTGTGTGTGGAATCATCCCGGATGAGTTCTCTTCAAACCAAAGGAAGAAGCTCAAACGGGATTGTCAAGATTATTATTGGGATGAACCATACAAATCCGGATTTGTACGGATGGGGTGATTTGAAGATGTGTACCGGAAGAAGAGCAAGGTGAAATTCTTGGGGCTTGTCATTTTTTGCCATATGGTGGTCATCATGGTGGAGCAAGAACGGCGGCCAAAGTGTTGAGTTGTGGTTTCTATTGGCCCACTATTTACAAGGATGCTAGTGAGCTAGTGAAAAGATGTGATGAATGTCAACGGACCGGTGGAATCTCAAAGAAAAATGAAATGCCTTTCACTACCATATTGGAGATTGATATTTTTGATGAGTGGGGTACTGACTTCATGGGTCCTTTTATGAGTTCTTGTGGAAACATCTACCTCTTTGTGGCCGTGGATTATGTGTCCAAATGGTTTAAGGTCGTTGATCTACCTAACAATGAAGCAAGAAGTGTGGCGGCATTCTTAAAGAAGAATATTTTCACAGGGTTTGGTACTTCTCGGGCAATTATAAGTGATGGGGGGTCATATTTTTGCAACAAAGCTTTCGACACTTTACTTAGCAAGTATGTTATTACTTATAAAGTCGCGACTCCCTGTCATCCATAAGCTAGCGGTCAAATGGAAGTCTCCAACTGGGAGATAAAGAGTATTTTGTCCAAAACAGTGAATGCTAACCGGATGGATTGGTCCAAGAAGCTTGATGATACATTATGGGCTTATCGTACGACTTACAAAACACCTATCAGAATGTCACCATACCGGTTGGTGTTCGGGAAAGGTTGTCACCTTCTGGTGCAACTTGAGTACAAGACCATGTGGGCTCTAAAGAAGTTGAATCGTAATTGGAATATAGCCGCTAACTTGAGGGTTGCACATTTGCATGAATTAAATTAGTTATGGTACCATGCCTACACAAGTTCGTCCTTGTACAAATAAAAGATGAAATATCTTCATGACAAATACATTTGGAACAAAGAGTTCAAGGTGGGTGATCTTGTATTGTTGTTCAACTCAAGGTTGAGGTTGTTTCCCGGGAAGATAAAGTCTAAATGGAGTGGTCCTTTTGAAATTGTGGGTGTGACACCTTTAGGTGCATTGGACTTGAAGAACAAAACAATGAAGTATTCTGAGTTAAAGGTCACCGGGTGAAGCACTATTTCGGAAAGGTTGGAGATAGCCACGTCGTGGTGGTCATTCATTTCAATTGATGGTATTCTGCATCATGTCGCTACGTTAAATCAGGCGCTTCTTGGGAGGCAACCCATGTTTCTTTTCTTTTTCCTTTAGTAGATAGGTGTTATTTTTGTTCTAACTTGATTTGAAGTGTGCTACAGGGCTGAGTGTGACTTACAGGAATCGTGGACGAAAATGTGGCTAAGTGTTCAAAATTTGTGCGGACCGCACTTTATTTGTGCTGACCGCACATTTCTATGTGCCACAACAAAAGAGCATTACGGCTGCACATTTCTCTTATGGACCACACATTTGAAAGGTGGAAAATGTCAACTCTATGAAGTTTAGTCTGTCAGAGAAAAGGTCGATGTGCGACCACAAACAGAAATCTGCGGCCGCACACAATATTGTGCGGACCGCAGATGAGGTGCCGAGTTAAGGTCACCAGGTAACAGAGTGCGGACCGCACATAAATTATTAGCTCCTTTCAGCTTTTATTTTAGTCTAAAATCATTTAATTGTGTTTCTGAAACTAATGAAATATGCAAAATTGCAGGAATACTGGATGTTGGACTCTTGGTATGAAATCTGACTCAAAAAGGAGTAGTCTAAACACAGGGCAATAAAAGGCACAGTAGCTTACAATGTGTGGTCAGCAGAATTCCATCTGCGGCCGCAATCAAAGAAGTAAAACTCAATATACTTTTGAGCAAATTAAGGACCGCACATGAATTGTGCGGCTGCAAAAGCTGGGCTAGGATCCAAGATCAGAGAGATGACAAAAATCCAAGTCTAGAGCTTCCTTGAATTGCGGTCCGCACAAGAATTGTGCGGTCGTAGAAGATTATCTTGCGGTCGCAATCATACTATTGCGGACCATAGAAATATTGCCTCGCGGCCGCAGAATCTCAGCTCCTGCCAGATGAATCATTTTGCGGACCGCACATGGAATTGTGCGGCCGCAGAACCTCCCGAAGGGCATTTTTGTCCGAAATTTCCAGGCTTGTATAAATAGACGAGTTTTACAAATTAGGTCAAGTTTTTCACATCAGCAAGTACTGTAGCCGTTTTTCTTTGCCTCTTTTGGAAGTTTACTATATTTTGGTGTATTTTACAAATAATTTATTATTTTAAGCTTATATTATGAGTTCAATTAGTCTTTCATCTTCTTGTTCTTCAAACCCAAGCATGAGTAGCTAGCTTTTTACTAGGGTTGTGGCCCAACCCTAGTGTGTAAACTTTATGGGTATCTAATTTAGTGATTGTTTATGATTGGGTGTTTATTATTTAGCTTAGTTCATGCTTTAATTTGTGGAATTAATGGTTGAAAATATTAGTTCATGCCTATTTAACTTAATCTCTGCTTGAGAAAGAGAGACTTAGTCTAGAAAATCTTGGCTAACAAGGAATTGGGTCAATCGAGAGATTGATTAACCCAATTAAAGGGTTTAACCAAGAGATAGTAATAATCCGACTTGAGCTTTTATCTACTATTTTGGTGTGATACCCATTTGGTCTTGAAAAATCCAAATTGGGCAAAACCACTCTTTGACCTAGAGGTATTGAGTGGGTAATTGAGAGTTGATAGCTATAATAAACCGTGATCAACAAAACAAACATTAGGGTCTTTATCCCATTATGCAAATACCTAGGTAATGGTCACAGCCCTAGGCTTTTTACCAATTTGAAAAACATAAAAAACAACTAGTCCTAGTCTTCTTTCTTGATTCTGTAAACTTTAGTATAAAATTAGAAATAGAAACAAAATCTCTTTGTGAAAGTGCAAATTAAGATAATTCAATCACACGTATTAGAATATATATCTCTAACTCCCATCTTCACTCCTTGTGGATTCGACCCCGACTCTTAGTTGGGTTTTATTATTACAAACGACTGTTTCATACTTCTTTTGAGGTGTGCAATTGTACGTGATCAATTTTTGGCGTCGTTGTCGGGGATTTAAAAATGATGTTAGCTATATATTTGGGTGTGTCTTTGAAGTATCATCTTTTCCTTGTTACTAACTTGTTTGAGAAATTGTAGGTGCAACCATGGCAAACAACCAGCTCGAAAATATTTCTTTGGGGGATGTGGACATTGAGGATGACCAAGTAGATGAGGTTTCTCTTTAACATCAGGCCAATAGAAGAGGCTGAGTGCCTCATGATAATGTGCCCATCCCACCCCCACCTCCACCACGAGCAGCTCCACACCGGGTGTTACCCAATGAAGGATATGCAAGTGCAATAGTCCCTCCCCGTATTAGGGAGGTCAACTTTCAAATAACCAACGTGATGCTCACTTTTCTAGAGCAACGAGGGTTCTTCACCGGTGCTCCAAGTCAAAACGCATACAAATATTTGAAGGGGTTTGTGGATACTTGTTGGGGGAGCAAGCAAACAAATGTCTCTGAGGAAGCTTTGAGGCTAGGTCTTTTTCCCTTCTCTCTACGGGGGAAAGCTTTAGATTGGTTGGAACATTTGTCGAACCATTCCATTCACACTTGGGATGAATTGGCGGAAAGGTTTATTTCAAATCTCTTTTCTCCAGGGCACATGGCTATACTTCGGGATGAGATTCTAGCATTCAAGCAAAAGCCCAGAGAACCACTACACGAGGTATGAGAGCGATATAGAACAATGGTCAAGGAATGTCCCAACAACGATATGATAGAAAATATGATTCAACAAACCTTCTATCGTGGGATTAACACGACCAACCAATGTGTGGTGAATCAACTTGTCAGTGGAAATTTTATGACTACGCCTTATGTGGAGGCGTGTGAGATTTTAGATGAAATGGCAAAAACTTCATCGGTGTGGCAATCCCGGGCTAATGCCCACAAGGTGATCCTAACCTGATCCACCTTCATAAAGAGTTACATGATCATGGGCAAGACATAGCCGAATTGACTACCACCATGAATCAACTAGCAAAGGCTCAACTTCAACAAGTGCAAAATCCTAGGCAAGTCAATTCCATGGAGGGAGTTAACATGATGGTAAACAAACGGAAAACCAAGGGTCCACAAGTGCAACAACAAGTGGACAATTTTGTGCCAGAAGATAGTGGGTTTGATCAAGAGGATTTATACAATGACCAAGAAGAAGAGGTGCAATATGTGAAAAACTTTCAAGGATAACGAAATAACTTACAAGTCCCAAGACAACAATAATGGCGGCCTCAAAATAATCAAGGCAATTGAAATTCTAACAACCAAGGTAATTGGAGTTGTTGAAACAATCAAAGGAATTGGCATAAAAACAACAATCAAGGAAATTGAAATGGCAATAATCAAGGAAATTGGGGAGGTAACAATCAAGGTTGATGGAACAATAATCAAGGCAATTTGGGGTCATGTTTTCAAAGGCCTCCGATGTATCAACTACTGAAAAACCCACCTCCTTATCCTTTCCATGGTCCTAGCTCTTCCAACAATGAAATGGGGCATATTGAGAACATGTTCAAGCAAATGATGGACAAGAATGTCGATTCTAATTCCCAACTTGCCTCACACAACACATCGATCTACAACTTAGAAGTTCAAATGGGGAAAATCTCTCAAGCTCTAAATTCCCGTCCTAAGGGAGCACTACCAAGTGACACGGCGGTGAACCCAAAGCGTGGGAACAACACGGGGCATGCCATGTCCATTACTACAAGAAGTGGAAGAGGTGGGAATGCACCCACCTCAAGTCAAAGGCAATTTGTGGATGATGAACAAGTGGTACAAGAAGAAGAGGTCCCGAGCAATGTGATGAAATCAAATAATGAAGTTCGGATTGATATTGATGACAATGTGGAAGAGACTCAAGAGGAGGTGAATCCATCTAGGGATCACATTATTGACATACCAGAGTCGCTAGTGCAAAAGGCTAAGGCACCATTGCCTAAGCCTCCATCTCCTAACCCTCAAAGGCTTGCCAAGCAAAATGGCGAGAATCAATTCAAAATGTTCATTCAAATGATGAAGAGTCTTTCAATCAATGTGCTATTAGTTGAAGCTTTGGAACAAATGCCCGATTATGCAAAGTTTATGAAGGATCTTGTGACAAAGAAGCAGTCAATGAATTTTGAAAATATCAAGTTCACTCATCAAGTCAGTGCAATTCTGCACTCGATGGCTCTTACATTGGAAAATCCCGACGCTTTCATAATTTCTTGTATAATTGGAAGTGCCGAGTTTGCTAAAGCTCTTTGTGATCTTGGGGAAAGTATCAATTTAATTCCCTATTCGGTTTTCAAGATGTTGGGAATTGGTCAACCAAGACCCACCTCTATGAGATTGAAAATAGCCGATCGTACCATGAAGAGACCGTCGTGAGTGATTGAAGATGTATTGGTTCGTGTTGATAAATTCATTCTTCCAGAAAAATTTGTCATTCTTGATTGTGAAGTGGATTATGAGGTGCCTGTTATTCTTGGAATACCTTTCCTTCCCACGGGGAAGGCTCTTTGTGATATGGAAGCCGGAAAACTCACTTTTTGAGTGGGTGATGAAGAAGTGGTATTCCATGTGTGCAAATCCATGCGACAACCAAATAGCAACGAGGTGTGTTCTTTTGTGGACTTGGTCACCGATATTATTGTTGATGATAAAAGTTCCATGATCAATGTTGGTGATATGTTGGAGGCCATCTTGCTCAACTTTGATGATGACGAGATGGATGGCTTCATAGAATGTGTGAACTCTTTGCAAGGAATGTGGTCGTACAATTATGCACTCCAAAAACTATCCTTGGATCTTGAAAATAGGAAAACTCCTCCTACAAAGCCTTCCATTGAAGAGCCTCCTACTTTGGAGTTGAACTCATTGCCTCCACATCTTCGGTATGAATTTCTTGGTCCTTGTTCTACTTTACCGATTATTCTTTCCTCTTGTTTGACTAACGTGCAGGTGGACTCCACTTTGGCGGTGCTACAAAAGATGAAGAAGGCTATGGGGTGGACTTTGGCGGATATTCGTGGGATAAGCCATGCATTTTGCATGCATAATATCAACTTGGAGGAAGGCACCAAACCATCTATTGAACATCAAAGGAGACTCAATGAGGCTATGCAAGAAATTGTCAAGAAGGAGATTATCAAGTTCGTGGACTTCTCTGGTTCAATGTGTTTCAACGAAGGGGGCATGATGGTGGTCACCAATGACAAGAATGAGTTGATTACTACAAGAATGGTGACCGGTTGGAAAGTGTGTATGGACTATCGCAAGCTCAAAAAAGTCACAAGGAAAGATCATTTTCCACTTCCCTTCCTTGACCAAATGCTTGATAGGTTGGCCGGTCATGCTTTCTATTGCTTTCTAGATGGATATTCGGGCTACAAACAAATCCTTATTTCTTCAGAGGATCAAGAGAAAACAACCTTTACATGTCCCTATGGTACTTTCGCCTTCAAGCGGATGCCATTTGGGTTATGTAATGCACCGGCGACTTTTCAAAGGTGTATGATGGCTATCTTCATGGACATGCTGGAGGACTACCTTGAAGTTTTTATGGATGACTTCTCAGTGGTTGGGGATTCCTTTGATGATTGCTTGGAAAATTTGGATAAAGTATTGGCAAGATGTGAAGAAACGAATTTTGTGATAAATTGGGAGAAGTGTCATTTCATGGTTGAGGAAGGCATTGTCCTTGGCCACAAGATCTCAATGAATGGCATTGAAGTCGACAAGGCAAAGACTGAGGTGATTTCTAAGCTTCCACCTCCAACTTCGGTGAAAGGCATGCGGAGTTTCTTGGGCCACGCGGGGTTTTACCGGCGCTTCACCAAGGATTTCTCTAAAGTGGCGAACCCGCTGTACAAGCTTTTAGAGAAAGATGTGAAGTTTCACTTCAATGATGATTGCATGAGAGCCTTTGAATTATTAAAGTTCAAATTGACAACCACTCCCATTATCACCGCTCCTAATTAAAGTATTCCTTTTGAGCTCATTTGCGATGGTAGTGACGTAGCGGTTGGGGCTATTTTGGGGCAACGCATCAACAAGATTTTTTATCCGGTCTACCATGCTAGTAAGACCATAAATGGTGACCAAGTCAACTACACTGTTACGAAGAAAGAGCTCATTTCCATTGTGTTTGCAATTGAGAAGTTCCGCCCGTACTTGATGGGTGCAAAAGTTATTGTCTGCACGGATCATGCGACACTTCTTTATCTTATGAGCAAGAAAGATTCCAAAGCTCGGTTGATGAGATGGGTGCTTTTGTTCCAAGAGTTTGATATTGACATCCAAGATCTAAGAGGGAGTGAAAATCAAGTGGCGGGCCACTTGTCTCGTTTGGAGGAGGAGGGGAGGCCGCATGATGGCCTTGAAATCTTGATTGGGATGTAGCCGCTAACTTGAGGGTTACACATTTGAATGAATTAGATGAGTTCTGGTACCATGCCTACATAAATTCATCATTGTACAAAGAAAATATGAAATATCTTCATGAAAAATACATTTGGAACAAAGAGTTCAAGGTGGGTGATCTTCTATTGTTGTTCAACTCAAGGTTGAGGATGTTTCCCGGAAAGTTAAAGTCTAAATGGAGTGGTCATTTTGCAATTGTGGGTGTGACATGGTGCATTGGACTTGAAGAACAAAAACAATGGAGTATTGCGAGTCAAAGGTCACCAGGTGAAGCACTATTTGGGAAAGGTTGGAGATAGCCACGTCGTGGCGGTCATTCATTTCAATAGATAGTATTCTACATCGTGCCACGACTTTAAATCAGGCGCTTCTTGGGAGGCAACCCATGCTTCTTTTCTTTTTCCTGTAGTAGATAGGTGTTATTATTGTTCTAACTTGATTTGAAGTGTGCTACAGGGCTGAGTGCAACTTACATGAACTGTGGACAAAAATGTGGCTAAGTGTTGAAAGAAGTGAGGACAGTAGTTGATTTGTACGGATCGCACATTTATGATTGCTGCAATAAAAGTGCGGTGCGGCCGCACAATTATCTTGCGGACCGGACAAATGAAAGGTGAAAAATGTCAACTCTCTGAAGTTTAGTCTGTCAGAGAAAAGGTCGATGTGCGACCGCAAAAGAAAATCTGCGGCCGCACAAAAAATTTTGCGGACCGCAGACGAGGTGCCGAGTTAAGGTCACCAGGTAACAGAGTGCAGACCGCACATGAATTGTGTGGCCGCACTCGCCCTTCCTTACTGTAGCAAAATCAAGTAGTATAAATAGAGGAATAGAGGCTACTATACAATTTTTCTTTCCCTCTCTGAGCACAAAAACTGTACTCTCTTGCAATTTCTTGGTGAATCTATTTGTCCACACACACAACATCTTTGTTCAGTCACTCATCACACTCATTCATCTGGTATACTTCAATTTCTTGTTACTCTTTTTCTTTTAAATTGTAGATTTTTAGTCATTTTTAGGCCATTTGTCTATAGAATTTAATTGTGCATTCATGTGGGGGTAAATCTGTAGTGGGTTAACTAATACATGCTCTATGGGTACTGGGTCAACATATTTCATGTCTCTATGATGTTACCATATCAAATTGTGCACAAAATTACAAAACCTAGAATGAAATAACTGAACTATTCGTAATTTTTGAATTCTGCGGCCGCACCTGAATTTATGCGGTTCACAGAAATTGATTCTTGGGTATAATTAGTGAAGAAGGGATCTGCTGTCACAAGGTAAAATGTGTAGACGCATAATTCCCATTGCATTCGTAGAAATACAATTTTACTGCCATCAGAGAGTCCCTACTATGAGACTCCAATGTGCTGCCGCAGGTTTAATTGTGCAGACCGCATAAATCGTGTTGTGGCCGCACATTAGCCAATTCTTTGTCATCAGAGAGTTGGAACATTTGGGTTTCAAATATGTGGCCTCAAGTGAAATTGTACGAACCGTACTTCACTTCTGCGGCCGCAAAACAAAATTGTGCGGTCTGTAAGGCCTTATCTGCGGCCGCAAGAAAATTGTGCGGACCGTAGATCCTTATCCTTCATGCAGTTTTTAACTGTGAACCTCACTGTGTTTTCTGGTGTATACTTGCATATCTCCTGTGTATGTTTGAACATTGAATTCCAATGGTTTGATCTAGAGTTAGAGGCGACATTTTTAAAGAGAGGGGTGAACCTTCTCGGGGTCGAGGCAAGAGTGCCCTACCCCTTGGCCAACAAAAGACAATTGCAAAGTAAGCTACAACCGGCAGGGGGATAGGTGTAGATCTTTCTGACATGGGCTTATATGTCCCGTATAGGGAAGCATCAGAGGGCAACTCGGCGTTCGTTTAGGAGCAGTCGGCCATACAGTCAATGTCGCAAAGGAGGTACCAACTCAGGGACGAGCCGTCCATAACTCATAGCACTTTCAAGGACTCGGAGAGTGCTAGTCAAGCTTCTGAGTCATCGGCCACACCTGTCCCTGAGGCACATATTACACCAGTTCAGGATATCCCCGATGATGGCAAAGGGGGAGATGCTACAGCTGTCGGCCTTGAAAGGTCGAAAAAGAAAGATGTTTGGGAGGACTCATTTGTTAGCTTGGATGCCTTCACCAGCTTTCGTACATGGTGGCCACTGAAGTCGCTAACTCTCGAGCAACAGTTTCTATTGAAAGATTTGGAGATGTACAACCCACTAGTGCCGATACAATTCGGGGAACACAAGAGGTGGATGTGGTTCACTCAAAGTGTAGTGGATACCAAAAAGTACCTGGTCCGGGAATTCTATGCAAATATGGCTCACACCAAAAAGGGGACAAATGTGACTTAAGTACAGAACTTAAAAGTGAGATTTGATCAACATACACTCAACACGTACTTTGGATTCGATAATGTTGGGCCAAAGGAAAATTTGGAGAAGAATGCATTGCGATACGCAGCCCGTCCATAGTTGGCAGAGATTCTAGCAGCACCGGGGCCACCATCTCCATGGATTGCCGCTGGGGTTCCTATCCACCGGAGCACTCTTAGTTTTGAGGCGAATGGGTGGCAAACCTTTGTCTACAGCAGACTGGACCCGAGTTAGAATAAGACTTACCTTTTGATTCCTCGGGGCAATTCTGGTTTCTTTTATTATGGTCGGGTACCCTATCAATGTGGGTGTCGTGATGTCGGTCAACATCTCAATGATTGCTCGAAAAGATGACTCGTCCTACCCGTATACCAACACTATTACAAAATATCTCACGGATGCAAAGGTAGAGCCGAGGGACTATGACACAAAGGTGAGGCCGAGAAGCCTTTTACTTGGTATTCACTAATGGATGCGCACAATCCAAAGAAGAAAGTTCAGCCCTCCTACCACCACAGGCCTTTCTGATGAGCCAGCTACGGTAGCTTCTGAAGTAGTTGATGTTCCATCCACTTCAGCCGAGCCTTCCTCCAGTGCTGTAGCTATGAATCCGCCATAATCCACAGCCCCTACTGCAGCTCCTTCCACAACTCCCACTTCATCTTTGAAGCCGGTGCCCATGCATACTACACCTCTCTGCGCTGCGAGTCTCTCAGACATTGGCGAGCCTCAATAACTGGATGCATACAACCACTTCAAAGCTGTCTAACTTATCCAATATTGTTGCAGCACAGTCTTCTGTTCAAGCACCTCAGTTTCCTCGACAGTTGAAGAGACATTAAAGAAGATCCTTGAGAACCAGAACACTATTATGGCTACCTTGGTATAGCACGAGTCAGTGATCGAAGAGCTGGGAAAAGAATTAAAGAAGAAGAGAAAGTCCCAGGCTAACAAGAAGTCAGTGGACAAGATCCGCAGATAAGTGACCAGGCTTGCTACAGCCGGAGATCACCCATTTGACATGCTGATTGATCCACACCATTCAGGCCCAGATCCTACAGCACCAACAGCACCGGTGGCACCAGCTGGCCAATCTGAGGAGCCAGACCTTGCTGCCGAGGCAGTGCGTCAGATGTTCCCCAACTCAACCACACCTAGAGTTGAGGATGATGAGATTCAGTTGGATGATCCTACGGGCAGTGACATTGCGGGGGGCACAGAGATGTCCAAGGAGCCATATGGAGTTTTCTTCACTCTTTCCCCTCTTTTACTCTTATCTTGTTAAGCATTGAGGACAATGCTTATCTTTATTCGGGGGGTGGAGTTTATTGGTTATATTTGATACATTCTGAGACAATTGGCCTGTAATAACTTGATATTATTTTCTTTTTCTTATTATGTATATATTCTCTCTCTTTCTCTTATTATGTATATTCATGCTATCTTCAGTAGTTTTTATTTATTAGCTTCTTTATTTTTGTTTCTTTATTAGTTCTTTGTTTTATTTAGTAGCTTCTTTGTTTTATTTAGTAGATTCTTTTTATTTTTTAGTAGATAAGAAGCCTTTGGTTTTCTTAATGTCACGGTTCTTTCCAAAGGTAGTTGTTGTGCGAACCGGGTGACTCATCCTAATAATGGATGACGTGGCAACCTTCTTAAGGGAAAGAGTCTATTTTTGTGTTTAGATAATAATAGTAGTAGCAATGAATAAAACAAAAGACCTAATTAAGTCATGCTCGAAGAGTCAACCATGCTTCAATTGGTAGCAACACACTTAACAATGTGCTTATGGTTAGAGACAAGGTTTTGGAAAGAAATATCTCTAGTTAGTGACTTTGTGACTCTTGTGTTGACTTTGGCAATCATCGAGTGGTTTAGTTGGACCATAGTGCTCTTTAAACTTGAATGTGGTCGTTGTGGGCCCTCGACTCTGTCCTCTTTAACAATCCGATTGCGTGAGGGGTGAGATGAATTGTTGTTAGTCCACGTATCCGTGTGAAGGGCCTAGAACTTGCCCAGAATGTGTTTCAAGTCAAAATCCTAAGTGTTGCTTGGTTTGAGAAGTGATTGTAGGCTCTCCTTGGCCCGTTTGAGTTTTCATTTGACAACCAATGTCATTATCCCTAGTCAACCCCTTTGAGCCTCTAGCCTTTCTCATTTGATAACCAAGTTACAAGACTTTACCCGTTTGGTCGTGACCCTCTCTTGGCACCCGAGCTTTTCTTAACACTATCGTGAATCAAATGGCTTAAAACGTAGGTTTAGGGTAGAGACGAGGAACTTGAAAAGGGTATCAAGGTACAAAAAGAGAAAAATAAATGATCTCTATGAGAAGAGAAGGCAAGAAAAGAAAAGAACAAAAAGAAAAATGCAAAAAGTGAATAAGTGGGAGGGTTGAATGGATCCAAAAAGAGGCAATGATCCCAAACATGGAGAAATCAAAAAGGGAGAAAAGAATGAAATGATCAAAGAAGAGTGATGTTAAGTCTCTCTAGTCCCCAATGAAAAGAAAGTGCCTCTAAGAATTAGCAAAGTATGAGCCGAGAATTGAAAGATGGGGTGCTTAAGGAAAGGTGTAACCACTCACTCATATTGTATCTTACCCTAATCCAGAAGCCTTCATTACATCCCGAAAGACGTCCTACTTGATTTCAAGCCGAGTGAGCTTATATTAGTGGCAATCTACCTGAGGGGAAAGCCTATGGTACTTGAAGTCGTACTTGTGGCTTTCTCTTTACAGAGATGAGTGAACCTTTCATATATCTTTGGATTGAGTGCTGAATTTCTTAAGTGAGCCTGGCAAATGGAGAGTAGAGAAGGAAGAGTTTGGAGTCCACCATGACCTACATGATAGAGAAAGAGTCCTTGATGAGTAAAGTCAATTCTTGAAGCTAGAATGTCACATTAGAACTATATGTGCATGAATGTTTAACTTGTCGCCTTGTTGATAATACATGAGTAATGTGGGTAATTGTTGGTCCCAACTGGTGTGTGGATGGCTCACCTTTGAATCATTGAAATGACCCTTAACTTTTGGAGGAGGGAACTAATTTATTTGCTTGAGGACAAACAAAGGCCTAAATTTGGGAAAATTGATAAGTGGGGATTTTGACTACTCATTAGCATCTTTTAGCTTTTGTATTAGTCTGAAAGTATTGAATTGTGTTCCCCGAACTAATGAAATTATGCAAAATTGCAGGACTGCTGGAAGTTTGGTCTCCCGAGATGAAATCCGACTCAAAAAGAAGTATCCCGAAGAACAATGCAGTAAAGGGCGCAGAAGCACAAATGTGCGGTCCGCAGAAGGAATTCTACAGCCGCAAAACAAGAAGAAAAATTTAGCAGACCTTTCAACAATGTACGGTCACATGAATTGTGCGTCCGCAGAACTAGGTTAAGAGTCAAAGATCAGAGAGTATGCAAAAAGACCAAGTCCCGGAGCCTTTGAGAATTGCGGACTGCACAATAATTGTGCGGCCGTAGAAGATTGCCTTGCATCCGCAGTCCAGAAATGTGCGGCCTCAGAAGATTGCTCCGCGGTCGCAGTTCAGAAACGTGCGACCGCAGAACTCCACTTTCTGCCAATCGAAGTAATCTGTGGACCGCACATGGAATTGTGCGGCCGCAGAACCTCCCATGGGAGTTTTTGTCCGAGATTTTCAGCCATGTATAATTAGACGAGTTCCACAAAGTTAGGTCAAGTTTGAACATCTGAAGTTGCTGTAGCTGTTTTTCTTTACTACTTTAGGAAGTTTTACATTATTTTGGTGTATTTACATTAGATTTCATCATTTTAATCTTCCATTATGAGTTTAATTAGCTTTTCTTCTTTATTTTCTTCAAACTCCATTATGAGTAGCTAGACTTTTACTAGGGTTGTGACCCTACCCTAGTTTGTAAACCTTATGGGTATCTAATTTAGTGCTTGTTTATGATTGGGTGTTGATTTGCATGCTTCAATTTTAGAATTAATGGTTGCAAACATTGATTCATGCCTATTTGACTTAGTCTCTACTTGAGAAAGAGGGACCTAGTTTAGGATAACTTAGCTAACAAGGAATTGGGTCAATTGAGAGATTGATGAACCCGATTAAAGGATTCAACCTAGAGATAGTAATGACCTGACTTGAGCTCTTATCAACAATTTTGGTTGATACCCATTTGGACTTGAGAAAGCCAAATTGGGCAAAATCACTCTCTGACCGAGAGGTATTGAGTGGGTAACATAGAGTTGAGAGCTATAATACACCCCAATCAACCAAACAAGCATTAAAGTCTTTATCTCATTCTGCAAACACCTGGATTATGGTCACAACCCTAGGCCTTTAAACTATTTGGAAAAACACCAAAAATACTTATTCGCTTCTAGTTTCTTTTCTTAGCTTATAATTTATAGAGTAAAATTAGAATTAGAAATCAAAACCTATTGTGGAAGTGCAATTTTGCTATTACTTTCGCTTTCGTCAAGTGTATACTCCTAACACCCCTAATAACTCCCTGTGGAAATCGATCCCGACTCTTGTTGGGTACTATTCTTCCAACGACCGTTTCTACTCACTAATGAGTGTAGATTGGACGTAGATCAGGTACCTCGTGGAAATGCTTGACAGATCTGGTGTGAAAGCGGTTGTTCTTGTTGAGTTATTGCTGGTTTTCCTTTATTTGGTAACACCGGACTTAGATTGTGTTCATTTTACTCTACAACACTATTACCTGACTGCTTCCTGTTAAGTATTGTTGTTACTAGTGTATCATTGCAAGCATTATTTTGTATTCCTTATCCTGCTTAGATTTATATTAATATTGTTTCTCTATTAGTTCACCTTCACACTTGTTCAGGTTGTTTAGTCCGGTAGGTGTCTTGGCTGTCCCTCGTCACTACTCTACCGAGGTTAGTCTTGATACTTACTGGGTACCGCTGTGGTGTACTCATACTACGCTTCTACACACTTTTGTGCAGATCCAGGTGCCACAGTTATAGTTGATTTCTAGCTAGCTAGTCGAGGACTACTGTAGAGACTCAAGGTAAACCTGACATCGCGTTCGCAGGCCTCGGAGTCACCTTCTAATATTGTACTTGTATTGTTTAATCCTTTTACGAATAGTTGTATTTAGGGATTTTTCTAGTAAACTCAGTAGATCTTATGACTTGTACTACCGGTTTTGGGATGCTAAGTTGCGTATAAAGATTTCTATTTCATATTTATCAGTTGATGGTTGAATTCGTCTATTAATTCAATAAGTGTTAGGTGTACTTAGTCTTAGGGACTAGGTATCGTCACGGCATCCTACGGAGGAAAATTGGGGTTGTCACAAATCATTTTTAGTTAATTAAGATAATTAATTTTTACCTAGTATTATCCCACACTGTGGGGTCTGGGGAGGGTAGTGTGTACGCAGACCTTACCCCTACCTTGTGAGGATAGAGAGGTTGTTTCCAATAGACAAATAAATTATGATTCATTCAATTTAAACATAAATTATAAGTTCAATTCATATCCAAAAGGTTCAACACTTAACCCTAAAAGTTCAATTCATATCCAAAAAGTTCAACCATTACCCCTAAAAATTCAATTCATATCCTAAAAGTTCAATCCATACCCTAAAAAAATCAATTAATATCCTAAACAATTCAATTAACCTCACAAAACATAAGCTCTAAACAAAATATATAATTAATCAATCATAATTAAAAAAAATAAAGGTATATATATGAGAGTTTATTTTATTCAAATTTCATATTTCGTCTTATATATTCATTTGTTTTATAACTATGTAATGACCCGACCGGTCGTTTTGAGCATTTACACTTTGCTCGGTAGTTTTAGAACATGAGTAGCTCCGTATGATGTATTATGACTTATGTGAATCGTCGATTTTGGTTTTCAGGTTATTCAGAATTGATTTGGAAGAACATTTCCCAACTAGAAGCTTTAAATTTGAAAGGTTTGACCAAGTTTGACTTTTTAGTAATTGACCCCGGATTGGATTTCTGATGGTTCCGTTAGCTCCGTTGGGCAATTTTGGACTTAGGAGCGCGTCCGAATTGTGGTTTGGAGGTCCGTAGTAGAATTTGGCTTGAAATGGCGAAAGTTGGAATTTTGGAAAGTTTGATCGGGAGTGGACTTTTTGATATCGGGGTCGGATTCCGATTCCGGAAGTTGGATCAGGTCCGTAATGTCAAATTTGATTTGTGTGCAAAATTTGAGGTCAATCGGACGTGATTGGATAGGTTTCGGCATCGGTTGTGGAATTTGAAGTTTCAAAGTTCAATGATTTTCAATTGAGGTGTGATTCGTCGTTTCGATGTTGTTATGTGTGTTTAGAGGCCATGAGTAGGTCCGTATTATGTTATGGGACTTGTTGGTAAGTTTGGACGTGGTCCCGAGGGGCTCGGGAGTGTTTCGGATTGATTTCGAGCTATTTTTCCAATCATTTTTTTCTATTGTGTTCTGCTGCTTCTGGTATGACCGCACCTGCGGCTGGTTTGCGCATGTGCGATGGTCGCAGAAGCGCGAAGAGGAGTCGCAGAAGCGAGAAGAGGCTGGGTGAGGTAGATGCAGAAGCGGATTTTTGTAGCGCACCTGCATGCGCGCAGATGCGGGATTTGGATCGCAGACGCGTAAGGCTTAGCAGAAGCAAAATTTTACATCCGCAGGTGCGCGGATTTCTGGGCAAGGCTACTTTCATAGAAGCGAAGTTTTTACCGCAGATGCGGTGGTCGCAAACTATTTGTAATGACTCGGTCGATCGTTTCAGGAGTTTTAGCCCCGTTTCCCCCATTTTTGTTTCCTTTATGCTCTTAAACTATATTATGATATACCAGGTTAGTTGGTTCGGGCCCGGAGTGGTTTCGGAGTAGAATGAGACATTTAGTCTTTTATTTAGAACCTTAAGTTGAAAAAGTCAACAGGATATTGACCTATGTGTAAACGATCTCGGATTTGAATTCTGATGGCTCTGTTAGCTCCATTAGATGATTTTGGACTTAGGAGTGCGTCCGGAATGTGATTTGGAGGTCCGTGGTAGATTAGGCTTGAATTGGCGAAATTTGGAAATTTGGCGATTTCGGTCGCAGTGAAAAATTTGAAATCGGGGTATGAATGGAATTCTGAAAGTTGGAGTAGGTTCGTAGTGTCATTTGTGATGTGTGTGCAAAATTTGAAGTCATTCGGACGTGGTTTTGTTGGTTTCGGCATCGGTTGCCGAATTTGAAAATTTAGAAGTTCTTAGGCTTGAATCTGAGGGTAATTTGATGATTTGATGTTGTTTTGAGTGATTCGAAGGTCCGACTAAGTTGGTATGTTGATATATGACTTGTTGGTATTTTTAGTTGAGGTCCCGAGGGCCTCGGGGTTATTATGGGTGGTTAACGGATTTGTCAAAGTTGGAAAATGCAGCTGAAGCTACTGCTACTGCTATTTTTGCACCTGCGGAAGAAAGAGTCGCAGGTAGGAGGCCGCTGGTGCGTTTGGGGACCCGCATATGCAAAAATGGAAGGCCAAGGATGGGAACGCAGGTGCGAAGAATTGGCCGCAACTGCGCATCCGCAGGTGCGAGGCCTTGAGCGCAGATGCAGAAAGGAAGAGTTGGGCCAGTTCTGCAGAAGCGGAAATGTTATGCAGGTGCGCGCCCGCAAGTACGGAACCTGGGGTCGCATGTGCGGAATTGAGGGCTTAAGTGGTTCTCGCAGGTGCGAGGATTCGACCGCAAGTGCGGTTCCGCAGGAGCAGACATATGGTCGCAGGTGCGACTGTGCTGGGCAGAAAAGCCCCAGCCCGTGTGTTTTGTCTTCATTTTCCATTTTTGGATTTGAGAAACTCGGGAGAGAGGCAAGTTTTTGAAGGTTTTCAAGGAGCAACGTTGGGGTAAGAGATTCTAACCCATAATGGTATAAATTTAGTGAATCTATGGCCTTGTTCATGATTAATTAGTAGGATTTTGGAGTGAAAGTAGGGGGTTAGGGCTTGGAATTTTTAAGAGATTAATTTAAGGATTTGAAGGACCAAACGATGTCGGATTTTGATGAATTTGATATGGTTAGATTCGTGAGTGATTGAGCTTTCTAGTTTTGTAAATTTTGTCGGATTTCGAGGCGTGGGCCCGGGGGCCGGATTTGAGCCACTTTTGGGTTTTGGTCTAATTTTGTAGCTTTTCCATTGGAATTCATTCCATTAGCGTATATTGGTGGTATTGTACTGATTGTGAATAGATTTGGAGCATTTGGAGATCGAGTCCAGAGGCAAGAGCATTGCAGGGTAGAGATTTGACCGGTTTGAGGTAAGTAACGATTATAAATCTAATCCTGAGGATATGAAACCCCGGATTTTGTATCATTCTACTATTTTTAGTGACGCACATGCTAGGTGACGGGCGTGTGGGCCTGCACTGTTGGGGATTGTGACTTGGTCCGTCCCGTAGCAACTATAAAGTTGCATACTATGTTGAAACTATATGATACTTATATGTTTTAGAAAGAGTTTCTGTAAATTGGGTTGAATGCCATGTTTGTGCCTTGCGCTAGTGCTGTTTGGACCGTTTTGTTTTTCTTACTATCCTCTCATTGTTTTCGATTGAAAAATCTACACTCAGTCATGTTAATACTTGTTTACCGCATAACTCAGTTTTATGACTCTATTTTGATGCATATAAATGTTTTGGGCCGAATGCCCTGTTTTACTAAAATACCCGAGGGGCTTGAGAGGTTTATGACTGAGTGAGGCCGAGGGCCTGATTTGTGAGGATATTTATGGGATTGGGCTGCACGCCACAACATGTTGATATCGGCCGAGGGACTGATTGTGAGGATGAGTGTGGATCAGGGTTGCCCGCCTGCAGCATACTTTATTATTATAGCACGTGAGTTGTCCGTGCAGCATGTGAGTTGTCCGTGTAGCACGTGAGTTGTCCGTGCAGATTATAGCGCTTGGGCAGAAGGAGCCCCTCCGGAGTCTATACACACCCCCAGTGAGCGCAGGTACCTATTGAGTGCGAGTGCCGAGTGCTGAGTGACTGGGAGGCATGAGGGATTGTGAGGTATGCCCGAGTGGCACGAGTGACTGTGAGGTTTGCCCGAGGAGCTGTATATGACTGATGTTTTACCCGAGGGGTTGTTTATGATTTCATCATTTTTGCTCACCTTTGCATTTTTCTTCTGTTTGAAAACTGTTGAAAAATATCTTTAAACGATTTTTACTGGAACTGGGTTTAAACGAGATATTTTGATTCAAATCCTGATTTTAAAAGCATGTGTTATTTTACTGAGATTTCCTGATAGGAACGTTATATACTTTATTGCTCGTCACTGCTGCTCAGTCTTTATTTATTGTTGTTACTTTCTGAGTTGGCGTACTCACGTTACTCCCTGCACCTTGTGTGCAGATCCAGGTGTAGCTGGACACGGTAGCAGTTTTTGATTATTTTGGTTGCAGATTTTATCGGGTATAGCAAGGTAGCTGCTTGGCAACCGCAGCCCCTGCTCTTCTCCCTCTTATCTTCCTCTAGTTGTATTTATCTATTTTTCAGGCTGAGTTAGCCTTGATATTGTTAGACATATTGTAGTAGATGCTCATGACTAGTGACACCCCGATGTCGTGCTTTTCCTTCCGCACTTTTGTTTTGATTTGAACTCCTTTGCGAAGGTTTTTATGTTAAATAGCACTGAAATTATCTTTGAAATGAAAATATTGGTTTGTTTTGGAAATGAGTCGGCTTGCCTAGTTCCACGATAGGCACCATCACAACAGAGGTTTGTTTGGATCGTGACACTATTTGTCCGCAAATGCGGAAAGTACTGGGCAGAAGTTATAAAAATTGAGGGTTTTGTTCTTTCTTCCTATTTTGAGATGTGGGACTCGGATTAAGGCGATTGTTGAAGCAAATTTCATCATAAGGATTGGGGTAAGTGTTCTCTACTCAGCTTTGATTACATTCCATGAATCTATCTCCATTTTTGGCAATTGATTGAGGAATTTTAAATAGAAATTGGGGGTTTTGGCCTAAAGTTTCATAATATGAATTTTTGCATTTTGAACACCGATTTGGAGTCGGATTTGAATGAAACTAGTATGGTTCGACTCATAATTGAATGGGTTGTCGGACTTTGAGAGTTTTGTCGGGTTTCGAGGTGCAGGCCCGGGTGTGATTTTTGGCCGGATTTGGGATTTGATTTAGGATTCGATCTTTATCATTTGGAATTTGTTTCCTTGGGCTTTATTTGATGTATTTGAGTTGCTTTTGGCTAGTTTTGAGTTGTTCGTAGGTCGCTACGCACGCGAGGACATTCTTGGAGCATCGTTTGGCTTGCTCGGTATTGGAATTGGCTTGTTCGAGGTAAGTAACTCTTCTAAACTTAGTGTTGAGGGTATGAAACCCCAAATTTCGTGTTGTTTGATTGGTATTGAGGTGACGCACATGCTAATTGACGGGCGTGTGGGCGTTTACCCTATGAATTGTGACTCTGTTATTTCCATGGCACTGTATAGTGGCCCTATCTTGTTGATATCTGTGTTTTCACCATGTGATAAAGTAACTGAGTTGTCAATCATACTAGATACCGTGTTTAGGATTTATGCTAATATTGTTAGGACCCATAGTGGTTGTTACTTGCTGTCATCTTACTGATTTCATTGATATTTCATACTCAGTCATATTCATGCATTCATATCATATCTCAATCTCAGTTGTTATTTATTAATACGTCATATCATTATTCCGGGTTAGCTTTCATGACATTGTGAGCCCGTGGGTGAGACTGGAGATATTGATGACTGAGTAAGACCGAGAGCCTGATTATGAGTGATAATTATGGGATCGGGCTGCACGCCACAGTTGTTATATTGATGATTATGATAGCTCTTGGGTTGTAGGAGCCCCTCCGGAGTTTGTAACACACCCCTAGTGAGCGCGAACGATATTATTGAGGGATGGATTTCCCTAGACATGGATTTGTCCGAAGTATTTGATACTTGGAGATGGATTTCTCCACAGGGCTGGATTGCACTTTTCCCTCGGTACTGGTTGACTTACAGTCAGTGTTGTATATGTTCCGGGATGGATTTCCCTGGATCGTATGGGCCATATACAGTACCGAGTGGTTGAGCATGATAAGTGGAAAGTGTGAGGCAGTGAGGTTGAATACTCTGAGAGTGTGAGTACATGATTCATCTTTGAGATACATGGCATTGGAATGCCCACATCGTATACAGGCATAGAGATGCATTTCTCCTCATGTTATACTGTATCACGTCATTCATGATTTTTATACACATTGATATGTGGGCATAGAGAGGTATTTTTCACTTGCTATCTGGGAAGAAAAAAAACAAAACATCTAATTTATTATGGAGTGGATTTTTGGAAAAATTTGCAGTTTTCAAACTATCTCATATTTTACGATGATTTCGGTAAAGGATTTAAGTTTGCACTGATATTTTTGAAAAGTTGAACTATTTTTGGAAAACTGTGAAAAAGCTGAGCATTTTTATCTCTGAGTTATTTTCTTATTTATATGCTCTACGTTGTTATGAACTGCTGCTACCGGTTATTGGTGTTGGACCCGACCTATGTTCCAGTTCGTCATTACTTTCAACCTAAGGTTAGGTTTGTTATTTACTCAGTACATGGGGTCGGTTGTACTGATACTACACTTCTGCATATTGCGTGCAGATATTGGATGTTGTTGTTGTTGTGCTCGATGGTTGCCGGATTTGAAGATGTACCTGCGTTCTGGTTGTAGCTGCCTCTTGTTCATGGTAGCCTTAGATTTATAAAAACTTTGTTTATATACTTTTCAAACAAAAGATGTATTTACTTCATACTAGCTTTGTAAATTCTATTCTTAGAAGCTCATGATTTGTATTATGTAATGACCTAATCGGTCATTTTAACTTTTAGAAACCCGTTCCCTAAAATAAAACTCCCCGAACATGCTTTTATTAACTTATGACTCGCGGGGATGGTTGGTTCGGGATTTGGAAGTGTGGGTTGAAATCGGAACATTTGGTTCCTTAAGTTAGCTTTAAATGGACAAGTTTGTCTTCGGTCAACATTTTGAGAAAACGACCCCGGAATCGGGATTTGACGGTTCCAATAGATTCGTATAATGATTTTGGACTTGGGCGTATGTCCGAATCGGGTTTTGGATAACCCGGGAGCGTTTGGACGCTTAATAGTAAAAACCAACTATTTGAAGGTTTAAAATTCTTTAAATTTGGTTTGGAGTAGGATTTTGAGTAATTAAAGTCCGTTTGGAATTCCGAGTTTGGGAATAGTTCTGTATAGTGATTTAAGACTTACACGCAAATTTTCGTGTCATTCCGAGTAGTTTAAGTATATTTCGGCGCATTGGAAGTAATTTGAACAACTTGAAATTCTTAAGTTTGAATCAATTTGGTTTAGGGTATGATTCTTAGATTTGATATTATTTTGCGCGTTCCGAGGGTTCGAGCGAGTCCGTTTTATGATTTTAAACTTATTGGTATGTTTGGGCGGAGTCCCGGGGGGCCCGAGTGTCAATCGGACGAGGATCGGACCAAGTTGGAAGCTGGGAGCCAAAATTGAAACTCCCAACTACTATTAGAATCGCACCTGTGCTTGGCCAGTCACAGGTGCGACATTCGCAGATGCGAAAGAAGCTAGCAGGCGTGACACTCGCAGATGCGAGATTTCTTCGCAGAAGCGGAAAAGGAATTGGAGGTCTGCCACTGCAGGTGCGGAATATTGGGCGCACCTGCGAACGCGCAGGTGCGAGGCTAGACACGCAGATGCGAGAATTGGCCAGTCGAGTGGAACTCGCACCTGCGAGGATTTTTCGCAGGTGCGAAAGGCCTGTTTGTCAGAAATCTTAAAAGAACGGGAATCCACCATTTTTGCCCGTTTTCTCTCATTTTTGGGCGATTTCAGAGCTTTTGAGAAGGGGGTTTCAACTAGCAATTTAAAGGTAAGTTAATTCCATACCCCTTGAGTTAAATACATAGATTATAAATAGATTATAACTAGTAAATCTTAGAAATTAAAGATTTAGATGAAAAGCCTAGATTTTTATAAAAGTGAGATTTTAACCACGAAAATAGTTATGTAATTGGGTAGAAATTATATATTTAAGTTCTTGAGATTATGGGTAACGTTTTCATCCGAAAATTTCTAAAATCTGAGCACATGGGCCCGGGGTGAATTTAAGGAATTTTACCATTTTGGATAAGGTAATTTATTTAATAGATAAATTTTGAATCATTTAACATATATTAATTATTTTGTATAATATTTGGATAGTTTCGTATCTTTCGGCGTCGAATCGAGAATTCAACGCGACGTGGTAATGGGAAAGTGGACTTTGAGACGAGGTAAGTCTCTTGTCTAATCTTGTGAGGGAGAAATTACCCCATAGGGATTAAATTGAATAATTATTTCTAATTGCGGGGGCTACGTACGCACGAGGTGACGAGAGTCCGTGCGTAGCTACTATTAATGCTAAAGTCCAGGTAGTTTAGGACTCAAAGCATGAATTACTTGTGTACATTGTATTCTTTGTTTAATTAATATTAATTGATATATATGAAAATATTGTGAATTGTTAGATAAAGATATTAAAGGATGAAAATCTCATATGCTTCATTTTCTGTTTAAATTAATTAATTGTTATCTTATAATAAATATACTCTTCTTCCGGAGGTACATAAGAAAATGTCCTCCTTTCTTGTGGAGCTGGCCGAACGCCTCGACAGGATAGATGCATCTATGGATCGTGCCGCACGTCCCTCAGCAATGTACACGACACTCTGGATCGGGTCGTACGTCCTCGGCAGAAATCGTGCTTAATAATAATAATTACACAATACTTTAATAGTTATTTCAGCTTGCGAAGCTAATTGATAAATTGGAGAATCCTTGAAATTTAATGAATTATTATTCCTGCTTGTTAAGGAATTAATTGTTATTCCTATAAATGAGATTAATTGATAAATTAGAAATTATTTGAATTTAAAGAATTTAATTAATATATTGAGAATTGTTGCATTTGAAGGAATATGATTATTCTCGCTGGTTAAATAAATTATTATAAATTCTGTGAATCATGCTGATTTAGATATTCTAGTTGTATTTTAGTTATTATTATTGACCCATAGTGAGTGTCAAAGTTGGCCATCTCGTCTCTACCACTTTGAGATTAGGCTTGATACTTACTGGGTACGCGTTGTTTACGTACTCATACTACACTTGCTGCACTTTTTGTGCAGGACCTGAGGCAAGTACTAGTGGGGGACCTATCGTCTTACACCCACGTTATCCAGGGGCATAGTGGTGAGCTGCCTTTCTGAGCTACTAGTGTCTCTCCTTGTATTTTTCATTCTTTCTATTTTTATTTCAGACAGTATTTGAGGCTTTGTATAATCTACTAGATGCTTATACACTTGTGACACCAGGTCTTGGCACACACATTGGTAGAATTTAGTGTTTTATTATTTTTCTTGGTTTTAAATTTTGTCAATATATGCTTAATTTATTAAGTTGGCTTGCCTAGCTGTAGTGTTGGGCGCCATCACGACCTATAGGTGAAATTGGATCGTGACAACATGGTATCAGAGCACTAGGTTCACGTAGGTCTCACAAGTTATGAGCAGGCATAATAGAGTCTTGCGGATCGGTATGGAGACGTCTGTACTTATCTTCGAGAGGCTATAGGGTGTTAGGAAATTACCTTTCTTCATATTCCATCGTGCAATTGATATAGTTCTAAATATTCTTCTCTTATTCTCTCTCAGATGGTGAGAACGCACTCGAATGAGGTTCTAGGCCAGGGAAGAGCTACTCTCCCAGTTGCTAGAGGCCGAGGGAGGGCTCCAGCCCATGGTAGAGGGCGAGGATGTCCCAGGACTGTTCTAGTTATGCCGCTAGTGGGTCCAGTAGAGAACCCCATTGTTGAGGAACAGGATGAGGTGCCTGTGGCAGAGCCAGCTCCGGTGGATTTCACATCTGCACCGGGATTTTAGGATGTCCTGAGTCGTATGCCGCGGTTCATGGACAATATGACTCAGGCCGGTTTAGTTTCGGCAAACCCAGCCACATCTCAGGCTGGCGGGGGAGCACAGACCCCTACCGCGCAGGCTCATGGACAGGCAGCTGCTGTATATCAGACCTAGGGTACACTACCTGTGGGTGGAGCCCAGCCAGTGGTAGCAGCTACACCTGAGCCCAGGCCAGCTGTAGCCGCCGATCCTCAGAAACTATTGGACCGATGGACTAGACTACATTCTCGTGTCTTCGGGGGTGAGTGACATGAGGATCCACAGGACTTCATTGATCGTTGCAAGGAAAGACTGCACAACATGAGGATATTGGAATCTCATGGGGTTGACTTCGCTACTTTTCAACTAGAGGGCAGGGCCAGTAGATGTGGCAGTCTTATGTTCTTGGCAGACCAGCAGATTCTCCTCCCATGACTTGGGACAGGTTCACCCGTATCTTCCTGGACAGGTATATATCACCATCCCAGAGGGAAGAGTTGCGGTTTCAGTTTGAGCAGCTCCAGCAAGGTCAGATGTCAGTGACCGATTATGAGGCGGGGTTTTCTGAATTATCTCGCCATGCACTTATGATACTCCCTACTGAGGCGGAGAGAGTGAGAAGTTTTGTAGCCGGTTTACTTATTGGCATTCAGGCCACTATGGCTCGAGAGGTTGAGATGGGTACTTCTTATGAGCTAGTTGTAGAGATAGCCCAGAGGATTGAGGGTGTGCGTCAGCGGAGCCGAGAGTAGATTATGAGAGATAAGTCGTTCAGGTACTCTGGAGAGTTCAGAGGTGCTCCGTCTGGGGGCAGAGGTCAGTTCGTGAGGGGGCAGTCCAGCAGACCCCCATTTCCAGCACCACCACCTCCTCGGGGTACTCCGGTGCGACCTTATCTCAGTGCTATACCAGAGAGTTCTTACCGCCCACCAACTATTCAGGGTCCTCCCAGTGGGTATTCAGCTCCCCAGGGCCAGACTCTTAGTCAGCAGCCTATCGCACCGAAGAGTTGTTACGAGTGCGGGGATCCCAGTCACATGCAGAGGTTTTGCCCCAGGCTTCGGGGTAGACCAGTACAGCACGGTCAGCAGCTTATGCTTACCGGACCAGTTGCCTTATGCTTACCGGACCAGTTGCTCCACCAGTAGTCAAACCACTAAGAGGTGGAGGACAGGTAGGTAGGGGTCGTCCTAGAGGTGGAGGTCAGCCAGGCGGAGGTCAGCCAGTTGGCACTTCAGCTCGGTTCTATGCTTTTCTGGCTAGACCAGATGCAGAGGCCTCAGATGCTATGATTACAGGTATTATTTCTTTTTGCGGCAAAGATGCCTCAGTATTGTTTGATCCAGGATCCACGTATCCATATGTGTCATCTCCATTTGCTCCAATCCTGGGGTGTTTCTCGTGAGTCCTTGAGTACTCCAGTTTATGTGTCCACTCTTGTAGGTGATTCTGTTATTGTGAACCGGATCTACCGGTCTTGTATTATTACATTCTGTGGTTATGAAACTAGAGCAGATCTCTTATAGCTCGAGATGACCGATTTTGAAATTATTCTGGGTATGGACTGGTTATCTCCATATCATGCTATTCTAGATTGTCATGCCAAAATTGTTACCTTGGCTATTCCATCTTTGCCTAGGCTGGAGTGGAAGGGTTCGTCGGTTAGTTCATTTAATGAGGTTATTTCTTTTATAAAGGCCCAACACATGGTTGACAAGGGTTGTTTGGCTTATCTAGCCTATGTTCAGGATACTACTGCAGAGACTCCAACTATTGATTCAGTGCCAGTAGTTTGGGAGTTCTCCGATGTATTTCCTTCAGATCTTCCAGGTATGCCACCTGATCGGGATATTGATTTTTGTATTGACTTGGCTCCAGATACTCAGCCTATATCTATTCCACCATATCGCATGGGTCCGAAAGAATTGAAAGAGTTAAAAGAATAGCTTGAAGAGTTACTAGCCAAAGTGTTCGTCAGACCGAGTGTATCGCCTTGGGGTGCACCAGTATTGTTTGTGAAGAAGAAAGATGGCACAATGCGAATGTGTATTGACTATTGCCAATTGAACAAAGTTACTATTAAGAACAAGTACCCGTTTCCGCGTATTGATGACCTATTTGACCAGTTGCAGGGTGCTAGGGTGTTCTCTAAGATCGACTTGAGGTTGGGGTATCATCAGCTCAAGATTCGAGATTCGGATGTTCCAAAAACTGCTTTTCGGACTAGATATGGTCATTATGAGTTTTTGGTAATGTCTTTCGGTTTAACTAATCCCCCGGTAGCGTTTATGGATCTGATGAACAAGGTATTCAGGCCATATATTGATTCGTTTGTCATTGTCTTCATTGATGACATTTTGATCTACTCACGCAGTAAGGAGGAACATGAGCAGCATATGAGAGTAGTGCTTCAGACATTGCGGGAACAAAAGTTATAAGCTAAGTTCTCTAAATGTGAGTTTTGGCTAGAGTCTGTAGCATTTTGGGGACATATTGTATCAGGCGAAGGTATTAAAGTTGATCCCAAAAAGATTGAGGCAGTTCAAAATTGGCATCGACCCACTTCGGCGACTGAGATCAGGAGTTTTTTGGGTTTAGCAGGTTATTATCGTCCGTTTGTGGAAGGTTTTTCATTTATTGCAGCACCTTTGACCAAATTAACCCAGAAGGGTGTTCAGTTCCGATGGTACGATGATTGTGAGTCAAGCTTTCAGAAGCTTAAGACAACATTGACTACAGCATCAGTGTTAGTGTTACCTTTTGGTTCGGGAATGTATATAGTGTATTTGCGACGCTTCACGCATTGGTTTGGGTTGTGTATTAATGTAGGAAGGGCAAGTTATTGTATATGCTTCACGTCAGTAAAAGCCCCACGAGCAAAATTATCTGGTACATGATTTGGAGTTAGCTGCGATTGTTCACGCTCTTAAGATTTGGAGGCATTATCTTTATGGGGTGTCCTGTGAAGTTTACTGATCATCGCAGTTTGCAGCATTTGTTCAAGCAGAGGGACCTAAATTTGAGGCATCGCAGATGGCTGGAATTACTCAAAGATTATGATATTAATATCCTATATCATCCAGGTAAAGAAAATGTAGTTGCAGATGCCTTGAGTAGAAAGGCGGAGAATATGGGTAGTTTGGCTTTCATTTCAGCAGAAGAGAGGCCATTAGCTTTGGATATCCAGTCCTTGGCCAACAGACTTGTGCGGCTAGATATTTCAGAGTCCAGCCGAGTTCTTGCATATGTCGTAGCTCAGACTTCACTATTGGAGCAGATCAAGGGTCGCCAGTATGATGACCCACACTTAATGGTTCTTCGAGAAACGGTAGTACGAGGTGGTGCCAAGGAAGTTACTATTGGCGCGGATGGTGTTCTGCGACTCCAGGATCGTCTATGTATTCCTAATGTAGATGAACTGAGGAAAAAGATCCTGGAGGAGGCACACAGTTCTCGATACTCTATTCATCCAGGTGCTATGAAGATGTATCATGACTTGAGGAAGCATTATTGGTGGCGACAAATTAAAAAGGACATAGTTGAGTATGTAGCTAGGTGTCTAAATTGCCAGCAAGTTAAATATGAGCACCATAGGCCAGGTGGCCTACTTCAGCAGATGACCATACCAGAGTGGAAATGGGAACAAATTATTATGGACTTTGTAGTGGGTTGCCGCGGACCTTGAGGAAGTTTGATGCAGTTTGGGTGATTGTTGACAGGTTGACTAAGTCAACACATTTTATTCCTGTTGTGACTACTTATACTTCAGAGAGGTTGGCCCAGATTTATATTCAGGAGATAGTTCAGTTGCACGGTGTGCCAATTTCTATCATATCATATGGAGGCCCTCAGTTTACTTCACATTTCTGGAGAGCAGTACAGAGTAAATTCGGGACCCGTGTAGAGCTCAGCACAGCCTTTCATCCGCAAACCGACGGGCAGTCAGAGCGGACAGTTCAGATTTTGGAGGATATGCTCAGGGCATGTGTGATTGACTTTGGAGGTCAGTAAGATCGTTTCCTGCCTTTGGCTGAGTTTGCTTATGATAACAGTTACCAATCCAGCATCGAGATGGCTCCATTTGAGGCTTTATATGGCCGTCGATGTCGTTCACCTATCGGATGGTTTGAGCCTGGTGAGGCTAAGTTATATGGTACTGATTTGGTAAAGGATGCCTTGGAAAAGGTAAAGTTGATTAAGGAGCGACTTCGTACAGCACAGTCCAGACAGAAGAGTTACGCAGATCAGAAAGCGCGTGATTTATCATTTATGGTAGGTGAAAGAGTTCTCTTGAAGGTTTCGCCGATGAAGGGAATTATGAGATTCGGGAAGAAGGGCAAGTTGAGCCCAAGGTTTATTGGCTCATTTGAGGTGTTGAGACGAGTTGGGGAGGTCGCTTATGAGCTTGCATTGCCTCCCAGTCTATCAGGAGTTCATCCGGTTTTCCATGTATCTATGCTCCGGAAGTATCATGCTGACCTATCACATGTGTTGGACTTCAGCACAGTTCAGCTAGATAAGAGTTTGGGTTATGAAGAAGAGCCATTTGCCATTGTTGATAAACAAGTTCGCCAGTTGAGGTCCAAGAGGATTTCTGCAGTAAAGGTCCAGTGGATGGGCCAACCAGTCGAGGAAGCGACTTGGGAGGCCGAGGGGACATGCGGAGCAAATATCCACACTTATTTAGCACTCCAGCTATTATTCTAAACCCGTTCGAGGACGAACGTTTATTAAAGAGGTGGAGAATGTAATGACCCAACCGCTCATTTTAACTTTTAGAAACCCGTTCCCTAAAATAAAACTCCTCAAACATACTTTTATTAATTTATGACTCGCGGGGATGGTTGGTTCGGGATTTGGAAGTGTGTGGGTTGAATCAGAACACTTGGTTCCTTAAGTTAGCTTTAAATGGACAAGTTTGACTTTAGTCAACATTTTGAGAAAACGACCCCGGAATCGGGATTTGACGGTTCCAATAGGTTCGTATGATAATTTTGGATTTGGGTGTATGTCCGAATTGGGTTTTGGATAAACCGGGAGTGTTTTGATGCTTAATAGTAAAAATCAACTATTTGAAGGTTTAAAATTCTTTAAATTTGGTTTGGAGTAGGATTTTGAGTAATTAAAGTCTGTTTGGAATTCCGAGTTTGGGAATAGTTCCGTATAGTGATTTAAAACTTGCACGTAAATTTTCGTGTCATTCTGAGTAGTTTAAGTATATTTCGGCGCATTAGAATTAATTTGAACAACTTGAAATTCTTAAGTTTGAATCAATTTGGTTTAGGGTATGATTCTTAGATTTGATGTTGTTTTACGCTTTTCGAGGGTTCGAGCGAGTCCGTTTTATGATTTCAAACTTGTTGGTATGTTCGGGCGGGGTCGCGGGGGCCCCGAGTGTCAATCGGACGAGGCTCGAACCAAGTTGGAAGTTGGGAGCCAAAACTGAAACTCCCAACTACTGTCAGAATCGCTCCTGCGCTTGGCCAGTCGCAGATGCGACAGAAGCTCGCAGGTGCGACACTCGCAGATGCGAGATTTCTTCGCAGAAGCGGAAAAGGAATGGGAGGCCTGCCACCATAGGTGCGGAATATTGGGCGCACCTGCGAACGCGCAAGTGCGAGGCTAGACGCGCAAATGCGAGAATTGGCCAGTCGAGTGGAACTCGCACCTGCGAGGATTTTCCGCAGGTGCGGAGCCGCAAGTGCGTTCCAACCTCCACAGGTGCGAAAGGCCTGTTTGGCAGAAAGCTTAAAAGAACGGGAATCCACCATTTTTGCCCGTTTTCTCTCCATTTCTGGGCGATTTCAGAGCTTTCGAGAAGGGGGTTTCAATTAGCAATTTAAAGGTAAGTTAATTTCATACCCCTTGAGTTAAATACAAAGATTATAACTGGTAAATCTTAGAAATCAAAGATTTAGATGAAAAACCTAGATTTTTATAAAAGTGAGATTTTAACCACGCAAATAGTTATGGAATTGGGCAGAAATCATATATTTAAGTTCTTGAGATTATGGGTAACGTTTTCATCCAAAAATTTCCAGAATCTAAGCACGTGGGCCCGGGGTGAATTTTAGAAATTTTACCATTTTGGATAAGGTAATTTATTTAATAGATAAATTTCGAATCATTTAGCATATATTAATTATTTTGTATAATATTTGGATAGTTTCGGATCTTTCGGCGTCGAATCGATAATTCAACGCGATGTGGTAATCAAAAAGTGGACTTTGAGACGAGGTAAGTCTTTTGTCTAATCTTGTGAGAGGAAAATTACCCCATAGTGATTAAAATTAAATAATTGTTGCTAATTGTGGGGGGGCTACGTACGCACGAGGTGACGAGAGTCCGTGCATAGCTACTATTAATGCTAAAGTCCGAGTAGTTTAGGACTCAAAGCATGAATTACTTGTGTACATTGTATTCTTTGTTTAATTAATATTAATGGATTATATATATATATATATATATATATATATATATATATATATATATATATATATATATATATATATATATATATATATATATATATATATATATATGAATATATTGTGAATTGTTAGATAAAGATATTAAAGGATGGAAATCTCATATGCTTCATTTTCTGTTTAAATTAATTAATTATTAAAAAAAAATAAATATACTCTCCTTCCAGAGGTACATGAGAAAATGTCCTCCTTTCTTGTAGAGCGGGCCGAACGCCTCGGCAGGATAGATGCATCTATGGATCGTGTCGCACGTCCCTCGGCAATGTACACGACACTCTGGATCGGGCCGTACGTCTTTGGCAGAAATCGTGCTTAATAATAATAATTACACGATAGTTTAATAGTTATTTCAGCCTGCGAAGCTAATTGATAAATTGGAGAATCCTTAAAATTTAATGAATTATTATTCCTGCTTGTTAAGGAATTAATTGTTATTCTTGTAAATGAGATTAATTGATAAATTGGAAATTATTTGAATTTAAGGAATTTAATTAATATATTGAGAATTATTGCATTTGAAGGAATATGATTATTTTCGCTCGTTAAATAAATTATTGTAAATTCTGTGAATCATGCTGATTTAGATATTCTAGTTGTATTTCAGTTATTATTATTGACCCATAGTGAGTGTCAAAGTTGGTCATCTCGTCTCTACCACTTCGAGATTAGGCTTAATACTTACTAGGTACACGTTGTTTACGTACTCATACTACACTTGTTGCACTTTTTGTGTAGGACTTGAGGCAAGTACTAGTGGGGGACCTATCGTCTTACACCCACCTTATCCAGGGGCATAGCTGCCTTTCTGAGCCGTTCTGCAGCTACTAGTGTCTCTCCTTGTATTTTTCATTCTGTCTATTTTTATTTCAGACAGTATTTGAGGTTTTGTATAATCTACTAGATGCTCATACACTTGTAACACCAGGTCTTGGCACACACATTGGTAGAATTTGGTGTTTTATTATTTTTCTTGGTTTTAAATTTTGTCAATATATGCTTAATTTATTAAGTTGGCTTGCCTAGCTATAGTGTTAGGTGCCATCACGACCTATTAGTTGTCTTACCTAGCGGGTTGGGTTAGGTGTCATCACGACCGGTGGATTTTGGGTCGTGATAAACTAATTACAAATCACATAGATTAATAAATATCGGTCAAGACGCTTTTCCTTTTGTATTCATTTATGTAAGTTAATTTCTAAGTTATAATTAAGTATATGAGTCATTTCACACACACACACTATATTATAATTGATGATCAATCACATACATTAATACGTACAAAAACTTGATCAATTGATGTATTGGTAAATTAATATTATTTTATTTTAAATATGTTTAGTCGATTGTTATATTAACTCATTTACTTAATGCTAATATTTTCTTTTATTTATTTAATTTGTGATACATATATACATGTCAAAGAAGTTTAGTATTCTTTTATATTTTATTCATTCATCACTAATAATGCATGATATTGATTAACCGATATAGGTCGAGACATCTTGTTTTTAATATTCATCGATCCATCTATGTAAGTTATAAATAGATGAATTAATTTACAAATATATATATTTGATGATGATAATTATATATACTAATTAGATTATTGCTTCTTCACAAGTCTATCCCCAAAAGAACTCGACCTTGTGGCCCTAGCGCTTCGCGATATTAGATGCGGCTATACATACATACATACATACATACATATATATATATATATATATATATATATATATATATATATATATATATATATATATATATATATATATATATGAGAGAGAGAGAGAGAGAGAGAGAGAGAGAGAGAGAGAGAGAGAGAGAGAGAGAGAGAGAGAGAGAGAGAGAGAGAGAGTAAGATAGATATACACTTTGTTGTACTACTTTAACTATATATAGCTTGTTATAGTATATGTTAGTGCATTCATTATTTGTATTATAAAATAAAGTGTTAATGGATTGCTTCTTCACAAGTCTATCCCCAAAAGAACTCGACCTTGTGGCCCTAGCGCTTCGCGATATTAGATGCGGCTATATATATATACATACATATATATATATATATATATATATATATATATATATATATATATATATATATAGAGAGAGAGAGAGAGAGAGAGAGAGAGAGAGAGAGTAAGATAGATATACACTTTGTTGTACTACTTTAACTATATATAGCTTGTTATAGTATATATTAGTGCATTCATTATTTGTATTATAAAATAAAGTGTTAATGGATTATATTTATATTATTTAGATAGTAAATTTTAATGTGATTCAAAAGTTTGACCATGTTTAACCTATGAACCAACCGAATTTGGTCGGTTATATTCCAGAAATTACAGTTACCGACCAAAGTTGGTGGTAAAATCTTCTCCTATAATAACCGACCGTCTTTGGTCGGTAAATTCAACTATAAATTTTATAAAATATTTTAAATAATAATATAATTATTAAAATTTAAAATTGTGGGTCCACATTACCGACTAATGTTGGTCGGTAATCAAAAAAGTGCTTTGACTAAGCAAGTCTGACCATTGCAGTCAAATATTTGACAAATATACCGACCAATTTCGGTTGGTATGTAATTTTTAAAAAATGTAAAATATTGTTTTGGTAGTTTACGTCCGCTTTGGACGATTTTTTGGTCGCTTTTGTTGACCGACCAACGTTGGTCGGTATGCCTCGATTGGATTTTCCTGGATTTCTAGTAGCGTATATTACTTTTACAATAACAACAACAACAAAAACATAACCAATATTATCCCACACAGTGGGGTTTGGGAAGGATAGTGTGTACGCAGACCTTACCTCTACCTTGTGAGGATAGAGAGGTTGTTTTCAATAGACTATCGGCTCAGAAAATCATAAGCACCACATTAATAAAATTATAGACAAGAAGGTACAATACCAAAAATCCATATAAAAGCAGAATAAAAACGACAAGATTGTAAGGTGATCAACAATGAAAGAAAACATCGGTTAGCCATAACCAACAGAAAGCGAGACTGCGTGCCAATACTACTGTCTGAACACTCTAGACTACCTACTCTACTACCCTAATCCTCGACCTCCATACCTTCCTATCAAGGGTCATGTCCTCGGTCATCTGAAGTTGTGCCATGTCTTGCCTAGTCGCCTCTCCTCTCCTCACCTCTTCTTTGGCCTACCTCTACCTCTCTGTAGGCCCTCCAATGTCAACCTCTCATACCTCCTCACCGGGGCGTCTGTCTCCTCCTCCTCACATGACCAAATCACCTAAGTCGTGCTTCCCGCATCTTGTCCTCAATAGGGGCCACACCCACCTTGTCGCGAATAACCTCATTTCTGATACTATCTAACCTGGAGTGCCCGCACATCCATCTCAACATCCCCATCTCTGCTACCTTCATCTTCTGTACATGAGCGATCTTGACTGGCCAACACTCAGCCCCATACAAAATCGTTGGTCTGACCACCACTTTGTAGAACTTACCCTTAAGTTTCGGTGGCACCTTCTTGTCACACAAAACACCGAAAGCGAGTCTCCGTTTTATCCATCCCGCCCCAATACAATGTGTAACATCTTCATCAATCTCCCCATCTCCCTGAATAATAGACCCAAGGTACTTAAAACTCCCTCTCCTAGGGATGACTTGCGGGTTCAGCTTCACCTCTTCTTCCCCTCCTTGAGTCTCGCCACTGAACTTACACTCCAAGTATTTTGTCTTGGTCCTAATCAACTAGAAACCTTTAAATTCTAGGGTCTGCCTCCACACCTCTAATTTCATGTTCACACCGTCTCGCGTCTCGTCAATCAATACAATATCATCTGCAAATAACATGTACCACGGCACCTCCCCTTGGATGTGGCGCGTCAGTACATCCATGTCCTCACTCGGGTCTTTACTCCATCATACATGTCCTTAATTAACCTAACATAGGCAACAGGTACACCTCTAGCCTCCAAACATCTCCACAAAACCTCTCTTGAAACTTTATCATATGCCTTTTCTAAGTCGATGAACACCATATGCAAGTCCTTCTTTCTCTCTCTATACTGCTCCATCAATCTCCTAACAAGGTGGATGGCTTCTGTAGTCGAACGCCCCGGCATAAACCCAAACTGGTTCTCGAAAATAGACACACTCCTTCTCACCCTTAGTTCTACCACTCTCTCCCAGACTTTCATAGTATGGCTAAGCAGTTTGATACCCCGATAGTTATTGTAATTTTGTATAACACCCTTGTTCTTGTATATAGGAACCATCGTGCTCCACTTCCACTCTTCGGGCATCTTCTTCGTTCTAAAAATTACATTAAATAACCTAGTGAGCCACTCCAAGCCTGCCTTACCCGCACTCTTTCAAAACTCCACCGAAATTTCATCCGGCCCGGTCGCTTTGCCCCTGCTCATCTTACGTATAACCCCTCTCAACTTCATCAATTCTAATCCGCCTATAATACCCAAAGTCACAACGACTAACGGAGAGTTCCAAATCACCCAGTACAATGCTCCTATCCCCCTCCTCGTTCAAGAGACTATGGAAGTAGGCCTGCCAACTCCGACGGATAAGATATTACTTTAATTTTAATTAACACTTATTTCACATGCTTGAAAATAAATTATGGTTTGGTTGGCAGACATTTCTCATAATGTAAAGGGTTACGTTGAATAAGTTTTTTTTTTTTTTTTGAAATAGTGCATTTAATTAATCTGAATTATCTTACCAAGAAGTTCATGAAGATAGCTCCTTCAGGTATTAATGTCCACTTTCTATCTATTTAGCCTGAACAAATTTTAAATGCAAAATAGAGCTTGTCTGAATTGTTTTTATACCCCCACTACCTATATAGAACTATATATATATATATATATATATATATATATATATATATATATATATATATATATATATATATATATATGAATGATCACTTCAGTGCCAAGATCTGCGCATTGCTTTTTTTTTTTTTTTTTCTGAATAAGGTACGAATTTATTAAAAGCAGGTAAAAAGGTTCTTAAGCAACACCGTTACAAACTAGGACTAATCGGTTTTTAAATAAATAAAAAAACAAGGTATAGTCCGGTGCACTAAGCTCCCGTTATGCGTGAGGTCCGGAAAAACACCGGACCACAAAAGTCTATTGTGCCGTAAAAATCTTTGGGAAAAGTAAATAAAGCATGAAGAGAAGGAAATGTCAAGAATAGTATATCCATTTGAAGTCCAAACATGAGTCTTGATTTTCCAAGACGAGCCAGAGTATCTGCTACTTTGTTTGCCTCTCTATAGATATGCAACAAATTAAGGAGGGCTATCCATAGCATTAAGTAGAAACCGGCAATCATTCAACATGTGTTAGAATTTGTGGTCTCAAGAATTAGAGGCCATTTTTTGTCATATCATTAACGCAACCTTGCCATTTACAAAATGTCCTCAATATTCAACAAGTCACGTCCACTACATTTTTGGATCGCATATAATAAGATGTATATTCTCCATTATCATATGATAGTTTCTGTAAACTCTGGCTGGCTTTTCCAATAAATCTTTTTTTCTTTTAAACCCATAATAAAACTTGTTTTGAAATGTTTGTATGTGAAGCCAAAGTAAGTCACAACAGGACTTTGCTCTAACCTCCAACCCCCCAGGAATATTAGATTTATAGGTATAACTAATCAACTTACCCGTGCTTCGCGTGGTCTTACAAAGATAAAATATGAATGAAAATTTATTGTTAAAATTTTTATATTTAAAAAAAAAAACTTTACTCTTTGTTCAACTTTACCTTCTTTATATCTTCAACCATAAACCATAATTGTGATCTAATTATATTAATTTTCAAGGTTGATTGCTTCTTTCTACAATCTTTAAGACTCGCTCAGGACTCGTTTTCTCTATTTTTTTATACACACAGAAGCGTATACTTAGCTCCTTTGCAAGAACTTCATCGGGCTAATTTGAAGGTTTAAATTGCATCACTAAATCTTCTTTTATCGATGAAAATAAAAAATAAATAATAATTAAGGCAATATAATTGAATGAACATTAACCATTGATATTAATCAAGTATGCCACATTTTGACGATATCCTACATCATGCCACAAAACGATATCATTACTATTAAATAATTAAATTTTAAAAATAAAGCATCTGCAGAAGAAATATTATATATACTGAAATTTACAATTCAACAGAACAAATAGTTCTTCTGTATATTATATTAATATTATGTGATATAATAAGAGTAATAAATTATCATGACTCAAACTAACCCATGTCGTGATGGCGCCTATCGTGGGACTAGGCAAGCCGGCTCATTTCCAAAACAAACCGATATTTTTATTTCAAAGATAATTTCAATGTTATTTAACATAAAAACTTTAGTAAAGGAGTTCAAATCAAAATAAAAGTGCGGAAGAAAAAGTCCGACATCGGGATGTCACTAGTCACGAGCATCTACTACAAACTATCTAACAATATCAAGGCTAACTCAGCCTGAAAAATAACTAAATACAACTAGAGGAAGATAAGAGGGAGAAGAGCAGGGGGTTGCGATCGCCAAACAGCTACCTTGCTATCTCTAAGAAAATCTGCAACCAGAACAATCAATAACCGCTACCTGTCCAGCTACACCTGAATCTGCACACAAGGTGCAGTAACGTGAGTACGCCAACTCAGTAAATAACAACAATAAATAAAGATTTAGCAGTAGAGACGGGCAATAAAGCATATAACAAGCATATCGGAAAATCTCAATAAAATATCACATGTTTTTTTAAAAAAAAATTAAGATTTGAATCAAAACATCTCGTTTAACCCAATTCCAATAAAAATTATTTAAATATATTTTTCAACAGTTTTCAGACAGAGAAAAAATGCAAAGGTGAGCAAAAATGGTAAAATCATAAACAGCCCCTCGGGCAAAACATCACTCATAAATAGCCCCTCGGGCAAACCTCACAGTCACTCGTGCCACTCGGACATGCCTCACAATCACTCTTGCCACTCGGGCATACCTCACAATCACTCATGTCTCCCAGTCACTCAGCACTCGGCACTCGCACTCAGTAGGTACCTGCGCTCATTAGGGGTGTGTACAAACTCCAGAGGGGCTCCTTCAGCCCAAGCGCTATAATCTGCACGGACAACTCACGTGTTGCACGGACAACTCACGTGTTACACGGACAACTCACGTGCTATAATAATAAAGTATGTTGCAGGCGGGCAGTCCCGATCCACACTCATCCTCACAATCAGGTTATCGGCCGATATCAAACATGTTGCGGCATGCAGCCCGATCCCATAAATATTCTCACAAATCAGGCCCTCGGCCCCACTCAGTCATAAACCTCTCAAGTCACTCGGGCATTTCAGTAAAACAGGGCATTCGGCCCAAAATATTTATATGCCTCAAGATAGAGTCATAAAACTGAGTTATGCATTAAACATGACTGAGTATAGATTTTCAATCGAAAACAATGAGAGGATAGTAAGAAAAGGCCCCTAAGGGTCCAAACATCACTGGCACAAGGCCCAAACATATCATTCAGCCCAAATTACACAAACTCTTTCTAAAACATATAAGTATCAAATAGTTTCAATAAAATATGCAACTTTACAGTTGCTACGGGACGGACCAAGTCAATAATCCCTAATGTTGAACGCCCACACGCCTGTCACCTAGCATGTGTGTCACCTCAAAGTAGTAAAATGATACGACATCCGGGGTTTCATACCCTCAGGACAAGATTTACAATCGTTACTTACTTCAAGCCGTGAAATTCTAATTCTGCAATGTCCTTTCCTCGTGAATTGGTCTCCAAACGCCTCAAATCTGGTCATAAATAATTCGTTTCAGCCAATAAAATTCATTGAAATTAATTCCATAAGAAAATAATAATTTTCCATAAAAATCCGAAAATTAACTCAAAAATCGCCTGTGGGGCTTACGTATCGGAACTCGGCAAAAGTTACAAAATCCGGAAGCTCATTCAACCACGAGTCTAACCATACCAATTTTACCAAAATCCGACCCCAACTTGACCCTCAAATCTTCAATTTAAACCAAGAGGTTTTTCAAATTTTTCCAACTCAATTCACCAATTAAATGATAAAAACAACCATGGATTCGGGTAATTTAACCTATATTGAGTTAAGAATACTTACCCCGTTGTTTCCTCTGAAAATCACCCAAATATCGCCTCAATCCGAGCTCCAAATCGTCAAAAACTGTTCAAAACTTAAACTCACTGTCCAGACTTTTCTTCTTCGCGAACGCGGTCAGTGCCTCGCGTTCGCGAAGCACAAAATAGCTCCCGTCCAAATTCCTCCTTCGCGAACGCGACATCACCCTCGCGTTCGCGAAGCACAAAATGCCTCTGCCTCAATGCCTTCTACGCGAACACGTCCAACCAATCGCGAACGCGATGCTTCGTTTCCCCCTCACTACGCGAACGCGACACCCCCTACGCGAATGCGTAGACCAATTGCCAGGGGTCCTCGGCTGCTTCCTCTCTTCTTCGCAAACGCGTAACACCTCTCGCGTTCGCGATACACACCCAGTCCATCCTTTGCGACACGTTCTTCTCTTCGCGAATACAAAGAGCAAATATTGCCAGCCTCTCAGTTCCTCTTCGCGAACGCGAGGCTCCACTCGCGAACGCGATGAAGGAAACCAGATGGTGCATCAGAAAAATTCCAGCAGAGTTCCAAGTCCATAATCCAACCCGTTAACCATCTGAAACTCACCCGAGCCCCTTGGCACCTCAACCAAATATACCAACAAGTCCTAAAACATCATACGGACTTAGTCGAACCCTCAAATCACCTCAAACAATGCTAAAACCATAAATTACACCCCAATTCAAGCCTAATGAACTTTGAAATTTTTAATTTCTACAAACGACTTCAGAACCTATCAAATCACGTCCGATTGACCTCAAATTTTGCACACAAGTCATAAATGACATAACAGAGGTATTCCAATTTTCAGAATCGGATTCCGACCCCGATATCAAAAAGTCAACCCCCGGTCAAACTTCTCAAAAATTAAACTTTCGGCATTTCAAACCTAATTCCTCTACGGACCTCCAAATAATATTCCGGACACGCTCCTAAGCCCAAAATCACCATACGGAGCTATTGAAATTGTCAAAATTCAAATCCAAGATCGTTTACATAAAGGTCCATATCCGGTCCACTTTTCTAACTTAATTTTTCAATTATGAGACTAAGTGTCTCATTTCACTCCGAGTTCCTTCCGGACCCGAACCAACTAACCCGATATAACATAATATAGCTGAATAACACAAAAAGAAGTAGAAATAGGGAAAACAGGGCTATAACTCTCGAAACGACCGGCCGGGTTGTTACATAAATAAATAAAAAAATCAACACAAGGCTTAGTTTTTGTATTTCTATAATATCTTTGCATTACCCTTCATTTTCATTCCTTTTCTCTACTTCTGTATTTGGAATATTATTGAATTTCCAAAATACGATATTTAAGAAAAAGAGAGAAAGTATAACAACTCTTAAAACACTTAATAAAATTGAGAAAATATTGCTTCTAGAATATTTAATCAAAGTTCATCTCAACGTTTAGTTTTAATTGTATTGCTATAATTTTTTTACTTTACGATATTATATAAATACAAAGAATGCGAAATATGATCGATACCAAACAATCAAGGTAAAAATACACATAAACACATTGTTTCTAAAAAATAAAAGACAAAATAAAGACAAAGAAGAAGATGGAAAAGGAGAAGAAGCAAAAAGAGGAGGAGGAGGAGGAGAAAAAGTTATTAATTCTCACTCTGCTCTATTTAAATCATTTTATTTCTATCTTTAATCAAACCTATTCATTTTCGGGAAATTAAAAACAAATAATAGCAATACTGCACAGAAAGAACAAAAATAAATTTTCAAACAAGTCATGTAACGACATACACTCAAATCTGGTAATATATTTTCAGATTTTGGGGGAGAACCAATAAGACGTACAATACATTTTCATTCATAAACAAATCATCCTGGCACTTAACACACCAAAAGGAATCCATTGACTCAATACACACACATAATATTTCAGTAAATCCAGATGTCATACATATATATGTAAATTATATGTTGTAACAAAAAATGGTCTCATATATATGCACAAAACAGAATCTATGAGCACAACTTTATATTAAGAAAGCGAGAGAATATAATTAGATTCCTATTGATTTTCGATTACCGTCTCTACAGTAACATTCTTAGAATCCTCGTATCAGACATAAATAAGTTCCAACCATTTGTTACTTAAAAAAATTAACTTACTTAACACAAAGAATTAACAATTTTTTAAAAGAAGACACACTCCCTTCCACGGTATGTCCAAGTATTATTCTCAAAAGAAACGTCGGTAAAAATGAGCCAAATTTAAGCTTTGAAGGATGGTAAGCAGCAAAAAATAATCTAGTACTAAAGTAAGAATTAATTGGAACGGTTAAGAGGGTGCATAATTAAGTTATGTAGATTGCTTGAAAAATCAAAAGGCGAGAACCTTGTCACTTTTTTTGTTCCCCGATATTTATTCTTTTTATATACCTTTGAGAATAAGATGTACTATATAATGAGAACACAAAAGTTCTAATTGATTGATTACAACTATTTACTACCCTCGCTTATTTCACAATAAATAAATAAAAACGAAAAAGATCAAACAATCAAATAATTGGTAGATAAAGGAAAACACACAGTTTATATTCCAATAAACAAAGTCATTTTGCATAAACAGACACTTAGCTTGAATATAATCCACCAAGAAATATCACAAAAAGATGAGGCCTCCTACCATTTGACAAATAAAATTATGCCACGATTGTTAAAATTCACTACCCATATATCTAAAAACCTTTTTTGAAGTGTAAAGATAAACTTGCCGAGCTCTCCTCTTCTTGAAATTTAATATCGTGACCAACACTATGTTGACAAAGTAGAAAAGATTATCTCCAAATATCATTTAAAAGGGAATATGTAACAAAGAAAGAAAAATTAGTAAGAATATTATAGTTAGAATATCAGGATCATCAGATTTCTCTTTATGTACCTCTTTGTCGTACACTCGTACTCCTTGAAAGCTTTACCCTTGAAGCATACATCGTCATTCACTCTCCATTATTATCAGCACAAACACTTCAAAGCTTGGAATAATCTTAAATCAACTAATTTTGTTTGATCTGAATCGGGGCAAAATGATAACCTATATAATCAGTGTGATTTTCAGTTACAAGTTAATTAGTTAATTATTCTTTTTTATACTCCATAACTGAAATCCTCTTATAATTGAGCAGTATTTACATTTTTATATATTTCGTAATTGAAACCTCTCTATAAACCTCATTTGTTTTCCTTTAGTTCACTTCCGTGGGTAGTAAATGAGTTTTTTTTTTGTATTAAAATAGATAAAAAAATCTCCAAAAAAAAGAGAAAAAAGATAAATAGGATTCTTGACCAAAGAGAGGTGTCAAGTCATCTCGCATATTCCCTCTTATATATATATATAAAAACTAACTGTTGGCAATTATATCAAAGTCAATTGTTTCTAGGGCCAAATGATTATTTGAGATTAGTTCAATAAACTATAGAAACATGCGTAAATTTTATTTTCTTCTTTGGTAACCACCTGGACAATAAACTGTACTCAACGATATCCACGAATCCCTTTTTTTGTGTGTGTTCTCCACAAATGAGATACTTCAATAAACTATACAAACACGAGCAATTATCAACTGAGATGTATAGTTACTATTAAACTATACATACCAAATGAAATCCCATAAATCATCACGTTATCTGACATCTGAAACAAGATAGTACACTTATAATCGAAATTGGAATGTAATCGCGTCATTACAGAGGTAACGATGAAAGAGAGAAAGAAGAAATGCTATTGTCGCTCTAAATAATTCGCGAGATATTAGTTTGCCTAGTATTTTCTTCATCATAAATGTAAACAAATTAGATCACTTACATTGACTAAGCTAAGATTCGTTGAAGGAATCTATTAATTCGGTGACAAAATTAACTCATAAAAATATGACCTGCCCAACCTACTCATATTTCCATGGCCGGTTAATTTGAGTACCGTTCAAACTCCCGCTTGGCTATAAATTTTGACTATCTTTTTTAATACAAAATTGAAAAACATTATTTATTCATGGAATATACTTAGTTGTTGAAAAAAAATTGATAAAAATTTTCAAGTTCCCAAATGCCCTAAACCAATTTTTGAAATTTCCTTTTTTTTTCTTCAAATAAAATGCATGTCCAGACATAACTTTAACTTCCAAAAGTTATTTTTCAACACAACTTCAAAAACTCATTTTTCAAGTTTCAACAAAATCTATGTTCAAACGCTAGCTAAGTCATCCCATCTAAGAGTTGAGCTGATTTGGGTGAAATATGTAGCTCAATTTGATCCATTAGTAAACTTGTCAAAAAAGAAAAATTTAAAAGTTTGATATGATAAGATATAACCATAATAAAGAATATATATATATATATATATATATATATATAAAGAAATGAAACAGTATGAAGTAACACAGGATAATAAGAATAACAACAAATACAAGAGAAAATTACAGATAAGAATGTAACTCCATATAAAGATAGCAATTGGGGATCTCCCAGGATTCTCCAATTTAATACTTTCGCCATAAGCATTTGAATCCATGCATAAGCTCCTTAGAATAATCTTAATCATGCTGCACACACCAAGCTATGGGCAGATTCAACAATTTAAACGCCTTGGATTTTGAATTAAGAGAATTCTGAACTGTATTCCAACTCTATCTATAGTTGTTGTTTGCACATATTACCGTAGGAGTAGCTAGTTTGGTTAGTGGAATAAGGGATAACAATCCCAGGATACAATGCAATTTCGAAATTAATAATACTACAATTTGTGGCATTATTACGGAGGGTTGGATAATAATTCCGAATTAAATGTGACCTGATACAATGGTGGATATTGGTTTAGCTCTATTATTAAAAATACCACCATATGCATGTTTGCCAACCTAAAATATGATTCCAACCGTGGCTTCACCGGTAGTATTTAGTGCAGAATGCTTTAGCACAAAAAAGCCACCTCTCTTTCTTATATCAACACTACATCCCCAAGAAAACGATGATGATGCCCTATCTTTTTTTAATTCTTTTGGCACACCCCATTTGGGTCACGAAAGCAAATTGCAACAAAAACATATTTATTTTAGCAGGCCAAAGCAACATGTCTGGCCGAGGAGGGGTTGTGAATGACATTTGGGATGGATATATACCACTTGAATGTCAGTCCAATTCATCTATTCTCAGGCTAACATCAGGACTTTCTTGGGAGGAAGCAAAAGAGCCAACAATTCATCAAGATATTGATTTCTATGCAGTTTGTGGGATTGGTCCTAGCATGTCATTTGCTAATTCTGTCTTGAAAAATGACCCTGAAATTGGTGTTATAGGTTTGGTTCCATGTGCTGTTGGTGCAACAAATATTAGCCAATGGTCTCAAGGATCGTTCTTTTACAATCAGATGCTAAATAGAACTCAAGCAGCGTTACAATGTGGTGGGACACTTCGAGCCCTTTTGTGGTATCAAGGAGAGAGTGACACTCGGAATCTTGACGATGCCGAATTGTATAAATCAAGATTGCAGAAATTCTTCACGGATGTGCGCGATGACTTGCATGCACCGTCCCTCCTTATTATTCAGGTAATTCCGATAAGGTTAACTTTTATTTGCTGGCAATACATGAACGTTTAATTATTTATATATTTCTTCTTTTTTCGTCCCCTTTTTATTGGTTTGCAAGGTTTGCTTTCAACATATGCACTATTAAGAAACAAATCAATGAGATTTTTTAGAACAAAGCGAAGGATATCTGTCACGATCCGGAATCCCAATCTCGTAGTCGTGATGACACCTAATATCCACTTGCTAGGCAAGACGATGTGAAATAAGTAATTTACCAATTTTAACTGTTAAAAACAAAATAAAGATATTCAACGAGAAATAAATGCCAAATCTAATACAGTGCTAATATAAACCACATGATAATATCTACTCCCAGAAATCCGGAGTCACGAGTACACGAGCAACTATAAGTCTACAAACATAGTCTGAAATAATTACAACTATTCGAAAGAGATAAACAGTAAAAGTGGAAAATGGAAAGGGACTTCAAGGTCTGCGAACGCCAACAGATCTACCTAGAGTCTTCGTGTGAAAGTGATCCGAGCTGACGCACCTCAAATATCGCTGCGACCAATACCAATATCTGCACAAGAAGTGCAGAAGTGTAATATGAGTACAACCGACCCAATGTACTCCGTAAGTATCGAGCCTAACCTCGACGAGGTAGTGACAAGACTATGACAAGACACCTACGTAATTAAACATGTACAAGTGTATATAAAGCAGCAAAATAACAAGAAGAATGATAAAATACTAACTGGGAGGGGACAAGAGAAAAGGGGAAGATATAATAAATACAGCAAGTATGAAGACACAAAATAACCAAGTAAATCACCAAAATCGAAAATCAATTAAATCAATGATATAAAAATAATCGTGCTTTTACTCTCGTCCTCACCATGCAATAGTATGAATGTAATGGCACGACATCACCCTCCGTGCTTTTATTCGCATCCTCACCATGTAATAATATGAATGAAATGGCACGGCATCACCATTCGTGCTTTTACTCTCATCCTCACCATGTAATAATATGAATGAAATGGCACACGGCATCACCCTTCGTGATTTTACTCTCGTCCTCACTATGTGATAATATAAATCTGAATAATAAACAATGCGGGAAATAATTTAACTTCAAATGTGTTGCCATGACATCAAACTTCTTTAAAATAAGCAATAAATGCGAAACAAATAATTAAAGAAATGATAATCTAACTTAAGCATAGATGACATAACTAACGAAAAAATATAATACAAAGAAATAATTTTCACACGCATGCTTCAACCCAATGACAACACATAGGTACTCGGAACCTCACATATACATTGTCCCCACACAGAAAATACGTAGCAAATAGACCAACAAGTCCTAATCCTTCAAGTCATGGTTAACCACGACACTTACCTCACTCCGCAACCAAATTAAATGCTTGATCTCGTCCAAGCCACACCTCTATTTGGGGTTGTGAAATGGTTGGAGAAATAATAGTACCCAACAAGGAGTCGGGTCGATTTTCCACAGGGAGCTATGAATGGGGCTTAGGAGTATATATTCGAGTGAATGAGCTTGAATTATCTCGGATTACACTTCCTCAAACGTTGGTTTGTTTTTAAATCTATTTTAAACCAAGAATAACAACTAAGAATTAAAACTAGCAAATTATAGTTGTTTGTTTTTCAAATGGTAAAAAGGCCTAGGGCTATGACCTTCACCTAGGTATTCGCTTAATGGATTATAAGCCTTAAAGTTTGTTTTCTTGGTCGGGGTATATTATAGCTATCAACACTCAAGTACCCACTCAATACCTCTCGGTCAGAGAGTGATTTTGCCCAATTTGGCTTTCTCAAGTCCAAATGGGTATTGAACAAAGCAGTTGATAATAAGCTCAAGTTTGGTTGTACTATCTCTAGATTCAACCCTTTAATTGGGTTTATCAATCTCTCGATTGACCCAATTTCTTGTTAGCCAAGTTTTCTTAGACTAAGTCTCTCTTTCTCAAGTAGAGACCAAGTCAATTAGGCATGAGATAATGTTTACAACCATTAAATCTTCAAATAAAAGCAAGAACAAGGCTAGATAATCAACACCCAACCATAAACAAGCAAAACACCCATTGAGTTCACACCCCAGAGTTGGGTTACAACCCTAGTAAAAATCTAGCTACTCATGCTTAAATTAGGAGATGAAGAATAAGAAGAAGTGATAATTAAACCCATATTAATGATTGAAATGATAAAACTAATATTCAAAAAGATCAAAATGGAAAAAATAACTAAAAGAAGCAAAGTAAACGACTGTTGATGTCAAAGGTACATCCGTTAACCTAAAAAAAAAGTGAAACTATTCTATTTATACAGTGCTGGAATTTTCGGACAAAATTACACTTCTTGGAGGTTCTGCGGCCGCACAATTCCATGTGCGGTCCGCACTCTGCTTCAGTCTTGACAGGATTTAAATATGCGGCCGCACAATTCTGAACCGCGGCCGCATCTCTCATATTCTACGGTTCGCACTTTTCTGCGTGCGGCCGCACAGGGTTCTTCTGCGGACCGTACATTTCTGAGTGCGACCGCATAGCTGACTTCTGCGGCCGCACAATAATTATGCAGTCCGCATTTCCTTTGAGCTTGGGATAAGAACTCTTTGAACTTCTGATCTTGCTTAACTTCTGCGGCTTCACATTTCATGTGCGGACCACACTTTGCATTTGGACTCTGATAAACTTTCCTTCGCAATCTGCGGCCGCAGATCAAAATATGTTGTCCGCACTTTGAGCTTTTGTGCCTCATTTTGTCCTTGAGTTCAGATCACTCCTTCTTGAGTTGAATTTCATCTTAGTGGCTCATTTTCCAATTACTCCTATAATTAAGCATATTCCATTAGTTTTCGGGAATACAATTACACGCTTTCAGACTAAAACGAAAGTAAAAAGGTGCTAATAAATAGTCAAAATCCCCACTCATCAATGCTCAACCGCGATGTTTTCTCTAGAATTAGCCTCCAAACCACTCAAATCTAACCAAATATAGTTCAAATAATTCAAAGTAAGCTTCAGAAACTACCCACGAGTGAAAAAGATTCAATCTTTCGTATTTTTGGAAAAAAGTCAACAAAAGTATACCACGGGCCCACTTGGCCAAATAATTGAGATTTGGATAAAAACTCAATTACCAATTTACCCCCAAGCTCGGTTATGTGATTAGTTTCAAAATACGACATCAATTTGAGGTCTAATACTCAATTTCTCAAAATCTCCAATTTCTACCTAAATCTCTAATTTCTACCATGAAAAAGCATGAATTAAAGGTTAAAATCAATGGGTGATGAAAATATAAGGAAACAAGTTAAAATCTACTAACCTATGAAGTTGGGATGAAAAACCTCTTCAAAATCGCCTCTAGGCCGAGCTCAAACTTGAAAATGGTGAGAAATGTGATAAATCCCGACTTTTGGATTGTTTTAAATCACTGGCGTCAGGTCTTCTTCGCGTTCGCGAAGGACCTGACGCAATCGCAAACCCCCGCGGACCAACTGGCCTTCGCGTTCGCGATATGATCTTCGCATTCGCGATGGCCTCTCCCCCTGGCCTTTGCATTCACGGTCCTAGGATCGCATTCGCATATAACACCACACAACTCCCTTCCCAGGCCCCATAACCCTACGCGCTCGCGAAGTGTAAACCCCACAATGCTTCGCGTTCGCGATGAAGGAATTCCTCCCTAGCCTAGGTTCCCCTTCGCCACAGCGAAACAGGCTTCGCAATCGCGAAACACATTGCACCAGACACCAGAAACCCAGCTGAAGCCTGCAACTCTAAGTCCAAAAATGACTAGTAGCCTATCTGAAACTCATCCGAGCCCCGCGGGCTCCAAATCAAACATGCACACAAGTGTAATAACATCATACGAACTCGCTCGCACGATCAAAATATAAAAATTATATTTAGAACTATGAATCAGACATCAAAATGCATAAAATTTTCAAAGAAACTCAAGAACTTCCAAATTCACAACCGAGCGTCCGAATCCTACCAAATCAACTCCGTTTTGAACCAAATTTTGCAAACAAGTTTTAAATAGTAAGATGAACCTATACCAATTCATCAAACCAAAATCCGAACCCAGTATCCATAAAGTCAACCTACGGTCAAACTTCGGAAATCTTGAAACCTTCAAGTTACTAGTTTTCAAAAAATCATGCCAAATCAAGTTAGGGACTTCCGAATCCAATTTCGGGCATATGCCCAAGTCCAAAATCATGATACGGACCCACCAGATCGTCAAAATACCGATCCGAGTTCATTTACACAAAATATTGATCGTAGTCAACTCAAATTATTTTTAAGACTAAAATTCATGTTTTCTTCAATGTTTTACATTAAAACTTTTCGAAAAAGGACGCGGATTGTGCATGCAAATCGATAAATATTAAATGAAGCTAATCGAGGTCTCGAAACATTGAAATAAGTGCTAGAACACAAAATGACTTATCGGGTCATCACATTCTCCACCTCTAAAACAAACGTTCGTCCTCGAACAGACATAGAAAGGTGCCTGAACTGGTGAAAAGGTAGGGTATCTACTCTGCATATCGGAATCAGACTCCCACATAGATGCCTCGATCGGCTGACCTCTCCACTGCACTCTAACAGAAGGATAACTCTTGGACCTCAACTTTCGGATATGTCAAGCTAGAATGGCCACCGGCTCCTCCTCGTAAGTCACATCCTTGTCCAATTGGACTGAGCTGAAATCTAATACATGGGACGTATCACCGTGATAGTTCCGAAGCATGGAGACGTGGAACACCGGGTGAACTGCTAATAAGCTAGGTGGCAATACAAGCCTGTAGGCCACCTCACCAACTCTCTCAAGGATCTTAAAGGGTCGGATATACCTAGAGCTCAACTTGCCCTTCTTTCTGAACCTCATCACACCCTTCATGGGTGAAACTCAGAGCAAAACCCTCTCTCCAACCATGAATGCAACATCACAAACTCTCCGATTGGCATAAATTTTCTTCGTAGACTGTGCTGTACAAAGTCGATCCTAAATCATCTTGACCTTTTCCAAGGCATCCTGAACCAAATCGGTACCCAACAACCGAGCCTCTCCTGGCTCTAACCAACCAACTGGAGAACGACACCGCCTCAAATATAAGGCCAAATAAGTAGAAATCTGAATACTCGATTGGTAGTTGTTATTGTAGGAAAACTCTGCAAGCGGCCAAAACTGATCCTAAGAACCCCCCGAAATCCATAACACAAGCGCGAAGCATATCCTCCAATATCTAAATGGTGCGCTTGAACTGTCTGTCTGTCTAGGTGTGAAATATTGTACTCAACTCAACCCGTGTACCTAACTTATGTTGTAAGTCCCTCCAGAAATATGATGTGAATTGCATGCCCCGAACAGAAATAATAGACACTGACACACCGTGAAGACGAACAATCTCTCGGGTATAGATCTAAACTAGCAGCTCTGAAGAATAACTAGATGCCACTGGAATGAAGTGCGCCGACTTGGTCAGCCTATCCACAATGACCCATACTGCATCAAATTTCTTCAAAGTCCGTGGGAGCCCAATAACGAAATCTATGGTAATACGCTCCCACTCCCACTCGGGAATCTCAAGTCTCTAAAGCAAACCGCCAGGCCTCGGATGCTCGTACTTCACCTGCTGACAATTCAAACACCGTGCCACATACGCAACTATATCTTTCTTCATTCTTCTCCACAAATAATGTTTCCTCAAATTCTGATACATCTTGGCGGTACCCGGATGAATGGAATACGGCGAACTGTGGGCCTCCTCAAGAATGAACTCATAAAGCCCATCCACATTGGGCACACAAATTTGACCCTACATCCGCAACACCCCATCTCTCCAATAGAAAGTTGCTTGGCATCACCGTGTTGTACCGTGTCCTTAAGGACAAGAAAATTGGGGTTATCATACTGACACTCTTTGATGCGCTCATACAAAGAAGACCGAGAGACCGTGCAAGCAAGAACCCGACTAGGCTCCGAAATATCTAACCTCCAAATTATTTGGCCAAGGCCTGAACATCTGATGCTAGCAGTCTCTCACCAACTGAAATACATGCAAGGCTACCCATACTCATAGCCTTTCTACTCAAGGCATCGACCACCATATTGGCCTTCCCGAAATGATACAAAATAGTAATACCATAGTCTTTCAATAGCTCTAACCACCTCTACTGCCTCAATTTGAGATCTTTTTGCTTAAACAAGTACTGTAGACTCCGATGATCTGTGAATACCACACACGACATGCCATAGAGGTAATGCCTCCAAATCTTCAATGCATGAACAATGGCTGCTAACTCAAAGTCATGAACAGGGTAATTCTTCCCATGAACCTTCAGTTGCCGAGATGCGCATGCAATCACCTTGTCATCCTGCATTAATACTGCACCAAGCCCAATACGTGATGTATCACAATACACAGTGTAGGATCCTAAACATGTGGGCAACACCAACACTGGGTTTGTAGTCAAAGCAGTCTTGAGCTTTTGAAATCTCAACTCACACTCATCGGACCACCTGAATGGGGCACCCTTCTGGGTCAATCTAGTCAATGGGGCTGCAATGGATGTAAAGCCTCTCCACAAACCGGCGATAGCAACCTGCCAAACCTAGAAAGCTCCAAATCTCTGTAGCTGAAGTAGGTCTAGGTCAGTTCTGAACTGCCTCAATCTTCCTAGGATCCACTTTAATTCCCTCGGCAGATACAACATGCCCCAAAAAGGCAATTGAGTCCAACCAAAACTCATACTTTAAAAACTTGGCATATAACTGACTATCTCTCAGAGTTTGAAGTACAACCCGAAGATGTTGCTCATGCTCCTCTCGACTGCGGGAGTAGATCCAAATATCATCATTGAAGATGATCATAAAAGAATCTAGATAGGGCTTAAATACTTGATTCATCAAATGCATAAATGCAGCTGGGGAATTTGTCAACCCAAATGACATCACTAGGAACTCATAATGTCCATACCGAGTCTGAAAAGTTGTCTTAGGGACCTCTGATGCCCTAATCTTCAATTGGAGGTTGCCAGATCTCAAATCAATCTTTGAAAATACTTGGCACCCTGAAGATGATCAAATAAGTCATCAATCCTGGGCAACGGATATTTGTTCTTGATGGTGACTATGTTCAAATACCGATAATCTATACACATCTTCATCGAACCATCCTTCTTCTTCACAAACAACACTGGTGCACCCCAGGGCGAGACATTAGGCCTAATAAATCCCTTATCGAGAAAATCTTGCAACTTCTCCTTCAGTTCCTTCGACTCAGGTGGGGCCATATGGTATGGTGGAATAGAAATGGGTTGGGCGCCCGGCGCCAAGTCAATATAGAAGTCAAAATCTCTGTCGGGTGGCATCCCCGACAGATCTGCAGGAAACACCTCTGGAAACTCACGCACAAATGGTACTGAATCCATGGAAGGAACTTCCGCACTAGAATCACGAATATAGGCCAAATATGCTAGACATCCCTTCTCGACCATACACTGAGCCTTCACATAAAAAATAACCATGCTGGTAGACTGGCTAGGAGTTCCTCTCCACTCTAATCGGGGAAACCCCGGCATGGCTAAGGTGATCGTCTTGGCGTGATAGTCCAATATAGTATGATAAAGTGACAGCTAATCCATGCCCAAAATAACATCAAAGTCCACCATATAAAGAAGTAGTAGATCTACACTAGTCTAAAAACTCCCAATAAAAATCACACACGAGCGATAAACACGATCTACAACAATAGAATCTCCCACAGGCGTGGACACATATATAGGAGCACTCAAAGAATCACGAGGCATAACCAGGTATGAAGCAAAATAGGATGACACGTAGGAATAAGTAGAGCCCGGATCAAATAGAACTGAAGCATCTCTATGAAAAACTAGAACAATACCTGTGATGATGGCGTCAGATGACTCGGCCTCAGGTCTAGCTGGGAATGCATAAAAACTGAGTTGGGCCCCACCACTCTGACCTCCGCCTCTCGACGACCTCTAGCTGGCTGGCCTCTACCTCTAATGGCCTGACATCCACCTCGGGCAGCCTGACCCCCACCTCTAGCTGGCTGAGCGAGAGGTGAAGCAACTGGTGCCAGAACCATGGGATAAGAACTCGGATGTGGAATCTAGAAAGGTGCCTCGGATTGTCACAAGTATAACAAGCCCTCGGCTACTATGACTGCAGACCCTGGAACAGGACTTGTCGACCTGGGTAACCACCATGATAACTCTAGATTGGAGGTGCACTAATAGGAGCTGATGGTGCACTGTAGGCTACTGCTCAGGATGAGATACATAAGGACCACGACTACCCAAAGCACCGTGGGATGCCTAAAGCGCTGACTGAACGGCCTGGGAGGATGGCTGCCACCAAAAGTATCCATGCCTCTAGATGAGGCACCACTGAAACCTCTGAAATGATGAGGCATCTTATCATATACCCCCCCTCTCCTGACCACGAACTATCTCGATCTGTCTAGCAATCTCTATGACCATCTGAAAAAAATATCATCTCCGGTCTCCTTGTCCATTTGTAGCCTAATACTAAAAGTAAGTCCATCAGTGAATCTCCTCATTCTCTCCCTCTCAGTGGGGAGTAAGATAACTGCATGGTAATCTAGGTACACAAATCGGCTCTTGTACTGGGTAACAATCATGCTACCCTACTGAAGGCGCTCAAACTGCATGTGGTACTCTTCTCTCGGAGTAAAAGGAACAAACTTTTCCAGAAATAGCTACGAAATTTGATCCCGGGTAAGTGGAGGTGAACCAGCTGTTCTGGTCAGCACATAATCCCGCCACCACCTCTTGGCAGAACCGGTTATCTGGATTACTGCAAATTCGACCCTATTGGTCTCAACAATACCCATATTGTGCAACACCTCGTGGAAAAGGTCCAAGTAATCATGTAGGTCCTCAGAAGGTGCACCACTGAAGTGAATAGGGAAGATCTTTGTGAACTTGTCCAATCTTATCAATCTCTCAGTAGACATCGCTGGCCTCTCCCGGTCTGTGTAGCAATAACTGGTTGAACTACCCCGACTGGCTGGACTTCTGGAGTTTGATACATAGGAGCCATTTGCTCCGGAGTGTGAGTGGCGGGAGTCTGTGCTCCTCCCCCTGCCTGAGAGACGGATGGTGCTACTGGAAATGCATCGGTCTGGGCCATACTATTAATCGGTCCCATTAAACGGATTAGAGCGTCTTGAAGCATGGGAGTGGCTATGAATCCCTTCGGGACCTGAGCGGGTCCAATTGGTGCAGTCTTAGAGGGGATATCCTCCTCCTGATCAATTTGAGGCTCCACTGTGGGTGTTGTTGCTCGAACTCTAGGTTGGGCTCTGCCTCTGCCTTGGCCTTTGACTCGACCTCGACCTCTACCGCTGGTAGTAGCTACAATAGAGGGATCCGGCTCCTGCCCACCTATAGATGTTGTGTGTGTTTTCACCGTCTTCGAGAAAAAAAGAATGGAATGATTCAAACATCAACGATAGAATAAAATCGCACGATAGGGAAAGAAATAAGTAAAATTTTCCTAAAACTCCAAAGCCTCTAGAAGATAAGTACATATATCTCAGTACTGATCTCGAGACTCTATTAAGCTTTCTCATGACTAGTGAGACCTAAGCAATCTAATACTCTGATACCAACTTGTCACGACCCAGAATCCCAACATCGGGGTCGTGATGGTGCCTAACATCCACTTACTAGGCAAGCCGACGTGAAATAATAAATTTACCAATTTTAACTGTTAAAAACAAAATAAAGATATTCAACGAGAAATAAATGCCAAAACTAATACAATGCTAATATAAACCACGTGATAATATCTACTCCCAGAAATCCGGAGTCACGAGTACACGAGTAACTAGAAGTCTACAAACATAGTCTGAAATAAATACAATTGTTAGAAAGAGATAAACAGTAAAAGTGGGAAATGGAAGGGGACTTCAAGGTCTGCGAACGCTAGCAGATCTACCTCGAGTCTCCATGTGAAAGTGATCTGAACCGACACACCTCAAGCATCACTGGGACCAATACCACTATCTATACAAGAAGTACAGAAGTATAGTATGAGTACAACTGACCCAATCTACTCCGTAAGTATCGAGCCTAACCTCGACGAGATAGTGACGAGGCTATGATAAGATACCTACATAATTAAACATGTACAAGTGTATATAAAGCAGCAAAATAAGAAGAAGAATGATAAAATACTAACTGGGAGGGGACATGCGAAAAGGGGAAGATATAATAAATACGGCAAGTATGAAATCACGAAATAAAATCTTCCAAAATCGAAAATCAATTAAATCAATGATATGAAAATGGCACGGCATCACCCTTTGTGCTTTTACTCTCGTCCTTACCATGCAATAGTATGAATGAAATGGCATAGCATCACCCTTCATGCTTTTACTCTCGTCCTCACCATGTGATAATATAAATACGAATAATAAACAATGCGGGGAATAATTTAACTTCAAATGTGGTGTCATGATATCAAACTTCAACTCCCGAACTAGTCAACATCTATAAAATAAGCAATAAATGTGAAACGAAAAATTAAAGAAGTGATAATCTAACCTAATCATGGATGACATAATTAACGAAATAATATAATATAAAAAAATAATTTTCACCCGCATGCTTTAACCCGATGACAACGCGTAGGTACTCGTCATCTCAGCTATGCGTTGTCCTCACACATAAAACATGTATAAAATAGACCAACAAGTCATAATCCCTCAAGTCAAGGTTAACCATAACACTTACCTCACTTCGCAACCAAATCAATGATCAACCGCGGCTTTTCCTCTAGAATTAACCTTCAAACCAATCAAATCTAACCAAATATAGTTCAAATAATTCAAAATAAGCTTTAGAAACTACTCACGAATAAAAAAGATTCAATCTTTAGTGTTTTTGAAAAAAGTCAACCCCGAGCTCGCTTGGTCAAAACCCAAGACTCGAACTAAAATCCAATTACCAATTCATCCTCGAGCCCGATTTTGTAATTAGTTTTGAAATCTGGCCTCAATTTGAGATCTAAATCTCAATTTCTCAAAATCTCGAATTTCTACCTAAATCCCTAATTTTTACCCTGAAAAAGAATAGACTAAATGTTAAAATAAATGGGTGTTTATGAAAATGTAAGAAAATAAGCTAAACTCTACTAACCTATGAAATTGGGATGAAAAAACTCTTCAAAATCGCCTCTAGGCCGAGTTCAAACTTGAAAATGGTGGAAAATGGGATAAATCCCGACTTTTGGATTGTTTTAAATCACTAGCGTCAGGTCTTCTTCGCGTTCGCGAAGGACCTGACGCAATTGCGAAGCACTGCGGCCCAACTGACCTTCGTGTTCGCGAGATGCTCTTCATGTTCATGATGGCTTACTCCCACTGCCTTCGCATTCGCGGTCCAATGATTACGTTCGCGAAGAGTAACTGTCAAGCTCCCTTGCTAGGCCCCATAACTCTACGCGTTCGCGAAGGGTAAACCCCCCCCCCCCCACTACTTCGCGTTCGTGACTAGCTCCTCGCATTCGCGATGAAGGAATTCCTCCCCAACCCAGATTCCCCTTCGTAATCGTGAGAGAAGCTTTGCGATCGCGAAGCACATTGCACCAAACACCAGAAAATCAGCTAAAGCCTACAACTCTAAGTCCAAAAATGACCTGTAGCTTATGCGAAACTCATCTGAGCCCCTCGGGCTCCAAACCAAACATGCACACAAGTGTAGTAACATCATACAAACTCGCTCGCACGATCAAAATACTAAAATAACACCTAGAACTACGAATCGTACATCAAAATGCATGAAATTTTCAAAGAAATTCAAGAACTTTCAAATTCACAATCGAGTGTCTGAATCCTATCAAATCAACTTTGTTTTGCTCCAAATTTTGCAGACAAGTTTTAAATAGTAAAATGAGCCTATACCAAGTTTCAAAACCGAAATCCAAACCTGGTAGCCATAAAGTCAACCTACGGTCAAACTTCGGAAATCTTTAAACCTTCAAGTTACTAGTTTTCAACAAATCACGCCAAATCAAATTAGGGGCTTATGAATCTAATTTCGGGCATACGACCAAGTTCAAAATCATGATACAGACTCGTTAAAATCGTCAAAATACAGATCCGGGGTCGTTTACATAAAATATTGACCGTAGTCAACTCAAATCATTTTTAAGGCTAAAATTCATGTTTTCTTCAATTTTTCACATAAAAACATTCCAAAAAAGGACACGGACTGCGCACGCAAATTAAAAAATACTAAACATAGCTAATTGAGGTCTCGAATTACTGAAATAAGTGCTAGAACTCAAAATGACTTATCGGATCATCACAATATCTCACTACTATAATTGCCGAGTAATAATAGGAATTGCGCAATTTAAACGTGTCTTTTTTATATTAGCATACTTCTAGTAGCATTTTGAATAGGATTTAAGTGGTATGCAACAGTATATAAAATTTAAAGCATATTCGAGTTAAATCTCTTTTTAGTATATTTATTTGCTACTTAATTTTTCCCTATGTTTTGGGCTTTTGGATAGGTGGCATTGGCAACAACACTAGGGCCTTATAAGGAGATTATAAGAGAGGCTCAGTTGGGGATTGACCTTCCAAATGTGAAAACGGTTGATGCTAATGGGCTCAAAACAGGCCCAGATTATGTGCATCTCAGTAGTCCATCAGAGGTCCAACTTGGCCAGATGTTGGCTAATGCTTTTCTTCAGTTTGGTTCAGACACAGCCCCTATTTCTTTGGAGGAATAATTCACCTTCAGAAGAGGAATAGAAATGTAATTCTTTATTTTTTTCAGTTGATTAGATTCTGAAAATAATTTTGTCTAGCTGATCTACAGTTGGTATTTATGTTGGGAAATTGTATTCAAGTTTGTGATAATGATGATTAAAATTGAGGTCGTTACTATTTCTGCAAATTCATTTATATATATATATATATATATATATATATATATATATATATATATATATATATATATATAATGACAAGAATTTTTATTTAATTTATACTTATTATTTCATTTGAAAGAACGAGGAATCAATCCAATTTTACATTGAATATCAGATACTTTTAACACTTAATACTCCAATTCCGTTCATCTTGTTTACAGTAGAGGTAAATACTTTTTTTTTCATTTGTTTTTAAGGGGTAAATCATAAGAGTGCAAAATGCGAAGAATCCTAACAGTTTGTTTTGTAATATCAAATACGTTTCTCTCCCTGATTCACGCTCAAAAAATCCATTCAAATTTCACAGCTCCGTTAACAACCAATAAAAAGTTTAAAATTTTGAATTTGAAAATGGAGTTTTGCGAAATTATGATTTATTTGTAATGTGTGTTGTTGCAAACTATTGAGAATATTCTTTAGATTTTATATCTCAATTATGAGAGAGTATAGCTAAGATTAGAGTTGGTTTTGGTTGGAATTTCAGATTAAAATTTGAAGAGAAAAAAGAACAATAAGTTGTATACATATTGTATGTATATTGTATGTTTTGTAAAGACATATTTAATTTGCATGTAAATTATATGTAGGTGTTAGTCCCGCCAATATTGTTGTGTTTGTAAACAATAATTCTGGAAAATATAAGTTATCATAATGAAACAGTAATTAATTCGAACCCACTGAATTCACAGTGTTTCCTTAAGGAATTTAATCTCCTCCTAGTACCCAAGGTTATAGATTATTTCCTCCCAGGATAGAACGAATCACATACTGGTGTAGCGGTACTTCAAACCCCAGTGTTTCAGCAAACACAAAGTTCGGTAGCAAATCACACTTACAGTTGCTTTGTTTGAAGTTAAAACAATGCAGAACAAAGGAGTAGAAACTCAGAAAATCGTATGGAAATGCTGAGAGGAAGGAGTGCAATGTGTAGCCAAAGTTGAGCGTTTTCAATTTTTTTTTGTGTCTTTCTTCAACAGCTGCTGCACATATTTATAGCAGTCAGCTTTGAAGATGAACGACCCTCCACCCTCCATGGTGGAGCATGCACTAGCACTTGGCCATGGTGGGAAGAGCATTAGGCGGCTGCTATTGCAGATGGTAGTCAATATACGGATTGGAACATATCCGTTACAAATGCGGATAATCTTACGTTAATATTTACTATTAACAAATAAATTTGGTCCAAAAAATTAATCAATCAATCGATCATTTGACCGAATCCGAATCCGAATCCGAATCCGGATCCGGAGCCGGAGCCGGAGCCGGAACCGAAGACGAAGCCGAGCCGAGCGAGCGACGACGACGACGGCGCGAGGCTTACTTTCTTCTTAACTCTTTAAGAGCTACAAGAAGAGCAAATATATATATACCTACCAAAAATCTTTTCCTCTTCCAATATGGGACAATGTCTCATTGTCAAGAGGGGAAACTTAAAATTTTACTCAAAAATTTTATTTTTCCTCCATTTTCCATTCACCCTCATTTTAAGATTATTTCATCTTAAATAACAAAAACCTCAACAATCCCCCACATGAATGGGGAATGGCTATATCACGGAAGTATGCATGGAAAAACTGTGTGATTTGCAAGCAAGGATTAATCGTATCTGGATAAGTAGGTTTCCCTTTGAACTTTCCATAGTGAACTTATGTCGGATATTCTCGGTCAATCGGTAGATTTGATATCTTTGAACCGTCGAACTTTGGTGTATACCTAGACAACCATAAGTCACACAACCGACCCTTAACCGTCTTTGGCACTCATTGTTGTGTTCGTTTCAGCCATGAACACCGCCTGATTTCATAAGTGCGTAGAGAACTGGCCTTTCAAAGTTCTCCTTGAAGCGGCTAACACTTCACACTTACATAGGTGATTCTTAAACGTGTAGTCATGTAGATACACTATTTGATATACCTCGTATCAAATTTAAAAATTATTAAAAAGCCTTAATGCTTTATCCTTGGTACTGAACATTGTCTCATCATGAGAACGGACTAAAATTTTATTTGACAATGTTGAACCGTCATTAATGACTTTGTTTGATCTCCTTGAACCTAGATCTTGGGATCTCCAGTCTTCTAGGTAGAGTTACCGCCACAATGACTTATTCTCGGCCATAGCCCCATTCCCCTTGATGATTTCTCAACTACCTCTCTAGTTAGGCCTTTTGTAAGTGGATCCGACACATTATCACTTGACTTTACATAGTGAATCGTGATAATTCCTCTAGAGAGTAATTGCCTAACGGTTTTATGTCTTCGTCGCATATGACGAAATTTACCGTTATACATAACACTCCCAGCCCTTCCAATTGCCGCTTGACTATCACAATGTATGCATATTAGTGCCAATGGTTTGGGACAAAATGGAAAGTCTTCCAAGAAATTCCGGAGCCATTCAACTTCTTCACCGGCTTTATCTAAGGCTATGAATTCAGCCTCCATTGTAGAGCGGGCAATACATGTTTGTTTGGACGACTTCCAAGATACCGCTCCTCCACCAATAGTGAATACATATCCACTCGTGGACTTAGAATCAGTTGAACCGGTGATTCAATTTGCATCACAGTATCCCTCAATCACCGCAGGAAATTTACTGTAGTGCAAGTCAAAGTTCTGGGTATGTTCTAAATATCCCAAAACTCGTTTCATTGCCATCCAACGAGATTGGCCTGGATTGCTCGTATATCGACTCAGTTTACTTATAGCACAAGCTATATCTGGTCGTGTACAATTCATGATATACATTAAGCATCCCAACACACGAGCATAATCCAATTGTGATATGCTTTAGCCTTTATTCTTTGCTAATGCAAGATTCACGTCAATTGGAGTCTTTGCAACTTTAAAGCTCAAGTGCTTGAATTTTTCAAGTACTGTCTTAATATAATGAGATTGTGACAATGCCAGACCTTGAGGAGTCTTATGGATCTTAATTCCCAGAATTAAATCAGCAACTCCCAAGTCTTTCATATCAAACTTGCTATTGAGCATACGCTTAGTAGCATTTATGTTGGCAATGTCATTACTCATTATCAGTATATCATCCACATATAGGCAAACAATGACTATGTGATTTGGAACATTTTTAATGTACACACATTTATCACATTCATTTATCTTAAAACCATTTGACAATATTGTTTGGTCAAATTTCGCATGCCATTGTTTGGGTGCTTGTTTTAGTCCGTAAAGAGACTTAACAAGTCTACATACCTTCTTTTCTTTACCTGGAACTACAAACCCTTCAGGTTGTTCCATGTAAATTTCTTCCTCCAACTCTCCATTTAAGAAGGCCGTCTTAACATCCGTTTGATGAATTTCAAGACCATACACTGCAGCTAATGCTACTAACATCTGTATGGACGTAATTCTTGTAACTGGAGAATATGTATCAAAGTAGTCTAGACCTTCTCGTTGTCTATACCCTTTGACTACGAGTCTTGCTTTGAATTTATCGATAGTGCCATCATCTTTGATTTTTCTCTTAAAAATCCATTTAGAACCCAAAGGTTTATTTCCAGGAGGAAGATCAACCAATTCCCATGTATGGTTGTTCAATATGGATTCTCTTTCACTATTGACTGCCTCTTTCCAAAATAATGATTCGGAAGAAGTCATAGCTTCTTTAAATGTTTGAGGCTCATTCTCCAATAAGAAAGTCACAAAATCTGGTCCAAATGAAGTAGACGTTCTTTGACGTTTACTACGTCTTGGATCCTCCTGATTACATATACTTTATTTTGTTTCTTCCCGAGGTCGTTTAGATCCTTCACCAAACGACTCACATTTCTTTTTATATGGATATATATTTTCAAAGAACTCAGCATTATCTGATTCTATAATCGTATTATTATGAATGTCGGGATTTTCTGATTTATGAACCAGAAATTGATATGCTTTACTATTTGTCGCATATCCTATGAAAACACAATCAACGATTTTCGGTCCTATCTTTACCCTTTTGGGTTTAGGAACTTGCACTTTTGCCAAACACCCCCACACTTTAAAATAATTTAAGTTGGGCTTTCTTCCTTTCCATTTTTCATATAGAATGGATTGTGTTTTGCTATGGGGCACTCGATTTAATATTCGATTAGCCGTAAGAATCCTCCCCCCCCCCATAAGTTCTGTGGCAAACCAGAACTTATCAGCAACGCGTTTATCATCTCCTTTAATGTGCGATTCTTTCTTTCCGCAATCCCATTCGATTGGGGCGTGTAAGGGGCTGTTGTTTGATGAATAATTCTATATTCTAAACATATTTCTTCAAAAGGAGATTCATATTCACCACCCCTATCACTTCTTATCATTTTTACTTTCTTGTTAAGTTGCGTTTCAACTTCATTTTTGTATTGCCTGAATGCGTCTATTGCTTCATCTTTACTATTCAGTAAGTAAACATAGCAATATCGAGTACCATCGTCAATAAAAGTTATGAAATACTTCTTTCCACCGCGAGATGGTATTGACTTCATGTCACAAATATTTGTGTGAATTAAGTCTAAAGGATTTGAATTCCTTTCAACTGACTTATAAGGATGTTTAACATACTTAGATTCCACACATGTTTGACATTTTGATTTTTCGCATTCAAACTTAGGCAGTACTTCCAAGTTAATCATTTTCCGCAAGGTTTTATAATTGACATGACCCAAACATACATGCCATAAATCATTTGACTCAAGTAAGTAAGAAGAAGCTGAAATATTATTATTGTTTTCCACAACCATTACATTCAGATTGAAAAGGCCCTCGGTGAGGTAACCTTTTCCTACAAATATTTCATTCTTACTTATGACAACCTTGTTGGACACAAAAACGCACTTAAAATCGTGCTTAACAAGAAGTCCAGTAGAGACTAAATTCTTTCTCATTTCGGGAACTTGAAGGACATTGTTCAAAGTCATGACCTTGCCAGAAGTCATTTTCAGAAATATCTTCCCATATCCTTCAACTTTTGCTGTTGAAGCATTTCCCATATAAACTGTCTCTCTGGGTCCAGCAGGAGCATAACTAGCAAAAGCTTCTCTAACTGCACAAACATGGCGAGTGGCTCCAGAATCAAACCACCACTGTTTAGGATTTCCCACCAAGTTACATTCAGAAAGCACGGCACACAAGTTATCAACATCATCATGCTTTACTACCATGTTTGCTTGACCCCTTTTCTTGTCTTTCTTCGGAGCGCGACACTCCGTAGATTTGTGTTCGATTTTCCCACAGTTGTAGCAGTTTCCACTGAACCGCTTCTTGCTTGGGTTGTATTTCGGAACAGAAGCCTTCTTTCTCTTTTTGTTATCTTCACAATATTTGCTCCCATTATTGTTAAATTTCCACGGCCTCTCCTTTCAGCAGCTTTATTGTCCTCTTCGATTCTCAACCGAACAATGAGATCTTCAAGGGACATTTCCTTTCGTTTGTGTTTCAAATAATTTTTGAAGTCCTTCCACAACGAAGGCAACTTCTCAATCATTGCTGCTACTTGGAATGCTTCATTGATGACAAGACCTTCAGCAAGTAGATTATGAATAATCACTTGCAATTCCTAGACTTGGGTAATAACAGACTTGCTATCTACCATTTTGTAGTCCAAAAATTTTGCGGCAATGAATTTCTTCATCCCGGCATCTTCAGTTTTATATTTCTTTTCAAGCGCATTCCACAATTCTTTTGACGTCTCCAAGTCACTGTATACATTATACAGATTATCATCCAGTCCGCTAAGAATATAATTCTTGCATAAAAAATCAGAATGCTTCCACGCTTCAATCACGACAAAGCGTTCATTCTCTGGAGTTTTATCTGGCAGATCAGGAACATCTTCCTTGATGAACTTCTGTAGACATAACGTAGTTAAGTAGAAGAACATCTTCTGCTGCCAGCGCTTGAAATCAATCCCGAAAAATTTTCCAGATTTTTCTGCCGGTGCCAACGCCGGTGTTCGGCTTGTCGATGCGTTGGCAGTCACCGTCGGAACAGCTTAGTTTTCGCTTCCAGTCGTCATTTTTTCTGTAAAAGAACGACACAAACAAACGTTTAATAAACGTTTTCAAACTGGAGTAAAAATCACGTAGATTTTAATCTCCAACAAAATGCCACGAAGGCTTTACTCTCTAAAATGGGAGTACACAAAACCACAAAGGTTTTAGTTTGCAGAATAATAAGAATAACACAAATACAGAAATAAATATTAAATTCCTTAAGATTGTTAGTCCCGCCAATATTGCTGTATTTGTAAATAATAATTCTGGAAAATATAAGTTATCGTAATGAAACAGTAATTAATTCGAGCCCACTGAATTCACAGTGTTTCCTTAAGGAATTTAATCCCCTCCTAGTACCCAAGGTTATGGATTATTTTCTCCCAGGATAGAACAAATCACACACTGGTGTAGCGGTACTTCAAACCCCAGTGTTTCAGCGAACACAAAGTTCGGTAGCAAATCACACTTACAGTTGCTTTGTTTGAAGTTAAAACAATGCAGAACAAAGGAGTAGAAACTCAGAAAATCGTATGGAAATGCTGAGAGGAAGGAGTGCAATGTATAGCCAAAGTTGAGCGTTTTCAGTTTTTTTGGTGTCTTTCTTCAACAGCTGCTGCACATATTTATAGCAGTCAGCTTTGAAGATGAACGACCCTCCACCCTCCATGGTGGAGCATGCACTAGCACTTGGCCATGGTAGGAAGAGCATTAGGCGGCTGCTATTGCAGATGGTGGTCAATACACGGATTGGAACATATCCGTTACAAATGCGGATAATCTTACGTTAATATTTACTATTAACAAATAAATTTGGTCCAAAAAATTAATCAATCAATCGATCATTTGACCGAATCCGAATTCGAATCCGGATCCGGAGCCAGAGCCGGAGCCGGAGCCAGAGCCGAAGACGAAGCCGAAGCCGAGCCGAGCGAGCGACGACGACGACGGCGCGAGGCTTACTTTCTTCTTAAATCTTTAAGAGCTACAAGAAGAGCAATTATATATATACCCACCAAAAATCTTTTCCTCTTCCAATATGGGACAATGTCTCATTGTCAAGAGGGGAAACTTAAAATTTTACTCAAAAAAATTTATTTTTCCTCCATTTCCCATTCACCCTCATTTTAAGACTATTTCATCTTAAATAACAAAAACCTCAACAATCCCCCACATGAATGGGGAATGGCTATATCACAGAAGTATGCATGGAAAAACTGTGTGATTTGCAAGCAAGGATTAATCGTATCTGGATAAGTAGGTTTTCCTTTGAACTTTCCATAGTGAACTTATGTCGGATATACTCGGTCAATCGGTAGATTTGATATCTTTGAACTGTCTTTGATTCTCATTGTTGTGTTCGTTTCAGCCATGAACACCGCCTGGTTTCATAAGTGCGTAGAGAACTGGCCTTACAAAGTTCTCCTTGAAGCGGCTAACACTTCACACTTACATAGGTGATTCTTAAACGTGTCGTCATGTAGATACACTATTTGATATACCTCGTATCAAATTTAGAAATCATTAAAAAGCCTTAATGCTTTATCCTTGGTACTGAACATTGTCTCATCACGAGAACGGACTAAAATTTTATTTGACAATGTTGAACCGTCATTAATGACTTTGTTTGATCTCCTTGAACCTAGATCTTGGGATCTCCAGTCTTCTAGGTAGAGTTACCGCCACAATGACTTGTTCTCGACCATAGCCCCATTCCCCTTGATGATTTCTCAACTACCTCTCTAGTTAGGCCTTTTGTAAGTGGATCCGACATATTATCACTTGACTTTACATAGTAAATCGTGATAATTCCTCTAGAGAGTAATTGCCTAACGGTTTTATGTCTTCGTCGCATATGACAAAATTTACCGTTATACATAACGCTCCCAGCCCTTCCAATTGCCGCTTGACTATCACAATGTATGCATATTGGTGCCAACGGTTTGTGACAAAATGGAAAGTCTTCCAAGAAATTTCGGAGCCATTCAACTTCTTCACCGGCTTTATCTAAGGCTATGAATTCAGCCTCCATTGTAGAGCGGGCAATACATGTTTGTTTGGACGACTTCCAAGATACCGCTCCTCCACCAATAGTGAATACATATCCACTCGTGGACTTAGAATCAGTTGAACCGGTGATCCAATTTGCATCACAGTATCCCTCAATCACCGCAGGGAATTTACTGTAGTGCAAGTCAAAGTTCTGGGTATGTTCTAAATATCCCAAAACTCGTTTCATTGCCATCCAATGAGATTGGCCTGGATTGCTCGTATATCAACTCAGTTTACTTATAGCACAAGCTATATCTGGTCGTGTACAATTCATGATATACATTAAGCATCCCAACACACGAGCATAATCCAATTGTGATATGCTTTGGCCTTTATTCTTTGCTAATGCAAGATTCACGTCAATTGGAGTCTTTGCAACTTTAAAGCTCAAGTGCTTGAATTTTTCAAGTACTGTCTTAATATAATGAGATTGTGACAATGCAGACCTTGAGGAGTCTTATGGATCTTAATTCCCAGAATAAAATCAGCAACTCCCAAGTCTTTCATATCAAACTTGCTATTGAGCATACGCTTAGTAGCATTTATGTTGGCAATGTCATTACTCATTATCAGCATATCATCCACATGTAGGCAAACAATGACTATGTGATTTGGAACATTTTTAATGTATACACATTTATCACATTCATTTATCTTAAAACCATTTGACAATATTGTTTGGTCAAATTTCGTATGCCATTGTTTGGGTGCTTGTTTTAGTCCGTAAAAAGACTTAACAAGTCTACATACCTTCTTTTCTTTACCTTGAACTACAAACCCTTCAGGTTGTTCCATGTAAATTTCTTCCTCCAACTCTCCATTTAAGAAGGCCGTCTTAACATCCGTTTGATGAATTTCAAGACCATACACTGCAGCTAATGCTACTAACATCCGTATGGACGTAATTCTTGTAACTGGAGAGTATGTATCAAAGTAGTCTAGACCTTCTCGTTGTCTATACCCTTTGACTACGAGTCTTGCTTTGAATTTATCAATAGTGCCATCATCTTTGATTTTTCTCTTAAAAATCCATTTAGAACCCAAAGGTTTATTTCCAGGAGGAAGATCAATCAATTCCCATGTATGGTTGTTCAATATGGATTCTCTTTCACTATTGACTGCCTCTTTCCAAAATAATGATTCGGAAGAAGTCATAGCTTCTTTAAATGTTTGAGGCTCATTCTCCAATAAGAAAGTCACAAAATCTGGTTCAAATGAAGTAGGCGTTCTTTGACGTTTACTACGTCTTGGATCCTCCTGATTACATATAATTTATTTTGTTTCTTCCCGAGGTCGTTTAGATCCTTCACCAAACGACTCACATTCTTTTTTATATGGATATATATTTTCAAAGAACTCAGCATTATCTGATTCTATAATCGTATTATTATGAATGTCGGGATTTTCTGATTTATGAACCAGAAATCGATATGCTTTACTATTTGTCGCATATCCTATGAAAACACAATCAACGGTTTTCGGTCCTATCTTTACCCTTTTGAGTTTAGGAACTTGCACTTTTGCCAAACACCCCCACACTTTAAAATAATTTAAGTTGGGCTTCCTTCCTTTCCATTTTTCATATAGAATGGATTGTGTTTTGCTATGGGGCACTCGATTTAATATTCGATTAGCCGTAAGAATGGCTTCCCCCCCCACAAGTTCTGTGGCAAACCAGAACTTATCAACAACGCATTCATCATCTCCTTTAATGTGCGATTCTTTCTTTCCGCAATCCCATTAGATTGGGGCATGTAAGGGGCTGTTGTTTGATGAATAATTCCATATTCTAAACATATTTCTTCAAAAGGAAATTCATATTCACCACCCCTATCACTTCTTATCATTTTTACTTTCTTGTTAAGTTGTGTTTCAACTTCATTTTTGTATTGCCTGAATGCGTCTATTGCTTCATCTTTACTATTCAGTAAGTAAACATAGCAATATCGAGTACCATCGTCAATAAAAGTTATGAAATACTTCTTTCCACCGCGAGATGGTATTGACTTCATGTCACAAATATTTGTGTGAATTAAGTCTAAAGGATTTGAATTCCTTTCAACTGACTTATAAGGATGTTTAACATACTTAGATTCCACACATGTTTGACATTTTGATTTTTCGCATTCAAACTTAGGCAGTACTTCCAAGTTAATCATTTTTCGCAAGGTTTTATAATTGACATGACCCAAACATACATGCCATAAATCATTTGACTCAAGTAAGTAAGAAGAAGCTGAAATATTATTATTGTTTTCCACAACCATTACATTCAGATTGAAAAGGCCCTCGGTGAGGTAACCTTTTCCTACAAATATTTCATTCTTACTTATGACAACCTTGTTGGACACAAAAATGCACTTAAAATCGTGCTTAACAAGAAGTCAAGTAGAGACTAAATTCTTTCTCATTTCGGGAACTTGAAGGACATTGTTCAAAGTCATGACCTTGCCAGAAGTCATTTTCAGAAATATCTTCCCATATCCTTCAACTTTTGCTGTTGAAGCATTTCCCATATAAACTGTCTCTCTGGGTCCAGCAGGAGCATAACTAGCAAAAGCTTCTCTAACTGCACAAACATGGTGAGTGGCTCCAGAATCAAACCACCACTGTTTAGGATTTCCCACCAAGTTACATTCAGAAAGCATGGCACACAAGTTATCAACATCATCATGCTTTACTACCATGTTTGCTTGACCCCTTTTCTTGTCTTTCTTCGGAGCGCGACACTCCGTAGATTTGTGTTCGATTTTCCCACAGTTGTAGCAGTTTCCACTGAACCGCTTCTTGCTTGGGTTGTATTTCGGAACAGAAGCCTTCTTCCTCTTTTTGTTATCTTCAACAATATTTGCTCCCATTATTGTTAAATTTCCACGGCCTCTCCTTTCAGTAGCTTTATTGTCCTTTTCGATTCTCAACCGAACAATGAGATCTTCAAGGGACATTTTCTTTCGTTTGTGTTTCAAATAATTTTTGAAGTCCTTCCACAACGAAGGCAACTTCTCAATCATTGCTGCTACTTGGAATGCTTCATTGATGACAAGACCTTCAGCAAGTAGATTATGAATAATCACTTGCAATTCCTAGACTTGGGTAATAACAGACTTGCTATCTACCATTTTGTAGTCCAAAAATTTTGCGGCAATGAATTTCTTCATCCCGGCATCTTCAGTTTTATATTTCTTTTCAAGCGCATTCCACAATTCTTTTGACGTCACCACGCCACTGTATACATTATACAGATTATCATCCAGTCCGCTAAGAATATAATTCTTGCATAAAAAATCAGAATGCTTCCACGCTTCAATCACGACAAAGCGTTCATTCTCTGGAGTTTTATCTGGCAGATCAGGAACATCTTCCTTGATGAACTTCTGTAGACATAACGTAGTTAAGTAGAAGAACATCTTCTGCTGCCAGCGCTTGAAATCAATCCCGAAAAATTTTCCAGATTTTTCTGCCGGTGCCAACGCCGGTGTTCGGCTTGTCGATGCGTTGGCAGTCACCGTCGGAACAGCTTAGTTTTCGCTTCCAGTCGTCATTTTTTCTGTAAAAGAATGACACAAACAAACGTTTAATAAATGTTTCAAACTGGAGTAAAAATCACGTTGATTTTAATCTCCAACAAAATGCCATGAAGGCTTTACTCTCCAAAACGGGAGTACACAAAACCACAAAGGTTTTAGTTTGCAGAATAATAAGAATAACACAAATACAGAAATAAATATTAAATTCCTTAAGATTGTTAGTCCCGCCAATATTGCCGTATTTGTAAATAATAATTCTGGAAAATATAAGTTATCGTAATGAAACAGTAATTAATTCGAGCCCACTGAATTCACAGTGTTTCCTTAAGGAATTTAATCCCCTCCTAGTACCCAAGGTTATCGATTATTTTCTCCCAAGATAGAACGAATCACACACTGGTGTAGCGGTACTTCAAACCCCAGTGTTTCAGCGAACACAAAGTTCGGTAGCAAATTACACTTACAGTTGCTTTGTTTGAAGTTAAAACAATGCAGAACAAAGGAGTAGAAACTCAGAAAATCGTATGGAAATGCTGAGAGGAAGGAGTGCAATGTATAGCCAAAGTTGAGCGTTTTCAGTTTTTTTGGTGTCTTTCTTCAACAGCTGCTGCACATATTTATAGCAGTCAGCTTTGAAGATGAACGACCCTCCACCCTCCATGGTGGAGCATGCACTAGCTTGTTTGTGGAGCAAGCACTTGGCCATGGTGGGAAGAGCATTAGGCGGCTGCTATTGCAGCTGGTGGTCAATACACGGATTGGAACATATCCGTTATAATTGCGGATAATCTTACGTTAATATTTACTATTAACAAATAAATTTGGTCCAAAAAATTAATCAATCAATCATTTCCGAAGCCGAAGCCGAGCGAGTGTCACACCTCCTTTTTTCCCGAGGGGGAGGATAGGGGAGTTTTTCCAATTAAAGTGACATTAATCGAAATGGGATTGTTTATTTATTTCAGAGTCGCCACTTGGAATAATTTATGGTGTCCCAAGTCACCGGTTTATTTTAAATCCCAAATCGAGGAAATTTAACTCTATTTATGGTCCGCGAACACAGAAGATCGGGTAAGGAATTCTTTTAACACGGGAGAAGGTGTGAGGCACTCCCGAGTTCCGTGGTTTTAGCACGATCGCTTAACTATTAATACTTGGCCTAATTATCTGATTTATTATATGTTTTAAAATCTATTGTGCATTACCGTTTCTATACCGCTTTTAATATTTATGGAATTTATTTCTAGAACAAGTCACGATGTCGTACACTTGTCATTTTGGCACACATCGCAAACCACGCCACATGAAATGCACCCGCAATTTACGACATGCTTATTTTTATTATTGTTTGAAGTTATGATCGGGCCACATGAAATGCACACCCGAATTGGAGATTACGTATCGTGACCATGCCACGGGAACCGTACCCATGGCCACGATAATTTATATTAATCGCGCCTAAAGCAAGCTACGAGGTTCATGAGTGATTATTTTCCTAAGTTTGAGATCAAGCATGAAGGTTTAAGAACGATTTATTGTGACCAAACTACAAAATTGATTAAGCTAGTAGAGTTGTTGCTGTTGGGTAGTGAAATGGGCAATCGGTTGAGGTAACTATGTTTGGACCTAACAAGGCGTTTGACAAACAACTGCCGCACTACTATTTTATTAATAATATTGATTAACATGTTTGGTGCATGACTGAGGCCACTCATGAACAACAGCGACCTAATGAGTTTCAGAGTCCATTTGACTCTTTAAGTTAATTCAACGTATTGGGCGGTGACCCAAGTAAATCAATTTTGGCCCCTATTGAGGCCTAGTATGTCCAAACATTGAATTTCTTTTGTCTCTAATCACCTGTGATGAAAATGTACATTTACTTAACATTTACAATACTAATTTGAACCATTTTCATCAAACAAAGTACTCATGAATTAAAGGATGAACTACTCATATGGAGGAAATCTCAAATTACAACTAAATGGCTACAGATTTGATGTTTCAACAATTGAAATTAATATTACAAACCATACATGTCCTAAATGACCAATTCTTAAACTCTGCCCTTTATATTGACACTTTTATACATGAACTTCAGTTGGTTCCATAAGTGTTCCCAGAATTTAATTAACCAAACAGTTTGAACAGTAATTAGATCTGCAAAATGTGACTTCTAACACAACTGATTTCAAAATACAAAAAGCTCTTTAGTCACTAATTAGCATACTTCGATAGAAATCTGACATATTCAAAGCAAGCATATGGAATATAGTGACCGAATCATCTTAGATTCAAAGCGAAATGTAACATTAACGCCTATTCAATAACAAACACTCACAGATCTCAATTCAAGTTCAAAGCATACATATTCTTATAATTTCATGACATCAAAATCAAACAGAAGCATAATTTAAGAAAGAAAATTACCTCGACAGCAGCGGAAACAATAAAAGCTGGACCAAATAAAGGTCCAAAAAAAAAACTTTAAGAAGAAGCTCAACAACTCAAATGGAGAAAAGCAGCAATAAGTTTGGATTCCACATCTCTTTTGAAAAACCCAGGAAAGAGAATTAGCTTTCATATCTCAATTCAAAATTCCAGTTGCTCAGTTCTCTTGTTTCAACCATTTCGTGTGTGCTTCTGATTTTTCCCTTTAACTCCCTGAATTGCGTGTGTATGTGAATGTGTGAGAGAAGAGATCAGTGTGTTGGTGAGAGAGTGACCATGGAGAAGCGGGCTGCTAGGAATGGTGTCGAAGGAGAGGGGAAGTTTTTTTAGAGGAGAGCCGCTAGGGTTCGTCAAAAGGGGAGGATCCGTCTCTCTTCTGAAGGGGGGGCCTCGTTAGGGTGTAGGAAATTAGGTTTTTTTATTATAAAAGGGTTGTGGGTTATGGAATGGGTAAATGGGCTGAAGGGAGGGGTGTACTGTCAGAAATTGGGCTCAAGTTTGGGCCACATTTGCCTTTAAAGGTGGCCCTTTAACTCTACAAAGCTAAAATATTAATTTCTTTTCCTAAAATATCATACCATAAAAATATAAAATCAATCCTAATTAATTAAAATATCTATATTATGACATGAAACTATTTTTGTATTTTCAAACATATGTTTTAAAATTAAAACTAAAAGTTGACTGAAATCCTATTAAAAGTAAAAATAAACAATTTTTTTTGAAATATTCCTTTTAAAAGTTACGCGGGTCAAAAATTACATGCTTACAGCTGCCCCTCTTTGCTTGGAAACACGAAGAGTTTTCGGAGCAAAGAACAATAAGCAACGTAATTGATTTATGACCCGACGCTTATTCAAAACGAAACAAAGACGGATAAAAGATTGTGACCGAGCCCTGGTATTTGAGCTGCCTACATATCCTTGGCTTTAAAGGGATCAGGTCACGTGTAGTTCAGAAGTTTAGGTAGCTGGGACTACCGAGAAGCTGTGATTTCACTGCTGCTGCTGCTCTTTCTTGCTGAGCTCCCTATTACACCAAAGTCAAAATGAAAAAGAAACTAACTAAGCCTATCAGCTACGAGTTACAAGATTCCTATCTATGAGTCTTCTGAAGCTTGATCTTGAGTCTTGAATGGTTCTTCATGCGGACTTTTGACTTGAACCTTGATGCTTGCAAACTGCAGGTGCTAGTTCTTTCTTCTTCAGCTTTTCGGATCAAGACGGGACATGCAAAGCTTGTGACTTCAGTCTTGTCTTGAGCAGCCCATACCTTATCATCTGCTTCTGCATTTTGAATTCACTTTTTTTTTTCTTTTTTTTTTATTCTGGATTGAGACTTCTTCTTTTGGTCATCTCGGACTGTCAGCTCGCATTCTTGAGGCGAGCTTCTGCTACTTCTAACTTGAATTGAATTCTTAAATGACTTCTCTCGTTCTCCAGGTGGGCGCCTGATGACTTAAAACTCGAAATAAATTCCCTCATTCTCCAGGTGGGCGCCTGCTGACTTAAAAACTTGAAATAAATTCCCTCATTCTCCAGGTGGGCGCCTGTGCTGACTTAAAATAGAAATGAATTCCCTTGTTTTCCAGGTGGGCGCCTGATGACTTAAAACTGAAATGAATTCCCTCATTTTCCAGGTGGGCGCCTGATTACTTAAAACTGAAATGAATTCCCTCGTTCTCCAGGTGGGCGCCTGATGACTTAAAACTTTAAATAAATTCCCTCGTTCTCCAGGTGGGCGTCTGCTGACTTAAAACTTTAAATAAATTACCTCGTTCTCCAGGTGGGCGCCTGCTGACTTAAAAACTTGAAATAAATTCCCTCATTCTCCAGGTGGGCGCCTGACTTAAAACAGAAATGAATTCCCTCATTCTCCAGGTGGGCACCTGATGTTGACTTAAAACTTGAAATGAATTCCCTCATTTTCCAGGTGGGCGCCTGCTGACTTAAAAACTTAAAATAAATTCCCTCATTCTCCAGGTGGGCGCCTGTGCTGACTTAAAACATAAATGAATTCCCTCATTTTTCAGGTGGGCGCCTGCTGACTTAAAACTGAAATTAATTCCCTCGTTCTCCAGGTGGGCGCCTGATAATGACTTGAAAATTAAAACAAATTCCCTCATTCTCCAGGTGGGTGCCTGATGACTTACACTTGAAATGAATTCCCTCATTCTCCAGGTGGGCGCCTGATGCTGACTTAAAACTTGAAATAAATTCCCTCATTTTTCAGGTGGGTGCCTGATGTTGACTTAAAGCTAAAATGAATTCCCTCGTTCTCCAGGTGGGCGCCTGATGACTTAAAACTGAAATTAATTCCCTCGTTCTCCAGGTGGGCGCCTGCTAATGACTTGAAAATTAAAACAAATTCCCTCATTCTCCAGGTGGGTGCCTGATGTTGACTTAAAACTTGAAATTAATTCCCCCGTTCTCCAGGTGGGCGCCTGCAACTACAATAAAACAGAAACAACAAAAGAAACTTTTTCTGCCCCAGTTTACACTAGGAAGATTTGTGAGTTATTAGCAGAACTATAAATTACCTATGCTATTGATGAAGGATGCAATGATGAAAGCAAAATTGAAGACTCGACTAGGATGTGCATCTCCTAAAGAAATAAAAATCTGAAAAACCCAAACTAGGAAGTGCGTCTCCTAAATTTGAGATTGAGCTTGCGAAAAATTATAAACTAAGCTTGACTAAACTAAAAACTGACCCTATTCTCCAGGCGGGACCCTTGATTTCAAGAAAACTAAATATTGATAACTTAAGAAAACTAAAAATTGACCTTTGTTTTTTTTTTCAGACTTCCTTTTTTTTTTCAAAACTTATTATCCTAGGAGAAAATTCATCAGACTAGATTTTTTTGTTTTTTTTTTTTTGGTATTTTAGGAGAAAGATTCATCAGACTAAGATTTCTATCCTAGGAGAAAGTTCATCAGACTAGGTCTTCAATCTTAGGAGAAAGATTCATCAGACTAAGATTTCGATCATAGGAGAAAATTCATTAGACTAGGTCTCTTTTTTATTATCTTAGACGAAAGATTCATCAGACTAAGACGTTAATCCTAGGAGAAAATTTATCAGACTAGGTATTTTTTCTTTTTTTTTCTTTTTTTTTTGGTATCTTAGGAGAAAGATTCATCAGACTAAGATTTCTATCCTAGGAGAAAGTTCATCAGACTAGGCCTTCTATCTTAGGAGAAAAATTCATCAGACTAAGATTTTTATTGGGAGAAAATCCATCAGACTAGGACTTTTTATCCTAGGAGGAAAAATGTGAAGAGCAATGGCAACATTTATGCATACTAGCAAGACGGATAAAGGCAAAGATTTGAGAAACTTACCTTTGTCAGGTTTTCTCTTCTTTTTTTCTTTTTCTTTCTTTTCTTCTCTTTTTTTTTTTTCTGAAACCCAAATTCCTTGCACTGCTTTCTTCCTGTTTCAAAACAAAGAAAATTTTGTCAGTTTTAAAAGTGGTGGTCGGTTTGCGGCCTTGAGTCTTGGGCAGCTTGGCTTTTGCTCAATCAGCTTGAGCCAGTTTCAAGAGACTTTTTGCTTTACATCAACCCTGATCGTTTCACACCCTGTACTATTTGTATTTGTGGCTCAATCAGCCTTATCCCAACTGGAGATCTTTGCTTAGGTGACCTTTTCTATGTCTTGAATGTCTTTCTGCTTTTTGAGCAATTTGTCTGTCAGAGAGAATCACAACTGGTAAGTGTCTTTTGCATGATGTGCACACTTCATAGTTCTTGTTCAGTACTACAGAGAGTCTCTGATTAACCTTGAGGTTATCTTTGCTTGCTTTACCCGAATAGGTTGACAAGAGTCTTTTGGGGGGAAGCCTTTGCATGAATCCTCGACGCATGTTGACTATAAAACCCGAGTGTGCTGGCCAAATTTACCTTGTGCAACTGAAAAGCTGGTAGCAGATTTTGAAATCTTTTCTGCTTGTTTTGACAAGGACTGACTTAGAGTGAAAGACACAATGATGCAAAGAAACAAGTATTGACAAGAAATGCCCCTGTCGGAAGGACGGAAGGAAGAGTTTTTTTTTCTTTTCTTTTTTTTTTTTTTTTATTTTGCGGTAACTAGCCTTAATGATCATGACATGCATTTTGGACTTAACGGTCTGATCTATCAAACTGACTAAATCTTCCTTTTTACCATTCTTATGACTCTGAAGTCGGGCTTGTTCGTGCCAATCCTTTGCATCAACTTCATGACTCACTTTCGACTAGCGGTGCCCCGAGGGGTTTTCACCAACAAGTCTCTCTCATTTATTCATCTCTGCTTACCGTCATCTTACAGTGCCCGTGAGGGTTTTCACTAGTAAGACTCTCTCATTTTTTCTTCTCTTTTTCTTTTTCTTTTGCTTTCTTTGTGTGAGCAACTCGACAGTGTTCTATGTCGTGTGACAACTGCTGCTCTTTGCATGTGTTTCTTGGCATTCTTGAAGGCATATCGGGAGGTCTTTATTTGGAAGGTTTTTGGATAGGGTTGGAAAGATGGGTCGGCATGGAGGCTCTAAGTAGACTCAATATGATGGGTTGTATACTTTACAACTCTTGGAATCGACTCTTTCAAAAGTGAAATAAAATTTTTGCCCCAGTTTCTGATATTGGGGATTTTTGTATTTTTTTATTTTTTTTTGAATTCTTATTTGGTTGGACCGAACCGTGTAAGGCTGCCTACGTATCCCTTTTTTAAAGGAATCAGGTCTAACGTAGTTCAAACATCTGACCTAACTTTTTTTCATCTTTCTTTTTTTTTTTGTCTTTTTTTTTTCTTTTCTTTTCTCTTTTTTTCAAAATAAGTTGCCCAACTTCTACAAGAGCTGGGGGCATGAGCTTTTTGACTGTTCTTTTCTTCTTCTTTTTTTACTTGTACTTTCTAAGAGTTGCCCCAGTTTGTACTCTTTGGGCATAGACCTTTTTTTTATTTTTTATTTTTGAACTTTTAACTCTAAACTTGATTCCAAAAGAGGGTGGTCGAAGAAAATAACACAGGCTCAAAAGGGGTAACAAAGGGTAAAGTGTTTGGGTAGCAGAAAAATGGCCTCCTAGCCTCGAGAATGCCAAACATGGTTTCCTTTCGCGATACAACATTGATGAACATGTCTGTCTTCTTGGTGTGTCGTGGTCGAAAGACACTTTCCATCCCTTAATGTCAAACTTTCCAACAAACTTCAATTGATTCTTTCCCAAACCCGATCTTCACAATGATTTGAAGGTAAAACTTACTCGAGCTTAATTCCAAAGTGTTTCGACTCTTTGTTCATCCTAAAAAATATCTTCTTCTTTTTTCGGTTATCCGATTCAAGATTAGATCAATTTTCTAAGATCTGGCCAAAAGTTCCGCATGCATGCCATGTCACTAGAACTAGCGGCGAAAGAACTAAGCATGGAATGAAACAAGGACAAACTGTATTTCACTGAATAATGGATAGAAGGATTTGACAATAAGACAAACAAACTAAAATCCGAGTTACGACCCTAAAATAACCCGGCTAATGAAAATAGCAACAAAACGAACAGACAAGACTCACACAGACAAAATAGAGGGATAGAAGGGTTTGACTCAATAAAACAAATAAAATCTGGATCACACCCTGGAATAACCCAGGTAATAGAAAAAATATCAAAACAAGCTACCAAGATTCCTTCCTAGTGAGGAGGGAATGACTTTTCAATTGCTAAGCTTGACATTTAGCCACAAATTTGTTCATCAGAATCACCATGGCCTTCTCCAATTTCAGTCGGCAAGTTTCCGAGAGGATTCTCATACTCCATGTCACCACACATCATCCCCACAAAGTGTGCATCATCATGTGCATATAAAGGATTCTGCGTGATATTCTGGGTGTCATTATCTTGGATCACTATCAGTTTTTCCTGGATCATCCTTTCTATTTCTTTTTTCAAATCCCGACAACTTTCAACATTGTGCCCCTGGGCATTAGAATGGTATTCACACCTTTTAGAAAGGTCAAAGTTTCTTGCACGTGGGTCCACATAATTTGGAGGAATAGGTGCAATCATGTCATAATGCTTTAATTTCTCAAACACACTTTCATAGGACTCTCCTATTGGTGTAAAATTATCTTTCAGCCTTTGTTCCCCTCTATACCCCTGGCTCCGTTGTGGGTTATAGGGCATTTGAAAATTTTGTGGAGACTGGTGGAGATTTTGCAGTGCTGGTGCTCGCTTTCTGGGGTGTCTTGGTGGCTGGACAACATACTGAAATGGAGCAATAGAGTATTGTGGGTTCTGAGGTGGATAGTAGTGCTCAGGGGAATCATCGGAAACCTGATGAGGCTGCTCATACCTTCGAGATGTTCTCCTAGGACCCCTTCTCGACCTTATTGTCATCATGGTTTCTTCATCCTTCTCATTCGTGTCACTAAAATTATCAGATTCAATCTTTACAGCATGAGTTGCAGCTTTGAGAACTGCCTGACTTATAATTTTGCCTGTCTTAAGGCCATTCTCAACCATTTCCCCAATTTTGATTGCTTCCAAGAAGGATTTGCCAACTGCGGACATCATGTTTTGAAAATAATCTGGCTCTTGAGCCTGAAGGAAGACAGTGATTAGCTCGTGGTCATCCATGGGTGGCTTAACTCTAGCTGCTTGCTCTCTCTATTTAATGGCATATTCCCTGAAGCTTTCAGTCGATTTCTTCTTCAAGTTAGAAAGGGAATTGCGGTCTGGGGCGATGTCGATATTGTACTGGAATTGTCTGACGAAGGCCCGGGCCATGTCATCCCAGACATGCCAGTGAGAGGTGTCTTGATCAATAAACCATTCAGAGGCCACCCCTGTCAAGCTTTCCCCAAAATAAGCCATTAGCAATTCTTCATTTCTTCCCGCACCTCTTAGCTGATTGCAATACCTTTTCAAGTGAGCTATGGGGTCGCCGTGTCCATCGTACTTTTCAAATTTGGGGATCTTGAAACCAAGTGACAAACGAACATCAGGGAACATACATAGATCCTTGAAGGCAACACTCTTCTTACCTGCCAACCCTTGCATATTTTTCAACTGCTGTTCTAAGCTTTTCATTCTTTGGGTCATTTTTTCCTGTGCCATCTTACGGGCAGGATTCTCAATCTTTGCAGGAAGATCGAATAGGTACGAGTGGTACTCAGGAGAATAGTATTGTTCTTGTTGGGTAGCAAATTGTGACTCGTGAGTTTTCTTTTGCACCATCGTCAGTTGTGGGATGGTGAAGACGGGTATAACAGTAGTGGTTGTTTGATTGGTTGTCAATGGCACACTTTGGGAGCGCGCAACAGAAGTTTTAGTTGTAGTCATACAGTTAGGAAAAAGACTGAACCCAGGTGGATAGGATTGATCGGGCAATGAGACCGGAATGGTAGTAGTCGAAATGGATGTGAACTCTGGGAAACCATGAATAGAAAAAGGCGGTCCTTGGCCATTGGCCCATGCTTGACACATTTCAGTCATTTGTTGCTTCAGTACTCTATTTTCCTCAACCACAGTAGACTCATGTAGAACCCTCTGACCCTGAGTCTCTTGAGCACTTGTAACAGCTTTGATGCCAGTTGTCAATGGCATTTTTTCCTTGGATATTGTGTTGCCAACTTACCACAAACCGACCACCTCAAACTTTTTCTATGATTCAAAACAAGAGACACGTTAGAATAGACTCAGTCGGTCCTTATTATCATCATCATTTTTATTTTATTTTTTCATTTATTTATTTTTTTTTGGTCGATCAAACCTGATGTGGGTTGCCTACGTATCATGTGGGAACATGAATCAGATCGTGCGTAGTTTGGGAGGATCAGAAATAAGGTAAATAAACTAACTCTTTTTGGATTTTGATTTTTTTTCTTTTTAATTTCCGAAAGAAAGACTTATATATAAAATAAAATAAAATATTTTTGGAATTTGATTATTTTTTCTAATTTTTTTCCGATAGGACTTCTATATAAGAAATAAAAATATTTTTTGGCTTTTGATGTTTTTGTTTTTTTTGGATTTTTTGGGAGAAAGACTTTCTAAAAAAAAGGTAGAAAATATTTTTGGGTTTTTAATTTCATTTGTTTTCTTTTTCTAATGAAAGACTCCTACAAATAAATTTTTTTTTTGGTCTAAAATTATTTTTTAATCTTTTATTTGTTTGGGATTTTCTAAAAAAAAAAAGACTCCTAAAAGAAGGAATTAAAGGAAATATTTTTGGATTTTTAAAAATGGGGTCTCAAAGAAAGACTTTCTAAACAAGGAAATAAAGGAAAATATTTTTAGATTTTTTAAAAATTGTGGTCTAAACGAAAGACTTCCTAAAGAGGAGGTAAAGAAAATATTTTTGGATTTTTTTGAAAATTGTGGGCCGGAACCGATGAGGTTTGCCTACGTATCCCACATCCGGTGAGAATCAGACCCGCGTAGTTCTGTCATTTTGATGCACAGAAAAATATGATTTGTTTTGAAATGATTCTCTCTTTGCTTTTGAAATTTTGACAGAGTAACGGGATTTTTGAATACCGGAATTATCAAAACCAGGTGTTTTTCTGTCTTACCTCACTCTTGGTTTTTCTCTTCTCTTTTTTTTTTTTTGAATTTTTTTTTCTTACTCACGAAGCCGGTCAACATACAAGCCAAGCAAATTAATGCACAAGTAGCACGTAAAGAATGCATCAGGATGGTCCTTTAATTTTGGGTACACCTGTCCTAGACGGACCCAACCCCTGTGTTGAGTCCCCTAAGCCAAATGCACGTGATGCAAGCAAACGTACCTACTAGGGATCCGGCATGAGGCTGTTATTCAAAGTTTAAATTCTGGGTGTATTGTTCTAGACCTGGCTTACCCGAGCGGACAACTCGAGCCGAGGGGGGGCAACGTACCGGTAACCAAAAGGCCATCCGGCTTTGTAACTGATCCGATCCTCATTCTAAATTAGGAAATGACATTAACAGAAAAGAAGTCACGCCAGCGTACACTTCCCAGAAGATTTAGAAGACTCGGAGAGAAGAAGGGTTTCGTGACAGTTTATATACAGTCCAAACAATATCAAAGCGGTAAAAAGAGGCATTTAGCACATTAGGCTCAAACACGTAGAAATCAGATAATAAGTAAAAGCCAAGTATAACAGTCATCTTAGCTCGAATTCTGAATCCTGAACCAGAGATTCTGGGTTCGTTCCCCAGCAGAGTCGCCAGAGCTGTCACACCTCCTTTTTTTCCGAGGGGGAGGATAGGGGAGTTTTTCCAATTAAAGTGACATTAATCGAAATGGAATTGTTTATTTATTTCAGAGTCGCCACTTGGAATAATTTATGGTGTCCCAAGTCACCGGTTTATTTTAAATCCCAAATCGAGGAAATTTAACTCTATTTATGGTCCGCGAACACAGAAGATCGGGTAAGGAATTCTGTTAACACGGGAGAAGGTGTGAGGCACTCCCGAGTTCCGTGGTTTTAGCACGATCGCTTAACTATTAATACTTGGCCTAATTATCTGATTTATTATATGTTTTAAAATCTATTGTGCATTACCGTTTCTATACCGCTTTTAATATTTATGGAATTTATTTCTAGAACAAGTCACGATGTCGTACACTTGTCATTTTGGCACACATCGCAAACCACGCCACATGAAATGCACCCGCAATTTACGACATGCTTATTTTTATTATTGTTTGAAGTTATGATCGGGCCACATGAAATGCACACCCGAATTGGAGATTACGTATCGTGACCATGCCACGGGAACCGTACCCATGGCCACGATAATTTATATTAATCGCGCCTAAAGCAAGCTACGAGGTTCATGAGTGATTATTTTCCTAAGTTTGAGATCAAGCATGAAGGTTTAAGAACGATTTATTGTGACCAAACTACAAAATTGATTAAGCTAGTAGAGTTGTTGCTGTTGGGTAGTGAAATGGGCAATCGGTTGAGGTAACTATGTTTGGACCTAACAAGGCGTTTGACAAACAACTGCCGCACTACTATTTTATTAATAATATTGATTAACATGTTTGGTGCATGACTGAGGCCACTCATGAACAACAGCGACCTAATGAGTTTCAGAGTCCATTTGACTCTTTAAGTTAATTCAACGTATTGGGCGGTGACCCAAGTAAATCAATTTTGGCCCCTATTGAGGCCTAGCATGTCCAAACATTGAATTTCTTTTGTCTCTAATCACCTGTGATGAAAATGTACATTTACTTAACATTTACAATACTAATTTGAACCATTTTCATCAAACAAAGTACTCATGAATTAAAGGATGAACTACTCATATGGAGGAAATCTCAAATTACAACTAAATGGCTACAGATTTGATGTTTCAACAATTGAAATTAATATTACAAACCATACATGTCCTAAATGACCAATTCTTAAACTCTGCCCTTTATATTGACACTTTTATACATGAACTTCAGTTGGTTCCATAAGTGTTCCCAGAATTTAATTAACCAAACAGTTTGAATAGTAATTAGATCTGCAAAATGTGACTTCTAACACAACTGATTTCAAAACACAAAAAGCTCTTTAGTCACTAATTAGCATACTTCGATAGAAATCTGACATATTCAAAGCAAGCATATGGAATATAGTGACCGAATCATCTTAGATTCAAAGCGAAATGTAACATTAATGCCTATTCAATAACAAACACTCACAGATCTCAATTCAAGTTCAAAGCATACATATTCTTATAATTTCATGACATCAAAATCAAACAGAAGCATAATTTAAGGAAGAAAATTACCTCGACAGCAGCGGAAACAATAAAAGCTGGACCAAATAAAGGTCCAAAAAAAAAACTTTAAGAAGAAGCTCAACAACTCAAATGGAGAAAAGCAGCAATAAGTTTGGATTCCACATCTCTTTTGAAAAACCCAGGAAAGAGAATTAGCTTTCATATCTCAATTCAAAATTCCAGTTGCTCAGTTCTCTTGTTTCAACCATTTCGTGTGTGCTTCTGATTTTTCCCTTTAACTCCCTGAATTGCGTGTGTATGTGAATGTGTGAGAGAAGAGATCAGTGTGTTGGTGAGAGAGTGACCATGGAGAAGCGGGCTGCTAGGAATGGTGTCGAAGGAGAGGGGAAGTTTTTTTTAGAGGAGAGCCGCTAGGGTTCGTCAAAAGGGGGGGATCCGTCTCTCTTCTGAAGGGGGGCCTCGTTAGGGTGTAGGAAATTAGGTTTTTTTATTATAAAAGGGTTGTGGGTTATGGAATGGGTAAATGGGCTGAAGGGAGGGGTGGACTGTCAGAAATTGGGCTCAAGTTTGGGCCACATTTGCCTTTAAAGGTGGCCCTTTAACTCTACAAAGCTAAAATATTAATTTCTTTTCCTAAAATATCATACCATAAAAATATAAATTCAATCCTAATTAATTAAAATATCTATATTATGACATGAAACTATTTTTGTATTTTCAAACATATGTTTTAAAATTAAAACTAAAAGTTGACTGAAATCCTATTAAAAGTAAAAATAAACAATTTTTTTTGTAATATTCCTTTTAAAAGTTACGCGGGTCAAAAATTACATGCTTACAGCGAGCGACGACGACGACGGCGCGAGACTTGCTTTCTTCTTAACTCTTTAAGAGCTACAAGAAGAGCAATTATATATATACCCACCAAAAAATTTTTCCTCTTCCAATATGGGACAATGTCTCATTGTCAAGAGGGGAAAACTTAAAATTTTACTCAAAAATTTCATTTTTCCTCCATTTCCCATTCACCCTCATTTTAAGACTATTTCATCTTAAATAACAAAAACCTCAACAGTAGGTTGTATGATATTTGTATGAAGCGTGACAGACAAACTGTATCACACATTTGAAGATGTATCAACATTGTAGTAAAGTTGTATTATAGTTGTACACTGAATTGTATGAATATTATCTTTATATTGTATTAAGTTTGTATGAATATTGTATGAAAGTTGCAAATAAATTATATAATTAGTTGTATGAAATTTAATTTTTAAGTTGTATGTTATTGTAGATGTAATAAAGTTAGTATCAAATTTGCAACAAAAGAGCCTTAATCAAATAATTAGGTCCATGGATTATCTTTTTTCTTATGTTCTTTATTGCTAATTTAACAAGACAAATACATTTCTTAATACTGGATAGCGAAAACCTAAAAGTTCAAATCATCACCACAAATTGTCAGGTCTATTTCTTCGTGTGACAATGTAAAGAGCATGAGATATGAGAAAAAATATAAATAAATAAATAAATATAAGAGAAAAAAAAAGGGAGTAGTTAGAGAGGTCCATTTCCATTATCTGTTGCAAACATATTAGGTATGAGTAGCTATTTTTAATAATTTCTTTTTTAGTTTGACGTTTGCACCAAGCAGCCTAAACACCCAACTTAGCCTGTTGAATTGCCAAATTAACTACTACGACGAGACAAACTGATAATGCTTAAGTCATGACACTTATTTTATTTTTAAAAAAAAATCGGAACATCACACATTAAATGACTAGTATTTTGAGCATATTTATCACTCATCAAAGCTTAATTGACGAGCACTGTTAACTACTAAACCACAAGAATCGCGTTTTTATTTTTATCTTCTTAAAAAGAGAATTTATACCTAATCTATATTCCAAGACTAAAAAAAAGTTAAATCCTTATTTATTTACTTAAGGGTCCTCTGGTTACCGGGTTAGGAAAATAAGTTTAGTATAGAATGGTTGTTTTATGCTGCTTTTGATTAGCATTTCAAACGATTTTATATGAGAATTCCAGTATCATTCTATACCAAATTCAACATGCTAATTTATAAGAAAACTAGCTTTACGAAAATAAAACACATAAAAGATCAAAATAGCCTTAATATATATTTCTAATTTTTTACTAAAAAAAAGAATAAAATTTATAAAGTCATATGGAGTATTATTTACCATACATCTCATTTGTTATGCAATAAATCAAATATCCGCCAACAAAGGCATGTATGCTACATTATCCAGTGATTTGATTATTAAATCATGTATTACATCATTGCCTTTGCATTATCTTGTACATAAAACCCTTAATTTTTCTAGCTTTTCTCATGTAGAAAAGAAGGGGAAAAATGAGAATAGTTGCACATCTATTGGATTCAGTTGGAAATGTTGAATTTCATCACCCAAATAATGCATAAACATGCCGTCCCCTTTCACTATTGAATTGAAGTATTTAACAAATCAAATCAATAAAACACATCACTATCTCCAGCACTTAGCCAATAAAGCACGCATGCTACGTAAAAACACAGGGATAAAGACAACGCACAACACCAAATACAGCAATGAAACAATATACATAAAATGGAACTAGTGATGTTTTTCATTTTTGTCATTTTGATAACGACAATGTCTGCGCAATTTCCTTTATTCTACCGGGAACCTATTATCTACAACAAAACAGTAATCACGTAATTTTGCTCACCAAGACGACTTCCACACATTCAGAGAAATATATTTTGAAAAATATTTTCCTCGTAAACTCATCTTTTTTTTTTCAGAAAAATGGATAGCCATTGCAATTGCTGCCCTGTCATTGACATAAGAAAGGAATAGGCATTAGGCAATAGGAAGTAACATGACCGGATCAAGAAAAAGGAGCAAGAAAGTGATAGTTGGGACCCAAATTGCTCACCAAGTATAAACTTGACACATTTTCAGGTCCTACTGATCAGAAACAAGTCATCTGCTCTTCAACACATACAGCTGAGACATGAATGAGACATGGCCACTGATTTCAATAGCATAGCCACTGGTTATAGAAAATGATGGAAATAAGACTCACAAAGGGTCTTTAATTAGCTGTTGCTATCTATGCTTTATCAAATGTTACATACTAGTAAACTATGTTGGCCGGACTCTTGCCGTACCGTGTTAAATCCTCCAAGAATGTACTACTTTTGGCGTTTGAACAATGCATGTACACCCATTTAGCTCTTGGAATGGCCAATTTGACTGCTCTGATCATAGCACAAAGCTAATATCTTTTCTGATCAAAACAAAACAACTCCTATTTTTGGAAGCATATTTATGACTCATCTCAGTTATATTGACAATTACTGCTAACTTCTAAACCATGGGGAGGGTGCTTTATTAAAAGAATGAAAAAAGAAAAAAAAAAAAAAAAAAGGGAAAACCACAAGTTATCAAAATTCTAAGCGTCAAAACAAGATACATTTCTTTGATCTACTTAGTTCATCTACCCTCTCTCATGTAGGAAAGAAAAAGTAAGAAAGAGAATAGTTGCGCGACGCAATGCAGGTGGCTCGCCTGCAGTTAGAATGTGTGGAATTTTATCACCATAATATTTCAGAACATGCAGTCCTCTTTCAGCAATGAAGAAGCTTAACAATAGAGCACAAAGGAATCAAACCAATAAAACACATCACAACTCTCTAGCGGCAAAAGACGCGCATTAAGACAGAATCTACACCAAAATATAGTATATTGGCCATTCAAAGAAATGATACATACATGGAATCAAACTGGTAAAGTTCTAGATGACAAACGTCACACCATGATAACATAGTGGAGGAAATCTTAACTGGTAATGTGGATATAGCAGTCTTTACACGAGAATTTCGACCCTTCTTAGGCATTGACAAATCCAGAGTGGTCAATTCATGCTCAATCAAGCAGAGCAACAAATACCTGATGTAACAGCAAAACAAAGATGTGTTGCCACTGCAATGGGTGCCATTCGATGAGGGAAGCTGTAAAGGGGGTAACTTGACAAGATCAAGGGAAAAGGACACAAATGAAAGGGTCTGGTAACTAAAATGCCCACCAAGCACAACTACTTCTCCAGGATGCTATTGAGGTATGTGTCATCTGCTTGTTCACACATACAGCTATGAAGTAGGTGGGAAAACGTTTTTCCCAGGGCTGAATAACTTTTCTCTTCAGCATCAAGACATGAACTCATATATACCGTCACCATTGGAACAACTATACGAAGTACCCACCGTATGTGTACAGACATGAATGAGACATGACTAGAGATTTCAAAAGAACAGTAACTGCTTCAATAGAATGAAGGAATTAAGACTCCAAAAGGTTCTTCAATCCGGTTTCCTAGCTTATGACGTTCAGCGAACTCCTCCTTACCACACCACATCTAACCTTACTTCTGCTTATTTATTCACAAAGCATTAAAACTTACCTCAGAAATATATGCTACAAGTACCAATACTACTAGTACTGGCACTACTGTCAGCAGGAGCATACTGAAGCTCAAAGAGTATCAAGTCCTAAAGACTCGGTTTTCATCTTCAGGGATCTCAAGTAACTTATTGCTTCATCAATGACAACCATCGAATCTTTTCCTTTCACTCCAGGGATTATCTTCTGCAAAACGCTTATCGTCTCAAAAATTTCATTTTTTCTTGGCCTCTTTTCCCCAGATAGAGAAACCAATGCTTCTGAAACTTGATTATTGCTATTGCCACAACTGGATTCTGCATCATCCTCTAAGTCAGAGCAAGTAAAGGGTTTCGCAGAGGTTGCAGTATCGATGATTGATGGTACATCACAGCCACCATCGAACCGTTTACGCTTTTTGTTTGGCCATTCCGAACTAGCTACTTCTTCGCCTATTTCATCAAGCCACTGTGGTAGATCATGAGCTGTCATAGTACTAGGCGAGTGCCCTGTGCTTATTTCGTCACCATCCTCAGAATTACCATCATCATCATCTGAGTAGAGTAGGGCATTCAATTCTTCAGTGTCCTCGTGCAATTCACTTTCCACGTCATCTGTATAGTTTTCTTCATAATATTCACCACTGAAGTAATGCCCAGATGGACAAATTCCATTCCTTTTAATATGTGGGCCTTCCTTAATCAAATTACAAGGTCCAGCGGGTTGTGGACTCCGAGAGGGCAGGCATTGAACTGGAGTACCATTTGGAGAACTGTAAATTAAAGTTGTTTGACCACCAGATTGATCAAACACAAGAAATCTCTTCTGAGCGGATCCACGGCTTGCATCAGCTTCTTCTTTATCTCCAAGATTGTCAATTGTTTGAGGACCAAGCTTTGTGTTCACTACAGTGTTTAAAACTGGAGTGAAACCTTGTCGGAACCGTGGTAAACAGTATAACCAATTACAAGGTTCAGTTGGTTGGCTTGCCTTTGACTCTGGCAGCCTATAAAATGAGAAGTGAGAATTCCCTTTTACTGGAACCTCATTCGAGTGAGGAGTCATGTAAATAGGAACAGAATTCTGCTGCCCAATATTGAGTCCACAACTAGAAAAGTTCGAATGGGCTGATTGCAGATCTGGATACTGGTGATGGAACCAAGAACCGAAGTCTTTTTCCATTCAACCTCAACAATCACCTAATTATCAAACCCAAAAAAAAATATCTATAAACCAAATGATCCATATGTAAAAACTTAACCTTCAAATCAATAAAAATTGCCAAGAACGGAGATATCGTGAAACATACCAGTTCTAAATAACTGAGGTAATACAAATTGCTGATTACTTCTTGTAGACTTGAGAAACAACAGAAAATCCAAAAATTCCAGCTTAACTTGAATGCAGTAACAAGAAAGATAAAACTACGTGACGGGTTTCAACAACTGGCGAAAATATTCAGCCTGAAATAAACAAGAAAAGAAATTAGCTTTCATCCACAATCTCTTCAACTAAAAAGTAAAAACTAGGAGATCAAATATACAACAAGACAATAAAATTGGAATCTAAAAAACTACGAACGCTAACCTGGCAATCCTGGAGAGGTTGAAAGCATGCAATTACTCTAACAATTATGGTGGCAGACCCAGCAATCCCATTTTCGTGCTTCAATGCCCGAAATCTTGTCTGGCCAGCTGCTTGGCACACCATAACTACTTGTTCCAATCCCTCCCACAACCAACACACCACAATCTTAATTCTAGCAGAACTGATTCTTAAAAACCCCACCAGAAAAATTGTTCAAGTTAAGGAACAATTTTGCTAATCCTTCAAATAAACACCACACAACTATCTCCTATAAGAAAGCTAAAAAAGTGAGTAATCTGAAGAGAAACAGATTCTCAGCTGATCATGAGAAGGTAGCAAGGTATGACAATGAAACGAGTGGAACCCATGGAAGATTAATATAAAAAGAATATGAATTTTCTGAGGTGAAAAACGAATCAAGATTTCAGAAAAGAAGTGATTTTGTGGAGGGTATTTTACAGAATAACATGACAGTACAAGTTCAAGGAGATGACTTTCCTATATACATCAACAGATAAACTGCACCACAGCATGCTGTTCCTCACTTTAGTCAATTATAAACTCCTGTAAACATTACAACATACTAACATCAGTTTAAAAACCAAGACATCAGATGAAACCATATATGTTATAGAAAAAAATAGTAGGAATCTTGTGAATGCACGCCTGAATACTCAGAAAATTGAGGGGTGGGGCGAATTATTACTTATTAGGACAAAGATGGTTACTTTTTTGGCTTTTTGCCCCTTGAGTCTTTGTACCAAGTCATACAAAGATTCTTTTTTTAAAAGAGACATACTAGTAAGACTACAGGATTAATTTCATTGTTATTTTCTTGAAACCAGACATGGAATTAAAAAAGTTAAGAAATTGCAGCTGAAAATCCATTCACATAATTAGCTGTTAACCTCTATTTTTAGTAGCTTCTATAATTAGAGTAATAAGGCAATTTTATTTTATTATTGGAGATAAAGCAAGATCCTAGTGAAAACTCCTTTAAAACTTGGAAAACTAACAACCATACAACCAAAACATGAATACCAAGAATCAAAACTCAAATGGACTAAATGAAAAAACCAAAATCGACCGTACAATTACTTTATTGAGAAAATAGGTACTTACAGAGAATGAAACTAGAGAAGCGAAACCCAATTGATTATAATGAGAAACCCAAAAATAGCAGAGATTTGATTTTGGAGATTGAAAGTAGTGTGTGTATGTGTGCAAAATATAGAGAGGGGAAGTAGAGTACAGTCAAAGATAAGGGGAGAGACTATATAAAAGGAAAAAGACCATCTTCTTTACTTTGGTTGATGGAATTAATTGCTTTCATGCGTGCCAAGTGCACGCTTGGATTTGTGTATAATCATATCACTCCTTTTTTTTGGGGGGGGGGGGGGGGAAGGGAGGAGGGAGGTGAAGGTATAGAAAGATCCCCACTTGTTTTCTACTATTTGTGTTTGGTACAGTAAAAATATTTTTTTTGAAATCATTTTTCAATATAAAATTACTTTAAACTTCAAAATACTATGTTGAGAATAATATTTTTTAAAAATAAAGAAATGAAAAGTGACTTTCACTTCTTATTTCTAGAAGTTAATTTTTTTTACAAGTATCCTAATTTTTGTGTAAAATATTTGCAAAAATTTCGATAATTTCCAATTATAATATTTCACAATAAAATAAAGCGCGAAAATATTTGACACTTCAAACTAAAAATGTTCTTACCAATCGACCATCTAAGAAATATCAAGAAAATCATGATTCCGTTGGTAATTACTCCTACTTGTTAATTTTGTTTTGTGTTTGGTTGTTGAGTTGATTTGTTTGTAAATTTGACTTTAAGTAGGAGTAATTATTGTTGTAAATAAATAAATAAAAATTCGGAACTATCTGGTAGTGAACCGGGGCCCGGGGACATTGAGTGGACCCGTGGGTTAGATCATGATTCCTCCAATTCGCTTTCGTTTGGTTAAGTTATGACCATTATATTTTCCACTCCCTTTTTTTTATTCCAACTTATTTGTTTTTTCTTTTTTGGAGAAAAAGAAACTTGAATTATTTTCGAGAAAAGAAAACCTAGATTTTTTTCATTACAATTAAGGTGGAGTTAGGATGGCCGAAGGGGTTCCGAACCTCCGTCACTCAAAAATTACACTAAAGGTTAAGTTATGACCATTATATTTTTCACTTCCTTTTTTTTATTCCAACTTATTTTTTTTTCCTTTTTGGAGAAAAAGAAACTTGGATTATTTTCGAGAAAGAAGACCTAGATTTTTTTCATTTCAATTAAGGTGGAGCTAGGCTGGCGGAAGGGGTTCCGAACCTCCTTCGCTCAAAAATTATACTAAAAGTTAATTTTTTTTTTAATGCATTAATAATATATATCGAATTCTCTTAACTGCTTAGTGTATTTACTTTTTAATATTTCGAATTTCCTTAGTGAAAATGTTGGCTCCACTATTGATTACAACCCTCCATCTAGCCTCACATTGACATGCAAAGGAGGGCGAAAATATCCAACTTTTTCTATTGGAAATGAAATTAAAAAGAGAAATGCACCAAGTTGTTTTTTTATCCTTCATCTTTTAGTGATTTAATTTGGGTTAGCCATGTCTTTTCTATATATTTTTTTCTTTCTCTTTGTTCTTCTTCTCTTGAAAGTGGACTATTTTGGTATTTAAAGCAAATGAAAAGATTGGTTATTATATGAACGAATTCTAGGTACTATTTTTTCAAATCTCATTTTGACTACGAATTGAATGTTTCTTTTTTCTATACGAAATGGATTTTATCCCCTCTCTGTTTCCATAGATAATCTTTTTGGGGTAATTTTTAAGGTGATATTGGTCAATTTCAGATGTAAGACCAAACTTTTGCATTTTGAGAAAAGGAAAAATAAAATGGACAGCAGTAAAAAGGGGAAAGTATCCAATGTGTAACGAGAACACCCAATCATTTGAAACTTGACCATTCAAACCATGTGAATCATATATGCACAATGTAGCCCCCTCTAACCAGCTGTGGCTACTTGATGACCATTAATAACTCTTGACTTAACAATAGATGTGACAATATGGTTGTAATTTCTTCCCTTTTAATCGGGTTGGCTGCCTAAGGTGAAAATAAAAATTGAGACCTTAAATTTTTTTAATTATTTTTTCTCTTATAATTTATCCAAATCAAAAGAAGTTAGAATCAGTTTTAATTATTGTCAATGTCTAACCAATTTGTTTAATATCTCTTGTGTTATCATGTTGAACTTTATTGATTTAATTTTGAAAAAAAAATTCAACCAAGACAACTGATATAAAAATTGTTAACGGTAATTGAATTAACATTTTTTACCTGATTGAGTTTGCCATAGAGTATTCTTCTACTTATACAGTTTCTCGTAGCACTTTTAACTCTAAATATAAGTTGAAACAAATAATATTATTGTAACTACTATGCTTCAAAAGTCATTCAATGCTAAAGACAAATTTTAATAGTTACTTATCAAAGTAGCTTGAAAATATCTACAAAGGCACTCAAAGAATTTAAAAAATATATTCTAAACTAACATATTAAGTAGATCGATTTAAGTTGGGACGAATTAAAGACGGGAAACAACTAGTAACTACAATTTAAGATGTGTAAAATAACTATTTTAACCAATTATTTTAAAAATTCTATCAATAGTGAATAATTATTAGATATTATATATATTATTTATAGATTTTGGGGCCTTAAGTATTTTGGGGGCCTAAGGCCATTGTCTTAGTGGCCTAGTCAGCCCGGCTTTTAGTTAAAAGTCTTAAATTTAAGACTTGAGAATTGAGAAGTTTTTTATTAATAATTATATATTTTTAGTGGTTTTATCGAATGCGAATTTAAATTTATCGGGGTTAATGTATTCCACATACGGTTAAAAGAAAAAAGAAATATATCTACATCAAGACTGGGGTTTAAAGGTCTTAAGAGAAAATAAAAGAATAATTTCAGAGATCTCCATCTAGAGTTTGCCTCATCACATTAATCCTACTTGTGGTTTATGATATTACGTTTATTTTTTCTATTTTAATTTTTTATAATAATTCTTTTAATTTAGTTTTTACTAATAAAAAATATTATAATCTGATTAAATTGTCCTTTTTAATATTTTTGTTTTTCAATTAATTATTTTAGTGAATATCTTTTTCAATAGAATTGTTACTAAAAAGGGCCTGATGGGAAAGAAGAACAAAGAAGCATACAACAATACTTTTTATCATTAAAAAAAACAATAATACTTTAATCATTACTTAAAAAGAAAGAAAGACCAGCATTATTCCACACATACTCCGCGAGAAGTATTTAATCATCAACATTACTAGTAGTACTACTTTACTCTTCAACCTTCTTTCACTTTTTTCTTCCCTTACTTTATCTTTACTGTAGTAAATAATATGGAGTAGTGAAATACATGATTAAAGCATGCAAATATAACAATTGTACTTTGGCCAGCCATGCCCATACAGTGTATAGTAATTTTCACTATTAATCTTAGACTAGCTATATAGTTTATTATTGGGAGAGAGATGCATATATATCATCATGGGTATATATGTTCCAGCTTGATTAAAATATATCATATTATATATTAATTATCATTTTATAAAAAAAAACTGGCAGCTGGCATCAGCTGGTAAAGAAACTGAATTTATGCCGAACTCGACATACATCAAAGCTAGCCCGCAAGATGAGAATTGACCATAATAATGTAAAATTACATTTAAATAGCGGATGTGGGAACTCAACATCAGCATCACCCACTTCATTGTGCAATAGTTTAAATAAAATCGAGAAGTTTGTCCTAATAATGTTGAATTCTATAACTGAAACTTGCACGTATTATTCGTCACTTGCTTAGTGGTTTAATAGTTCATTTATGTGCATGTGAAGCAACTATATTCTCTCTATTGGTTAGCATTCGCTTATATATGTTGGCTTTCGGTTCTATATATACTGTTTTTATTAGGCTGATTTGATCATACTTTTATTAAGATAATAATAAAGCAGGTGATTATCGAAAACGATAGTCAAATTCTCAACCGTTCCCTTCTTTGACTATACACTACTCATAGCTAAATTTAATCTTTTTTAGGTAAGAGGTGACATACATGGAGTACTCCATCTAATAAAGATGAAGGAAACATATAATTGCTGTTTATTAAACTAAGCACTATAAAGCCAACTTTGGGAAATACTAGAAAAGAATTACGATTTAGTTGTTTGTCGGAAGTAAGACCAATCAGAAATCTCATACTATAAAAGTTCTTGTAATCAGAGTGGCTATTGTCTAGATATTTATTGAATTAACCAAGTAAAATTTTAAAAATCCACTAATGTATGCTTTTGTCTGGAATTCTTATATCTTCTTACAATCCTTGTGGAAGAAAGATGTTTAAACTAAAATGATGTTTTGGGAATTTTTTTATATATATATTCTGTATGTTATATAAAAAAAATTAAATAAATTTTATACATTTTTTGGACTATCGAATATAAATAGAATCTCGCATGCTAAAAATAAAAATAAAAACCTATATTTGTTGTGGGTGGGTGTACTACTGAACAACAAAGATTGAGATTGCGGGCTCGCTCACTTAATAAGTTCCCTGTCTTCCATAATTAAGGTTGAGAGTTCAAACTCCATCAATATAATAAAAAATAAATAAATAAAATAAACGTCAAAGACCTCCTAAAATTGTCTGACTATTCCAATAAGTGGTCAGTTCATATCCATTACCCTTGAGTCATTCCTTGACACGTATCAAATCGAACTGCAAATTTGATATTTATTGAAGATAGAATAATAATATGAAAAATAGAAGAAAGTATTAGAATCTTGATTATATTGTACGAAAAGATAACTAAAGCGAGTATGGAGGATGAATAAAGTAGGGCTAAGACGTGCCTTGAGGAATCCTTTGCTTTTACATCTGCTATAATTGTGTATAATACATTAAAAACAAATTATTTAGTGATAGAGGGTTTAAGTACTGCCACCAAAAGTGTAGACCTAATGAAATTGGGAAGAACGATGTATATTGTTCCCCTAACTCCAAACACCACTTGCATTTGATTTATTAAAGCATCCTTTATTATTATTATCCAAAATTAATTTACACTTAGGAGGTATAAATTATTGGCTACCTTGGATCTTCTCATCTGTGCAAAAGATTTGTTTCAGGTGACCAAATCATGGTCTTTAGGGTTTTTTAATTAGTCCAGCCATGGCTTCATTAGGCACTATATATATAGAGTACAGTACATCCACTTTCATCTTTTAAATTAGTTAATTAGTTATTAATTGTTTATTTTATGTCTCCTTGTCTTCCTCTTGTTTCAGTTTTTCTTTTAAGAATTCAATATCGTCCAAGATCTGTTGAGCCAACTAATTTGGATTCACCTCATATAAATACTCGTACAGATTGGGCGCTTTATTTGGTCGCCCCTTTTTAACTTATACCTATTTTGATTTTCGTTTGCATCCGTACCTATTTTTGTGTTAAAAGCATTTTAAAAAGACGATTTTGTCCTTCTTTAATAAAAGACTATTGACAAACTGCAGGACAAAAACTTAAGCATGTTTAGGCTGAAGTTTAGCAAATAAACTAAAAAAACTTCAGCTTGTTTAGACTGAATTTTCGGATAAAACTCATGACAAAACTGTAGACTGCGTTACAAAACTTCAGCATGTTTTGGTATGAAATTTTAGCAAATGAACTAAATAACTTTAGCATGCATTAGCAAAAAATCTTAAGAAAATTACATACTGCAAGACAAAAACTTAAGCATGTTTAGTCTGAAGTTTTAGCAAATGAACTAAGAAATTTCAGCATGTTTAGTCTGAAGTTTTAGCAAATGAACTAAATAACTTAAGCATGTTTAGTCTGAAGTTTTAGCAAATAAACTAATAATTTAAGCATGTTTAGTCTGAAGTTCTAGCAAATGAACTAAATAACTTAAGCATGTTTAGTCTGAAGTTTTAGCAAATGAACTAAATAACTTAAGCATGTTTAGTCTGAAGTTTTAGCAAATAAACTAATAATTTAAGCATGTTTAGTCTGAAGTTCTAGCAAATGAACTAAATAACTTAAGCATGTTTAGTCTGAAGTTTTAGCAAATGAACTAAAAAACTTAAGCATGTTTAGTGTGAAATTTTAGCAAATGAACTAAAAAACTTAAGCATGTTTAGTCTGAAGTTTTAGCAAATGAACTAATAACTTAAGCATGTTTAGTCTGAAATTTTAGCAAATGAACTAAATTACTTAATCATGTTTAGTCTGAAGTTTTAACAAATGAACTAAATAACTTTAGAATAACTTAAGCATGTTTAGTCTGAAATTTTAGCAAATGAACTAAAGAACTTTAAAATAACTTAAGCATGTTTAGTCTGAAATTTTAGCAAATGAACTAAATAACTTCAACATGTTTAGACTGAAGTTTCGGATAAAACTAATGCAATAATTTAATTTTTAAAGCGTAGAGGACAATTACGATATTCCCCATCAGATTTATTTTGACCTTGATTATTTTTCCTTAATATTATCTTTTCAATTGATTAAACTAATATCCAATTGCGATTAACATATCTTCATCATCTGATCTATGCTGCTTCTATATTGTTCTCACGTTCTTAAGCACCATTAAGGGTGAGGCGTTTGGGCTTTATTAATTCTTACAACTCCATCAGTTGTTTCATGATAAATAATTTTAGCATGTATTAGCATGAAGTTTTAGCTTCAATGTGAAGCAATTTCATGCTATATTAGCATGAAGTTTTAGCTTCAACATGAAACGATTTCATACAAGTGTGATTCTGAAGATGAATCTCGACAAGTTTCTGATTTTTTGATAAAGCTGCTGAGAGGAGATCATTTAATATCTTTTATCAGGGGTGTAATTGTCATATTATTACGGATTTTTTGTTAGCTGACTATCAAATCAATAATTTTTAAAAATAGGGTACAGATTAAAAGGTGGCACAAATATAGGGTACGACTGCAAATCCCCGTAAATACTCCTTATCAAGTGATTCTCCATTCCTAAGGCTCGAATACCATTTTCTTTTTCATGTCCATTACAAGTTCATCAAACTTATTTCTTATAACCATACATTAAAGTGTTTGAAGTTGCACTATAAATGTATATCTTCTATAATAAAAAAAAAATGCACTGTAAATAAAGAAAGGAGGCACACATGCGGGCATTAATGTTCAATCTTTATGTCATGATCATATAGTTAATCTCATCATGCTTTGGCAACTCAAATCAAAGAACTCATAAGAGGTTATCACGGGTTTCCCCTATGCAAAATTATGGCTTTGGGGTTGCAGGTCTCTGCTCATGATTAATGGAGTAACTAAAGTTCAACAATACTGATCATGTCAAAGTTTCTTTCTTTGGAGTTCATATATATTTTTTCAAACCATTATTAGACTCACCTTGAATTATACTTCTAAAATATTGTTATGATAACAAAATTACACTCAAGGATTTAAATATCATCTTTTCCTCCAAAGAAAAATAAAAGAGAGAAAAGGAATTAGAGTTGCAACCTAATTAATACTTGCAACTTCTATCTGCAATCAAGTGATATATATTATAAAAGTATGAATACAATGTCGGTTTATAAAAATAACCTTGTAATTTTAAGCATAATAGCTCATAGTAAAAGGACATAACCGGAATTCTAGATATTAGCCTTATAATTCTATTAGTTTTATGACATAATACTACATGTTAGGAATCTTACATGACTAACTTTAGGAATCCTAATCCATATAAAATTCCTATTACCAATTTAATTTTAAAATGTATTATAATGTCCTATTACTAATTTAATTTGAGAATGTATTATATTGTCCAAATCCATTAAGAAAAATGAGAGCATATATTATTATAAAAGCATAAATACCATATTAATATATCAAATTGCCCTAAAATATTAAACGAAAGAACTCATAAGGAAATGACATAACTGAAATAACCTATTTTTTGGACTACAATATCTTCTATGCTAATTTTTAATATTTAAAAATTTAAAATTAATGAAATTTTGTCTATTAAATTCTTTTTAAAAATATGTAGGAAGGTTTAATAAAATTAATTTTATAAGAATCCTCCGTATTGGCAATACATTACCACTACATAATGTCCAATACGAAGAAAAAATAAAAGTAATATTAAATAGAACACATAAAGAGTTAAAATTGAGAGGAAAAAAAACCCCACGATAATATATTTTTATATTATATTTGAACTATTTTCCTACTCAAATAATATTTTTTTTATCAATTTATTGTGTAATATTAAAAAATACCCAATTATTAAACAATAATTAAGAAAATATTTAAGAATATAAATTTGTGAGAAAAGGAAAAAAATGGTTGGTAAGAGTCAATACCACTAATGATTCTATCAATATAAAGATCTAAAAGTGAAATGTCATATCAATCTTTTACTCTTTAAAAATAAAATTTATGGTGGATAATATTATAATTAAGATTAAATATTCAAAACAAGTGATGAACTAATATTAAGATCTGAATCAACATAGAATAAATTATTTTTTATGTTAAAATCAAATGATTAAATCGTTGAATTAATTATTTAGCAAGGGAATCCAATTCAATTATTTTTTGAATTCATCATATGAGTAAAATTCTTATTTAAATTAAAAATAATCTCCGGGTACATAAATTTATTCCATAAAAAAATGTTAGAACACAAATTAAAAAGTTTAATATATTATTAAGAAACAAAATGCTATACAAGTGTCTCAGGAAGAACAATCAAAGCTAAATCCTAAATAAGAACAAGTTTTCAAGACTATTTTATAAAGAGTCGACTCTGTTATAACGGGATTATTCTTTGTAGATGCCTCCGGCGGAATCGAAATAATATTTCTATGTCATGCATTACTTGCAAATATCATATCAACAGGAATGAAACTGTTAGCAATAATAACAAGTGGTATACAAATAACGATTTTATTTTAAAACTACCCACTTTAGATTTGATATACATCTTCAAACAACTTAAATAACTATCATAAATATATCAAAGCAGTGCAATTGTGCTAAATTTATAAGGAAAGCAAAATTGATAATATGGGATGAAGCACTTATAGTTAAGTGTCAAACGATCGAAATAATTACATGGAGTTCTAGAGATATATTGGATATTAATGAACCGTTTGGTGAAAAATCAATGGTTTGGGAGGTAATTTTGTCAAGTACTACCAGTAGTTCCAAAATCGACAAAAGCAGAGACTGTAAAAGCTAGCTTACCAAAGTTATACTTCTGGCCTCAACGAAAAAGATTCAACTGACAAGAAATATAAAGTAAGAACAGATCCAATATCCAGTATCTTCTTGCTTCGTGTCGGAAACGAAGAAGATCATCCAATAAAAGATGATTTGGTTCTTTCTGAACACTTGGTTATCAATCCCAATGGTAATAGTAGTGCATTTAATAAGAGAAATATTTCTATCATTAGATTAAAACAAAATTTGTGCAAATCGCATGATAGAATTAAAAAGATATCATAGCTAACAAAATGAATATGTTGATCAACTAAATAAAAGGTTGATTGTAAAATTTTATAGTAAAAATAAAATATTTTTCAGTTTTTGACTCAGCAGAAAATGATACTAATAATTAGTAGCAAGAAGAATACTTAAATACTTTAATACCAAATGACCTTCTACCATATATATTTGTTGTCAAGTTTCTTATTTCTTACTTATGTTAGTGCCACCGTATATATAGTAGACTAAGTTAAAATTGATCTTTCATTGTATATATAGGTTAATTTTGAAGAAAAATAAGCTTGTCATACTACTGAAAAACTTAGATACGCTGAATAGCTTATGTAATAGCACACATATGGTATATAGAAGTTTTAACAATGACGTCATACATGCAAAAATTATGATACTAGTTAATATGTTTCTAAGTATATTCTTATCCTTGAATTCAACTTCTATATTCTGAAACTAAGGAATGTCCTTTTAAATTTGTGTGAAAATAGTTTTTAGTATGTTTATGTTTTGTAAATATAATAAATAGCATAAGGATAAACATTCTAAATATTAGACTATATTTACTACAATATATTTTCTTGCACGAACAACTGTATGTTGCACTTTCAAGAGGGGTATAAAGATCGACAACAAGAGTTCTGATTAAAGCAGAGCAACCAATGCATTAGGAGGAAACATACACAAAACAATATTATCCATAAAGAAGTGTTCGTTAAGATATCATCACATTAAATACTTTTAAAGTATAATATATAATTATCTAACTAACATGACAAATTGATCATTTGTGTATGTTTTGATGATGTCCTTTTATTTTAAATTCATGTATTATGCTAATGTAATAATATTTTTCGGTATTTAGATGATTGTTGTAATATTATACATAAAATTTCTCTCATTAATTAAATTTTATTGTTATTCATATAAATAAATATTTAAATCGTCACGTGCCATTATTAACGTGCAACGCACGTTCATAGATACTAGTATATTATAAAAGCATGAATACAATATCGGTTTATAAAATTAACCTTATAATATTAAGCATAATAACTCATAATAAAAGGATATAACCGGAATTGTAGATATTAGCCTTTTAATCCTATTAGTTTTAAGCATGAATACGATGTCAGTTTACAAAATTAACTTTATAATATTAAGTATAATAACTCATAATAAAGGGACATAACCGGAATTGTAGATACTAGCCTTTTAATCCTATTAGTTTTAGGACATAATATTATACGTTGTGAATCCTACATCATTACCTTTAGGAATCCTATTAGTGTAATTACTTTTGGGATGTCTAATTCATATAAAATTGAACAAGTAAATATCTTTAGTCATGTAATCCTATTAATTTCAGGATATACTTCTTAAAACTTCCTATTACTAATTTAATTTGAAAATGTATTATAATGTCCTATTATTAATTTAATTTGAGAATGTATTATATTGTCCAAATTTATTTAGAAAAAAGGAGAGCATGTATTATTATAAAAGTATAAATATAATATTAATATATCAAAATAGTCCTAAATTTTTAAACGGAAGAACTCATAGGAAGAGGACATAACTACAATAACCTATTTTTTGGACTACAATACCTTCTACGCTAATTTTTAATATTTAAAATTAATAAAATTTTGTCTATTAAATTCTTATTAAAAATATGTAGGAAGGTTTAATAAAATAAATTTCATAAGAATCCTCCGTATTGGCAATACATTATCATTCCATAATGTTCAATATCAAGAAAAAATAAAAATAATATTAAATGAACTGCATAAAGAGTTAAAATTAAGAAAAAAATACCCCCACGATAATATATTTTTATATTATATATGAACTATTTTTCTACTCAAATAATATATTTTTTTTAATCAATGTAATATTGAAAAATATCCAATTATTAAACAACAACTAAAAAAATATTTAAGAATATAAATGTGTGAGAAAGATAGAAAAAATATGGTTGGTAAGAGTTAATACCACTAATGATTCTACAAACATAAAGATTTAAAAGTGAAATGTCATATCAATCTTTTACTCTTTGAAAATAAAATTTATGGTGGATAAAATTATAATTAAGATTAAATATTCAAAACAAGAGATGAACTAATATTAAGATCTGAATCAACATATAATAAATTATTTTTTATTGTAAAATTAAATAATTAAATCTTTTAATTAATTATTTAGCAAGAGAATCCCATTAAATTATTTTTTAAATTCATCACATGAGTAAAATATTTATTTAATTTAAAAAAAAATCTTAGGGTACATAAATTTATTCCATAAAAAGAACGTTAGAATATAAAGTAAAAATGTTAGTATATTATTAAGAATCAAAATGCTATACAAGTGTTTGAGGAAGCACAATCAAAGCTAAATCATAAACAAGAACAAACTTTCAAGACTATATTATAAAGAGTCGACCTTGCTGTAACGGGATTATTCTTTGTAGATGCCTCCGGCGGAATCGAAATAATATTTATATGTCATGCATTACTTGCAAATATCATATCAAGAGGCATGGCATTGTTAGCAATAATAGCAAGTTGTGTACCAATAACGATTTTATTGTGAGGCCAACCACTTTAGATTTGATATACATCTTCAAACAATTTAAATAACCATCATAAATGTATCAAATCAGAGCAATGATGCTAAATTTATAAAGAAGGTAAAATTGATAATATGGGATGAAGCACTTATGGCTAAGTGTCAAACGATCGAAATAATTGCCCGAAGTTCTAGAGATATATTAGATATTAATGAACCGTTTGGTGAAAAATTAATGGTTTGGGATGTGATTTATGTCAAGTACTACCAATAGTTTTAAAATCGACAAAAGCAAATATTGTAAAAGCCAGCTTGCCAAAGTTATACTTCTAGCCTCAAATAAAAAAATTTCAACTGACAAGAAATATAAAGTAAGAACAGATCCAGTAATAAGTGTCTTCTTGCTTCGTGTCAGAAACGAAGAAGAGCATCCAACAAAAGATGATTTGGTTCTTCTTGAACACTTGATTATCAATCCCAATGGTAATAGTAGTGCATTTAAGAAGAGAAATATTTCTGTCATTAGATTAAAATGCAATTTATGCAAATCGCATGATAGAATTAAAAAGATATCTTAGCTAGCAGAAATAAATGTATTGATCAACTAAATAAAAGGTTGGTTGCAAAATTTTATAGTAAAAATAAAATGTTTTTCTGTTTTTGACTCAGCAAAAAATGATATCAATAATTACTATCAAGAAGAATACTTAAATACTTATGGCCTTCTACCATACATGTTTGTTGTCAAGTTTATTATTTCTTACGTATGTTAGTGTCACCGTTTATATAATAGACTAAGTTAAAATTGATCTTCCATTGTATATAGGTTGATTTTGAAGAAAAATATGCTTGTCATACTACTGAAAAGCTTAGTTGCGCCAAATAGCTTATGTAATAGCACACATATAGTATATAGAAGTTTTGACAATAACGTCATACATGCAAAAATTATGATACTGGCCAATGTGCTTCTAAGGAATACCCTTTTAAATTTGTGTGAAAATAATTTTTAGTATGTTTATGTTTTGCAAATATAATAAATAAAGCACAAGGACAAACATCTTAAATATTGGACTATATTTATCGCAATATATTTTCTTGCACGAACAACTGTATGTTACATTTTCAAGAGAGATATCAAGATTGACAACAAGAGTTCTGGTTAAGGCAGAACAACCAAAGCATTAGGAGAAAACATACACAAAAAAAAATTATCCACAAAGAAATATTTGTTAAGATACCACCACATTAAATACTTTTAAACTATAATACATAATTATCAAACTAACATAACAAAATTGATCATTTGCGTAAGTTTTGAAGATGTCCTTTTATTTTAAATTCATGTATTATGCTAATGTAATAATATTTTTCGGTATTTAGATGATTGTTGTATTATTATACATAAAATTCTTTCATTAATTAAATTGTATTGTTCCTTCATATAAATAAATGTTTAAATCATCATGTGCCATTATTAACGTGCAACACACGTTCATAGATACTAGTTACTATAAAAGCACGAATGTTTCACACTAAATATTGAACGACTAAAATATCCCTGAAATATTAATCGACTTTTATACCCCTTTAGTCTTATTTTACTATATTTCTATTGGTTTTTTTGGTAATTTAAAAATCTAACGCCCCCACACGATCGGCCAAAGACCGAAACATGGTAATTAAGATCGAACCCAAAGCATTGTCAAAGTTAGCCATCGAAACTATCACATTTGCCCTCGAATTTACGGAAGGCGTAACCGGTCTTGTTTCCAACGGCCTCGAAGAAAGCTTTGCCAACTCATACGACAAGGGTCCGTAATTCTCGCCATTAACCAGTCATTATGGCAGAAATCACGGAACGACTCAAAAAGGGAACCAACGGTCAGCATACCAAAGACTTTTGCCTTTTATAGAACAATAAAATAATATCTTAAAAGGTAGATCTTTCCTAATATATAAAGGGGACTTGACAATTCATTAGGGAGAGAGTAACATACACTGATAAGCAATACATTCTCTGAGTTCTTACTCTTTGGTATCTTTGTGTCAACAAAAGTGCATTCATTTCAAGGATGGCTTGCTTACCTAAGTTGAAATCGTCCAATTCACATGGTTTACGGTTAATTTATCATTATTCATTTCAATTGCAATCTAATTTATCGCTCTGTATCAAGTTAATCCGCATATCCTTTAAACCACTAACAAATTCAATTATATATATATATATATATATATATATATATATATATATATATATATATATATATATATATATATATATATATATATATATATAAAAGAAAAAAAAAGGGAATTTAGCATGTTTACCCGATCAAATCCGAAATAAGAATTAATTACAGCATAATGCTTAAAAGTTACAACTTCGTTATGTAGACAAGTGATTCGGGAATCAAATTTCACCGATTAAATTCTTCCCTTCTTGTTTTCCTTCACCCCATTGATCAACTCCTCAAAAAAGTTAGATAAGTCGAGAAATCACAACATCATAAAATTGAGGGTATTTGTTTTCTTATTTCTCATTATGAGGATTGTGGGGGTGAGAGGTGTACTACAATTCAAAAAAAAAAAACATTTATATGTAATTTTAACAATAGTTCATTAGTGTGTAATTCTTACATAAAGTTATGATTTAACTATGATAAATCAATGTCATTTAGTGTAAATACTCACTAAGAATAGGTTGTGTAATGAGAGTATTGGTAGGGCATGGAACCATTAGGTTGTGCTTGTGGATTTTCCAACAGAAACTTCCACGCTGGGAAAGCTAAACAACATCCTCTCTCCTACCAACACTATAATAGCCTATTTGGCCAAGCAGAAGAAATAACTTATTTTGAGAAGTGCTTTTTTCAAAAGTGCTTTTGAAAAAAATATTTTTGGAGAAACGCAATTTATTTTTGGCTAATCACTTTGAAAAAACACTTTTGAGTAATAATTTGTGTTTGGTCAAACTTTTGAGAAAGTATTTTTAAGTATCAAATTACGAATAAGGATATGAATAGATTTACTTAATAGTTAATATTATAAGTAAATAAATAATCTTTAAAATTTGTTATTACAGACAATAATTAAATCTTTTTAAAAATAAAATTTAAAAGTACTTAATTCTTTTAATATAAGTTAAATATATTAAAAATCATTCAACAAATATAAAAACATTCACCCCTAAAGTCACTATATATTAGAAAGTTATCCTAAAAATAATAAGAAATATTTATACATTAATATCCTAAGTATTATGTTTAACGGTTATTTTGGTATATACTATATTTTATTAAGGGTATTTTTGGCAAGAAGAAAAGTCAAAAATACTTCTGATTCTGCTTTTGGGAAGAAGCTACATTTTTCTGCTTCTCAAAAACTGCTTTTGCTTCTTCCCAAAAATACTTTTTTTCCCCAAAAAAAATTGGTCAAACACCTCAAGTCAAAAAAAAAATAAATACTTTTGAAAAAAAAAAACACATTTAGCCTCTTGATAAACTTGAACAATCATGCTATAAATAACTTTCACCCTTTACCCCGAATATAGTGAGTAAATATTTTTCTATTATTTCCCACAAAGCCAATATAAAAATGCAAAGTAAAAGGAGGGAATCCCTTTGCATACCTCATACATTAATTACTGATCCCACCACCACTTACCAACATATTTTATATTTTAATTCCACCCACTTCTTAGACTTTTTATCTCTCCGTTACACTTTAATTGTGAGAGACACGACCGGTGAAACTAAGAATTTTCTCAAGTATATTCATTCAAATTTGAAATAATTAGAAATAATTCTTGATAAAGGGTATTTAATATATGTTATATACTTTTAAAATATAATATTTTATTATATACGCAATGCAAGTTTTCGACGAAGGGTGGTCAGTTGACTACCCTTGTGACCATGTGGCTTAGCCAGTGAGAGACACAGTTTTGAATTTTTATCAAAAAGGGACAACGCCTCCATTATACAAAGTGTCAACCCTTCTTCTAGCTAATTACCTAGTTTTGATTAATCTAATTAACCTAATAATACATCGATTTTAATTAGAACGCATATGGCGTTAAGTTTGGAAATTCCATCACCTTACACTCACTACTGAAAAATGCGTTTTTCCGACCGAAATAGTCGACCGACAGTACCTACCAAAGTTGTTTGGTTTTTTGAAAATAATTTATTTTATGGAATCGACCGAATTTTGTCTTTGTTTTTTTGCGCCAAAATACGAAAGATTATTGTTCGAGCGATTCGGTTGGTAATAAAAATTTATTTTTCAAGATTCTGATCAACTTTGATATGATTTCTATTTAAAATAAATTAAAATTAAAATTTAAAAAAATAACCGAAATCGATCAATATTTTTGGCCAACTCATTTAATTAAAAATTGACCGGAGTCAGACGGTAATTTCGCACAAAAATACAGTTAAAAAGTATAAATAAGAAAATAAAAATCTAAAATCTAAAATCACCAACTTCCTAGTGAAAAAATAGTATCCTTCTTCCATGGTACACGACCAAGGTTCAATCCCCATACATAAGGAACTAGTTTCTTTAATTTGCATGTTTGTTTCCCTTGGAGGGCAAGAAAACATGAACTTTCTCATCATGGTCTCCTAGATGTGATGTTCACGTTTTGAAGATTGTGTAAATAATATACTTGTGTGGGACTTCCCCATATTTTCCCCTCAACAATTAGAAAAAAGGCAGGAAAAGAGTAAGTTGCAATGCAAGTAACAATTAGAAAGACGAAAAACAACGATTTTCACGTAACCAAGGAATTGGATGCAAAAGGTGGTATGGGAAGATAGTCATGACTAGGGAACAATAAATTTGGGGTTTCATGAACCAAACGACCATTTCTTTTGGGGATTTTTAGGAACAATTGATATGAGAAGTAAAGGAGATAGAACTCCGTGAGAACCCAACGAGTGTCAAATTGAAAATTCTGCACTTCATTAAAATCATATATTGCCATATCACAAAGAGAAAATTCCATTAAAGACAAGAGTGAGATGCCATTTATGCCCATTGTCCGACATAATTAAGATGTTTTTCTGTGCATTGTAATTCTTCAATTTCAGGATGCACAATTAAGAAAATAATTTCGCCAGAATATTAATTAATTTTTGCTCAAAATATTTTATATCATACAGAAGTGGAGAAGGAAAGGAAGAGTTTCTCGCTGCATGTGTCAACCAAATAATAACCACATGTATTGGGTTCAATCACAAGGCAATAATAATACCTTGGTGGAAGATGAAGTAATGTCATTATATGCTTCCACTTGAAATCAATAGACGTAGTGTTTGGGTTGCCTCTCCATATATTGAGTAGAGGAAACATAATATTGTTTATCCGTAAAACGATACAGTTGAATTTATTATATGGTTTATAGACAATCGAACTGATTTGATCCAAAAATGGTAAACAAACAAGATTAAAAGTAAGACTTAGCGATTAAAATTGAAGAAAATGACAAGCATGACTCCGAGAACAACGTCTTCGAGTACAAAAATGAGAACAATGTAAAAAAGCAAATAAAGTTGTTTTAATTGAGAGTGAAAGTGGAACATAAGTTCTGCCAAGAATTTTCTTTTTTTAAAATAGCTGTTGAGCCTGCTATCTGTAGCTATACCTAGGGAAACAAGATCCTAGGATCAAGCCCTACTTAAGTGATAATAAAGGAGTCATTGATAAATATGTAACGCCATGCCATGAATGTAAATATTCGCTGCAACGACTGCCATTTAATGTTAGAGAATATTCTTCATTGAATGCTATCCGATGACAAATATTCAATCTCCTCCCATTGAATATGTTCCCTTCGGAGTCTATCCGATGTCAGTTGCAGCGTTTGTCCCTGGTACTTGTTGTTACTAGATCGCCTTTTGCCTTTTTTCGGTTCCACATGTCATGCTATTATTCAACAATTTATTATAAGCCAATGTTACCATATACAGATAGTCCCACTACTTTTCGGTGACACATCTTTGTGTTATAGGGAAGTTGGTGAAGATCCCTTTATTGGCGGGAAAGTTCCTGAACAGTTTCTGATGCTTGAAAGGACACACGTCTTCTGTTGCCCTACGATTCAACAATATTTTCACCAGTTCTCTAAGTAATCATGACCATGATTTTTGTCGTCTATATCTTTACTTCTGATAGAAACTGAGGGTCCACAAAACTGTATAGAGAACCGGGTTCTCTATCGGTTCCTACAGAACATACATAAAGATATAAGTAAATGATACGACAGAGTTTTACGTGAAAAACTCCCAGCTCACGGGATTAAAAACCACGACCTACACTTGTAGGATATCAACTTCACTAACCGAGAAAGTTCAGATTACAACCTATTGTAACCTAGGAATTAAAATTGTAATCCCTCACTCACTTGTAATAACTACATTACAAGCCTCTTTGTAATAAATCTATTACAAAGTGCACAACTCGACTAACTCTAGCCAAGACACAAACACGAGGTTTATGATTTTACAATTTGTTTCCTACACGATGCTTCTAGCTAAGCTAAGCAAGAATTACAATTAAATCACACTAACAAAGGTACAACATAACTAGGGACATGTGATGATACAATACTGGAAACTGGTCCTTCGTTATGTTGTTCTTTGTTCTTAAAGCCTGGAAATCACTTGTAAGTCCGCGACACACTGGAGAGAGCTTGATGAAATCTGGAATGTGCAAATGTTGATTTTCCTTTGCTTCATGTTAATATTACACAAGTGATATCACTTGAGTGATGCAAGCATATTTGGTACAAGGGCATTCCCCATAAAGTGACTGCTCCACTGTTTGCATTGTTGCGTGTGTACAGAGGAATAGCTGTAGCCACTTTACAACAGTGGAAAATTGACTGTTACTGTTAGCTAGAGAACTGATGTCGATCTGTTCCCTCTATTATTTCTTTGACTATGAATGTTGGAACATGTCCCAGACTTGGGACTTGTTGATGTTGAGAACTTTGAGGATGTAGAACAGGTTCCCTATCTGGTTCTTAACATTTAAGTTTGTTAGATCATCAAAACAAAACAGGACTCATAACCTATCAATTTCCCCTTTTTTGATGATGACAAACTTATAATTAAAATTCTCCCTCAGAACTAGAGTACCATAAATATTTCCTGTATTCCCCCTGAACTTGTTCCCCCTCAATTACGTTTTCCCCTTTTGGCATCATAAAAATATTAGTCGCAAGTAATAAGCAAAAAGAAGTCTAGCAAGCGTAACTCATGCCACATGTGTGCACACAAACATGGCGAAGAACAGAGCATAAGAGCAAGGCATTCATAGCAAAAGGACGGGATATTCATTAATTTGGAAATATGCAGGGAGCAGAATTAGTAGTACCATTTGTTGCATAAACATCCACAAAATAAAATAACAGAAAAAGTATCAGCCACAAAACGTATCAAAACAAAAAGACCAAAACAGAGGATAGACAACTTGAACTGGACACTGGGAAGGGAACTATTTTAAGGAGCACTGGAAGGGGGGCAGAGAGGAAGAAGCATGGGTTCTGAGGAGAATATCCATTCGATCATTTGCTAACACTTGCTCATTAAGCAACCTCTCCTTCAGGTCCTCGACCTGTTTCCTGAGTGCAACATTTTCCTTGGTCAGACGGGCAACCTCTGCGCCTTGTGTACTGCTGGAACCAGGTGCCTCCTGGGCCTGACTAAGCTGTCCCTAAAGAATGACATTCTGTGCCTTCAACTTCCTTATCTCTTCATTGGCAATGTTCTGGGCTTCAATCAGTTGAGAGATAGTGGAATTTCTGCCAACCCCTCCTTTCTTATCGATGCACTCATACTCTTCTAAAGTGGTCTTGGAGAAGGTCTTCATGCGAGTACCCACTGTAGCCTTTCCCAAAGGAACTTTAAAGAACTCAAATACCTTAGTGAGTAAAAAACCGTAGGGCAACCCATGATTACCATCCTTAAAATCTGCCACTTTCTTCATGTGCTCAATCATAATGCCCGGCAGATTTATAGTGGAGTAGGCATCCAGTGCTTCCATAAGGAACATGTCTTCTCGTGACGTAATGGAATGCCTTTCTGTACGAGGGAGAAAAACCTTGTTCACCATCTTTACCAACAATTGGTACATGAGAAGGAGGGCCTTCTTGTGTACCCGTTCCCCCTGTTGTACGGCATCATACTTCAAAATAGTACTTCTGAAGTTTGATGAGTAAGTCCCCTCAATAGATGATATGCCGCCAGTAGGCACTCCCAGAATTGTGCCCAACACAACCTCATTCATCACAAAATCAACACCATTCACCTTTAGACATATGTTGTCATCTTCTACAGTGAACATATCAGCATAGAAACTGCGCACTCTGCCTCATACACCTTAGGGCTCTCAGTAGTGAACAAATGTGTTCACTGTTGAAATTCACAGATGTCAACCAGTTGGTGCATCCCTATTATGTCAAGAATATTAGGAGCAAATGTTCTGCCCCACATCACTTTCTGGTTTCTTAGATTTTCTCTTCTTTCATCCTTGGCCACACCCACCTTGGCCTTCTTGGTTGAACCCGGTTCCTCATTTGCACCAGCCTTCCGTTTCACAGATTTTCTCACACATTTTCCTTTCTCTGCAGATTTCTCAGACACCTTCTTACCATACTCCTCAACCACCTTTTCACTAGACTTTTCCACTTCAACATTGCTAAACTCCATCATTCTCACAGAGGACTCTTCCCTAGATTTTGGAACAGTAGGTTTCTTAGAGGACTTACAAATTAAGGAACTGGGTTCCTCATTCAACTCATCATCAATGTCAACAAGTGGTGGAGGAACTACCTCTTCATTTACTAACTTTTCACCCTTCATCAACCTCCTTTTCTTTCTTTTTTTCCCCCCTTATTTTTCTTTTGAACTGATTCAAGAGCTTCCTTCTTTTGCAGCCTAGTAGTAGGTATTTTAGGAGTGAGCGTTTTGGGAGTTACCCTACTACTTCTAGCAGCAATAAAACTAGCAATAGAGATATTGTCATAATCTTCCTCACTATCCTCATTCTCTTCCTTAGAAAGAGATCTCATCTTAGGAACAACAATGGTTAATGGCTCATCATCAAAATACGGAGAGGGAATGGGATCAGTACAGACCTGGGGTTCTTTTGAAGAATAATGGGGTTTCATCCCAAGTAGGAGCAGAGGGCTCCTCTTGGGCTGAGATATTAGGTCCCTCATGTGGTTCCCCAGTAGTAGTGTCAGGTGCCTGATTTTCAATAGGCACCAGTTCCCTACCCTCTACCTGTAGACTATCACCTTCCATCTGAGACCCAATGGTTTCAGAATCACCTTCATAACTACTAACTAAACTCCCCTCGACAGCTATTAACAACATATTCTCTATGGCCTTTTGTCCATTCAACCCCAAATTAGATTCAAAGGGCACGTGAAGAGTATTACCTATAGGGTTGGCAACATTCAAGTCAAGATTTGGGGTAATCGGCGCTGATTCTTCACCACTACAAACCGCACTCTGTTGTGCCTCAGTGCTTTCTTTAATTTGCAGACTAGAAACTTCCTGATTTTCATCTTCCTCCACTATTTCTCCCTCAACTATTTTTTCCGGCGAGGCAGAGGGAGAGGTCGTAGTCATAAACCTCTTTGGGTTCGAAGTTTTGCGACTCTGATGAGAACCAGAACTTGATTGGGTTGGAGAAGAAGAAGAGGGTAGTTGAGAATCTTGTTAGGGGTTTGGATTAGATAACATGGGAGACTTAGACTCTGTTGCATGTGCTTCTTGAGATGGAGACACAGTGGGGACGACATGTGAAAGATTTGAGGATTCTAGATTTTCAGACATGGTGGGGTTTTGTAGTAAGAATAAGGAGTATTTGGTTTTGAGAGAAAAATGTTTTTTTTTTTGGCTTTTGATGTGAACAGTGGTGATAAAGACACATTTTGGGTTTATTTAAGGAGGGTGAGGGACCGGTTGGAATGGGTATTAATGTTTCTGGGTAGACGGGTCGCTTACTAACGGGTAAAACTCTTGGGTTCTAAAAAGGGAAAAAGGAGAAACTGACATTTTAATGATGTGGCACTTTCTCAACCGTTAAAATGTTGTGCATGAGAGTACAAAGGAACTACTAACCTGTGTCACGGGAACTAGGTTCCCTGACTACTTTTATAAATGTGATCCGCATCCTTTTACCAACATGCAATATCATTGGCTTCTTGTGTGCTCTGTAATTGCCATGTGTGTCTACCTGTAACGGTATAGAAATGAGTTAGAGCTTGCCAGAAAATACTTTTAGCTGTTTTACCTATTCATTTCTTTTATAGCCAATCATTAAGGGACCAGGTGCTCAACTTGATTTCATCAACCCCAGTGTCAATCGATTTCTTTCAAAATGCTCTCTACTTAGTGCTTTGGTGAAGATATCTGCAATTTGATCTTCTGTGCTACAAAACTTCATGCAGATAAGCCGTTTTTCAACATTATCTCTGAGAAAGTGATGGCGCATATCAATGTGTTTTGTTCTCTTGTGCTGAACTGGATTCTTTGCCATGTTGAGAGCACTGATGTTGTCACACAGTAATGGCACACATTCATAAAATACACCAAAGTCCTCTAACTACTGCTTGATCCACAGTAGTTGAGCACAACAAGAGGTAGCTGCCGCATATTCACCTTCTGCAGTTGAAAGAGCCACTGAGTTTCATTTCCTCGTACCCCATGAAATTAGAAACGATCACAGAAAGTGTGCCATGTTTTTTCTATCCACCAGATAACTAGCATAATCAGCGTCAGCATACCCGATCAAGTCAAAGTTTTCTCCTGAGGGGTAGTAGAGAACCAGGTCCTGTGTTCCTTTGAGATGCCTCAGGATTCTCTTGGCATCCTTCAGATGAGATTCCTTTGGATTGGATTGAAACCTAGCACATAATCCTACGCTGAATACGATATCTGGTTTGCTTCCTGTAAGATACAGGAGTGACCCAATGATGCCTCTGTACATGGTCTCATTCACAGGAGAACCAGGTTCATCTAGGTCCAGACGAGTAGCAGTGGCAATAGGAGTATCAATGACTTTTGAGCTTTCCATCTCAAACCTTTTTAGAATATCTTTGATGTACTTCTATTGAATTATAATTGTGCCCTTAGGAGTTTACTTAACTTGTAGACCCAAGAAGAAATTTAATTCTCCCATCGTACTCATTCCAAACTCACTTCCCATGAGCTTTGCAAACTCCTCATATAGAGAATCATTTGTTGCACCAAAAATAATGTCGTCAACATAAACCTGCACAATGAGCAGGTTCCTCCCCCGTTTCTTTAGAAATAGGGTGTTGTCGATTTTTTCTCTTGTAAATCCATTTTCTAGGGGAAAGTTTGACACTCTTTCATACCATGCACGAGGAGCCTGCTTTAGCCCATATAAAGCTTTGTCAAGTTTAAAAACATGCTCAGGATGCTCATGATATTTGAATCCAGGAGGTTGCTTGACGAAGACTTCTTCTTTTAGGAAACCATTTAGAAATACATTTTTGACATCCATTTGGAACAATTTGAATTCCATATGATATACAAAGGCAATGAGAATTTTGATGGCTTCCATTTGAGCAACTGGAGAAAAAGTTTCATTATAGTCGATCCCTTCTTCTTGATTGTAGCCTTGAACTACTAACCTTGCCTTGTTCCTTGTTATGTTTCTAAACTCATCAAGTTTATTTCTGAATACCCACCTGGTTCCTATGACAGTTCTGTCAGTTGGTCGAGTGACCAGGTGCCACACGCTATTCCTCTAAAATTGATGAAGTTCATCTTGCATGGCAGTAATCCAGTCAGCATCTTTCAATGCTTCCTTGATGTTTTTAGGCTCAATTTGAGAGAGAAATGCTGAGAAGGAAAGTGAGTTTCTTGACTTTGGTCTAGTTTGAATCCTTGTGTCAAGAGGAGTGATCACATTCTGAAGAGGGTGTGAACTTTTGTGCTTCCAGTTAGACACCAGAAACTCATTGTGAGAGGGTCCAGGTTCTTCTGAATGTGAACCATTGTTGACTTGAGTCCCGCTTCTCAGCTCAGCATCTGGGTTCCTTGCACAGAATTAACGACTCTGTTCTTAGCTTCAGTTATTGTGATGGAGGAACCAGGTTCCTCTACATCAGCTGGAGATACATCTGCATTATCATCATTTGATTCCTTGATGTGACTCATCATGTGAGCCTTTCCATTTGCCATATCAATGACTTCACCAGGAACTGTTGATTGCTCTCCTTCTTGATCAATATTATCATGTGAATCTTTCCCACATAGGTGGTGTGATTCATAAAAGATCACTGTATGCTTTCCTCAATACATTGAGTTCTTTTGTTATAGACTTTGTAGGCTTTGCTTTGTGATGAATAGCCCAAAAAGATTCCTTCATTATTTTTAGCATCTAATTTTCCAAGTGCTTCCTTACCATTGTTGAGGACAAAACATTTCTAGCCAAATGTCCTTAAATATGTTAGCTTGGGTTTCCTCCCGTTCAGCAGTTCATACGGGGTTTTGTTCAAAAGGGACCCGATCATGCACCTGTTCACCAAGTAGCATGCAGTGTTAACTACTTCTGTTTAGAAGCTTTTTGCAACGCCACTGTCAATCAACATTGTCCTTGCCATGTCTTCAAGAGTCCTATTTTTCTTCTCCACAACACCATTTTGTTGGGTGTTCTTGGAGATGAAAAATTATGACTTATGCCATTTTCAGCACAAAATTCATCTAATTTTGCATTGTCAAACTCTGTGCCGTGATCAGATCTTATACACATAACATTATGGCTCATATTCACTGGATCTTCTTCACAAACGCAACAAACACTGGAAAAGTTTCATCTTTGGTTCTGAAGAACAAGGTCCAGGTGAATCTAGAATAGTCATCCACTATAACAAAAATGTACTTCTTTCCTCCTCTACTTAGCACCCTCATAGGTATACACAGATCCATATGGAGGAGATCAAGTGTCCTTGAGGTGATGACTTTCTTTTTGGGCTTGAAGGAGGACCTGGCTTGCTTTCCTTTTACACATGCATCACACACCTTGTGATCTTTGAAGCTTGAATTAGGTAGGCCACGAACAAGTCCCTTCTTGACCAATTTATTCAGCAAAGTAAAACTTGCATGACCCAATCTTCTATGCCATAGTTCAACATCATCATCAACAACGCTCAGACATGTGAGATCCCCATTTTTCAAGGACTCAAAATCAGCAACATAAATGTTTTTGTATCTTTTTGCCATCAAGACCACTTCACTAGTCACAAGATTTGTGACTGTGCATACTTTTGACACAAATTCTACTTTGTTTCCTTTGTCACATATTTGGAAAACACTCAGTAGGCTATATTTCAAGCCATTCACATAGTACACATTTTCAATTGAGTGAGTGAGTGACTTCCCAATTCTTCCTACTCCCAAAATGTATCCCTTTTTGCCATTGCAAAAGGACACACTCCCTCTTTGCAGGGCCTTGAGTGAAAGGAAATCATCGATGCTTCCAGTCATGTGCTCAGAACAACCACTATCCATGTACCATTTTTGGTTACTTCCTTTCACTACTCCATGCACAAGAGAACCAAGCATTAGACTTAGGAACCCAAACAAGTTTGGGTCCATTGTAGTGATGCAAATGGCGAATTAAACTTATTTTTATCCAGGTAGGCAATACACATTTTTTAACGGAGGGACCAGGTTCCTTAGCAACAGTTACCTTTTCAATAAAAACCTTATTTTTCTGTAGGGACTGAATTCTAGCCTTACAGTTTTCTTTAAAGGGCCAGTGCTGCCATACTGAGTACAAAGCCAGTTATCAGGGAAAGTAACATACTTGCTATGTGGATTGTATGGAGTCTTTTCCTTTTGGAACCCGACTCCCTGTTTGTTCCCACCATTGCTTGTATACATGGCAACAATTGTGTCAGAGGACCAGGTCCACTTTGGAGATTTTTCTAGGTCATTTTTAACTCTGTCTAGATCTTCTTGAAGTTGTCTGTTTCTTTCAACTTCAGCACACAAACTAGATTTCACAGATTTGAGTTCATTTTCAAGCTTAATGTGTGCCTCACTTGCAACTTCCTATCCCTTTTGGATAGTCCCAGAAATGTTTTCCCTTTTTAATTCCTCTATTATTTCTTTTAGGACCATGATGACTACCAATAAGTCATCTCTCTTATTTTCTATGACTTCACCTTTTTTAATCAGAACACTCTTTTCTCTCATTAGATCCTCGATGGTTTCTTTTACGGCATCCACTACGATTACCAAATCATCTCTCTCATTTTCTACCTCTCCTAACTCAATAGTTAAAGTATTTTTTATCATTTCTAAGATTGTGATAAACATGAATTAAAACATTTGCCAAAGATATAAGGTTTTTCTGCGAGTAAGATTTCATATTTCTTTGAGCGTCTAGAAAGTTTACCTCATCATCATCATTATCTTCATCGTCAGATTTTGCCATCATGGCAAAGATAAAATCATAGTCAGCTGCTTCACTTTCAACTGCCATCATGGAGCCATCACCGTGTTCACCATCTTCTCCAGATTCGCTGGAAGAATCTCCCCATACAGCAAGAGCTAGTTTCACAACATTGCCAGCGATATCTTTTCTCTTGAATCTTTTGTTAGGAACCGGGTTCCTTTTTGCTACTTTGTCTGTGTTGTGATTGTACTGATCTTGCTTAAGGGAAGGACAATCCTTGATGAAATATCCTGGCTTCCCACACTTATGACATAAGTCATATCCTCTTGGTTTGCTGGAGCTGCCTCTTTTTGGAATGCCTCCATTTCTGCGAACCACCTTCTGAATTCTCTTTGTCAGGTAAGCCATATCAACATCCTTACCATTTAAGTCATTGTTGTCTGTCTTGAGGGCTAGGTTCTTCTCCCTTTTGGGCTCTATTCTCTCATGACCCTTCTTCTTCTTCTTCTTCTTCTTCTTATTCTTCTTCTTCTTCTTCTTTTTCTTCTTCTTCTTCTTCTTCTTCTTCTTCTTCTTCTTCTTCTTAAGATTTTAGATTACTAATGAGTTCATCAATGGTCAACTTTTGTAGATCCTTTGCCTCTGTGATAACATTTACTTTGCTTTCCCAGGAACCAGGTAATACACTAAGTATTTTCCTAACAAGTTTGTTCCTTGGGAATGATTTCTCCCAGAGAATGGAGCTCATTGATGATAGAGGTGAAGCGAGTATACATGTCCTGGATGGACTCATCATCCTTCATCCTGAAGAGTTCATACTCAGTGGTTAGCATATCAATTTTTGACTGCTTGACTTTAGTTATCCCTTCGTGTGCTATTTGGAGAGCTTCCCAGATCTCCTTGACAAATTGACAGGCAGAAATCCTGTTGTATTCGTCTGGTCCAATATCACAGACGAGGATCTTTTTTGCTTGAAAGTTCTTCTCTATAACCTTGCGATAAGCATCGCTGTACTCCTTCCTTGTCTTGGGAACTGTCACTTTTGGTTCACCAATGGTCTTCATGGGAATGAAAGGACCATCACAGATAACGTCCCAGAGCTCTGAATCTTTAGCCATGATAATCATGCATCCTTGTCTTCCACCATACATAGTATTGGCCATTGAATCTTGATGGTCTATAGGTAGATTGACCTTCTTCAAAGTTTGGTGGAGCAGCCATGAGGATCCTTTATAGGTGTTAGCCTGATAGAAAGCACCTGCTCTGATACCAATTCATAAAAACTGAGGGTCCACCAAACTGTATAGAGAATCGGGTTCTCTATCGGTTCCCACAGAACACACAAAAAGAGATAAGTAAATGACACGGCAGAGTTTTACGTGGAAAACTCCTAGCTCACAAGATTAAAAACCATGACCTATACTTGTAGGATTTCAACTTCACTAACCGAGCAAGTTCAGATTACAACCTAGGAATTAAAACCTTAATCCCTCACTCACTTGTAATAACTATATTACAAGCATCGTAATAACTCTATTACAAAGTTCATAACTCGACTAACTTTAGCCAAGACACAAACACGGGGTTTATGATTTTACAATTTGTTTCCTTCACGATGCTTCTAGCTAAGCTAAGTAGGAATTATAATTAAATTACACTAACAAAGGTACAACATAACTAGGGACATGTGATGATACAATACTGGAAACTGGTCCTTCGTTATGTTATTCTTTGTTCTTGAAGCCTGCAAATCACTTGCAAGTCCACGACACACTTTAAGAGAGAGCTTGATGAAATCTGGAATGTGCAAATGTTGATTTTCCTTTGCTTCATGTTAATATCACACAAGTGACATCACTTGAGTGGTGCAAGCATATTTGTTACAAGGGCATTCCCCATAAAGTGATTGCTCAACTGTTTACACTGTTGTGTGTGTGTAGAGGAACAGTTGCAGCCACTTTACAGTTGTAGGAAGTTGACTGGTACTGTTAGCTAGGTAACTGATGTCGATCTGTTCCCTCCGTTGTTTATTTGACTCTAAATGTTGGAACATCTCCCAGACTTGAGACTTGTTGATGTTGAGCACTTTGAGGATGTGGAACAGGTTCCCTATCTGGTTCTTAACATTTAAGTTTGTTAGATAATCAAAGCAAAATAGGACACATAACCTATCAACTTCTATCTATCATTTTACCACTTTCACTTCTAATATTTTCATAAGTTTATCATCTTCTCTACACTCAATCTCCTCATGCTTAGAAATTTTCATCTTCTCTAACATTTTCTAAAATATTTACTACCTTTACTACCATGGCTTCTTCTACTGCATCTTTTATAAACTCTAGTCTTCTCTTCGGTGGAGGCCTGAAGAGAAATAAAGACAATAAGGCTGATGATGATTCTGAGCCTCCCACTGTAAACACCATCATAACCAAACACTTGAGAACTACAATGACTTCCAATAGAAGGTTCCAACTACGTCTCCATTGAATTGGGTCGTTAGTAGGTACCCCTCCTCTATTCACCCTTCCAGTATTCTTGCTGTGAAAGAGGCCTGTAACTGCCCAAACCCTGACATTCTTGCTCCTGATATGACAGAGCGGGTTACCTTCACCAAGAAATATTTTACGTATGTCTATACATATCCCTTCACTTTGGGTCCGTTTCCTTGGGGATGAGTGAAAGGCTCAACCCCGTGATTTTGGAGTTTTGCCACCGGTACCAGGTCTGCTTGGCACAAGTAGGCCCATCTATATGGGAAACGGAGGCTTGCCTACGCCAGTTGTGCATGAAGATTGGGAAAACCTTAACCCTGGTACACATGATAAATCTCTACTCCCCCAAATTCTTCCGTGGGGGGGATAATAAATTTCAGCAAACGTGGCCACCATGCTATCCTCACCAGCGTGGATTATGACAACGATCGTGGTTGGATGAAGGAATTTGTTATCATCGCCACAAAGGACATCATTCGGCCATAACTCTGCCTTTTCCCGAGTCGTGGAACCATTTTTGTAAGTTTATGATTTATTTATTTCCTTCCTTTGTGAAAATATTGAGTTATTGTTTATCTCTTTGTATTCATTATTCTAGCTACACGATAGGAACCACCACGGGTTCAAATCTTAAATCAGCAAGTTCAGAAGATTCTAGACATTACAATACTAGAATCCCGCCGATGGAAGGAGATTTCCCCTAAATCTGGTTGGAAGGCCAAGAACCATGGTAAACCGAGTCCTTCTTCCTTTTATCTTTTCAGGTCCATAGATAACTTTGCTAACTTCATTTTTAACTTGGTTCAAAACTCCATCACTTGCCCCGAGGTTGACACTTTGACGTACCTCGAGAAGGCTAGGAGGGTGCTACAAAGTTCCCTTGCTCGAAACAGTGTCTGCGGATCTACTTTCGGTGAAGGTGCTTCCTCTCGGAGTCCCCAGCCAGAGAACAAGGAACCAAAAAGGCGATGATGTTCTTCCTCGATTGGGACTCAAATTAAGAAAGCAAAGACAATAACCACTAAGCTGGCCACAGTGGTTGTTGTGGAAGATGGAGAATCCAGTAATGAAGTGGCTCCCCTCCTAAAGAGAAAAATAAATTTATCAGCTCAACCAGATGCTCAGCTGAGAGAGCTTCAAAACCCGACCAAGGAAGAGGTCCAAGCACTTTGGGGCAAGATGGAACTAGTAGATAATGTCGATTCCCACTTTCTTGTCCCTATTACTGTCTCTAGTTCAAGGAGTTCTAACCTTGGGCCTCTTCTTCCTTCGGCTATTGAGCAAACAATATTCAGCGCTGCTCCTGCTGCAGCTGCTTCTCAACCTTCAATGCTAAAAACTTCATGCCCCTCGACACCAGTTGTACCTTCGCCACCAACACTCACTTCATCTCCTCCATCGACAACGAACGCTCGAGATAGGGGTGTTTCTCCTCCCTAGTCTACCGACCATGGGAATTTGGGCTCTTTCGGTGTCGAAGAAGTGCCATCTACTATCTAGGCCGATGGAACTTGCAAACTACCTGAAGCCGTTGTCTTCAGAGAAAGATAAGAGGAAAATACACTCCCTTTCTGGGGAGTGCTTGTCGAATAATGCTATGCCCAACGCCACAGTAGTACCATACTTGTCTTCTTACAACTTTCTTCCCATCTATATATTGAAATGAGATTTCTAATCTTGATATTCATTTTTTATAGGTCAACTTCCTTTCTTCCGAGGGCCTGCAGAAATTAATCCTCGATAAGCAAAGACTCGTGTCCGAGCGGGATCAACTTTTGGCTGAAAGGGACCAACTTGTTGCGCGCCTCCCAGTGTTGGAGGCAAAGGCACCTGAGGTGGGAGAGCTTGAGGCCCGGTTACAGCAAAGTGAAAAAGAGATGATGCCCTACAACCAAGAAGCCACTTCATTACATGAACAACTCCAAGAGGCTAAGGCTAAGTGGGCCAAGATCCAAGATACTATACTTGTTGTTGCCGAGCGTGAGTCTCCCTCCTTTGAACAAGTGAATAACTTGAAGGTAGCCTTTAACTCCAAAACTGAAGAGGACAATACCACAAAAAAGAAGAGGGACAAAACAGAAGAGATATTTAAAAAGATCATGGAGCAAAACCGAATTCATCTATCTATAACTCATGATCTTGATAGTAGCCTCGGTGCCATGAGATCCGAGAGGGACGACCTTCAGGCCGAGGTTGACAGACTTAGGGCAAAGCTTTAGTGCCAAGAGGATTCCCTCGTATTTGAGAAGACATATGATATGTATCATATGAGGAGAAAAAACTTGGAAGATGCGAGAGCGGCTATCGTCGATATTGATGATTGCATCGCTAAGGCCCAAGAACTAGAGCTAATTACTCGAGAACGCCTCCCTACTCAGCCTACTGTAGCTGACTCTTCGAGCACTGGTTCCCAGTATTCGGGAACTGAGGATGAAATTGAAGAGAATGATGATGAAGGTCCATGTTCCGAACCAGTAGTGGCGATAATGCTTCGATTTTTTCCTTTTGTTGTTTTTTCCCTTTCCTTTTTTTGTTTTTAAATATGCCAAAATTTTCATCGAGTTTGGCACTTTTGATAAATAAAGAAGAATTTTGCCTAAGTGTTGTGCAAGATACGTTTTCGTTGTACTGAATTAGTTAAAGCTTCAGGCACATTTTCATCCGATAACTTTTGATTTCGGGCATAAATTCTTCCGGAATCAACTCTTTACTATGAGAGTTTCATAAGAGAGGGAACTTTTATGTTTACGGTGCCTTTGAAGAGTCATCTCCTGTTCATTCCGGCACAAGCATTAGAAATTTTTTGTTAACTTTCAAATGATAAAATCAACTCATCGTTTGGACAAGAAACAAGATAAAAATAAAGGACTTTATTTTATTCCTTCCATCTTTAAAGGTACATAAGCATTCGTTTTCTAAAGGAAAAAGAAACTGCTAATACATGTTGCTAACTTGTGCAACTTATTTCTACGGGACTGGTCATGTAGTCCCCGGTCCCAATGAGACATTATTGTTTTTGGTTCTCACAGTCCCCGATTTTCATGGAATTCTTGTTGTCGTATCTTATACTATTTGTCACGACCCAAATCGGAGGGCCGCGACGGGCACCTGGTGCCTTACTCAATTAAGTACTAAATTAATGTATCTTTCTTATTACACCATCATGGGTAAATGAGCCAGAAGGTTTGTCATAAGATAACCAGAATAAAACATAAGGGAATACTAGACATAGGACAGCCCAACATGATATAACAATTTATACATGTGACATACGATCCTATAAGACCGACATGATCATTTGTACACTTAAAACATAGGCCGACAAGGCCATACAAGTATCCATATACATGAGATATGTCTATAAGCCTTTAAGAATACATAAATGTCATAAAGGTCGGGACAGGGCCTTGCCATACCAATCAATACATGTCCAAATCATACTGACCAAATAGGCAACTACGGAGCAAGTGGAGTGCACCAACACCTTACGCTGAGCTGATAGCCTACTAGGAGGACTGTCAACCTGTCTATCGGGACCTGCGGGCATGAAAAGCAGCATCCCCAGGCAAAAGGGACGTCAGTACAATTAAAGTACCGAGTATGTAAGGCATAAAAACAGTATGTAAAAGACATGACCGAAACATGGAGTAAAGGACTCAACCTATAAGTGTGAATAGCTCGGTGAACCATGAAACAATTATAATTCATCCATATGTGTATAAATGTTTATATCATGCATGGGTATATACGTACATAACATCATCAAACCTCTGAGGGCATCCCATCATATCATCTCGGCCTCTGTGGGCGAAATTATCAACGTATACCAACTAATCAGGTGGTGGTGCGTATATAATGTCGTAACCTTTCCCCACACCCCATACCCCATATACATATAATATACGTGTATATAACGCCATCTGGGCATGGGTCAATGTACATGTATAAATGAATGAAATGCATAAGAAGTAAGTCGATAAGATCACTCGGATCATAAGATCAATATGCCTTCGGATAAACTTTATCAACTTAGGTATTTTCTGAGACTCATGAACAAACGATATAATAATAGGACACATGAGGAATCAGGAATATAGACATCCCTAGTACCTCTATGAATAGAGTCATTTGTAAAAGTTGCGTGTTTGCTCATTTTGTTTGTATCATATGGATCATACCAAAAGGAAAGAAGGGATAGCTTTAACATACCTTGTGTCATCAACACAATCCAACAACGAACTCGTCATAACTAGTACGCCAATCCTATAACAAAGGAATGCATATGTGAAATTAGATGATGCTAGTATATCACTTACGTCAAACGATAATTCGGTTCGGAATTGGAATGGACAACATTTCCCTTATTCTTTAACAACCACAACTACAACCTCTTTTAATCCCTTTAAATTCAAATCATCAACACCTAAGAATATACACCAAGACATCCCATTAATGCTTCTTATACGGTACCTTATACACTTCCTTCTTCCAACTTCAAGAAGCATATCAATAACAACACAACAATAATCTCAAGAACATGTAGGAGAGATGAAATCTTACCTTAATAAACTAGGACTTGCCAATTATGCTCCAAGCAGTCATGCCATAAGCAGCTACGACAAGCTAATCTATGAGAGATGGAGGGATAAATTCTCTATTATGATTTTGCTGCCCATGTATTGCCCCATCTAAATGTTGAAATGTTTTGAAAATAGAATCCCAAAGTTGCCTCTCAATCTCTCACGTTTTTTGTGCTTTTAAGACTAGGTGGTGATACTAGTTAATAATATACATATACTGAAATGAAACTTTGAAGTTTGCTAATACTTAGTGGGTTGTGGGGCCAACATAATAATAATTTAATAATAAAAAAAATCTTGGAGATGGAGTACCCACCAAGATATACCTATCCATGGAACATGGGTCATAAAGTGGAGATTTGAGTAGTCCCACGTGGACTCCATAATTGTCCCCTATTTGGGACACTTGTCTTCCACTAATCCCTAATTACATCCTTGCATTTAACTAATTACCCACATAATTAATTTCTAAATTTTATTTCACTTAAATACTAATATACTTCATATATCTTACTATCAAATTCATGTGGTATAGCACTAGTCCATAAATACGGGGTATTATAGTGTGGATCATATTTTATCCTAAAATGTCAAACTTCGACCAACCTCATTTTCTTCAACTCGTTTACCCTATGACCTTCACGAATCTTACTTATCACTTGTTTGAAATAGCATAATACTTATAACCTCCAAAAATAATCTTGTTCTTGAACTTATGGAATTTATCTTATGACAAATCCAACGTACAAAAGTACGGGATGTAACATGGGCGTAATACTGCGGGGTGTAACATCGATATAATACTACTTAATACTGCAGGAGATAATATCAATCATAATATATTATTGCAGAGCATAACATCGATGTAATACTGCGGGGCGTAACATTATTCCCTCATTTGGAACATTCGTCCTCGAATGTTGACCGATGCACTTATCATTTTCGTAACTGATATCTTTCGAATACTTTAGAACTTCCCTTGCCATCTAGGCAATTGTTCTGTGAATAAGTCCAAAGGCTAGGTCATTCTGACCTTTAGGCCTCTTTCTCACACCCCGACTAGCGGTCAGAATTCTTCCAATCTCGTATCTGTGGCTACCTTCTGTCATGCAGCTTGTACGAATCTGTTCTTGCAAAAATTGGTTGATTACAATAATAATACCCAACAAGGAGTCGGGATCGAATCCACAGGGAGCTTAGATAGGATTAGTAGTATATATTTGGATAAAGCACATGAAGTACCTTGGTTGCACTTCCACAAATATGGTTTTGTTTTTACTTCAAAAATTATGTTAATTATTACAATTCTAAAGATATAAAATTAGAGAATATTGTTTTTGGATGATTTTCAAATATATAAAAAGTCCTAGAGGTATGACCTTCACCTAGGTGTTTGCCTAACGGGTTATAAACTTTAAAGCTTATTTTATTGGTCGGGGTGCATTATAGCAATCAATACTCAAATACCCACTCAATACCTCTCAGTAAGAGAGTGATTTTGCCCAATTTGACTTTCTCAAGTCCAAATGGGTATTGAACAAAACAATTGAGAAAATGCTCAAGTCGAGTTTTACTATCTCTAGGTTCAACCCTTTAATTGGGACTATCAATCTCTTGATTTTATCCCAAATTCTTGTTAGCCAAGTTTTCCTAGGCTAAGTCTCTCTTACTCAAGTAGAGACCAAGACAAATAGGCATAAATCAATATTTGCAACCATTCATTCTACAATTAAAGGCAAGAACAAGGCTAAATAATAAACACCCAACCATAAACAAGCCATAAATCAAACGCCCATTAGGTTCACACACTAGGGTTGGGTCACAACCCTAGCTAAAAATTTAGCTACTCATCATGGGTATAGTTTAAAATAGAGAAAAAAAGATGATAAAACTCATATTGCAAGATTAAAAGATAAAAATCCAATGTTAAATCACCAAAGTAAGCTAAAGTTGCTTAAAGGGGTAAAGAAAAACGGCTACAGGACTTTCAATCTTCAAATGGGTATTGAACAAAACATTTGATAAAATGCTCAAGTCGGGTTTTACTATCTCTAGGTTCAACCCTTTAATTGAGACTATCAATCTCTTAATTTCATCCCAAATTCTTGTTAGCCAAGTTTTCCTAGACTAAGTCTCTCTTTCTCAAGTAGAGACCAAGTCAAATAGGCATAAACTAATGTTTGCAACCATTAATTCTACAATTAAAGGTAAGAACAAGGCTAAATAATAAACACCCAACCATAAATAAGCCATAAATCAAACGCCCATTAGGTTCACACACTAGGGTTAGGTCACAACCCTAACTACACATCTAACTACTCATAATGGGTATAGAGTAAAATAGAGAAGAAAAGATGATAAAACTCATATTGAAAGATTAAAAGATAAAAATCCAATGTTAAATCACCAAAGTAAGCTAAAGTTGCTTAAAGGGGTAAAGAAAAACGGCTACAGGACTTTCAATCTTCAAAACTTCACCTAATTTCGTCGTAGTGGCTCATTTTCCAATACTCCTGCAGGTAAGCATATTTCATAAGTTTTCGGGAATATAATTAGACACTTTTGGACTAAAACGAAAGCTAAAAGGCGCTAATAAGTAGTCAAAATTCCCACTTATCAACTCCCCCAAACTTAAGCTTTTGCTTGTCCTGAAGCAAATAAGGTAATTCCCATCTCCACAAGATAAGTGCTATTCCAGCTAATCTAAGGTGAATTAAACACACATCAATTGGGACCAACAATTACCCACAATACTTGTGAATTATCAACAAGGCAATGATTTGAAGTTTTAAGCACAAATAGTTCTAATGTGATACTAGAGCATCAAGAGTTGACTTTACTCATCAAGGAAGTTCGCTCTTTCATGTAGGTCATTGTGGATCCCAAACTCCTTCTCCTCTACTCTCCGTTAGCATATCTCACTTGAGAATGTAGCACTCACTTCAAGGATTTGTGAAAAGTTCGCTCATCTCTCTCAAAAGAATGTCACAAGTATGGCTCTAAGTACCATATGCTTGCCCCTCATGTAAATCACCACTAATGTAAGTTTACTCGGCTTGAAAACACGTAGGGCCTTTTCGGGATGTAATGAAGGATTTTGGACTAAGGTAGGAAATGTTGTAATAGAACGGGTTCATCTTTCCTTAAGCACTCCATTTTCTCTTTTTGGCTCATGCTTTGCCGACTCTTTGAGTCATTCTCTTTTTCCTTAGGGAACTAAAGAGACTTAACATCACTCTTTCTTGGTCATGATATTCGTTTTCTCCTTCTTTGTTTTCTCCATGCTTTGCATTTTTGCTTGAATCCCTTCAACTCTTCAATTTATTCACTTTCTTTTTGTATTTTTTTTCTTTTGTTCTTTTGTTTTCTTTGCCTTTCCTTTTCTTCATTTATTTTCTCTTTTTTTTACCTTGATACCACTTTCAAATTTCTCGTATCTCCCCCAAACTTATGTTTTACCCAATTGTTTCTCAAGAGTGATAAGGAATGCTTAGATGCCAAGAGAGGATCACTAAAAAATGGGTAAAGGCTTGTAACATGGTTATCAAATGAGAAAGGTTTTTGGCTCAAAAGGGTTGACTAGGGATAACAACATTGGTGGGTCATGAAAAATTTCAAAACGGGTTAAGGAGAGCCTACAATCACTTCTAAAGCCAAGAAAAACTTAGAATTTCGCCTAGAAACACATTAGGGGCAAGTTCTAGACCATTTGCATGGGTACTTGGACTTGAAACAAAATATCTAACCTCTCACACAGCTGGATTATTCAAGAGGATAGAGTCGAGGGACCACAACAACCATATTCGAGATTGAAAATCACTACTGGTTCAACTAAACCACTCGATGATTGCTTAAGTCAATACAAGAGTAAAAATATCACTAACTAAAGTTATTTCTTTCTAAGAACTTGTTTTTAATCATAAGCATGTAGTTAAATGTGCTGGTACTAAGTGAAGCATGCTTGAATCTTCTAGTTCGACTCAATTAGGTCCTCTTATTCATTATTACTACTGTTCTTACCTAAACATCAAAAACAGACTCAATCCCCTAAGAAGGTTGTCACGCCATCCATCGTTGGGAAGAGTCACCCAGTTCACACAAAAACCACCTTTGGAAATAACAGCGACATTAAGAAAAGCAAAGGCTTATTGATCACTTAAACATGAAATGCAACTACTAAATTAACAAGAAGCTATTAAAGTAAATAATAAGCTATTAAACTAAACATTGACTACTGAGAAAATAAAATAAAGAAGCTATGAAGTAAACTGCTGAAAGCATAAATGAATATACAAACTAAAGAAGGGAAAGAGAATATAGACATCAATAGAGAGAGAAGAATATGTACATAATGAAACTAAAAATAAAAAGATAATGTTATCAGTTATTACAGGCCAATGTCAAATCAAAATAGACTCCACCCCCATGAATAAAAATAAGCATTGTCCTCAATGCTTAACAAAATAAAAACAAGGAAGGGAAAAAGTAGAGAGGACTCCCTATGTGGTCTCAGTGTCCATAGCAGCATCACCTCCCTCAAGCTCCTCCAACTGGATCTCATCATCCCCTGCTCGGGGAGTAACTGGGTTGGTGAACATCTGTAGCACTGCCTCATCCGTGTGGACAGCGAGGTCTGGCTCCTCAGACTGGCCAGTTGGTGCCACTGGAGCTGATGGTGTTGCTGGGTCTGCTGGTACTGATGGATCTATCTCCATCAGTAAGTCAAATGGAAGATCTCCAGCGGCTGCTATCTTGGTCATCTCTCGTCTCAATTTGTCAACTGATTTCCTCGAAGCCTGAAATTTCCTCATCTTCTTCACCTGCTTCCCAAGCTCCTCAATTTCTCCCCCATGTGCCACCAAGGTGTTCCATGATGGTCTTATGATTCTCCAATATTTTCATCAAAGTTTCCTCCACTGACTGAGGAATCTGGGGCGCTGGGGTAGAAATCTGAGCTGCAACAGCACTGGATAGGTTAGACAGCTTTGCAGTAGCTGTCTGCATCCAGTTGTTGAGACTCGCTAGTGTCTGGGAGACTCGCAGCACAGAGAGTGGATAAGTAGAGTAGGAAGGCACTGATACTCATGGCCTTGAAGTTGGAGGTGGAGGTATGGCAGCTGTATTGGTAGAGGGCCCGACTGCTGTGGAAGGCATGGCAGCTGAATTTGCAACTACCACCGATGGCTCATCAGACTGGCCTACGGTAGTAGTCGACTTACCCTTGTTCTTCGGGTTCCTTGGGTCCTTCAGAGAGTACCAGGAGAAGGGATACTTAGCCCTAATCTTCGTATCAAAGCTCTTGGGCTCCACCCCCGCATGCGCGAGATACTCCGTGATAGTGTTGGGATATGGATAGGAGCTTTCACCCTGCCTCACAACCAGAGACATGTTGGCCGACATGATGGCACCCGCATTGATTGGGTACCCGGCTATGATGGAAGCAACTAGGACTGACTGAGGGATTGGGAGATAGTTTTCATTCCGACTTGGGTCTATATGACTGCACACAAATGTTTGCCACCCTTTTGCTTCAAAGTTGAGGGTGTTCCACTGAATGGGAACCCCTGCTGTGATCCATAATAGTGGTGGTTCTGGAGCTGCTAGTATCTCAGCTAGCCAAGGGCGAGCTGCATCACCCATTGTGAATTTCTCTAAATACTGCACCGACTCCATATCCTCGAGCCCCAAATAAGTGTTTAGGTTTGTCTGATCAAATCGTACTTTTAAGTTCCGCACCTTAGTCACCTTCTTGATGTGTGCCACATTGGCGTAGAACTCCCGGACTAAGTGGTACTTGGCATCCAATACATTTTTCGTGAACCATTTCCACCATTTTCTTTCCCGAAATTGTCTTAACATATTTGGGTTGTATCTATCCAGATCTTTTAACACAAACTGCTGCTCAAGAGTGAACGATCTCTACGGCCACCACTCTCGAAACCTATTGAATGCAGTCAGGCTCACAAACCTATCTTCCCAAACTTCCTTCTTCTTTGACCTCTCCAGGCCTGTAACTCTAGTATCACCCCCTCCCCTCCCCCGTCATCCGGAATATCATTATCATCATCAATTGTGACTGGTGCGGCAGGGGCATGAGTAGATGAGGGTTCTGAAGCCTAATTGTTCCCTTCCAACCCCTCAGAAGTACTCTCAGAAGAGGTAGGCTCATCTCTCAGTTAGTATCTGTCCTGGGGCAGCTATAGCTATGATATCACAGCAGGTTGCCTTTGCACTGAGTCTCCCTCCGATGCTTCCCTAGACGGCGCATATGAACTTGATTCGGAGGGCTTCGGCTGTCTACCTTGGCCTATTGTTGCCTTCTTACTGATCACTTTTTGGAGGGCGAGGGGTAAGGTGCTTTTGCCTCTGTCTCTGGAAGGTTCACCCCTCCCCTTTGATGTATCACCACGACCACGTGATCTAACCATATTCTGAACAAAATAGCAGTAAGAGTCAGTTCTAGTTAAATGCAGGTAAGCATAAAATTTGCAGAACAAAACATGTTGCAGGTTGGGGAAGTGCGGTCCGCACATTTTTGGGTGCATCCACAGATGGGCTTGTGTAGACTGTACAATTTTAGAAGTGCGGCCGCACTGATGGTTCTGCGATCCGTACAATTTTAAGTGCTACCGCATAATTGAAGTGCGGTTCGCACAATTTTGGGTGCGGTCGCATATTGAAACTTCAAAAATTACAACTCTCTGAAGAGAGAGAATTACTTGATCTGCGGCCGCACACACTTTTCTGCGGACCGCAAAATTTCAAGTGCGGTCCGCAGAATCATTCTACACTAAATGCCCTAGCCTACTGATCTGCGGACTGCGCAATTCCTTGTGCGGCCGCACAATTCAAAAATTTATCGGGCAGATTCTTAGGGTTTCTAATTCACGCACAATTTAGACATGGTAGTAGAAATTTAGACACGATACACAGTTTAACCATCCCCCAAATAGAAAATAGGAAGTTACCTACATAAATTTAAGCTCACATAATGATGTATTTGACATTAGGCCTAAAAATAACTAAAGTAATTATGAACAAAATTAAGAAAATTGAAAAATTTAAAGATGAATTGAACATACCAGTGATGTAGTGATGCTAAGAAAGAATCAAAGATGATGAAATGAGTGTTCAGAGTTCGTAAAGTCTCAACAGTAGTGAGAAGGCTACTATTTATACTTGACCGGTCAGGGAAAGGACTCAAGAGGTGAGTGCGGCCGCACAATTTTATGTGCGGTCCACACTCGTTAACTGTTACACATTACCCTTTTGAAGATATGCGGTCCGCACAGTTTTTAGTGCGGCCGCAGGTTTGTGTGCGGACCGCACATTTCTTTGCGTGGCCGCACTTTGGCCATTTCTCTGACATGCACAACTTCAGAGAGTTTGCAATTTCTGATCTCGAGTTGTGCGACCGCAACAAGAATTGTGAGGCCGCATATCCCTTTCTACTGTGGCCTTCAAAATTGTGTGGTACGCATAATAAATATGCGGTCCACACTTTTTTCATACTTAGCCACTTTTCCTGAGCACCGTTCTTGCAAAGCACACTCATTCCTGCAACACACTTCAAAACCAGTTAGCACAAAACAAGGCCTATCTAAAGAAGAAGAAAAAAAAAAGAAAAAGAAACATGGGTTGCCTCCCAAGAAGAGCCTGATTTAATGTCGCGGCACGACACAGATTACCATCAATTACTTGAAATGAATCACTGCCACTACGTGGCTATCACCAACTTTTCCCAGATAGTGCTTCACCCAGTGACCATTGACTCTAAACACTTCATCATTTTTATTCTTCAAGTCCAATGCACCAAAGGGTGTCACACTCACAACTTCAAACGGGCCACTCCATTTAGACTTCAACTTTACTAGAAACATCCGTACAAGAATTGAACAATAACACAAGATCACCTTCTTTAAACTCCCTGTTTCGAATGTACTTGTCATGGAGGTGCTTCATTTTCTCCTTGTACAAGGATGAACTTGTATATGCATGGTACCGAAATTTATCTAGCTTATTCAATTGTGCCACCCTTAAGTTGGAGGCGACATCCCACTCAAGATTTAGCTTCTTCAAAGCCCACATGGCCTTGTGCTCAAGTTCCACCGAAAGGTGACAAGCTTTCCCAAACACTAACCGGTATGGAGACATCCCAATCGGTGTTTTGTAAGCCGTCCTATAAGCCCATAAAGAATCATCCAGTTTCTATGACCAATCCGTCCGGTTGGCGTTCACTGTTTTTGGTAAAATACTCTTGATCTCCCGGTTGGAGACTTCCACTTGTCCGCTTCCTTGAGGGTGATAGGGGGTCGTGACTTTGTGAGTGACACCGTACTTGCTAAGCAAGGTATCAAAAGCTTTGTTGCAAAAATGCGATGCCCCATCGCTTATAATGGCCCGTGGAGTACCAAACCTTATGAAGATGTTCTTTTTCAAAAATGCCACCACACTTTTAGCTTCGTTGTTGGGTAGAGCAATGACCTCAACCCATTTTGACACATAATCCACAGCTACCAAAATGTAGGTGTTCCCATAAAAGCTTACAAACGGTCCCATGATACCAATACCCCACACAACAAAAATATCAATTTCCAAGATGGTGGGGAGGGGCATCTCATTTTTCTTTGAAATCCCACCTGCCCTTTGACATTTATTACAACGCTTGACTAGATCACTTGCGTCCTTGTAGAGTGTAGGCCAATAGAATCCACAACTTAACACTTTGGCTGTCGTTCTTGCTCCCCCATGGTGACCACCGTAGGGTGAAGAATGACAAGCCCCAAGAATTTCAACTTGTTCCTCCTCTGGCACACATCTTCTAATCACGCCATCGGTACAAATCCGGAAGAGGTACGGTTCATCCCAATAATAGTCTAGGCAATCCCGTTTGAGCTTCTTCCTTTGGTTTGAAGAGAACTCATCCGGTACAATACCACTCACAAGATAATTTGCTAAATCAGCGAACCATGGCATCTCGGTCATTGAAATGGCTAGAAGTTTCTCGCCGGGGAAGGAGTCATTGATTTCAAGGCTGCCATATGGACTCCCCTCCTCCTCCAAGCGAGACAAGTGGTCCGCCACTTGGTTTTCACTGCCTTTACGGTCTTATATATCTAGATCGAACTCTTGCAGTTAAAATCACCCATCTTATTAACCGAGCCTTTGAATCTTTCTTGCTCATAAGGTACCGAAGTGCCGCATGATCCGTGTGGACAATCACCTTTGTACCCATCAAGTACGAGCGGAACTTTTCCATAGCAAAAACAATAGCAAGGAGCTCTTTTTCGGTCACAGTGTAATTGACTTGGGCATCATTCATGGTCTTACTAGCATAGTAGACCAGATGAAAGATCTTGTTGACACGTTGCCCCAAAACTGCTCCGACCGCCATATCACTAGCGTCACACATGAGCTCAAAAGGCAAGCTCCAATTCGGGCGGTGATAATAGGAGTAGTTGACAATTTGAACTTGATCAATTCAAATGCCTTTATGCAATCCTCATTGAAATGAAATTTGGCATCTTTCTCCAAAAGCTTACACAAGGGGTTCATCACTTTGGGAAAATCCTTGATGAAATGCCGGTAGAACCCCGCATGACCCAAGAAACTCCTCACTCCCTTCACGGGTGTTAGAGGTGGAAGTTTAGAAATCACCTCTATTTTCGCCTTGTCGACCTCAATGCCATTCTTTGAAATTTTGTGGCCAAGGACAATGCCTTCCTCAACCATGAAATGACATTTCTCCCAATTCAATACCAAGTTCGTCTCTTCACATATTGCCAAGACCTTATCCAAATATTTCAAGCAATCATCAAAAGAATTCCCGACCACCAAAAAGTCATCCATGAAGACTTCAAGGAGATCCTCCACCATATCCGTGAAGATAGCCATCATACACCTTTGAAAAGTTGCCGGTGCATTGCATAACCCAAATGGCATCCGCGAGAATGCGAAAGTACCATAAGGACATGTGAAAGTAGTCTTATCTTGATCCTCCGGAGTAATAAGAATTTGATTGTAGCCGGAATACCCATTAAGGAAACAATAGAAAGCATGCACAACCAACATATCAAGCATTTGATCTAGCAAGGGAAGTGGGAAATGATCCTTCCTTGTGACTTTGTTGAGCTTGAGATAATCCATACACACTCTCCACCCGGTCACCGTTCTTGTAGGAATCAACTCGTTCTTGTCATTGGTAACCACCGTCATGGCCCCTTTCTTTGGGACACATTGCACTGGAGAGGTCCACGAACTATCAGAAATGGGGTAAATAACCACTGCATCTAACCACTTGATGATCTCCTTTTTGACCACCTCTTGCATTGCTTCAATTAGCCTACTTTGATGTTCAATGGAGCATTTGGAATCTTTCTCCAAATTAATCTTGTGCATGCAAAACGCGGGGCTTATTGACTGAATATCCACCAATGTCCATCCAATAGCTTTCTTTCTTCTTTGTAGCACCGTCGATGTGGAGTCTACCTACACATTAGTCAAACAACAGGAAAGAATACCCGGTAACATAGAACAAGGGCCAAGGAATTCATACCTGAGATGTGGAGGCAGTGGCTTTAACTCCAAAGTGGGATACTCCTCGATTGAGGGATTTGTTGGAAGAGTCTTTCGATTTTCAAGATCCAAGGACAATTTGCGGGGTTCATAAGTGTAAGACCCCATTCCTCGCAATGCATTCACACATTCCACATAGCCATCCTTCTCATCCATCATCAAGGTTAAGCAAAACGGCCTCCAAAGTATCATCAATATTCATCGTGGCACTAGTATCATCAATAATCACATCGCTCACCAAGTCCACAAACGAACACACTTCATTGTTATTCGGTTGTCTCATAGATTTGCACACATGGAAAACTACCTTTTCATCACCCACCCAGAAAGTGAGTTCACTGACTTCCACATCAACCAAAGCCTTCCATGTATCAAGAAAAGGTCTACCCATAATAATTGACACCTTATAGTCCACTTCACAATCAAGAATCACAAAATCCGCCGGGAGAATGAATTTATCAACATGAACCAACACATCATCCATTATACCAAACGGTCTCTTCATGGTACGATCCGCCATTTGTAATCTCATAGATGTGGGTCTTGGTTTTCCAATTCCCAAAGTCTTGAAAATCGAATAGGGCATCAAATTGATACATTCCCCAAGATCACAAAGAGCTTTAGCAAAGTTGGCACTTCCAATAGTACAAGGGATTGTGAAAGCGCCGGGATATTCCAATTTAGGAGCCATTGAATGCACAATTGCACTCACTTGATGAGTCATCTTTATAGTTTCACAATTCATCGACTGCTTTTTTATCACCAAGACCTTCATGAACTTTGCATAACCGGGCATTTTCTCCAAAGCCTAAACCAATGGCACATTAATAGATAGACTCTTCATCAAGTCAATGAACTTTTTGAATTGATTCTCTCCATTTTGCTTGGCAATCCTTTGAGGATATGGAGGAGAAGGCCTTGGCATTGGTGCCTTAGCCTTTGGCACTACCGGTTCCGGTATGTCAACAATGTGCTCCCTAGACGGGTTCACTTCCTTATGCATCTCCTCCAAATTGTCATCATTATCAATTCTTACTTTATCATTTGCTTGCACCACATTGTTCGAGATCTCATCTTCTTGTACCGCTTTCTCATCATCTACAATTTTCCTTTGACTTGAGGTGGGTGCATCCCCATCTTTTCCACTCTTTGTAGTCACGGCCATGGCATGTCCCGTGTTGTTCCCATCCTTTGGGTTCACCACCGTGTCACTTGGTAGTTCCCCCTTAGGACGAGTGTTTAAAGCATGCGAAATTTTCCCCAATTGAACTTCCAAATTGCGAATTAAAGTGTTGTGAGAGGCTAGTTGAGCATCGGAGTCGTCATTCTTCTCCGTCATTTGTTTGAAAATGTTCTCAATTCGTCCCATCTCATTTTTGGAAGAGCTTGGACCATGGAAAGGATAAGGAGGCGGGTTGCTCGGTTGTTGATACATCGGGGGCCTTTGAAAGCCCGACCCCCGATTTCCTTGGTTATTGTTCCATCCCCCTTAGTTGTTGCCTCCCCAATATCCTTGACTATTTCCACTCCAATTTCCTTGGTTATTTTGACCATTCCAATTTCCTTGATTGTTTTGATTGTTCCAATTCCCTTGATTACCATGAGGTCGCCATTGTTGTTGCTTCGGGCCTTGAGAGTTGTTTCTTTGCCCTAGGAAGTTGTTCACATATTGTACTTCCTCCTCTTGGTCATTGTAAGATTCATCTTGATCAAACCCACTATCTTCTTGCATATAATGTTCCGCACAGTTTTGCACTTGAGGACCCTTTGGCCTTCTCCTGTTTACCATCATTTTAACTCCCTCCATTGCATTGACTTGCTTAGGACCTTGCACTTTTTGAATTTGAGCCTTGGCTAATTGATTCATTGTGGTGGTCAACTCGGCAATTACTTGCCCATGATCATGCAATTCTTTATGTAGGTGAATCACGTTTGGATCACCTTGAGGAACATTTACTCTACTTTGCCATGCCGATGAAGTATCTGGCATTTCATCTAAGATCTCTCAAGCTTCTGCATATGGAGTTGTTATGAAATTTCCACCGGCAAGTTGGTTGACCACGCATTGATTGGTAGTATTGATCCCCCTGTAGAAAGTTTGTTGAATCATAGCCTCCTTCATGTCATTGTTTGGGTACTCTTTCACCATAGATCGGTACCTCTCCCATATTTCATGCAACGACTCATTGGGTTCTTGTTTGAATGTTAGAATCTCGTTTCTAAGAGTAGCCATATGCCCGAGAGAAAAGAACTTGAAAATAAATTTCTCCGCCAATTCATCCTATGTATGGATGGAATGGTTTGGCAACCTTTATTACCAATCCAAGGCTTTCCCCTGTAGAGAGAAAGGAAATAGCCTCAACCTTAAAGCATCCTCGGAGACGTTTGTCTGTTTACTCCCCCAGCAAGTGTCCACAAACCCTTTCAAGAGTTTGTACGCATTTTGATTTGGAGCCCCGGTGAACAATCCCCGTTGCTCTAGTAATGTGAGCATAACATTTGTGACTTGAAAGTTACCCACCCTAATGCGGGGCGGGACTATAGTACTTGTATACCCTTCATTCGGCAACACCCGGTGTGGAGCTACTCTTGGTGGATTTGGGGATGGAACGGGAACGTTGTCTTGAGGCGGTCGGCCTCGTCTATTTGCTTGAGGTTCAAGAGGAACCTCTTCAACTTGGTCATCTTCTATGTCTGCATCCCCCAAAGGCATATTTTCGAGAGGATCATTGTTGTTAAGAGCTATTGTTTCACCTACAATTGTTTCACCAAAAAGATTAGTAACACGGAAGGAAAAGAAGACAATTCCACACAAAACCAAATATATAGCTAAATCCATTTTTTAGCTCCCCGGCAACAGCGTCAAAATTGCTCTCGTCCAAGTCACACCTCTATTCAGGGTTATGAAATGGTTGATAGCAATAATAATACCCAACAATAAGTCGGGATCGAATCCACAAGGAGCTTAGATGGGATTAGTGGTATATATTTGGATAAAGCACGTGAAGTATCTTGGTTGCACTTTTACAAATATGGTTTTGTTTTTACTTTTAAAATTACGTTAAGGATTACAATTCTAAAGATATAAAACTAGAGAATATTGTTTTTGGATGGTTTTCCAATATATAAAAAGTCCTAAGGGTATGACATTCACCTAGGTGATTGCCTTACGGGTTATAAACTTTAAAGCATGTTTTGTTGGTCGGGGTATATTACAGCAATCAACACTTAAATATGCACTCAATACCTCTCGGTAAGAGAGTGATTTTGCCCAATTTGGCTTTCTCAAGTCCAAATGGGTATTGAACAAAATAGTTGATAAAATGCTCAAGTTAAATTTTACTATCTCTAGGTTCAACCCTTTAATTGGGACTATCAATCTCTTGATTTTATCCCAAATTCCTGTTAGCCAAGTTTTCCTAGACTAAGTCTCTCTTTTTCAAGTAGAGACCAAGTCAAATAGGCATAAACTAATGTTTGCAACCATTCATTCTACAATTAAAGGTTATGAAATGGTTGATTGCAATAATAATACCCAACAAGGAGTCGGGATCGAATCCACAGGGAGCTTAGATAGGATTAGTAGTATATATTTGGATAAAGCGCGTGAAGTATCTTGGTTGCACTTCCACAAATATGGTTTTGTTTTTACTTCAAAAATTATGTTAATTATTACAATTCTAAAGATATAAAATTAGAGAATATTGTTTTTGGATGGTTTTCAAATATATAAAAAGTCCTAGAGGTATGACCTTCACCTAGGTGTTTGCCTAACGGGTTATAAACTTTAAAGCTTATTTTATTGGTCGGGGTGCATTATAGCAATCAATACTCAAATACCCACTCAATACCTCTCAGTAAGAGAGTGATTTTGCCCAATTTGACTTTCTCAAGTCCAAATGGGTATTGAACAAAACAATTGAGAAAATGCTCAAGTCGGGTTTTACTATCTCTAGGTTTAACCCTTTAATTGGGACTATCAATCTCTTAATTTTATCCCAAATTCTTGTTAGCCAAGTTTTCCTAGACTAAGTCTCTCTTACTCAAGTAGAGACCAAGACAAATGGCATAAATCAATATTTGCAACCATTCATTCTACAATTAAAGGCAAGAACAAGGCTAAATAATAAACACCCAACCATAAACAAGCCATAAATCAAACGCCCATTAGGTTCACACACTAGGGTTGGGTCACAACCCTAGCTAAAAATTTAGCTACTCATCAATGGGTATAGAGGAAAATAGAGAAGAAAAGATGATAAAACTCATATTGCAAGATTAAAAGATAAAAATCCAATGTTAAATCACCAAAGTAAGCTAAAGTTGCTTAAAGGGGTAAAGAAAAACGGCTACAGGACTTTCAATCTTTAAAACTTCACCTGATTTCGTAAAAGTAGTCTATTTATACAAAGCTGGAATTTTCGGATAAAATTACCCTTTCGGAGGTTCTGCGGCCGCACAATTATATGTGCAGTCCGCATTTCTCTTCAGATCTTGACATGAGTTGATTTTTTGGCCGCACAATACTTGTGCGGTCCGCACTTTGCACTGGGGCTCTGTTTATTTTCCTTTACATTCTGCGGTCGCAAATAGAAATCTGCCGTCCTCACTTGAGCTTCTGTGCCTGATTTTTGTCCTTGTTCAGATCACTCCTCCTTGATTTGTATTTCATCATAGTGGCTCATTTTCCAATACTCCTACAGGTAAGCATATTTCATCAGTTTTCGGGAATACAATTAGACACTTTTGGACTAAAATGAAAGCTAAAAGGCGTTAATAAGTAGTCAAAATTCCCACTTATCAATCTGCGCCTATGCTATCTTCTCTCATTTTTCCTCCAACTTTTAGCCAATCTCTAGGCCTCACTTTGTGAACATATGTAGTACTATGAAAAGCTATCCCTCTGGGCGGTTGTAGGTGTACTAAAGTTATTCGCTCGGTACTTGTCAAACTTATGACTATTGATATAGTTTGTTTCATAGAATCGATTATCTATTCTTATAGCTTTACTGCATCTAGGTAGGTCATACTACACCATAACTCTTACTTTGGTTTTATTATTACTAAGGTCTGCTTCGCAACTCCAGGTTACTCTCGTTTCTAAACCTATATGTATAAATCTAAGTCCTTTAGTGCTTCCTCGTTACTGTTCATCTTAAGAATGATAGGCTAATCTGATCTCATACTTTGTAACTTTTATCCATATATTGTTGATTCACCTTAATGTTGATTTATAATATACCATTGATAACTTGAAACCTCTTACGTAACATATTGTCAGTAGGGCTCACATCTCATCAGGGAACATCTGAAGTGATTTGCTTAATCCACCTAGGGGCGATACTATACTTCAATAACCGTATTTCATAGCATCCCAACATAATTCATCTTCTGATGGTATTCTACTCTCGTGCAATTCATAAAATCTCTTTTCTTAAGATCATCACTCAATCAAAGGCTTAAACGTCACTCTCTTATCATCTATCACAGTTACAATTTCATTCTTATACCAAGGCCGCATTCAATCTCTTCTAAATGTTCCTAGTCTTAGACTCTTCTGAGTTCATTCAGCTATACTGGGCTTTCTATAACTTAGAGAAACCGTCAACCCTCTTTTTTTCATGGTATTAATCCCGAGGACTTACCTATTCTCGTCACCTTCTCACTCGCCTTTTCAAATCCATATTCATGTCTTCCTAAAACCTTGTCGCTCTATCATACTTTAGCTGGCGACCTACACATATCTATTTATACTACTCGCAATCTTCCTTTAACTTGCTTGCACCATAGATTTCCTTATGTTATTCTAGAATGTCAAGCAAGACATCACATCATCTTTACCTCTTCTTTACTCTCTTAACTAGACCTCTCTGTACCTAGAAACCATAGGCTGGAAGATATTCCACTGACGACATAGCTATCATTCCTGGATACTGAATCCTAGTGCTTCTAGCCCTCCATCTAAAGTATGGACTATTCACAACCTTCTGCACTTGAGTATCTTGTATGTTGTTCACCTTTACCTTACTTACCTTAAAATCTCGCATCGTATATTCTATCTCTTTCATAATCCGCATAGGTATAATTCACATCCACAGCTTGATAAGCTCTAGTATAACACTTGCACCTATGGTGCATACACAATCCGGTAGGAGCTTCATACTGACTTCTTATGAGGCTGGTACTCTTCTAACTAGACTTATCGTATAGCCGTTATAGAAACTGGATATTATACTATATCTTTTGTACCTCTGATATTAAGAGTGATTCTACAATGTTCTCAATCACGATTTCTATAATTATCTGGGTATAATAATCAGACTCCCGATTTACTTAGCCGATGTAACTCTTTAGTTTCCTCTTCTCTCTCAGCCTTTATGTAGCCTTAAGCTATCTTCCGGTCTGCGGCTTAGGGTATTAGTTATTACTTTAGCCTTTCATGGATGCTATAGAATATCCATGATATAATCTTCTAACAATTCAATCCTTTGTTTGTGACCTGGACTCAATCTTTCTTTTAACATATATCAGAGGCTTCTACGGCTATATGAATGTCAACATATATGTTGCATAGATAATACTCCGTAATCTTAAGTGCGTTCATAAAGTAACTAACTCTGGGTCATTGATCGAATAATTCCTTTCATTCCTTCTCAAGTTTCTTTAAACATAATCTCTTCCTGGTCTTTCTGCCACTTGTTGCGTGAATACTTGGCTTATCTTAGTTCCCACGCATGCCAGAATTTTTGTGCAACTTATATGATCTTGATATTACTTTTGATTTTACTTCCCGTTCACTAGCCACAATAGGTGCCACTTTCTTATGAAGTGCATACAATGTTGTAGTGAGACTGCTATTACAAGACCATTTCTTCTTCAAGTTACTAGGATTAGGTTAGAACCTTCTTCCTTATTTCCTTAGCTAGTCTTTTGTTGTAGTACCTGGGGGACACCCTCTGACTCTTGTAAAGCTGCGAGCTTATTAAATCGTTTACCCGACGGAATGGTTTTGATATTCTTCCTCGCATATAATTATCCTTAGTTACTTACCTCCATGCTCATGTACTCGTAGGGTTGCTTCTGAACAGAAATTTTGACTATCTTCCCAGTGACACTCTAAATATTTCTCAAGGGTCACGATGTCATATCTGCAAGACTGAATTCCCTATGTTGGGGTTCACTACATTTATCTTGTATGATCTGTTGATTTATCTGTATCCTCTTGTCTAGCCATAACTAGACTCTTCCTGAATCAATTACTAACTACTCGTTAGTCCATTCTCATATCTATATTCCGCGTAATCTCTCTTGGGTTATTTTTTTGTCTTAAATTACCTCTCACACTAGATATTTATGTATCAAGTGTTCATTCACACTTATTTATCAATAACATCTGGGGGGAACCCTTACTGCCTCTCCCCGGCGTCGTGCTTGCATAATGTTCTGGAGTCGTAACATATCTGTAGGATTTGAATAAGTCCAATCTCATCCTTTCCTCATTTTTGTCGCATTCTTCCTTTGCCATTCCATAGTAACCTGAACCACTTAACTACGACTTAATACCACATCTTACCATATTCCCCCTTTAAGGGAGTACTAAGATTTAGTGCTACAACGATCTACCTATAGATATTTTACCTCTTCATCTTTGGCGTATTTTCACATCATCAATAACGCTTACTCGCCTTACGTAACCATTCTATACCAGGGATAACTAAATTTCTGGCACGTGAGGGTAGCACTTAGTGTAACTGGCACACGTAGTCCCTTAAGCTTAACTCTGCTCACAGTATTTGCTTTAGGGTAGCGTCTTCCTGAATGAACTTTAAAGGTTGTTCTTCTGTTGTCGATTCTATTTTTGACGGAACGTGGTCTCTGACATTCTCTCACCGCCGAATATTATCAAATCCTTCTGTCCCTAATTCATGTTCAGTTTATCTTGTTCACTAGTTTATACTGATTTCTATTACTCTGGGGTCTAACTTTTCCTTCTCGTAATCACATTGGAGTCACCAACTTATTTCTCGAAATGAAGATATGACTTTCTTGCGTATACTCTTTTATTGACTCAAGGCCTTTCACCTCTTGTCTTTTCCTTCACTTGACTATAGACTCTGTAATACTGTCATATTTTGATTTACTCCTGTCATCCATTTATCACATCTTACTCATAATGCTTCATTTACTCTCTTCTCATTCTGCTTCTAATATTTCTGTCTATCACTTTATTCTGAAAACTTCAACAAAACATTCCTTCACTTTTAGCTCCCCTTGCTTAATCTCACTAGCTTTTCGGGTCGTCTAACATTCTCTTTTTTTTTCTAGGGGCGGGAGTCATACTAAGGTAAATATTTATCCCTTCTAGGATTCCACTGCCTATCTTCTGAAACTTCTGAACATTGTAGTATTCATATCTAACTGTACTATTCTAGTGTGCACCATCTGAGTGTCTCACAAGGAGAACTATTACCACGTTTTGCACTATCCTTTGGAAACTTGTATCTACCTTCTGATTCTCTTATTTCTTTTTACGATATAGGTGGATAGATATTCTTGCCTTAGGTCTCCTTATCAAGAAGCTTACACATATTAGTACACACATGATCTGCTGAAGATCTCACATTTACTCATCATAAGCATGATGCAAAATCGAGTTCCTCTAACTCAACTCTTCCACAGCTACGTGCAATCTCTTACCAACTGTCTTTCTGGATATACGTATCGTTGTATTACGAATAAAATAGAATTTAGGAGTTTGAATTCTTACAACTGAGCTCTACCAAACGATCTAGAGTAAGAAGAAAGAGTGACAGTCCTAAATTCCATGTAGCCTCCTGCTTATAAGTGTGGTGCACAACACACCCATAAATAAGACTCTACTAGACACAGCTTGTAGACTCCCTAGGACAGAGCTGTTCTGTTACCACTTTTGTCACGATCCAAATCGGAGAGCCACGATGGGCACCTGGTGCCTTACTCAATCGAGTACCAACGTAATGTATCTTTCTTATTACACCATCATGGGTAAATGGGCCAGAAGGGTCGTCATGAGATAACCAGAATAAAACATAAGGGAATAGCAGACATAGGACGATCCAACATAATATAGAAACTTATACATGTGACATACGAGCCTATCAGGCCGACATGATCATTTGTACACTCAAAACATAGGCCGACAAGGCCATACAATTATCTATATACATGACATTTGTCTACAAGCCTCTAAGAGTATATAAACATCATAAAGGTCGGGACAGGGCCCTGCCATACCAATCAATACATGTCCAAATCATACTTTCCAAATAGGCAATTCCGGAGCAAGTGGAATGAACCAACATCTTCCGATGAGTTGATAGCCTATTAGGAGGACTATCAACCTATCTATTGGGACATGCGGGCATGAAACACAGTGTGCCCAGGAAAAAGGAACGTCAGTACAAATAAATTACCGAGTATGTAAGGCATAAAATCAGTATGTAAAAGACATGAACAAAACATGGAGTAAAGGACTCAACCTGTAAGTCTGAATAGCTCGGTGAACCATGAAACAATTATAATGTCATGCATATGTGTATAAATATTATATCATGCATGGGTATATACGTACATAACATCATCAAGTCTCTGAGGGCATCCCATCATATCATCTCGGCCTCTGTGGGAGAAATCATCAATGTATACCAACTGATCAGGGGGGTGGTGTGTATATAACGCCGTAACCTTTCCCCATACACCATATACATATAATATACGCATATATAATGCCATCTAGTCATAGGTCAATGTACATGTATAAATGAATGAAATGCATGGGAAGTAAGTCGATGAGATCTCTCGGATCATAAGATCAATATGCCATCAGATAAACTTTATCAACTTAGATATTTTCTGAGACCAAAGAACAGACGATACAATAACAGGACACATGGAGAATCAAGAACATAGGCATCCCTAGTACCTCTATGAATAGAGTCATTTGCAAAAGTTGCGCATTTGCTCATTTTGTTTATATCATATGGATCATACCAAAAAGAAAGAAGGGATAGCCTTAACATACCTCGTGTCATCAACACAATCCAACAACGAACTCATCATAACTAGTACGCCAATCCTATAACAAAGGAATGCATATATGTGAAATTAGATGACACTAGTATATCACTTACATCAAACGATAATTCAGTTCAGAATTGGAATAGACAACATTTCCCTTATTCTTTAACAACCACAACCACAACTACAACCTCTTTTAATCCTTTTAAATTCAAATCATCAACACCTAAGAATATACACCAAGACATCCCAATAAATGCTTCTTATACGGTACCTTATACACTTCCTTCTTCCAACTTTAAGAAGCAAATCAATAATAACACAACAACCTCAAGAACATGTAGGAGAGATGAAATCTTACCTTAATAAACTAGGACCTGCCAATTATGCTCCAAGCAATCATGCCATAAGCATCTACGACAAGCTAATCTATGAGAGATGGAGGGATAAATTCTCTATTATGATTTTGCTGCCCATGTATTGCCCCATCAAAAGATAGAAATTTTTTGAAAATAAAATCCCAAAGTTGCCTCTCAATCTCTCACGTTTTTTTGTGCTTTTAAGACTAGGTGGTGATGCTTGTTAATAATATACATATACTAAAATGAAATTTTGAAGTTTGCTAATACTTAGTTTGTTGTGGGCCCGCATAATAATAATTTAATAATAAAAAGAAGCTTGGAGATGGAGCACCCACCAAGATATACCTATCCATGGAACATGAGTCATAAGATAGAGATTTGAGTAGTCCCACGTGGACTCCATAATTGTCCCCTATTTTGGACACTTGTCTTCCACTAATCCCTAATTACATCCTTTCATTTAACTAATTACCCGCATAAATAATTTCTAAATTTTATTTCACTTAAATACTAATATACTTCATATATCCTACAATCAAAGCCATGTGGTATATCACTAGTCCATAAATACGAGGTATTATTGCTTGGATCGTATTTTATCTCAAAATGTCAAATTTCGACCAACCTCATTTTCTTCAACTCGTTTACCCTATGACCTTCACGACTCTTACTTATCACTTGTTTGAAATAGCATAATACTTATAACCTCCAAAAATAATTTTGTCCTTGAACTTATGGAATTTATCTTACGACAAAATCCAACGTACAAAAGTACGAGATGTAACATTAACGTAATACTGCTCATTAGTACAACTTGTTTCTATGGGGCTGGCCGTGCAGTCCCCGGTCCTGATGAGACATTATAGTTCCCGGATCTCGTAGTCCCGATTTTCATGGAAATCATGTTGCCATATTCTCATACTATTCCCCCCCAACCCCAGTGTTCGAATGCGAAGTATGCGAATTGGAACACTAGAAGTCTTGCTTTGTTAGTTGAAACACTTGTGAACGGTTAAGTAGTCTTTGGTTTGATGGCAAATTTTGCTTCCCATTAGGAACTTGCCATCGAGCCAAAGATTATTTTAACCATCCCATAGAGGTTTATCATTTCAATGCCTTGTCATTTAAAGGTCTTAACCTTGCCGATGACACTCCTTTCGTAGTATGTTTTTCGTTGCTGCCCCATTAAAAACTTTGCTAGAAAAATCCGATTGGAACAAAAACTGTTCGAAGAAAAAAAGTGTGTAGCACATACTTTCAATATTTATAGGAACCATCAGTAGTAATACCTTTTTGAGGTGAGTCACGTTCCATTGCTTGGTAATTTGACTCCATCTTGATTTTCCAATTCATACAATCCTTTACCGGTGACAGCTAAAACCCGGTAGGGACCTTCCCATGCTGGACCCAGCTTCCCAGCATTGATTTCTAGAGTGCTACGAGTCACCTTTCCCAAAACCAAGTCTCCTACTTTGAAGTAGCAGAGATTTACCCTCTTATTATAATATCTTTCCATTCTTTGCTTTTTATTCGTCATCCTCGCATATGCTAAGTCCCTGCGTTCATGGAGCAAATTGAGCTTCACCAGCAACGCCTCATTGTTTACTTCTTCATTTTCTAGGAAAACCTTAAGGTTGGCTCCCCTACTCCCACTGGTATCAGAGCTTCTACGCCATATACGAGAGAGAAAGGCGTCTCTCTCGTGCTCAATTTTGTTGTCATATGGTATGCCCATAGCACACCCGGTAACTATTCGAGCCATTTGCCTTTAGCAGCTTCCAAACCCATTTTGAGGTTTTGGATAATCACCTTATTGGTTGACTCCGCCTGTCCATTAGCGCTCAGATGGTACGGTGAGTATGTAATCCTTTTGATGTTTAAATCTTCGAGAAATTTTGTGACTTTGGAGCCTATGAATTGTGGTCCGTTGTCGCATGCAATCTCCTTCTGTATTCCGAATCGACAGATTATGTGGTCCCATACGAAGTTGATCACTTCGTGCTCACCAATATTTTAGTAAGGACCTGCTTCAACCCATTTAGTGAAGTAGTCAGTTAAAATTAAGAGGAAGCTTACCTTTCCGGGGCTTGGTGGCAGTGAACCAACTATATCCATCCCTCATTTCATGAATGGCCAAGGGAACAATACCGAATACAAGAGTTCTGCCGGTTGGTGTATGAATTGTGCATCGCGCTAACATTTGTCCCATTTTTGAATGAACGTCTTTGTGCCTTATTCCATCCGGGGCCAATATTATCCTGCCCTAACCAACTTTAGTACCAATGAATCTGCACTGGAATGGTTCGTGCAAATTTCTTCATGGACCTCTCTCATCACGTACTCTGCCTCCGAGGATCACAGACATCAGGACAATGGACCATGGTATGATCTTCTGTATAATTGTCCATCTATGAGGCAGTAACGAGTTGCATTGATGCATAATGCCCGGGATGCCTTCGGGACTTCAGGCGATTTGCCATGCCAAAGATATTCGACGAACTCATTCCCTCAGTCCTAGACTAGGTTGGTTGTATTGACTTTACAATAACCATCCACATCTAGTACCGAATGTAGAAGTTACACGACATTACCGGAGTCAGATCCTTTCATCTCTGTGGAGGACTCAAAATTAGCCAATGCATCTGCTTCCACGTCCTCTTCTCTTGGAATGTGTATAATCGACCATTCCCTAAATCATGCAAGGAATGCTTGAACCTTGTTCACATATTGTTGCATGTATTCCTCCTTTGTATCAAAAATTCTGTATACTTGGTTTACTACCATCTGGGAATCACATTTGATCTCGATGACCTCGGAGCCAAGTCCCCAGGCCAGTTCTAGTCCTGCAACCAAAGCCTCATACTCTGCTTCATTGTTAGTTAACAGAACAGTCTTAATGGCCTGCCTTAGGGTTTCTCCCGAGGGCGTGACTAGAAATACCCCGAGCCTAGACCCTTTTACATTGGAAGCTCCATCCGTAAACAAGGTCCAAACTCCTGATGTCGTTTTCGACACCAGTACTACCTCTTTAGCAGCTTGGGGCATTAGCTAGGGACTGAAATCAGCCACGAAGTCGGCCAAAACATGTGACTTGATTGTAGTCCTGGGCTTGTATGCAATGTCGAATTCGCTAATTTTGACTGCCCATTTAGCAACCCGGCCTAACAATTCAGACGTGTGAATAACATTCCTCAAGGGGATGGTTATTATAACGGCTATCGGATGTCACTTAAAATAAGGCCTAAGCTTTCGAGAGGTGACTACGAGAGCTAAGGCAAACCTTTTAAGGTGCGGATAGCGAGTATCCGCACCTAATAATATTTAACTAACATAAAAGAGAGGAAATTATGTACCTTCATCCTCTCAGATTAAAATCGCACTTATCGATACTTCTGAGACCGCTAGTTATATCAACAAATGTTCACCTTCCCCCAGTTTTGATAGTAGCTGGGGGCTTGATAGGTACCGTTTCAAGTGTTTCAAGGTTTTCTGGCATTCCGGAGTCCATTCAGAATTGTTCTTCTTCTGAAGAAGTGAGAAAAAGTGATGACAGTTTTTCGAGGATCGAGAAATGAATATGTTTAAAGCAGCTAATCTTCTGGTTAGCCTTTGTACTTCTTTTACGCTCATTAACTGGTCCGGGATGTCTTCGATGGCTTTGATTTTATCAAAATTTACCTCGATACCTCTTTTGTGAGACCAAGAACCCCAAGAACTTACCGGAGCCAACCCCGAATGCACATTTTTCCCGGTTGAGTTTCATGTTATGTTTTCTCAAGATATCGAAGGTTTCTTGGAGGTGTTTCAAATTGTCACCTACACTCAAAGACTTGACTAACATGTCTCGATATATACTTTCATTGTTTTGCCTATTTATTTTTTAAACATCTTATTAACGAGCCTTTGATAAGTGGCTCTAGTGTTTTTAAGCCCGAATGACATCACATTGTAACAATATGTGCCAAAATTCGTTATGAACGAAGTTTTTTCCTTATCCTCTAGGTTCATCTTGATTTGATTGTACCCAGAGTAGGCATCAAAGAAACTCATTAACTCATTCCCAATTGTTGCATCAATCATTTGGTCGATGTTTGGCATCGGGAACGAGTCTTTAGGGCACACCTTATTTAAGTCCTTCTAATCTACGCACATTCTAAACTTGTTATTCTTTTTTCGAACTACAAATACATTAGCTAACCATTCTGGATACTTTACCTCCTGGATTAAATCGATGTCGAGTAGTCGAGTTACCTCTTCTTTAACAAATCTGTTTCTAACCTCGACTATTGGGTGTTTCTTTTGCCTTACCGATGAGAAGTTTGGATCCAGGCTTAATGTCATGACCCAAAATCCCACCACAGGCGTCCTGATGGCACCTAGTCTCTAAGACTAGGTAAGCCGATTTCCTTTGCATTTTTGAATTTTTTTTTAAAAAAATAAGTAACCAAAATTAACAGCGGAAATAATTACAATGTACAACCTCCCAAGAATGGTAGTACTGAGTCACGAACTCTAACTGAATACATAGAATGATCACGAGGACCAAATATACAATATTATTTGATTACAAGTTAACAGTACCATGAAATGAAAGGACTCCAAGGAACTGCGACAACCAAGCAGCTCTACCTTGAATCCTTACGATCCCGCTTTAACTCTGCTCAAGTCCGTTATCTTCAATACCTGGCTCTGTACAAAAATGTGCAGAAGTGTAGAGTGAGCACATCACAGCGGTGCCTAGTAAGCATCAAGACTAACCTCAATGGAGTAGAGACGAGGTACAGTCAAGACATTTACTAGTCTCATACCCTGTGCAATATAGCAGTATACAATAGTACTGGAAAATAACTAGCAATGATAACAATAACTCAACTAGTGATATAACAACAAGTCAACATAAAACAACCAATGATATGCACAGTAAGACAATAAGATCACCATTTAATATCGCTCAACAATTAATAAACACAATTGCACCCAATTAATCAAGCCTTTCAAATAAATGTCATTCACATAGTTCTTCCAGATAACTCTCTTTCAAATATAATTTTCTCAAATAATTATTTTTTTCAAATATAATTCTTTCAATAAATCTTTTCAAATGCAATTTCCTCAAAAAAATATCTTTCAAAATATAAATTCTTTTATATAATACTTTCTAAGTAAAAATCCTTCCAAATAAATATTTTGAATATAATTCTTTCAATTAAAAAGTCACCATGTGACACCTCATTTCAAAATCATCAAAATACGAGTCTCAGGCCATTTTCATATTTTTCGTAAATACGGGTCTCAGCCCATTTTCATATTTTTCGTAAATACGGTCTCAGCCCATTTTTCATATCTCCACGGCACCTCGTGCCCATAATTAAATCATCATATTTCTCCGGCACATCATGCCCTCATTTCATATCTCAACTGCACGGACAACTCACGTGCCAAATATCATTATCATTAAAGCACAGCACCCCGTGCCCACATTTCATATCACAACCACAATTCACATGCCAATATCCTCAATGTATATAAGATCCACATGATCAATTTATTTCCACTAAAGTGAGTTTAAAAGTTTTTAAATCAATTAACAAAGAATTGAATTTATTTTTATAAATCATTTGGGTGAAGAAAATAACTTTGCACTTATATCAAAGCATCATATAAGTTACTGGTTTGGTTGTAAAGCTATTTAATTTAAAATATAATAATAATTTCACTTATTTAAATCAACTCAATCATCGAAAATCAGTAAGAAAAACCAGAAATATACTTTTTCAGAGTCTCGTGTTAAAAGCCAAAGTCAACACAATACAACTAGGAGCACAAAACACATAATAATAAAGTCAACTAGTACATCACGGAAGAAGACAAGAATTTACATATATTAAATGAAACAAAATCACCCAAGGCAAGAACATGAATAAAGAAATATCAACAGGGCACTCCCGAGGTACCGCCTCGTAGTCCCAAATCATAAATAAATTCACAATATCTTACTTATATCACCGCGGGAGCCTTCACATTAAATTTTAAAGAAATCATTTTTCCGAAATAGCATCCCGCGTTTTAGCCACCCTTATCACACCACATGGCTTCTAGTAGTTCCCCTACTAGCCACGCATTTCAAGCCACCCTTATCTCACCGCATGCGTTTCAACACCTTGACCTTATATCACCGCATGGCTTCTAGTAGTTCCCCTACTAGCCACGCGTTTCAAGCCACCCTTATATCACCGCATGCGTATCAATATCACAATATTTCACAAGTCGCACCTCAAGTGCCCAAATATCACAGCATAATATAACTTGCACCTCAAGTGCCCAAATATCACAGCATTTCACAAATTGGACATCAAGTGCTCAAATCTTACAACATATCACAGATTGCACATCAGGTGCTCAAATCTTTCAACATATCACAAATTGCACATCAGGTACTCAAATCTTACAACATATCACAAATTGCACATCAGGTGCTCAAATATTATAACTTATCACATAAATCAATAATACATTATTTTCTACAATAAGGAGCCCATGGCTCAACCATAATGTGCACAAAAATCTTAACAAAATATCCGGAAGTGAACAACTCAACAAAATAATATTTCACATAAAAATCAAGGTGGAAATCACACCGAATCATCATGTAAAAATAATTCCAACAAACAAGGATCTAGGCATGACAAATAGAGGATTTAACAATTGCTAATAATTTCCAATTTAATACATAAGGGCGTCTAAGGATTTTTAATCCATAAAATTTGCACATATAAATCAAGTACATACTCGTCACCTCGCGTGCATGGTTTTCAATTACGCAATTTGACACATAAGACTTGATACCTAAGGGGTAATTCCCCCACTCGAGATTAAGCAAGGCACTTACCTTTTGAAGTTAGGCCGATATTCCAAAATAGCCTTCTTGCTTGAATTGACCTCCGAACAGCTCAAATCTATCCAAATTAATTGTATAACTTCATTAAAATTCATCGGAAACAATTTCAGATAATAATACGTCGACTTAAAAATTTATTCCAAAAAGTCAACAAAAGTCAACGCGGGACCCGCCCCTCGGAACCCGACATGATTTTCATGAAATCCGAACAACCATTCCGATACGAGTTCAACCATACCAATTTTATCGAATTCCAATAATAACTTGACTTCCAAATCTTAAATTAAAGTCTTTGAAGATTTCTACCATTTTTAACCCAATCTGTACCCATTTGAACTCAACAATATTTCCATAAACCTTATTGATATGTATAAATGATACTATTACACCCAAGAATCATACTTTTAATCACCCATCTTTACCCAAACTCGAAATTGAAGACTAGGGGTTAGAACCTTACCTCTTGGGTGAAGATCTTGTGATATTTCCTTGTTGGATTTCAAAGCTTGAACAAGATCTTGATGAACAAAGTACTTGAGCTTCTTCCTCTCTCTAGAACACTCTCCCTTCTCTCTAAAAATATTAGATTTTTGCTACAAATTGAGCTTCAAGGCTTATTTATCGAAGTTGGGTCGGGTTATAACAATAGAAGAATGGATACTCCAAAAATTCCGGACCAAGCGACAGACCTGGCCTCGCCAGGCTAAAGCCTGGTATTATACCTGGCCTCGCCAGGCTAAAGCCTGGTCTTACACCTGGCCTCGCCAGGCTAAAACCTGGTCTTGCGAGCTCTGGACAGCCTTTGAGTATTTGATCATAACTTCTTGTAGGAATGTCCGAATGACGAACGGTTTGAAGCATTAGAAAGTAGACTCAAAGATATTTCATTTGATAGGTAATACATCACATAACTTCATATATATATATATATATATATATATATATATATATATATATATATATATATATATATATATATATATATATATGTAGATATTCTCGTTCAAAGTTGGGTCTTGTGCGAACTCACTTGAAACTTTAGTCTTATGAAATTTTCAACTTCTACATTCGATGCCGAAACCTATCGAATCAAGTCCGATTGACCTAAACTTTTGCACACAAGATATAAATGACATAACAGACCTATTTCAATTTACAGAATTGAATTCCATCCCCGATATCAAAAAGTAAATCCCCCGGTCAAACTTTCCAAATTAAACTTTCGGTATTTCAAGCCTAATTCCTCTACGGACTTCCAAATAATATTCCGGATACGTTCGTAAGCCCAAAATCACCCAACGGAGCTAACGGAACCGTCGGAACTCCATTCCGGAGTCATTTTCACACATTTCTGATGATGGTCAAAATCCTAAAACTTAAGCTTCCGTTTTAGGGACTAAGTGTCCCAAATCACTTTGAATCATCCGGTAATTCAAACTCGACCATACATGCGGATAATAATACATATTGCGAGGCTTCTCGAAACCTTAAGTCACTGAATGGGACGTAAATGCTTAAAACGACAAGTCGGGTCGTTACACTTAACTTGTGCACAACCACCTCTAATGGGATACCTTTCATATCCGAGTGCGACCATGCAAAATAATCGACGTTAGCTTTAAGGAAATTAATAAATTCTTACATGAGTTCGAGATTGAGTCTGGTTCCCAAGTGAAACTTCCTTTCCAAGAATTCCTCGAATAAAGCCACTTGCTCGAGTTCTTTTGCAGTGGACTTGGTTGCATCTGTCTCCTTCAGTAACTGAAAGTATCACGGCACCTGGTGGTACTCCGATGACTCCCTGCCTTTATCGTCTTCATTTGGCAAGGGAGAAGGCGTCGATTCCTGTAATTACTATTTGCTGGGTTCCTTCCCTTTGCTACTAGAAATCGACATTACGTTTATTTCTCTTGTTGCCGGCTGATCTCCTCTTATCTGCTTCATTCCCTCCGGGGTCGAAAATTTTAACAGTTGATGATATGTTGAGAGCAAATCCTTCATCTCATGTATCCACGGCCTTCCGAGGATTATGTTGTAACCTATGTCGTCGTCCATCACTTCGAATAAGGTGGTTTTGGTTATCCTTTCGGCGTTCGTGGGCAGCAGGATCTCTCCTCCGATTTTCACACTTGCCAAGTTGAACCTAATGGGTAGCCTATTTGCCGGAATGATGCTTCCGATTAACTTTGCTTGTTCCAAAACTTTCCATTGAATAATGTTGGCTGAGCTTTCTAGGTCAACCAAAACACGCCTAATCTTAAAATCTAAATCTATTGAGAGAAATTAACTAAGCGTCATTATGTGGCAGAAGAAGTCTGTTGGCGTCTTCCTCTATGAAGGTGATGTTGCCTTCTGCAACTTCTCGGAGTCTTTTGTTGTGGGTCACTGATATCTTTGTTTTCTTGGCTGCCAATAAGGTTACACCACTGATTTCATTCCCTCTGAAAATCATGTTGAGAGTTAACCGAGGAGGGTCTTCTGCTATCTTCGAAGGCTTCGCATTGTCTCGGCTACGGCCGTAGTTGTTTGTGGCCGTGAGTCCCATGATATTCGCACCGTAAGTTAGGATCCCTCTCGCTGGGATCGAATCTGATTGGCTTCGGGAATCGTGCTTCTATGATATTCCTCATCGCTGATACCAAATTCACTACGTTGATGTTGAATTTGTAATCCGACAACCTGGGATATGTGGAATTTCGAGCCCCCGATACCTCTTTTTCTTCTAACAATATATTGTTACGTCCACCATCGGTTCTTCTATCAGGAGCAAACCTATCCGAGGACCGAAACACTTTGCTACCACGTCCCTCAATTCTCTGGAACCTGATCACGAACTCCCGCATCAATTCAAACTTACCTTACGTGATCCTAAATATGTTTGCCTTCCTTACTTGGACCTTCCTTACCCCGTCATAGGCATTTATGAATAAATCTGCAAGCATTTCAAAAGAGTCAATTGAATGCTCGGGTAAGAGTGAATACCATGGCAGGCCCTCTTTATGAAGGTTTTGCCAAACTTCTTCAGCAAGACCGATTCAATCCCATGTTGAGCCAAATCATTCCTTTTCACAGTCGTGGTGTAGGTTGTGATATGCTCCTGCGGATCTGAAATCCCATCGTATTTTAGTATGTCTGGCATTTTGAACCTTTTTGGAGCAAACTGAGTGTATTTTTACGAATATGGGCCTTTCAAAATAAATAGGTGTTAGAGAATCTGAAACGTTTAACTCTAACGCACGATATAAGAATCAATGGAGAGAAAGAAAACAAATCCTAATATGTCCTGCAACCTCCCAAGTATAAGTATGGTGCACAACATACGCATATTTGAGACTCTGCTAGACACGGCTCATGACTCCCTAGAACTCCATAAATCTGGATGCTCTGATACCAACTTGTCATGCCCCCAAACTAGGGTGGGACGTGATTGGCACTCAACCCTTACCACTCGTTGAGTGAACCCTGCACTATTTGTATCAAACTTCAAGTTCAATAGCAAAGAAATTAACATGCTTAAATATTAATTCTAATCAAATTGCAGTTCTTAAGCTGACTGATAAAATATAATAAATAAAGAATAAATCCCAAAATATTTTAATACTGACCCACTAATAAGTCATGAGCCACTGGAATCTGAAAAAAAATAATTTAAAATACATAGCCTATGGGGGCATCCCCAGGAAATAAAATAAACGTAAAAAAAATATTATAAATAATAGTCTGAAAAGGGTCCGCTACCGCTGGGATAAATCAACGGAGTCTGTAAACTGAATCTTGAATATCTCATCTAGCCACGTGCCTCGTTACCTGCATCCTCAATACCTGCCACACGACATAGCAGGCCCAAACAGACTAAGTACCACCAAAGGATACCCAGTAAGTCTTATAGGCTACCTCTTAAAAAGGCGGAGCGAGACCTTCTGGAAATTATAAGAAAGAAAAGAGATATACGAAAAATCATGTAAATCATATAAAATTTTACAACCAAGTAATAAGCTGAAAACTGAAACTGTAAGCTAAACTGTAAGCTGAAATTGAAACTTAACGTAGAAATTGAGCCAATAACTGATATCTGAAATTGAAACCGAGTTATATATATTTTAAGATGTAACTTTGCAAAGTTAATTATTATGCATAATGGCCCTGCGTACGTGAGCATCTGGGAACACGTACGGGAGAGTGTCAGCCTATCTCCCCAACAAACAGTTGGCACCTGCGAGCGTGGGGTAGGTAACCCTGACATCATGGCACTCACGCTGGGGGAGGTTGGCCACTTCTCCCTACTGAATGTGAATATCACAAATAAAGGCACATAACAACTGGTAATACACATAAGCATGTATTTATGTCACATATAAGGTCGTACTGAATAAGAATAAAGTGAACTGAGTATTAGATCACGAGAAGACATGACTTAGCTTTATCTAGCATATGGAGCACAAGGGTTCTAATGAAATTCACTACTAAGAAAGTAAACCTCAACTCACCTCAATTACAAGCTCAACTTTGCCTCCACGTATCTTCTAGGCAATCCCAAGTCATCAATTTTTCTAACTACATGACAATTGGGTCAACTTAAATTAATACATGTCCAAAGAATACAACTATATACACAGTTCTCTTGTTCTAGAAAAATCCTACTTAGGTTCTAAAACACTAATTAGTTCATAATAGCTCGATAAATTGATTTGTAACGTTTAATCCCAAAACTCATTTAAACAAGCTACAACTACGAAGCTTTTTTTTTTTTTCTTCCAAACTTCATCACTGCCCAGCGATGGGTAATCATGATTCCAATAATAAATTCATAGTAAATACATCCAAGGCTCTTACTATATTGTAATAACATTATCGAATAAAGCCCAAGCATTTAAAATTCTTTTATTTTTTATTTTTTTAAAAAAAAATCCAACTCTCAAAATCCTATCCATATCTCAATTGATAGTAGATAAACAATTTTTTTACCAGAGAAGAGTATATGAGTACCTCCGAATGAGAGTCAATTTGTCACTTTTTAATTACAAAATTCTCGTGAAATCAAACTCTCACGATAACCCCAGCAGTTACAGACTTGCGGTGAACAAGCTTGAGAAAACATAAACTTTATTCTCTTTCTTTCTTGAAAGTAGCAAGCGAAAGAGGCAGACAATTGCCACTGAATTAGTGGACTTATTTTTCTTAAAGTTTTTACTAGTGGGCACGTGGAGCTTAGCTAAATAATTACCCAACTTTTTCTTTCTTTCTAGTTGTTTACTTGACCTCTCTCGCCATATTTTAAACTAATATATAGGCTACTTATCCTTCATTACACTAGCTAATAATAAATTATTCAATACACTCGGATACTATAAAATTTTAGCAACTTTGTTTTCCAACTAAAACTCATGTAACTTAGTTTATTCTTAAGTAATCGTCCTACCATATTAGTTCATATCCTATACGCATATTATCCCAAAAATTTTACTTAAACCGTGCAAGTCCTTATACCCTTCGAGCACTTTAATCACGTTATGAATTTCGAGATTATTAAAATTTTAAGCTAAAAATTTATGGGGCTTTACATTTTGCTTTCTCCAAAAAAAATTAAATTAAAAAGACAAAGAGAAAAAAAAACAAAGAAGAAAAGTCAGTGCTCTGTTCTGACGTGGAACTAGAGTATTAATCCTTAGAAATTTTAGAGTAAATTTTATGGATGGTCATTCAACTTTGTGTTCATTACGCAAAAGTCACTTTATTTTTACATAAAAATCATTCAACTCTGTGTTCATTACCTAAAAGTCAATTTTCTTTCTTTTGTTACACAAAAATAATTTTACTTTGCTCTGTTTATCACAAAAGTCACCCTGATCAGATTTTATAATACTTTTACTTGAAAAGTTTATTATATCCTTGACATTATATATCCTCTCATTTATGTAATACCTTCTATATTTTATACTATATAATATATTTTTTACTAGGTATTTTACTTATAATTAAAATAACTTTAAATTATTTTATTTTTTATTTTTATAATATATCCATACATTTAATTTTTTCACGGCACTCAATTTGTTTAAGGATATTTAAACATGAGCATATTTTAAATATAAAAACCATAAAAAAATATTTATTTATAATATTTACTTGAAATAATAACAAACAGATATGTTTAACAAATGATAGTTTTTTTTATAGTCAATACAAATTTTTTTAAAAGTTTCAAAGATATTTGTGTTTAGTATAAAAATTTTAAAGCTTTATATGTTAATATTATTTATTTGAAAGTATTAATCTTACGTGTCATTGTGCTAAATATGGGTATTTTATTTATTGGATTAATGAGTATGACTTGGCTGATAAATCAGTGAACTTTGATTTTATAATTTTCATTAAAAATATTTCAGTAAGCATGGTTAAGAACGAGGACTTGAGATTTATTCACGGTGATATTACTGATAAATTTAATAATGCTACTTATATATCTTGAAAATTAATGTTAAAAAAATTAAATGTACGAATATATTATAAAAATAATAAATAAAATAATATCAAGTTATTTTAATTATAAGTAAAATACATGGGTAAAAGTATATTATATAGCATATAATATAGAAGGTATTACATAAATGAGATGATTTATAATATCAAGGACATAATAGACTTTCTATGTGAAAGATTTGTAAAATTTGGTTATAGTGGGTATTGTGATAACTAGAGCATAGTCAAATGATTTTTGTGTAACAAAAGAAAGAAAAATAATTTTTGAATAATGAACATAAAGTTGAATGACTTTTTACATAATAAAAGAAAAAAAAATGACTTTTCGATAAAAAATACAAAGTTGAATGACCATGAAATTTACTCGAAATTTCATTTATCCAACAGGTTTAATTAGCAACTAAAGAGACATGAGAGAACCTCTGTTTGTTAATTTTGACTTGAGTTACATAAATCAAGTTAGTCAACGCTTTGTAAGTCTGAATAACATATTAAATATATTTTTTGCAACATTACATTTTCAAGTTTCAACTAACTGAAGATAAATAACTCAAGTTGGCTACATGCCTACATATGTAGATTTATATTTAATTAGTAGCAACAAAGAGCTTACATTGATGTTAATTTCAATGATATCATTTGCAAATCAGAGGCAGGTTATATACATCTATATGTAGTAGCTGAATCTGAACTAACTTGAAGTAGGTAATGAAGTACCTAGCATATCGTTTTCTGTCTTATGATCTATTAAAAACATATCATTTGAAAATTAATGTAGTCATTTCGTTCTGAATTTAAAATTATGTAACTCTACAAGTATTCAATTGAGTTTAGGTGAATTTCACACCATTAACGTATGTGGTGGAGCAAATGTCGATGCTCAATTGATTTTAGGCAAATTCTAAATAAGTCGCAAATCAGAGGATGCTGAAAAGAAGAGTATATGACATCCTTAAGACATAACTATCTAAAATTTAATTTATTAAACTATTCACACTTTAACTTTGATTTAATGTTTTGCTTCGCACGAGCAAACTCACTAATATGTACTACCAATAAATGAAGTTAGATGGATGAGATCCATTTTTCTTTATTAGAATCTCAAATTCTAGCATTAAGAATGGAGTAACTCCTGACAGAGGATGTTTCACCCTTTAAATTTAGTGTGCCTTATGCAAAGCGAATTTATATTAATCAAGCCAAAATATATCGGATACCAAATAAATTATAACAATTATAATACATACGAGCAGTGGCGGAGCCAGAATTTTCGTTAAGGGATGTCAAAATATATAAAAGTAAACATATAAATAAATTAAGAGGAGTCAATACATAGTATATATACATATAATATATTTTTTTATATAGCTACACAATATATTTTTCCCGCGAATAACACCCTTTCCTATATGGCGGCTCCGTCACTTTATATCAGTGAAATTAATATCTTAAAAACTTGGTCCTTAAACAAAAAGTGATGGAGTAATAAAATATTTAATAACCACACGGCCCCAAGCGGCTAAGGCGTTATTGACTTATTTTAGATTTTATCCTAAACTCTGAGAGGAAAGAAAAGTTTTGGTCAAACCATAGTTTAATGGCGTAGTGGGTCTCGGGTGTGGGGGTGGGGGGATTGCACGCATGCGATAGTAGCAGAAGAGAGATCTACACAAAGGATACGACAGAAGATGGTGTGCTAAACGGCGTGTCGTAAAATAAATAGAGGGATTTTGCATGTGAAAGTGAAAAGAGGAGTCAGTCAATCAACACAGCGCCTATTGCGGAACAAGAGCTTCGATCGCGCCGTCAGTGGGCGTGCTTCATTTCAGGCCTGTTTCTTCGCTTTTCACTCGGCACCTTCTATTTGTTTTTATTTTTTCTTCCTAGATATTTTATCCACTTTTTATTTGCGATTTGGTCCCTTAAGTTGTATCTTCATTGTTTTTTGTTAGACTGTGCAATTATTAATTATTAACAGACTAATTAAAATAGTCTGTTTTTTTTAATCAAAAGGGAAACAAACCAATAAAAAAAACAGCTACAAATCAAGTGAGAGAATGAAACCCTAACATAAAATGCTAGAAGGTACAAATGCATGTTAGAAATCATCAGCTACCGAAATAGCCTCTATATAGATATTATCTATAAAGACCATCCGGTTCCTAGCCAAGAGACGACGGATGCGGTTGGTTGATGATATCACCATTCCAATGAAGCACAGACACTCCGGTCTGCAACACATAGTTTATTACTAACACAACATAGTAATTTAAAGACCTCTTTGCTTCTATTAGTTACTGAGTGTACTTAAGTACTACTTCTTTTAACAAGAATTTACTAACTACACAACATACCATGTAAGCACAATTCTTCAAATCGCTCTCTATCCTCTTAATTAGTTCCATTAACGGTCTTAAGGTATAATAAGGTGGCCGGTAACTCATTCTTCAATTAACATTATTAACTAGACGAATGCGGATATCATAGCAACAATTATGTGTCTCTATCTGTAAGACTGTAACTTATCAGTCAGGAGGTATAAGTCATGTAGATATTTATTTAAATAAAAGGTGCTTAGTGTTGTGATTTTGAGTTTCATGGCTTGTGTTTTATCATGGTTGATGATCGTTAAGGAGAAGATTTAATGGAGTGTTAATAGGATTTTATGTTTATCTATAGTAAGGCTAGTAGGATTTTCACACCACATCATTAAGATTCATAATTTGGTGTTATAAGTTTTGATTCATTAATTAATCATTATACTGCATATGGTTATATTTATTTGCCTTAAATAGAAATATGTAAGAATGTATAGTGCAAACCGCAGAAATAAAATAGAACTTAAGGGTTCCTTTAAATCCAATAGCTTACTACTTTTTCCGTTTAAATTATGTGTCTTAATTTGACTGGGCGGAAAATTTAAGAAAGTAAAAAAGACTTTTAAATCTTGTAATGTTAAACTAAAGATGTGTATAATGTATAAAAATGCCCTTGAATCTTGTGATCTTGAATATGCCAGTGAAAAATTAGAGTTAAAAAGTTACTAAATATAGAAAGAGATATGCTTTTTGAAATAAAAGGAAAGTAAGATTGTTTACCTACAAAATCAGATAACAATTAAATTTGTAAGTGGTTTTAAGGATACGCAGATTTATTTGATATTGTTTACCCTAAAATTCGAGTAACAATTAAACTTATTTAGTAGTTTTAAGGATACGTGATTTTATCCAATACCAATTGACAAACAAGGAATTGAATAAATAATCTGAATAGTAAAATAAATCAAACCAATGTTCTAGCAGCGCTTTCGACCTCGATTTGAGATGGTCTCGAGGTTGGGTAAGAAGAACAGTAAAGATTGGAAGATAAATAATGATGAACAGTAATGGATAGTAAGTAAAATAGAGAGCAGTGTTTTTGTATATCTTTATCAGTGAATCAATGCCCCTTAAAAATGAATAAGGTCCCCCTTTATATAGTAGAGGAATTCTAAATAAGGTACAATTCTAATCACGAAAATAATTCTCATGATTGACGTCAATAACCGCTTGATTTGATCTGTTCCGAGATTTCCGCCGAGATCTTCGGTCGGTTGCTAATATCTCTCCATTCCGTTTTTATGCCTTACTCGAAGTCGGTTATGCTCGAATTCGATCTTCAGCGAGCACTTCGATCTTCATGCTCTGTACTTTGCCATTGAGCTCGAGCCTAGTTTATTACAAGCTTACTCTCAAGGCAGCTCCTCGTGCCTATAAAATCTGACATGCCCATTTCGACCGTATACAGATAGTCCCCGCGTTTCTTGAAATAAAATGACAAGAAACGGTTTGAGCCTTGATTTTCTGAAACCTCGATCATGGCGTCGTCCTTATGACGTAAGTGACGGATGTGATCGAAACGTCCCGTCAGTTCAGTTTCCCAAATCACTAATGCTTGTCAGTTAGCGGTCGGCCACTAACGCCACCGAACCGTCGTCGTGAACATATAAATACATGTTCCTTCATTGAATCAAACTTTACTTTTGCTCTAATCAAACCTCTAAGTATTCTCACTCTTTTTATCTCCTCCTTTTCGCCGACTGTAGAACCACCGTCGTTAGCACCGAAACCACCAGTTTTTCATCTTTCTTCGCTCTTCTTTACTTATACAAAAGGCGAAAACCTCAAAGATTGTACCGCAGAAGGAGAAAGATTCTTGCTCCTCTTCCCGGCCGTCCGGCGGCAAGGCGCCGGCGGAGCCGCTTCCCCATGAATATTTTCCCGGCCCGTGTACTCTAAAATCCGACTTCAAGGTCGAAAACCCTTCATCGATCCCGGGCCGATGTGAGCATGTGTCGATGTACATGTGCTCAATATCGAAGAGCCACCTCGAGGCCATGAAGAGGGACTGCAACTGGGGTCCCGAAGTCATGGTGTAAATTCCTACTCCCGAAGAGAGCATCACCGCCTATGTGGAGGGGTTCTTAAGTGTTTGCACTTACCCGTTCACATTGGGTCCCCTCGACCCAGTAATTATTGATCTCTGTAAAAGATATCAGGTCACCCTCGGCCAAATCCACCCCTCTCTATGGAGCATAGTAATCATGCTATGCTTCTTCTCTAGCAAGGCCGAGGGGCTAGATTTCACTCTAAATCACCTCATGCGGTTGTACCGGCCTCGAATCTACCGAGGACTAATCAGGCTCCAACGTCGGGCAACGAAGACCTTAATCTCGAGCATCGATGAGGACAAGGATCGTGGTTGGATGAGCCATTTTATACGGGTGAGGACCTGCGACATTATCCCGGAAGAGAAGATGTCGTTCCCTGAGGAGTGGAACTTCAACCGTAAGTGATCTTTTAAACTTTGCCCTTCGTACCTTCTTCGACTTCGCCTGACATCTCCTTTTCGACATGCAGCTGTTCCTTGGATGCCTCAAGCGGTACCTGACCTCGAAGATTGGGTTCGGAAGTTAGCCTCAACTTTCACATATGTCGAACGCGCATGGCGTGATTTGGCAAAAGGCAAATGGGAGGCCAAGAACCACGGTAAAGGTCTCCTTTTTCATGGTTTGAAACACTTTTTATACTCCATTCATCACTAATTTTCTTTCATGCAGGCCTGACTAAGGATGCCATTTTGAGGCCTTCAAGTGGCGAGGAAGAAACCAAGTCCCCAGTTCCGAAGCTGGGGGAAGACAAGAAGAGAAAAATTGCCTTGCAGTCCGAGGACCCCAAGCCCAAACCTCGAAGGGTGAGGAGGAAAGTAATCACTCTCACGATGGACTCGGTCCAAAAACTCAGAGACAAAGAAGAAGAAGAAGAAGAAGAAGAAGAAGAAGAAGAAGAAGAAGAAGAAGAAGAAGAAGAAGAAGAAGAAGAAGAAGAAGAAGAAGAAGAAGAAGGAGGAGGAGGAGGAAAATGCCTCGGCACTGACGGTCCGACCTAGGAAAGCCGTCGAGGTTACCAAACCTTCTAAGCCTATGGCGGCTGCTAAAATCAAGCCTCGTATCGAGGAGGCTTCCAAAAGGATCTCAGGTGAGGATCCTGAATTACCAGAGGTCGAGACCGTTTCTCGGCCATCTGTAACTTCACCGGACGGGTCCGGTTCTGAGACCCCGAAGATCGATCATAGCGTCCCGAGCGACTTGCTCGGGACCATGATAGCAGGTCACTTGCCTTCTCTCCCGACCTTTTCTGAGGAGGCACTAAGGGAAGCTCGAGAGTTGAAGACTCCTGATATAGGCAGAGGCTCTAGTATAGGGGATCCTTTTCGGGATTTCTTTACTGGAGTCGATGATGCCTTTTGATATCTGTGATGCGTCTATTCTTTTAGAAAAGGCCCAAAGTCTCTTATCTCGGGTAAGAATCAGTTTACTGCACTTCTTTTCTTTACTCTTCTTTTTCTTTTTCTCTAAATCTGACTTGTGTTTTCCTTTTTTGTATAGGCCTTCGCCAAGTTTCGAGCTGACCTTAGCCAGTGTGAAACCGAGATCCAAAGGGTCTTTGCGGAGAGGAACGCTTTGAAGCTTCTTTACGGCCAAAAAAATGAAACTATAAAGGACCTTCAAGCGGATTTGGCCAAGGCTCATGAGGAAGAGGCCGAGCTAGATAAGCAGGTAAGCATCCTTTTGATAAAGTACGGACTCGACCCCACTGTGGAGGCTAATACTTCATTATCTCATCTGCAGCAAAAGGTTGAGAGGATCAAGATATTTTGGGGAGAAGTCGATCAAGTAAAGGCCGATTGTGATCAGTGGAAGGACAATATGGACCGCCTGGCTGCGGAAAAAGAAGCTACCTCGGCCAAACTGTCATCGGCTGAGGTTCAACTTCGGGGCGTCAAAAAGAAAGGTTCGGCCCAAGCCAAGAGGATCGAGGAGCTTGAAACCGGGCTTGCTAAGGCCAAGGCGGAGATCGAGAAGACAAAGGTCATGGCGGACAAGTCCATTGCCATGTACCGGGTTGATGCTGAGGCTGCTCAAATGCAGCTAAGGGAGGCTTCTGACCGAGAGCAATAGATCATTGACTCGGCAAAGTGTCAATCCCGGAGGGAAACCCTCGAGGAAATTCATACTCTAGGTTTTGACCTCTCCGAGGAGATAGCCCAGGCCAATGTGCTTGAAGCTCAAGCCAAGCAGCTCGCCTCCTTCGATGATGAAGACGATGATGAAGAAGGCAGTCGGGGCGGATCCGATAAGGGGCCTGAAAGGGAAGTTGCTCCTGGAGAAGAGGTCAAAACCGGCCGTAGTTAGGACTTAGTTTCTCTTTTTGTAAGACCTTGATTGGTCTCTTGTACATAACCTTTTCTATCAATATAGAAAAACTTCTTTTGAATGTCTTCTCAATTTTATGTTCAAACGTGTTTTATGCTTTTGCCTTGTGAAAGTTTTGTTGTTGTAGCCTCCGTAATCGAGTGAACACTAGTTCGAACTTAGAACAAAACCCTTAAGTTTTTTGGAAACGCAAGGGCGAGTCCCCGAGCTCAATAATATATTCGAGAGGTCGGATGGCTTGATCGATGCCATGATTGCATTATTTTTATAACTGAGTTCGAGTATGTTTCGAACTTAGAATAGAATAAACCCTTAGGTTTTTTTATCAAATAATGGGTAATTTTCGAACTTACAGTAACATACCCCTTAAGGTTTCTTGGCGGATCCTTAAGCTAAGTTCAAATCAACTTTATTTGAACTCGGAATAATGGAACCCTTAGGTCCGAGTTGAGTGAGAACAAAGTCTAGAACTCTAAATGTATTGGACCTTAGGCTCTTTTAGGTTAGGCCCATATGGCCTCTAAAAGACAGCTATTATTTCCCCCTTTCGGCTTATTACCCATTGGATTTTTTAAGGGTCCGATGTCGGTTGAAACCCTTTTGCTTTTTGTGCCTTAGCACCTTTGTGTTAAAGATAATTTAATACCTCTTAAGGTTTTTCGAGGGCTGATTTTATCGAATCCCTTTTGATTATTTGCCGAGGGTAGCCTTTTTTAACTGGTTTTCAGAGAATTTGAAGGCCTATCGTTATTGCGAAATTCGGACGTTTCCGAGCCGCGATATTTAGGTCGTAGCCTTTAGTTTGGTCGTAGCCTTTACTTTGGACGTAGCCTTTGGGTACACCTCTTGGGCTTATTTCCCACTAACATTTCGAACTTGTTTGAAATGTCAGTCCCCGAGAATGGTGGCCTTGGCCTATAGATCGAGGGGTGCCTCTTTGAGGTCTTATGCATTTGTGTTTAGATAACTTGAATATGCCTATCATCGATGGTAGTCCCTGAGTGTATATTTGCACTTTGGCTCTTGAGCCGTTTCTCACAATATCATAAGCATGAGGTTTGTATAGTAGATAATTTTCTTCGAGACATAAAATATTTAAATGAAGAGAGAATGCTTCTTTAAATAGTTTATACATGAGCACATGTTTTGCCATCGGGGCTCAACTAATTTATATGGACACGGTTCACTTGACCGTTTGGTCCATTACAAAGCTTCCCTATCGAGGCCCTTTGACATGAAGTACTATTCTCGAGAATACAACATCCAAGGGTGATGCCCTCCAGTATTCAAGGTTGATTGCAAAGAAGCCTTGGATACTATTGAACTGTCCTCAGGTAGAACATAATTATTTCCTCGTTAAAAACCTCGCCGGGAAAACCCAGTTGGGATAAAAACCGATCTAAGGGAAAAAGAGTGCAGCACGTACTTTAAAACCTGAGGTCTCGATGTCTTTGGTTGAACTCCTGCAATGAGTTAGCGCCGAATATATATAAACGAAAGAAGGGAGAAAGCCATAACTTAACAATAATATCGTTTGAGAAGTGATATGTTCCAGTTGTTTGGTAATGGTTCGATGTCCATCGTTCCGAGTTTATAAGACCTTTTTTCTGACTATATCGAGTACTTGATAGGGTCCTTCCCAATTCGGGCCGAGCTTCCCTTCATTAAGATCTCGAGTGTTGATGAAGGCCTTCCTTAGGACTAAGTTCCCGACCCTGAAGTGGCGAAGGTTGGTTCTTCTATTGTAGTACCTTTCGATTCGTTGCTTTTGTGCAGCCATTAGAATAAGTGTCGCTTCTCATTTTTCATCTAATAATTCGAGGCTAGTATTCATAGCCTCGCGGTTCGATTCCTCCGATGCATGTCGAAACCTTGCGCTGGGTTCTCCGATTTCTATTGGAATTAAGGCTTCGGAGCCATACACTAAGGAAAACGGAGTTGCCCCTGTACTGGACTTCGATGTTGTTCGATATGCCCAAAGGACTTCTGGCAGAATTTTTCTCCATTTCCCTTTAGCTTCGTTCAACCTTTTCTTCAGGTTTTGGATTATAGTCTTGTTCGTCAATTCGGCCTGTCCGTTCCCACTAGGGTGATACGGTGTTGACAATATCCTTTTTATTTTATGGTCTTCGAGAAATTTCGTCACTTTACTACCGATAAATTGGTTACCAGTGTCGCATACTATTCCTGCGGGTATCCCAAATCGACACACAATGTGATCCCAGATGAAGTCTATAACCTTTTTTCTCTCACTTTCTCGAACGCCTATGCTTCAACTCATTTAGAGAAATAGTCAGTCATAAATAAAATGAACTTAGCTTTACCTGGCGCCGATGGAAGGGGGCCGACGATATCCACCCCCTATTTCATGAATGGCCATGAAGATATGACTGAATGAAGTTGTTCTCCGGGCTGATGGATCATCGGTGCAAACCTTTGACATTTATCATATTTTCGAACAAACTCCTTAGTATCTTTTTCCATGTTATCCCAGTAGTATCCTGCTCTAATGATTTTGTGAATCAGTGATTCGGTGCCGGAGTGGTTCCCACAAGTTCCTTCATGGACCTCTCGTAAAACATAATCGGTGCCTCCTGGCCCTAAGCACACTGCCAATGGTCCATCGAATGTTCTTATGTATCATGTTCCATCTTAAGCTAATGTGAATCGAGTAACTTTGGTTCGTAAGGTCCTCGACTCTTTAGGGTCCGATGGGAGCTTTCTATTCTTCAAGTATTCAATATATTTATTCCTCCAATCCGAGGTTAAGCTTGTAGAGTTTACCTCGGCATGGCCTTCCTTGATCACGGATCTCGAGAGTTGAATGACAGTCACCGAGCTGATCTCATCTTCCTCGATCGACGACCCCAAGTTTGCAAGTGCATCGGCCTCACTATTTTGTTCTCGAGGTACATGCTGTAAAGTCCATTCCTTGAAACGGTGCAAAGTTACCTGCAGCTTGTCTAAATACCTTTGCATTTTATCCTCTCGATCTTTGAAGGTTTTATTTACTTGGTTCACCACCAGTAAAGAGTCATACTTGGCTTCAATGACTCGTACTCGGCCTCATTGGACACGTACTCGGCTTCAATGGACTCGTACTCGGCCTCATTGTTAGTCAACTTAGAAGTTTTGATAGATTGCCTAATAGTGCTACCCGTGGGTGACTTCAAAACGATGCCTAGCCCGGACCCCTTCACATTTGAAGCACCGTCTGTGAAAAGGATCCATACCCCCCACGACGTACCCGATTTTAACAAGAGTTCCTTTTCAACTTTGGGTACGAGAGTTGGGGTGAAATCGGCCACGAAGTCCGCTAAAATTTGAGACTTGATGGCCGTCCGGGGTTGATATTCGATGACGTACCCACTGAGTTCGACGGCCCATTTGGCCAATCGGCCCGACAGTTCGGATTTGTGCAAAATATTACGAAGTGGGTAAGTGGTTAATACGCATACGGGGTGACATTGAAAGTATGGTCTTAACTTTCTAGAGGCGCTTATCAGTGCAAGTGCCAATTTTTCTAAGTGTGGATATCTAGTTTCTGCTTCTCCTAAGGTTCGACTTACATAATAAACGGGAAATTACGTACCTTGCTCTTCCCGAACTAAGACACCACTTACCGTAATTTCTGATACTGCCAAGTATAAGTAAAGTTTCTCATCTGCCTTTGGAGTGTGAAGCAATGGTAGGCTCGATAGGTATCGCTTCAACTCTTCCAATGCATGTTGGCATTCCGGGGTCTAAGCGAAATCGCTCTTCTTTTTAAATAAAGAGAAAAATTTGTGGCTTCGATCCGATGACCTCGAAATGAATCGGCCTAAGGCAGTTATCCGTCTAGTTAGCCTCTGTACAGCCTTTACACTATCCACGATGGCGATGTCTTCGATGGCCTTGATTTTATCGGGGTTGATCCCGATCCCCCGATTTGATACCATGAAGCCAAGGAACTTGCCCGAACCAACCCCGAAAGCACATTTCTCGGGGTTGAGCTTCATGTTGTATTTCCTTAAAATCTCGAACGTTTCCTGAAAATTAGCCAAATGGTCCTCTGCACGCAGGGACTTAACTAGCATGTCATCAATATATACCTCCATTGATTTACCTATTTGTTCTTCGAACATTTTATTCACTAGGCTTTGGTAAGTAGCTCCTGCATTTTTTAGCCCGAAGGGCATTACATTATAACAATATGTTCCATACTTGGTGATAAATGAAGTCTTTTCTTGGTCTTACAGGTTCATTTGGATTTAATTGTACCCGGAATAAGCATCGAGAAAAGTAAGGATCTCGTGGTCGGCCGTGGCATCGATCATGCGATCGATGTTAGGCAGTGGAAAAGAATCTTTGGGGCACGCCTTATTTAAATCCTTATAATCTACACACATTCTAAGTTTGTTCCCCTTTTTAGGGACTACACCTACATTGGCTAACCATTCGGTATATTTCACCTCCCGAATGGATCCTATTTTGAGAAGTTTAGTTACCTTGTCCTTAATGAATGCATGCTTTACTTCAGACTGAGGTCTTATCTTTTGCTTCACCGGTTTGAATCTAGGGTCCAGGCTTAGCCGATATGTCGTTACCTCCAGTAGAATCCTTGTCATGTCTAAATTGGACCAAACAAAACAATCTATGTTATTAACAAGAAATTGGATAAGTTTTTTCCTAAGATCGGGGGTTAATCCTGTTCCCAGGTATATCTTTCGCTCAGGTAGGTACTCGATCAATATAACCTGTTCCAGTTCTTCGACCGTTGATTTGGTGGCGTCAATATCTTCGGGAACAACAAAAGTTCGAAGGGTCAGAAAATCCTCATCTTCTTCTTCTATCTCCCGCTTCCCTGATTCGGTTGAGGATGGTGGCTGTGATTGCTATTTGACTTCCTGTTTATCTTTGATACTCGACCTTTTCGAGGTTGATAGTGTCAATATCGGGGTCACCTCATCGGCCACAAATATTTCATTTGCAGCATGCTGCTCCCCGTATACTATTTTTATACCGTCCGACGTCGGGAATTTCATCATTTGGTGGAGAGTCGAAGGGATTGCCCTCATATTGAGGATCCAAGGACTTCCGAGCAGGGCATTGTACCTCATGTCGCCCTCGATTACATGGAACTTAGTATCTTGAATAGTTCCAGCCGCGTTCATTGGTAGAATAATCTCACATTTAGTTGTTTCACTGGCCATATTAAAGTCGTTTAAGAATCGAGTTGCGGGTACGATTTGACTTTGTAGGCCAAGCTGCTCCACGACCCGCGATCGGATGATATTTACCGAGCTACCTGGATCCACTAAAACACGCTTAACTTGAACTTTATTTAATTAGATAGAAATTACCAGAGCATCGTTGTGGGACTGAGAAATGCCTTCTGTTTCTTCGTTGTTGAATGATAAAGTGCCTTATGGCACATAATCTCGGGTTCATTTTTCCCTAGTGATTGACACCTTAGTGCATTTGAATATGGGTTTCTGTGGGATGTCGACCCCACCGAAGATCATATGAATGACATGTTGGGGTTCCTGTTGTTCATTTTTCCTATTGGCATCCCTTTCTCTGAAATGCTTCTTGGCTCAATCGCTGAGGAACTCCCGAAGGTGACCCTCATTAAATAGACGGGCTACCTCCTCCCTTAATTGCCTGCAATCCTCGATCTTATGACCATGCGTGCCATGATACTTGCACATCAAATTTGGGTTTCTTTGGGAATGATCGGTTTGTATGGGTTTGGGCCACCTAGTATCTCTAATTCCTTCGATTGCCGAAACAATGCCCGATGCATTGATGCTAAAGTTATATTCCGATAACCGAGGTGCCTCTGTGGGATCGGCGTACTTGTCGAAACCACTTTTGCTCATAAGTCCCCGAGAATTCTGTCCTCGATCACTTCTTCGATCGTTCCGAGCGGAATTGCATCCTGAACCATTGTTCCTTCGATCTGCGGTATATGGTTGATATCGGTTCCTGTTCGACCTTGGCTCGATGTCGACGTCCATCTGGTTTTTAACTGTCGACCTGTTTGGATATACCGAACCGGAAGGGGCTCCTAATTGGTCGTCCTCGACCCTGATCTTCGACTTTTATCGATTGTATACATCTGCCCAATTTATAGCTGGATACTCGATCAAATTTTGTTTCAACTGTCGTGATGCTATCGAACTCCGTTCGTTCAGCCCTTGGGTGAAAGCTTGAACGGCCCAATCATCTGTGACCGGTGGCAACTCCATGCGTTCCATTGGAAATCGGGACACGAACTCTCTTAGTATTTCATTATCCTTTTGTCTTACCTTCAAAAAGGTCTGATTTCCTCGTTGCGACCTTTATGGCTCCGGCATGTGCCTATACGAAAGAATCTGCTAACATGGCAAATGAATCGATGGAATTTGGTGGCAGGTTGTGATACCAAATCATTGTTCCCTTCGAAAGGGTCTCTCCGAATCTTTTCAACAGCACGGATTTGATTTCATCATCCTCTAAATCGTTACCCTTGATGGCGCATGTATATGAAGTAACATGGTCGTTGGGATCGGTAGTCCCATTGTATTTGGGTATATCTGGCATACGAAACTTCTTTGGAATAGGCTTCGGAGTCGCACTTGGAGGAAACGACTTTTGTACAAATTTCTTTGAATCCATCCCTCTCAAGATTGGCGGTGCCCCTGGTATCTGATCAACTCGAGAGTTGTATGTCTCTACTTTTTTATCGTTGGCTTCGATTTTCTTCTCCCATGATTCAATTCTTTTGGTGAGCTCCTCAAGTATTTTCATTATCACACGATTAGTCTCCGATTCATTTCCATTCGACTTTTCCGGTACTGGATCGGTACGGCAAGTAATTTCCGGCTCGACCCTATTCGGAGCTCTATGTTGATTTTGTAACTGAGCAATAGCGGCTTGTTGATCCTGAAACATCTCGAATATCAATTGGAGACTGACTCCTTCGTCTCCTCTGTCCTGTGTTCCTTGGCTACTAGAACGGCCTTCTCTGCGTACACTCTCAACGAGATCTGCGCCTAGGTCTGGGTTTAGAGAAATGTGCAAACTGACATCGACTGGGTTGGCAACCGGTGCTGCCCCGAGGTTAGCCTGTGGTACCTCGATTCCTATAGCGATCACATTTTCGTTTTCATCGTGGAATCCGAGGCCATTGTTACCGTGTGTGGATGCGTTTTGTGAGTTTGACATGTTTTAACCTGAAAGCAAAGGCACTCAACAAGAACAAGCATAAAATAGTGTGTTTTACTAGAATCAGTACGGAACAATCACTATTATCTTTAGCTCCACGGTGGACGCCAAACTGTTTACCCTAAAATTCGAGTAACAATTAAACTTATTTAGTGGTTTTAAGGATACGTGATTTTATCTAATACCAATTGACAAACAAGGAATTGAATAAATAATCTGAATAGTAAAATAAATCAAACCAGTGTTCTAGCAGCGCTTTCAACCTCGATTCGAGATGGTCTCGAGGTTGGGTAAGAAGCACAGTAAAGAGCGGAAGATAAACAATGATGAATAGTAATGAATACTCAGTAAAATAGAGAGCAGTATTTTTGTATATCCTTATCAATGAATCAATACCCCTTACAAATGAATAAGGTCCCTCTTTATATAGTAGAGAAATCCTAAATAAGGTACAATTCTAATCACGAAAATAATTCCCATGATTGACGTCAATAACTGCTTGATTTGATTTGTTCCGAGATTTCCGTCGAGATCTTCGATCGGTTGCTAATATCTCTCCATTCCGTTTTTATGCCTTAGTCGAAGTCGATCATGCTCGGTCTCGATCTTCAGTGAGTACTTCGATCTTCGTGATCCGTACTTTGCCATTGAGCTCAAGCCTGGTTTATTACGAGCTTACTCTCGAGGCAGCTCCTCGTGCCTATGAAATCTGACATGCCCGATTTCGACCGTATACAAACACAAAGCAGTAAATAAAGACAAATTAAATAAGTAAGGATGAAGTAAACTCAAACCACACGAGAAAGACAGTTTAAGCCTTAGTAAGGTATTCGCCCTCGATCTGGGCTCGTAACAACAAGCATTGACGAACGAATGCGAAAGAACTAATAACAGAAAGAATAATGATATATAGCCTTGGAATGCGTGTTACAACGTACTTTATAAATTATTAGACCTCATTTATATAGTAGGGGAGTCCTACTTTAGGTACAATTCTATAAAAGGTAAAAAATCTTTTGATTTACTGATTGTCCGTTCTTTATCAGTACGTGCCGAGATTCCCGCCGTAATATCCGGCCGGTCACCGATATTTCGATCTTCCGTTGGCTATGCTGACAATGTTTCTTCAAAGCCATTTGAGGTTAGGACCGGTTTCGGGATAATGGTCTCGATATTCTCGAAGACATGCGTCCTATCTCCGGGTTCTAGCCCGGTGGGACTTAGGGTCGATCTTCAGTCCTTTATTGTCATGTCTCAAGCTTGGCTTAACATATCGGAGGGTAGGATACACCACGAGGTCGATTTCGACCGTATACAAAGATATATATAAATTTAAACGGGGGGAGTATATATTTATTCCGAACTCAATAAACGAAAAGAGTTATTGTGCAAAATCTGTAAACTTATAATCTTGAATCCACTTCATTTGTAGACTAGCTCTTGAGTGCAATACCTCCATCTACGACCGTTAGGTTCTAAGTTCGAGTCACGCTAGAGGGGAAGCGTGGAAACACTATAGAGCCTCCTAAATTGGGAGAAATTTAAAATAAATTTAAAAAAAAACTCTTGAGTGCAAAGAAGATCTCTTTTCTAGTTTTTCAAAGCATTACGCATGGTTTAGGGGTCAATTCTTTGTCTCGATTGTTGCTCTGAATTAGTATCAGAGAGTCCAAGCTTTTAAAGTAATCCTACTAAACTTCTCCCTTTTTCCAATGATAGCAATAGGTGACTAGCAGTGTGCAATATACTACTGTAGTACTAGCTCTTACTACTTACTCTGCTGAAAAAGTGAGCTCTTCGATTCTTACACCAAACGTCAAACCTTTTCAGTGCAACAATCACTAAAATGATGCTGCCAATACGAACATCAATTATTTAATTCTTATATATATAAACTACATAGAGAAAACCCTGTTGGTTTTTCTGTCTGTGTTTTTATCCTTTAGCTATTTGTGTCATTGGTATGTCCATTGTACATTTCTGTGGTCCAGACTCTAGTTATTAATTACTCCTATAATTTTGTTAAGATTTGAGAAGGGACTTCAAAATCTTATGATTTTTTAAATGTACATCTCTTTGTGTGTTATCATTATTGTTGTTATTTAAAAAAAATATATATATATATATATATATATATATATATATATATATATATATATATATATATATATATTTGAGCTTGGCCTAGGAAAGTGACAAACAAAAGCCATTTCTGACTGCGCCACGCTTGACCAGGTCGTTCCTTTTTTTAGATGAATTGGCTTAGACTGATAAATATTGTTTTCCCCGTCAAAATAGAACTTGTCTCTCTAGTCTAGGGGTGGCAGATGGGCCGGGCCCGGTTCTAAGTGGGCTTCGCAGGCCCGGTCCTAAGTGGGTCGGTCCTATGCAGTCCGGTCCTAAACGGTCCTGGGCTTCGTGGGCTTATTGTTGGAACCGGCTCGGGACCGGGACCACAAACTAACGTGCCCGGGTTAAGTGGACCGGTCCCGGTCCGGTTTTCGGGCCCAAACGGGCCCAACAGAAACTTTCTATTTTTAATTTTTTTTTATAGAAGTTAGAGAAAAAAATAGTAATAAAGATATATAAGCTATATTCGATTTATATACTATATATACATCTTAAAATATATATATATACTATATTATATATACATAGTATATATCTTAAAATATACTATATATACATCTTAAGATATATACTATATATATATATATATAGTATAGTATAGTAGATCTTAAGATATATATACATCTTAAGATATATATACATCTTAAGATATATAAGCTATATATATATATATATATATATATATATAGTAAGATGTATATATAGTATATCTTAAGATGTATACTATCGAATATGACTTATAAACTATGTATATATATATTATAGTATATATATAGTATATATATAGTTATATAGTTATATACACACTATACTATATATACATAGTATATTCGATATACTATAGTATATATACATATATACTATACTATACTATATATACATCTTAAGATATATAAGCTATATTCGATTTATATACTATATATACATCTTAAGATATATATATATATATATATATATATATATATACACATTTATATACTATATATACATCTTAAGATATATATATATATACACACACTATACTATGTATATATAGTATAGTAGATCTTAATATGTATACATAGTATAGTATATATAGTATATCTTAAGATGTATATATAGTATAGTATATATAGTATATCTTAAGATGTATATATAGTATATCGAATATAGTTTATATATCTTATGAGATGTATATATAGTATAGACTATAGTATAGTATAAATATAAGCTTATATGTATACTATACTATACTATAATATATATACATCTTACTATATATAAGCTATATTCGATTTATATACTATATATACATCTTAAGATATACTATATATACATGTATATCTACTATATATATCTAGTATATCTAGTATACTATGTATATATAGTATATCTTAAGATGTATATGTAGTATAGTATATATAATATATCTATATAGTATAGTATATATAGTATATCTTAAGATGTATATATAGTATATCGAATATAGTTTATATATCTTATGAGATGTATATATAGTATAGACTATAGTATAGTATAAATATAAGCTTATATATATATACTATACTATATTATACTATATATATATATATATATATATATATACATCTTACTATATATAAGCTATATTCGATTTATATACTATATATACATCTTAAGATATACTATATATACATGTATATCTACTATATATATCTAGTATATCTAGTATACTATGTATATATAGTATATCTTAATATGTATATGTAGTATAGTATATATAATATATCTTAAGATGTATATATAGTATAGTATATATAGTATATCTTAAGATGTATATATAGTATATCGAATATAGTTTATATATCTTATGAGATGTATATATAGTATAGACTATAGTATAGTATATATATAAGCTTATATATATATACTATACTATATTATACTATATGTATAGCTTAAGATATAAAAGAACAAAAATATTGTAAAGAGATATTCAAATCAATGCGTTATATTTTTATTATAGCATTAAAAATCATGGCAATATCTTTCTTAGTCTTCCTCCCCCTATGAAATGAGCACAACAAGGTGCTAATACCACCATTGAGAAGAAAAAGAAACTAATCAAGATGTGCCAAAATACAAGTTACATATTAATTTACATGGTATCTCTTACAAATTTCATAAATCCTTCAAGGTCATGAGGAATTTCCGTTGGTGGTGGTGGAAATGAAGCTTGCTCATCACCGTTTCCAGGCGAAGCATCATCTTCCGCAAGTTCAGCTAGCATTTCTTCATAAGTTTCGTCTACCTCTGGTTATGATTCAGCAAGTCCAAAATTTCTTCTTTCCGAACGGATCCAATATCTCAAAAGTACTGATTTTTCCAAGCTCTCCCTCATAGACGCTCTATAATCACCGAGTTGAAGTCTTGCTTGACTGAAAGCGCTCTCTGATGCCACTGTTGAAGCTTGAATAGTTAAAATATATAGGGCCATCCTTGAAAGAATCGGAAAGTATTTTTCTTTGTCCTTCCACCATTCCAAAATATTAAAGGAGCCGTCGGGATTCACTTCCTCAATTCCCTGTGACAAATAAATTTCAAGCTCATTTAGTTGTGAAAAATCACTAGTACTAGAACCTTGAGAACCCATGAACCCTGCCCAAGCACTAAGTGCTCTTACTCCCGCAGTTCTTTTAGATTATTGAGAACTAGAAGAAGAAGAAGGAGTTGGAACATTTGGTCTAGCATGATCTAATGCAACTTGATAAGCATTATAAATAGTTTGAACATTTATTTTAATTGAGGCTATTGCGTTCGGAAGTTTAGACAACTCTTCATCTTCAAGTGCTAAACCATTATAAACAGTTTCATACCAAAATTGAGGACCTCCTAATTTCATAGTAGGATTTAACAATGCAGCAATACCATAAATAGGGGGAATAGGAAAAAAAATATTTTTTAAACTTTTTTCTTATGGAATCAATAGCAAGTTGATAAATTTCCCCACCATCTGAAAAATGATCAAACAAATTTGCAAATTCTGCAATATAAACTAAACAGTTAGAAATAGTAGGATAATATTGCCCAGAAAATTCATTTGTAGCAATATTGAATTTTTTAAAAAAATCTACAAGCATTTTAACATTAGCCCAATCCGCATTTGTAAGGTGCTCATCATCATCACTTACATGAGCATTAAACGTTGAGTTTATGGGGTTTCTATATTCATATGCAATAACTAAACTTTCATACATGTAATTCCATCTAGTTGGACAAGGTTTAGGAATCTTTCTTTCTCTTAGGCCAAATTCATCGCATCTTTTAAAATATTCTCTAAGTCTACTTCTACGATTTGAATAAAAAAGCCAATTAAGAGCCATTTTAACTTTTTCAATTTCAACATTTAAAATTCGCATGCCATCACCCACAATTAAATGGTAAATATGACAAATACATCTAACATGAAAAATATTACTAAATACAGGAGTTAGTATCGTGGTAAGCAAGACTACAGAATTTGTGTTACTAGTAGCATTATCCATTGAAACTGATATTATTTTATCACTAATGCAAAAATATCTACAAATATCCGCAATCGTGCTAGAAATAAACTGCCCTGTGTGACGTGGATTAATTATTCTATAAGCAATAATGCGCTTTTGCATTATCCAATACTCATCAATCCAATGACTGGTAACAGTAAGGTAATCACAGTCATTACCACTTCTACCAATATCAGTTGTAATAGCAAGACGACAATTTATATGAGTAAATAAATAGCACAAATATTATTCATATTCATGTTTATATTTATAAATATCACTCTTTACGGATGTGCGAGGAAAACCTTTATAAATAGGATTATAAAATTTTCTAATATAATACACAAAGTGGGGGTTAGAAGGAAAACTATAGGGTAAGCACATAACAGTGACCATTTTTGCCAATTCTTCCCGATCTTTTTTTGGATCATAATATAAAATACCACCGGTAACAGTATTAATTCCCGGTTGAAATTGATTTGACCCGGTACTAAGGTCAGCCTGACTAGATGCACTTGTCCCCTCAGCCAAAGCTTTCATACAAAAATATCTAGCTTTATCTTGAGGGTGTAGCAATATGTGTCTAGTCAAACTTCCCGTCCTCCCCACCCTCCCCTCCCATCCCCCGACTTCCAACATATTGAAAAACTAACTTGTCAAACTAACTCTTTGCCACAAGTTTTACACTTAGCCCTATTTTTTTCTCTTAGTTGAGTAAAAAATTGCCAAACAAGAGATGTTTCTGCCCGTTTAGGAGGTTGTCTAGAAAAAGTAGGGGCACTAATAGGAGGGTCAGATGGGGGATCATCTAGATTATTATTAGTTGGGTTAACTTCAGGAGCAGGACTAGTGGGTGTATCATCATCCGGTTGCGTTTCATCAAAATCTATTTCTTCATCATCATTTTCATCAATAGTTGGATTACCATAAAGAGCATTCATATATTCATGGTTTAATTGTTCACCGGGTGCTATATTATGGAAAAATTGACTCTCGGTAAATTGTAATAAACTATTATCGCTATCAAGAATAGGAGGTGTAGGACGGGTAACATGTTTGGATTGTGGAGCCGGGGGAAGTGGAGGAGGAACATATTGGCCACTAGATTCACCACTCTTCGATTTTCCCTTATTTTTACTAAACATATTTTTTAAGGAATAAGCCATCTTAATTAATCAAGCAAAGTAAATAAAATAAATAAAATTATAATATTAAAACTTAAGAGTTGGAACGAGTTTACCGAATTGACGAACAACTTGTTGGAAATTGATTATCGTTGAAGACTTCAATTCACCAACTTCACAATTATTTCACAAATTGTAATAATAAAGTAAGCAATAGTAGAAATAAATTAGAGAGAGATTGTGATAGATTGATGATTTTGTAAGAAAAAATGAAATAATGATGGGGTATTTATAGTTGAAAATAGGGAAAAAGTATAATTATAAAAAGTTTGGGATTAAAACAAAGTTGAGGGGTTAAATGGCTATTTCATAAATAGCCAACGGCTATTTTTGACAGCCCAACGGCTATTTTTGACAGTCCAACGTTTTTTTTTTAAAAAAAAAAAAAAAAAAAAGTGTGGTAACCTTTTTTAAAGTGCAGTCCTTTGCAGCAAATAAATATGTCAGTTTACTAACATCAAGGGTAGCTTATCTGGTTCAAGTGTATCTTAAGCCCAATAATCAAACGGATGACATTTTTATCCTCAGAAAATTTTTGACCCTACTTGTAATAGATGGTAATAATTGTAGGTCTCAATTTATATCATTGGTAGGAAAGTACTCTTTGGGCCAAATGATATGGTCGAATGGACATTTTCGGCCCAAAACTTGTTTTGTTTGTTTAACTGCCCGCGTCTCATTTAAGAAATTTTCATAATTACTGATGAAATAAAAAAATATTCCACAATCTATAACTATTAATTAAATAACATATTCTACAACATAACCATAGTAAAGGTATAAAAGTTAACCCTCAGATAAGCGCAGATTTCCTATTAATTAAGAAACTGATTCTAAAAGTATCAACTTAAAACAAACACCCAAAAAATAAGGGAGTATCCTTATTTAGGGTAATATAAAGGAAATCAATATCAAATGCAGTCAATTATTTCCTAAACAATTTCCTTCTCCTTTGCTTCCTTTTCAAGCTATAGTTCTACGTACCTGTATTTCAACTCCAATATCTCCTTCTCCTTAAAATGATAGGGTATTTTTTATATTATATACGTATATGTCATCAATATATGTTTTACATTTGAAGTAATATATCACATAATCTATTTATAATTTTACATACGTGCAGTATACATAATATATATCATTTATATTAGCACCAATATATAACATTTATTCATTAAATTGAAAAAAATGGCTATTTGTGCAATATGGCCGTTGGTGGTCATTGGGGGTGGGGCCCTCATTTTGAATTTTGAAAAATCTTGTTTTGTAGTATATATAGTATACTAGTATAGTATACTATATATAGTATGTTATGTATATATATTTCCAAATATAATTTCTTATAATGTTTTGTAGTATATATATATATAGAGAGAGAGAGAGATTTTATATTCATTCCTCCGCCATTGAATTTAAATGAAGCATAGGGAAGTTAAGTTCAAATTTTTTTATTCCATGGCTGGAAAAGACCATGAAAAATAGTTGAAACTACCACTATTTGAAGAAAATAGAAAATCAAGTTTAAATCTACAAGTTTGGACTGAGTTCGATAGTGCTCGCAAGAATGAAGCCCCATCGGCAAGCTCTAGGAAAAACCTTGAAACCCCAACTGAAGGGATTGTTGGCAACAACACCACATCATGATAAAGTGGATATTGAATGAGATAGAATTTTGATAAATTTAAAGTAAAAGAAATCCCTAATTCTATGTTAAGTGGAGGTACTTTAGGAGAATCTTAGATAATTATGCATTTAAGATTCTCATAATTGTAATCACAATCCCTATTTTCACGTTTTAAAATGAGATATTTAAGGAATATAAAAGTAGTATATAATCTAATTAAGAAGTTAAAAAATTGTATTAAATTGTATATACTGTAATTAGTTTAAGATAGTTGTAACTCTAATAAATTACTCTTCAAAACATTGTATTTCGGGTAAATTTCTCCTCATTTAATGAAGCAATTATCACTTATAGCCATCCGAAAAAAACTAATGACAATCGATAGCCACAAAATAAACCATACAATTAATAGCCCAAAATCAATTACAAGGGTTAGCCCAAAATCACTCCCACTCTTCCCCCTTCAAATTTCAAACTTTTCAACTCCGTAACCACAAAATGCACCCTAGTTAAAAAAAATCAACTACATATCCCAATTTTCACTCCTTTTTAGATAATTTTTAGATAAAAGATCACACGGATTTCCCAGTGATTTGCCTGAAACAAAATTTGAGAGCAATATGAAGCATTTAAGTGAAAAGCCGTCGGTAACATCCCGAAAATATTTGTATAGGGTGGAGAATACGATGACGCCTCACGCGGAGAATCCGGTTCTGTGTGTGAAACCGGTGACGAACCGAATTCATCCATATGCAAGGTTGTTTATAATATCAAAAGCCCCAAAAACAGTAAATAAAACGAGAAGAAAGAGTCGCCGGATTTAATGAAGGGTCGTCGGTATTTGAGTTTCCGTCCAGATCTAAAGCCAACGAGATCGAGCACAGTGGGTTAGACTGACTGGGTTTTGATTTCGATTTCACGATTTGCGGTGAGGTCGAAACTGGAGCCTAGACACCATTAGTATTAATACTACGACTGCTGAGATATGACAAATCTTGTATTCAATTCTTGAAACCCTCAACTTAAAGACATGAAAGAAAATTACTCCAAATCAAATAGTAGTCCCAAAAGTTTGACCAATATAGAGGTAGACCTCACGTCTTATATTTTTAGACTATGTATTAGACTGGGGAGCATTTCCTTTGAATATTGGTATATTACAAAATATATAAAATAGACTGTCACTATACAAAAATTATACAAAATAGATTGTCACTATACAATTTATATGCAATAGACTATCACTGTACAAAATATATACAAAAATAGATTGTCATTTATACAAAAAATATACTAAATAGACTATCACTATACAAAAACATACAAAATATACTGTCACTATACAAAAAATATACAAAATAAACTGTCACTATACACAAAATATACAAAATAGACTGTCACTATACAAACAATATGCATAATAGATTGTTACTATATAAAATATATACAAAAATAAATATTTTGGGCTATTAAATATAATATGTTTGGGCCGGAGAGCCATTTTGTATCAATGAAAAAAAATAATGGCTATTAAAATTTGGAGGGGCTATAGAGGGTCATTTTCTAGGAACTAATTATCCAAAGGGCCATATCAGCTTAGGGCCTTCATAATTCAATGGGAACCCAGCTGGCGAAGCCCAAATAAATGAGGTGTCAAAAAGGCAAAAGAAGAAATTAAACTGTAAACATAAGAACCGAGAATTCAAGCAAATTTGTTTGACATCCAAGTAAAAGTAACATAGCACTAACTTATTTTAAGGAAAACTACTTTCATTTTCCCTCGTGGTATTTTTAGCATCCAAAGGATAAGAGTCATTTTCTAAGAACGAGCAAATTTCATTTGTAGCTATCCGGGAAAAATTAATGATAATATGTAGCTTCAAAATAAATCATACAATTAACAGCCCAAAACCAATTAAAGGGTTAATCCAAAACCACTGCCACTCTTCCCTCTTCAAATTTCAAACTTTTCAACTCCGTAACCTACTTTAATCCGTACCTTCCCCTTACTCTGCCATCTACTTAGAGAAACTCGAAGTAAATTGTTTGGTTTAAAAATGAGTTTTTTCTCACTTGGCACTTGAAAGCTACTCCTATCTTGTTTTTATTTTTATCGCTACTTACTTGTTGTTCACTTTCGTAAATTGCAGTTCACAAAATTGTGGAGAACTTTTCATTACGGAGCAATGTCGAGTTCCTTTAATGTGTTTATGATATTTCAAATAATCATGTGTTAGGATTTTTGGCTCAGCAATTTTTTCAAAAATAAAAATATGACCTTTTTTATTTGCTTTTGTCTTGAATTTGATGGATCTGCTATAAGGTGTTGATTCTACCAATCAGGTGACAAACTTGACTTTACTGACTATCAGCAAAAGCTTTTCAACATGGATTTTTTTACAAGAGAAAATGGTCAAATTTATCCTAGAACTATGCAAAGTGATTTCAGATTTTGCTCTAAAAATAGAATAACAAAAAATAGTAAAACTTAAATTAAGTTTGGAATAACAAGTCTATTGTATATAAATTGTATAGTAACAATCTATTTTATATATATATTGTAAGAGTGACAATGAATTTTTTAAGTGTCACTATACAAAATATATACAAAATAGACTGTCACTATACAAAAATATACTAAATATACTGTCACTATAATAATTTATATACAATATACTGTCACTATACAAAATAAACTGTTACTATACAAAATATATACTAAATAGTCTGTCACTATACAAAAACTATACAAAATAGACTGTCACTATACAAAAAAATATACAGAAAAGACTGTCACTATACAAAAAATATACAAAATACATATTTCAGGCTATTAAATATAATATGTTTGGGCCGAAGGGCCATTTCGTGTCAATGGAGAAAAACGTAGGCTATTACAATTTTGAGGGGTTATAGATGGTAGTTTTCTCCATTTAATGGATGTAAGGATATGATGGCCTGGTTTGTAAAACAATTAGAGAAATTTACCCGAAATACAATATTTAAAGAGTTACTTATAAGAGTAATAACTATTTTTAAAGAAGTACATATACATTTACTATGTTTATGTTATATAAAAGGGTGAAAATTATTTTGATCCCCTAGCTTCATTTTAAAAATTAAATTTCTCCTTCAACATTAAATAATTGACATTCTGCTCATTGAAACTCAATTGTATTTTTAAAATACCTATTTTATCCTCAATTTTATCATCGTTGTTCGATAATTTTTTTTACTTTTTTAATATCACGATATTTTTCTTAATATATATTATGAATTTACCTATAGTGAAAATTATTTTAAAAAGTGAAAAATGATAATCAATCATATATAATTTATTGAAATCGGATAATGAAAGAAATGGGCAAAATTAAAATATTAGAGCAAAAGATCGTGTTAGTATCAATCAAATAAACATGGCGCAGTAGTATAAAAATAATAATATTTATACCTTGGATGTTCTTTAAATTACAATTTCAAATATATTTTGTTAATAAAAATAAAAATTCATAAATACATACATGTGTGTGTGTGTGTGTATATATATATATATATATATATATATATATATATATATATATATATAAAACTTAAATACTTAATATTAAAGTAACAATAAAAAAGAGTAACGACAACAATTTTATAAAAGAACTATTCTAGTTAAATTTTATTGAGATTTAATTATAAAAATCATAATAAGATATTTAGATAAGTATTTTACCAATTTAAATATAACAAAAAACTTATATGCATAGAGGAGCAATTGAAAAGTCAAGAGTAAAATCGACAATGCATATGATAGGAGGAGCAGGATGTCTATTGTTTAATGTTAGTGGAAGAGTTTAATTTTTTAGACAGACTTGGGGGATCAAAATAATTTTCACCCTTATAGAATATGTTATTTAATTAATAGTTGCTAATTATGGATTATTTTTTATTTCATCACTAATTATGAAAATTTCCCCAATTACTACTATCAATATGCTTCTTGAGCCTAGAGCAATGGAGATATGAAGGGAGAAATTTAAAAATAGTCAAATTTATAAGTGGTAATTGAAAAATAGTCACAGTTTCAAAAGTAATCGAAATTTAGCCACTTTTCATGTAAAGATAAATCTGAACGAAAACGCTGTTCAAAATTCGGAAAAAATATTCCAGCATAATATACTGGAGTTCCAGTATAATATACCGGTCCAGCATAATATGTTGGAAGTTCATACACAATTACTCCAATCTCCAGTATATTATGCTGGAACTTTCCGTGTGTTAGAGTTCCAGCATAATATGCTGGAAGTTCATACACATGTGCACCAATCTCCAGTATATTATGCTGGACCGGTCCGTATTACAAAAAAATAGTGATTATTTTTCAATGACTTTGCAAATACGAAAACTGGCTAACCCGTGCTATTTTTACAGATATGAACCTTGTTCTATCACATGGGCTAAGATTTTGGGCTGGGCCATGACAAATCTTCATCATTCATTTCCCTACGCTATATCCAACTATGTTAATTTGCTGCAGTGTTTAATTTTCATATGCTTCTTTTCTTCATCTTAAATATCACATATCCTAGTTTTTTGTTTCTCTTTTTTCCCCACCAAAGTTTCAAGATGTGGAACACATGAGGTTTTTTGAAGTCAAATTTAAATCCGTTTATACTGTGAGCACCTAATTTTTGATCATACTTGTGATTTTTAAACACTTTTTAGTATGTAAATAATTTTAAGTTTAATCTACATATTTTAACCTTAACTTCATTTTTAGTAGGTTTATTTAAGAAAATTAAAAATCACAAAAATTATATGTTCTTGATTTTAAAATATTTAGCTAGTATTTTTATTTTACACTCTTAAAAAAATATATATTAATTAAAGCAAGAGTCAATGAGTCATTTCCATGTGACAAGATTCTTCCTTATCTTTTGTAACAAACTCACATGCTCTCTCTTAAAAAATGCACATGCCCATACACACTCTTTTTCTTGGCCACCAATTAATCCCTATACCTACACCTATATATTTTTCACTCACCCAACACACAAAAGGGAGGGACACCTGAGCCGAAAAAAATAGAAAAGGGGATAGGGTCTGAAGAAAAAAAAAGGATTTGGGGGAACTAGCACCCGATAGACCAAAAAGAGCTAATAGAAAACGGAGAAGCAAAAACTCGGGTCTTCCTCTTTGCAAGAGGAATGCGTCAGAAGCTAACTAAAATCCCATCCCAAGCTCCATCAAAATCAGCTTCTTTTACCCTTTAAACTACCCAAAACCAACCATTTTTTTTCCGTCCATTTTTCACTCCCAAAACAGTCCCAAACTCCATTAGAAACCTCACTTTCAAACACCCTTTAAACCCAATTTCCAAACATCATATAAGTCACAAAAGTCACTAATTTCCCGTCCAAAAATACGTCGGAGTCGAGCTAAGGAATTCGCGGAGTTACGAGATTTCCAGCGAAGTTTCCTTTAGAGAGGTCCGTTGAAGTTTCCGATCTAGTTTCGGTCAAAGTTTTCAGCTTTCTCGGTTCGAGCTCATCCGCCGTTGATTTTAGATGCTGTAAATTTTAATCAATTGAAAGAATTTTATTTCGCTCAAAGGTTTATTTTCTTCACCTTATGCTATGAATTTCTATTTCTTAATTATTGTTGTTGTTTCTCATTAGTTAGACATTTTCCTTTTATGATTTGTTAAAATATTGTTTTTTCCTGGTTATTCTCCTTTAATTGCTTTGTTTATTCTTTTGATTTACTTAGTTTATTTGAAGCTAGATTAACAAATGCTTGAAACTGTGAGTTGTTCACTTACACGCTAAATGTGAGCATGATATTTCGATAGCTTAATAATTCTCTTTTCTAACCCATTTGATGTTATCTTGTCTGATCAGTTGTATTGATACGACTATTGTGTTATTCTGAGATTGGAGAGGGAATAAGAATGAGGGATTTTCATTTAGTTTGGGAGTAGGATGAGCCACACTCTTTTAAGATATTCTGTTGGGTCTTGGATAAATTAGACAAGGATTTGGGCTTAAGTCACTTTGGTTGGTTAACGTTTTATAGGCTTCTAGGCTTGAACGTATTAATCAAAACTATTCCCTTTCCTTCGTAACAAATAGTTTCGAATAGCTAAACCATAATGGGGCCTCTAACTCATTCAATGTCCATAATCCGTGACCTTACAATAATCTTAAATTAGCTTTAGAAAAATAACTTATAAACATTCGTAGTAATTTTAGGCACGATTAATAATAAATCATCACGGCTATGGGTACGGTTCTCGTGGCATGGTCGTGATATATAATCCTCAATTCGAGTGTGTGTTTCACGTGACTCGATCGTAACTTCAAACAATAATAAAAATAAGCATGTCGTAAATCGCGGGTGCATTTCATGTGGTGCGGTTTGCGACGTGTGCCAAAACGACAAGTGTACGACATCGTGACTTGTTCCAGAAATAATTTTATAAGTAATTAAAAGCGGTTAAAAAGCTAAAATGCACAATAGGTTATAAATATGTATTAATCGGATAATTAGGCCAATTATTAATAGTTGAGCGACTGTGCTAAAATTACGGAATTCGGGAGTGCCTCACACTTTCTCCCGGGTTAACAGAATTCCTTACTAGGTCTTCTGTGTTCGTAGACCATAAATAGAGTCAAATTTCCTCGATTTGGGATTTAAAATAAACTGGTGACTTGGGACACCATAACTTATTCCAAGTGGTGACTCTGATTTTAATAAATAATTTCATTTCGAATATTGTCACTTTAATTTGAAAAACTCCCTTCTCCCCGCTCCCTTCGGAAAAAAGGAGGTGTGACAGCTCTGGCGACTCTGCTGGGCATCGAACCCAGAATCTCTGGTTCAGAATTCGAGCTTAGAATAACTGTTATACTTGGTTTTTGTCTATTATCTGATTTTTACGTGATTGAGCCTAATGTGCTAAATGCCGTTTTTTACCGCTTTGATATTGTTTGAACTGTATATAAACTGCTACAAAACCCTCCTTCTCTCTGAGTCTTCTAAATCTTCTAGGGAGCGTGCGCTTCGCGTGACTTCTTTTCTGTTAGAGTCATATCCTAATTTTAGAACGAGGTTCGGACAAGTTGCAAAGCCGGTGAAACTTCTGTATTCCCGGTACGCTGACCCCCCTCGGCTCGAGTTGTTCGCTCGGGTAAGCCAGGTCTAGAAAAATACACTCAGGATTTAAACTTAGAATAACACAGCCTCATGCCGGATCCCTAGTAGGTACGTTTGCTTGCATCACGTGCATTTGACTTAGGGGACTCAACACAGGGGTTGGGTCCGTCTAGGATAGGTGCACCCGAAAATCAAAAGACCATCCTGATGCATTCTTTACGTGCTACTTGTGCATTAATTTGCTTGGTTTGTATGTTGACCGGCTTCTAGAGTAAGGAAAGAGAATTAAGAAAAAAAAAAAAATCAAGAGTGAGGTAGGATAGAAAAATGCTCGGTTTTGATAATCCCGATATTCAAAAATCCCGTTACTCTGCCAAAGTTTCAAAAAAAAAAGAAAAAGAAAAAAAAATTATTTCAAAATAAATCATATCTTTCTGTGCATCAATATGGATCGAACTACGCGGGTTTGATTCTCACCGGATGTGAGATACGTAGGCAACCCTCATCGGGTCCTGCCCCGTTTTTGCAAAATAACCAGAAAATATGAAAATACGTCATTTTGTCATAAATAAATTTAGGGGATGTCATTTTCTGTCCAAATAGCCAGAAACGTCCCGACGGGACGCAGGAAGTTTGTTTTACCAGAATAGCCACCTATGGCTCTTTTCTTAATTTTGGCCACTTAGCAAGCACATCTTTAAAATATTCATTTCTGAAGGGCTGAAGGGCCGTATTTGCAAAGGTGGCCTTGAGTTGTTTGAGTTTTATTTTGCAAAAAAAATAATCTTTCTTTTGGGGTCAAAAATAAAAAACACACATAAAAAGTCACTTGTTTTTCACCAGTCGCCTTAAATAAAAATGTGCAGGATGAGCACTGTTGAAAATATACCTTTTCGAGTCGTAGACGAGATTCCACTAGGACTCCATATATGGTGGAACGACCTGGGGGAGGTCAGCAAACGTTCTGTGACAAAGGCTTTAGGTGGGCTCACTGGTCTTCTGGAGATTAAGCCAAGGGTTGATATAATCGAAGCTTTGATACCGTTTTGGGACCCGACACATAATGTTTTCCACTTCTCTGATTTCGAGTTGACCCCTACACTAGAGGAAATAGCATGCTGGTTTCGAAGGGAAGCTAAGGCATCAATATCCAGTAGCACCAAGAACTGTAACCCCTCATAAGTTTTTGGACCTCTTGAGTATTAGCCGGCAGGTTAAAGATGAAAATTTAGCCAGAGGATTCTGCACATTCCGTTTCTTATACAGCCGGTATGGGGACCCCCATGAATTTGAGGCTCCGGACACTAGTTTGAATCATCAGGGAAATAAAGACAAATGGGAAGCACGTAGGGGTTTGGCCTTTGTGGTGGCATTTTTAGGCACTCTGATATGCCCAAGGAGTGACAGACATATAGAATTGGGGCTCGTAGGAGTGGCCGACTTTATGGTCAAAAGGGCCAATGGCACTATCATGCCGATGATTCTCGCAGAAATTTACCGAGCTTTAACCGCTTGTCGAGCCGGGACAAAGTTTTTTGAGGGTTGCAACTTGCTTTTACAAATGTGGTTGGTAGAACATCTTTGTCATCGCCCAGGTTACATGAACTACGGTCTGACCGGACTCAATTGCATCGAAGAATATGAAAACCGAGTAAACGGTCATGAGTTGCCAGAAGGTACTAAGGCATGGTTCGAGTATTTGGGTTCTTTAACCGCAAATCGAATTGAGTGGACTTTCGGTTGGCTCCCGGTCGATAAAGTTATTTACATGTCCGCCGGAGTGTGCTTTCTTTTATTAATGGGTCTTCGGAGTATTCAGCCATATGCCCCGCATCGGGTCCTACGCCAATTGGGCAGATACCAAACAGTCCCCTTTGATGAAGATTTGAGTCCACAGGTTATTGAACTATGTCCAAAAGCTACACTTCCAGAAGAAAGGGTTCGCCAGATTTGGCACCAATGTAGGTTCCTGGAGCCACAAACTCAAGTGCGGGATTTGTCCATGGGTGAAGTAAGATCCAACTACGCCACATGGTATGGTAAAAGAAGTCGGGTCGATCAAGAGCCAGAATAGCCCGCCAAAAGGCCCCATGTCCAACAATTCACCGATGGAGTACGAGAGTAATGGGCTTGGTTAGCTAAAGAAAAGGAATACCGGATTTCAAGTTTTAAGTCAGCAGGCGCCCACCTGGAGAATGAGGGAATTTATTTCAGTTTTAAGTCATCAGGCACCCACCTGGAAAACGAAAAAATTTATTTCAGGTTTTAAGTCGCAGGCGCCCACCTGAAGAACGAGGGAATTTTTTCACTTTTAAGTCAGCAGGCGCCCACCTGGAAAACGAGGGAATCCATTTCAAGTTTTAAGTCAACATCAGGCGCCCACCTGGAGAATGAGGAAATTCATTTCTGTTTTAAGTCAGCACAAGCGCCCACTTGGAGAACGGGAGAATTTATTTCAAGTGTTAAGTCAACATCAGGCACCCACCTGAAAAATGAGGGAATTCATTTCAAGTTTTTAAGTCAGCAGACGCCCACCTGGAGAACGAGAGAATTTATTTCAAGTTTTAAGTCAGCATCAGGCGCCCACCTGGAGAACGGGGGAATTTATTTAAGAGTTACTTCAAATTTCAAGTTAGTAGCAGGCGCCCACCTGGAGAACGAGGGAATTTATTTCAAGTTTTAAGTCAGCATCAGGCGCCCACCTGCAGAACGAGGGAATTCATTTCAGAGTTACTTCAAATTTCAAGTTAGTAGCAGGCGCTCACCTGGAGAACGAGGGAATTCATTTCAAAATTCATTCCAAGTTTAAAGTCAGCATCAGGAGCCCGCCTGAAGAACAAGGTCAAGTTTCAGTTTTCAAGTTCATGTCAGAGACGACAGGATCCCGCCTGAAGAATAGGGGCAATCTCCAGTTTTTATTTTCAATTCAAATCAGAAGTAGCACAAGTTGCTTGAGGAATAAGGTTTTTACCTCGAGGCACAAGGTTCAAGATGACCAAAAAAGAAGTCTCAATCCAAAATAAAGAAAAGAAAAGGAAAAGAAGTGAATCCGATATGCAGAAGCGGATGAAAGGATGTGGATTGCTCAAGACATGGCTGAAGTCACAAGCTTTGCATGTCGCGTCTTGATCCGAAGAAACCATAGAAGAATGAACTAGCACCTGCAGCTAGCAAGCATCAAGGTTCAAATCAAAAGTCTGCATGAAGAACCATTCAAGACTCAAGATCAAGATTCAGAAGACTTATAGATAGGAATCTTGTAACACATAGCTGATAGGGTTGTTTAGTTCCTTTAGATTTTGATTTTTATGTAATAACAGGACCACGGACCGGAGCCTTGACCGAACCTCACTCGATCCCTCAACCCATCATTCCATCACTCTCCTTGAACTACATGCAACCCGATTCCCTTATGACCCAGGATATGTAGGCTGTCCAAAACCAAGACTCGGTTGCACCCTTTCCTTTGTTTATTTTCTCTTTTGAACAAAGATTTGGTCAAAAAATTAGTCACACGGCTCACTTTGTCTTTGCCTGAAAACTCTTCATGTTCCCAAGCAAAGAGGGGCAGCTGTGAGCACCTAATTTTTTACCATACTTATGATTTTAAAACACTTTTTAGTATGTAAATAATTTTAAGTTTAATCTACATATTTTAACCTTAACATCATTTTTAGTAGGTTTATTTAAGAAAATTAAAAATCACAAAAATTATAAGTTCTTGATTTCAAAATATTTAGCTAGTATTTTTATTCTACACTCTTAATATATATATATTAATTAAAGCAAGAGTCAATGAGTCATTTCCATGTGGCAAGATTCTTCCTTATCTTTTGTAACAAACTCACATGCTCTCTCTCAAAAAATGCACATGCCCATACACACTCTTTTTCTTGGCCACCAATTAATCCCTATACCTACACCTATATATTTTCCACTCACCCAACACACAAAAGGGAGGGACACCTGAGACGAAAAAAACAGAAAGAGGGATAGGGTCTGAAGAGAAAAAACGGATTTGGGGGAACTAGCACCCGATAGACCAAAAAGAGCTAATAGAAAACGGAGAAGCAAAAACTCGGGTCTTCCTCTTTGCAAGAGGAATGCGTCAGAAGCTAACTAAAATCCCATCCCGAGTTCCATCAAAATCAGCTTCTTTTATCCTTTAAACTACCCAAAACCAACCATTTTTTTTCCGTCCATTTTTCACTCCCAAAACAGTCCCAAACTCCATTAGAAACCTCACTTTCAAACACCCTTTAAACCCAATTTCCAAACATCATATAAGTCACAAAAGTCACTAATTTCCCGTCCAAAAATACGTCGGAGTCGAGCTAAGGAATTCGCAGAGTTACGAGATTTCCAGCGAAGTTTCCTTTAGAGAGGTCCGTTGAAGTTTCCGATCTAGTTTCGGTCAAAGTTTTCAGCTTTCTCGGTTCGAGCTCATCCGCCGTTGATTTTAGATGCTGTAAATTTTAATCAATTGAAAGAATTTTATTTCGCTCAAAGGTTTATTTTCTTCACCTTATGCTATGAATTTCTATTTCTTAATTATTGTTATTGTTTCTCATTAGTTAGACATTTTCCTTTTATGATTTGTTAAAATATTATTTTTTCCTGGTTATTCTCCTTTAATTGCTTTGTTTATCCTTTTGATTTACTTAGTTTATTTGAAGCTAGATTAACAAATGCTTGAAAATGTGAGCTGTTCACTTACACGCTAAATGTGAGCATGATATTTTGATAGCTTAATAATTCTCTTTTCTAACCCATTTGATGTTATCTTGTCTGATCAGTTGTATTGATACGACTATTGTGTTATTCTGAGATTGGAGAGGGAATAAGAATGAGGGATTTTCATTTAGTTTGGGAGTAGGATGAGCCACACTCTTTTAAGATGTTCTGTTGGGTCTTGGATAAATTAGACAAGGATTTAGGCTTAAGTCACTTTGGTTGGTTAACGTTTTATGGGCTTCTAGGCTTGAACGTATTAATCAAAACTATTCCCTTTCCTTCGTAACAAATAGTTTCGAATAGCTAAATCATAATGGGGCCTCCAACTCATTCAATGTCCATAATCCGTGACCTTACAATAATCTTAAATTAGCTTTAGGAAAATAACTTATAAACATTCGTAGTAATTTTAGGCACGGTTAATAATAAATCATCACGACTATGGGTACGGTTCTCGTGGCATGGTCGTGATATATAATCCTCAATTCGAGTGTGTGTTTCACGTGACTAGATCGTAACTTCAAACAATAATAAAAATAAGCATGTCGTAAATCGCGGGTGCATTTTATGTGGCGCGGTTTGTGACGTGTGCCAAAACGACAAGTGTACGACATCGTGACTTGTTCCAGAAATAATTTTATAAATAATTAAAAGCGGTTAAAAAACTAAAATGCACAATAGGTTATAAATATGTATTAATCGGATAATTAGGCTAATTATTAATAGTTGAGCGACCGTACTAAAATCACGGAATTCGAGAGTGCCTCACACCTTCTCCCGGGTTAACAGAATTCCTTACCCGGTCTTCTGTGTTCGCAGACCATAAATAGAGTCAAATTTTCTCGATTTGGGATTTAAAATAAACCGGTGACTTGGGACACCATAACTTATTCCAAATGGCGACTCTGATTTTAATAAATAATCTCATTTCGAATATTGTCACTTTAATTGAAAAAACTCCTTTATCCCCGCTCCCTTCGGGAAAAAGGAGGTATGACATATATCAACCAGAAAATAACTGTGCTTTTGATGGCCAAATGTCGTAAGTCCTACAAATGAATTGTTGCAATTTTTGTCGAGAGAGTCGAATGAAAGACCTTTTATTAGGATTTGTTATGAAAGGACATGGATTTCATAAAAAGCCACAAATCACGCCTTGCTATTGAAATAGGAGTCGTTTCAACAGACAAGCTTTCTAATAAATGATTCGTTACAATTTTTTATTGAAAGATACGAGTTTTTGGTCAATATTGTCCTTTATCTTTGAGGGTTGATTGGTCCCTCAAATATAATTCTGAGCATATTTAGTTCCTTAAGTATGTTAAAGTGGAGCACCTTTAGTCTCACTCACACAATGTGTTCAAAAACTAAAGGTGCTACCCAACTTTTATTCATGAAGCAAATCTTCTGTTACGAAGCAAAACGTTTTCTCTCCTTTTATTGGATAACGCAAATTATCACTTTAATTTCTTATTTTTAGATAATGTCTTTTAAAATGTTGACCTTGAAAATATCCCCTTCTGTGCCAGTTTTCAATGAGAAAATGATAATGTATAGTTGCTGTAAAAATAATAGCCGAAAAAATATATAAAATTTATATATTTTTTGAATATATATATATTTTGTATGTTAATATATAAAAATTATACAAATTTTATATACTTTTTCCGTTACCAGATGTAAATAGTTTCTGGCACATGCTAAAAGTGATAATACAACCTGGTTATTCGTTTGTTTCAATAATATGCCTAGAAGTGATCCTGACAGCTCTATTTTATTTTTTAAATTTTAACTTTTCTTTTTGAAAAAATCAACCGAAATATTTAAATGTATATATATACAAATTTTATACATTTGTTCGGCTATTATTTTTGCAGCGGCTATACAGTGTCATTTTCTCATTGAAAACTGACACAGAAGGGGATATTTCCAAAGTCAAAATTTTAAAAAGTCATTATCTAAAAATGAAGAATTAAAGTGATAATTTACGTTATCCAATAAAAGGAAAGGAAACGTTTTGTTTCAGAGCAGAAGATTTGTTTCATGAATTAGAGTTGGGTAACACCATTAGTTTTTGAACATATTGTGTCAGTGAGACTAAATGTGCTTCACTTTAGCATACTTAAGGGAATAAATATGCCTAGGGTTATATTTGAGGGACCAAAATAGACCTACCCTTAAAGATAAGGGACAACATTGGTCAAAAACTCGAAAGATACATCTGATTAAGAATTGTTACGAACAATATGAATCTTATCAAACTATAAATGCATTGTTATTTAAATAGGAATTGGTTCGACATAAATAATTTTAATTAATATTGCATTAATTTTTATCAAAATATTTTCATTCTTGTATTTTTTAAAATTATTATGAAAACTCTTTTCTTGAGCCGAGGGTCATCGGAAATAACCTTTCCATCTCACACAAGGTAGGGGTAATATCTGCATATATACTACTTTTAATTTCCAGACCCAACTTATGAGATCAAACTAAATATGTTATTCTTGTAGTACCTCTTCTAATTATCTTTATCCCTGGGAAGATACTAAAATTGAGTACAAGGAAGCATGAAAATTATCAATCCAGTTGTAATTGTGAACAGGAAACAAAAAGTATATTTCAATAGAGAACCACTATACATAGAATGAATTGGTATCCACACTTACTGATTTCGACAAGAGTGTGTTGCTCTAGTGGTGAGCATCATCCACTTTCAACCAAGAGGTTGTGAGTTCGAGTCACCCCAAGAACAAGGTGGGGAGATCTTGGAGGGAGGGAGCCGAGGGTTTATCGGAAACAACCTCTTTACCCCCAAGGTAGGGGTAAGATCTGCGTACACACTATCTTCCCTAGACCCCACTCGTGTGATTATACTAGTTCACCTTTTATGGTGATGTAATAGATAGTAGTTATTAAAAATCGTTATAAAGAGACAATATCTGACATCGAATTAGTTGTAATGTAAAACCTAACAATCTACTTTTGTGCTCTTATAATGTAGTGAGTTGTCAATGGTTTAACATAGGAATAGAAAAATACAAAATTTATGAAGGTCAGATTCATGTTTATAATTCACATTTTCATGTACGACTGTGTTTATATAAAATTATATTAATTGGACGATAGCTACTCACATTTTCATGTACCACTGTGTTTATATAAAATTATATTAATTACGTCCAACTGTGTTTATATCAAATTATATTAATTCAGAAACTTCTCAAAGGAAAAGAGAGAGGGTCCAGTAAATGTATTATTGGATCACAGAAGGGACATTCAAAGTTGCCTGCTTGGTTTATCTAAGGTCCAAAGGCACTCAATTTCAGTGACAAAATTTAACGACTCTCTTGAACAATATTTGTGCATATTAATATTGTACTTCCACTAATATATATCCTTATATTATGGCAGCTAATAATAGTTTAAATGTCACAATGCAAGTCAATAATATGCATTGTCAGTTTTGATCTAACAAATCTCACGAATTGTTCCCTAACCTATTCCATATCGGACCAAAAAAGCGCACGATCAAGTAAATCAGTATAGTAATATACGTATAATTTTATGCAAGCGATTATCAATATTTAAGGAAGTGAAAACACAAACAAATTAAATCACTGCAACAAGATTGGGACATAGAGAGCAATTGATTGCACATTGCTTTTAATCCTTCGAACTCAGAACCATGCAACTTAGCTCTCAATTTTTTCGACAGTTAAAACATCATCCAGAAAAAGGAACAACATGAAAACAAAATTAAATATTGCAAGTTGAGCATAGTCCCAACTAGCCGCCTAGAGAGAGATGATTATTATAGTAATAAATTAAATAATAGTAGAAAAACTTTGATCTATAAAGGGGGCAATGTATGTTATAGTTAAAAGAAAATTATATTATACTGTCCTCTGCTTCATCTATTGTCATATTTAGGTAGCTTTAATATCTCTAGTGGCCATACGTGTTCTCTCATTTCTCCATTTTAATACTAATAATGTTCAGGTACACCGACTGAATTTCACAAATGATATTATTTTGCTTTGGTTAGAAAAAGAAAAATTATCATTATTTGCAGTCCAAAAAAATATTTATATGATTTAACTCCTGCAAAGGTCATTTCCTACGAAAAAAAAACTTAAAGCCAGGGCCTTTTCTTGTTGTTAGTAGACCATGAGAAAGATTCGATGGAATTGATTCCAAAATTAAAGTTGAGAAATCTTTACAAAAAACATCAAACAGTATTCCGAGAATCGAGCAGAATCTGTTACACTTTGCTGTATATTGGTCCGAATTCCAACTAATCTAATTTCTCAAAGTAAGAGTTATAACACTCCCTATTGAAAGATTATCTATTCTAAGAACTCAATCTGAAACTTTTAATAGAGAAATAATTTATGATAATTTCTATTAGGCATAACGGCTAAACCTGAAGTCTGTCCAGACAATCAGTCAAACAAGAACTTATCACATGTGATTCCGAAAGGTACATGGCAGTGGAGCTATTTTACTCTTCATTTAATACTTGCTAGCCACTAGAATAGGTAAATGACCAAATATTACTATAAATCCTAAAATAAACCATGTTGGAACTTGTGAATGCAAACGATTCTATTAAAAAAAAGAATTCATCGGTCAGGATGGCAAAATGAACCGGAGATTAAAAATTCATGTATTTCGAAATCTAAGAAGTCATGAGTTAATCCGACAAATGAAATAAGGATGGAAAGAATAAATATAATTTGGCCGGCGAAAATTGTTTTTTATTACAAAATTTAGGACAATACAGTAAAGGACAAAACAAGGATTGCGTATAATAATACATTCTTTGTATATTTCTATTTATAAGACTTTAAATATAGTTATCTCTTCAAACAAGATATAAAAAGTATAGATTGAACGAAATCTCAAAAAGTCCCACGTTTACTCAGTAAAATTCTCCGAGTTCCCTCATACTAATGGCATAAAGTTGCCTTCTTGACATGAAGTGCTCGCAAATTGGCTTGAACACCACTTTTACAAAAACGTGGCATCAAATTCTTTGGCGTATGATAAATTATCGACCTCCAAAAACGATCCAACTACTTCAATCTCTTCCTCACAAAATTTTTATTTTTCTCCATATTATTATCTTATTATTATTATTATTATTATTATTATTATTATTATTATTATTATTATTATTATTTTTTATTATTTTTTTTCATTCTTTTTGGGGATGCAGATTCAAGTATCACACCATAACTCTCATTGCATCAAATCCTTTTGAAAGGGGTAAAAGGCTTTCACTCATTTATCCATTCCTTTATGTCCACTGCATAGGTTCTATTCATCTTTCTCCTCTTAGTATCTGGGCTATTAGGTGTGGAATTTGCACATGACTCAGCTCCTGAATCATCACTTCTGTAACTTAGGCATTTAGCATCCAACACACCAATTGGACTTTGAGGAACAAAAGGGGTTAAACCTTTATCAAAATCACTTAGCAAAGATGATTCTTGAATCAATTCAACACACTTCTTTACTCTATCCTGCAAAATAGTCACAAAAAGAAAGGAGAAAACTTTACCATTTTGATCAAATGTGAAGTTAATCAACATGAAATGATAGGATTGAAAAGTAATAAATGATCTATAGTACTACATTTCATTTGCCTTAGCCTTTTGGACCAACAAATTTTACCTTTTGTACTTGCTTCACTAAAGCAGATAATGCTTTCTCAATGTCCATTGTCTCAGTTTTCACCACAACAGAGATTGCTACTGCTGCTGCAATCTCAGAGTGCTTGAATTCTAAGAAGTGAATTCCTGCATTCAATTTTCACCCACCTAAAGTTTCAGTAACAATCTTCCGTTTTCACTTTCTATAGTCAAATTTTGCGAAATTCAATCGTAGATAGGATAATCTCAATCAAGGTTAACTTTACCTTTAAGTGTTCTTAATATAACTTTTACTGCTTTAGTGATTAAAGATCTTGAAGCAGTTTGATCACCATTTATCTTCTTAATGAAATAATCAATGAATGTGAATGGAGTGATTGCATGCATTCTCCATTTCAATGTGCTTAATACATGAAGCTCCATTCTTTGTATGGTTCTTGCTTCAAATACAAATTTTGCTTCCTTTATCTGTCATTACAAATTATTAGATCAGTACCAAATTAATAAGATTAAAATAATCAAGGTTGTCTTGGCGTAACAGGTAAAGTTGTTATCATCATGTGATCAGGAGGTCACGGGTTCGAGCCGTAAAAACAATCTCTGGTAGGAATTCAGGGTAGGGCTTCGTACAATACACCCTTATGGTACGGCCCTTCCACGGACTCCGCGCACAACGGGAGCTTAGTGCACCGGGCTGCCCTTTTTATTCAAACTTAATTTTGATGTAAATGTTCACCTGTAGATCTAGAGATAGAGGAACTATAGTCTCTTCCATTTTAGCTGCCAGAGACAAACAGGCTATAGCCAATAGCTGAATCATCCATGCTTTTCCCTTCTATAAAACAAGCAAATATTATTAGGAATGTGATTAAATAAAGCTAAAAATAAAATCTTGATAATCAAAAACTTACAGGTAAATCATAGGCAGAAAGAAACCTATCGAGGTAGTTCACAGATAAATATAAACAGAGTGGCCAAAAATTGAAATGTGAATGAACCTGCATGCAATAACAATGTTTAATCAAGCATTTTACAATGTGAAACTAACTCTATGTTTTACCAGTCAAGCAAAACAAAACTAAGAATAAATGTGAAAAATTCAGTCAAAGACAGCTTAGAATTAAATGAAGTAGGAAAAAGGTGAAGTATATAGAAACATATTTAACGTACCAAATTTACCTGACAATTCAACAATAAACAAAAAGATCCTACCAAACGTTCATTTCACATTTCTTGTAAATAATAAATATACTGTGAGTGGTTTTGCAGTATAAAGTAAAAGCCAAGAATTATACTATCATCATATCCCTTTTCCCACCCCCTTCAACCCCATCTCCCCTACAAATTACAATACCAAAATACAAAATATAATACTCACATGATATCAACCTCCTCAATTATTCTTTTTTTTTACTATTTTTTAAGGATTTCCTTGATTATTCTATCGGATACATGCTGTTAGGATCGGATCTACCATGTTAGCTATAGGTTAACATGAATCCAGTAGCTTTTACCTATATATGTATCAAAAAATTCATTAAATATCTACTATAAACATTTGACTGTAGATCCAATTATTACTATATATATAAACTTGAGATCGTCGTAAAAAACTCATAAACTCCAGATCCTGAATCTGCTGCTTCTACCTCCCATAAATAGCTTTGCCTCCGATATCAACCACCCCTTTTGAAACAAGAAAATACATCATGTAAATTTTCATTCACTATTCACTACCGATCTAAACTTTAAAGTGAGATCTACTTAACTAAAGTAAATAACAATCACTAATGAAAAATTCGCAGTAATTAATCATCCAAGATCTGAATTATAATGGATTAGTAAAAGACCAACAAACCTTGCCAATCAAATCAAGAATCTGCTCTCTAATCTCAATATCCAACTTCCCATTTCTCAACTTGTCAAGGTAATCACCACAAGGCATATGTTGATTCTCTTTCTCAATCATCAAATCCACACACTCTTCACTCTGTAATTGCATAACAGCCAAAAAATTCTCTTCCCCAAAAAAACTATGGTTTTGCTTACTGCTTTGATTATTCTTAAGATACCATTTTCCAACATCATCGTTATTGTCATTGCCAAAAATGATATTGTTATCTTCTGCACAAAGGAGGCTAGAAATTGCAGAATTCATATTGGCTGCCATTGAAATAAATACCTTAAAGATCGTATGTTTATATATATAAATATATATACTCTCACCCTCAAAACAAGTATATTTAATGTATGTAAATCGATCTCTAGTTTAATGAGACATTGCAAATAAACAGAAAGATGAATTTCTAGTAGAATAATAATGAAAAAATGGAAATAAAAGAGGAGAAAATGAAACAAGAAAATGAAGCAGTGAAGTTGTTTTGGTGATAGAACTGTGAAGAGATATAGCGGCAAGAACAAAGGGTGTCCTTTATATAGGATTTTAGAGAGAGAAATATGGGGTGGGGTTTAAGGGGTGGGTGGGAGGTTTATTTAAATTTTTATTTTATTTTAAATCAGTAATGCAAGAGGAAAAATGGGGTGGGAAGATACAGAAATGAAGACAGGGACCAACGTAGATCTATAGGTATGAGTATTGAGTACCCAAAATCAATAGCTTTTACTTGGGTCGTACATTGCGTTAAAAATTTGCTAAACAAGTATAAATAATTAATTTCAAACAAATTAAATTAAATGAGTTGTGATAGAATTCTGATTATAAGGTTAAAATTCTGGATTCATCTCTGCATAAAGAAGTGAAAAACATAAAACTAAAGAGCAAATTGTTTGGACATTATGTCATATAGCTAAAATAATATTTGTAATAAACTACAAAATAATAGCATAAATATTTAAAAAATAGCCATTTAACACCCCCTCCCAACTTAGTTTTAACCCCAAACTTTTTATTATTACACTTTTCCCTATTTTCAACTATAAATACCCCTCATTCTTTCATTTTCTTACAAAATCACTATCAATCTATCACAATCTCTCTCTAATTTTCTTCTATACTTGCTACTATTGCTTACTTTATTCCAAAAATAGTTAAAAAATATTGAGGTTGTTACAATTTATGAAAAAATTATGAAGTTGGTGAATTAAAGTCTTCAATTCTTCAACGATAATCAATTTTCAACAAGTTGTTCGTCAATTCGGTAAACTCATTCCAACTCTTAAGTCTTAATATTATAGTTTTGTTTATTTTATTTATTTTCTATTACTTGATTAATTAAGATGTATTCCTTAAGAAATATTTTTGGTAAAAATAAGAATAAGGAAAAATCCAAGATTGGCGAATCTAGTGGTACTGATGTTCCTCCTCCGCTGCCCCCGGCTCCCCGAACCAAACCACATACCCGCCCTACACCTGCTATTCTTGAGACTGATAATAGTTTATTATAATTTATCGAGACTGAATTTTGCCATAATATTGCACCCGGTGAACATTTAGACCATGGATTAATGAATGCTCTCTATTCTAATAATTATAATACTATTGATTAAAATGATGATGAGAAAATCGATCTTGATGAAACTCAACCGGACGATGATACACCTACTAGTCCTACTCCTGATGTTGACCCAACTAGTGATAACACTGCTAATCCAAATGATGACCCATCTGATACTCCCGTTACTGCCCCTACTTTTTCTAGAGAACCTACAAAACGGCAGAAAATATCTCATGTTTGACTATTTTTTACTCAACTAGTTCCCAAAGATAAGGCTAAGAGTAAAACTTGTGGTATGGAGTTAGCTTTTAAATATTTTGGATCGCGGGACGGGATCTTTGGCTAGACACATAAAAAATACCCTAAAGATAACGCTATATATCAAGGTCTGAAAGCTTTGGTCGAGGGGAAAAGTGAACCTAGTCCTAGTCAGGCTGACCCTAGTACCGTTTTAAATCAATTTCAACCGGGAATTAACATTGTTACCGGTGGTATTTTATATTATGATCCAAAAAAAGATCGGGAAGAATTGGCAAAAATGATAACCGTTATGTGCTTACCCTATAGCTTTCCTTCTGATCATGCGTTTGTGCATTATATTAGAAATTGTTTTAATCCTACTTATAAAGGTTTTTCTTGCACAACCGTAAAGAGCGATACTTATAAATATAAGCATGAATATGAACAATATTTACGCTATTTATTTACTCATATAAATTATCGTGTTGCTATTACAACTGATATTGGTAGAAGTAACAACGATTGTGATTACCTTACTGTTACATGTCATTGGATTGATGAGGATTGGATAATGCAAAAGCGCATAATTGCTTATAGAATAATTGCTTCACGTCACACATGACAGTTTATTGCTAGCACAATTACAGATATTTGCAGATATTTTTGCAATAGTGATAAAATAATGTCGGTTTCAATGGATAACGCTACTAATAACACAATTGCTATAGACTTGCTTACCACTATGCTAAATCGTGTATTTAGTAATATTTTTCATGTTAGATGTATTTGTTATATTTACCATTTAATTATAGGTGATGGTATGAGAATCTTAAATATTCAAATTGAAAAGGTTAAAATGGCTCTTAACTAACTTTTTCATTCAAACAGTAGAAGTAAACTTAGAGAATATTTTAAAAGATGCGATGAATGTAGACTAAGAGAAAAAAAAATTCCTAAACCTTGTCCAACTAGATGGAATTACATGTATGAAAGTTTGGTTGTTGCATATGAATATAGAAACTCCATAAACTCAACGTTTAATGCACATGTAAGTGATGATGACGATTACCTGAAGAATGGGGATTGTGCTAATGTTAAAATGCTTGTTGATTTTTTAAAAAAAATTTATATTGCTACAAATAAATTTTTTGGGCAATATTATCCGACTATTTCTAACTGTTTAGTTTATATTGCAGAACTTACAAATTTGTTTGCTCATTTTTCTAAGGGTGGGGAAATTTATCAACTTGGTATTGATTCTATGAGAAAAAAGTTTTAAAAATATTTTTTCCACCTTATTTATGGTGTTGCTTTTTTGTTAAATCTTCGTATGAAATTAGGAAGTCCTCAATTTTAGTATGAAACTGTTTATAATAGTTTAACACTTGAAGATGATGAGTTTCCTAAACTTTCGAAAGCAATAACCTCAATTAGAATAAATGCTCAAACTATTTATAATGCTTATCAAGTTGCATTAAATCATGCTAGACCAAATGTTCCAACTCTTTCTTCTTCTGATTCTCAATCTTCTAAAAAGACTGCGAAAGTAAGAGGACTTAGTGCTTGGGCGGTGTTTAGGGGTTCTTTTGGTTCTAGTAGTAATGATTTTTTCACAACTAAATGAGCTTTAAGTTTATTTGTCGTAGCAACTTGAGGAAGTGAATCCCGACGACACCTTTAATATTTTGCAATGGTGGAAGGACAAAGAAAAATACTTTTCAGTTCTTTCAAGGATGGCCTGAGACATTTTAACTTCAAGCTTCAACAATGGCATCAAAGAGCGCTTTCAGTCAAGAAAGACTTCAAATCAGTGATTATAGAGCGTCTATGAGGGAGAGCTTGGAAAAATCAGTACTTTTCAAAGATTGGATCCGCTCGAAAAAAAAAAGAAATTTTGGACTTGCTGAATCACAACCAGAGGATGACGAAACTTACGAAGAAATGCTAGCTGAACTTGCTGAGGATGCTGCTTCGCCCGACAATGAAAGCGGCGATGACCAAGCTACTTTTCCACCACCACCAACGGAACTTCGTCTGAACCTTGACGGACTTATGAAGTTTGTAAGAGATGGAATGTAACTTGTATGAACAAAAATTAATATGTATTATGTAACTTGTATTTTGGCATATCTTGATTAGTTCCTTTTTCTTCTCAATGGTGGTATTAGCACCTTGTTGTGCTCATCTCATAGGGGAGGAAGACTAAGAAAGATATTGCCATATTTTTATTGCTATAATAAAATTACAAGGCATTACTTTGAATATCTTTGTATAATTTTTTATCTTTAAATTTGAATTAAAAAATTAGGTCGCAATTCTATAATAAATTTACAAGGCATTGCCTTAGATATTTTTTTAACATCTTTTTATCTCTAATTTCTATTTAATTTTTTTTAAAAATCATTGCTTAGCCGTTGGGCCCATTTAGTCTGTTGGGACCGCGGGCCCGACCTGTTTAGCCTGGGACCATGAGTTTGTGGGCCTGGTCCCGGGCCGATTCCTACAAAAAGACTGTTTAGCCCGAGACTGTTTATTTAAGGACTGGGACCGTCCCGGGACCGCGGCCCACGAGACTGGCCTGTTAGGCCCGTATAGGGCCCAACCCACTTTCCATCCCTAGCCAAGAGATTGGCCCTCTTAGGGTTAAATTTGACGAAGCCAGGGCCAAATGGGTTAAAGTCCATAACATCGTTCTTGCTGAAACATAACTTGAGGTTGCTTCCGCTGAAAGAGTGATTAACTTAGAGGCAGCCTTGAACTCCAAAATTGAAGAGCTTGCTGCAGTGGGAGCGAGACACGCCCAGTTGGAAGAGAAGTACATGAAAACTATCGAGCATAATAGGCTCTTTAGTTCAACTGTTCGCGACCTTGATATCAGTCTCAAATCTGCTTGGTCCGCCCGGGAAAACCTTTCTGCCGAGGTAACCCAACTCAAATAAGAACTCAAGCACCGAGCGGCTTCCCTCGTTGTTGAAAAAACCTATGCCATGTACAACATGATGAGAAAAACCTTGGAATAGTCCAAAGCTGGTGTCATTGATTTTGATGCCGAAATTGCTAAGGCCCGAGAACTTGAGTTAGCTGCTAAAAGTGGACTCCCATCGAGTTCTGATGCACCTAGTCCTTCTAGTTCCGGTTCCGAGTTTTCGGGAACTGAAGAAGAATCGGAGGATGATGATGTTGAAGGCTAAACTGGTGAAAATATTGAGCCATCGGTGGATCCATCTACTTCTTCCGGGGATGAGGACACTTCTATTCCTCTTGGTTCTAGAGACAATGCAGTTTAGTTTTTCTTTTATTTTTTCAGTTCTCGTATCTATGCCATTTTGTCATGTTTTTGTAAATAAAAATATCTTTTGCTCAAGTATCGTTTGAGTCTTCTCATTGTTAGAATATTCATACAAGACTTTAATCTTTGCATTTTCTTTAAGAATTTTGCGTAGACTTTTTTGCATCTTATTATGTGAAACTTTTGGATGCATTCTCCCCGAAAGTATTTTTGGCTCGGCCCATCAGCCCTTTTCCGTGAGGCCTTTGATAAGTATTTGCGCAAATTTACTTTGGGGGTTTTTTTTCGTGTGCGGCTTCCCGTGTATTTTTCTCCGATGGCATTTTTGATTCCGGGCATAAATCCTTCCGGAACCAGCCCTTTACCGTGAGGGTTTATATAAGAGAGACCCCTCTTATGTTTACGGTGCTCTTGAAGAGGATGTCTCATGTTCATTACGACACTAGCATTTGAAGTACTAGTTTAACTTTCAAATGACAAAGTTAATTCATCGTTCAGACAAGAAACAAGATAAAAACAAAAGAATTTTATTTTATTCCTTCTATTTTCAAAAAATATATAAGCATTTGCTATGCTAAAAAGAAATTGCCATTACTTGTGACTAACTTGTATAACTTGTTTTTACGGAGCTGTTCGCGTAGTCCCCGGTCCCGATGATGCAATTATATTTTCAATCGACATGGCAGTCATTGTTGTCGTATCCTCATATCATTCCCCCTAGTGTTCGAATGCGAAGAATGTGAATTGGAACACTGGAAGTTTTGTATCTTCGAAGATTCCACTAATGCATTGCTAGGTAATCCTTGACTTGGTAACGCACTTTACTTCCCCTTAGGAATATATGCTATCGAGCGAAGAACTATCTAAAAACTCTCTAGTGGTTTGTGCTCGTGTATGATCAGATAACCTTTTCTCAATAGCAAACTTAACTTCCCGGTGAAAATTTACTATAGAGCAAAATATTATCTAACCATTCCCAAGTGGATCTCTGCTTGTGTGACTTGCTATTAAAGGTCTTATTGTTGTTGTCTTCGTAGTATGCTTTCTGTCACTGCCTCGTTAAAAACCTTACCAGAAAATTCCAATTAGGAAAAAAACTGAACGAAGGGAAAAAGAGCACACCACATACTTTCTGATCGGATAATGTTCATCAACATTAATATCTTTTGAGATGTGCCACATTCCAATTGTTGGGCAACTTCTTTCCATTTTGGGTTTCCAACTCGTATGAACCTTTTCCAGTGATAGCTGAAACCCGGTAGGGGCCTTCCCACGTTGGACCTAGCTTCCCCGTGTTGATATTCCGGGTATTGTGAGTTACTTTCCTTAGGACGTAGTCACCTACTTTGAAATAACTGAGGTTGACTCTTCGATTATAATACCGCTTCATTCTTTGCTTTTGAGCTACCATTCTTCCATATGCCAATTCCCGACGTTCATCGAGCAGTTCCAAGTTGACAAACATTGCTTCATTGTTCGATTCTTCTTCTGCCTGGAAGTATCTCAAGGTCAATTCCTCTACTTCCACCGGGATTAAAGCTTCTGCATCGTATACGAGGGGAAAAAGGGTTTCCCCTTTGCTCAAATTGGCCATAGTTCGGAATGCCCATAGAACTCCGGGTAATTCCTCGGGCTAATTTCCTTTAGCCGCTTCCAACCTTTTCCTAAGGTTTTGAATAATTACTTTGTTCGTCGATTCCGCTTGACCGTTTGCGTTTGGATGATAAGGGGAAGATGTGTTCCTCTTTATTATCAAATCTTGGAGGAACTTTGTAACTTTTGCGCCGATAAATTATGGTCTATTGTCGCATGGTATCTCTTTTGGTATTCCAAACCTACAAATTATATTTTTCCACAAGAAATCCACCACTTCACGTTCTATAATTTTCTGATAAGGACCTACTTCCACCCATTTAGAAAAATAGTTAGTTAAAATTAAAATAAATCTTACCTTTCCGGGAACCGGTGGTAATGGTCCGACGATGTCCATTTCCTATTTCATGAACTGCCTCGGAGATAGGACCGAATGTAAGGGTTCTACCGATTGATGCACTAGTGGCGCGTAGTGTTAACACTTATCACATTTCCGTACGAAGTCCTTGGAGTCTTGTTCCATGCGGGGCCAGTAATATCCTGCCTTTACCAACTTCAACACCAAGGAATTTGTGCCCAAGTGGTTGCCGCATATCCCTTCGTGAACATCTCTTATGACATAGTTAGCTTCGGACGCTCCTAAGCATCCGGCCAGCGGGCCTTGGAAAGTTTTTTTATACAATTGGCCTCCCTTGAAGCTATATCGCGTTGCTTTGGCGCGCAACGCCCGGGATATTTTGGGGTTTTCAGGTAGCTTCCCATGTTTGAGATAACCGATAATTTCATTCCTCCAGTCCCAGACTAGACTAGTTGAATTTAACTCGTAGTAACTATTTGTATCCAAGACTGAGTTCATCAGTTGTACTACCGATACGAACTCCGATCCCTTTGCTTCTATTGATGATCCTAGGCTTGCCAATGCGTCTGCTTTTGCATTTTCTTCGCTTGGGATATGAGTAATTAAAAACTCTCGGAATCGCGCCAGCAGAGCTTGAACCTTTATCACATATTGTTGCATGCGCTCCTATTTGGTCTCGAAGATCCCGTAGACCTGATTTACCAGCAGCTGTGAGTCGCATTTGATTTCGATGACCACGTAGTCAAGTTCCCGGGCCAACTCGAGTCTTGCAATCAAAGCTTCATACTCTGCTTTATTATTAGTTAAATGGACCGTCCTGATAGCTTGCCTCAGGGTTTCCCCTGAAGGCGTGATTAATACTATACCGAGCCCGGACCCTTTCACGTTGGAAGCTCTGTCCATAAATAAGGTCCAAACCCCTTATGTCGATTCTGACATCATCATTGCTTCCTTGGTTGCCTGAGGCAATAATCCCGAACTGAAATTGACCACGAAGTTAGCCAAGACTTGCGATTTAATTGCAGTCCTCGATTTATATTCTACGTCGAACGATTATGGAGGACGTTCCGCAAAGGGAAAGTAGACACCACGACTATCGGGTGGCATTAGAAATAGGGCCTCAGCTTTCAAGCGGCAACTACAAGAGCTAAGGCCAATTATTCCAAATGTGGGTAACAAGTTTCTTCTCCCGTTAAAATTTTACTAACATAATAAATGGGAGATTGCATAACTTCGTCTTCTCGGACTAAAACCGCATTTACCGCAACTTCCGAGACCGCGAGGTAAACCAACAACGTTTCCCCTTCTATTGGTTTTGAAAGCAATGGAGGGCTTGACAAGTACTTCTTCAAATCCCTCAAAGCCTGCTAGCACTCCGGGGTCCATTCAAAATTATTTTTCTTTTTGAGCAGTGCGAAGAAACGATGACACTTTTCTGACGATCGGGAAATGAATCTGCTCAAAGCTGCCAATCTCCCCATAATCCTTTGGACTTCCTTCACGCTTGTCAGTTGGTCCAGGATATCCTCTAGCTCCTTGATCTTATCGGGGTTTACTTCAATCCCACTTTGTGATACCAGAGCTGACCCCGAACACGTGTTTCTCAGGATTAAACTTCATATTATGCTTCCTTAGAATGTCGAAAGTCTCTTGCAGATGTTTAAGATGATCACCTGCATTTGAAGACTTAACGAGCATATTGTCTATATAAACTTCCATAGTTTTTCCTATTTGATTTTCAAACATTTTGTTCATGAGCCGTTGATAAGTGGCTCTGGTATTTTTCAACCCGAAGTGCATCATATTGTAACAATATATACCGAAACTCGTTATAAACGAAGTTTTTTCCCGATCTTCCGGGTTCATGTTAATTTAGTTGTACTAAAAATAAACATCGTGGAAACTCATTAACTCGTGCTCATCTGTATCAATCATTTGATCGATGTTTGGCAGTAGAAATGAGTCTTTCGAACATGCCTTATTAAGATCTTTATAATCTACGCACATGCAAAACTTATTGTTCTTTTTAGGAAATACTACTACATTAGCTAGCGAGTCTAGATATCTTACCTCCCGTATTGAACCGATATTAAGTGAGCAGGTTACCTCTTCTTTGACAAATTTATTCATGGCTTCGGCGATCGAGCTCTTCTTTTGTCTTATCGGAGGTATGTAAGGATCCAAGCTTAACTAGTGTACGGCTACCTCTGTCAGGATACCTGTCATATCCTCATGCGACCATGCAACACAATCGGCATTAGACTTAAGGAATTTAATGAAGTCGGACCTAAGTTCCGGGTGCAGTCCTGTTCCCATGTAGAATTTCCTTTCTAGGAATTCTTCGAACAATGCCACTTGCTCCAGCTCTTCCGTTGTGGACTTCATAGCATCGGTCTCTTCTGGAACTTGGAAATATCTTAGCACCTAATTATCTTCCAACGCTTGGCTAATTTCATCTAGTTCAGGAGTAGGTGTCGGGCCCTGTAATTACTATGCCACGTGTTCCCTTCCTTTGCTACTGGAGACCGAAATTGCATTCATCTCCCTTGCCGCCGGTTGGTCATCCCTTATCTGCTTAATTCCCTCGGGTGTTGGAAACTTCAGCAATTGATAGTATGTTGATGGTACAAATTTCATCTCGTGCAACCATGGCCTTCTTAGAATAATGTTGTATCCCATATCACCATCTACCACTTCGAAAAGAGTTGTTTTCATTACTCTTTCAGCATTTGTGAGTAATAAAATTTCTTCCCGAGTTGTCACACTTGCGAGGTTGAATCCGGCGAGGAGCTTTGTGGCCGGAATAATGCTTCCGATGAGTTTAGCTTGCTCCAATACTCTCCATTGTATGATATTAGCCGAACTCCCTGGATCCAATAAAATATATTTAATCTAAAAATCTAGCACATTTAAAGAAATTACCAATGCGTTGTTGTGTGGTAGCAGCAATCCATCTGCGTCCTCCTCCGTAAAAGTGATATCGTCTTCGCGAAGCCTTTTGTTATGCGTTATTGATACTTTTGTCTTCATTGCTGCTGAAAAGGTGACCCCGTTAATCTCGTTCCCTCCAAAGATCATGTTGATTGTTTGACGTGGGGGACGTTCTCCCGCTTTCAAAGGCTCCGCGTTATCTCGGTTACGACCATAATTGTTCTTATCTCGGTCACTCAAAAATTCTCTAAGGTGACCATTCTTTAGTAACGTTGCCACTTTCTCCCGGAGATGTCGACAGTCCCCTGTCCGGTGGCCATTCGTCCAGTGGTATTCACACCACAAGTTGGGATCCCTCTAGTTAGAATCAGATCTCATCGGTCTTGGGAACCGTGCTTCTTTGATATTTCTCATGGCTGATACCAATTTCACTATACTGACGTTAAAGTTGTGTTCTGATAATTTGGGGTAGGAAGGATCCAGTGATTTTGCCACTTCTTTATCGTGCAGTGATCGATTATTCTGACCGCTATCGGTCCTCCTGTTGATCGTGAACCTATCCGATGTACGGAAACCTCTGCTACGCCCTTTAGTTCGTTCGTAAGGCAAGAATCGGCCCCTCGAAGTCCGCTTGTCCGCATCATAATCATCCTTTGATTTTTCCTTATTCTTTTCCCGTTCTTTGATCGACGATGGAAAACTAACCTGGTCATCTTCGATCCTTATTTTTGATTCATACCGGTTGTGGACGTCCGTCCAGGTCGTTGTTTGAAACTCGAGTTGGCTTTCTTTCAATTTTTGGGAAGTGTCTGAACTCCCCGGATTCAATCCTTTGGTGAACGCCCCAACCGCCCATTCATCCGGGACAGCCGAGAGCATCATTCTCTCCTTCTGGAATACGGTAACAAACTCTCGTAGCAGCTCGGACTCTCCTTGCACTATCCTAAATATGTCGGCCTTTCGGGCATGTACTTTTTTGCTGCGGCATGAGCCTTGATGAAAGAATCCGCAAGCATTTTGAAGGAATCTATGGAATGCTCAGGTAACAACGAATACCACGTCAAGGCCCCCCTTGTGAGGGTTTCTCCAAATTTCTTTAGCAGCACATATTCAATTTCGTGAGGAGCTAAATCATTCCCTTTTATCGCTGTTGTGTAGGTGGTAATATGCTCCTGGGAGTCTGAAGTTCCATCATACTTTGGCATTTCAGAAATTTTGAAACGCTGTGGGATTAACTCTGGTGCCGCACTTGGCTTGTATGACAATTAAGTATACTTCTTCGAGTCTGGGCCTTTCAGCACTGGTGGTGTGCCGGGGATCTGGTCCATGCAGGCATTTACTTCCCTCATGAACCGTAAAATTTTATTCTTGAAAGAATCGTTCTCGTTGTTGAGACTGGATCTGTTCCCCCGCCCTATCGGAGCCAATTTCACCCCTATGAGTGTTATTGTCGATCCTCCGCGTTGTTTGATTCGTGGGAATCCCGGGAGGGATCGGATCTCTTCTGGTTTGCATTATTTGAAGCTCCCGACGGTGCTTGCTTCAACCCCGTCATAACTTTATCTTGTCGCGTGAGGTGGCCTAGAATGATCGCTTGTTTCTCTTACAAGACCCTTACCGCGTCGACGACATGCTCTTCATCAGCGTCATCGGGAGTGGTCCCCCGAACATGTCGAAGATACTATCTGTCATGCACTGGTATAGCGTCACTCTCTTTCTTATGGGTATCACTGATTGAGTCATCTGAATGAGGTTGATCCCCTCTAATCTCGGGATTGTGCATGTCATTAACAGTGTTATCTGCCATTTTTTATGATTATTTTACGACAAAAACGATCAAAACACGTTAGTAAAAAATGCAAGGATCAATTTAATTACACGACTATCTAGTCCCCACTGTGGGCGCCAAATTGTTTACCCGTAAAGCGGTACAGTTGAATTTATATGTAGTTTTTAGATAAGTGAATTAATTTGATCCTGAAATAAATAAATAATTGAAGAGTTACGCAATACTTAGCATTAAGATATAGACGAAACAGTAGAAGCAACAATTTCGGGAATAAGGTTTCCGGGTATAACAACAAAAGAATTGAGAAATCAGAAGATAAAATTGGATTGGGCTTTGTATAAAATATAGTATAAGTTTGCGAGAAAATTCATCCTCCTTATAATGACAACTGAGCTCACTATTTATAGCTATGAAGAAAGTTCTAGGGTCTTACTCTTCTTTAATGTCAATTATGAGGGTTATTTATGAAGATATAATGGTGAACATAAATGCCAAATTCCTTATAACGGATAACTGCTCTTAATGCTATGAATATTCTCTATTGAATGCTACCGGGAGAGAAACATTTATCACATCTTTATGAGCATTATTTTTCTCGGTGACAAACAAAACAGTTGTCTTCAGTCTTCAGTCATCTCCCTGTCTTGGGCTCCACGTATCATAACATATTTTGCCTTTTCGTTTTGAGATTTGACCATATGCGCTTGGGGTTAAATTTGAATTAAGTTTTACTTATGCCTATATTTTGATCTTGAAATCGAGTCCTATAACTTTATTTGACATCGAGAAGTATTAATTTGTAGTCTTGCATGTTTCACCATCATCTCTTTGATAATTGGGGAAGGAATTCGAATTAATTTTCCGATTTTTCATTTTACTTTCACGATTCACGGTTTTATGTTCGCAGAGATAAAAAAATATACAGTCAGATATCTCTATAACATCGTCTCTATAGAATAACTATTCACTATAAAAGTCAAGTTTTCCGTAGAACTAATTTTTTAAATTATATTTCACCTCTCTATAATAACTTTTTATCTATAACAGCAACATCTATATTTATAGCATAATTACTCCTCTATATAAGCCATATAGAATCATTAAGATTACTAATAATAATTTTAAAAATATGCCTATAATCATTTCCATTGAACAAAATTTCTATCTTGCATAAGATATAAGGAAAAATTGCACATGATATCTTTTCCATTAAATAAATTTTAAAAAATATTTAAATAAAAAATTTAATTGTTAAGCTATTAGATTGTCTGCAAGGAAAAGTTATTGAATACATTTTTGCTAAAATTCTGGACATGAATCTTCGCCAATTCAAGCGTTATATCGCTAGTAAGAGAATGAAATCAACGAAAAGATACAATTACAAAGTTCTTCTATCAATCTTGAACGATTTTATTTTTCTAGGTAGCTTTAAAATGTTTGCCTTAGAGTTTAAATCTTTATTAGTTGAGTTATGAATTTATTAAGAATGTATTAGCTTTCTTCAATATTTAACTAGTGAAATATGCATATCTTTTGAGATTTTAAATTTGAATAATTTTTTTATCTTTTATATGTAACATTAAAAAGGAAAAAATAATTAATTTTTGAATAATTTTTATCTATAATAGCCAAAAAATATTTAAACGTCAAATGTTATTATAGGTATATAACAACCATTTATTATAAAAGCCAAAAAATATCAGAACAAACGAGACTTTTATAGAGATGATTGACTTAGAGAGGGTTACTGTACGTAGAATAAGCATTAATATGATCTTGATGGTGATCAAATTGATATTTGCCTATATATTTAGTTGAAAAGACATGTGTACATTTTCCTTTAACTTCCTTTTTCTTTATTAAGTTAGCCTGCGCCGTATGAGTCACTTCGGGGGCATCCGATCAACAATCTGCCCCTTAAAGATGCATTTTATTAAATGACCAATTGACCATTAAGAAAAAATGTTTTACAAAAAAGGACACCACTTTATTGGACTATAAATACAAGATTTATAGCTTCAAGCTTACAGGATTTATTTCAGGTGACAAGGCTAAAGTTGGTAGTCTCTCTTTATTTAACTTTCTCTGATTTGTGAATTGGGTAATTTTGTACTTTGAAATTTATTTTCAGATGATCGATTCTTATCTCCGAGTGTAGCCGCCCACGATATAGCTACAATAGACTACTATTTTTGTTCCATTAAAAAAGTTATTTGATATTTGGACATTAGACTTTTAAGAGAACTCGTCGTTATTTCTATGATCACAATTCACAAAGTCAGAATGTTCAGTCTTACTCTGGGGTGAGTTATATGAAATTTACCATCAAATTATTGTTTCAGAGATAAAATCTTTAATTTTATTAGTAACTATGTTTAGAGACTTTTGAAATTTAGAAGAAATGGTAAATGAAAAATGAGAAAAAAGACCCAAAAAAAAAAATTACTGGCGCAAAAGATGTGCTGCCTAAATATTTCCGCCAAAAAAAAACATAGAGAAAAAAGAGCATGGAAATGTCAGGAAATAAGGAAATCTAGAGACTTTTGTATTGTATTATTTTTTTAAATACAATGTTTGTTTTGATTGTTACTTCAATTTTATTGTACTGTATCGTTAAATTACTCGTTACGTAAAGATGAAATGCATCACTTTATGCAACGACCGATTTGGTGTGGTCGCATCATTACCTTTTTTTTTTCTCATTTGCTATTTATTATTATTTAATAATCCTATTTTATCTTTTCTCCTGCCTCTTTATATAATAACTCTATCTCGTATCTTACCCTTTTTTTTTTGTAATATTACAAGTTTATTTTTCATATCATTGGTGCATGACATCATGAAACGACGTCAAATAATACGAATCTATCCAAATATTATATACATCATAACGATACAGTGCAATACAATACGATACATAACAATCATCCAAACAAGCTACTCCTTCTGGTCCACTTTAAGTAAAAATTTTGGTTGTTTTGACACATATTAAGGAATCAATATTTTAATATTAATTAACAATGTAATTAATCATATTGACCTTAATTTGTTTATTGAAAATACAACAAATATTCCTAGGCTCTTTATTCTAAAGGCAACTTTGAATTTTTTTTTTTTTTGATATTTGAAAGTATCAAATATTATGTACCACAAAAAAAGGCCAAAAGATCAATTAAAATGGACGAGAGGAAGTAAGGTACAATGAATCATGAAATTTGCCATCATATCATTGTTTCAGATAAATTATTATTATTGCAAATAGTGTTTATTAGTAACTGTATTTAGAGCTTTTGAAATTTAAAAGAAATGGTAAATGAAAAATGAAAAACCAAAAACAAAAAAAATAAAAAATAAAAATGGGGGGGGGGGGGGGTGCGGGGTGCGGGAGAAAGGAATAAAAGTAATCGTAAAATGAAAATAGCAATTCCCGGGAGATTTGCATAGAACCCGCGAAAAGCAAAAATATTTATGTCATAGGATACTAGTTAAGCTGGCATAATGTTGTCCATCTACTGAAATTGATAGATATTACTAAAGAAGACAAAAAAACAAAAAATTGAAAAAATAAATAGGGACCAATCCTCCGTCACGTGCTGGACTTATTTTAAATTGGATTATCTCAAAACGTTACAATCAAACATGGGTAAGGGACAGCATATATATATATATTTGAAGACACATTCATTAGACCTCACTCTGAGAAAATTAGTATGATCTCAATCCTAGGGATCGACAAAAGTTTGGAAAAAACTCTTTTAGTTCCGAGAAATTGATCACTTACTCTCTCCGTCTCAAATTATTTGCCTTTTTTTTTTCTTTTACACGCTTTTTAAGAAAATACTCCTTTGGTCTCAAATTATCTGTGATAATTCTCTTGTATACGCCCCTTAAGAAAAATTAATCAGGATATAATTTTGATTACTTTACCCTTATTCATGTGTTAATATTTAATCTTTCTTCATTGGTAGTTGAACAAAGTTGTCCATAATTGACATGTTTATAGTCTTCAAAAATAATTATTACTAAGGGTAAAAAAAATGAAGAAAATAATCAATTTTATCTTGAATTTCTAAAATAACAAATAATTTGAGACAACTATTTTTAGTAACCACGACTGATAATATGAGATGAGGGAATATTAAATATGAGAGTTTTTTTTTTTTTTTTTTTACTGTTTTACCCTTATTTATGTCGTAAGATATAATAACTCTTCATTTAATATTTACTCATAATTGAGGTATTTGTAGTGTTCAAGACCAATTAATATTAAGGATAGAATAGGAAAAAGATAACTAATTTAGTCTTGAACTTCTAAAATGACAAATAATTTGAAATAATTATTTGTAGAAACTACTACAGATAATTTGAGACGGAGGGAGTATATTATAGGAGTAATAAATAAATACAAAATTACCATAAAAAATTATAATGAGATGAATAGGATTTTTCAATTTTTAATCAGAGGTTCGGGTTCGACTTTGAGAATGAAAAAAAAAATTGACCGAGAGCGCTTATCTTTTAAAAAGCGAATCAAAACTAATCGAAACCATTATAAATATCGGACACCCCAAAAAAAATATGGAAGATAAACAATGATTTCACTTATGAAAATACTTATTGGATGTTCCCTACTTTATAGATGGAATGAACTACAAGTTTCCTGAATAACATGGTATTTCCATGATCACAAAGTCCAGGCTTTGCTCTTGTGTGAGTTAAAACGAAATTTACCATCATATTGTTGTTTCAGTGATAATATTTTATTGCAAATAGTATTTATCAATAACTATATTTAGAGACTTTGGTGATAAATAAAAATGAGAAAATAAGAAGAACAAGAAGAATAATGTGTTCATCACATCTTCCACACACTAAATGCAAAAATTGAAAAGTCAAAAATATTGATATGACTCTAAATTCACAACCATTTTTTAAATTTGAGAGGATCTCTTCATGTGAAGCCAATATTTAATACAGACCTCCTTTCTTGCACGTTCAATTGCAATCTCAACATATAGTGAAGCTTCAATTAATTGAAATTTATGCGCCTAAGCTGGGGCGACTCGATATACTTTGGGTCTAAAGCACAACTACAATTGAAGGCCCAAATTTTTTATAATCGATTTCATAGTAATTATTTTTTAGTTGATAATATAGCTAACCGATTTAATTATTCTTGAGACGTTATTGATCTTGTATAAGATTTTATCTATTTTTATTTTGAAAATCTTCTTTTCGTTGAGGCAATTGTTAGGCATTTAAAAAAGACTAAAGTCTTTTTATGTAATTAAGTATTTCAATTAGAGTATTATCTGCTACTTGTACTACTTTCCTTAACACTGTACTTCAAATACCAAAATTTATTTTCAAATACCAAAATTTAAATAAATTTTGATTATTCAAATGATGTTTACCCTCACAATGTTCTCAATTACTAAATACGCAATACTATTTTGAGTTACTCTCGATCTTCATTTTTTTATAAATAAATATAACTTTAATCAGTTATTTGTTAAAATTTTTTGAGGGACAAGAGTTCTAATTAGGGAATTTGGTGCATCATTTACGTTAGGAACTGTTAGGTGAGCCCGATCAAAGAGCATTACGCGTGTTTCAAACGTATAATCGGACGCTTGAGATGTAACACTCACGGAACTAAACCTCATAGGTGAGCCTCAAGGCGTAGTGCTCCATCTCGAGACGAGCCCCGAAACGAGTCTACAAAAAAGTCTTAAAAAACATTGTTTAAGACCTCCGTTAAAGATGACGTTTCTAACCGTTGGCGATAAATCCCTTACCATTGACGAGGCATTAGATTTTGCCACATGTCCTATATTGGCAAATCTAGTCATGTAGTGCTTCACTCTCTTGATCACATGGAAAGATGACAAATACAATAATTTTCTCAAAATATACCAACTTTCCACAACAATAACTAATGACTAATTGAAAATGTTCATACATGAAAATGCGTCATTGGATTCTCTTAGGGAAGAACCACTTGTTTATATAATAGTAATGACTTTTCAGCTTCTTTTACATCAAATGCCCCCTATGTTTTATTTTTGTACTTCTAACATAAATTGAAAATGAGTGGAGAAAATATGAAAAAACAAAAAGAAAAGAAAAAGATAAATAGGGTTTTAGCATATGTAAGATGCCAAGTTACCTTCTCCACTACCACAAAAAGATAACAATAATAGTACTAACTTTAATAAAACTATACACACATTTTGTGACAGAGACACCATTTAGCAAGGGTGTCATTTGACGTCACTTTACAAAGAATTTCATTTATTTATAAAGTAATATTCTATATATATATATATATATATATATATATATATATATATATATATATATATATATAGTACATGCAATACTAATTGAAAATAATACAAAATATCAAATTTAAAAAAATATCCTTAAAAATTAAAAGTAGCACAATTTCAGACACAAGCTACTTAAAAATCGAGTTGATGATATGTGATAATAAGCCGACATGAATCGATTGTGGAAAATTGCCCATCCACACACGTAATTTGTCTAGGATTCCAATTAGATAATGGATAGACGTGCATCTCTCCAAATAGATCTCGATCTAGGTCCTCGATTTATAAACAATAAATTCTATATGGAATTATGGAAAAAACAAATACAGAAAATCTCACATGTATAAAGAATCAGTCTTGGAAAAGCTTCTCATTTACTTATCAAAGTCGTGAAAAGAAATACTCTTTGTTACTTTTTGAAAGGTTTGCTTTGGGCGTTTCGAATTAATATTTGATACTATTTGTCATGAAAAAGTACAGCTTTCCTATTTTTTATCAGTGAAATGTTTGGTGATTAAGACAGTTTAGAATGCTAATTAAGCAAGATATCTGGATGATTTCCAATGAGAGTAATTATCACACTGATTCTTTAGTCTCTCCTTGATTTTAGAGGTTCCGCCAAACTCAATATAATTTTGATCCAAATTTTATATTTTTTTAATTATGTAGTATATATTATTAGTTCCCAGTAATTAAAAAATATTAAAAATATCAAACACTTAAATTTCAAATTCTATAACTCTGCCTCGCTAATACTTCCTTCCTTTTTACCCTAGAGACGTTGCATGAGGAACATACAACTTATATGCAGGGGCGGATGTATCATAAAAGCTACCCGTTCAACTGAACTCATAACTTTAGACACATAACATAAATTAAAGTGTAACATCCACAAAAATTACAAAATATATATATATATATATATATATATATATATATATATATATATATATATATATATATATGTGAACCCATAACTTTAAAAATATAGTGGGTTCAATAAAATTTTTAAATATTGAGACAACCCCATAAAGTTTAATTCTTGGATCCGCCTCTACTTAAATGAGTGCTAATTAACACAACATAACCACAATCTTAGGAAGGTTCAACATCAAAGGATTAGTTTCAAATGGAGTTGTATACGGGTGAAGTCGAGCTCATGGTGCATCCCGGCCTCCGACAAAATAAGCCAGGCTCGAGACACGGCGGCAAGGGACTAAAATCGAGCCAAAGTCCCACCGGGCCAGAACCCGGGGGCATGCCGCTTACCCTCAAGAATATCGAAGCCACGGTCTCGGAATCAATTCTAGCCTCGAATGACTTTGAAGAACATTGTCAAACAATCCATCATAACCAACAAAAAGCCGAAGTATCCGTGACCGGTCGAATATCACGGCAGGGATCTCGGCACGTATTGATAAGGAACCGGCAATCAGTGAATCTGAAGATTTTTTACCTTTTATAGAGTTGTGCCTAAAGTAGGACTCCCCTACTATATAAAAGGGGTCTGATAATTCATGAAGGACATTGTAACACGCACTCAAAATCAATATATTATTATTTTCTCTGTCTTTAGCTCTTGCTCTTTTCGATGTGTACTGGTCGTGGTGAGCTCAGCTCGAGAGTGGATATTTCACTAAGGCTGAAACTATCCAACTCGTGTGGTTTGAATTTATTTTATCTTTGTTTGTTTAATACTAACTTAATTTATCGCTTTGTATCAAGTTAATCCGTGTATCCTTTAAAATCACTTACAAATTTAATTATTATCTGATTTTGGGGGTAAATAGTTCGGCGCCCACCGTGGAACTAAAGATAATAGCGGTAATTTAATACAAATTCTCGTAACACACCCTATTTTACACTTGTTCTTTTATGTGTCTTTGATTCCAGGTTAAAGTCAAAATGTCAAACCCCTAGTATGTCCCCCTAAACATGGATTCCCACTCCAGTCACCATGGCTAGAACAACAATGTAGCACCCGGTAACGAGGTGCCCCCAATCGATCTTAGCGGAGTTTCGATCGCGGAGCCTATCGACGCCAGTTCACATGTGGCCATCAATACAAATTTGCCTACCGATCCTGAGAACAATGTGCGTAGGGAAGTCTGATCGATTGCCCATAATACGCACATCGGTGAAAACTATGTGATCAATTTGTGGGTGATCTTCAAAATGTTACAACCTCAACAGGTGGCAATAGCCTAGTTGCAGAACCAAAGCCGAGCATCGAACAGGGTTGAGCCTGAGCCATCCTGGGAAGTCACACGCAGAAATGAACTGATCACGGAGAGGACAAATGAAAATGAATCGGGGACTAACTCCGAGATCATAAATATGCTCGAGGAACTGACAAAACGGATAGAATCGGGGGAGAAGAAAATTGAAGCCAATGACAAAAAGGTGAAAACCTACAATTCTAGGGTCGACCAAATCCTAGGAGCACCTCCGATATTGAGGGGCCTAGATTCCAAGAAGTTTGTTCAAAAAACTTTTCCTCCGAGCGCAGCTCCGAAGCCGATCCCAAAGATGTTCCACATCCTCGAGACTCCTACGTACAATGGAACGACCGACTCAAATGAGCATGTAACTTCCTACACATGCGCCATCAAAGGGAATGACTTGGAGGATGATGAGATCGAGTCTATCCTGCTAAAAAAGTTCGGGGAAACTTTATCCAAGGGATATATGATATAGTATCACAACCTACCTCCTAATTCTATTGACTCGTTTGTTATGCTTGCAGATTTCTTCATAAAAGATCATGGCGGGGCTATCAAGGTCGAGACCAGGAAGTTCGATCTTTTCAAAGTGAAGTAGAGGGATAATGAGATGCTTAGGGTATTCGTGTCCCCGTTTCAAATGGAACGGATGGACTTGCCTCCGGTCGCGGACGATTGGGCCGTTCAAGCCTTCACCCAAGGACTCAATGCGCGAAGCTCGTTGGCTTCACAATAGTTAAAACAAAATTTGGTGGAGTATCCGGCTGTCACTTGGGCTGACATGCATAATCGGTATCCATAAAAAATCAGGGTCGAAGACGATCAACTCGGGGCCCTTTCCGAGTTCGTTTACCCCGTCAGAGCCATCGACGGAGTCAAGAGAGATGTCGATCGTGAACCGAAGTCGAACATGGATCGGTATCAACCATATAATGGAGATCGAAGAGGTAGTGGATCTGGGTGAAATCCCATGAAAAGTGAAAGAAGGAGTGATCGAGGTCAAAATAATCGCGGACTCATGAGCAAAAAAAATTTTGACAGGCTCATCGGGCCTAAGGAGGCGGCAAGGCTATCAGAGTAAAACTTTAATTTAAACATCGCCGCCATTGTATCATCCATTGGACGAATCAAAGACACCAAATGGCCTCGACCTCTATAGTCCGACCCAACCCAAAGGGATCCTAATCTAATGTGCAAATATCATGGCACTCACAGCCACATAACAGAAGTTTGCTGACAATTAAGGGAGGAAGTAGCCCGACTATTCAACAACGGACACCTCCGAGAGTTCCTCAGTGATTGAGCGAAGAACCACTTCAGGAACAAAGATTGTAGTAAAAAGATTGAGCATGAGGAACCTCAGCACGTCATTAACATGATCATCGATGGGGTCGACGTTCCCCAGGGGCCGATGCTGAAGCGCACCAAAGTATCCATCACAAGGGAAAAACGGACTCGGGATTACGTGCCGAAAGGAACATTATCCTTCAACGACAAAGACGTTGAGGGGTTCGTGCAGCCCCACAACGATGCACTGGTAATATCAACACTCATAAATAAATCTCGAGTTAAGCATTTGTTAATTGATCCAGGTAGCTCGGCCAACATCATCAGATCGAAGGTCGTGGAAAAGCTCGATCTACAAGATCAGATCGTGCATGCGGTACGAATCCTAAACGGGTTCAACATTGCACGTGAAACACCTCTAAAGGGGAGATAACATTACCGGTGAACACCGCAAGAACCATTCAGAAAATAAAGTTCTATGTGATCGAAGGGAACATGAGGTACAATGCTTTGTTCGGAAGACCGTGGATTCATAACATGAGGGCGGTACCCTCAACTATGCACCATGTGTTAAAGTTCCCGACGCCGGAAGGACTAAAAAAAGTTGACGGAGAATAACCGGTCGCAAAAGAGATGTTCATTGTCGACGAGGTGGTCTCGATATCCATACTTTCGACACCGAAGGAGCTGGGTCCGGTCACGAAGGGAGAAACAAAATAGCAACTACTGACACCGACTCCGTCCCAACTGGAGAAATAGGAGATGGGTGAGGACAATGACTACGGGGTTCCCAGATCTTTCATAGCTCATGTCGATTCCGACGCTACTAAAATGAAGGGTCGAGGAACTGGAGCAAGTCGTACTGATCGAGCACTTGCCCGATCGAAAGGTATACCTGGGCACGGGGTTGAGTCCTGAGCTCAGGAAAAAACTCATTCAATTTCTTATAGCTAACAAAGATTGTTTTGCTTTGTCCCATCTTGATATGACACTGATCCCGCCGGAAATAACCACTCACAAGCTGAGCCTAGACCCGAAGCTCCACACAGTTAAACAAAAGAGGAGACCCCAGTTTGAGGTCAAACATGCTTTCATCATGGACGAGGTATCTAAACTCCTTAAAATAGGGTCCATCCGGGAGGTTAAATACCCGGTATGGTTAGCAAACATAGTAGTAGTCCCTAAAAAGGGGAACAAATTAAGAATGTGTGTGGACTATAAATACTTAAATAAAGTGTGTCCCAATGACTCTTGTCTCTGCCTAATATCGATCGCATGATCGATAAAACAGCCAACCACGAGATCCTCAGTTTCCTCGATGCTTATTCCGGGTACAACCAAATTCGGATGGACCCATTGATCAGGAAAAAACTTCTTTCATCACCAAGTACGACACCTACTACTATAGCGCGATGCCGTTCGAACTAAAAAAATGCCGGCGCCACTTATCAATGCCTAGTAAATCGTATGTTCGAAGAACAAATAGGAAAATCAATAGAGGTTTACATTGACAATATGTTGGTTAAGTCCGTATGAGAAGAGGACCATTTGAAATATTTACAGGAAACCTTCTAAATATTGAAGAAATACAATATGAAGCTGAACCTAGGGAAATGTGCATTCGGAGTCAGGTGCGATAAATTTCTCGGATTCATGGTATCCAACCGGAGAATCGAGATCAACCCCGATAAGATCGAGGCCATCAAAGATATCACTGTTGTGGACAGTGTGAAGGTTGTACAAAGGTTAACCGGAGGCATAGACGCCCTAGGATGATTTATTTCGAGGTCCTCCGATAAGAGCCATCGGTTCTTCTCACTATTGAAGAAAAAGAGTAACTTCTCATGGACCCCGGAGTTCTAGCGAGCCTTGGAGGAGATCAAGCGATATTTATCGAGCCCACCACTACTTCACACGCCGAAGACAGACGAACAACTGTACCTGTACTTGGTAGTATTGGAGATAGTGGTAAGTAAAGTCTTGGTCCGGGAAGAAAAAGGTATGCAATTTCCAATTTACTATGTTAGCACGACTCTAGGCAAGGCCGAAACTAGATACCCTCACCTAGAAAAATTGGCGCTCGCTTTGCTAAGCGCCTCTTGGAAGCTACAACCGTACTTTCAATGACACCCATTTGTGTCGTAACCACTTACCCTTTGAAGGATGTAATGCATAAACCTGAGCTCTCGGGACGGTAGGCCAATTGGGCCGTAGAGATCAGTGGGTACGATATCGAATATCGGCCTTGGACCTCCATTAAATCTCAAATTTTGGGAGACTTTATGGCCAACTTTACGCCAGTCCTAATACCTGAAGTCTAAAGAGAGTTATTGTTGAACTCACGGACTTCTTCGGGAATCTAGACCCTCTTTACGGACAGTGCCTCGAACGCAAAGGGGTCCGGACTCAGCATTGTATTGAAGCCACCAATAGGTAATGTAGTTAGACAATCTATTAGGACTGCAAAATTAACTAACAATGAGTCCGAGTATGAGGCCATGATTGCAGGTCTCGAACTGGCCAAAAGCTTGGGGGCAGAGGTGATCGAAGCTAAGTACGACTCACTATTTGTGGTGAACTAAGTTAATGGGACGTTCGATGTCAGAGAGGAACAAATTCAAAGATACCTGATTAAACTATAGGTAATGTTACATCGGTTCAAGGAGTGTACTATACAACATGTGCCTCGGGATCAAAACAGCGAGACTGATGCCCTTGCTAAGTTGGGATCGTCGGTTGACGAAGATGACTTCAACTCGGGGGTAGTCGTATAACTCATGAGATCGATAGTGGAAGAAGGTCACGCCGAAATAAACTCAATAAGCCTAACTTGGGACTGGAGAAATAAATATATAAAATATCTGAAATTTAGAAAATTGCCCTCGGACCCTAAGAAATCGAGGCCTCTGCGTACGAAGGCAGCCTAGTTCAACCTGTCCGAAGTCGGCACACTGTTCTGGAGAATGTTCGATGGCCAACTCACAATATGTCTAGGACCAGGGGGCACCAAGTATATTCTGAGGGAAATCCACAAAGGCACCTGCGGAAATAATTCGGGCGCCGAATCATTAGTTCAGAAAATAATTAGAGCCGGTTACTATTGGATTGACATAGAAAAGGACACGAAGGAGTTCGTACGAAAATGCGACGGATGTCAAAGGCATGCTCCGATGATTCATCAGCCCGGGGAGCTGCTACATTCGGTCTTGTCACCCTGGTCGTTCATGAAATGGGGGATGGACATCGTCGGCCCCCTTCCATGGGCACCCGGTAATACTCAATTTATATTGTTTATGACTGACTATTTTTATAAATGAGTTGAAGCCCAAGAGTTTGAGAAAGTCAGGGAGAAGGAAGTCATTGATTTTATCTGGGATCACATAATATGTCGGTTCGGAATACCAGCCGAGATCATGTGTGACAATGGATAGGAGTTCATCAGCAACAAAGTAAGCAAGTTTCTCGAAGATCATAAGATCAAAAGAATCTTGTCAACACCCTATCACCCTAGTGGGAACGGGCAAGTGGAGTCCACGAACAAAACCATGCTCCAAAACCTCATAAAGAGATTGACCGATGCCAAAGGAAAATGGAAAGAAATCTTGCCCGAAGTCCTATAGGCATACCGTACGATCTCGAAGTCCAGTATCGGGGCCATCCCGTTCTCGTTGGTTTACGACATCGAAGCTTTAATACTGGTCGAAGTCAGAGAATCAAGTCTCAGGTTCCTATATGCGACCAAAGAATCAAACATCGAGACCATGAATAAGAGTCTGGAACTGTTAGATGAAAGGCGCAAAGTCGCCCTCGTCCGGTTGGCCACCCAAAAATAACGGATCGAGAGGTATTACAATCGATGATCCAACCATCGATACTTCAATGTCGGGGACTTATTGTTGAAGAAGGTCACATTAAACACTCGTAACCCGAATGAAGGGAAGCTAGAGACGAACTGGAAAGGTCCGTATCAAATTATCGAGATCACCAGAAAATGGTCGTACAAACTCAGAGTAATGGACGGTGAGCGACTACCGAACAAATGGAACATAAATCACTTGAAATGATATTACTGCTAAGGTATGACCTCGTTTACTTCTTTTATTTATTTAAATTTTGGACTAACACTTGCAGGTGAGCGTCAAAGAACGATATAATTTTTTAGGCCTGAAAGCATGCGTTGCACTCTTTTTTCCTCGAACCGTTTTTTTCCCAAATGGGTTTTCCGGCAAGGTATTTAACGAGGCAATAGTTGATCGTGCTAACTCAGAATCGAAGAGCAGTTGTGAACCAATGTCAAGGATCACATCAACAAAATTCGAGGCTTCTCTATGATCAGACTCGAACACTTGGGGGCATCACCTTCGGATAATGATTTTGGCAAGTGAATGAACTTTGTGCTTGAATAGACTAGGCTTGATCGATAGGATTTACTGTAAGGGCTAAACGGTCAAATGAACTGTTCCCACATAGACCGCCCGAGCCCGGACACAAAGCTTGAACATATGTGTAACTTTGTATATTACGCAAAAAAATGAACGGATGTTTCTACCTTGCGGATAAATATTTCGTCCCTTGAAATTCTTTCTTTCTTACATTTGATTCCCTAAAGACATCGAGCCCAAGGGCCACCTCACTTAGGGACTTTCGCCCAAGGCAGATTCGGACGACCCGAGATAATCAAGCCTAGGGGCACAAAGCTTATTAGGTAGTGCCCGAACTTTAAAGGCTACGGCCACCCCCATTCGGGGACTGTTATCTCGGTTAAGTCGGATGACTCGGAGTAACAAGCCTACTGGGCAACACCCAAACTAGAAAGGCTACGACTATCTTAGAACGGCTCGGAGATGTCCGAGACCCGTAACCAAAAACTAAGGCCTTCAAAATTTCTAAACCGGTTACCATCGGGAAATTGTAATCCAGAATATTCTAAGTAATTTGGGGAAAGCTTCCAGTCATACCGAGCCTCCCACGAGTCTTATGCAAAATAATATCAAGAGCAAGGCCTGTTCGAACCTCCAAACAAGACCTAATTATTACGTGTTATGGCATTCAATATCATTACAATCATGAAGAAAAGAACGAAAGGAAACAAGCTTAAAAACTGTCGAAAGGAAAAAGGGCCTTTTATATATATATATATATATATATATATATATATATATATATATATATATATATATATATATATACAAATATATCTTTACAAAGGCCAAACAGCCTCAACAAAAAGTACAAAGGTGCAAAAACAAAGAAAAATCTACAAGGCACTTAAACAGCTTGGTCTTCGCCAGATCCCATCTTATCACCGGGACCATCAGAGTCTTCTCCACCCCCGGATCCGCCTGAACCCTCGAAGGCTTTTTCGTCCTTGGGATAAGCCAACTTCTTGGACTCAGCTTCGAGCCCCTTAGCATTTTCGACCTCGTTAGACAAATTAAAACCTCGAGCATGAACTTCCTCGAGGGCCTCCATTCGGGACTGCCACTTCACATATTCGACAATGTCTTTCAGGCGGTCCTGGGATGCCTCGACATCGGCTTTATACTGGGCCGCCATCCTATCGGCATCGTCTTTGGTTACTTCAACCACCGATTTGTCCGCTTTAAGCTCCTTGGCAAGGGTCTCTCGATCGACAACAACCGAACTTAGTTGAGACCGGAGCTCCTCAATTTTCTGAGACCATACCTCAGCCTTCTACCTCATCGCTTGAAGTTGGGCCTCCATCGAGTTCAATTGCACCCGAGCGGCCTCCTTTTCCGAGGCCAGGCGGTCCATCTTACCTCTCCACTCTTTGGCCTCGACCTTGATTACATTTATCTCGGCTCGGAGTTGGTCGATTCGATCAATCTTCTGTTAGACTTGCGGGTTTTGACCGTTAGTCATCGTGTCTAGCTCATCGTCACTAACTTCAAAGATTTTTATCCATTCAACCAGGTCGGCATGTTCTTTCCGAACCGCTTCCAACTCAGCCTGAAGTCTCTTAGACTCTCCTTCACGTTGCTCACTGAGAAGTTTGTACGTGTCTCTCTTCTCAGCAAACACTTTGACTTTGGCTTCGAGTTGATTCAGATCATCCCGATACTGGAGGAAAGTTTTGTGGTGAAGCATCGAGGCCTACAGATATGAAGAAAGATATTAGAATTGTCAATAAATTAGTTCAAGTATCAAGGGAAAAATTAAAATCATCAAGAATTATCTACAGTTACCTGATTCAGCACCTGTTGTGCTTCGTTGAACATGCAGGGCGCGTCTATCTCGTTCATTTTGGCCTGGTCTTCTTCGTTCACCAGGCACCGGAGGTAACTGGCCACCCCTATGGGAGCGAAAAGAATCGAGGTATCCTCTGAAACGATGATGATAATGGACCGCTTCCAACCAGGATCCACACTCGGGGCAGAGAACTGGTTGATCAGTTTCAGGCTCGAGTTAGGCCCACTTGCCCCCGAGGACAAACTTTTCCTCGGTACCTCTAAGTCACCTAATCCGATGACATCCTACATGGTGGTGGAATCCACACCATCAAAAAAGCAGCATAGGGGGTCGTCTGCTCCATGGGCCCCCTCGTTGGGGGCGCTCTTTCACCGTTTTGGGCCTCGTTATATATGGACCCGGTAAACAAGGGTGAATCGGTATTGTCAATCACGCCAAGTGCTTCCTTCGGGGCACTGCCCGCATCCCAAAATGCCTCAGTCCCGATTTTCTCATAGACCTCCCTGGCTTGAGGCATATCATGGATCTCTGGTTCAGAGGTCCATTGCTCTTCGAACTGCGACGGCTCGCGAGCCACCAGAACGAAAGATTCTTCTTCCTCAGACTCGTCCCTCAGCCAATAGAGCAAATCTAAAGCTGGTGCTCGGGAGCTGATGTTTTCCTTTGACTTGCGTACCGGCCTTCTCATTGTTTTCTTTTTCTCTGGGCTCGGGGAACTCAAAGCCCTCTTCCTTCTCCTCTCTTTGGCCTGTCTCAGAGCAGGGGACTCGACAGGTAAGCCCTCACCACCGACTGGAGTCCTAAGCTCGACATCCTTAGATAAACCTGCAAAAAGAAGTAAAGGGAGTAAGAGTTTAATGTTAAAAGGAGAATCCTAACACAACCTACTCAGGAAAGAAGTCTCACCATGGGAACAGGCCTCCCAACGGCCCTTCGAGAGTTTGCTCCATGAGCACTCGGAGTTGGGCATATGTGAAATGATAACCTCGACCCAGTCTTTGAGTCGAGGGACAACATTTGGGACCTGAGCGACGGTTGCACCACCACAAAGCACCGATAAGGAAAATAGAAGTAAGTATAAAATTAGTATTCGAATGTAAGTTCTACTAACGTGACGTATGCCACTTCTCGGGGAATGGCCAGCACTCAGCAGGTATCAAGTCTAAAGTCCTCACTCGGACAAAACGACATTGCCGGCCTCGATCCCGGTCCTCATCAATACTTTAGAACGGAGATTTACTGGCCCGACACACAAGCTTTATCAGCCCCCTACGGAAGAATCGGGGACTGTATAAGTAGAGAAGATGATCAATGGTTAACGAGCACCCATCAATTTTTTCACAAAATACAGGAGGAGGATCACGATCCTCCAAAGTGATGGATGAATCTGGCCTAGGCACACGTTGTACCTCTTGCAAAAATCCAATATGATCGGGTCTATCGGCCCCAATGTAAAGGGATAAGTGTAAAAACTTTATATCCCTCGACATAGGTGGTAATGGACTCTTCAGGGTCGGGGACCACTATGTCTTTATCGCCCCAGCTGCAGTCTTTTCGAACCGTAGAGAGGACCTCTTTGGTAATCGAGTAGATGTATCTCGGGACCTCCTCACACCGACCTTGTACGGAGGAAGGCTTTTCAACCTTGAAATCGATGTTGACTGAGCATCCCCCGGGGATGAACATTTTCAAAGGGGGTTCAGGTACTGGTTCACTGATGGCCGCGCGCGGGGCGGTCTCCTCGACTCAGTAACCGGCCGCGAAGTGGAAAGATCATCTTTCTGGGGAACGGGTTTGGAAGTCTTTGCCATTTCTTTAGAAAATGAAGATGGAGGAAAATCTGAGAAAGATGAAGAAAGAAAGGAAGTTAAAGGATTAGACTTGTTGGCTTGAGAAGAATATGGGTAAAATTTCTTGCAAAGGACCTCGAATATGGGTAACAGTGCTAAAGAGTATTGAAATCCTGAAGGTACGAGGGTAGTAGGTTTGATGTAAAGTAAAAATGAACAAAAGAGGGGATATTTATAGTAGTTCAACGGCGTTTCACGTTCAGGGACGGCCGACTGGCGGCTGACATGCATTTAATGCCATTATGACTTGACTGACGAGATATTTCGGATGTTTTGTCATTTCTGTCACGATGTGTCAAAGTAAGAATCGAAAGCTCATGTCGTTTCTCGCCGTTTACTCTCCGAAAAATGAGGGGACTATCTGTATACTGGTGAAGTCGAACTCATGGTGCATCCCAGCCTCCGACAAAATAAGCCAGGCTCGAGACATGGCGGTAAGGGATCGAAATCGAGCCAAAGTCCCACCGGGCCAGAACTCGGAGGCATGACGCCTGCCCTCGAGAATATCGAGGCAATGGTCTCGGAATCGGTCCTAGCCCTGAACGACTTTGAAGAACATTGTCAGACAATCCAGCATAGCCAACAGAAAGCCGAAGTATCCATGACCGACCGAATATCACGGCGGGGATCTCGGTACGTATCTACAAGGAAACGACAATAAGTGAATCAGAAGATTTTTTTACCTTTTATAGAGTTGTACCTAAAGTAGGACTTCCCTACTATATAATGAGGGTCTGATAATTCATGATGCACATTGTAATATGCACTTAAAAGTAATATATTATTATTTTCTCTATCTCTAGCTCTTACTCTTTTCCATTTGTACCGATTATGGTGAGCCCGACTCGAGAGTGGCTATTTCACTAAGGCTGAAACCATCCAACTCGTGTGGTTTGAATTTATTTTATCTTTGTTTGTTCAATAGTAACTTAATTTATCGCTTTGTATCAAGTTAATCTGCGTATTCTTAAAACCAATTACAAATTTAATTGTTATCCAATTTTGATGGTAAACAGGAGTAGTATAGGGTAATATTTAATCTCTGTGATCATAGATAGCCACAAATAATTTAAAAAATTCATAGGGTGTTATGGATTTATGAGATATTCATTGTAAGAACGGATAAATTTCATAAAAGGTCACACCCCTATGTCTTTTTTGTCATTAAAGTTACACAACTTTGTATCGTAACATAAAAATCACATGACTTTCACCAACGTCTCAAATAATATGAACGTATATATATCGAGTATTTAACTCATATCTTTAAAGAAGGTCGCAACTGTTAGAGGGTGCACTTAAGTTTCTACGTACAGTAATTCTTTATCACCTCCTTAGTCCTTCCCACTAGTTTCGTAGATATTTTGCTGGTTTTGATCAATAATCATAAGTAGTTGAAAGAGACTAAGGCGGTATTGACAAAGCAATAATTCAGTGAAATTGAGGAGATCTAGTGAATCATCATCATATAAATATATTTGTTTTTCATATAAGTTTTGAAAAATAATATGTGGCTATACCAAATTAGCTGGTACATAATTTCCAATATTGTCAATTACTTCAGACTTGGAGGACTTAAATCTTGCAACTACATACTACTATACATCTTGTAGTATCATAGGTACGTTCCTTTTAAATTAATTCTATTGTAGGCGTTTGAAAAAAATATAAGCTTCTAGCTCATATATGCTAAATCGATAATTGTTTCGTTAACTATTATTAATTGATTAACCGATAATCGATATCTTATTATTCCGTCATCTATTTAGCATATTTATAAATTGATAATCAATAGACCTAAACAAAATGCTCAAATACTTTAATATGACCAAAGTTTTGACATTTTTCTCGCCTAACTTAAGTTACACTCTTGACCAAAAGAAAAGAGGAAAAAAAAAACACAATTATTGCATTTCAGTATAGTCATAATAATTATAACTCAACGATAGATCTTGAGGATGAACTGGATTAACAACCTTGTGGGGGTGGGCGGAGTTTATGGATACCTAATTTTTGCATCTCTTCAATTCTCTCAAAGGAAACAACTTTTCACCAATTTTGTTTCAATTTAAAGTATTTTTCTTGTTGTGTTAGCATTTTTTTAATTAAATTTTTATTTAAAAAAATACCAAAAAAGTTCTTTATTTTGTGCATTTTTATTCTTAATTAATTATTTAATCAATTAATTTAGTTGAATAATTAATTAATTAGTTAGTTTAGTTTTCAATTAAGCTTGATATTTTAACGCGTGCTAACAGATATTAGAAATATCATTTTGTGTGTCAACGATGACGATAGAGAAGGAAACATGTTAATACATGTGTAACATGGTAAGAAGGTACATGAGTATGAATATTTAATTACGTGGTAATAAAAGGGAGAAGGTACTCAAATAAAAAATAAAATAAAAAGAAAAAGAAGTTTGAAAGTGATGGCTTTGCACATAATGCACACTATTTTGGGCCGGGGCGGAGCTAGCATAAAACTTGCGGGTTCGGCTGAATCAAATAACTTTCGTCCAAATTCTGTATTTATCTAAAAAAAATCTATTGAATATGTATAAATTATTAATTTCGAACCCAGTGACTTAAACGTACTAGCTAGAATTCCGAACTCATAAACTTAAAATCCTGACTCCGTTTCTGTTTTGGGCAGTAAGCTGGCACCAAGTATCCACTAAACTCCATTTATTTTATGGGGCATGCCAAGCTTTAAAAAGCAAGTAATTAAAGAGACCACAAAATCCTCCAATATATAAGTGTCACAGCCGACAAACAAAGAGCAAAGGTTAGCATTTCTTTTAAAATGCCTCATACTCATAGTCGTCTATAAATGTATTTATCCTGAAAGCCAACCAAAGCTCATTCCAAGAGCTAAAATACTTTGCTTTAAAAAGTTTTCTTGGAAGCAAACAGTGAGAGTGCATGACTTTGTTTTTGGTCAACGTGGGTGCATGCCGGCCAACCTCTTCTTGGAAAACATCAAGGTAAATTCCTACAAATTATTATGTTAATTAGAGTTAGTTAACATTTACATCTATATCATTATATATTTGGATTAATAGATATCAACAAGAATTTCAAGGACACCCACAAGAATATAGCTCAACTTAGGGCTTAATTAGTTTGGATGAGCTAATTTTTTCCCCCTGTTTTTTTAATATAATTATGGATTCAGTATTTTAATGATATCATAAAGTAGAAATTATCATTTTATTGAAGTTCTATGCAATGTCTTGAAATGAGTTATGTTCAAGCCTGAGATAAATTGAGGAAGAAGATGAATAGTATTGGGTTATATGAACGATGTCATTCAGGATTTCTAAAAAAACGACTAGACTCACATATAATGAACTAATTGGAGGGTCAGGTTTCTCGGAGTGCTAAAGCATTTTCCCCCAAAAATTACTTTTTAAATTTTTTAAATATTTGTCCATGAAGGAGAAATGCTTTTAAGCAGAAGTAGAAGCATTTGGGAAAAATATACAAATTTTAGTTTCTTCCAAGAAACAGAAACGTAAGTAAAAACTTATTTTTTAAGACAAAATATCTTTACCATACATTTATAATTCTCAAATTATCCCTTATTAATTTAATCTTCTTTTTTATCATCCCTTTTCCTTCTCTTTTTATTTTCATTATATTATTCTCTTTCTCTTGCTTTTATTTCAAATAGTCTCTTTGCTATAAATATATCTTTGACGTTCCTGTTGTTTCTTCTGTCATCCTCTCATATTTCACTTTTTTATTTTCTTTTCAAAATTAAAACTCATATTCCTCTTTGAAATAATTAAGCTAATCATTATACTGAAATATTTTTTTCACAAGGTATAATTTCTTTATTTTTTTAAAGTATACAAGATGGTAATATTACTGTTTCGGTAAAATTATATTTTATATTGATTATAATCTGTAATATATATTTTAAATTTATATTTTATATTTTAATTAAATAAAAATAAAAATAAATTATTTTATAATAAATCTTTGAATACGTTTTTCTCTTATAATTAATACTAATAGTAAATTGAATCTTGATATTATTCTTTTTTGTTGTTTGATACTCAAAAATACTTTTTATAAAGATTAACCAAACATGATTTGCTTATCAAATACTGTAAAAAGCACTTCTCAATTAATGGATTGGCCAACACAAACTTTTACTCTCCAAAAGTAATTTTGTCACTATTTTGGCAGAAGTACTTTTCAAAATTGGCAATTTTTGAACTTGGCCAAACAAACTCGTAATTGGTATTGTTACAATATGTAGTTTATATATGCTATATGAGTTCGTATATGCTGATTAGGGGTGTCAATTGATATTTAAAAATCGACTAAATCGACTAAACCGACCGAACCGTACTGTAGCGAACCGATTATTAGTTTTTTAATAAAATCGTAGGTTTTAATATAAATCTATAACTGTACCGATAATTAGGATATGTTTTTTATTTTACAAAAATAAATCGAAAACTTACCAAACCGTACCGAATAATATATCTATACATTAAGTTTAAAAATAATAAATTATTAAATTTTTCCTTGGGCGTTGGAATTATGAAAACAGTTACAAGCCACAAGTAATTAAACTCAAAATCCTAATTCCCAAACCTATTATGCTATTCCTATTGAAACTAAATTATTTCCGGCATATTCACTCGTAAGATACAAGGTATTCTAGCGATTATAAGTAGCAAACTATAATATGTTGAGTATGTTCCTTTCATATGATTTAGATTTATCTTTTTGAATATTAATCTTCTATAAATTTTATTCTTGAGTCCCAACTTGGTTAATATCTTTCCACCCGTGATATATATATATATATATATATATATATATATATATATATATATATATATATATATATATATATAGAGTATTTACTTAGTTTCTTTTACGTTATTGTAGAATAGTTGATGAATCTAGATCTATAATCTGGTCATCTTTCATGTTTTCTTAATTTATTACTCTTTAAACAGTAAAAATATTTAGAAAGTTTGGCTAAGTCCTATACAACTACGTATTTTATTGCATTCTACTTCTAATAGTGACTTTTATATGACATTAAAAAAATACCGAAAATTAACCGAACCGCATCGATACCGAAGAGTAACCGACATGGGACGGTTTCGAAAAGTCTAAGTTTGATTATACATAATAGAAGAATCAAAAATTTGGTATGGTATAAAATTTATAAAATAACCGACCGAACCGAACCTTTGACACCTCATGCTGATTGAAGGGTTAGATACAACTGGAATGACCGGCAGCGCAACTTATAGCTAAATTAAGAGACTTCGATGAATGTCGAGCTTTAAATTATATCGTGTATGTTCACAAAAACACTTCATGTCTTTGATAAAATAGAACAAATAAGACTTCATCATGTGCACAACAAACTTGCAGGTTTATTCTATAATTTAAAGTAATAAATAATTTGGCATAAATTACTAAGTGTTGAAAATGATTAGAAGCTGGATGATTCTTTAGATGAACTAAATGTTGAGGTTTTATTTTAAGATGTAATATTCTTAAAATGAGGGTGAATGGGAAATGGAGGAAAAATGAAATTTTGAGTAAAATTTTAAGTTTTTCCCCTTAACAATGAGACATTGTCCCATATTGGAAGTGGAAGACATTTTTGGTGGGTATATATATAATTGCTCTTCTTGTAGCTCTTAAAGAGTTAAGAAGAAAGCAAGCCTCTCGCCGTCGTCGTCGTCGCTCGCTCGGCTCGGCTTCGGCTACGGCTACGGCTTCGGCTTCGGCTTCGGCTTCGGATTTGGATTTGGATTTGGTCAAATGATCGATTGATTGATTAATTTTTTGGACCAAATTTATTTGTTAATAGTAAATATTAACGTAAGATTATCCGTATTTGTAAACGGATATTTTCCAATCCGTGTATTGATAATTTGGCAGCCGGATAATGGTCTTCCCACCATGAAGTGCTTGCTCCACAAACATGAAGTGCTTGCTCCACAAACATGTAATGCTTGCTCCACCATGAAGGGTGGACGTTTGGTCTTGCACTCCTTCTTGGCTGCTATATATATGAGCAGCAAATGTTGAAGAAATATACTCAACTCAACATACAATTCGCTCAACAAATTGGCTATACATTGCATTCCTTCCTCTCAGAACTTCCATACGTTTTTCTTAGTATATACTCCTTCGTTCTGCATTGTTTTTTAACTTCAAACAAAGCAACTGTAAGTGTGATTTGCTACCGAACTTTGTGTTCGCCGAAACACTGGGGTTTGAAGTACCGCTACACCAGTGTGTTATTCGTTCTATCCTGGGAGGAAATAATCCATTACCTTGGGTACTAGGAGGGGATTAAATTCCTTAAGGAAACACTGTGAATTTAGTGGGCTCGAATTTATTATTATTGTTTCATTACGTTAACTTATATTTTGCAGAATTAATATTTACAAATATAGGAATATTGATGGGAATAACAATCTTAAGGAATTTAATATTTATTTCTGTACTTGTGTTATTCTTATTATTCTGCAAACTAAAACCTTTGTGGTTTGTGTACTCCCGTTTTGGAGAGTTAAGCCTTCGTGGCGTTTTGTTGGATATTAAAATCTACGTGATTTTTACTCCAGTTTGAAAACGTGTATTAAACGTTTGTTTGTGTCATTCTTTTACAGAAAAGATGATGACTGAAAACGAAAACCAAGCTGTTCCGATGGCGACTGCCAACGCAACGACAAGCCGAACACCGGCGTTGGCACCGGCAGAAAAACCCGAAAAATTTTCCGGGATTGATTTCAAACGCTGGCAGCAGAAGATGTTCTTCTACTTAACTACGTTATGTCTACAGAAGTTCATCAAGGAAGATGTTCCTGATCTGCCGGATAAAACTCCAGATAATGAACGCTTTCTCGTGATTGAAGCGTGGAAGCATTCTGATTTTTTATGCAAGAATTATATTCTTAGCGGACTGGATGATAATCTGTATAATGTATACAGTAGCATGGAGACATCCAAAGAATTGTGGAATGCGCTTGAAAAGAAATATAAGACTGAAGATGCCGGGATGAAGAAATTCGTTGCCGCAAAATTTCTGGACTACAAAATGATAGATAGCAAGTCTGTTATTACTCAAGTCCAGGAATTGCAAGTGATTATTCATGATCTACTTGCTGAAGGTCTTGTAATCAACGAAGCATTCCAAGTAGCAGCAATGATTGAGAAGTTGCCTCCGTTGTGGAAGGACTTCAAAAATTATTTGAAACACAAACGAAAGGAAATGTCCCTTGAAGATCTCATTGTTCGGTTGAGAATCGAAGAGGACAATAAAGCTGCTGAAAGGAGAGGCCGTGGAAATTCAACAATAATGGGAGCAAATATTGTTGAAGCTAACAAAAAGAGGAAGAAGGCTTCTGGTCCGAAATACAACCCAAGCAAGAAGCGGTTCAGTGGAAACTGCTACAACTGTGGAAAAACCGGACACAAATCTACGGAGTATCGTGCTCCGAAGAAAGACAAGAAAAGGGGTCAAGCAAACATGGTAGTAAACCATGATGATGTTGATAACTTGTGTGCCATGCTCTCTGAATGTAACTTGGTGGGAAATCCTAAACTGTGGTGGTTTGATTCAGGAGCCACTCGCCATGTTTGTGCAGTTAGAGAGGCTTTTGCTACCTATGCTCTTGCTGAACCCGGAGAGACAGTTTATATGGGAAATGCTTCAACAACAAAAGTTGAAGGATAAGGGAAGGTATTTCTAAAAATGACTTCTGGCAAGGTCATGACTTTGAACAATGTCCTTCATGTTCCCGAAATGAGAAAGAATTTAGTCTCTACTGGACTTCTTGTTAAGCACGGTTTTAAGTACGTTTTTGTATCCAACAAGGTTGTAATTAGTAAGAATGAAATATTTGTGGGAAAAGGTTACCTCACCGAGGGCCTTTTCAACCTAAATGTAATGGTTGTTGAAAATAATAATAATATTTCAGCTTCTTCTTACTTACTTGAGTCAAATGATTTATGGCATGTACGTTTGGGTCATGTCAATTATAAAACCTTGCGGAAAATGATTAACTTGGAAGTACTGCCCAAGTTTGAATGCGAAAAATCAAAATGTCAAATATGTGTGGAATGTAAGTATGTTAAACATCCTTATAAGTCAGTTGAAAGGAATTCAAATCCTTTAGACTTAATTCACACAGATATTTGTGACATGAAGTCAATACCATCTCGCGGTGGAAAGAAGTATTTCATAACTTTTATTGACGATGGTACTCGATATTGCTATGTTTACTTACTGAATAGTAAAGATGAAGCAATAGACGCATTCAGGCAATACAAAAATGAAGTTGAAACGCAACTTAACAAGAAAGTAAAAATGATAAGAAGTGATAGGGGTGGTGAATATGAATCTCCTTTTGAAGAAATATGTTTAGAATATGGAATTATTCATCAAACAACAGCCCCTTACACGCCCCAATCTAATGGGATTGCGGAAAGAAAGAATCGCACATTAAAGGAGATGATGAATGCGTTGTTGATAAGTTCTGGTTTGCCACAGAACTTGTGGGGCGAAGCCATTCTTACGGCTAATCGAATATTAAATCGAGTGCCCCATAGCAAAACACAATCCATTCCTTATGAACAATGGAAAGGAAGGAAGCCCAACTTGAATTATTTTAAAGTGTGGGGGTGTTTGGCAAAAGTGCAAGTTCCTAAACCCAAAAGGGTAAAGATAGGACCGAAAATCGTTGATTGTGTTTTCATAGGATATGCGACAAATAGTAAAGCATATCGATTTCTGGTTCATAAATCAGAAAATCCCGACATTCATAATAATACGGTTATAGAATCAGATAATGCTGAGTTTTTTGAAAATATATATCCGTATAAAAAGGAATGTGAGTCATTTGGTGAAGGATCTAAACGACCTCGGGAAGAAACAAAAGAAAGTACATGTAATCAGGAGAATCCAAGACGTAGTAAACGTCAAAGAACGTCTACTTCATTTGGACCAGATTTTGTGACTTTCTTATTGGAGAATGAGCCTCAAACATTTAAAGAAGCTATGACTTCTTCGGAATCATTGTTTTGGAAAGAGGCAGTCAATAGTGAAATAGAATCCATATTGAACAACCATACATGGGAATTGGTTGATCTTCCTCCTGGAAATAAACCTTTGGGTTCTAAATGGATTTTTAAGAGAAAAATCAAAGATGATGGCACTATTGATAAATTCAAGGCAAGGCTCGTAGTCAAAGGGTATAGACAACGAGAAGGTCTAGACTACTTTGATACATACTCTCCAGTTACAAGAATTACGTCCATACGGATGTTAGTAGTATTAGCTGCAGTGTATGGTCTTGAAATTCATCAAATGGATGTTAAGACGGCCTTCTTAAATGGAGAGTTGGAGGAAGAAATTTACATGGAACAACCTGAAGGGTTTGTGGTTCCAGGTAAAGAAAAGAAGGTATGTAGACTTGTTAAGTCTCTTTACGGACTAAAACAAGCACCCAAACAATGGCATGCGAAATTTGATCAAACAATGTTGTCAAATGGTTTTAAGATAAATGAATGTGATAAATGCGTGTACATTAAAAATGTTCCAAATCACATAGTCATTGTTTGCCTATATGTGGATGATATGTTGATAATGAGTAATGACATTGCCAACATAAATGCTACTAAGCGTATGCTCAATAGCAAGTTTGATATGAAAGACTTGGGAGTTGCTGATTTAATTCTGGGAATTAAGATCAATAAGACTCCTCAAGGTCTGGCATTGTCACAATCTCATTATATTAAGACAGTACTTGAAAAATTCAAGCACTTGGGCTTTAAAGTTGCAAAGACTCCAATTGACGTGAATCTTGCATTAGCAAAGAACAAAGGCCAAAGCATATCACAATTGGATTATGCTCGTGTATTGGGATGCTTAATGTATATCATGAATTGTACACGACCAGACATAGCTTGTGCTATAAGTAAACTGAGTCGATATACGAGCAATCCAGGCCAATCTCATTGGATGGCAATGAAACGAGTTTTGGGATATTTAGAACATACCCAGAACTTTGAATTGCACTACAGTAATTTCCCTGCGGTGATTGAGGGATACTGTGATGCAAATTGGATCACCGGTTCAACTGATTCTAAGTCCACGAGTGGATATGTATTCACTATTGGTGGAGGAGCGGTATCTTGGAAGTCGTCCAAACAAACATGTATTGCCCGCTCTACAATGGAGGCTGAATTCATAGCCTTAGATAAAGCCGGTGAAGAAGCTGAATGGCTCCGGAATTTCTTGGAAGACATTCCATTTTGGCCCAAACCGTTGGCACCAATATGCATACATTGTGATAGTCAAGCGGCAATTGGAAGGGCTGGGAGCGTCATGTATAACGGTAAATCTCGTCATATACGACGAAGACATAAAACCGTTAGGCAATTACTCTCTAGAGGAATTATCACAATTGACTATGTAAAGTCAAGTGATAATGTGTCGGATCCACTTACAAAAGGCCTAACTAGAGAGGTAGTTGAGAAATCATCAAGGGGAATGGGGCTATGGCCGAGAACAAGTCATTGTGGCGGTAACTCTACCTAGAAGACTGGAGATCCCAAGATCTAGGTTCAAAGAGATCAAACAAAGTCATTAATGACGGTTCAACATTGTCAAATAAAATTTTAGTCCATTCTCGTGATGAGACAATGTTCAGTACCAAGGATAAAGCATTAAGGCTTTTTAATGATTTCTAAATTTGATACGGGGTATATCAAATAGTGTATCTACAGGATGACACGTTTAGGAATCACCTATTTAAGTGTGAAGTGTGAGCCGCTTCAAGGAGAACTTTGTAAGGCCAGTTCTCTACGCACTTATGAAACCAGGCGGTGTTCATGGCTGAAACGAACACAACAATGAGAACCAAAGACGGTTAAGGGTTGATTGTGTGACTTATGGTTGTCTAGGTATACACCAAAGATCGACGGTTCAAAGATATCAAATCTACCGATTGACCGAGTATATCCGACATAAGTTTACTACGGAAAGTTCAAAGGGAAACCTACTTATCCAGATGTAATTAATCCTTGCTTGTAAATCACACAGTTTTTCATGCATACTTCCGTGATATAGCCATTCCCCATTCATGTGGGGGATTGTTGAGGTTTTATTTTAAGATGTAATATTCTTAAAATGAGGGTGAATGGGAAATGGAGGGAAAATAAAATTTTGAGTAAAATTTTAAGTTTCCCCTCTTAACAATGAGACATTGTCCCATATTGGAAGTGGAAGACATTTTTGGTGGGTATATATATAATTGCTCTTCTTGTAGCTCTTAAAGAGTTAAGAAGAAAGCAAGCCTCGCGCCGTCGTCGTCGTCGCTCGCTCGGCTCGGCTTCGGCTACGGCTACAGCTTCGGCTTCGGCTTCGGCTTCGGCTTCGGCTTCGGATTCGGATTTAGATTTGGATTTGGATTTGGATTTGGTCAAATGATCGATTGATTGATTAATTTTTTGGACCAAATTTATTTGTTAATAGTAAATATTAACGTAAGATTATCCGTATTTGTAAACGGATATTTTCCAATCCGTGTATTGATAATTTGGTAGCCGGATAATGGTCTTCCCACCATGAAGTGCTTGCTCCACAAACATGAAGTGCTTGCTCCACAAACATGTAATGCTTGCTCCACCATGAAGGGTGGACGTTTGGTCTTGCACTCCTTCTTGGCTGCTATATATATGAGCAGCAAATGTTGAAGAAATATACTCAACTCAACATACAATTCGCTCAACAAATTGGCTATACATTGCATTCCTTCCTCTCAGAACTTCCATACGTTTTTCTTAGTATATACTCCTTCGTTCTGCATTGTTTTTTAACTTCAAACAAAGCAACTGTAAGTGTGATTTGCTACCGAACTTTGTGTTCGCCGAAACACTGGGGTTTGAAGTACCGCTACACCAGTGTGTTATTCGTTCTATCCTGGGAGGAAATAATCCATTACCTTGGGTACTAGGAGGGGATTAAATTCCTTAAGGAAACACTGTGAATTCAGTGGGCTCGAATTTATTATTATTGTTTCATTACGTTAACTTATATTTTACAGAATTAATATTTACAAATACAGGAATATTGACGGGAATAACATTAAATAACTTGATTTTAATACACTGTGATATTTAAATATTTTCTTCACCTCATTGATAATAAAATCTGTTGAAATGATAAGTTGACAGTTAGATGACCCCTATATCTGTGAAGCATATGCAGTGTTTGGTAACAGTCTGTTAGAATAGCTGGTACATATTAGAGAGTTAGTGGTAGTTAATTAAGTAGCCGAGGTGGTTATATATACACACGTATACAGTGCAATAGCTTAGAGAATTGTATTTTCATTTCTTAACTTCAGTTGAATAAAGCTTCCAGAAAATTCTCTCTCTAAACCTCTCTCCTTTCGATCTGTCAACCAAGCTCAATTCTCACCTAACAATGGTGAAATTTAATATGGTATCAAAGCCAGAGTGAACCGATCGGAGCTAGAGTTTCGTTTTCTGATTTGGTAACTGAAAGGTGCCGCTGCAATTTCTCAAATCAATCTTCGTCTTCTGAAATTTTCTGATTCTGAGAAAATTTTCCAATAGCGACTTAGATATCGATAATCCTCAACATCCTTTGTATCTTCAACCATCTGATTCTCCAGGGAATGTGATAATCTCGGTTCTATTGACAGGAACTGAAAATTATTCCGTATGGAGCAGAGCAATGAAGATTGCATTGCGAGCCAAGCGCAAATTGGAGTTTATCAATGGTACCTGCACTAAAGCACAATTTACTGCTGATTTGGGCGAGGAATGGGAACATGTTAATGCCACTGTTCTCACTTGGATTATGAACACTGTATTGCCGGAATTGGTCAACGGGATAGTCTATGCTAATAACGCTCATGAGGTGTGGACAGATCTTCAAGATCGTTTCGACAAAATCAACGGATCGAGAATTTACAATCTCCATCAAGAAATAACCACAATTTATCAAGGTACTTCTAACGTCTCTGCCTATCATTCGAGACTCAAACTGTTATGGGATGAATATAGTGCTCTTATTCCTTCTCTCCCTATAACACCTAAGACGAGAGATTTCATAGATCATTTAGAACAGCAGAAGCTGTTTCAATTCTTAATGGGCTTAAATGAAAACTATAACGCCATAAGAAGTAAAATTCTACTCATGTCTCCATCACCTAGTGTGAGTCATGCCTACGTTATGCTAATACATGAGGAGAGTCAGAGGAAAGTTTTTACATCTGGAACATCCATGAATGAGATAAATGAGTCTACTGCATTGATGAGTTCTAGGGACAATTCACAGAAATTCAAGAGGTACAACAATATGTATTGTGAGTACTGTAAGAATAAAGGTCACACAAAGGATGTTTGCTATAAGCTGGTAGGTTATCCACCTGGTTATAAAGGAAAGAAGAAGCAGGAATATTGACTAGCAAATGCAACCATGAATGATATCTTCTCTGTGAAGGATGATGCAGCTCAAGCTGCTACAAAAGCAAATAATAATGGACCAAATCAGGGTATGCACAACTATTTTACTGATGAGCAATACAATCAGATATTAAGGTTGCTGAATCCGGATAAAGGAGAGAATTTTGCAGTAAATATGGCAGGTAATGCTGATTCACAATTGTTAGCAGGTAATGCTAATACACAGTTATTGCAAAATTTTAAAACCTCCTGGATCATTGACATTGGGGCAACAAATCACATGACCTCTAATATTAATTTGCTGACTGATGTAACTAGTTTACCTGATTTTAAGAAGAGTAATGTCCATCTTCCAAATGGCAAATCAACTTCAGTTGCTTTCCAAGGAAAATGCACAATAACTGGTGGTGATTTAATTCAAAAATGTTCTGCATGTGCCTGATTTCAAGTACAACTTATTATCAGTCTCGAAGCTTACTAAGGAGTTACATTGCTCAGTATTTTTCTTTCCATCATTCTGTGTGTTCCATTACCTATGCACTGGGAGAGTGAAGGGGAATGGTAAGAAAAAAGGTGGCCTATACCTCTTACTCCCAGATGGTTCAGATAGGAACAAAGTCACACAGAAAATCAGCAGTTATTTAGCAAAGGATACAGTTGAAGACAGTCATGTATGGCACAGGAGACTTGGGCATGTGCCAGCTAAAGTCATGAAGCAGATAGCCTCCTTGAAGGACAAGATATCTACTAGATGCAATTTCAATAATTGTACTGTTTGTCCTTTAGTAAGATAAACTAGGAGACCTTTCCAACTTAGCAATAGTAGAGCAAAATCTATCTTTCAACTATTGCATGTAGACATTTGGGGGCCATATAAAGTGCCTACTAATAATGGACACAAATATTTTTTGACACTTGTTGATGATCATTCTAAGATGATTTGGGTTTTCTTGATGAAGTTGAAAAGTGATACACTGATTCTTTTGAAGGCTTTTGTTAAAATGGTGCATGTACAGTTTGACAAAACTGTTAAAATATTCAGGACTAATAATGGTGCTGAGTTTTATAGTTCATACTGTAAAACCTTCCTATCAGAAAATGGCATACTGCATCAAAGTAGTTGCCCACATACTCCACAATAAAATAGAGTAGTGGAAAGGAGACATAGACATATTCTAGAAGTGGCTAGAGCTTTGAGGTTTCAGGGGAGTATTCCATTACACCTTTGGGGAGACTGCGTATTGACAATAGTATATCTGATGAACAAATTGCCTTCTACAGTTTTATCAGGGAGGTCGCCATATGAAATTTTTCATAAGACAAGTCCTTCACTACACCATTTAAGGATCATAGGATACCTTTGCTTTGCCATAACTATTGAAAAGCCTGATAAGTTCTCTTCCAGGGCCATAGCAACAGTCCATAATACTCAACAGATTCAAATTCCAGGGCAACAGTCCATAGCAACAGTTCTCTTCCAGGGCCATCCGCTAGACTCGCATTCATTCTCTTAATACTCAAGTCAACTTTTTCAACCAGATTCAAATTCAAATCTCAACACATACGCCCCGCTGGCAGAAAAGAAACTCTCCACTCACATTATAAGGAACACACCCACAGAGATTACTCCGCAGGGGATAATCCACCTGCTTAGCCCCAAATTGGTACCTTGTTATACCCTTTCGCATCCACAATTACTACGCAATCACTTAATATTCCTGAGTCCAAACTCATTATCAAGACATGAGAATTTAATTTGTCCCAAAGTTTAACAACGTGAAAGATCCTTCAAAACATTAATACTCGAGAATGTACGTTACATCAAAATGAAAATCAAGCACCTAATGGCCTTTCCTTTACATTTCAAGGAAACACTTCTCATCATATTCAACTCGTCTTAGCACATCCCGCAGTTATATCATACTCATCACAAAGCCATTCCACCGCTCATCGAGCCAATAATTCCACTCGTAGGGACATTACCGGACATATGAGCCCAAATGTACAGGTTACAACTGAATCTACCGAGCTTAAGCTACGGTCTAACCATGGCCTAAAGTCCTCCAGACTGGCCCATCACCAAAACACATAATACACAACTCGAACCTCGTTCATAGAATCACAAGCCAGCGATGCACAACTGATACAGAGCGTTCATATGTGCATACGAATGCGTGGAAGGAATTCAAAGAGTTATGTCTCATGTTGAATCAATTCCGCACGATAAAGAAAGAAATATGGGAAGTATATATCCTATATGCCCTGTAGCCTCTCAAAGATAGATATGGACGCCATCATACCGATCCACAAGACTCTACTAGACACTTGCTCATGACTTGTAGAACCTATGAACCTATTGCTCTGATACCACCTTGTCACGACCCAAAGTTCAACTAGTTGTGATGGCACCTAACTCAACCCGCTAGGTAAGCCAATTACCAACTATCCAATTCCAATGAAATTAATGAGGCAATTAATTAAAAGAAAATATATAAAACTAATACATTTCCCCAAGAACTGGTAGTACAAATTATGAACTTCTAAGAATAGAGTTTACAAAGCTGGTATGAAGTAATACATCATCTGTTTGAAAAGTACATAAACAGAGTTTTATGAATCTGAGGCTACCATGAACAAAAGGCAGCAACAACCAGAACGCGGGTACATCTTCAGATCCAGCTCCCAACGAACACAACAACATCTGCAGCCAACATCTGCAAGCAAGGTGCAAAAGTGTAGTATGAGTATAACCGAACCCATGTACTCAATAAGTAATAAATCTAACCTTAGATTGAAAGTAATGACGAGTTTATACAAAGGTCGGGTCCGAGCTTCAATAACCAACAATAGTTCATAATAACATAAAACAAGTAATACGAGAAGTAACTCAACAATCAAATGCTCATCAAAAACATGATTTCTGAAAATAGTTATGCTTTTCAAGTATATCAATGAAAACCGAAATCGTTTACCGGAGTTGCCAAAAATATGAATAAGTTTGAAATTAATAATTTTTCCAAAATCCTTTCAATAATAAATAAGATGTTTCATTTTATTTCCAGATAACAAGTGTAAAACAAATGCATCACTATGCCCATCTGTCGACATGTATGAGAAATCATGAATGATGTGATACCGTACAGCATGAGGAAAATACATCTCTATCTCTGTATCCCTCTCAAAAATTGCCCAAATCGAGCTCCAAAATCCGAAAATGGTGAAAAATCACGAAACCTCGAACTTAAAGGATTCTGCCCAGCATTTTCGCAGATGCGGACAAGAGGTCGCACGTGCGACCCTCGCTTCTGCGGAAAACAACTAGCTTCTGCGAGAATAGCTTGGCTAGCCCATATCGCTTTTGCAATGCCTAGGACCGCACATGCAGTCGCGCTTGTGCGTAACACGCACATGCGAAAACCTTCGCTTCAGTGTGTGTATTGTCGCTTCTGTGACCATCGCACCTGCGAGACCATTTCCGCAAGTGCGAAAACACCAGAACCAGCAACCTTCAGCAGTGCAATAAGCAACGAAATTAATCTGAACCTTGTCCAAAACTCACCCGAGCCACTCAGGACCTCGACTGATTATACCGACAAGTCCCATAAGATAACACGGACCTACCCGAGGCCTCAAATCACATCAAATAACATCAAAATGATGAATCACACCTCAAATCAAAATCTATGAACTTTTAAACTTTCGAATTCTATATCTTGTGCCGAAACACATCAAATCAATCCTTGATGGCTTCAAATTTTGCACACAAGTCACATTTCACATTACAGACCTATTCCAATTTCCAGAATAGGATTCCGACCAAGATATCAAAAGGTCAACCCCTCGGTCAAACTCCCCAAAAATTCAACTTTCGCCATTTCAAGTTCAATTCCACTACGGACCTCCAAATAACTTTTCGGACACGCTCCTAAGTCCAAAATTACCATACGGAGCTATTAGAATCATTAGAATTCAAAATTGAGATCGTTTATACATAAATCGACATCCGGTTGATTTTTCCAACTTAAGCTTTCCATTATGAGACTAAGTGTCTCAATTCATTTCGAAATCTCTCCGGACTCGAAATAACTAATCCGATTGGTCATAATACAGCTATAAAGCACAAATGGAGCAGTAAATGGGGGAACGAGACTGTAATACTCAAAACGACCGGCCGAGTCATTACATTCTCCCCCACTTAAACATACATTCGTCCTCGAACGTGCCAAGAGTTGTTTTCAAGCCATCAAATCACTATTCCATCTTACCACGCGCATACCCGGGGGTGATCCCACGTCACCCTATTCCATATAGGTCTGACAGCACAATACAACTGAAAATCATTAATTTAACCTTAGCCCAAAAACCTTGGAATTTAATTCCCAACCTTCAGAATTTCTTCTCAAGACACGAATCTTACATTTACACACTATATGACTCTGAACAAGCTACATCGAGCCATAACCATAACCACAGACATAATCATCTAACATATTACACAACTCGCATGCTCGTAGAACCATTCCTGATCACAGTAACTTCTTCAAACCAACAAAGTACTAGTATTAAACCCCATATCGAACAAAACTGCATCCCAAAACCTTCGTACATTTTTGATAATAAAAGAAACACGCAGAATATCGTAACCCCTTATCAGATCCACAAGTCATGGAGCTCTCTCGCCCCAACCAGAACCATAATCACTTTCTAAGCTGACTTTCAATATTATCCTCCAGAATATACCGTAATCAAACCTGATAGTACCCATTCTAGGTCCAATGACCTTATATTATTAAACACAACTATCCCATAGAATGCCGTATCAATAAACCTCAGAGTCACAAGCTGTGCCTTTTGTGCGCCAATACGCAACCGACCGTGCAATACCCAAATACTCATCTCGCTCAAATTTTGCCATAAGGCCCCTAATAGAACCGCACCATGTGTGCATACAACTAATGAATCACAACTCCTCGTAGCATAGAAGAGTAACTCACCGATCATTCTAGAACACGAATAAGCTCAACATCAACCGAATGGCACATCCCTCAACAATAGCAGTGTGGGGCCAACAAATCCGACTCGGTGTAGAATACACATCAACTTTGGTTACCCACAAATAGATAAATAACCCTCCGAAAATCCACAATGACTGAGTCATAATACATACTATCATTTGGCTAGCTCCGACCACGACTTCACAGTCCACAACCATGAAACAATCTGCTCCTGTAAACTCCCAGTCTCCAAATCCATAGAATACACGAATCACCATTTCTGCTTCCATCTCCACAACCTGAATGTCTAACACATCTCTCATAGACGATCTTCTCTCAAGAAATACTTCACCAATTCTTTCGTGCTACATAGCAACATCTTAAAATCAACAGTCGATCAACCAGGAGAGTGCCGCAATACCTATGACATATCCGTAATTCCAAACATAGTGCGCCTTCTGAAATGTACACTCTACTTACGCAATACCAAATAGTTATAGAATTCATCTAAACATCGAAAACCGTCTACGACATCTAAGAATTTATGACCTCCCCTTCAAAACTAAACTGTGACCTTGCACACACCAACCTTAATCCCACACAACACACCGTATCTATTATGCCATCATATGAAAAATATGAGAACCTCATAAAAATTCTGAGTCACAAGTAGAATACATATCCGATCAGCCAGAAGCCTTCCATTTGATCCCATCCAGAAGAAAATCACAATATTCAACATGCTACTTCACACCAGTAGAAAATATCCATCTCAAACCATGGTGGAAACCATCAAGAACACATTAAAATCTATTTGCACATAACCAAGCTATTAGAACTGAATTCCTCTAACTCGACCTAGCCACGCAGGTCACCAAACCCTAGAATATTGCCACCAAAACATCTGTAAAGTCTTACCACATCGTGATTACCCAAAGAACCGATCCTACCATTACCGTACTAGTCCAGCCCACTACCAGTTGTCCTATTTCTCCGAGTCCCTTCCAAATTTGTCTTCAGATTGATACTTCTCCTTGCTAAAACACCACGATCTTTAACCACAACTCACCCGACGAACCCTAGTATAGAACCACAATGCCCTAAGGCCCATAAGCTGCTGAATTACCCCAAAAGAACCATAACCGAGACATCAACTCTGAAAGACCTTATGTGAAATTTAAAAATGTTCCGCTTCCCTTTCTTATACTGAAATGTAGAGTTTATAGTCATACAGAATTACCGCAAGTCTCGGCACCATCCAATGCAGATCTCAGACTTTATCCATATACCAGTCCGGAGAAATCCTCAATTGTTATATATAAATCTCGAACCCATTAGAACTTTCTCGAGAGTTACCCACTTTGCTCAAATCCAAATTACACCGCTCGAACGAGCCGAAAGACACATGCCCCATTAGTACAACAACACTCAAAGAAGTAACCTTGCTTTGACACCACCAATCAATTCATACTCCGTGCGCACTGCATCATTCACTAATAACAACTCACACATCCCATGACTTTCATATACTCATAAAGCGCAATATAATTCATCTTCAAGAAGTTTCATTATTCTAGTCTTTCTCGATCTCAACCTCTGCAAGTCATAACTAACCCACAAGTATGCCTCAAACCAAAACTATAATTTAACATATAGCCATGAAATAAATTGTCAATAGCAGACTCCCCCACTTGGCCCAAAGCCATAAATTTAAACACTCGATAACTCACAATATTCATACTCTATTACTATCATAATACCGTAGTCAGTACAACGAAAATTCTTCTCAAGCTCATACAATGCCAACCATAAAAATACCTCAATCGTCCGCTAGACTCGCATTCATTCTCTTAACACTCAAGTTAACTTTTTCAACCAGATTCAAATTCAAATCTCAACACATTCGCCCTTGATGGCAGAAAAAAAACTCTACACTCACATTATAAGGAACACACCCATGTAGATTACTCCGCAGGGGATAATTCACCTGCTTAGCCTCAAATTGGTATCTTGTTATACCCTTTTGCATCCACAATTACTACGCAATCACTTAATATTCTTGAGTCCAAACTCATTATCAAGACATGAGAATTTAATTTGTCCCAAAGTTTAACAACGTGAAAGATACTTCAAAACGTTAATACTCGAGATTGTACGTTACATCAAAACGAAAATCAAGCACCCAATGGCCTTTCCTTTACATTTCAAGAAAATACTTCTCATCACATTCAAATCATCTTAACACATCCTGCAATTACATCATACTCATCACAAAGCCATTCCACCGCTCATCGAGCCTCAAATTCCACTCGTAGGGATATTACCGGACATATGAGTCCAAATATACAGGTTACAACTGAAGCTACCGATCTTAAGTTGCGTTCTAACCATGGCCCCAAGTCCTTCAGACTAGCCCATCACCAATACATATAATACACATCTCGAACCTCGTTCATAGAATCACAAGCCGGCGATACACAATTGATACAGAGCGCTCATGTGTGCATACGAATGCGTGGAAGGAATTCAAAGAGTTATGTCTTAAGCTGAATCAATTACGCACGATAAGGAAAGAAATATGGGAAGTATATATCCTAAATGACCTGTAGCCTCTCGAAGATAGGTATGGACGTCATCATACAGATCCGCAAGACTCTACTAGACACTTGCTCATGACTTGTAGAACCTATGAACCTTGAGCTCTGATACCACCACCTTGTCACGACCCAAAGTCCAACTAGTCGTGATGGTACCTAACCCAACCCGCTAGGTAAGCCAATTATCAACTATCCAATTCCAATGAAATTAATGAGGCAATTAATTAAAAGAAAATATATAAAACTAATACATTTCCCCAAGAACTGGTAGTACAAATCATGAGCTTCTAAGAATAGAGTTTACAAAGCTGGTATGAAGAATTACATCATATGTTTGAAAAGTACATAAACAGAGTTTTATGAATCTGAGGCTACCATGAACAAAAGGCAGCAACAACCGGAATGCGGGTACATCTTCAGATCCAGCTCCCAACGAACACAACAACATCAGCAGCCAACATCTGCACGCAAGGTGCAGAAGTGTAGTATGAGTACAACCGATCCCATGTACTCAATAAGTAACAAATATAACCTTAGATCGAATGTAGTGACGAGCTTATACAAAGGTCGGGTCCCAGCTTCAATAACCACCAATAGTTCATAACAACATAAAACAAGTAATACGAGAAGTAACTCAACAATCAAATGCTCAACAAAAACATGATTTCTGAAAATAGTTCTGCCTTTCAAGTATATCAATGAAAACCCAAATCATTTACTAGAGTTGCCGAAAATATGAATAAGTTTGAAAACAATAATTTTCCCAAAATTCTTTAAATAATAAATATGATGTTTCATTTTTTTTCCAGATAACCAGTGTAAAACAAATGCATCACTATGCCCATCTGTCGACATGTATGAGAAATCATGAATGATGTGATACCGTACAGCATGAGAAAAATACATCTCTATCCCTGTATGCCATGTGTGCATGTCAATGCAATGCATCTCAGAGATGAACTCATGTACTCATACTCTCAGAATATTCAATCTCACTTTCTCACACATTCCATTCATCATGCCAACCACTCGGTACTGTATATGGCCAATCCGGCCTAGGGCAGATCCATCCCAGAATATACACATCAACTGATCATCAGTTACTCAGTACCGAATAGGGCCAATCCAGCTCGTGGAGAAGATCCATCCCCAGGTATATAATACTTCGGACAATATCCATGTCCAGGGAAGATCCATCCATCAATAATATCAATCACGCTCACTAGGGGTGTGTGCAGACTCCTGAGGGGCTCCTTCAGCCCAAGCGCTATAAACCGCACGGACAACTCACGCGCTATATAAAGCCTATAAGGCCTGCTGCAGGCGGGCAACCCCAATCCACATAATAATAGTAATATATATAAAGCTAACATGGCCTGCTGTGGCATGCAGCCCGATTCCAAAAATATCCTCACAGTCAGGCCTTCAGCCTCCCTTAGTCATCAATCTCTCCAGCCTCTCTCTCATGGGCTCACAATATCATGAAAATAGTCCGAAAATAATGATATGATGTATCAATAAATAATAATAGAGACTTAGATATAATATGCAATGAAATGAATATGACCGAGTATAAATTTTCAATTTAAAACAAATAATTCACACCAGTATGATCTCTGTGGGTCCCAATAATACTGGAACATAGCCTCAACATGAATTTTAATATGATTCTCAACTAAATTTCTTCAACATATAAAACTACATAGAAAATGCCAAGATTATTTGACGACAAAATTCCACGAAAACAATTACGTCACAATTTCTATGGTGCATGCCCACATGCCCGTCACCTAGCATGTGCGTCACCTTCAAACAATTCACATAATACGTATATTCAAGGTCCATACCCCCTGCTCCAAGATTAGAAGAGTTACTTACCTCGAACAAGACGAATCCAAAGTCGAGCAAGCTAAACAATGCTCCAGAAATCCCATTCTGTGCGTATCAACTTCTCAACGGCTCGAATCCCAAATTGTGTGGAAACATCCCTCTCCAAAATCGCCCAAACCGAGCTCCAAAATTCGAAAATGGTGAAAAATCACGAACCCTCGAACTTAAAGGATTCTGCCTAGTATTTTCGCAGATGCGGACAAGAGGTCGCACCTGCGACCCTCGCTTCTGCGGAAAACAACTCGCTTTTGCGAGAATAGCTTGGCCAGCCCATATCGCTTCTGCGATGCCTAGGACCGTACCCGCGGTCGCACTTTTGCACAACAGGCACCGCACTTGCGAAGACCTTCGCTTCTGCGTGTGTATTGTCGAAGCGCGACCATCGCACGTGCGAGCCCATTTCCGCAGGTGCGAAAGCACCAGAACCCGCAGCCTTCAACAATGCAATAAGCAACGAAATTAATCTGAACATCGTACGAAACTCACCCGAGCCGCTTGGGGCCCCGACCAATTATACCGACAAGTCCCATAACATAACACGGACCTACCCGAGGCCTAAAATCACATCAAACAACATCAAAACGACGAATCGCACCTCAAATCAAAATATATAACATTTTGAACTTTCGAATTCTATATCTTGTGTCGAAACACATCAAATCAATCCGGAATAATTTCAAATTTTGCACACAAATCACATTTCACATTACAGACCTATTCTAATTTCCAGAATCGGATTCCGACCCCGACATCAAAAAGTCAACCCCTTGGTCAAACTCCTAAAAAATTCAACTTTCGTCATTTCAAGCCTAATTCTACTACGGACCTCCAAATAACTTTCTGGACACGCTTCTAAGTCCAAAATCACTATACGGAGCTATTGAAATCATCAGAATTCAAATCCGAGGTCGTTTACACATAAATCGATATCCGATCGACTTTTCCAACTTAAGCTTTTCATTATGAGACTAAGTGTCTCAATTCATTCCGAAATATCTCCGGACCCGAACTAATTAATCTGATAGGTCATAATATAGCTATAAAAGCATAAATAGAGCAGTAAATGAGGGATCGAGGCTGTAATACTCAAAATGACTGGTCGGGTCGTTACAACATATTGGGGTGTTCATGGTTTGGTTTGGGTCGATTTTTTCCTAAAGAGAAACCAAACCAAGTAAGTCGGTTATTCAAATATTGGAACCAAACCAAACCAATTAAGTCGGGATTTTATCGATTGAGTTTTTTTTCAATTTTTTGATTTTTTCGGTTATTTATCGGGTATTTTCGTAAATATGAGATACACTACCAAACGCATATTCCGGCGACTACATTTTCAACATAACACTATCAAATCAATTTTTATTTGAGGAATCTATCATTTACCAAGATATGTTGATGATAATTAAAACAAATAGTGATGAATAATTTAAGTACTCAATTAAAAATCGATTATTTTTAACATGAAAAATATTCTTGTACTAAGCAAAAGAAAACTACCAATCAAACTAGAATATAAAGGCAAAGAATTATATTAATATAATAGCAAAGAACTAAACTAAAAATATAAATGACTAATATGTACCATAAAATTTTAGAAACTTTATATAAAAGTATACATTCACACATCTTTTATAGTCGGTTTGGTTTGATTTTTTCGGTTATTTTTTGATTAAAACCAAAATCAAACCAAATTTGATCGGTTTTTAAAATTCAAAACCAAAACCAAACCAAACCTAAAAAGTATCGGTTTTGTGGTTGGTTCGGTTTTCAGTTTGGTTTGATTTTTCGGGTTTTTATGAACACCCCTATATACATGTGATACATATTTGATACAAATATGGTACATAGATAATACACAAATGATACACAGTGGGATTCAAACTCTTTATGATGTACCCAATCTATTATAATAACACCCACTCAGAAGAAAACAAAAATTTGACCCTTTTTTTTTTTGCTACAAATAGCTAATTCTCTAATATTGGTAACATTTGACTAATATTAGTAATATTTAATGAATTGGCCAATTTTTATATTAAACTACTTATAAATGGACATAGCCAATAGTTTTTCTTTTCTTAACAAGGCTGCTAGGAAAATAATTGAATGTCTTAAAATGAATAGGCAAAATAATAAGCGCACTATATGTATACTAGAAATTGGGACGATCAATAGATATCTCAAATGTAGGGGTGAGCATAGTTTGGGCAAACCTGAAATCCAAATCGAAATTCGAGTTTTTTAAATTTTTGGCTTGGATTTTCGAATTTTGGATTTAATTTTTAAAATTTTTGAATTTCTGATTGAATATTGGATTTGGTACTTCAGATTTTTGGATATCCGAAATTTTTACACTTTATATTTAGTCCATTATTCATATGCCAATAGTAATAAATTCAATATGCTGTCCATTAGATATTATCTCATATATTTAATATTAATTACAAAGTTATTGTCATAATATTTTCTATTTGGACTTGGTTCTACTATTGCTACTTCTTATCGGCCGTATTAATGTTTCTTTTGCATTTCCTTGATAATAATTTCATTACTTGAATACTTTATTTGGATGATTGCGGTGAGCATTAGGAACTTTTTAAACAATTTACCATGAATACTTCATTTAGATATTCATTTTTGTAAAAAGAAGAAACATCTCAACTTATAAGCTCAAAATCGAAAATTCAAAATATCCAAACCGATTAATCTGAAACCGAACTTAAAAAATCTGATTCAATCCGAGCTTATTTGTATTGAATTTAAATTGTCATTTCTTTAATCCGAAAAATAAAAATCCAAATCGAAACTTTTATACCCGATTCAAATTGCCGGAACGTCCACCCAGTCACCCAGTCAAATGTGCAAACTCGCCCATCCACACACGTAATTTAAATTATCTAGGATTCTAATTAGATAAGGCGTGCATCTCTGCAAATGGATCTCGATCTCGGTCCTCTAGAAATAAATTTTATTTGGAATTATGGGAAAAGCAAATGCAAAAAATCTCATTTAAAGAATCAGTGCTAGAAAAGCATCTCATTTACTGACTAAAGTCGTGAAAAGAAATGCCCTTTTGCTACTTTGTTACTTATTGGAGGGTTTTTATGGGCCTCTCGAATTACTATTTGTCATTCAAACTTCAACTTTTTCTCTTATTCATCAATGAAATCTTTGGTGATTAAGACAGCTTAGAATGCTAATTAAGCAAGATATCTGGATGATTTCCAATGACACTAATTATCACACTGATTCTCTTTGTTGGAAAAAGAAAACTGATGGACGAATAGTATTATTTAATCTCTGGGTTAATTTCACCCATGATCATACAACTTATCATTTATTTAATAAAAGTCACTTATCTATTTTTTATCACTTATAAGTCACTCAATTTTATATTTATAATTTGAAAGTTATTCTAGTTCAAAACATATAGAATAACCAATAAAAAATATGATATGGCATTACATTTAATTAAAAAATCTAACAATAATGCCACATAAGTTTAAATTGACCATAACTAAGTTAGACCCATTTCTTCCTCAGCCCGATTTCGGACAGTTTTTTGAATATTAGTTTTAATTTATTTTATATAAAAAATTCTTAAAAAATAATTTTTGCGGGATTCTAAAATAGTTTTCCGCATTTTTGCGCTAAAATTTCGGTTTTGTAAAAAAAAAATTAAAAAATAAAATATTTTGGAAGACCGATCGACTTCAATCTCACATAACATATAAATGTATCACTAACAAACAAGAACAACAAACTAATAAGAACTTATTTTCACAAATTACTATTCCATTAAAGTCAAAATATTGGTAAGAAATACCCATAATGAAATTGCATAGTAGAAGTTCACTACTAAAAATTCGGTCAAAACAGACCGCGACCAACCGACCGACTTCGGTCAGTCAAAAAACTGACCGAAATCTGTTGGTTTTTATATAAAATAAATTAAAACTAATATTCAAAAACTGCTCGAAATCGGACTGAGGAAGAAATGGGTCTAACTTAGATATGGTTTATTTAAACTTATGTGGCATTATTGTTAAATTTTTTAATTAAATGTAATGCCATGTCATATATTTATTGGATATTTTATATGTTTTGAACTAGAATGATTTTCAAGTTACAAAGGTAAAGTTGAGTGACTTTTAAGTGATGAAAAATAGATAAATGACTTTTGTGAAATAAATGATAAGTTGGGTGACCATGGGTGAAATTAACCCTTTAATCTCTACTTGATTAATAATCCATTAGATAATGAATTCGTAATCATCTTTTTACTTCTAGAGGCAAAATGAGGAACATACAACTCATATTGGACTTGCTATAGGGTGTTAATTTCCTACCATATTTTGAGGATGGTATAAAGTGGTACCTATATATTATTAAAAGTCAAAGAAAAAATATCACATTAAATCAAGTGGTAGTCTAAAAAAATGCCACATGGCATAATTAGTTATTTAGTTAAAAACTAGTTATTAGTTACCGTTTTTGAATTTAAATATTTATAAATTTCGAAAATAAGAAAAAATAAAAAACTACCATTCAAATAAAAAAATAAAAAAACAAAAAATAAAAAACTACCAATTCAAATTGGATATATATATAAAGAGAAGTAAATAATTCTATGATGCCAAGTGGCATAACCATAAGACGACAAGTGTAGATTTTTAGAATAGAGCTTCAACAAAGTTGAAGTTTTAAAATTATTTAAAAATTAAAAAAAAATAAAAAAAAATACAAATTCAAATTGGTGACAACAATTGAATAAACTTTAAAATACAAAAATATTTCAAGAGTAATAAAATATACGATAAAATATTAAACAAAGTAATATGCTAATAAATTTTTTTATTAATAATATAATAATACTAAAAATTAAATAATATAATAATAAAAAGTATATAACAAAAAAGTTATTCGTTGACTATATAAGTTCCTTTAATTTGATAATGATTTTATTATTAGGTATATCGTATTGACAAATAAGATGAAAATTGAAACTTATTAAAGCGTTACGATCTAATGATCAAACAAGCCCGATCACAATTTAATTTAATTAATATTTTTTAATATTGACTGCGCATCTCGCAGGTACGACTACTAGTATAATTTAAAGAAAAAATTATATAAAAACTTTCAAAAATAATTTCTTTCTTGTCTTCTTTCTTTTCTTTGGTTTTCCTTTATATATATATATATATATATATATTTATTTATTTTTTTATTTTTATTTTTATTATTTTATTTTATTTTTTTATTTTTTTTTAAAAAAAATGCATGGACTTTTGATTTGAAAAGTTATTTCATCTTCCATTAGAGATGGATCAAATATGCAGAGTGTAATTAGAATACTGGAAATAAACCAATGCTAGTTTAAGAGATTCCATTGAGGTGAAATTGTGTAAAGCTCAAAATGTAGACTTCAATATCTCCTTGATTAATAATCCATTAGATAATGAATTCGTAATCTTCTTTTTTTACTCTAGAGGCAAAATGAGGAACATACAACTTATATTAGTGCAGAGTGCTAATAAACAACACGTTACACATACCTATCATTTAGGAAGGTTCAGCGTCAAATAATTGAAGTTTCATAGGGGGGTATTATTTAATCTTTGTGATCATACATAGCCAGAAATGATTTGAAAAATTCATAGGGTGTTATGCATTTTTTTCCCCCACCTAGTGTCCAAGACTTCTACTGGAACATTCCGGCTAATATTTCGGATTCGGGTGACGTAGTATTCATTAAAGAAAAAGTACTATCTATCATAAGCTCGAACTTAAAATTTCTAACTAAATATGAAGGGATCATATCTATCCCATCATAACTCTCGTTAATAGCGTTATAGATTTGTGAGATATAAGCATTGTGACGAGAGGTTGGAGTTCACAGGCAGAATAAGTTAGAATACTTTTTATATAATTTTTAAATATGTAATTTTTTTTTATTATGTAAACTAAAAGTGTAAAGGACTAAAACCACTCAAAATATATTCAAGGGATCACATTGAACCAAACCCAAACATAAAAGACCATTTTTGTCAATTTGAAAAGATCTGGAACTCCATTTCGGACCGACCCCAATTCTCAGATCTCCAGTCGCCCAAAATCTCTGCAACTTTCCAAGCTTTAGCTTTTTGCTCTTTCTTTTTCCAGCAATTGCAAAAGGTAAAGTCTTTTTCTCTTTCTTGATTAACATAATCTCACATTAATTGGGTCCTTAAGTACTGCTTACTTGCATGTGAACTTCAGTTTCATGTCCTTAGTCCTTTTTGCTTTTGCTGAATTCAGTGTAAAAGCCTAATTTTTTTTTTCTTTTTTGTGAAAATCATGAAGCTTTCCCCACCTACATTTACATTATTTGCTCATAATTCACTAAATCTTTGGTGGGTTTTTCTTTTTGTTCTTGTTCTGTACTTCTCCTTGCTGAACTCTCAAAAGTTTTTTTTTCTTCAAGAATTTGGCTTTTGATTATTTTATGTTCTTTTTTGATACCCTTTTATTATTTGTGGGTCTTTTTTTGTTATTCTTTTTTATTTGGGTTTCTATTTCAAGTGTGCTGTTGTGTGTCTTGAATTTTTTAGGTATTGATTTATTTTAATTTGGAAAGGGTGTGATTCCCCTAGTGCAAATGCTATAATGTGTGATTTTTTTGACTGGGTTTGTTTCTTTGTTGAATTATATGAATCAGCATTTAAGTTGATGGAATAATCTTTTGCTTTTGTAATGATAATAAGTAGTATTAGTTATGAATTGGTCGTTACTTATATTCACTGTCAAGTTTCAGATAATTATGCACTTATGCTGTGTGATTGGTAGCAACTTTACCACAAGAGTTGGTAACCTTGTTAATGTTAGTGGCCTTTTATATAGATATAGATTTAGGAAGAGAGTGGTGAATGAAATGGTGGTTGTCTGTTTTTAGGTCTGAAGGTGGTGGTGTATCACTGAGTATTTTTCTCGCTGAAGCTTTTTATTAGCGGCGGAACTTTAGCTGGTATCGACAAACCTTTGTTGAGGGAATTTGTGTGTTCGTAGTAAGCTGAATGATTGAATGCCTGTGTAATGTTTTTGCTGAGTCCTTTTCTGTAGATGAAACAGTAGACTGTTACATAGCACTGATAGATACAGGGGAGGGAAGAAGTCATAAGTTGTTGGATTAAATTTCATAATAATAATAATTTGGGTAGGAATTACCCATAGATATTTATTACATTCACTAATCAAGCCATAGGAATGACAAATTTCTCGTACCCCCTCAGCAGGTCAATAAAATCAAGCCATCAATTTCTAATGTAATTACGCGTAGTTTACTCAAGCATATACATGCTTGAAATCCTCAATTCATTAGCTCTAATCACAATTATTTCGCCCAAAACCTCAATAGATCGAATAAGGTTTAGGCATACCTCTTCTTATTTAGAAAAAAGTTTGGGCTTACCTCAATGCTTAAGAAATCATCCAATGAAGATGAGTCCTCTCCACTAAGTTTTGCACAGTGTATTCCATTTGCAAATCACGTACTCAATTGCGAAATAGACTGTCATTTCTACCCAAGATATAAATCACTGTTAAAGACCAATTAACCCTTGCTGATTTTTGGAATTCTGAAGCATCTACTGCGACGCTCTAGTTTTGCCGCAGCTTAATAACTCTTCTATATCAGCTCTGTTTACCGTGACACAGTATCTTCATCGGACGCTTTAATTCCTTTAGATTTCCTAAAGTTTATTCTTTCTTCTGTTATTCATCGCGTTGTAAAAACTTCATGGCGACACGATAAGCTGTTACCTCCTGATGGCACCCTAAACATCCGCGGCTACGCGTTAATTCCACAGTGTCACGGTAGATGTTCTGGTGCTGCAGCTGATCAGGTTGCACCAGTTGGTTTTTTTCTTTATTCTTCCTCACTTTTTCCACCCTTGATCCCTTTCATTCAAACTTCTTTTAGTTCATTGAAGTAAATCTAATCATATACTGTATGTGACAGTCAAAACACGTTCGACTGTTCGAGGGTCGGGTTAATATACCTATATGCAATAAGTTTCTTTTCTATGATGATGAGTAAGATGGTGAGTCTCATGAAGTGATTCTTATGACTTTGTCTTATGCACAAAATGGAATGGTTGAAGTAATTTTCAAAAGTTCTATACAAATATGATCTAGTTTATTCCATCATATATATTACATTTGTCTTCATCTACTATACACCTACGTGCCAGTGCACTGCTGCCCACTCCTTATTTCTCTATTTTGACTCTGAAATTGCAGAACCAAGGCATCAAAGAAAATGGCCAACAAGGTCTCCAATTTCTCCGATCTAATCCAACGTGTCACTGCTTCTTGCTTGCTTCATCCACTTTCCTCTGGCCGTATTGACGGCAATATCTCCGATGCTCGTTATAGCGATGAATCTGAAGATGACAAGTACAGTACCGAAGACGAAGAAGAAAAAGAAGACCCACCTTATGTGGAGACTCGGGAAAAATTCCAGAATGTTGAGGTCACAAAGGAGGAGATAAGAACTGAGAAAGTAACTGAAATGGAGATGCTTTTAGGGGAAGTTTTTGACGCGGTGTCGGCAGTGAAGACGGCTTACGTTAGTCTACAGGAGGCGCATTGTCCTTGGGATCAGGATAAAATGCGTGTGGCTGACGTGGCTGTGATATCTGAACTGCGGAGGCTTGGGGTGTTGAGGGAACGATTTCGAAGGAATGTTGGTGGTGGAATTAGAAAAGGGGACTGGAGAGTTGGCGCCGCTACGCTGAGAGAAGTGGTGGCACCATATGAAGCCACCGTGGAGGAACTGAGGCAAGAAGTGAAGGCCAAAGAAATCGAGATTGATAATTTGAGGGAGAAGCTGAAAACAGCAACAAGTCTTAGCAGCAGTGGTGGAAAGAAAAGCAAGTCAAAACGAAAAGTTAGCGGTAGCAGTCAAGCTCCAGTTACAATGTCGCCGGCACCTGACGTATTCGAAACTACAGTGAGCTTAGTAAAAGAAGCTTCAAAATCCTTCACGAGTTTGCTCCTCTCTTTGATGCGCTCTGCTCACTGGGACATTGCAGCGGCGGTGAGATCCATCGAAGCTGCTTCATCCAACACAAACACACCCACGGCAGATTCTATCGTTGGAGCCAACCATGCCAAATACGCACTGGAATCTTATGTGAACCGCAAAATGTTCCAAGGATTCGATCACGAGACGTTCTACATGGATGGAAGCTTATCATCACTAATCCACCCAGATCAACACCGGCGCGATTGTTTTACACAGTACAGGGACATGAAAGCAATGGACCCAATGGAACTTCTGGGAATTCTCCCCACTTGCAGTTTCGGGAACTTCTGTTTCAAGAAGTATTTGGCCATTGTGCACCCAAAAATGGAGGAGTCTCTGTTTGGTGATTTGGAGCAGCGGCGACAGGTGTTGGCTGGGAACCATCCGAGGAGTCAGTTTTATGGGGAGTTTCTTGGGCTAGCAAAGGCCGTTTGGCTGCTGCATTTGCTAACCTTTTCTTTGGATCCTCCGCCAAGTCATTTCGAGGCGAGCAAAGGATCTGAGTTTCACCCGCAGTACATGGAAAGTGTGGTGAAGTATTCCATTTCCATGGGCATAGGAGGGAGAATGGGTATGGGTCTAGTTGTCGGATTTCCAGTTAGTCCCGGGTTTAAGCTTGGAAATGGATCGGTTGTTAAGGCTAGAGTTTATTTAGTCCCCAAAAATGGGTTTTAAGTTTTGTGGGATGGACATAATAGTCCATACACAACTTGCCTTGAATATGTATTAGGTATAGTAGTTGGTATCACGGTCTGTTGTATGGGTTGTAATGTTTACATTTGTAGGCTTTAGGGGCTCAGTTTAAATAAGTGATGATGATTGTAAGTACTGTCTTCTTTTGTAGGCAGTATAATTGTACTTGGAAGGAGAAAATCTTAGTTAGTAGTCTAATGTGTTAAGGATAACACTTTCAAAAAACTGTTATATATTTCAATTGTTCAAAAAATAATTGAAAGAAACAAAATTTTTATAGAAACGCTTTGCTATACTTTTTCTTAGGAAAGAAAAGCAAAGACAAGTGCCAATCTCAACTTTAAGGAAGGGGTGGAGCACCCTCTTTGAATCTTCTTTTCTGCATTCGCATTCAGTTTCTGTTTCTTAGGAAGAACCTTAGTAGTACTATATTACTGAATAATATAGAAATACATTTAGGAAAGAAAGATAGAGATTTACATCGTTTTTTGAAAATCACGAAGTAAGAATGTATACGGGTGAAATCGGGCTCATGGTGCACCCCGGTCTCCGACAAAATAAGTCAAACTCGGGACATGATAACGAAGGACCGAAGTTTGGGCAAGAGTCTTATCGAGTCATGGTTCGGAATCGGTCCTAGCCTTGAATGACTTGTAAGAACACTGTCGAGCAATCTAACACGACCAACAGAGGGTCGTCATGTCCTAGACCGACCAGGTATAACCCACGTGTTAAAGCCCGAACAGAGCACTTGCCACCGGAGCCGCCGAGACAATGCCCCCCAGATTCAGTTCGAGCTCCGAGCCTCCGAGAGGCATTACTAAACGGTTTCACATGACTAACGAAGGGCCGTGATATCCGCGCCCGATCAGATATCACGGCGCGGATCTCAGCCCATATCGACAACAGATCAATGATTGACGAAAAAGAAGATTTTTACCTTTTTTAGAATTGTACTAGGGATGAAACTCTTCCGTTATATAAAAGAGATGATTTTTATTCATTGGGAACATGGTAACACGCACTCTAAAGCAATATATCATTATTTTCTTTGTTATTAGCTTTTTCTAATGTTCATCAGTGCTGGCCATAACGAGTTCGGGTCGAGTGTGAAAATTCCAAACAGTTTGGAACTATCTTCCTTGTGCGATTTAAACCTATTTCATCTTTATTTGTTCAACTCTACTTAATTTATTTCTCTGTATCAAATTAATCCACAAAAATCACTTATAAATTCAATTGTTATCCGCTTTTGAGTGTAAACAGTTTGGCGCCCACCGTGGAGCTAAGGATAATAGTGGCTATTTGATACAAACTTCTATAACACACCCTATTTTACACTTGTTCTATGAAGTGTCTCTAATTTCAGGCCAAAGTTCAAAATGCCAAACTCCCAGCCAGCCCCTCTAACGTGGATGCTGAATCCGGCCACCATGGCGAGAACAATAATGTAGCGCCCGGTAACGAGGTGCCTCCCGTCGATCTCGGCGGAGTTTCGGCCGCGGACCCAATCGATGCCAGTTCGCATGTGGCCATTAATACAAATTTGCCTACTGATCCTGAGAACAACGTACGCAGGGAAGTCCGATCGATTTCTCAAAATACGCACAACGGTGAAGAGGATGGGATCAATTTGCGGGTGATCTTCGAAATGTTACAGGATCAACAGGTAGTGATACCCCAGTTGCAAAACCAAAGCCGCGCGCCGAGCAGGGTTGAGCTCGAGCCATCCAGGGAAGTCACCCGCAAAAATGAACTGATCACGGGGAGGCCGAATGGAAATGAATAGGGAGTCAACCCCGAGGTCATAAAGATGCTCGAAGAGTTGACAATACTAGTAGAATCGGGAGAGAAGAAAATCGAAGCCAATGACAAAAAGGTGGAAACCTATAATTCCAAGGTCGACCAAATCCCGGGGGCACCACTAATATTAAAGGGCCTGGACTCCAAGAAATTTGTTCAAAAACCTTTTCCTCCAAGCGCGGCCCCGAAGTCGTTCCCTAAGAAGTTTCGCATGCCCGAGATTCCTAAATACAATGGAATAACCGACCCAAATGAGCATGTGACCTCCTACACGTGCGCAATCAAAGGGAATGACTTGGATGATGATGAGATCGAATCTGTCCTGCTGAAAAAGTTCGGGGAAACCCTGTCAAAGAGAGCTATGATATGGTATCACAACCTACCTCCCAATTCCATCGACTCGTTTGCTATGCTTGCATATTCCTTCGTAAAAGCACACGCTGGGGATATCAAGATCGAGACTAGGAAGTCGAACCTTTTCAAAGTAAAACAGAGGGATAACGAGATTCTCAGAGAGTTCGTGTCCCGGTTTCAAATAGAACGGATAGACCTACCTCCGGCCGCGGATGATTGGGTCGTTCAGGCCTTCACCTAAGAACTCAATGTCCCAAGCTCGCTGGCTTCACTACAGTTAAAACAATATATGGTGGAATGTCCGGCTATTACTTGAGCCGACATGCATAATCGGTATCAATAAAAAATCAAGGTCGAAGATGATCAGCTTGGGCCCCATTCCGGGCCTGTTTATCCCGTCAGAGCCGTAGACAGAGTCAAGAGAGACGTTGATCGTGAACCAAGCAGGGATCAATATCCGTCATACAATGGAGACCAGAGAAGTAGCGGGTCTGGGCAATACACGGTGAGAAGGGAAAAAAGGAGTGATCGAGGTCAAAGCAACCGGGGACTCATGAGTAAAAACAATTTCGACAGGCCCATCGGGCCTAAGGAAGCGCCAAGATTATTAGAGTACAACTTTAACATCGCCGTTGTCGCCATCGTATCCGCCATCGGACGTATCAAAGACACCAAATAGCCTCGTCCTCTACAGTCCGATCCAGCCCAAAGGGATCCGAACCTAATGTGCAAATATCATGGCACTCACGGCCACAGAATAGAGGATTGCCGACAATTAAGACAGGAAATAGCTCGGCTATTCAACAACATACACCTCTGAGAGTTCCTGAGCGGTCGAGCCAAGAACCACTTCAGGAATAGAGATTTTAGAAACAGATCGAGCAGGAGGAACCCCAACACATCATTAACATGATCATCGGTGGGGTCGACGTTCCCTAGGGGTCGATGCTGAAGTGCACCAAAGTATCCATCACAAGGGAAAAACGGACTCGGGATTATGTACCAGAGGGAACCTTGTCTTTCAACGACGAGGACGCTGAGGGGATCGTGTAGCCCCACAACGATGCACTGGTAATGTCAGTACTCATAAATAAATCTTGAGTTAACTGTGTGTTAATGGATCCAGGTAGCTCGGCCAACATCATCAAATCAAGGGTCGTGGAACAACTCGGTCTACAAGATCAAATCGTGCTTGCAGTCCGAGTTCTAAATGGATTCAACATGGCATGTGAGACCACTAAAGGAGAGGAGATAACATTACCGGTGAACACCGCCGGGACCATCCAGGAAACAAAGTTCTACGTGATCGAAGGGGACATGAGATACAATGTTTTGTTCAGAAGACCATGGATTCACAACATGAGGGCAGTAGCCTCGTCTCTACACCAGGTGTTGAAGTTTTCGACGCCGGGAGGAATAAAAACATTTACGGAGAACAACTGGCCGCAATTGAGATATTCGCGGTCGACGAGGTGGTCCCAATATCCGCACTTTCTACACCAAAGGATCTGGGTCCGGTCACCAAGGGAGAAACCAAATAGCAACTACTGACACCGACCTCGTCCCGACCAGAGAAACAGGAGGCGGGTGAGGATGGCGACTATGAGGTTCCCAGGTCTTTCATAGTCCCCTACGATTTCGACGCTACCAAATCTACGATCGAGGAACTGGAGCAAGTCGTATTGATCAAGCACTTCCCGATCGAAAGGTATACTTGAGCACGGGGTTGAGTTCCGAGCTCAGGAAAAAACTCATTTAATTCCTTATAGTTAACGTAGATTGTTTCGCTTGGTCCCACTTTGATATGACAGGGATCCCGTCGGAAATAATCACTCACAAGCTATGCCTAGACCCGAAGTTACATCCGGTCAAGCAGAAGAGGAGACCCCAATCCGAGGTCAAGCATGCGTTCATCAAGGACGAGGTATCTAAACTCCTTAAAATAGGGTCCATCAGGGAGGTTAAATACTTGGACTGGTTAGCAAATGTAGTAGTAGTCCCTAAAAAGGGAAACAAATTAAGAATGTGTGTAGACTATAAAGACTTGAATAAATCGTGTCCCAAGGACTCTTTCCCTTTGCCTAATATCATCGCATGATCGATGCAACGACCGACCACGAGATTCTCAGTTTTCTCGACGCTTATTCCGGGTACAACCAAATACGGATGGACCCAGGTGATTAGGAAAAAACTTCCTTCATCACCAAATACGACACTTACTGCTATAACGTGATGCCGTTCGGGTTAAAAAAACGCCGGTGCCACTTACTAACGCCTAGTAAATTGGATGTTCGAAGAACAAATAGGAAAATCAATGGAGGTTTACATTGACGTTATGTTAGTTAAGTCCCTGCGAGCAGAGGACCATTGAAACATTTGCAGGAAACCTTCAGCATATTGAAGAAGTACAATATGACGCTAAACCCGAAGAAATATGCATTCGGAGTCGGGTCCGGTAAGTTCCTCGGATTTATGGTGTCTAATCGGGGAATCGAGATTAATCCCGATAAGATTAAGGCCATCGAAGATATCGTTGTTGTGGACAACGTCAAGGCCGTACAAAGGTTAACCGGACGCATAGCCGCCTTGGGGCGATTCATCTCGAGGTCCTCCGATAAGGGCCACCTGTTCTTTTCACTGTTGAAGAAAGCGAATAACTTCTCGTGGACCCTGGATTGCCAACGAGCCTTGGAGGAACTCAAGCGGTATCTCTCGAGCCCACCGTTGCTTCACACTCCGAAGATAGACGAACATCTATACATGTACTTGGCAGTATTAGAGATAGCGATAAGTGGAGTCCTTGTCCGGGAAGAGGAAGGTACACAATTTCCAATTTACTATGTTAGCAGGACTCTAGGCGAGGCCGAAACTAGATACCCTCACCTAGAAAATATTGGCGCTCGCTTTGTTAAGCGCCTCTAAGAAGCTAAAATTGTACTTTCAATATCACCCCATATGTGTTGTAACAATTTACCCATTGAGGAATGTAATGCATAAACCCGAGCTCTCGGGACGATTGGCCAAATGGGCCGTAGAGAGCAACGGGTACGGTATTGAATATCGACCCCAGACCGCCATTAAATCTAAAATTTTGGCAGACTTTGTGGCCGACTTTACGCCGGCCCTAATACCCGAGGTCGAAAGAGAATTGTTATTGAATTCGGGGACTTCTCAGGGAATCTGGACCCTCTTTACGGACGGTGCATCGAATGCAAAAGGGTCTGGACTTAGCATCGTATTGAAGCCACCAACAAGCAATGTTGTTAGACAATCTATTAGGACTGTAAATGACTAACAACGAGGCTGAGTATGAGGCTATGGTTACAGGTCTCGAACTGGCCAAAAGCTTTGGGGCAAAGGTGATCGAAGCTAAGTGCGATTTTCTCCTGGTAGTAAACCAAGTTAATGGGATGTTCGAGGCCAGAGAGGAACGAATGCAAAGATACCTGGATAAGCTACAGGTAACATTACATTGGTTCAAGGAGTGGACTATACAACACGTGCCTCGGGATCAAACCAGCGAGGCCGGTGCCCTTGCTAACTTGGGATCGTCGGTCGATGACGATGAGTTCAACTCGGGGGCGGTCGTACAACTCATGAGATCGGTATTGGAAGAAGGTCACGCCAAGATAAACTCAACAAGCCTAACTTGGGACTAGAGAAACAAATATATAGAGCATCTGAAGACCGGAAAACTGCCTTCGGACCCTAAGAAATCGAGGACTCTACGTACGAAGGCGGCCCGGTTCAGCTTGTCCGAAGATGGTACCTTGTTCCGGAGAACGTTCGATGGCCCACTCGCAATATGTCTAGGACCAGGATACACCGAGTATGTTCTGAGGGAAGTCCACGAAGGCGCATGCGGAAATCATTAGGGCGCCGAATCATTAGTTCGAAAAATCATTAGAGTCGGCTACTACTGGTTCGACATGGAAAAGGACGCAAAGGAGTTCGTACGAAAATACGACAGATGTCTAAGGCATGCTCCGATGATTCATCACCCCGGGGAGCTGCTACATTCGGTCTTGTCACCCTGGCCATTCATGAAATGAGGGATGGACATCGTCAGCCCCCTTTCATGGGCACCTGGTAAGGCTCAATTTATATTGTTTATGACTGACTATTTTTCTAAATGGGTGAAATCCCAGTCGTTTGAGAAAATTAGGGAGAAGGAAGTCATTGTTTCATCTGGGACCACATAATATGCCGTTTCAGAATGCCGACCGAGATCGTGTGCGACAATGGGAAGCAGATCTTCGGCAACAAAGTAAGCAAGTTTTTCGAAGATCATAATATCAGAAGGATCCTATCAACACCCTATCACCCTAGTGGAAACGGTCAAGTGGAGCCCACGAACAAAACCGTACTCCAAAACCTCAGAAAGAGATTGACCGACGCCAAAGGAAAATGGAAAGAAATCTTGCCCGAAGTCCTATAGGCATACCGTACGACCTCGAAGTTCAGTACCGGAGCCACCCCGTTCTCGTTGGTTTACGGCACCAAAGCTCTAAAACCGGACGAAGTCGAAGAACCGAGTCTCAGGTTCTGATATATGACCGAAGAGTCAAATGACGAAGCCATGAATACGAGCCTGGAACTGTTAGATGAAAGGCGCGGAGCCGCCCTCGTCCGGTTGAACGCCCAAAAACAAAGAATCGAGAGGTATTACAATCAAAGAGCCAACCTTCAACACTTCAATGTCGGGGACTTAGTGTTAAGGAAGGTCACACTAAGCACCCGAAACTCGAACAAAGGAAAACTAGGGCCGAACTGGGAAGGTCTGTATCAAATTTTGGACTACCGAAAAACTGGAACATAACTCACTTTAAACGATACTACTACTGAGGTACGACCCCATTAATTTTCTTTTATTTATTTACATTTTGAACTACCACTTGTAGGTGACCGTCTAAGAACGATACAATTTTGAGGCCTGAAAGTACGCGTTGCACTCTTTTTTCCTTAAACTTGTTTTGTCCCAAATGGATTTTTCGGTAATGTTTTTTAACGAGGCAACAGTGGATCGTGCTAACTCAGAATCGAAGACCGGTTATGAACCAGTGTCAGGGATCACATCAACAGTATCCGAGGCTTTTCTATGATCGGCCTCGAACACTGGCGGGGGGGGGGGGACATCACCCTCAGATAATGATTTTAGCAAGGAAAGAAACATAGTGCTCGAATAGTCTAGGCTCGATCGATAAGATTTATTGTAAGAGCCAAACGGTCAAATGAACTGTGCCCAACATAGACCGCCCTAGCCTTGACACAAAGCTTGTACACATGTGTAACCTTGTATATTACACACAGAAATGAAAGGAAGTTTCTACCTTGCGGATAAATATATTGTCCCTTAAAAAAAAATTCTTTCTTACATTTGGTCCCCTAAAGACATCGAGCCCAAGGGCCACCTCACTCGGGGACTGTTGCCAAAGGCAGGTTCGGAATAACGAAGCTCGGGGACACAAATCTTATTAGGTAGTGCACGAACTTTAAAGGCTACGGCTATCCCCATTCGAGGATAGTTTTCTTGGGTAAGCTCGAACGACTCTGGGTAACAAGCCAACTGGGAAACACCCGAACTAGAAAGGTTATGGTTGTCCTAGAACGGCTCAGAGACTTCCGAGACCCGTAATAAAAACATAAGGCCTTCAAAATTTCTATACCGGTTCAAAAGGTTACCCTAGGCAAATTGTAATCTAAAATATTCTAAGTACTTTGGGTAAAGCTTCCGGTCATACCAAGCCCCCCACAAGTCTTAAGCAAAAGAATATCTAGAACAAGGCCTGTTCGAGCCTCCGAACAAGACCTAATTATTACTTTCTAAGGCATTCGATATCTTTACGATCATAAAGAAAAGAGCGAAAGGAAACAAGCTTAAAAACTGTCGAAGGGAAAAAGAGCCTTATATATATATCCTTATGATCTTTAGACCTAATTATTATTTTCTAAGGCATTCGATATCTTTACGATCATAAAGAAAAGAGCGAAAGGAAACAAGCTTAAAAACTGTCGAAGGGAAAAAGAGCCTTATATATATATCCTTATATATATATATATATATATATATATATAAATCTTTACAAAGGCCAAACGGCCTCAACAAAAAGTACAAAGGTGCAAAAACAAAGAAAATTCTACAAGGCACCTAAACAACCTGGTCTTCGCCGGAGCCCGCCTCATCACCGGATCCGCCCAAACCCTTTGAGTCTTCTTCGTCCTCGGGATATGCCAACTTTTTGTCCTTGACCTCGAGCCCCTTATCACTTTCGATCTCGACCGATAAATCAAAACCCCGAGCATGAACCTCCTTGAGGCCTCCCTTCGAGACTACCGCTTCACATATTCGGCAATATCTTTAAGGCGGTCCTGGGCTGCCTCGACATCGGCTTTGTACTGGGCCACCATCTCATCGGCATCGACCTTGGTTATTTCAGTCACTGACTTGGCCGCTTTAAGCTCCTTAGCGAGGGTCTCTCGATCGGAAATAACCGAGCTCTGCTGAGACTGAAGCTCCTCAATTTTTTGGGACCGTGCCTCAGCCTTCTCCCTGGTCTCTCAAAGTTGGGCCTCCGTCGAGACCAATTGCACCCGGGCAGTCTCTTTTTCCGAGGCCAAGCAGTCCATATTGCCTTTCCGCTCTTCGGCCTCGACCTTGATTACATCCATCTCGGCTCGGAGTTGGTCGATCCGATCAATCTTCTGTTGGACTTGCGGGTTCTGACCATTAGTCACCGTGTCTAGATCATCGTCACTAACTTCAAAGATTTTTACCTATTCAACCAGGTCGGTGTGTTCTTTCCGAGTCACGTTTAACTCAGCTAGAAGGCTCTTAGCCTCTCCTTCACGTTGAAGTTTGTACGTGTCTCTCTTCTCAACAAGCTCTTTGACTTCGGCCTCGAGTTGGTTCAGCTCATCCCGATATCGAAGAAAGGTTTCGTGATAAAGCACCGAGGCCTGCAAATACGAGAAGAGATATTAGTATCGTCAAGAACTAAAGTTTTAAAATAAAGAAGTTTGGTAACACCTTACCCGGTTCAGTGCATGTTGTGCTTCGTTGAACAAGCATGGTGCGTCCACCTTGTTCATTTTAGCCTGGTCTTCGTCGGTTACCAGGCACCGGAGGTAGTTAGCTACCCCAACGGGGGCGAAAAGAACCCGGGCGTCCTCCGGGACGGTGAAGACGATTGACCGCTTTCGGCTAGGATCCGTACTCGGGGTCGGGAACCGGTTAACCAACCTCGGGCTCGAGTGTGGCCCGCCAACCTTCTAGGATGGACTTTTCCTCGACACTTCTAAATCACCCAATTCGGTTAAGTCGTCTAGGGCGGACGAGTCTACGCCGTCAAAGAAGTGACGAAGGGGATCGTCCACTCCGTTGTCCCCCTCGTTCGATCGCTCCTTCGTCGTTCGGGCTTTGTCTAACATTTAGTCCGTGAATGAAGGCAGTCCCATAATGTCTATCACACCGGGCGGGGCAGAGCCGGCATCTCAATAGTTCTTGACCCCCACTGCAACATCGGCCTCGCGAACTTGAGAAGAGTTAGCCTCCATTATTTTCTCCTCGGCTCCCGCCCGTTCTTCGGGGACTGGTGGCTCTTGAGCCACTAAAAGGTCGTCCTCCTCAGGCTCGTCCCTGAACCGGAGAAGTGAGTTAGAGTCAAGCACTCGAGAGCTGGAAGTTTCTTTTGACTGGCAAACCAGCCTCCTTCTCATTTTCTTTTTCTCCGAACTCGGGCAGCTCGGAGCCCTTTTCCTTTTCCTCTCTCCGGCCTGCCCCGGAGCAGGAGACTCAACAAGCAAGTTCTCGCCACCGGCTGGAGGCCTAAGCTCGTCATCCTTAAGCAAGCCTACAAAAAGAAGTAAAGGAAATAAGGACTTGTTGTTAAAAGAGGAAGCCTGACACAACCTACTCGGGAAAGGAGTCTCACCATGGGAACATGCCTCCCAACGGACCTTCGAGAGTTTGCGCCACGAGCGCTCAAAGTAGGGCATCTGTGAAACGATACCCTCGACCACTCTTTGAGTCGAGGGACAACATGTGGGACCCGAGCGACGGTTGCACCACTATGAATACCAATAAGGAAAAGAGAAGTAAACATAAAGTCAACATTTGAAGGAAATTTCTACTTACGTGACGTATTCCACTTCTCGGGGAATGGCCTGCATTCAGCCGGAATCAAGTCTGAAGTCCTTACTCGAACAAAACGGCCTTGCCAGCCTCGATCCCGGTCCTCATCGATACTTGAGAACGAGGCTTTACTGGCCCAGCGCACAAGCTTTATCAGCCCCCCTCGGAATATTCGGGGATTGTACAAACAGAGTAGGCGATCCACAGTGAACCGACATGAGTCAATTTTGTTCAAAAAAACCCGAAGGAGGATCAGAATCCTCCACAGTGAAGGATGCATCTGACCGAGGCTTACCTCGTATCTCTTACAGAAATCTATAATGATCGGGTCCACTGATCCTAATGTGAAGGGATAAGTGTAAACACTTAGGTATCCCTCGACATGGGTGGTAATGGCCTCCTCAGGGTCGGGGACCACTATGCTTTAATCGGCCCAGTTTCAGTCTTTTCGGACTGTAGGGAGGACATCTTCGATAATCGAGTAGATATATCTCGAGACCTCCTCACACTGACCCTGTACGGAGGAAGGCTTTTCAACCTTGAAATCGTTGTTGACCGAGCATCCCCCGGAGATGAACATTTTCAAAGAGGGTTCGGGTACTGGTTCATCAACGGCCATGCCCAGAGCGGTCGCCTCGACCTCAGTTGCCGGCCGTGAAGTAGAATGAGCTTATTTATGGGGAACGATTTTGGAAGTCTTTGCCATTCCTTTAGAAGTAAAAATGTTTTTTGGAGGAAAATCTGGAAAAGATGAATAAAGAAAGGAAGTTGAAGGATTAGACTTGTTGGCTTGAGAAGAAGATGGGTAAAAACTTTTGCAAATGACCTTGAGTAACGAGGGTAAAAGTGCTAAAGAGTATTGAAATCCCGAGGGTATGAGGCTAGAAGGTTTGATGTACAATGAAAAATAGATAGACGAGGGGGTATTTATAGGAGTTCAGCGACGTTTCACATCCAGGGACAGTCGACCGACGGCTGACATGGATTTAATGCCATTATGACTTGACTAACGAGACATTTCAGATGTTTTGTCGTTTCTGTCGCGATGTGTCAAAGTAAGAATCGGAAGCTCATATCGTTTCTCGTCGTTTACTCTCCGAGAAACGAGGAGACTATCTGTATACAGGTGAAATTGGGTTCATAGTGCACCCCAGTCTCCGACTAAATAAGTCAAACTCGGGACATGATAACTGTCACGACCCAAACCGATGGGCCGCGACGGGCACCCGGTACCTTACTCAACCGAGTACCAATGCAACGTATCTTTCTTATTACATCATCATAGGTAAGTGGGTCATAAGGGGCGTCATGATATAACCAGAGTAAATATGAGGGAATACCTGACATATAACCGCCCAACCTGATATAAAAACTCATACCTGTGACATACGAGCCTATAAGGCTAATGTAATCCATCATACACTGAACATAGGCCGACAAGGCCATACAATCTTTTACGTACATGAAATCTGTCTACAAGCCTCTAAGAATACATAATTATCATAAAGGTCGGGACAGAGCCCCGCTATACCAAACAATACATGTCTAAATCATACTGACCAAACAAGCAACTCCGGAGCAAATGGAGCGCACCAACATCTTCCGCTGAGCTGATATCCTACTTGGAGGACTCTCGACCTGTCTATCGGGACCTACGGGCATGAAACGCAGCGTCCCCAGGCAAAAGGGACGTCAGTACAAATAATGTACCGAGTATGTAAGGAATTAAAAATCAGTAAATAATAGACATGAGAGAAACATGGAGTAAAAGACTCGACATGTAAGTCTGCATAACTCTGTGAATCATTTAATACTTATACTGTCATGCATATGCGTATAAATGTCATACCATGCATAGGTATATGCGCTCATAACATCATCCAGCCTCTGAGGGCATCCCATCATATCATCTCGGCCACTGTGGGAAAAATCATCAACATATACCAGTTGATCAGGTGGTGGTATGTATATAACGCCGTAACCTTTTCCCATATCTCATATATATACATATAATATACGCGTATATAACGACATCTGGTCATGGGTCAATGTACATGTATAAATGCATGAAATGCATAAGAAGTGCGTTAATAAGATTTCTCAGAATGTCACAAGACCGATATGCCTTTGATTAATATCATGAAATAAACTTTATCAATTTACGTATTTTCTGAGACCCATGAACAAAAGATAGAATAATAGGACACATGGGGAATCAAGAACGTAGGTACTTCTAGTACTTTTATGAATAGAGTCATTTATGAAAGTTGTACATTTGCTCGTTTCGTTTGTATCGCATGAATCATGCCAAATTGAAAGAAGGCATAGCCTTAATATATCTGAACCGATTCTCCTGAAAATCCCTCTAACGCAAGTCTTTTGCGAAAACACGCAACGGTGGATCGAATCACGTTGCTATTACATAGTATAACTTCGTATGAAATTTTGTTGAAGCAAAATCACGTTGCCATAAGCATTGTAAAGGATTCATATGAAGTCTTGTTTAAGAATCCCACCCGTTACTTAGCAAGCCAATCTATCTCACTTCATAATATAGGAAAAACTTTTAAGATTATGGGTTGTGGGCCCCACTTCTTTGTGATTACTAAGCCACAAAACTCTTTAGATGTGCCACCTTGCTTTGTGATTAAGGAGTCACTTAATTGATCATATTTTGCTGCTATGTTGGGCACCTTAAGCTTATCCACAATTCTAATTAACTATCCACCAATCTCTTGATTAACTTGTTAATCTCCCATTAACCAATAAATAACTAATTACCCGCATAATTAAGAATTATCTCAAATTACTTAAAATACTACTCCCTTTTAACACACTATATACATCTTACTATCATGGTCATGTGGTACCTTGTATGGCACTAGTCCATAAATACCAGGTATTATAGCTTAGACCGTATTTATTCCAAAATGTCAAACTTCGACGAACTTTATCTTTTTCGATTTGCTTACCCCCTTACCTTCACGAACTTATTTGAAATAGCATAATACTTATAACCTCAAAATAATTTCATTCCCGAGCTTACGTCGATTAACTTACGACGAAACTTTAACATACGAAAATGTGGGATGTAACATCTCATTACCGAGCTTATCTCAATTTACTTATGGCGTACTTTCACGTACGAAAATATGGGGTGTAACATCATTCCCCACTTTGGAATATTCGTCCTCGAATGTTGACTGATGCACTTATCATTTCCATAACATATATCTTCTGAATGCTTTAGTACTCTCCTTGCCATCTAGGCAACTGTTCTGTGAATAAATCTAAAGGCCAGGGCATCCCCCCCTCCCCCCCCAGGCCTTTTTCTCATACCACAACTTGTGGTTGAAATCTTTCCAATCTCGTAACTGTTGCTACCTCCTATCATGCAGCTTGTACGACTCTGACTTTGTATGTGCGCCTGTGCGACTTTTCTCTCCTCTTTGTTGTATCTTTTAGCCAATCTCTAGGCTTCACTTTGTGAACATATACAGAATTCTGACAAGCTGTTCCTCTGGGCGTCATTAGCTTTACTACATCTAAGTAGGCCATACTATACCATAACTCTTACTTCCATTTATCGTTACTGAGGTCTGCTACCAAACTCTAAGTTACTTTCGTTGCTTATCCTATATGTATAAATCTAAGTCTTTTAATGCTTCTTCGTTTCTGTTCATCTTAAGAATGGCAGCCTGATGTCATCTCATATTGTTGTAACTTTTATCCATCCATTGTTGATTCACCTCAATGTTGATTTACTATCTACCACTAATAACTTGAAACTTCTTACGTAATACTTTGCCACTATGACTTACGTTGCATCGAGGAATGTTTGAAGTAATTTTCCTGATCCACTTAGGGGCGATACTGTACTTCAATAATCATATTTTAATCCCGTACAATTCATGAAATCCTTTTCAAATCATTACTCAATCAAAGGCCCAAACGTCACCCTCATTACACTGCCAGGGCAACATTCCATCTCTTCTAAATGCTACTAGTCTTAGACTCCTTTGAGTTCATTCAAGCTATACTGAGCTTTCTATAACTTAGAGAAACCATCAGCTCTTTTATTTTCATGAGCTTAATCCCGAGGATTTATCCATTCTGGTCACCTTCTCACTCGCCTCTTCTTATCCTTACTTCTGCCTTCCTAAAACCTTGTCGCTCTACCATACTTTAACTTGCAACCTACACATATCTATTAATACTACTCGCAACCTTCCTTCAACTTGCTTGCACCATAGATTTCCTTATGTTATTCTGGAACATCAAACGAGACATCACATCGTCTCAAACTCTTCTTTACTCTCTTAACTAGGCCTCTCGGTACCTAGAATCCATAGGCTCGAAGATATGCCACTGACGCCGCCGCTACCATTCCAGGATACTCTATCCCCGCGCTTCTAGCCCTCTATCCGAAGTATGGACTATTCACAACCTTCTGCATTCGAGTATCTCGTACGTTGTTCACCTTTACCTTACTTACCTTAAAATCTCGCATCACATCTTCTATCTATTTCATGACATCCTTTCCACACAGGTATATTTCACATCCACAACTTGAAGCTCTATTATAATACTTGCACCTCTGGTGCATATATAATCCGGTGGAGATTCACACTAACTTCTTATGAGGCTGGTACTTTACTAACTGGCTCTAACGTAGGGCCGTTATAGAATATGGTTGTTATACTATCTCTCTTGTACCTCTGATATTAAAAGTGATTCTGCAATGTTCTCAATCATGATGTCTATAATTTTCTGGGTCCAATAATCAGACTCCTGATTTACTTTGTTGATGTAACTCTTTAGTTTCCTCTTTCTTATGATCAACCTTTATTTAGGCTTAAGCTATCTTCCGATCTGCGGCTCATGGTATTAGTTATTACTTTACCCTTTCATAGACGCTATGGAATATCCGCGATACCATCACCTAACAATTCAATCCCTTGTCTATGACCTGGACTCAATTCTTTCTTTTAACTTATACCAGAGTCTTCTACGGCTGTATGATTGTCAACATATATGTTTCATGGATAATACTCCGAAATCTTGAGTGCATTCATAATGTAACTAACTCTGGATTATCGATCGAAATATTTATTTCGTTCCTTCTCAGCTTTCTTTAAACGTAAGCAATTACTTTTTTTGGTCTTTCTGCCCTCTTGTTGCGTGCATACTTAGCTTATCTTAGTTCCCATGCATGTCGGATTTTTGTGCAATTCATATGGTCTCGAATATTACTTTTGGTTTCATTTCTCGCTCATTAGCCACGATAGGTGTCACTTTCTTATGGAGTGCATACAATGTTGTTGTGACACTGTTGTTACAAAACCATTTCATATTTAGGTCACTGTGCTTAGGTTGAAGCCTTCTTCCTTATTTTCTCAGCTAGTCTTTCATTGTAGTACTTAGGGAGGACCCTCTGATTCTTGTAAAGCTGCGAGCTTATCACATCGTATATTTGACGAAATTTTTGATGTTCTTCCCCGGTATAATTATCCATAGTTACTTATTTCCACGCCCTTTTGCTTGTAGGGTTGCTTCTGAACTAATATTTTGACTGTCTTCCCAGTGGCATTCTCTTTTATTTCCGTAATACTCATATGGTACCTATAACTACCCTAAATCCTATCTCAATATATCTTAAGGGTTACGATGTCATATCTGCGAGACTGAATTCCCCATATTGGGGTTTACTATGTTCATCTTGCACAATCTGTTGATTTGTTTGTATCTTCTTGTCTAGCCATAACTAGGCTCTTCCTGGATCAACTACTAACTACTCGTTGGCCCATTCTCATATCAATATTCCGCGTAATCTTTCTTGGGTTATTTCCTTTATCTTAACTTACGTCTCGCACTGGCTCCTTATCTATCAATAACATCTCAGACAGGGACCCTTACTTCCTTTTCTTGACGTCAGTTAAGATAAAGGAAATAACCCAAGAAGATAAGTGAAATCTCATTCCTTTCTCATTTTTATCGCATTCTTCCTTTACTATTCCATAGTTACTAGAATCACTTAATTTTGACTTAATTCCACAACACTCCATATTCCCTCTTTAGGGGAGTACTAAGATTTAGTGCTACGACGATCTACCTATAGATGTTTTACCTCTTCTTCTTTGACATCTTTTCACAACATCGATAATCCTTACTCGCCTTGCGGTAATTCTTCTGTACCAAGGATAACGAAATTTCTTACTCACGAGGGTGACACTTAGTGTAACTGGCACACATAGTTTCTTAAGCTTAACTTTGCTCACATTGCTTGCTTTAGGGAAGCATCTTCCTCAATGACCTTTAAAGGTTATTCTTCTGTTATCCATTCTATTATCGCTGGAACGCAATCAAAAATTCTCATGATACTGACTATTATCAAATCACTTAGTCCCTAATTCATGTTTAGTTTATCTTGTTCACTAGTCCATACTGATTTGTATTACTCTGGGGTCTAGCTTTTCCTTATGGTAATCACGTTAGAGTCATGAACTTATTTCTCGAAGTGAGGATATGACTTTATGTCCTATACTCTTTTGTTGTCCCAAGGCTTGACACCTCTCGTCTTTTCCTTCACTTGACTATTCACTCTGAAATACTGTCATTTTTTTGATCTACCATTGTTATCCATGTATCACATCTTACTTATAATGCTTCATTAACTCTCTTCTTATTTCCCTACTAATATTTCTGTCTATCACTTTATTCTAAAAACTTCAACAAGACATTCTTTTGCTTTTAGCTCCCCTTGATCCATCAACTGGCTCTTCAGGTTGCCTAACATTCTCTCTCTACTAGGGACGGGAGCCACACTAAGATAATATTTATCCCTTCCAGGCTACCAGTGCCTGTCTTTGTAATAATTATTTTTTTTGAAACATTCTAGTATTCATATCTAGTTGTACTATTCTAGAGTGTACCATCTAGGTATCTCACAAGGAGATCTATTAGCACATTTGTAATATCCTTTGGAAGTGTCAACTAACGCAAACAATCCATTCATCATTTTGGGTTACTCTAACCCCAGCCAGATCCTGATATCCCGTCCTTCTTTTAAACCATATCTGTCAGCTCCCATAGGGCATAATTGAGATGGGTGTGGCTAAATATATATACATCTGTTACTGTTGAAGGTAACCCAAAAAGCTTATATTTCTCTGCCCGAATTGTAATATTGATAATCTTCATTAACTGGGTATCTCGTACCCTCATTTCCCTTGCTTCTTTTACTTGTTGAAACTTGTGTCTACTTTCCAATTCTCTTATTCCTTTTTACCATACGAGTGGATAGATATTATTGCCTTAGAGATCCTTATCAAGAAGCTTACACTTCTTAGTACACACACGATCTGCTGGAGACCTTACATTTACTCATCATAAGCATGATGCAAAATCGAGTTCCTCTGACTCAATTCTTCCACATCTGTATTCAATCCCTTACCAACCGTCTTTCTAAATGTAGGCATCGTCGTATTATGAATAAGATAGAGTTTAGGAAATTGAGTTCTTACAAATGAGCTCCACCACACGATATAGAGTAAGAAGAAAGAGTGACAGTCCTAAATGCCCTGTAGCCTCCTGCTTATAAGTGTAGTGCACAACACACCCATAAACAAGACTCTATTAGACACGGCTTGTAGACTCCCTAGGATAGAACTGCTCTGTTACCACTTTTATCACGAGCTAAACCAATGGGCCGCGACGGGCACCCAGTACCTTACTCAACCGAGTACCAATGTAACGTATCTTTCTTATTACATCATCATAGGTAAGTGGGTCAGAAGGGACGTCATGAGATAATCAGAGTAAACATGAGGGAATACCCGACATAAAATGACCCAACCTGATATAGAAACTCATACCTGTGACATACGGGCCTATAAGGCCAATGTGATCCATTATATACTTAAAATATAGGCCGACAAGGCCATACAAGTATCTGTATACATGACATCTGTCTACAAGCCTCTAAGAGTACATACTTATCATAAAGGTCGGGACAGGGCCCCACCATATCAAACAATACACGTCTAAATCATACTGACCAAACAAGCAACTTTGGAGCAAATGGAGCGCACCAACATCTTCCGCTGAGCTGATAACCTACTTGGAGGACTCTCGACCTGTCTATTGGGACTTGCGGGCATGAAATGCAGCATCCCCAGGCAAAAGGGACGTCAGTAAAAATAATGTACCGAGTATGTAAGGAAATGAAAATCAGTAAATAATAGACATGAGAGAAACATGGAGTAAAATTCTCGACATGTAAGTCTGCATAGCTCTGTGAATTATTTAATACTTATACTGTCATGCATATGCGTATAAATATCATACCATGCATAGGTATATGCGCTCATAACATCATCCAGCCTCTGAGGGCATCCCATCATATCATCTCAGCTACTATGGGCAAAATCATCAACATATACCAGCTGATCAGGTGGTGGTGCGTATATAACGTTGTAACCTTTTTTCATATCCCATATACATATAATATACGCGTATATAACGTCATCTGGTCATGGGTCAATGTACATGTATAAATGCATGAAATGCATAAGAAGTGCGTTAATAAGATTTCTTAGAATGTCACAAGACCAATATGCCTTTGATTAATATCATGAAATAAACTTTATCAACTTACGTATTTTCTAAAACCCATGAACAGATGATAGAATAATAGGACACATGGGGAATCAAGAACGTAGGCACTTCTAGTACTTCTATGAATAGAGTCATTTATGAAAGTTGTACATTTGCTCGTTTCGTTTATATCGTATGAATCATGCCAAAAAGAAAGAAGGGATAGCCTTAACATACTTGAACCGATTCTCCCGAAAATCCCTCTAACACATGTCTTTTGTGAAAACACACAACGGTGGATCGAAGTAGGGAAAAATCCATATGATATTCTTGAGAAAGATTGTACCGTGCTCTCTTAGAATTGCAAATCCCGTTGCTATTACATAGTATAACTTCGTATGAAATTTTGTTGAAGAAACATCACGTTGCCATAAGCATAAGAATCCCACCCGTTACTTAGCAAGCCAATCTATCTCACTTCATAATGTAGGAAAAGCTTTTAAGATTATGGGTTGTGGGCCCCACTTCTTTATGATTATTAAGCCACAAAACTCTTTAGATGTGCCACCTTGCTTTGTGAATAGAGAGTCACTTAATTGATCATATCTTGCTGCCACCTTGGGCACCTTAAGCTTATCCACAATTCTAATTAATTATCCACCAATCTCTTGATTAACTTGTTAATCTCCTATTAACCAATAAATAACTAATTACCCGCATAATTAAGAATTATCTCAAATTACTTAAAATACTACTCTCTTTTAACACACTATATACATCTTACTATCATGGTCATGTGGTACCTTGTATGGCACTAATCCATAAATACCAGATATTATAGCTTGGACCGTATTTATCCCAAAATGTCAAACTTAGACGAACTTCATCTTCTTCGATTTGCTTACCCCCTTACCTTCTCGAACTTATTTGAAATAACATAATACTTATAACCTCAAATAATCTCATTCCCGAGCTTACGTCGATTAACATACGACGAAACTTTAACGTACGAAAATGCGGGATGTAACATCTCATTTCCGAGCTTATCTCAATTTACTTATGGCGTACTTTCACGTACGAAAATATGGGGTGTAACAATAACGGAGGACCGAAGTTAGGGAAAGAGTCTCATCGAGTCATGGTTCGTAATCAGTCCTAGCCTTGAATGACTTCGAAGAACACTGTCGGGCAATCTAGCACGACCAACAGAGGGTTGTCATGTCCTAGACCGGCCGGCTATACCCCTCGTGTTAAATCCCGAACAGAGCACTTGCCACCGGAGCCGCCGAGACCACGCCCCTGGATTCGGTTCGAGCTCTGAGACCTCCGAGAGGCATTACCAACAGTTGCACACGACTAACGAAGGGCCGTGATATCCGCGCTCGACCGGATATCACGGCGCAGATCTCGACCCGTATTGGCAACAGATCAATGATTGACGAAAAAGAAGATATTTACCTTTTTTAGAATTGTACAAGGGATGAAACTCTCCCACTATATAAAAGAGATGATTTTTATTCATTGGGGACATGGTAACACGCACTCGAAAATAATATATCATTATTTTCTCTGTTATTAGCTTTTTCTATTGTTCATCAGTGCTGGCCATAACGAGTTCGGGTCGAGGGTGAAAGTTCCAAATAGTTTGGAACTATCTTCTTTTGTGCGGTTTGAACCTATTTTATCTTTATTTGTTCAACTCTACTTAATTTATTGCTATTTTATCTTTATTTTTTCAACTCTACTTAATTTATTGCTCTATATCAAATTAATCCACGTATTCTTAAAATCACTTACAAATTCAATTGTTATCCGCTTGTAAACAAAGAAAAAAAAAAGTTAAATCCTAGAGCAAAGATTCTACATATTTGGTCCATAACCTCTTTTTGAGTGTATACCGCCTTCTATTTTTCTCTCGTTCTTTCCAATTCCTTTTTGAAAACTTTTACTTACTTTTCCTTATATACCTTTTAATAGTTTGATACCCAGGGACATCTCACATCGGGCAGTAAAAAGATATCTGAATAGCTTAATATTTATTCTAAGTTAAATCTAAAATTATCTCCAAATTTTCCTACATTCACTTGATTTTAAATTCTACGCGAATTATTAATCCCAGCATTACTAATACACTATATTCAGTGTTATTGTTATACACCCTATCAAACGACTCCTAATAGTTTTGGTATTGCTAATATCATAGTTTGCTATGTATTATTTAAACATAAGGATAATACCTAATAGATTGAAAAGTGTACCAAATAAGGAATTAATAATATCAAAATTAATGCATGCATCATTTTCTGGAATACATCTTACCAAATGACCCTTATATCCAACAGAGCACAATGATAAAATCTATATATTATTAAAATCTATAGAAAAAGGCACCACATTAATCCAAGTGGTAACCTAGAAAAAAGTCACATAGCATAATTAATTATTTAGTTAATAATTAGTTATTAAAAATTAACAAAGAAATTAACTACTCAAACATGGGTGAGGGTTGGTTTAGGTTAGTTAATATTTTTGTTTCTTTTTTTTAATAAATTATTTTCGTTTTTATTTTTTGAAATAAAATGTGTAGTTATTCATTAAAATTTAGACAATATTATTGAGAACAACATAATAAAATTTAAACTAAAAAAATATTTCAAAAGTAATAAAATATATTTCTTCTATTATATTACAAAAAGAAAGTAGCAAGAAAAAATATTAAACAAGTAATATACTAATACTTTCTATTAACAATGTAACTATACTAAATATTGAATAATATAATAAAGAAAAATACAGAACAAAAATGTTATTCGATGACTATACAAGTTCCTTTAATTTAATAGAGACTTTATACATTAAAATTCAGATAATATTTATTCTATCTATCTATATAGAATAGGAGAAGCAAATCAATGTGATGATGCCAAGTGTAACAACAAAAATTTATTTAACAAGTGTCAAATTTTAGGACAAAGCTCCAACAAATTTGGAGATTCAAAAATTATCTTTAAAAAAAAAAGACAAAATGGTAAAATAAAAAAAAGATACAAAGAAATTAACTACTTAAACATGGGTGAGGGTTGGTTTAGGTTAGTTAATTTCTTTGTTTTTTAAAAATCATTTTCGTTTTTCTTTTTAAAAATAAAAAGTGTATTTATTCGTTAAAATTCAGACAATATTATTGAGAACAATAGAATAAAATATAAAATAAAAAAATATTTCAAGACTAATAAAATATATATCTTTTATTATATTACAAAAAGAAAGCAGCAGACAAAACTATTAAACAAAGTAATATGCTAATAAATCTTTTATTAACATACTAAATATTGGATAATATAATAAAAAAATAAAGAACAAAAAAGCTATTCGATAATTATATAAGTCCCTTTAATTTAATATATATTTCATTCGTTAAAATTCAAACAATATTAATGACAACAATTGAATAAAACAACAACAACAACATACTCAGTATTATCCCATACCGTGAGGTCTGGGGAGGGTTGTGTGTACACAGACGTTACCCCTACCTTGTGAGGATAGAGATATTGTTTTCAATATACCCTCGGAATTGAATAAAATTTAAAATAAAAAAATATTTCAAGAGTAATAAAATATATATCTTCTATTATATTACAAAAAAAAAGTGGCAGACAAAAATATTAACAAAGTAATATGCTAATAAAAATTTCTATGAACAATGTAATATAATAAATATTGAATAAAATAATAAAGAAAAATATATGACAAAAAAGTTCAATATGAATCTCCAAGGCAAATGACAAGTTTGCAACCGTTAATCCTAGTGTACTACGACAATCAGTTCAAAACTAGTTTTGGAGAAATTGAGAGATGTACATACTTTATGGTGGGTGAAAAGTCGTTAAAAGTTAGAATTTAATGGGAATTATTTTATTATTATGAATGTACCTGGTGGATAGAACTGTGTATATACTTTATGGTGGGTAAAAACTGTGTATATATTATATGTATATATAACCCCTTAAATAATTTTGATGCACCCCAAACACAAAAGATGGACTGCTCCGCTGGTTTAGCAGTCCTCACTCACTAAATGACCTGGGTTTGAGCCCAAACACCAGCGCTTTTTTATTTAATGTTTTTCCTCTATGAATTAAAGATAGAGTAAAATCCTGTATTTAGTACTCATCTTGGTTTTTTTTCTCTCTTTTATCTTTTTTAAGTTCATGAACGATTATGTCACGACCCAATTTCACCTATAGGTCGTGATGGCGCCCAACACTACAGCTAGGCAAGTCAACTTAAAAAATTAAGCATATATTAATAAAATTTAAAACCAAGAGTAAACAAACACTAAATTCTACCAATGTGTGTGCCAAGACCTGGTGTCATAAGTGTATGAGCATCTAGTAGATTATACAAAACCTCAAATATTGTCTGAAATAAAAATAGACAGAATGAAAAATACAACGAGAGACACTAGTAGCTGCAGAACGGCTCTGAAAGGCAGCTCACCACTATGCCCCTGGATAACGTGGGTGTAAGACGATAGGTTCCCCACTAGTACTTGCCTCAGGTCCTGCACAAAAAGTACAGCAAGTGTAGTATGAGTTAGTAAACAACGTGTACCCGGTAAGTACCAAGCCTAATCTCGAAGTGGTAGAGACGAGATGGCCAACTTTGACACTCATTATGGGTCAATAATAATAACTGAAATAAAGATAGAATATCTAAATCAGCATGATTCACAGAATTTACAATAATTTATTTAACTAGCGGAAATAATCATATTCCTTCAAATACAATAATTCTCAATATATTAATTAAATTTCTTAAATTCAAATAATTTCTAATTTATCAATTAATCTCATTTACAGGAATAACAATTAATTTCTTAACAAGCAGGAATAATAATTCATTAAATTTTAAGGATTCTCCAATGTATCAATTAGCTTCGCAAGCTTGAAATAACTATTAAAGTATCGTGTAATTATTATTATTAAGCACGATTTCTACCGAGGACATACGACCCGATCCAGAGTGTCGTGTACACTGCCGAGGAACGTGCGGCACGATCCATAGATACATCTATCCTGCCGAGGCATTCGGCCCGCTCCACAAGAAAGGAGGAGATTTTCTTATGTACCTCCGGAAGGAGAGTATATTTATTATAAGATAAATTCGGGAGGAAGAACAATTTTTTTTAATAATTAATTAATTTAAACAAAACAAATCAAGCATATGAGATTTTCATCCTTTAATATCTTTATCTAACAATTCACAATATATTTATATATCAATTAATATTAATTAAACAAGGAATATAATTTACACAAGTAATTCATGCTTTGAGTCCTAAACTACCCGGACTTTAGCATTAATAGTAGCTACGCACGGACTCTCGTCACCTCGTGCATACGTAGCCCCCGCAATTAGAAACAATTATTCAATTTAATCCCTATGGGATAATTTTTCCCTCACAAGATTAGACAAGAGACTTACCTCGTCTCAAAGTCCACTTTTCGATTACCACACCGTGTTGAATTCTTGATTCGACACCGAAAGATCTAAAACTATCCAAATATTATACACAATAATTAATATATGCTAAATGATTCGAAATTTATCTATTAAATAAATTAGCTTATCCAAAATGGTAAAATTTTTAAAATTCACCCTGGGCCCACGTGCTCGAATTCTAGAAATTTTCGAATGAAAACGATACCCATAATCTCAAGAACTTTAATATATAATTTCTACCCAATTTCATAGCTATTTTCGTGGTTAAAATCTCATTTTTATAAAAATCTAGGGTTTTCACCTAAACTCTTGATTTCTAAGATTTACCAGTTATAATCTACCCATAATCTATGTATTTAACTCAAGGGGTGTAGAATTAACTTACCTTATAATTGCTAGTTGAAATCCCCCTCTCAAAAGCTCTGAAATCGCTCGGAAATGGAGAAAAAATGGGCTCAAAATGTGTGAGCCCCGACTTTTTAACCATTCTGCCCAACAGGCATTTCCGCACCTGCGGACAGTGTACCGCACCTGCGGCTTTCGCACCTGCGAAAAATCCTCGCAAGTGTGAGTTTCACTCGCCTGGGCCAAGGTCGCTTCTGCGCACCCTTCTTCGCACCTGCGCGTTCGCAGGTGTGCAAATTCTCTGCATCTGCGGTCCACTGCCCCTCCCCCTTTTCCGCTTCTGCGCACAAGGACTCGCATCTACGAGGTTTGCTCCTGGGAGCTACTACCGCACCTGCGAATGTCGCACCTGCGGCTGGCCAAGCGCAAGTGCGATTCTGACAGTAGCTGGGAGCTTGAGCTCTGGCTCCCAATTTCCAACTTGGTCCGAGCCTCGTCCGATTGACACTCGGGGTCCCCGGGACCTCGTCCGAACATACCAACAAGTTTGAAATCATAAAACGGACTCGCTCAAACTCTAGGAATGCGTAAAACAACATCCAATCTAAGAATCATACCCTAAACCAAATTGATTCAAACTTAAGAATTTCAAGTTCTTCAATTTACTTCCAATGCGCCGAAATATACTTAAACTACTCAAAATGACACGAAATTTTGTGTGCAAGTCTTAAATCACTATACAGAACTATTCCCAAATTCGAAATTCCATATGGACTTCAATTACTCAAAATCCTACTCCAAACTAAATTTAAAGAATTTTAAACCTTCAAATAGTTGATTTTTACTATTAAGCGTCAAAACGCTCCCGGGTTATCCAAAATCCGATTCGGACATACGCCCAAGTTTAAAATCATCATACGAACCTATTGGAACTGTCAAATCCCGATTTCGGGGTCGTTTTCTCAAAATGTTGACCGAAGTCAAACTTGTCCATTTAAAGCTAACTTAAGGAACCAAGTGTTCCGATTTCAACCCACGCACTTCCAAATCCCGAACCAACCATCCCCGCAAGTCATAAATTAATAAAAGCATTTTCGGGGAGTTTTATTTTAGGGAACAGGTTTTTAAAAGTTAAAATAACTGGTTGGGTCATTACATTCTCCACCTCTTAAACAAACGTTCGTCCTCGAACGGGTTTAGAATAATACCTGGAGTGCTAAATAAGTGTGGATATTTGCTCCACATGTCCTCCTCGGCCTCCCAAGTCGCTTCCTCGACTGGTTGTCCCCTCCACTGCACAAGTCCTCTTAGACCACAACTAGCGAACTTGTTTTTCAACAATGGAAAATGGCTCTTCTTCATAACCCAAACTCTTATCTAGCTGAACTGTGCTGAAGTCCAACACATTTGATAGGTCAGCATGATACTTCCAGAGCATAGATACATGAAAAATCGGATGAACTCCCGATAGACTGGGAGGCAATGCAAGCTCATAAGCAACCTCCCCAACTCGTCTCAACACCTCAAATGGGCCAATAAACCTTGGGCTCAACTTGCCCTTCTTCCCAAATCTCATAATTCCTTTCATCGGCGAAACCTTCAAGAGAACTTTTTCACCTACCATAAATGATAAATCACGTGCTTTCTGATCCGCGTAACTCTTCTTTCTGGACTGTGTTGTACGAAGTCGCTCCTGAATCAACTTTACCTTTTCCAAGGCATCCTTTACCAAATCAGTACCATATAACTTAGACTCACCTGGCTCAAACCATCCGATAGGTGAACGACATCGCCGACCATATAAAGCCTCAAATGGAGCCATCTCGATGCTGGATTGGTAACTGTTATTATAAGCAAACTCGGCCAAAGGCAAGAAACGATCCCACTGACCTCCAAAGTCAATCACACATGCCCTGAGCATATCCTCCAAAATCTGAACTGTCCGCTCTGACTGCCCGTCGGTCTGCGGATGAAAGGCTGTGCTGAGCTCTACACGGGTCCCTAATCTACTCTGTACTGCTCTCCAGAAATGTGAAGTAAACTGAGGGACTCTATCTGATATGATGGAAATTGGCACACCGTGCAACCAAACTATCTCCTGAATATAAATCTGGGCCAACCTCTCTGAAGTATACATAGTCACAACAGGAATAAAATGTGCCGACTTGGTCAACCTGTCAACAATCACCCAAACTGCATCAAACTTCCTCAAGGTCCGCGGCAACCCAACTACAAAGTCCATAGTAATTCGTTCCCATTTCCACTCTGGTATAGTCATCTGCTGAAGTAGGCCACCTGGCCTCTGGTGCTCATATTTAACTTGCTGGCAATTTAGACACCTAGATACATACTCAACTATGTCCTTTTTCATTCGTCGCCACCAATAATGCTGCCTCAAGTCACAATACATCTTCGTAGCACCTGGATGAATAGAATACCGAGAACTGTGTGCCTCCTCCAGGATCTCTTTCCTCAGTTCATCCACATTAGGAACACACAGATGATCCTGGAGTCGCAGAACACCATCCGCACCAATAGTAACATCCTTGGCACCACCTCGTAGTACCGTTTCTCGAAGAGCCATTAAGTGTGGGTCATCATACTGGCGAGCCTTGATCTGCTCAAATAGTGAAGACTGAGCTACGACACATGCAAGAACTCGGCTGGGCTCTGAAATATCTAGTCGCACAAGTCTGTTGGCCAAGGACTGGATATCCAAAGCTAATGGCCTCTCTTCTGCTGAAATAAAAGCCAAACTACCCATACTCTCTGTCTTTCTACTCAAGGCATCTGCAACTACATTTGTTTTACCTGGATAATATAGGATAGTAATATCATAATATTTTAGTAATTCCAGCCATTGCGCTGCCTCAAATTTAGGTTCCTCTGCTTGAACAAATGCTGCAAACTACGATGATCAGTATAAACTTCACAAGACACCCCATAAAGATAATGCCTCCAAATCTTAAGGGCGTGAACAATCGCAGCTAACTCCAAATCATGTACCAGATAATTCTGCTCGTGGGGCTTCAACTGACGTGAAGCATATGCAATAACTCGCCTTTCCTTCGTTAATACACAACACAAACCAACGCGTGAAGCGTCGCAATACACTGTATACATTCCCGAATCGGAAGGTAACACTAACACTGGTGATGTAGTCAATGTTGTCTTGAGCTTCTGAAAGCTTGACTTACAATCATCGGACCATCGGAACTGAAAACTCTTCAGGGTTAATTTGGTCAAAGGTACTGCAATAGATGAAAAACCTTTTACAAACTGACGATAATAACCTGCTAAACCCAGAAAACTCCTGATCTCAGCCGCCAAAGTAGGTCGATGCCAATTCTGAACTGCCTCAATCTTTTTGGGGTCAACTTTAATACCTTCGACCGATACAATATGTCCCAAAAATTCTACAGACTCTAGACAAAACTCACATTTAGAGAACTTAGCATAAAGCTTTTATTCCCGCAATGTCTGAAGCACTACTCTCATATGCTGCTCATGTTCCCCCTTACTGCGCGAGTAGATCAGAATGTCATCAATGAAGACAATGACAAACGAATCAATATATGGCCTGAATACCCTGTTCATCAAATCCATAAACACTGCCGGGGCATTAGTTAAACCGAAAGACATTACCAGAAACTCATAATGACCATATCTAGTACGGAAAGCAGTTTTCGGAACATCCGAATCTTGAATCTTCAACTGATGGTACCCCGACCTCAAGTCGATCTTAGAGAACACCCTAGCACCCTGCAGCTGGTCAAATAGATCATCAATACGCGGCAACAGGTACTTGTTCTTAATAGTGACTTTGTTCAATTGGGGATAATCAATACACATCCGCATTGTTCCATCCTTCTTTTTCACAAATAATACCAGTGCACCCCAAGGCGATACACTCGGTCTGATGAACCCTTTGGCTAGTAACTCTTCAAGTTGTTCTTTTAATTCTTTCAATTCTTTCGGAGCCATGCGATATGGTGGGATAGATATAGGCTAGGTATCTGGAGCCAAGTCAATACAAAAATCAATATCACGATCAGGTGGCATACCTGGAAGATCTAAAGGAAATACATCGGAGAACTCCCGAACTACTGGCACTGAATCAATAGCCGGAGTCTCTGCAGTAGTATCCTGAACATAGGCTAGATAAGCCAAACAACCCTTCTCAACTATGTGTTGAGCCTTTATAAAAGAAATAACCCGATTAAATGAACTAACTGACGAACCCTTCCACTCCAGCCTAGGCAAAGATGGAATAGCCAAGGTAACAGTTTTGGCATGACAATCTAGAATAGCATGATGTGGATATAACCAGTCCATACTCAGAATAATTTCAAAATTGGTAATCTCAAGCAATAAGAGATCTGATCTAGTTTCATAACCACAGAATGTAATAATACAAGACCAGTAGATCCGGTTCACAACAACAGAATCGCCTACATGAGTGGACACATAAACAAGAGTACTCAAGGACTCACGAGAAACACCCAGGAATGGAGCAAATAGAGATGACACATATGAATACGTGGATCCTTGATCAAATAATACTGAGGCATATTTGCCGCAAACAGAAATAATACCTGTAATCACAGCATCTGAGGCCTCTGCATCTGGTCTAGCCGGAAAAGCATAGAACCAAGCTGGAGCGCCAACTGGCTGGCCTCCGCCTAGCTGACCTCCACCTCTAGGATGGCCCCTACCCACCTGTCCTCCACCTCTGGGTGGTCGGACTACTGGTGGAGCAACTGGTCCGGTAAGCATAGGCTGCTGACCCTGCTGTACTAGTCTACCCTGAAGCCTGGGGCAAAACCTCGGCATGTGACTGGGATCCCCGTACTCGTAACAACTCTTCGGTACAATGGGCTGCTGGCTAAGAGTCTGGTCCTGGGGACCTGAATACCCACTGGGAGGACCCTGAATAGCTGGTGGGCGGTAAGAACTCTCTGGTATAGCACTGAGATAAGGTTGCACTGGAGTACCCCGAGGAGGTGGTGGTGCTGGATATGGGGGTCTGCTGGACTGCCCCCTCACGAACTGACCTCTGCCCCCAGACGGAGCACCTCTGAACTCTCCAGAGTACCTGAACCGCTTATCTCTTATAATCTGCTCTCGGCTCCGCCGACGCACACCCTCAATCCTCCGGGCTATCTTCACAACTAGCTCATAAGAAGTACCCATCTCAACTTCTCGAGCTATAGTGGCCTGGATGCCAGTATGTAAACCAGCTACAACCTCCGCACTCTCTCCACCTCAGTAGGGAGTATCATAAGTGCATGGCGAGATAATTCAGAAAACCTCTCCTCATAATCGGTCACTGACATCTGACCCTGCTGGAGCTGCTCAAACTGAAACCGCAACTCTTCTCTCTAGGAGGGTGGAATATACTTGTCCAGGAAGATACGGGTGAACCGGTCCCAAGTTATGGGAGGAGAATCTGCTGGTTTTCCAAGAACATAAGACTACCACTATCTACGGGCCATTCCCTCTAGTTGAAAAGTAGAAAAGTCAACCCCATGAGATTCCAATATCCTCATGTTGTGCAGTTTATCCCTGCAACGATCAATGAAGTCCTGTGGATCCTCATGTCGCTCACCCCTGAAGATAGGAGGATGTAGTCTAGTGCATCGGTCTAATAGTTTCTGAGGATCGACGGCTACAACTGGCCTGGGCTCAGGTGTAGCTGCTGCCATTGGCTGAGCTTCACTCACGGGTAGTGCACCCTGGGTCTAATATACAATAGCTGCCTGTCCATGAGCCTGCGCGGTAAGGGTCTGTGCTCCCCCGCCCGCCTGAGATGTGGCTGGGTCTACCGGAAAATAAACCGGCCTGAGTCATATTGTCCATGAACCGCAGCATACGACCCATGACATTTTGAAATCCCGGTGCAGATGTGTAATCCACCGGAGCTGGCTCTGCCAAAGGCACCTCATCCTGTTCCTCAACAATGGGGTTCTCTGCTGGACCCACTGGCGGCATAACTGGAACATTCCTGGGACATCCTTGCCCTCTACCACGGGCTGGAGCCCTCCTTCGGCCTCTACCTCGGCCTCTAGTAACTGGGGGAGTAGCTCTTCCTTGGGCTGGAACCTCATTCGAGCGCGTTCTCACCATCTGAGAGAGAATAAGAGAAGGATATTTAGAACTACATCAATTGAACGATAGAATATGAAGAAAGGTAATTTCCTAACACTCTATAGCCTCTTGAAGATAAGTACAGACGTCTCCGTACCGATCCGCAAAACTCTATTAGGCCTGCTCATAACTTGTGAGACCTACGTGAACCTAGTACTCTGATACCATGTTGTCACGACCCAATTTCACCTATAGGTCGTGATGGCTCCCAACACTACAGCTAGGCAAGCCAACTTAATAAATTAAGCATATATTGACAAAATTTAAAACCAAGAGAATAATAAAACACCAAATTCTACCAATGTGTGTGCCAAGACCTGGTGTCACAAGTGTATGAGCATCTAGTAGCTTATACAAAACCTCAAATACTGTCTGAAATAAAAATAGATAGAATAAAAAATACAAGGAGAGACACTAGTAGCTGCAGAACGACTCTGAAAGGCAGCTCACCACTATGCCCATGGATAACGTGGGTGTAAGATGATAGGTCCCCCACTAGTACTTGTCTCAGGTCCTGCACAAAAAGTGCAGCAAGTGTAGTATGAGTTCGTAAACAACGTGTACCCAGTAAGTATCAAGCCTAATCTTGAAGTGGTAGAGACGAGATGACCAACTTTGACACTCACTATGGGTCAATAATAATAACTGAAATACAGCTAGAATATCTAAATCAGCATAATTCACAGAATTTATAATAATTTATTTAACCAGCGAAAATAATCATATTCCTTCAAATGCAACAATTCTCAATATATTAATTAAATTCCTTAAATTCAAATAATTTTTAATTTTTCAATTAATCTCATTTACATGAATAACAATTAATTTCTTAACAAGAAGGAATAATAATTCATTAAATTTCAAGGATTCTCCACTTTATCAATTAGCCTCGCAAGCTTGAAATAACTATTAAAGTATCGTGTAATTATTATTATTAAGCACGATTTCTGCCGAGGACGTACGGCCCGATCCAGAGTGTCATGTACACTGCCGAGGGACGTGCGGCACGATCCATAGATACATCTATCCTGCCGAGGCATTCGGCCCGCTCCACAAGAAAGGAGGACATTTTCTTATGTACCTCCGAAAGGAGAGTATATTTATTATAAGATAAATTCGGGAGGAAGAATAATTTCTTTTAACAATTAATTAATTTAAATAAAACAAATCAAGCATATTAGATTTCCATCCTTTAATATCTTTATCTAACAATTCACAATATTCATATATATCAATTAATATTAATTAAACAATGAATATAATTTACACAAATAATTCATGCTTTGTGTCCTAAACTACCCGAACTTTAGCATTAATAGTAGCTACGCACGGAATCTCGTCACCCCGTGCGTACGTAGCCTCCGCAATTAACAATAATTATTCAATTTAATCCCTATGGGGTAATTTTTCCCTCACAAGATTAGACAAGAGACTTACCTCGTCTCAAAGTTCACTTTCCGATTACCACGCCACGTTGAATTTTTGATTCGACGCCGAAAGATCTTAAACTATCCAAATATTATACACAATAATTAATATATGCTAAATGATACAAAATTTATCTATTATATAAATTACCTTATCCAAAATGGTAAAATTTCTAAAATTCACCCTGGGCCCACGTGCTCGAATTCTGAAAATTTTTGGATGAAAACGTTACCCATAATCTCAAGAACTTTAATATATAATTTCTACCCAATTCCATAACTATTTTCATGGTTAAAATCTCATTTTTATAAAAATCTAGGTTTTTCACTTAAACCCTTAATTTCTAAGATTTACTAGTTATAATCTACACATAATCTATGTATTTAACTCAAGAGGTGTAGAATTAACTTACCTTCCAATTGCTAGTTGAAATTCCCCTCTCAAAAGCTCTGAAATCACTCGGAAATAGAGGGAAAATGGGCTCAAAAAGTCTGAGCCCCGACTTTTTAACCATTCTTCCCAACATGCATTTCCGCACCTGCGGACAGTATACTGCACCTGCGGCTTTCGCACCTGCAGAAAATCCTCGCAGGTGCGAGTTTCACTTGCCTGGGCCAAGGTCGCTTCTGCGCACCCTTCTTCGCACCTGCGCGTTCGCAGGTGCGCAAATTCTCCGCATCTGCGGTCCACTGCCCCTCCCCCTTTTTCTCTTCTACGCACAAGAACTCGCATCTGCGAGGTTCGCTCCTGCGAGCTACTGCCGCACCTGAGAATGTCGCACCTGCGGCTGACCAAGCGTAGGTGCAATTTTGACAGTAGCTGGGAACTTCAGTTCTGGCTCCCAATTTTCAACTTGGTCTGAGCCTCGTCCGATTGACACTCGGGGTCCCCGGGACCCCGCCCGAACATACCAACAAGTTTGAAATCATAAAACTGCTCGAACTCTCGGAATGCATAAAACAACATCAAATCTAAGAATCATACCCTAAACCAAATTGATTCAAACTTAAGAATTTCAAGTTCTTCAATTTACTTCCAATGCGCCAAAATATACTTAAACTACTCGGAATGACATGAAATTTTGCGTGCAAGTCTTAAATCACTATACGGAACTATTCCCAAACTCGAAATTCCAAACGGTCTTCAATTACTCAAAATCCTACTACAAACCAAATTTAAAGACTTTTAAACCTTCAAATAGTTGATTTTTACTATTAAGCGTCAAAATGCTCCCGGTTTATCCAAACACCGATTCGGACATACGCCCAAGTCCAAAATTATCATACGAACCTATTGGAATCGTCAAATCCCAATTCCGGGGTCGTTTTTTTAAAATATTGACCAAAGTCAAACTTGTTCATTTAAACCTAACTTAAGAAATCAAGTGTTCCGATTTCAACCCACACACTTTCAAATCCCGAACCAACCATCCCCGTGAGTCATAAATTAATAAAAGCATGTTCGAAAAGTTTTATTTTAGAGAACGGGTTTATAAAAGTTAAAATGATCGGTTGGGTCATTACAGATTATTTAGCACTAGAATAAAGTAGTCAACTTTTATACAAATAGTGTGAAACTCCTTTTGAGAAACATCTTTCTTCTAGACATCAAAAAAGTAATAGAGAGAGGCATAAAAAGATTAAAGAAAATGGAGAGGGGGATAAGATATCTCATTAGCACGAAGCAAATCACCCTCTTTATCCTGATAGCTAAGTTTATAAGCATTATTATTAGTCCGATAGTGTTTTGTCTAGGACTGCTAGCGGTTTATTTTGTGTTTCACACTTTTGCATAGTATTTGTGTTATTGCTCTTCCATTTATTTGTTGTCTCTCACGTTGCTGATACGATTTCTCTAGTTTCTGTTGTTGTTTTGGATCTATTGTCTCTGAACCGAGGGTCTCCCGGAAACAGCCTCTCTACCCCTATGGGTAAGGTATGCGTACACTTTACCCTCCCCAGACCCCACTAGTGGGATTCTACTGGATTGTTGTTGTTGTATTAAAATAAGTATTGCAATAAATTTTTCCCCAAAAACATTAATAAAAAGTTCCAAAAATCCTTCTGCCTTCAAGAATCACTTGGACAAAGTAGCAGATATCGGTCGATTCAACGGTAATGACCGACACTCTGCTTGGACTGCTTAACAATCCTTTAATCTTGATGTTATTAGACTAAGTTTATGATATTTTTAAACATCCTTTCGGTCACTGACTCAAAATCATTAAGTTTTCAAGGAGTTAACACGTCATATTTTATCATTACTAGCTGACATATCTATGTCAATAACGGTTCTCCTGCTGCGCTTAAATCCTGGATTGGCCTCTGGCTAGTAAGCATAATTGTTTTAATAAGTAATGTTAGCTTTTATAGATGTACGGCCAGCACCAAGAGTGCTGGTATATAGTGAGCCAAATTTCTAGTATTTCTGTTAGTTAAAACACAGTGTGCAGTGAGCTAAAAAAAAATAAATATCAAGCACGGCCTCTGCATCCTGAGTCGCATTTGCATCGGCCATGTTGTCCCAAAAAGAAAGCAAAAGTATTCATTTGAACTTAAAATTAACAATATTCTCCTTTTTGTCTTCTAAAATTCTAGTTTTCCAAATAGTTGCGGGAATGACATTCCATAGTGTTGTGCATATGCCTCTCTGCCCCCTAACATCCTACCCCGGTAGAATATCCAAAACAGTTCTAGGCATATGGTCCATTTGAGGCCCAAAAGAGTGAGAAACATGTCCCACAACTTGGTTCGAGCTTTGCCACGGTCAAAAACCTGATATTAAGTGGAGAAGGATAGAAGAGCGAACCATTTTTCCATCGAGTTTCGAACCGTGCACCACTAACCCTCTGGGATATCTATGTTATATGACTTTTTAAAGACAAATACAGTTTTTGGACTAAAGTTACTAGATTTGCTCGAATCCGTACCTTGGTATCCAACTCCACTCTTGCCACTGTAGACAGTCTTCCTTATTAGGACTAATGGACAAAGCTCCAATTTGTTGAAGCAAGAAAACATGATCCTGAAGTGGATCTTAAACTGGATTCTTGAAATTCCAAGTCTTGCTTTAGAAGGCACTTTAAAATATATCGTACAAAAGAAAGAAAAGAAACCAAATCTCTACAAATATTTTTGGAGATTTTGGTAGCCTACACAGATTCATGTGATGTATGGCGATCTGCAAGCATCCAATTCGAGATGGGCACCGAGTTTCGCAAACTATTCACTCTCACCTCCTGAATGTATTTCATACTATGTATTTGCTTCTACACATAAGTACACATACGTATATAAACGTATTTAATGTATGTAAATCAATCTCTAGATTAGTAAGACATGTCAAATAAAGAGAATTGAATGTCTTTTTATCGGATAAAAGGAGACTTTTATTTTATTTTTATAAATGGATTTAATGTAATCTTTAGTTTAAATTGGATTTAGGGTAGAGAGAAAGAGGGTTTTCGTGAGAAGTAGAGCTCAGAAATGTTTGCTGCAGAGATATATATACATGTACTGAATTTAAGTAATATGTTAGCGAGGAAATGCCGAAATTTACACTTCTATTATAGGAAATAGGGTTTGACGACTGTCTCAGTCTTGGGAGCAAATAGTCGAGATGCATACAAGTTAATACCAACATCAATCCACAAAATAATTGTGTTGTTACGCCATTCTATTTTAAAACAACGGAAGTGTAGATATACCCGAGTTTTAGGCCACCATTGAACTTTACCCTCATTGCACAAAAATTTGTAATTTTATCCACTTTGGACACACACCAAACATCGCATCTGAAGTTCCAAGAATTCGCGTATGAAGTAAGAAGTGTTCGTGTCTAAAGTTCTCTTGATACCGCAAATTTCAGATGCGAAGTTACAAATTTCGGATAATGTTCGCATATGAAGTTCTCGCCCGACAGTGCAAACTTCAAACAATCACATCTAAAGTTACGTCGTGTAAACTTCAAAGTGCAATTAAGACTAATTAGTTTGAAGTGCAGCTAAATATTTGCATGCACTTAAGATGAATTAGACTAAGACTAATTAGTATGATGTGCAAATTGCCAGGAAATAGAAGCTTGTTCTTCGAATTTCAATAATCCAACACACGATTCAATGCCAAAATCTACTCCAAATAAGCTCAAATTTAAAATATAACTTTCAAATATCAAAAAAAACAAATCTCAATCATTAATTTGTCAAAACAACAACAAATCTAACTAGTCTATATTGCAACTAAGAAAAAGAAGGAGAAGAAACCCTAAGCATAACAAAGAAAGGAGCGCCATAGTAGCTCACTACTATTAAAGCACCTTAAAACCTGCTCACAAACGCCATATAAATCCATCGTCGCCTCTATTTTCACATTAACTAAAAAGGAGGAGGAGGAGGAGGAAAAGCAGAGAAGAAGCAACTTGTCCTGAAGTTATCTTACTTGGAATTGGGATACCAGTTAAACTTTTTTTTAAAAGTAAGTTCAAATTACATGGGAGCGATCAAATAGGGCACTGCATGATTTTTTTACAAATAAAACTGATGACTTGGTTTCATTTGTAGCATTCAGCTGCTATATGTACTGAAACCCAAATAGTATTGTTGTCATAAGGAAAAACGTAAACTAAACAGAAGAAAACACAACAAAAAGGTAAATTTTCCTCCCCATGTTTCATTTAGCTCATTAGATCCTTTTACTTACCAATCATAAAGTTGAACTTAACGAGGGGAAGTACCTTAAATAATTATGAGTCACTAGAGTTTCGCAAAATCCCTATCTACAATGAACAAAATATGCAATGCAGTTTACATTTGATGCTTCCAATTATGAAATACCTTTTCCATAAGACTACCTTGGACATAGTTCAGTAATTGATTCTTGGAGAATAGGCAATGGAATGGATTTGTTTGTGAGTTGATTTATCGTTTTCATTCCTGCATAAGCCTTGAAAGATGTAGGTGGATTTGGCTCTGGCAAAGTAGCAGAATCAGTACTGAGAATATGAGCTATCAAAGCAGTTGTTGGTCTTTCGTCGACTTCATTTTGAACGCATAACAGTCCAATATGTAAACATTTCACAACTTCAGACAACGACTTTGAGTCACCATTAATAAGAGTTGGATCTACAAATTCCATAGCTCTGTCATCTTTCCATAGCTTCCAAGCCTATAGATACAGAGGTTCATCTCAGGTTCAAAAGTCACGTTTAAAAGAAAATCACTGACTGTTAAACTTTTATTTACGCTGTTAGTATAAGGTAAAATATTACTTGTTATTGATTAAAAATAGATTTTGAACATCCTTACATAGCCCACTGGCAAAGGTTTGAACACCCTTGTTGAATTTTCTGGATTCGCCACGGACTAGGAGCGACAAACGGGCGGGTCGGGTTGGATATGGTTCGGGTCGAAAACGGATAATGAAAAAAATTATCCGACCCGACCCATATTTAATACGGATAAAAAACAGGTTAACCAACGGATAATATGGGTAGCCATATTATCCATGATTTCTTGAATATCAACACTTTTTGGAGAATTCCTAGACTCCCAAATTTGAGGAATCCCCAATTTGAGGTTTTACAAATGTAAAAGTTAAACTCATTAGTTATCCATTGGTTATCCATTTTCTAAATAGATAATATGGTTCTTATCCATATTTGATCCATTTTTAAAAAGTTCATTATCCAACCTATTTTTTTAGTAAATAATATGGGTGGTTAACTGTTTTCTTTTAACCATTTTGCCACACCTAGTTATATATGTCACTTGTTTTCATTATCTTATTAATATTAATTAAATTAAATTATGATCGGACTTGTTTGAACATATTAGATCGTATTGCTTTAATAAATTTCAATTTCATCTTATTTATCAATATGATATACCCAATAATAAAATCTTTTTTGTCTGCATGCTTTCTTTTTGTAATATAAGAAGATATATATTTTATTAATGTTGAAATATTTTTTATTTTAAATTTTATTCTGTTGTTGTCAATAATATTATCTGAATTTTAATGAATAAAATCTCTATTAAATTAAAGAGACTTATATAGTCAATTAGTTATTTTTTGTTATGTATTTTTCTTTATTATATTATTCAATATTTAATATAATTGTATTGTTAATAGAAATTTTTATTAGCATATTACTTTGTTTAATATTTTTGTCTACCACTTTGTTTTGTAATATAATAGAAGATATATATTTTATTACTCTTGAAATACTATTTTTAATTTTATTTTATTCCAATGTTCTCAATAATATTTTCTGAATTTTAATGAATAAAAGCACTATTAAATTAAAGAGACTTGTATAGTCATTGAATAACTTTTTTGTTCTATATTTTTTTTTTATTGTACATATCCAATATTTAGTATTTTTACATTAGTAATAGAAATTTTTATTAGCATATTACTTTGTTTAATATTTTTGTGTACTATACTTTCCTTTTGTAATATAATAGAAGATATATATTTTAGTACTCTTTAAATATTTTTTATTTTAAATTTTATCCTATTGTTCTCAATAATATTATCTGAACTTTAATGAATAAAATCTCTATTAAATTAAAGAGACTTATATAGTCATCGAATAACTTTTTTGTTTTGTATTTTTCTTTATTATATTATCCATATCCATAAAATATAAGAGAAGATATATATTTTATTAATGTTGAAATATTTTTTATTTTAAATTTTTGTATGCTACTTTCTTTTAATGATATAATAGAAGATATATATTTTTATAATTTATATTTTATTCTATTATTCTCAATAATATTTTCTGAATAAATTAACTTTGTAGTTTTAAAAAGAAAAACAAAAATTATTAAGGAAAACAAAGAAATTTTGAATTGGCATTATTTTTCGTAATTTTAGTTTTTTATTTTAAAATAAATTAAAAACTCCAACTTGAAACTACCCTCCAATTTGAATGGACAGTTGTTTTTGTTAAATTTCGTTTTTTATTATAAAATATTATATTTTATTATTTTATCAATATTTAAATATAAAAATAATAACCAATAACTAATTATTAACTACTAATGCCTTGTGGCTTTTTCCTAGGCTATCACTTGGCTTAAGAAGATGACTTTTTCCTCTCATTTTAATAATATATAGATATAGATTGTTCTCAATAATATTATTTGAACTTTAATGAATAAAATCTCTATTAAATTAAAGAGACTTATTATAGTCATCGAATAACTTTTTTATTTTATATTTTTCTTTATTATATTATCCATATTTAGTATTATTTCATTGTTAATAGAAACTTTTATTAGCATATTACTTTATTTAAATTTTTGTATGCTACTTTCTTCTAATGATATAATAGAAGATATATGTTTTTATAATTTATATTTTATTCTATTATTCTCAATAATATTTTCTGAATAAATTAAATTTGTAGTTTTAAAAAGAAAAACAAAAATTATTAGGAAAACAAAGAAATTTTGAATTGGCATTATTTTTCTTAATTTTAGTTTTTTATTTTAAAATAAATTAAAAACTCCAAATTGAAATTACCCTCCAAATTGAATGAACAGTTGTTTTTGTTAATTTTTATTTTTTATTATAAAATATTCTATTTTATTATTTTATAAATATTTAAATACAAAAATAATAACCAATAACTAATTATTAACTACTTATGCCATGTGGCCTTTTTTTAGGCTACTACTTGGCTTAAGGAGGGGGCTATTTCCTCTCCTTTTAATAATATATAGATTGTTCTCAATAATATTATCTGAACTTTAATGAATAAAATCTCCATTAAATTAAAGAGACTTATTTAGTCATCTAATAACTTTTTTGTTTTGTATTTTTCTTTATTATACTATCCTTATTTAGTATTATTTCATTGTTAATAGAAACTTTTATTAGCATATTACTTTATTTAAATTTTTGTATGCTACTTTTTTTTTGTAATATAATAGAAGATATATATTTTATTACTCTTGAAATACTGTTTTGAATTTTAATGAATAAAAGCTTTATTAAATTAAAGAGACTTGTATAGTCATTGAATAACTTTTTTATTTTATATTTGTTTTGTTATACTTATCCAATATTTAGTATTTTTACATTGGTAATAGAAATTTTTATTAGCATATTACTTTGTTTAATATTTTTGTCTACTATACTTTCTTTTTTGTAATATAATAGAAGATATATATTTTAGTACTCTTTAAATATTTTTATTTTAAATTTTATTCCTATTGTTATCAATAACATTATCTGAACTTTAATGAATAAAATCTCCATTAAATTAAAGAGACTTATTTAGTCATCGAATAGATTTTTTGTTTTGTATTTTTCTTTATTATACTATCCATATTTAGTATTATTTCATTGTTAATAGAAACGTTTATTAGCATATTACTTTATTTAAATTTTTGTATGCTACTTTTTTTTTGTAATATAATAGAAGATATATATTTTATTACTCTTGAAATACTGTTTTTATTTTAATATTATTCCAACGTTCTGATTAATATTATCTGAATTTTAATGAATAAAAGCTCGATTAAATTAAAGAGACTTGTATAGTCATTGAATAACTTTTTTGTTCTATATTGTTTTTATTATACTTATCCTATATTTAGTATTTTTACATTGGTAATAGAAAGGTTTATTAGCATATTACTTTGTTTAATATTTTTATCTACTATACTTCTTTTTGTAATATAATAGAAGATATATATTTTAGTACTCTTTAAATATTTTTTATTTTAAATTTTATCCTATTGTTATGAATAACATTATCTGAACTTTAATGAATAAAATCTCCATTAAATTAAAGAGACTTATTTAGTCATCGAATACTTTTTTGTTTTGTATTTTTCTTTATTATACTATTTATATTTAGTATTATTTCATTGTTAATAGAAACGTTTATTAGCATATTACTTTATTTAAATTTTTGTATGCTACTTTTTTTTATAATATAATAGAAGATATATATTTTATTACTCTTGAAATTCTATTTTTATTTTAATATTATTCCAATGTTCTGATTAATATTTTCTGAATTTTAATGAATAAAAGCTCTATTAAATTAAAGAGACTTGTATAATCATTGAACAACTTTTTTGTTCTATATTTTTTTTTATTATACTTATCCTATATTTAGTATTTTTACATTGGTAATAGAAATTTTTATTAGCATATTACTTTGTATAATATTTTTATCTTCTATACTTTCTTTTTGTAATATAATAGAAGATATATATTTTAGTACTCTTTAAATATTTTTTATTTTAAATTATATCCTATTGTTCTCAATAATATTATCTGAACTTTAATGAATAAAATCTCCATTAAATTAAAGAGACTTATTTAGTCATTAAATAACTTTTTTGTTTTGTGTTTTTCTTTATTATACTATTCATATTTAGTATTATTTCATTGTTAATAGAAACTTTTATTAGCATATTACTTTATTTAAATTTTCGTATGCTACTTTTTTTTTTTGTAATATAATAGAAAATATATATTTTATTACTCTTGAAATACTCTTTTTATTTTAATATTATTCCAATGTTCTGATTAATATTGTTTGAGTTTTAATGAATAAAAGCTCTATTAAATTAAAGAGACTTGTGTAGTCATTGAATAACTTTTTTATTCTATATTGTTTTTATTATACTTATCCTATATTTAGTATTTTTACATTGGTAATAAAAATGTTTATTAGCATATTACTTTGTTTAATATTTTTATCTACTATACTTCTTTTTGTAATATAATAGAAGATATATATTTTAGTACTCTTTAAATATTTTTTATTTTAAATTTTATCCTATTGTTATCAATAACATTATCTGAACTTTAATGAATAAAATCTCCATTAAATTAAAGAGACTTATTTAGTCATCGAATAGATTTTTTGTTTTGTATTTTTCTTTATTATACTATCCATATTTAGTATTATTTCATTGTTAATAGAAACGTTTATTAGCATATTACTTTATTTAAATTTTTGTATGCGACTTTTTTTTTTTGTAATATAATAGAAGATATATATTTTATTACTCTTGAAATACTGTTTTTATTTTAATATTATTTCAATGTTCTGATTAATATTATCTGAATTTTAATGAATAAAAGCTTTATTAAATTAAAGAGACTTGTATAGTCATTGAATAACTTTTTTGTTCTATATTATTTTTATTATACTTATCATATATTTAGTATTTTTACATTGGTAATAGAAATGTTTATTAGCATATTACTTTGTTTAATATTTTTATCTACTATACTTCTTTTTGTAATATAATAGAAGATATATATTTTAGTACTCTTTAAATATTTTTTATTTTAAATTTTATCCTATTGTTATCAATAACATTATCTGAACTTTAATGAATAAAATCTCCATTAAATTAAAGAGACTTATTTAGTCATCGAATAGATTTTTTGTTTTGTATTTTTCTTTATTATACTATCCATATTTAGTATTATTTCATTGTTAATAGAAACGTTTATTAGCATATTACTTTATTTAAATTTTTGTATGCGACTTTTTTTTTTTGTAATATAATAGAAGATATATATTTTATTACTCTTGAAATACTGTTTTTATTTTAATATTATTTCAATGTTCTGATTAATATTATCTGAATTTTAATGAATAAAAGCTTTATTAAATTAAAGAGACTTGTATAGTCATTGAATAACTTTTTTGTTCTATATTATTTTTATTATACTTATCATATATTTAGTATTTTTACATTGGTAATAGAAATGTTTATTAGCATATTACTTTGTTTAATATTTTTATCTACTATACTTCTTTTTGTAATATAATAGAAGATATATATTTTAGTACTCTTTAAATATTTTTTATTTTAAATTTTATCCTATTGTTATCAATAACATTATCTGAACTTTAATGAATAAAATCTCCATTAAATTAAAGAGACTTATTTAGTCATCGAATATTTTTTTGTTTTGTATTTTTCTTTATTATACTATTTATATTTAGTATTATTTCATTGTTAATAGAAACGTTTATTAGCATATTACTTTATTTAAATTTTTGTATGCTACTTTTTTTTTGTAATATAATAGAAGATATATATTTTATTAGTCTTGAAATACTATTTTTATTTTAATATTATTCCAATGTTCTGATTAATATTGTCTGAATTTTAATGAATAAAAGCTCTATTAAATTAAAGAGACTTGTATAATCATTGAACAACTTTTTTGTTCTATATTTTTTTTAATATACTTATCCTATATTTAGTATTTTTACATTGGTAATAGAAATTTTTATTAGCATATTACTTTGTATAATATTTTTATCTACTATACTTTCTTTTTGTAATATAATAGAAGATATATATTTTAGTACTCTTTAAATATTTTTTATTTTAAATTATATCCTATTGTTCTCAATAATATTATCTGAACTTTAATGAATAAAATATCCATTAAATTAAAGAGACTTATTTAGTCATTGAATAACTTTTTTGTTTTGTATTTTTCTTTATTATACTATTCATATTTAGTATTATTTCATTGTTAATAGAAACTTTTATTAGCATATTACTTTATTTAAATTTTTGTATGCTACTTTTTTTTTGTAATATAATAGAAGATATATATTTTATAATTTATATTTTATTCTATTATTCTCAATAATATTTTCTGAATAAATAAACTTTGTAGTTTGAAAAAGAAAAAGAAAAATTATTAAGGAAAACAAAGAAATTTTGAATTGGCATTATGTTTTGTAATTTTAGTTTTTTATTTTAAAATAATTTAAAAACTCCAACTTCAAACTACCCTCCAATTTGAATAAACTTTTTATTTTTAATTTTTATTTTTTATTGTAAAATATTTTATTTTATTATTTATAGATATTTAAATTCAAAAACAATAACCAATAACTAATTATTAACTACTTATGCCATGTGATTTTTTTTAGGTTGCCACTTGGCTTAAGGAGAAGACTTTTTCCTCTCCTTTTAATAATATATAGATCTCATTTCTCTTATAACAGATTATTACTCTAGTTTTTAGATTATCGTATCAGGCTTACTATGAAGGGTAGCCCGCTGTGTACGTAAAATTAACCTTGATTGCGCAAGAAAAACTTTAAAATAATCTAATGATGTAGGATGATAAAGGATAAGATATTTCCGCATCTTATTAGAGGGAGTAAAATTGAAATATACACTAAAATTTAAATAGCAAATAGAGGGAGTTTTACAATATTAATTAACACTTACGTGGGTAAGAAGGTCATGCAATCCATCTTCTTGATAAAGAGTTCTTATTGTCTTTCCGCTTATTATCTCCAAAAGAAGCACACCAAAACTGAATACATCAGACTTCACAGAGAATTGACCATGCATTGCATATTCTGGGGACATGTAACTACTAACAAAGAAAAATAAATCTCATTAATATAGTTCTAGAAGCACCGACGATTCATAACATTTCAAGTTAAATTTAACCCTATATTAAGAACTATTGGTGAGAATTTAATCCTTCACGGTGTAGCTATTAGATAGCAATAGAAATAGAATATTATGGACGTATAAAAGAGAGGAAAGGTACATTAATATCTAAAGTTGTTGCGGAAAATAAACTCTTACTATGTCCCAACAATTATGTTAGTGCTTCCTTCAGTTTGATCAACTCCAAAAATTCTAGCCATGCCGAAATCTGAAATTTTTGGGTTCATATCTTTGTCTAACAATATATTGCTTGCTTTGAGATCACGATGTATGATTCGAGGACGAGAATCTTCATGAAGATAAACTAATCCTCGTACTATTCCTCTAATAATCTTGTCACGTACTGACCAATTCAATAATGCCTGCTTCTTCGTGTCTTTATCCTCAGCAAGATGAATATTTCAAGTTAGATAGAACATCTCTGTAGAGAGCTTATAGTAGGCATGAGAATATATAGAAGACAATACCAATGACCAGTGGCGAAGTCCTTACCAGGAGGATTGACAAAAATGTAAAATTGCCACACTTAAGATTTAGACCTCCTACAACAACAATAACAACAACCCAGTATAGTCCCACAAGTAGGGTTTGGGGAGGGTAGTGTGTACGCAGACCTTACTTCTACCCCGATGGGATAGAGAGGCTGTTTCCGAAAGATCCTCGGCTCAAGAAGACGAAAAGAAAGATTCAGACCTATAACCTAAAACAAATTTTGAACCACCTTGTCCTTATACTAAAATCAGCCCTTACATTAAAAGGATTCAACAATTTATATATAAACAAAAATGATTTTTTTTGCGTACCCTAATTCTCCGGTATAGTTTTTCAAAAAATGTGTGATTGAAGTGAACCCCTTCGGACCATTCTTACCCAAATGTTTCTGGCTTATTAACTTGAACGAGGTGTAGATAACTCAAGATATCCATAGTAGAAGATGCAGGAAATTTTTAAAGAAAGAAAATGAATCTAACTACATAAAAACCAACCAACCAAATAAAAAGTAGTCGAGGCTTTTGTTTGGCACGAACTCGTAGATGAGTATCTTTTCTTCCCCTTCCAAGCAAAAACCGAGTAGTCTCACTAAATTTCTGTGTTGAAGCTTTGCTACGAGTACAACCTCATTCTTAAATTCTTCTACACCTTGGCTTGACCTTCTTGATAGCCTTTTTACGGCTATTTCTTGTCCAGTAATAAGTTCCCCCTGAAAGTAACAATATATGAATGAAATATTTTGGTTTTACAAATGAGTTTACCTTCTAGGCATTGTAAAAAAAAAAATTCATACTATTACCTAAAATACAACTACAGGTACTAATCCATAAAGATGACTAATAACCTGGAAAATGAGATAGATTACCTGCTAAGTCATGTTAAAATACACTCATAGTGTAAGATATTTTTACATTATCAGTCTATAAGTTAAATCCTTGACAAAAATCATGCCTGGAGTCATGAATCTGAAATGACTGACTTTACCTTATACACATCACCGAATCCACCTTTACCGATTTCATTTTGCGCAGAGAAGCAGTTTGTGGCTGTTTCTATTGTACTAAAGTCATATTGCAAGGATTCAGCTGTTACAATCCCACTCAAGAGATCATCTATAAAATAAAATAAAAAAAAGGGTAAGGTTAGTGAACGAGTTAAATTGTACTAATTAAAGTCATAAGAGTCGTCGGATTTTACCACTCAGCTCCATTTTTGGAGCTTTGCTTTTCTTCATTCTCCACCGTCGCAAAAGAAAGATTCCACTGAATAGTAGAATCAACACAATGAGAACTATTGTGCCAACAATTACTTTCTTTCTCATTTTATCGTGATGACCTACATCAAAATATCGATCCTGATGAAAACCTTGACTATATATCATCAACCACAACGATATAAAGTTGGGGATATCCCAAAATTGTAGTATGATATTGTTCCTCGAATAGTATTTTCTTTATAGTATAAATTTTAAAGGTTGTATACAGTTTTTGAAGTACTTTATTCCAGATTACATTACATATCTAATGAACAGAAGAAAACTAGTCATCGTCTCCATACTATATATCTGGCATATCAATATTAGTAAACTCAACCTTTACTTTTGGACGGAGGCGGAGCAAGAGGAGGCACAGGTACTGTTTTGGTTGTGTAGAAAGAATACACTTCATACCTGCAGTAGCAGAGTCAGGGAACTCAAAAAGAATAAAAGAATGTCACACTTTTGCTACTACACTAGAATATTTTCTTATGTCAAGGTAATATTTGCCATATTTAAACAGTAGAGTTTTCGGACAAAGACAATTCAATTGAATCCCATTGTGTCCACCTAACTCCGCCTCTGCATACCTGATATAACAGCTAGGATAGAAAATCCTAGCACCCCTTTGCCCAGTACAGCAGACTGGGAACTTGGTTATCACAGTTTTAAGGCACTTTAGGCAGGCAGAAGTAGAAAGATCAGGAGTGCACTGAGAAAGTGCATAAATTGTTATCTGGTTAGTAAAATTGGTTTCTTTAGTTGCAACTTTTTTCCCTGAGCGATCGTTAGCAGCCTGAGTTGCAATTTCATCCATCGTGTCTCTTAGCATCTTTCTGAACCTATGTGGTTCAACGTTAATTGGGATTGGATTATGTTCCACATAAGAACTGGAATCATCTGGATGGATAAATATGGACGGATTTGGCTCAGGAAATATCGATTGATTTGAATATCGTAAGAAGCAGTAGTCATACGAAACCATAGCCATTTTTCTGTTGGGGCAATGCTGGATTATGTATTTAGTAGCACTACTCACACAATCTTGGCATTGGTTCTTGGTAGCATCATTTAGACAGAGAAACATGCCATAAATTGTTTCAGAACTATCTTCACCGCCAGTAGTGGAGTTGTAATAACTGTTTTTGCTAGAGGCATTTGATAAATTGGATAGTAGCAAATTGAGGTTAGATGGATAAGAGCTATTTTGACTGTAAGTACTGGTGTTTGAGCAGTCAAATCCCAAAGGTGTGTAGCTTCCATAACAACATCTTTGGCTGATGAGCAAGAAAAAAAGAACGAGGAATATGCATGGGGGAAGTGGGATATTCAAACTAGGCATTGTGCACATTGGGAAATTCACATAAGTTGTTGTAGCAAGGTGTTTTAAAAAGATTCTGGAAATAGATATTTAGTACAAAGACGTTGCTGCTACTTCTTTTCTCAGGTGGACTTGGATTTTAGCTAATTAGATAACGTTTGGAAAAAAAGTTAAAAACAGTATGTATAAGTTAGAACACTTGTCTACACATTTGAAGTTTTTTTGACGATTTTGTTGTGTTTTATCAGTGGAAGGCGAGATTTTTGAATAAATTGTTTAAAAATCACCCCTTAATCAACACTTCAAGAAAATAATTAAAAAGAACATTTGTTCCAAAAACTTTTAGAAAGTTTTGGATAAATGCTTTGTAACATTTTTTTTTTTTGCAAGTTTGGGGATAAAATGCAAAGACATATGTCAATCTCAACATCAAGGGGTGGAGTAGTACCCTCTATGAATCATATTTCCTGCTTTCAGTTTCTTTTTCTTTTTAATAGAAAGCCACTTTATGAGAGTGGAGAATTAGGTAGATTCCAACTTAAACTATATTACTAATCATTTCCATGCTTAAAAGCTTCTTCTTCTTCTTCTTTTTTTTTTTTTTTTTTTTAAGTGTTAGAGCCAGTTACGTGTTTGGATAAAAGTGCTTGCACGTGATAGTAAGTATTTTTTTCTGTCAAAATGAATGAAATATCCTTAAAATCGGTAACACTAAAAAGAAGTTAATTATTACAAGTTTTAAATGCTAAATTGATTCCTATACAAATTGATTTATATCTAGTTCTCGTTAAGTTCTCAATGATTAGATAAAATTATTTTTAATATATATAAATTATTTATTTAAATAACATATAATAATAATAATTTGACTAAAATTGCCTATCAAGTGCGTCAATTGCCTGTCAAATAACATATAATAACAATCTTTCTCTTGCGTCAATTGCCGGTCAAATTTGGCATTAAAAGGAGTGTGTCGGGAAAGGGAGCAGCACTAGGAAGAAAGAAAGGAAAGGAAAAAGAGGGGAAAATAATGATGAAAGTAAAGAAAGAAATGAAAGGAAAAGAAGGAAAGTTATGGAAGAAGAAAGTAGAGGCTCCAACGAGAATGTAGAAAAGAAAAAGATAATATGTTTTAGGGTTTTCTATTTACGAGTAATTTCGGGATTAAGAAAAATTATAAGGCATAAGAATATAATATTTTTGGTCAAAGCAATATGACTTTTAAGCCAATTTCAAAAAATTTGGGTTTACCCAACTTATTAGTTTTGGCTTTTTTTTTTAAGCAGGTTGTAACTTTTTTTAAGCTATTTGTTTAGTTGTCAAACACTTCCAAAAATTAAAAAGTGTTTAATCCAAACAGGCTCTAAGAAGCAAGAAAAACAAATAAGTTAAATTCCAAAAGAAAAATTATACCTCCTCCGTTTCAATTTTTATCAATATATTTGATTGGGCACGAAATTAAATAGTAAAGGGAACACTTTTGCCATATCACTTAAATCTATAGCAAGTGACAAAAATACCTTTAAAGGCCCACTGATTACGTGGAAAACAGAGTAAAAAGAAATAAACAGTCAGAGCACACCAACGTGTCCCATTTCTTCTTAGTGTCCATTTCCCCATACTTTACTCCTTCCAAAGTCATAAATTAGTCAGCTTTTTTGAAGACTTGCGACAAATAAATTTAAAATTTTCTAAAATTATTTTGCAGGAAATAAGATTATGTATTGTTTGTTCTCTATAATCATGAAATGGTTGAGGTTCATGCATTTACTTAAGCTGTTTAAGGACCTACTACTAAGAAAATTAAATTTTCATTACAATTGCTATTCTTGGTCTGGGATTGCCAAAATTATTTTGTTGGAGATAAGATTGTTCTTTGTTCTTCTGTAATTCTGATGGTTGACACTACCATGCACACAATTTATAAGCAATTGTCTATTTTTGAAAATTAATTGGTGTTGTTCAGCTATAGGTTTTTAATAATCCTTGCTCGTGTTTGTTTGATGATTATCTTCATATCTTGTGAATTTGGTCAAATAGTGCAGCTTTATATTTTAATGCTCTAGCAGTTGATTAGGATGAAAATGGAATTATTAAGAAATTTACAAATGACTGAAAGAAGAAAAACAAAGAAGAGGAAATTTACTTGCAATAAGAAAGATCCAGGTAAACGTAAATGAAAATCTTGTCACGAGTGAGGAAGAAAAAATTGGAAAAGCCACGAATCAAATCAAACATGAAAAAGTTTGACACGTGCACAACGTTTTAAAGAATGACATTTCAACTTAATAAAACATTCATAAATTGTGTGATTTTTAAATTCAGTGGATCCAGATCAGTTTTTGAAAGAAAGAATAGGTAATACGGGAATTTAAATTGCTACCTAATTTAGAAATGATACATTTTTTTTAATGAACTAAAAAAGAAATAGGTTCGGGGTAATACTATATTTGGCATGTCCGAAATTAGATATTTAACTCAAATGTGTCTTTTCCACCAACCGATAGTGAGTAATAATGGTGAAGGTACTAGGTTCACATGGATCATAATTAACCTCTTTTTGATCTATATTATTATAAAAATTGTATTAAAATACTGTATATCTATCAATTGGAAACCATTATCACATTATAACAATAACAACAACAATAACAATCCAGTATAATCTCACTAGCGGGATTTGGGGAGGATAGTGTGTGCGTAAATCTTACCCCTATACTGGGGTATAGAGGCTGTTTCCGATAGACCCTCGGCTCCATCCCTCTAAGAACTCTCCACTTTGCTCTTGGAATGACTCGAACGCACGACCTCTTGGTTGAAAGTAGAGGGTGTTCATCACTATATATCATATTATAAATACTACTTATATATCTACCAATGCTGATCAACCTTAAATAATGCCAACCGTCTTTTGTAATAATGTTATAGTGGAGGATCGAGAGGTGTGTCTACAAGAATCTCACTTTGGACAAGGAAAAGAGGCCCGCACAGCTTTATATCCTAAGTGGATCTCATTTAGAGTTTGAATATTATAGGAAATTTTATCCAGTATACACACTATTTATTATAAACCAAAATTATTTTAAAATATTATTTTATATAGCTACCTTTTATATTTTATAGTAAAATAAATATTTTATGGTATATACTACCATTGAGGCATGAAATATACTATTTATGTTTTTTCCTCTCTTAGACAGTTGGACATACCTATTTTTAAGGGATTGTCGTTATTGTATTCATGAATATATGTCCCGAATACATGTGAATACATGTGCGTACAACTGAATGACCCTGATTTTAGACGCTTTTTGTTGTTGTATTCATGAATACATGGCACAAATACATATGAGTACATGCGCTTACCGCTTGTTCCTTTCTCTTTTTGGATTACCAAGAGAAGTTTCATCAACGGTTACATATTGTGTAGAATCCAGAGGGGTTATATGGGTTAGACAAAGCTCCCATTTCTCTATTAGAATAGTATGCCGCGAATAAAGAGTATACAAAGTGTCACGACCCAAAATCCTAATATGTCGTGATGGCACTTAACGTGATACTAAGCAAGCTGACATTTCAAAATAATTCTAACACCCTTAACAGAAATGAATTAAAGTAGTTTAAATAATAAAAGTTCTCCTAAAACAGGGATAGAAACCCAAAATACAACGCAAAAGTTCCCAACTATCGAAGTGTTACAGAGTACATGATCATCTATACATCACAAGTCTGAAAAATATTATTTAATATAGTCTGAAACTAAATACAATAAGCGGAAAGATAGGGAAAGAGAGACAAGGTCTGCGAAACGTCGGCAACTACCTTGGAATCTCCAGAATATCAACTGTGCGCTGAAATCAACACCTATCGTGTGCGGAAACACCTGGATCTGCACACAAAGTGCAGGCTGTAGCGCGAGTACAACCAACTCAGTAAGTAACAAGACTAAATAAAGAACTGAAGGTAGTGACGAGCTTCACAGTCAAAGATCAATTACACTGATTTCAACATAGAAAAATAGGCATGCTTTCAAGTTCGACAATTAAAGCCAAAACAGTTGTCAAGTTCAACTGAAACAGAAGATAATATCTCTCAGCCATTTTCAAGACAGTGATATATGACAGCTCAAGTGCAATAATACTGAAGTCAATACATCCTCTCAGAGCAACAGTCACTCAGTCATCCCATTCACTCCAACCTCACGATCACTATTTCCTCACAATCACTCATTCCTCTCAATCACTCAGCACTCGGTACTCGGTACTCGCACTCAGTAGGTACCTGCGCTCACTTGGGGTGTGTACAGACTCTGGATGGGCTCCTTGTCACGACCCAAAACTAACCCCTGTCGTGATAGCGTCTATCGTGGAACTAGGCAAGCCGACTCATTTCCAAAACAAACCGATATTTTTATTTTAAAGATAATTTTAAGGTTATTTAACATAAAAACCTTCATAAAGGAGTTCCAATCAAAATAAAAGTGCGAAAGGAAAAGTTTGACATCGGGGTGTCACTAGTCATGGGCATCTACTACAATCTGTCTAACAATATCAAGGATAACTCAGCCTGAAAAATAGCTAAATACAACTAGAGGAAGATAAGAGGGAGAAGAGCAGGGGCTGCGATCGCCAAACAGCTACCTTGCTATCTCCAAGAAAATCTGCAACCACAACACTCAATAACCGTTACCGTGACAAGCTACACCTGAATCTTCACACAAGGTGTAGGGAGTAATGTGAGTACGCCAACTCAGTAAGTAGCAACAATAAATAAAGACTGAGCAGTAGTGACGAGCAATAAAGCATATAACATTCATATCGGGAAATCTCAGTAAAATACCACATGCTTTTAAAAACCAGGATTTGAATCAAAACATCTCGTTTAACCCAGTTCCAGTAAAAATCATTTAAAGATATTTTTCAACAATTTTCAGACAGAGGAAAAATACTAAGGTGAGCAAAAATGATGAAATCATAAACAGCCTCTCGGGCAAAACATCACTCATAAATAGCCCCTCGAGCAAACCTCACAGCCACTCGTGTCACTCGGGCATAGGAATGGCAGGCGGTGCGTGGTGGTGCGGTTGCGGAGCGGTTGCTGTCTTAACCTGAAAATTTTCAACCCGCCCCGACCCATGTAACAGTTAAAACCGCACCCACCCACACCGCCCCGCCCCACCCGCACCCGTCCCGCAGTTTCATTTTTAAAAAGAAAATTGTTATAATAGTGATTCGACTGGATGGTTATAATAGTCTATACCATTTTACTTAAAACACATTGGATAGTTTTTGAACCTTTGTTAACTAATTTAAAATACTACAACTTCATTTCTTATAACAGTGATTCGAGTATTCGATTGTTTGCCCATCATTTGGATGTTGAAAAATTCGACTGGTATCTTATAGTATGCCACTGAGAAAACGTTTTTAAGAACAAACACTTAAAATTCATTTGCTGAGGAATAGTAAGAATTCTTTTTAATTTCTTCATAGTAACACATATTCATTCAGAATTCAACTTTCTGCTATTTTTTAAAATCTCTAAATAGTTATCAACAAAATAAAATTAGATAATTCATTTGTTCTCTTTATATACTCACTAGTCACTACTTTAAATCTACCAAAAGCAAATGAATTTTAAGTGTTTGTCCTTAAACCTCTCGTAAACAACACCACCCCAAAAACAAAACAAAAAACAGATTCAAGAACTAAAGAAAGTTCAGTATTTTCTATAACCAAGTGAGCTCTAGCTACAGCAATACATGATGAAGAACATATGTTCTAGAGCTTCAAAGGAAATTATGACACATAAAAATGGTACTAGAAAATTAGAGGTAAGAAGAGAAAATCACAAACAATACTCTAGTTTAGCTAGCCTGAAATTTCACTTCCAAATAGAAAAGTGAAGTGACTCAAATTACACAACCATAAAAAAAGTGATATTCAAAATATCATATTCTCTTCCTCTTCAAAGAGGTTACAGACTAGTAAGCTCACTTGAATCTGGTTCTTCCTCTTCTTTAAGTAAAGTTGGACACGAAACTTTGTCGATACTTGAAGTTAAACCTGAAAAAAGTATAAATGTTAAAATGGAAAACTATCAATACCATAATAAGTCATTGAGAAAAATACTTACCATTTATTTCATTCCACAACCAAGTACGAGCACACACCAAAGCCTCCAAAGTAGTAGGATGAAGTCTACTACGATGCGGACTAATCAACCTCCCACTAGTGCTAAATGCTGATTCTGAAGCGACAGTAGAGACAGGAATGGCTAAGAGGTCACGAGCCATCTTTTGCAAAGTAGGAAATTTTAATCCGTTTGTCTTCTGCCAACTTAAACTGTCAAATGATGGTGTACTAGGTAGCAAACTTTCTTCTAAATACACATCCAATTCCGATCTTGTGTCCACATTCGCCCTACTCGACGCGACAAATTGATCAAAACTATAGAACCAATCACCATCAACAATACCAACAACTTCATTAGATGCTTGAGATGACTCATGTGAAGTAAGTTTTCTACTCTGATACTCTTGAAAGAGATCAAAACAATGGTTTCGAACTTCTTGAATTTTATCCAAAGAAGCTTCTTCACCATAAATTTGTACAAGATAGAATTCCACCAACTTTATCTTATACCTCAGATCAAAAATAGTAGCTACACCCATCAATATATGTACATCGTCCCAATATTTTTTGAATTTCAACAATATTGACGTTGCCATAGAGCTAATCAAAGGATTTAAACTTTTTACCCAAGCTTCTAATTCTAGCTTAATGTCACAAACTTTTGAAAAGTATTGAGTTGAAGTTGGATATTGACTCCCCGAAAATTGTTCGGTGACATGATAAAAGAGCTTCAACTTTACACAAACTTCTTCTGCTGCACTCCATTGCCCTTCGGTTGGAAAACAACGATAATTGGTATCATTCATACTCAACTTAGAAAAAATCTCTTTGTAATCTAAGGTTGTTCTCAACATTAAATATGTTGAGTTCCAACGAGTAGGGCAATCATACTCTAACTTTTTTGTGCAAGAAATATGTAGCAACCGTGCAGCTTCTTCAAACCTTTCAATTCTGCCTGAAGACCCTATCCAATATAAGACACTGTTGCGCACGTTACTGATACCATCTTCTATCACCTTTAACCCTTCTTGCACAATTAAATTTAAGATGTGTGCGGCACAACGCACATGCGACACTCGACCCATCAACAACAAATCTCTTTTACAAAGTTTCTCATCTAACAAGGTTTTCATCATAACATTGTTTGTGCTAGAATTATCAACAGTAATTGTTGATATTTTATTCTCAAGATTCCACTCTAACAAGCAATTGAGCAACGCACCACATAGAGTATCCTTATCATGTGGAGCGGGAACATAAATAAATCTCAGGATATGACTCTGAAGCCTCCATGAATCATCAATAAAATGTGTTGTAATAGCCATAAACCCTTTTTTGGTATTGTCTGAGGTCCACATATCAGTTGTTATTGCAATTTTACTTGTGAGTTTTTCCAACAACTTAGAAGTTTTTGATTTCAAATTGTCAAAACTCTTTAAAATATCATTCTTGATTGTGTTCCTAGATACCATTTTAAACAATGGCTGGAGACTAGCAACAAACTTCCTAAATCCAACATGATCAACAATGGACAAAGGGTACTCATGTAAAATAATGACATGAGCAAGTTCCCTACGTGAAATATCTTGATCAAAATAATGTTGTTTGCTACCATCGTTCCCCCTAAACCACCCTTATC